>NC_092713.1:253915068-255361093 GCF_047496885.1 Scyliorhinus torazame | reverse complement strand
GGGACTAGACAATGATAAGCTATTTAACCTCATCTTGAACAGAGGACACATTCCGGGGCTGGGGTTGGTCAGATCCACAGAACAGGCTCCCAAGAGTCAGTGGTGGAAAAAGTGTGGACTTATCAAAACGCAAATGACAAAGATTGCTTTTAGAAAATAAAAATGTTAAGCTTTCCGAGACATGGCAAATGGAGTGTAGAATGCTTGGGATGAACAAGTGACTTTGGAGCTGTAGTTCCATTACTTTCCACCACTTACAAGTTTGCCTCACATCATGTCTGGGACTTTTATTGAATAGTGGATTAGGATCGGTCAACAATGCCTTCACCCTTTAATCATGGAGCCACCAAGAGGATAGAAGGCAAACTAACTGACCCTTTTGCCTAGCAATTCCTGAGTTCTAATACCAAAATTTAGCTGAAAACACCATTTAACTTTTCTGACCCCAGGAAACATGAAGTTTAATTTCAAGTAAATAAATTTAACAAATCAAGTTACCTCAACACAAAATGAATTTGAAATATCTGTGGGCAGAAACTCTTCAGTAGCAAAGAAATCACTGTAATTTTCCAGAAGTTCAGACATTATATTGCTAGCCGTTTCTTGTTCTTTCATATCTTCCACATCTGTGCAAATACTGCAAAATAAATATTTAACAAATTTTACTAAATCATAAACCTTCTTTAACATCTTTGGGCGTCTAGAGCACAAAACGTTCCACTCGGATGTTCAGCTAATGGAATGCTGAATAGAGACATTTATTTTCCAGTAAATACTTTGATGCATTTCCTACCTCAAAATGAAATATTAGTATACGTTACATATTATACTTGCAGATGTTACAGAATTAAGAGTTCTGTAATTACTTTGAGAATGCTGCATTCGAAGACCTGGCGTTTCAAAATATATTGCATCTTAGAGCATTCAAAAAATTAATCTGCAAAATCAAGTTTTGCAAAATCATATGCTGTAATAGTAGGTACTGCATTTCCAAACACAATTTCCCCATAGCAAGCATTTGAAACTGGCATTGATCATCATTCTTGGAGTGTTTTTTTCATTTAAGTAAAAAGAAATTTGATTTTAAAAAAGTCAATGGCAAACAGTCCCAGACTAATTCAAGTTCTCATGCCTTTATGTGCTTGAGCTAAGCCAGGACTCGTGTCCTGGTTAATCAAATAAATAGCACCGTACGAAGGGTTTTAAACTAAATAGGGTTGGGGGCAGGGAAAGGAAGGGATAGGATTCAGACGAGGAGGAATTTAGAAGGCTTAAGTGAAAGACAAGGCAATAGTGTCAGGTAATGATAACCAGATTATGACAGGAAGGGACAGAGTTCACCAACAAATAGGGGAAAATAGCAAAAAGAGAAAGAATTGAAGGCTATCTAAATGCATGCATTTGAAACAAGATCGATGAATTGATGGTACAAATGTAAATAAAAGGATATTACATGATAGCCATTACAAAGATATAGTTGCAAGGTGGCCAAGGCTAAAAACTGAATCGGGGTAACTTTACATTTCAAAAGGATAGGAAGAAATGAAAAGGATGTGTCGATAGGGCAGCACGGCAGCATTGTGGATAGCACAATTGCTTCACAGCTCCAGGGTCCCAGGTTTGATTCCGGCTTGGGTCACTGTCTGTGCGGAGTCTGCACATCCTCCAGTGTGTGCGTGGGTTTCCTCCGGGTGCTCTGGTTTCCTCCCACAGTCCAAAGATGTGCAGGTTAGGTGGATTGGCCATGATAAATTGCCCTTAGTGTCCAAAATTGCCCTTAGTGTTGGGTGGGGTTACTGGGTTATGGGGATAGGGTGGAGGTGTGTGCTTGGGTAGGGTGCTCTTTCCAAGAGCCGGTGCAGACTCGATGGGCCAAATGGCCTCCTTCTGCACTGTAAATTCTATGATAATCTATGATAGGGGGAATATTGGAGCTGCTTCGAGTGTTTGGGTCTTTCTCGGGGTAAAACTAAATCTAGACAAGTGTGAGTATTTTGTGGTGTCTCGGCCGGGGGGTGGGGGCAGGGACTCACTTTAGGTACCTGGGGGTGCAGGTTGCCCGGGATTGGGGGGGGGGGGGGGGCTCCGCAGGTACAACATTTCTAGTTTGGTGGGGAGAGTGAAAGCTGATCTGGCAAGGTGGGATGGTCTCCCTCGGTCATTGGCGGGTCGGGTACAGACAGTTAAAATGAACGTGTTGCCACGATTTCTGTTTATTTTTCAATGCCTGCCGATTTTCCTGCCAAAGGCTTTTTTCAGCGAGATTGAGGGAAGGATTACTTTGTTCATATGGGGATGGAAGGTGGCCAGAGTTAGAAAGGTGCTGCTACAGAGGGGAAGGCAGGCAGAGGGTTTGGGTCTTCCGAACCTGATGTATTACTACTGGGCGGGGAATGTGGAGACGGTGCGGAGCTGGGTCAGAAGGGTGGACTCCCAGTGGGTCAGAATGGAGGAGAGTTTGTGCAGGGGGTCGGGATTGAAAGCACTAGCAACAACGCCGCTCCCGATTGCCCCGGGGAAATACTCAGGGAATCCGGTAATAAAAGCTTCATTGGAGAATTTGGAGGCAGTTTCGCCAACACGTCGGGTTGGGGGCAGGGTCAAAGGAAATGCCGATTCGGTGAAACCACAGATTTGAGCCAGGGAAGTGGGATGGAACTTTTCGGAAATTGGAGAAGGGGATTAAGACACTAAAAGAGTTGTTTCTTGGGGGTCGGTTTGCAGGATTGAAGGAGCTGGAAGCGAAGTATGGGCTGGAGCAGGGGGAAATGTTTAGATACGTGCAGGTTCAAGATTTTGCCAGAAAGGAGACAGAGCTTCCCGGTGGTGCCGGCCTCCACATTGCTGGAGGAGGTGCTGACGACAGGGGGACTAGAGAAGGGGGTAGTGTCGGCGGTTTGCAAAGCTATTTTGGAAGAGAAGGCACCATTGGAAGGGTTCAAAGCAAAGTGGGAGGAAGAGTTGGGAGAGGATATGGAGGAGGGGTTCTGGTGTGAGGTGCTCCGGAGAGTGAATGCCTCCACCTCGTGCGCAAGGTTGGGGCTGATACAACTGAAGGTGGTATACAGAGCACACCTCACAAGGGCGAGGATGAGCCGATTCTTTGAAGGAGTAGGAGGCCATATTCGGGGTGTCGGATCAGCCAGGGTTGGAAACGGGTGCGGAGGCAGATGTTGTACCCTTCGCCTCGTTGATCGCCCAAATGCAGATCCTGATAGGGTGGAGAGGCCTCTCCACCCTGTGCCCTGGCATGGTGGTGGGATCTGTTGGAATTCTTGACTCTTGAGAAGGTTAAGTTTGAACGGAGGGGAAGGATGGAGGGGTTCTACAATTCATGGGCATTATTCAATATGCACTTTCAAGAACTGGATAACATCGAAGATTACTTGGGGCGTGTGGGTGTGAGGGTTGGGGCGGAGTTAGGGTGTGTCAATGGCGACAATGGGTGATCCTTAATTCCTTTTTGTCATTTGTTTGAGTGAATATGCGGGCTAATGTTTGGGGGTGTGGTGGGAGGATGGGATCGTTGTTATTGATATGGGGATTGACATATTTGTTACTGATTATTGTTTATTGTTGGGGGTGTAAATTTGGGAGAAAATGTGAAAAAGGAGAATAGAAAATATTTAAAATAAAGGAATGAAAAGGATGTGGGGTAGCACTGATAATAAAGGGAGATATCAGTGATCAAGACATAAATCAGTTTGGGTGGAGACAAGGGAAAAGTCACTACCGAGTGTAGTTGATAAGTTCTTTAATAACAGCTACATCGTATAAGAGTATGAAGAAATAACGTGAGTGGCTTGTAAGAAAGGTACAACAAGAATCGTAGGTGGTTGTAATCTTCATCTAGATTGAACAAATCAAACTGGCAAAAGGTAGCCTTGAAGGAGTTAAGTGTATTCAGGACTGTTTCTTAGAACAATGTGTTCTGGAACCAACAGGAGCAAACTATTTTAGATCAGGTAATGCGTAATGAGACAGGAATAAGAATTTCATAATAAAGGATTCTTCAGGGAGGTTGGACCACAACATCAAAGGCAAGAAACCTGGGTGTGAAGGTAGTGTCTTAAAACTTAAATAAAGGCATTTTATAAATAAAGGCAAGGAACGAAGACATTGGGCCGGCGCACTTCCTTGGAGTGGCAATCAGCGTCAGATTGCCACTCTGCTTCCAGTTACTTCCCTGAAATCCTGCCTCGCCCAACCTACCGACTCAAGCCAGGCGAGATCCGGACAGTTCTGAACAGGTGTGTCGCCAGGGGTGTAGTGCAGCTCTGTTTAAAGTAAGGGAGCCAGCCACACACTCATTTACAGAATTAGCTGCCATAAAGCAGATAAGTTTAAACATCAACAAAAAGCCAGGGGGAAGGTAAGTGGGTAGGGTGCATGGAGAGTCAGCCTCAGATGGCTGAGTCCAAGGCCTGCTGGGAGCACAGGGTGGCTGAAGAGGGCCTCTGAAGGGTTTGGAGACTGCCCTGGGGATAAGACAGGGGGCAGCGGAGAGTCCACTTGGGGTTGGTGCAATAGTTACCAGAAGTTCGGACAGATTTTAATTCTATCCCTTTTCTGGTTAACTATTGGTGGAACCCAGATGGAGCCACACAAGTATAATCACATTTTCGGATGGCTCCCAGCAGGATAATTGCCCAGGGAAAGTTTGCACTTTCTGGCAATTATTGCGCAAATCTTACCTGGGAATGCCTGAAGTGTATCCCCCTCCCCATAAGATGCCTGGAGCTCGTAAGTTACAACCCCGATTAGCTAAAGTAGGTATAGAATATAGATTAAAAGGGAAGCCATTAGATAAACAGTGGCAGAAATTAAAAGAAATATCTTAGGACAAATATTTTCATTCCATTGCAGTGAGGTGGTGCTACCTCCAAGTAGCATTTATAGAATATCATTAATATGAAAATAGTATAAATCTACAAAGTCGAACAAGTGCCTTCTAATCCAAATTTATTTTAAAAGGAGGTAGTTTTTAAACTCAACATCGAGTTTGTAGCAAAAGTTATCAATTGAAAAACACTAAATTGGTTTCAGGAATGGCATAATTGATCAGGTTTCTGGTTTTAATTTTCATTGCAAAATATTGTTCAAACATAGATTACATGCACACATCCAATCTATCCAAGATTGCGTTTCCAATGTCCAAATATTTATTTGTTTAGTTAAAAGTTAGAATAATCTACATTTAAAAGGGCAAATTATATTTAAATAGAATTTAATAAAAAGTTCCCAATTGTGTTAATGCTTGTTTAGTAAATGCAGTTTGAAAAATCTAAATGCGACAGTACCAATGTATAAATGTTTAATTATATTAGCACGTTTTGTTCACCTAATATCAACAGAAAACAAGTCCACCCTTTTTATTCTAACAGCTATGTTCTGACATGAAAGTAGAGATTCTGATCTAACACACACAAACAAATAATATCTCAAAAATATTCACTGTTGAAGATATAAATATAATGCTGTACACAGGATATATTTTCAACAGCCTGATTTTATCAACTAAGTATACAATCTACAAGTAAATTCTTACTGGAAAACATCCAGGCCAAATACAGCAGCAAGAGCCAACTTTCCTTCCTTTTGTATTGCTACCTTGACCAGGAATCGACAGAGGAACTTCAGGAGATTGTAGTTAACAGCTGGAAGCTCATCTAAGAAGCATTTCAACTTCCTTCCAAGTTCATCCTCAATATTGTCTGGAAAATAAATAACATTTCAATAAATATAATCCATATAACAGCCATCCTGAGTTTGTATTAAAAAGCTATATTCTCTGAAAAGTAGGAGTGGAATAGTTTAATTTGTATGAAGCTGATTTGTGGGTGATTTCAAATCAAATTACAATTCTTTGTGCACAAACAGAACAACCCATTACATTTGGCTCAAAAGTTTTGAAAGCATTCTCAATTAAGTAAGTTTCCTGCTAGACCAGACCAATTTTAAGAAACTAATTATGGCCAAGCACACCTGAATACAAAACTTAACAGCAGGTTTAGAATGAAGTATTTTTCACAATAATTCTAATATTGCCATTAAGGGAGAAAGAATAAAATTAGATTACATAATTGTTATAACCTGCCTACTTACCATTGGCCGGGGACTAATGACAATCCCACGATCCTGTGGGAGTATGAGCTTCCCCAATGAGGGGGGCGGAGGAACCATTAGTACACTCCTAGTACACCCCCACACACGTAAATAAATGTTATAACTTTGTATCCTTAAAACTCGTGCTGGATTCTTCGTGGCCCTCACAAAACTAATCTATAGGACTTTTGCCATGGGGAGTAATTTTGCAGAGGGAATAATTACTTTCTTTGTTCACTCACTTGGGTTTAGAGACCCACATGCTCACAAATTCAGAATAAAGTATTCATTGTCAGCTGTCAATGTTTTAGAGTTATCTTGAATTATTGTTGTAGTCTAGAATCCTCCACATGCTGCCCCAAGTAGGATAGGTTGCAGAGCAAGTAGGATAAGCTCAGACTTTACCTTGTAAGCCTTAACCTGCCAAGCATTTATGAGTATGTATTGTTGTACAAAATAAAGTAGATTTTGAGACAAATATCAGTCTATCCACAAAAATATATTTATTATTAATTAAAAGTAGATGAAACAATAGCACAGTCACATCAAACTCCAATACAAATTTTGGCACAACTGGACAGATGAAACAAGGTCGAAGAACTATTTCGGAGGTTCAACACAACATCCACTGTGTTAAATTTGTACATGTCAATTTTTTTTTTTAAAGTAGACACAAAGCAACAGATTAAAGGGGTTCTAACAGATTGTTCAGAATGGAATTTATATCCAAAATATGAACTACCTGAGTAAAGATAGACAACAGATTCCAGGCATTTTCATGAATCTGGACATCTAATGGCAATTTCCAAAAGCTGGCAATAGACACCAACAGTGGGACCACAGACTCGGTGAATGTGAGGTAATGGTTTTGCAGATTAATATCTATAGCATTTGGCAAATCACATTCTAACTCACGAAGAGTAATTCTTTTACCAAAATATTGCATTTCCATTTTTTCAAAGCACATAGCAGCCGAAAAAGTAGCAAGTATAAACTGCCAAGATGCTTGTTCCTACAGGTTCATGTCTTCAGACACATGGTTGATTGCCCATTTCAAAGATTGTAGACTATAGACAAAGACTGTAGGCAATCCTGCTGTACTGCTTAGTGTCAAAACAAAATTTTAAATCCTCATTTTGGTTTTAAAATCCCTCTATGATTTCACACCTTCCCATCTCTGCAATCTCCTTCAACCTCATAACCCTTAGAGAAACCTGTGCTTTTCCAATTCCGGCCTCCTGAGCAACCCAGATTTAATTTGTTGTACTCTTGGTAACAATGCCTCCAAACTTGCCTGGTCTTCAAGCTCTTCCGAAACATATCCCCCTCTCTACTTCCTTTAAAACACTCTCGAAAACCTACTCCTTTAACCATGCTTTTGGCCTTTTGCTCCAAGCATCACCTTGTGCTGTTCAGTGTCAATTTATGCTTTCATCTCTTGTCAAGCATCTATCTTAGGATGTTTTATAATGTTAAAGGCACTATTCTGGAAGGTTAGAGATTTTGAGAATCACACATTACTTTTGACCCTCTCAGCCTTTTGCAGCAATGATAATTTGAAAAATGCCTTCTTGTTGCACAAGGACTATTGCTCTCAGATCTGGCCAAATTCCTACGGCTGGAAAAAATAACATTTGAAATAAGAGGGTCCAAGGAGAGATTCCACGTCACGTGGAACAAACACAAGCCTCGTCACAGACCTGTTTTAACCACTTGGACTTCGAATTTTTTTTCGGAGGCAATTCTGTTCTCAACCAGCAGCCTCCTATTGCCAAGTGGTAGGAGTCCCAGTAGGAACCCATCAAAACACCAAAAATTAACACTACTGGAAAAATGTAAATTAGTCTTGGAGCATCAGTCATGGTTATGGTGACAGCGAGGGGCTCATGTCTTGTTGTTTCTATTTTTGATATACACCCTTATCATTGTTGTTGTATTGTCATTTATAGGCAAAATTGTTTTTCTAACTCCAAATGCCAATGAAAAGGTTTTAAAAATGAAACCAAATGCATTTGTTTAATATGTAATCATTCATCAAATGCCAGTTACATGAGTTTATAGTTTTAAACAGAATTGCATGGTCATATACATGTTGCTGATGTATGCAAGATAAGGTAACATTTTAAAAAGATAATTGAACATAATTTCTGCAGCAATTTTTAAAAGCATTTTCTTTTTGGTCCTATTGCTGAATCAAATTAGATTGGCTTGAATTTGTCCCCAGTGTGCCCCTTGATTTTAAGCATACACAAATTCAGATTTTGAAAAAAAGAACAAGATTCAGCTTTAAATTGCAGCTACATTCAATGTGCTACAAGAAAAATACATGAAAGAAAAGAAAATATATCAAATTTCATATTAGGCTGAAAATGTAAATGTACCTTCAAAGTTACAAACATTATAAAAAGACCAGTTAAAAATTAAGCACTGAAAGATCAAATTGAGAATGTTTCCAAAACTTACTTCTGCCCATTTCACTGCACTATAATCGGTTTCTAGGCCTAAGAAAATGAAAGATATTTCTCTGCCCAGTTTTCAATATATTTGCATTGGAAAAAAAGACTGCACCTACCATATGCCTCCAGATACTCCACAATATGTTTTACTAAAAATCGAATTCCATTCCCTGGATGACGTCCTTGTTGCTGTAGCTCATTAAGAGGAACTCCAAAAATTTTGTTAGTAGTTAAAGAGTTGCTGTTACTCGGTGAAGGAGAGAAGCTTTTCCTCATATCTTCCCTCAGCCAAAAAGCAAAGCCGTTTTAGTCTACACAAAAAATAATAAGTACATCAGCACACAAATTTTCCTTTATTTTATTTTCAACTAACAGCTTAAGCAAGAATGCGAAGTAAACTGCTTTCACTACCTTCCAAAATGGAGAAAATCACATTTCTTATAAAATAGGAAGAATCTCTAGCTCTGTTATAATTAAGCGGAACTGCAAATGTAAAAAAGTATGATTTTTTAAAAATATTTAAATGAAGTATATCACATAAGCCCACCAACTAGATTAGAAATAATTAGGCCTGAATTACTTGCATAAATTATATTCCTTTTTTATATCCAGTGTTTAAACAGATCACATTTTCTTTCTAAAATCACACCAGTAACAGCAACTCATCAACTTCATGTGGAATTAAAATTATTTAAGCATCTGGGGCTTAAACGTCTGGGGCTTCTTTATTAGTTCAGTTGTTTAGTGCCTCACTTATTTGTCAAGGTCCCAAGCTCTGTGTGTCAAGTTAGCCAAAACAATAGATGGGGCAATACAACTGGGTTAGGAAGAGGGAAAACAATTTTAAGTCTATTAAAGTTTAATCTACTGATTGCTATCTGCCAATTAAGTGGATATGTGTAGGTCAGGTGAAACTGGATCAGGCTATATAGTGATGCTACTAATGAATTAATAGCTTGGTTCAGACAAGAACAAATGATCATGTGGAATTATACTGCAGACACATGTGCACAGGTCCCCAACTTCAGGAAAGGAAGGAAAAACATTTTTTTTAATTTATTTTTATTTATTTATTTATTTATTTTTTATAAAGTGTTACACCAGGTGTAGCATTTTCATATCTGGAAAATTCCCACAAAACAAGTTCTCCATCTGTTCAGGAAAACATGCAGGACAGTACTTGCCTTTGGAGATTGAGGATCGAAACACGCAAATTGATAGAGGCAAATTGGCATGCATTAAACCAATATTGAGACATCAAGATAAACTGACAGCTAAATTCTTAACTGGGTATGGTTTTGCACAAGAGAAGTATTCAACAAGTTACTAAGACCAATGAAACATTGTGATTTTGACATGTTAACTTGGTCAATCCCAATAGAGTTGTATTGTTACAGCCCCTGGCTTAAGTAAATATTTGAGATATCAGGTATTACGTTATATCCTCTCCAATAAACAAGATGTTGGCACAAAAAAGGAATTACCAGAACCCCTTACCCAAGAAAATTCCTGAACAGAACTATGTGTTTAGCATCAATGCCAGTCCCTCTTCTTTAAACAAATTGTTTTGAATATGTAGCAAAGCACAACGTGGGTCTTCAATACCACTATTGGAAGCCAGATAACATGCTATTTCAGGATGAAATACTATCATGTATGATGTCAATTATGAGACTACAGGTTATATTTTGAAACTTTCAGGATGTGGAACACACCCACATTTATTGTTCATCCATGGGCGGCTGCGCAGTCTTTTCCACTTAAACGATTGCAGTTCATGTGCTAGATAAAGAATTCCAGGATTTGGCTCCAATGAAGGATATATGCATTCATCAAGATGGTGTAAGATTGGAGGGCAGATGAGATGGCATTCAGGTCATCAACCTGAATTGGTTCTCGCTCCACAGATGCTACCAGACTTGAACATTTCAAGTATTTTCTGCTCTGATTTTGGATGCGACAATGTTATTTTCTCAGATTTTGTCTTTTTCTTCAAATCTGCCGCCATCATTCCTCTCCTCAAAGAAAAACTTCCTCCACCCTCAAACTGCCACATAATCTCTAACCTTTCTTTTATGTCAACTGCCAATTCCATCTTGTTCAAGCTTGGATCCCTCAAGTGTCTACCCTGCCACAATACCAAGATGACCAAGTCACAAATGACATCCGATTGTGATATAGGTGAACTATCCTTCCTTACGTGCAGGCTTTAACATGGTTGAGCCTCGAGTGCCACTCCATCTTGACCTAGTTGTATGAGAAAAGCATTCGCCTGCTTCCATTCTTGCCTAATCATAGCGTGAATATCACCAATTGCTTCTCTTCGTTCTCGAGCGCAGTTGCCGCTGGTATCCCCAAAGGATCCATCTATGGCTCCCTTGTACTTTTCAAATATGATCTGGCCCTCAGCAACATCAACTGAAAACGCCATCAGTTTCTGCATGTACGCCAAAAACACCCAACTCTGCCTCACCACCACCTCTCTGGACCTTGTCATGGTCTCCAGATTGAGGGACTGTTTAGTCAATATCCTGTATTGGATGAGCAGAAATTTCCTCCAACTAAGTATTGCATGGCCGAAGCCACAGTCTTTGGTCTCTGGCAAAAAAAATCCACTCTAGCTATTACCTCCATCACTCTTTCTCACGACTGCCTGAAGTTGAACCAGACTGTTCACAAGACAACCACGTATCAGCAGCATCGCCCAACTCGATCCCTGCCTCAATTCATCTGCTGCCAAAACTCAATGCTTTTGTTACCTCTGGACAAATGTAACACTCCTAGGCAGCATCCCACATTCCACCCTCCATAGACTCGAGGTAATCAAAAACGCTGCTGCCCATTTCGAAACTCAGACTAAATCCCATTCACACTGGTGTTCGCCAGTCTACACTTGGCTCTTGGTTAACACCTCAATTTGAAAATTCTTACCCTTGATTTCAAATCCATCCATGCCTCAAACTTCCCTTTACTTGCAACTGCCTCCACTCCACCTCCGCAACCCTGCAAGATATCTGCGTTCCTCTAACTCTAGCCCCTTGAGCATCCTCAATATCAATTGCTCCACCATTGGTGGCTGTGCCTTCAGCTACCCAGACCCAAGCTCTGAAATTCCCTTCCCAAGCTCCAAAATTTGTTTCCACATCCAATTTCTTCCTTTAAAACCCATCCCATCTCTCTGACAAAGCTTTTAGAGTCTGTAGCCACCTAAAATGGCTGATTCCCGATTAATTTGGCCAAAACCCCGATCTAAAATGGCTAACTGAAAAGGCTGATGGGAAAATCAGCCAACAGGGCACAAACGGTCAGCTGCAGACAGAACAGTGTATTCGGCTCTAGGTAAGTCGGCCCAGATAGAAACCTGCGACCATTAGCAGCACATCAACCCAGACATCTGCAGTTTAATCGGCTATCCCCGGGAACAATTGCAACATATTAGTAATTGAATGCCGATCCAGACCTCTTGGCGCCAGCAGTGGCCGAGACAAAGAAAGGTGAACGACCACCCCCCGATCAAGGAATCGCCCCATTATTGGAGCATATCGAACCCAGTGATTGGGAACAAGTCCAATCACTTGGGACCAGGGTTGTAGCCATGTAAAATTGCTGCGTTCCGATTAATCTGGCCAAAACAGTTTAAAATGGCTAACCCGAAAGACTGCTGGGAAAAGCAGCCAAGAAGACAAGCAGGCAGCTGCAGACAGTTTTGCATATTCGGCTCTGGGAAGGTAGCCCAGATCGATACTCAGGGCTATCAACAGCCCATCAACCCAGGTATTCGCAGTTGCATTCAGGACTGTTTGCAGCCCATCTATTCAGACATCCACAGTTAAATCGGCTAGCCCCGGGAACAATTGCAACATATTAGCAATTGAATACCAGGCCAGACCTGTCGGCGCCTGCAGTGGCCGAAACAAAGACAGGTGAGCGACCACCCCCCGATCGAGGAATCGCCTCACCATTGGACACATCGACCCCAGAGATTGGGGACAGATCCAATCACTTGGGACTCAGGGTCAAGGGCGGCCCCGGGAGGCGGGAAGCCCCTGGGCCCTATAAAAGTGAGGGTACAAGTTCAGATCTCGCTCTCTCTCTCTCATCTTCGCCTGCTCGAGACCTTCGCAAGACCAGCCACCGGCAACTGTAAGTTTGAATCCAGCGATCGCTATCCGGTAGAGACACCTAGCCACCGACCTGTAGCAGCCTTTTGAATCCCACGGGCCAGATCTGATTGGACAAGCCATTTGTTTCCCCGACCTGGTGGGCTCTTCCTAAGTTAAGTATTGGCCAGTAGTGATAGGTCTATTATATAGAAAGTAGTATTAGGGTATTAATATTGCTTGTTGTAAATAATAAATGACCGTTGTTTTAATCCTTACTAAGCAGTGTGCTGTATTATTAATCATAACCTGAACTTGAACCACGTGGCGGTATCATAAAGATACCTGGCGACTCATGAGCAAAGGTGACGTAAACAGAGCAAATAGACTAAGGTTAAAAAGAGCAACAGGGTCAAGGTCCGCCCCGAGAGGTGGGAAGCCCCGGGAACTATAAAGATAGGGGCCAAGTTCAGATCGACCCTTCTCTCCCTTCTTCTCCTGCTCGCAACCTTCGCAAGAACCACCGACCAGAAACCGTAAGTTTGACTCCAGCGATCGCTACCCGATAGAGACTCCTAGCCATCGACCTGTATCAGCCTTTGAAACCCGCAGGCCAGACCCAATTCGATAAGCCATTCGTTTCCCTGACCTGGTGGGCCATTCCCAAAAGTTAAGTATTGGCCAGTAGTGGTAGGTAGTAGTCTAGAAAGTAGGATTATTGTGTAAGTATTTATTGCTGTTCATAATAAATGACCGTTGATTTTAATCTTACTAAGCGGTGTGCTGTCTTATTAATCGTAACTAGAGCTTGAACCACGTGGCGGTATCAGAAAGATACCTGGCGACTCGTGAGCAAAGGTGACAGAATTAGAGCTAATAAAACTAAGGCTAATAAGAGCAACAAGTCCCTGCCCTAATATATTATGAGGCTCAGTGTTGTCATGCCCCAGTGAAACATTTTGGAATGTTTCATGTTAAAGCTGACATATAAATACAAGTCGTCGTTTTGCACCAAAGGGATGGGTCTCAGGATTTTACATCACCACCGAGGTGCCCGAGAGAGGAAAATTTCACACTTGAGCATTTTTTGAGACACCATGAGTTTGTCTATTTGAAGGGACCTTGATTTTTGAAGCATTTTTCTGATTCACATTTTCATTCCTTTTCTGATTTTTTCCAAACAGTTGGATAATTTTTCCCAATAACAATCTCTATATACACACACACACACACACACACACACAGAGGTGGTCTAATATTATTTTGCAAGCAAAACACAACATTGGGATTTATAAAAATCTAACTACGATATCATCTACTTGTAACTTGTGCCTGGCATCCAGAGTTTGACATTTTAAAAGTAAATCAATTGCTAATTCTGCAGTGCACATAAATGAGCATGTATTTTTATTCTTTCATGGAATCCAGGCATTGCTAGCTAGACCAGCATTTATTGCTCACCCCTAAATGCCCTTGAGTGGTGAGCCACCTTCTTGAGCCTCTGCAGTTCATTAGGCGCAGGTACCCCCACATGCTATTAGCAAGGTTTCAAGATTTTCACTCAGAAAAAGTGACAGAACATAGAACAGTGCAGCACAGTACAGGCCCTACAGCCCATGATGTTGTGTTTGTATGGGCGGGGAAGGTGCCAGGGGTGCCCTGCTACAGAGGCAGTGTTGGGGGGGGGGGGGGTTTGGCGTTGCCGAATCTGCTTCATTATTATTGGGCGGCAAATGTGGAAATGGTGGGAAGGAGGGAGGGTAGAATGGCAGAGGAATCTTGTAGAGGAGGGCTATGGTGACGGCAGCTTTGCCAATGGCACAGAGTAGGTATTCAGGGAGCCCGGTGCAGTCAATGGTGAAGATTTGGAACCAGTTGGAGGCAGCATTTTAGGATGGAGGGGATATCAGTGTCAACGCGTTGTATGAGAATTACGGGTTTGAACGGGGGTGGGGGGGGGGGTGGATAGCATGCATAGGAGGTGGAGGGAAGTGGGGCTGGTCAAGGTGAGGGATTTGTACCTGGAGGAAGGGTTTGCCAGTCTGGAAGAGCTGAGGGTAGAGCTCCTGAGATGGAGTGAGTTCAGGTGCCTGCAGGTGGGGGACCTTGCCCGGAAGGGTTGGAAGGAATTCCCGAGGTTGCTGAGATACACCCTGAAGGAGCTTCCAAGAAGATGTGGAAGGGGACCTCCTCGTATGCGATGAGCCTGGTACAGTTCAAGATCGTACACAGGGTACATATGACTTGGGCAAGAATGAGTGGGTTCTTCCAGGGGGTGGCAGATGAGTGCGAGAGGTGCGGGCGGGGACCAGCGAATCACACGCATATGTTCTGGGGCTGTGAAAGGTTGGGAGAGATTCTGGCAGGAATGTTCGCGGCCGGAGCAAGCATAGTGGGGGAAAGAGGTGGAGCCAGATCCTTTGGTGGCGATATTTGTTTTGGAGAAGTTGGAGCTCATGGAGAGGAGGAAGGCCGATGCCATGGCCTTCGCCTCGGATTGTCCGGCAACGAATCTTACTGGAGTGGCGGTCGGTATCGCCACCGGCGGTAACGGCCTGGTTGGGTGACTTGTATGACTTCTTGCGGCTGGAATATGAGCTCAGGGGCTCAGCAGACGGCCTTGAGGCAACGTGGGGGATGTTCGTGACTGTGTTTGAGGAGTTGGTCGCCGCGTTTGGGGGGGGGGGGGGGGGGGGGGTAAAAAGTGGGAGGAAAGTTGTACCAACTGCATAGTTGAATGTTTGGAAGCATGTTTCCCGGGATGTTTAAGTGTTGTAACATTTTTGATACAAGTGTGTAATAAAATAATTTTTTTTTTAAAAATACATATACTTTCAAGTCAATAGGATGTGTGGCTTGGCCAGGAGGTTTCAAGTGGTGGGGCTTCAACGCATCTATTGCCCTTGTTCTTCTAGGTGGTAGGTGTCACAGATTTGGAAAATGGTGTTGAAAGAGTCCTGGTGAGTTACGACAGCACACACTGCTGCTGCTGTGCATCGGCAGTGGAGAAGTGAATGTTTAAGATGGTGGATGGAGTGCTCCTCAAGCAGGCTACTCTGTCCTGGATGGTGTTGAGTTTTGTTGGAGTTGCACTCATCCAGGCAAGTTGAAAGTATTCTGTCACACTCCTGACTTGTGCCTTGTAGATGATAGACAGCTTTGAGTGGTCAGCAGGTACTCTCCGCAGAATTCCCAGCTTCTAATCTGCTTTTGTAACCACAGTATTTATACCAGTCCAGTTTCTGATCAATGGCAACTCCAGGATATTAGTAACAAGGGATGCAAGCAATGGTTGTTCATTACTGAATGTCGTGGTAAGATGCTTGGATTCTCTTGTTGGAGATAGTCATTGCCTGACATTTGTTTGGCATGAATATGACTTGCCTTTTATCAGCCCAAGTCCAAATGCTATCCAGATATTGCTGAATATGCACACAAACTGCTTCAGTATCTGAAGAGTCATGAATGATGCTGAATATTGTGCAAGAATCAGCAAACATCCCCACTGGATGGAAAGGTCATTGATGAAGCAGCTGGAGATGGTTGGACCAAGGACGCTACTCTGACTCCCCATTGACTGCAGATTTGCTAGGGCTCCTTGATTCTACTCAGTCAAATGCTGCCTTGATGTCATGGGCAGTCATTCTCATCTCACCTCTGGTGTTCAGCTCTTCTGTCCATGTTTGAGCCAAGACTAAAATGAGGTCATGAACGGAGTGGCTCTTGCAGAAGTTAAATGTCAGCGAGCAGTGACATTTGTCATTGTTAAGAGAATTGTCAGGAGCCAAGTGGCCCTGTTTGCACAGGCAGTTGTCATTTTAAATGCACAAATAAAGTTGGCAGATATTCTGTCAAGTTTTAATCAGTCAATTTCCTGTGATTTTACACATGGTAAATCAATGTTCTCTTTTACTGTCTCCAATGTCTCAAGTGTTGCTGTTCCCATCTCCTCTTTTCTACTTTTGTCGATTTATCTTCTCTGCTGGCACTTAGCTGTTTCTCTCTTTTAATTTTTTCTTTTTGAATTAAAGGTGGTGGAGGAATGTTATGCTAGGGAAAGAAGCCATCACTGGCCTCACAGTACAACTTGAGTGGAAGCAAGGGCAAAACCTAGGGTCTCGTGCACCCTGCGCAGTGCCTCACTCCATATTCCCCAATTGATCTCCCCTCCCATTTTTTCTTGCTCTTCACATATTCACCTTCCTGCTCTCCCAGCCACCTGTATGTTTCTCTAATTCTACACTCCCCTTCCACATCTTTTTGGAAGCTCCTTCAGGGTGTATCTCAGCAACCTCTGAACAACTAGTCAACTTTGCCCCTCTCATCCCCTAATAAGACTTATGAAAACCAAGTGGCAAGGTTACACAATTGGAACAATATTAGTGGACGGCATGGTAACAGTGGTTAGCACTGTTGCTTCACAGCACCAGGGTCCCAGGTTCGATTCCCGGTTTGGGTCACTGTGCGGAGTCTGCACGTTCTCCCGGTGTCTGCGTGGGTTTCCTCCGGTTTCCTCCCACAAGTCCCGAAAGACGTGCTGTTAGGTGAATTGGGACATTCTGAATTCTCCCTCTGTATACCCGAACAGGCGCCAGAATGTGGCGACTGGAGCTTTTCACAGTAACTTCATTGCAGTGTTAACGTAAGCCTACTTGCAACAATAAAGATGATAATATTATAATCTCACTAACAGCCTACTCTATGTCACACTACAATTATTGATAAAAAATGTCTTATTGAAATGTCATAGGATTACAGGTACTTAGATTATTATATCTGCAACACTTTATTTACTATTGGATTCAATACAAAGTCCAATATATCACAGTCATGGAGTTTGACAGCCCAAAAAGAGGCCCTTTGGCTCATCATGTTGTTACTGGCCATCAAGCACTGATCTATTCAATCTAATTTTCCAGCACTTGGCCCATAGCCTTGTATGCTAGGCCATTTCAAGTGTTCGTCTACATGCTTCTGAGGGTTGTGAGGGTTCCCACTTTTCTACCAATTCAGGCAGAGAGTTCTGCGAGAAAAATGTTCTCCTAAAATCTTCTGCCTCTTACCTTAAATCTATGCCCCCTGGCTATTGAGCTAGCCACTAAAAAGGGAAAAGTTTCTTCCATCTACCCATATCCCTCAATCAAGCCCCCCTCAGCTTTCTCTGCTCCAAGGAAAACAACTCCAGCCTAGCCAGCTTCCCAACTGCTGAAATACTCTAGCCCAGGCAACATCCTGGTGAATCGCCTGTGCACCCTTTCTAGTGCAATCACCTTCTTCCTATGGTGTAGCGACCAGAACTGCACAGTATCCAGCTGTGGCTGAACAAACATTTTATACCACACCATCATGACCTCCCTGCTCTTATATTCTACGCCTCAACTAATAAAGACAAGCATCCCATACCTTCTCCTTTTGCATCTAGATCAATAATGTACTTTACAAACAGCAAGGGATTCAGCACATCCCTGCAGTACACCACAGGACACAGGTTTCTAGTCACAAAACATCCTTCGACAATCATCCTCCGCCTCCTGCCATTGGGATCCAAATTGTCAAATTGCCCTATTCCCATGGACCAGTCTCCATTGTGGGACCTTGTCTAAAGTCCTAGACTACATCAACTGCACTGTCGTCATCTGCAGACCTTGTCACCACATCAAAAAGCTCCATCAGATTTTTAGACATAGGGCGGCACGGTAGTGTAGTGGTTAGCACTGCTGTCTCACGGTGCCAAGGACCAGGGTTCGATCCCGGCCCTGGGACACTGTCCTTGTGGAGTTTGCATATTCACATGTCTGCATGGGTCT
The DNA here is from genome assembly GCF_047496885.1 of Scyliorhinus torazame. Classification (NCBI taxonomy): domain Eukaryota; kingdom Metazoa; phylum Chordata; class Chondrichthyes; order Carcharhiniformes; family Scyliorhinidae; genus Scyliorhinus; species Scyliorhinus torazame. Next base: position 255,342,625 of record NC_092713.1, on the reverse strand, counting down.
CACCCCCACAACCCAAAGATGTACAGGGTAGGTAGATGGGCCAGTGCCCCTTAATTTGGGGGGGGGGGGGGGGGAGAAGAAATTTAGACATGATCTCTGCCTGTCAAAACCATGCTGACTATCCTTGATTAATCTCTGCCTCTCCAAGTGGAGATTAATTCTGTTCCTCCGAATTCTTTTTCCAATAATTTCCCTACCACTGATGGTTATGCTCACTGGCCTGCAATTACCTGGTTTACCCTTACTTCCCTTCTTGAATATTGGTACCACATCAGGTAGCTGTCCTATGGCCGGAGAGGATTTGAAAATTAGCATCAGAGTCTCTGCAGTCTCCGCCCTTGCCTCCCTTAGTGGCCTGGGATACATTTCATCTAGGCCTGAAGATTTATTCACTTTTAAGCCCGCTAAAGCCTCCTTCTACATCATGGTGCCCCTCCCCGATTTGTTTTTTCTTCTTCCATAATTTGTTTTATTTTTTATCTAATTTAAAGTGCCCAACTCTTTTTTTTCTCCAATTAAGGGGCAATTTAGCGTGGCCAATCCACCTACCCTGCACATCTTTGGGTTGTGGGGATGAAACCCACGTAGACACAGGGAGAATGTGCAAACTCCACACCGACAGTGACCTTCGGCCGGGAACAAACCCAGGTCCTCAGCGCCGTTCTAATCACTGCACCGCCCACTCCCTCCCCGATTTCTATTCCTACATCGTCCTTCTCCAGTGAACACAAGATGCAAAACAAAACTCATTTCCTCACCTACATCTTTCAGCTCCACAGATTACCACTTAGGCTCCTAATGGGCTCTACTCTTTCTTTGGTTACACTCTTTCCCTCAAGATACTTATAAAACACCTTGGGATTTTAATTTGCTTTGCCCTCCAGTGTTTTTCAAACCCACTCTCTGCTCTCCTAATTTTTTATTTTTTTAAAGTACCTCCCTGCAGTTCTACGAGACTTGCACTGTTTTGAGCACCTGTATATCAGCCCTTTTTTTTCCATTATCCAATCCTATACATGCCTTGATATCTAGGGTTCTCTGAACTTGTTGGTCCCACCCTTTACAGGAACATGCTGTCCCTGTACCCTCTCTTTTCCTTTTTGAATGACTGTTCAGGTGTGGATTTTCCTACAATTAGCTCCTCCCATCTGCTTTGGCCAGATCCTGTTTTTCCCCAATTCAGAACTTTTCATTTCCAGTCTATCTTTGTCCTTTTCCATAACTACTTTAAATCTTACCGAGCTATGGTCACTATCACCAAAATGCTCCCCATTGACACTTGTGCAATTTTGCAATAGTTTAGATGGAATAGATATTTTAATTTAAAATATTAATATTTTACAAAATGGAATGTAAAAGCATAATGATGTAAATTAATTGGTAACAATTAGAAAATTGCTACAGCTCGTGTCTATATAGATTCTTAAGCTAGCAGTGACTACTTATCAAAGAGTGTATGATGACATTGCCCGAACTCGAGAAACCTACCTCGGAGCACAGACACCCACTTAAAAAATAACTTAGACACCAATCACCCTTAGTGAATAAGCATTTTTTAGCCAGCTATGGTTGCTTGAGATTGTGGCAGAAGATCAACCTGTAGTTCCTCATTGAAGAAACACAGAATTCGTCCAATCTTTCTCGGCAATTAACCTAGGGAGGAAAATAATATTTTTAATATATGATCCAAAATAATATTAAAAGATACTGGATGTACAATAAAAAAATGTCCAAATGTGAACTATTTTAAGGCACTTCTTCCCTTTTCTGTCAAAGTATCAAGGTCTTTACAAATGACAATCAAGCTAGCCATCAAGTGAGAAAATTCATTTCAGGCAATGACTCATTTAACCTTCCTTCTTACTGCCAAAGTGTGCTTGGTTTCTTTTGTGCTTCGCTCAAAGCATAGCTAGTGCGAAATGAATCAGTTTACCTAGTCTCTCCTTACAAATAAGTGATAGTGAATTTTAATATGTCAATATATTTTAGTGAATTTTAAACTTCACTAAACTTTTAAAAGGCTGGAAATACTCAGCAGGTCAGGCAGCATTTTTGGAGAGAGAAACTGAGTTAACACTTCAGGTGGATGACCTTTTGTCAGAACTGGAAAAGTTAAATGTATAACAGGTTTCAAGGAAGGGAAACAAGTGGAATTGAGGAAAGACAAAATGGAAAAGTTTAGATAGGGTGTAAAGCAGGAGAGATTAAATGACAAAAGGGATGATGGTGAAAAGCAAGAGATGATAATAAAACAAATTTTAAAACAGATAGGTCTACACGTGGTATAAATGGGAATAGCAGAAATCAATACCTCTGTCCAACAAATGATGACAGAAGATATAACCTGCAATTGTTGAACTTAAATGTGGAGTCTAGAAGGCTATAAAAGTACCCAATTGAAAGAAGAGCTTCTGCTTCCTAGAATTTCAGCTGAGCTTCACTGAAAGCGCAAGGAGGTCAAGTAAATCGCTATTTCACCCAGTGTTTGGGCCCAGGATGGAGTTGGAAAGCAGGAGTCTAAAAGGGTGGATGCTGTACCTCCAGCAATCGCATGGGCAAACTGGAGTGGAGTGGGTAATTAAAGAATGGATCGGGATGTTGCAAATGGAACAGTCCTAAAAGAATGCTGAAAGAGATGTAAATAGTGGAGGCATCCAAGCGGAAATGGCAGGGTGGGGGTTAGTAGGGTGGACGCCACAGTAGGAGGGGAGAGAGAGAGAGAAGAGGGAGAGCAGTCAAGAGTCTCCTCAACACACTTCCAATGACGTCATGCGAGAGCAAGTTGCACGAAGGGTGGCCCCCGCCAAGGTCTTTTATTTTTTGATCCCTTTTGCCCATTTTTGGATGATGTGTGCATACAAACCCAGATGGCTGATCCAAGGAGCAGTTATCGACAGTTATGTTGAAAGTTTCAACAAAAAAGCCCACTGGGAAGAAAACTCAGGCTGATAGCCCAGCAAGAGAAGAATCTGAAGGAGCAAAGATGGTGAAAGCAGCCACACACATTACATTAGACACCCTAGCTGCGGTGATGGCGCAGGAACTGGAAAAACGTGGGAAGCAGATGAACAGGCAGTTTGAGAAGGTTAGGAGATGAAGGATTCCTTTAAAGCCACTATCGAGGAGGCATTGGGCCTCGAAGGCTGTGAAAGAGTATGGCGAGACGCTGAAGGGCACATGGGAGGAGGCCTTGTCACAGCATATGTGGCGGTTTGTCTCACTGGAAATGGAGTTACTGCTCGTGGCAGTGAGAAGCAAGGGCCTGAAGGCAAAAGTGGGAAGATCTGGAGAACAGGTCGAAGCGGTTGAACCTCAGGATGGTGGGGCTGCTGGAGGGAGTAGAGGGCTCGAGGCCAACTGAGTACTTCAAGAGGTGTTCTCTCGGCTGGTGTATATGCACGTGGGGGTGTTTGCGCCCCCCACTCCGCGGAGTTGGATAGAGTTCAATCGGGCACTCCGGCAGATGCCACAGCCAAATGAGCCACCACAGCCGGTGATTATCCACTTTCATAGTTTCCAGAGGAAGGAGCGGGTCCTGGAGTGGGCAAAGAGGAACCGCAACATTGACTGGGATGGCCATGCAGTGCGTCTCTATCAGAACATTGGGACTGAGCTGGCAAAGAGGAGTGCGGCCTTCAACAAGGTGAAGGCAGTGTTCTACAGCAAAGGAGTGCAATTTGGAGTGGTGTACCCGGCATGACTGAGAGTCACAATGGACTCAAAAGATCAGACTTCTGAACAGACAGAGGCCTTCATTAGAGAGAAGGGACTGGGACCGATCGGTCTGATTGGGACTTTGTATATGAGACACAGGATGGGCTGTTGATGATGTTTTATTACAAAATGTTTCTTCTCGTTTTTTTCTTTGATGCCAGGGTTATAAAAGGGATATTTAATATGGTGCCTGTAGGGGAAGAGAAGTATAGTAAGGACACCAAGGTTTGAGCACTTGAGTGGGGAGGGTGGGCTCGGAGGGATTAGGCTGTTGTTTTTGTTGTCTTTTTGGATAGGGACCCTGGGTGGGGGCTACCTCACTCGCAAGCAGGAGTAGCGAGTGAACGAGAGTGGAGTGGGGGAAAAAGGAGAGAGACTGTGGCTCATTGGGCCAATTTTGATGACACATAATGGGTCTAGTTGTTTGTTTGGTGGGAAGAAAGGGTGAGGCAGAGGCAGCGCGGGGTGGGGGTGGGGAAACAAGGTTCGGCACCTGCAACATGCAGGGCCTAGGGGAGCCGGTGAAAAGGGAAAGAGTTTTCTCCATTTAAAGGATTAGGGGGCCGATGTGGTGTTCTTACAGGAGACTCACTTGTGGCTGTGGGACCAGACCAGCCTGCGTGAGCCAGGTTTTTCATTCAGGCTTTGACAGCAGAGAGAGAGAAAGATTTCAGCTTTGTCATGGGTAGGACTCTTCGCCCCAGGGTGAAGATGAATGTTCGGCGGTGGTTATTTCTGGCCATGTTCCACATTTGGGAGATGTGATGTTGGAGGCAGAGCGCACACAGCACACGGGATGGAGGTTGGACATCGGCCTTTTATCAGACGTTGGGTTCTATGGGAAGGTCTCGAGCCATAAGAGAATACGTGGATTTCAATGAGAATGGGATGATCTCGCGCTACACTCTGCGAGAGGCTTTGAGGGCGATGTTTAGTGGGGAGATCATATCGTATAAGGCTTACATGGATGGGGAGGTCAAGAAGGAGCGAAGGAAGTTAGTGGATGAGGTCCTGGAAGCAACCCAACTCTGGAACTATTGGCACACAGGAAAAAGCTGCAAATGCAGTTTGACCTGCTATCTACAGACAGGAAGGTGCGCCAGCTGAGGCATTTGAAAGGGGTGGTGTACGAGTGTGGGGAGAAAGCCAGCCATCGGGCAGCTTGGTGGCACAGCACTGCTGCCTCACAGCTCCAGGGACCCAGGTTTAATTCGGAACTTGCGTGGCTCACCACTAGGGAGCATGATAGTCAAGATTCAGTTTGGGGGCAAGAAGGTGGAGTCCCACACTAGTGTTCTGGAATTCAACAAAGGAAATTGCATAGGCTTCAGGACTGATTTGGCCCATATAGACTGGGCAAGAAGGCTAAAAGGTAGGACAGCTGATGAGCAATGAGAGTTGTTTACGGTGATACTCAATTCCTCACAAGTAAAATATATCCCAGTGAAGAAGAAAGATGATAAGAGGGGCAAAAAAAACATCCATGGCTAAACGAGGAGGTCAAGGACATTATAAAGACAAAAACTAAGTTATATCATATTGCAAAGGTCAGTGGCAGGCTGGAAGATTGGGAAACTTTCAAACATAAACAAAGGGATGCTAAAAAAGTAATGTACTGACTCTCGTGAAGAAGGAAAAACTGGAAGGCACTGAAACAAATAATAGAAATCTTGGAAGGATTTGACGCTCCCCACTAAAGTCAGCGATGGTCACTTCTTTAGGTCAGCCTTCATCGCTTTAACCAGGTCCCGAAATTTAATTTCTGTAGCAAGGCATAATCATGGGTCACCAGGACTCGCAGATAACGAAAACTGGACCTGGCCAACCAAAAAGGCAACATCCCCAAGTCTGAAGATTCCAAATCTCCCTGGGAGATCAACCGGAAAGCATTCGCTTTTACCCAAGTTCAATTTATACCCCAAGAAGGAGCAAAAACTCTCAAGCAGCTTCATTAACTACTCTGCAATGGAGAGAGGGTCCGTCACATACAGCAACATATCATCCGCATACAATGATACCCTATGTTCCCTCCCTCTATCCTCCTCCACTTTGGATGACCTTAATGCTACGGCCAGAGGTTCAATTGCCGAGGCAAACAATAGCGGAGACAGTGTACACCCAGACTTGTGCTTCCCCTCCCCTCAGTTGGACATTAAGTAGCCTTCGAACATTGGCAGAAACCCGATCCGCTCCTCTGATATGACCCCCCGAGAGGCAGGGTTCCATGCGCCGAGCCAAGACCGTCACCAACTGCATCCGCAATCAATAGTGAAAAGGGACAATACGACCCACACTCAGTCCGAATCATTATCCTTCTTTAAGATCCAGAACTGTGCCAATGTGGCCCGCAACATTCCCCAAATGATAGTATTCTCAAACATCTTGAGCAGCACTGGGGCTAGCGATCCAGCAAACGTCGAATATATATTAATCGTGAACCCGCCCGGCGCCTTCCTCTACTGCATCAGACCCATACCTCCATAACCATCTCCAAAGTCAGAGGAGCCTCCAATTCCAGCACAGGACAAGCCAAACAGGCCAAAAACTAACATTGCCAACCCATCCTCTGGGTACTCCGACTAACCTGTACAAGAGGCCACCTGTCACCTCAACTGGCGCATCAGCAAGTGTCCAGCCTTATGTCCATGCTCATAAAAAGCCCCCCCGCCAACGTCATAGCAGGCACACCGCCCAGTGACAGCAGCCCAAACCTCCAGCTGTAGCTTTTTGGTCGTTGAGGGAGAGGCTCCATGCTGGTGAGCCACTTCGTGCAATTTCACAGCTACCAGGATAAGGTGAGGGAGGGGAGAGAGAATTAACCCAATCTGTCTGGTCACGTGGAATGTGAGCCATAAGACCATAAGGGGGTTGAGTGGCCCGGTAAAGTGATCTTCCACCTTTGCCAGGGCCCCTCGAATGGAGGAAATCAGCATCGCATGGTCTCCAGAGATCTCAAGGCAGTTTCTGCAGTTCCACAGCTAAGATTTCAATGGTTAGTGTGGTGACCCGACACCTGCACCATTTTCTTCCACACCAAGACATTCAAAGCTTTCACTTTTGAAGCTGCTTCTTTCCTCTGCTGTTGCCTAGATCTGTACCTATTACACATCCCCTGACTGTGGGACACTCAATCCATCGATCTCAACAAATTTCAGCCCAGATTTCCATTGCAGGTCGGGCGAAAATATTCCACTTTTTTAACCCACACAAGCAGGGACCTATCCAGTAGGAACAAAGCTTATGCACATGGGAGAAGAACGAAAACTCATCACTGGGTGCACCCCCCCCCCCTCCTCCCCTCCCTATATCGACTTGTTCTAGAAAAGCCAGAAGCGCCTTCGCCTGTCCTGATAAGAGCCAACGTTTTGGGTCTGGACTAGTCCACTTTATGATCCAGTACACAAAGTTCCCTCCCAGAACCAGCTGATGCATATTTGGATCAAGATTGGAAGTCAACAGATTCTTAATAAATATCAAGTGGTCCCAGTTGGGGCTGTCACAATTAGCAAACTAACCCCTCTCCCCACCAAACTGAAACCAAACCCAAGATCCAAACCATCTCCCCCAACGCAGACGCTAAGCCAGCCAAACCTGATCAAACCGGTTCAACAGCTGCAGCTCCTGCACCTCCCCCCCCCCCATCCCCCCATTTGCTAGCCTCTTATTGCTAGTGGGACAGACCCACCCCAGGACAAAGAAAAGACAAATCTGCCCACCTCGGAGATAAAACACTCCACATAGTACAGTACCCATTATAGAAAATCCCCCCTCAACCCCAAAAACAAATTTTAGCCACAAACACTAACTATATGCAAGATATGCAAACACCCTTCCAATGCACATACATTAAAGATCTCATGCATAACATTCAACTAGACCCAACTACATGCTTTTTAATGAAAGTGTCCGCTTCCTCCATGCCTCAGTAGTGGTCCTCAGCCTCCTATGTGACCCGCAACCTTGCCAGGTACACCGCCCCAAACAGAATTCCTTTGTCATACAAAACAGCCTTAACCTTATTAAAGGCCACCTGCTTCCTCGGCAGCTCAGCCTCCATGCCCTGGTAAATCCTCATGGGATTTCCTTCCCACTTGGAATCACTGGTGTTCTTTGGCCCACTTCAGGCACCTCTCCTCCCTAAAGCTGGGCAATCGAATAACGATCGCTCGAAGTGGCTCATTTGGCTGAGGCTTCTGCCGAAGTGTCTAATGAGCCTTGTCCAGCTCCAGAGTGGATGAGGCACCACCCTCGCCCATCATCATCCTAAATTTCTGCGCAAGATATTCCATGGGTTCCGGACTCTCCACCCCGTCCAGCAACCTCACGACTCTGAGGTTCCTTGACCAATTTTCAAGATCACCGACCGTAGCCTTCAATCTCTTATTCTCATCAGCCACCATCACCATCTCAGCTTCCAATGACCAAGCTGCTCACCTTTCCTCATCAACACCTTCTCCATACCCTCTTGCCATGTTTCTTTACTGCCTTGGCAGTCTTATCAAGTTCACCTGGACAGGGCCCAGCTCCTTCTCAAAATCGATTTTGGTAGACTTCCCAACATCAACCTTCATTGCTTGTCAAAGTGCTTGGTCTCACCAATTAACCTGTACAGTTGTAGCAAGACTTCCTTGCATTTACCTCCATCCCCATTGCAATAAAGGCTAACATTTCATTTCCCTTCATAATTACTTGCTGTACCTCTACACTAACTTATTAACAAGGACACCCAGATCCCTCTACCACAACATTCTGCTGATGAACTCAATTTAAATAATATTCTGCTTTTCCCCTGCCAATGAGGACAAGGTCACAACTTCACCACATGATACACTATATAGCAAATACACTATACATTATACACTGTATACACTTTCAATTTAATCTATTTATATCCATTTCGAAACTTTGCACCGTCCTCAGCTTACATCCCAACTTACAGAAACATAGGAAAATAATAGGCCCTTCAAGCCTGCTCCACCATTAAATGTGATCATGGTTGATCCTCTATCTCAACACTATGTACGACCCCACTCTCCCTAGACCTCTTGATGCCTTAGGAGTTTAGAAATCTATTTCCTTCTTAAATTCACTGACTTGGTGTCCACGTCCTTCTGTGGTAGAGAAATCGAGTTCCCCATCCTCTAAATAAAGAGACTTCTCTTCATTCCAGTCCTAAATAGCCTACCCCATATCCTGAGACCCCTTACTCTAGACCTCCCCCCCCCCCCCCCCCCCAGCCTGAGGAAAATACCATCCCTGTAGCCAGTCCTGTCAGAATGTTTATGTTTCAATTAGATCACCGCATTCTTCTAAATTCCAGTGGATACATGTCCAGTCAACTCAACCTTTCCTCATACGACAATCCTGTATTCCCAGGAATCAGTCTGGTGAGCTTCACTGCACTCCCTCCATGGTAAGTATATCCCTTTCTGAGGCAAGATGACCAAAACTGCACTCAATACTCCAGGTGTGGTCTCACCAAGGCAGTGTACAGCTACAGTAAAAAAGACAGCCTTGCTGCTATATTTATGTCCTTTTGCAATGAAGGCCAACATATCATTTGTCTTGCTAACTGCTTGTTGTACCTGCATGCTTGCTTTCAGTGACTGGTGTACTAAGACACCCAGGTCCCTACGCACATCAACATTCCCCAATCTATCACCATTTAAATACTCTGCCATTCTGATTCCTGATCCAAAGTGGATAACTTCATACAGCCACATTGTACTGCATCTGCCAACACACAACCTGTTTAAATCACTGTGACGCCCTCCTCACTTCTCACATTCCCACCAAGTTGTGTCATCGGCAAACTTGGAAATATTATTTTTGGTTCCCTCACCCCATGTGTTATGGATAGCTGGGGCCCCAAGCTCTGATCCCTACAGAAGTCAACAATTACCACTTGCCATTTCAGTAAAGATCCATTTATTCCTACTGTTTCCGGTCTGCTAATTCTCCAGTTGCCAATATATTACCCCCAATCCCATGTGAACAAAGAACAAAGAACAAAGAAATGTACAGCACAGGAACAGGCCCTTCGGCCCTCCAAGCTCGTGCCGACCATACTGCCCGACTAAACTACAATCTTCTACACTTCCTGGGTCCGTATCCTTCTATTCCCATCCTATTCATATATTTGTCAAGATGCCCCTTAAATGTCCCTATCGTCCCTGCCTCCACTACCTCCTCCGGTAGTGAGTTCCAGGCACCCACTACCCTCTGCGTAAAAAACTTGCCTCGTACATCTACTCTAAACTTTGCCCCTCTCACCTTAAACCTATGCCCCCTAGTAATTGACCCCTCTACCCTGGGGAAAAGCCTCTGACTATCCACTCTGTCTATGCCCCTCATAATTTTGTATACCTCTATCAGGTCGCCCCTCAACCTCCTTCGTTCCAGTGAGAACAAACCGAGTTTATTCAATCGCTCCTCATAGCTTATGCCCTCCATACCAGGCAACATTCTGGTAAATCTCTTCTGCACCCTCTCTAAAGCCTCCACATCCTTCTGGTAGTGTGGCGACCAGAATTGAACACTATACTCCAAGTGTGGCCTAACTAAGGTTCTATACAGCTGCAACATGACTTGCCAATTCTTATACTCAATGCCCCGGCCAATGAAGGCAAGCATGCCGTATGCCTTCTTGACTACCTTCTCCACCTGTGTAGCCCCTTTCAGTGATCTGTGGACCTGTACTCCTAGATCTCTTTGACTTTCAATACTCTTGAGGGTTCTACCATTCACTGTATATTCCCTACCTGCATTAGCCCTTCCAAAATGCATTACCTCACATTTGTCCAGGTTAAACTCCATCTGCCATCTCTCCGCCCAAGTCTCCAGACAATCTAAATCCTGCTGTATCCTCAGACAGTCCTCATCGCTATCCGCAATTCCACCAACCTTTGTGTCGTCTGCAAACTTACTAATCAGACCAGTTACATTTTCCTCCAAATCATTTATATATACTACAAAGAGCAAAGGTCCCAGCACTGATCCCTGTGGAACACCACTGGTCACAGCCCTCCAATTAGAAAAGCATCCCTCCATTGCTACCCTCTGCCTTCTATGGCCTAGCCAGTTCTGTATCCACCTTGCCAGTTCACCCCTGATCCCGTGTGACTTCACCTTTTGTACTAGTCTACCATGAGGGACCTTGTCAAAGGCCTTACTGAAGTCCATATAGACAACATCTACTGCCCTACCTGCATCAATCATCTTAGTGACCTCCTCGAAAAACTCTATCAAGTTAGTGAGACACGACCTCCCCTTCACAAAACCGTGCTGCCTCTCACTAATACGTCCATTTGCTTCCAAATGGGAGTAGATCCTGTCTCGAAGAATTCTCTCCAGTAATTTCCCTACCACTGAAGTAAGGCTCACCGGCCTGTAGTTCCCGGGATTATCCCTGCCACCCTTCTTAAACAGAGGAACAACATTGGCTATTCTCCAGTCCTCCGGGACATCCCCTGAAGACAGCGAGGATCCAAAGATTTCTGTCAAGGCCTCAGCAATTTCCTCTCCAGCCTCCTTCAGTATTCTGGGGTAGATCCCATCCGGCCCTGGGGACTTATCTACCTTAATATTTTTTAAGACACCCAACACCTCGTCTTTTTGGATCACAATGTGACCCAGGCTATCTACACCCCCTTCTCCAGACTCAACATCTACCAATTCCTTCTCTTTGGTGAATACTGATGCAAAGTATTCATTTAGTACCTCGCCCATTTCCTCTGGCTCCACACAGATTCCCTTGCCTATCCTTCAGTGGGCCAACCCTTTCCCTGGCTACCCTCTTGCTTTTTATGTAAGTGTAAAAAGCCTTGGGATTTTCCTTAACCCTATTTGCCAATGACTTTTCATGACCCCTTCTAGCCCTCCTGACTCCCTGCTTAAGTTCCTTCCTACTTTCCTTATATGCCACACAGGCTTCGTCTGTTCCCAGCCTTTTAGCCCTGACAAATGCCTCCTTTTTCTTTTTGACGAGGCCTACAATATCATTCGTCATCCAAGGTTCCCGAAAATTGCCGTATTTGTCTTTCTTCCTCACAGGAACATGCCTGTCCTGTATTCCTATCAACTGACACTTGAAAGCCTCCCACATGTCAGATGTTGATTTGCCCTCAAACATCCGCCCCCAATCTATGCTCTTCAGTTCCCGCCTAATATTGTTATAATTAGCCTTCCCCCAATTTAGCACATTCATCCTCGGACCACTCTTATCCTTGTCCACCAGTACTTTAAAACTTACTGAATTGTGGTCACTGTTACCGAAATGCTCCCCTACTGAAACATCTACTACCTGGCCGGGCTCATTCCCCAATACCAGGTCCAGTACCGCCTCTTCCCTAGTTGGACTGTTTACATATTGTTTTAAGAAGCCCTCCTGGATGCTCCTTACAAACTCTGCCCCGTCTAAGCCCCTGGCACTAAGTGAGTCCCAGTCAATATTGGGGAAGTTGAAGTCTCCCATCACCACAACCCTGTTGTTTTTACTCTTTTCCAAAATCTGTCTACCTATCTGCTCCTCTATCTCCCGCTGGCTGTTGGGATTTGCATGTGCTTGCATTTTGTACACTAACCTCATGTGGGACTTTATCAAAAGCGTTGAAAATCAAAATACTCCACATCCATTGGTTCACGCTCATCTATTCTACTACTAAATTTGTTTTTGTTGGAAAGATGGAGGTTGAGGGGGGACCTGATTGAAGTCTATAAAATTCTGAGAGGTATGGACAGGGTGGATAGCAACAAGCTTTTTCCAAGTGTGGGGGTGTCAATTACAAGGGGTCACGATTTCAAGGTGAAAGGGGGGAGATTTAAGGGAGATGTGCGTGGAAAGTTTTTTTACGCAGAGGGTGGTGGGTGCCTGGAACGCTTTGCCAATGGAGGTGGTAGAGGCGGGCACAATAGCATCATTTAAGGTGCATCTAGACAGATATATGAATGGACGGGGAACAGAGGGAAGTAGATCCTTGGAAAATAGAAGACAAGTTTAGATAAAGGATCTGGATCAGCGCAGGCTGGGAGGGCCGAAGGGACTGTTCCTGTGCTGTAATTGTCTTTGCACTAGTCACGTCCTCAAAAAAAATCCAGCAAGTTTGTCAAACATGACAATGTTATATTTATCTAATCCCATTGATATTTTCTAAGTGTCCTGTTAGCACATTCTTTATAATATTCTAGCATTTTCCGACTACTGTTTCACAGAATTTAGTGCAGGAGGCCATTCGGCCCATCGAGTCTGCACCGGCTCTTGGAAAGAGCACCCGACCCAAGGTCAACAGCTCCACCCTATCCCCATAACCCCACTCAACACAGAGGGGAATTTTGGACACGAAGGGCAATTTATCATGGCCAATCCACCTAACCTGCACATCTTTGGACTGTTGCTAGGCTAGCTGGTCTATAATTCCCTCCCTTCTTTTAAGCAGAGGGGCGGCGTCTGCCACCCTCCAATCATCCAGGACTGTTCCAGAATTTTTGAAGATGATAACCAACACATTCACCACTTCCCTGGCCTTTAGTACCTTGGGGTGGATCAGCTTTCAGTCCCATTAATTTCACCAGCACTACTTTTCTAGTAATACTAACCTCTTCTTCAATTCCACCCGCTGAATGCCCTTGATTCCTTAGCATCTCTGGGAATGTGAAGTCAGAACTGAAGTACTTGTTTAATTGCGGTGCCATTTCCTTGTTCTCTATTATAAATTTTCCTGTTTCGGACTGTAAGGATCCTATTTGTCGTCACTATTTTTTTTAAAATATACTTACAGAAGCTTTTAGTTTGCTGTTATGTTACTTGCAAGTTTAACCTTAATCAGTTTCTTGTTAAACAATCTCCTATCCATGGCTGGCCTTTGAGCATAGTCAAGTATTTTAATGTGAAATGGCTACTTGGGTTCGGTGCTGTAACGATCACCAGCTCCAAAAGAGCCCAGTGTCAGAATGGTGTTAATACTTTCAGCAGAGGTGGGAAAACGAGTAATCTACAATCGGACTCAAATATTTAACTTCCACTGTTAGCTCATAGTAATGTTATGTTGTCACAGCAACCTATTGTAAGTTTCTGGACAAGATAATTTACCACAGCATATACTGTTATATAAAGTATTCGACTTAAGAGGAGACATTCGAGGAAAAACAAACACTAAATGATTGATTTAGATTAAAACATTTAAGATGGGAGGGCTCCATTGGAGCATAAACATCGGCATGGACGACTTGGGCCGAATGGCCCCTTTCTGTGCCGTATATTCTAGGCAATCTTTTGGACTACAATGGTAATATAAATCCATTCAAAACTAACCACACATCGAAAGGGCGTAGTGGGAAAAGGAATACGAATCTTTACTACACAATAGGACAAGAACTAAACATTTCCAAAGCGGATCCGGATCATTAGTTGAACGGAATTTCTATTCAGGAAGCAGCGCGGTGTCGAATTAATTAACATGTACAAAAGTAGTAAACCTTCCTCTAAAGATTTTTAGCCGATAGGCAGCGTACACGCATTTAGTGAAACATTACGTGTCCCTTTCCCAACTACTGAAACTACAAGATACCAAAACGCAGCAGCAAATTAAATATAAACTTCCTGAAAGGCACAGTACGAAGTCTTACAACACCAGGTTGTTCCAAACTTCCTGAAAGGCGGCAACGCACACAACCAATTTCAACGTTCATGCAAGGCGAGAAAGTGTACAAGGAGGCGCACTGAAAACATCTTAACGGCCTTCTAGAATGATCGACCAAACCTCCATCTGGTACCCCCCCCCCCCCCCCCCCCCATCCCCCATAAAAACAAGCGTGCGTAAAGGCGTTGTTGATAAAACAAAAAGCAGTCGCTGCAACCAAGAAAACTGCAGAGCTTGGAAACGATCACACCAGGTAGACACGAAAACAAACACACCTACACCAAAACGCAGTTACGCTTTTATTTTGCAAAAAAAAAGTCAGCTCGTCAGTCGACAACAACGCAGTCACGCTTTTATTTTGCAAAAATGTCAGCTTGTCAGTCGACAACATCAGTCCCCCACCCACCCACAAGTACAAAGTACTCGTAAATCGATTCCCATCAAATCAGCAAAAGGACGGTTTAGCCACTGGTAAACAAGGGACGATTATTGTCTGTCGGAAAAAAATATCGAAACTGGTTAAATCCACCCCCTTCGCGGATCTGCTTGTATAGAAGTGAATATAAACGGGTGCAGCTAAAAAAGAAAAAGTTCAATTAAAAAATAAGTGATAAAGTGACGGTGAAGCTTTGCAGCCACAGCTCCCCGCCCACCCAGTGGGCCGAATCAGCGGCCATCGCCCGCAGCTGCAAGTGGCGCGTGCGCAGTGGAATGCTAGCCCTGCAACCACCAGGCACATGCGCAGTGCAGCCCAGCGGCTGGGACTGAATTGGCCGGCTGCTCGAACAAGTGCCCGGGACTCAGGCCGATCCCGCATTTACCTGTCCGGGCCCAACCAATCGAGCTCGGCGCAGACCACTCCGGCCTCGATTACTTCCAGCCGTAGCGTCTGAAAATATCGCCGTGACTCGCTTCAAAACGCCGGCCGCAATCTCCTGAAATCGCTGGCTCTCTTTTTCTCCTCTTCTTTGGACTTTTTTTTTCTCTCTGTCCGCCCCCCCTCCCCCGATATATTTTCTTCGCTAATGATCAGAGCATCTGCGTCACCAACCGATTCTGCTGCCGGAAGTCGCGTCATCGGGTTGAGCAAACCGCCCATTGGTTGGCGGGCTGTACGGTTACGTCATTGAGAAGCAAGCAGCTGCTGTTAGGCAGGGCGTTGCCATGGAGCCCGGGATGGGAGTGGCAGCAAGTCGAAGCGTTCCGGGGGTCAGGATGCAGGAGGAAAAACATCTTCCAAGAAATAATCATACATAAAATTGGTTACATATTCAATTTTATTGGGAGAGTTGCAAAATTCAATTTAGCATATCACGAATTAACGCTTTTTTGGGATATTACCACTGTAGCTTACGTGATTTATTAATTACAGTGAGCGAGTGTAATAAATAGGCGTTGTAGTCAGTAGGTGCTAATGCTGCACTCGTGTATGCAACGAGAAACTGACACAACACTACAAAATACAGCAGGCCAATGTGAGACTGCAAAGACAGTGGGCTATTTGGTATAAGTAATTGTCATGCTCTCCCCGTGTTTGTGTAGGTCTCAGCCCCCCACAACCCAAAAATGTGCAGGGTCAGTCAGTGGATTAGCCACTCTTTTGAGGTCCACCAACAAAATAGAAGAAAGGAAACAAAAGGTGGATTGGCCATGCTAAATTGACACTTATTTGGAAAAAAAATTGGGTACTTTTTATAAAGCTATTGTCCTACTGATCCTAATCTTCAGAATTTCGAACAATTTGAATCACAGCACTGTTTATGTACAAGTGTACCAGTTGACCTTAGTTGTTATGCAAAACTGAAGTCAGTTGTTGCACCACACTACTATCTTCCTGAGGTCAGGAAAGACCAAGTAATAAAACCTTCTATAAAAACAGATGGCACTGGAAAAACTCAGCAGGTCTGGCAGAAGCTGTGGAAAGAGAAACAGTTACCATTTCAAGTCCAATATGACTTCTTGGAACTGGAGTGAGATAGAAATGTGATGGTTGTTTTGCTGTTGAAAAAGGGGAGAGCAAAATAGAAGCTCAGGGATAGGTTTGATGGCAGGAGATAGTAAATAACAAAGATGTCATGGAACACAAGACAAAGCAAGTGGGAATGATAGTAAAGACAAAAGCTTTGGTCCAGAATAGGGGTTAATAGCAGTAAAAGGGGTTAGCGCTATGTGAAAGCAAAAACATGAGACCAAGATACAGACTGCCACTATGAGGAAAAAATTTGAAATGGGGGACAGAGTTCATGGTCTGGATTTACTGTACTCAATGTTGAGACCAGAAGACTTCAAAGTGCCTAATCGGTAAATGAGGTGCTGTTCCTCCAGTTTGCATTGGGCTTCATTGGAACATTGTAGCAATCCAGGGACAAAAATATGAGCAAGATGGTCAATTGAAATGGTTGGGGTCGTGCTTTCGAACTGAGCAGTGTTCTGCAAAGCTGTCACCAAATCTGCATTTAGCCTCTAATGCAAGAGGAGACCACATTGTGAACAGCGAATACAGCAGACTAAATTGAAAGACCGGCAAGGAAGGCGCTGTTTCACCTGCGAGGAGTGTTTGGGCCTTGGACGGTGAGGAGGGAGGAGGTAAAGGGGTAGATATTACACCTCATGCGATTGCATGGGATGTTGCTGTGGGAAGGAGGTGAGGTGTTTTGGGGATGATAGAGTCGTGGACCAGGGTGTCACAGAGGGAACGGTCCCTTTGGAATACCGACAGGGCAGGTGTGGGAAGACATGTTTGCTGTTGACATCATGCTGAAGTTTGTGGAAATGGCAGACGATGGTCCTTTGAATACGGAAGCTGGTGGGATGGAAAGTAAAGACAAAGAGGGTGGAGCCTGTGGCGGGAAGAACTCTAGAGGAGATGAGGCCAGTGACAGCCCTGGAAACAATGGCTTGATGTTCAGTGGTGGGATTATGGTCCAGAAGGATGTAGGAAGAAGTGTCTGAGGTGCTCGGCCTCTGCAAGGTAAAGGCTGGTATGCCAGACAACAACAGCTAACAGGTTTGATAACAAATCAGGGTTGGACCTGAGAGAATAGAGTCTGCAAGTTCAGAGGGAGACTGATTAGAGTGGGTGGGAGGAGCAGAGCAATTAAGCCAGTCAATGTCATGCCGATAGTTCTCAATGCAAAGATCAAGAGCGGGTGAGAGGCCAGAGTAAGGGATGCAGGCAGAAGAAGAATACTTGAGGTGGGTGAAAGAGTCCATTGAGCATGAGGAGGACTCTTGCCCAAAGATGTGAGTACAGAGATGAAGGCGATGGAAGAAGAGTTCGATGTCTTTCCAAGCTCAAAATTCACTGAGGTGCAAGCGTAAGTGAATAAAAATGGAGTCCTTTGCTGAGCGCAGAGCAGTACTGCTGAGTAGTAAAAGTCTGGAATTCCCTGGCTTATATGTTTCAGTACTTCATACCATAATGCACTCACTTTATACTTCATGTGTGCTCTGTCCAAAGGTAAGTCTTTGGCATTTTATCTGCTGAAACTTTACCTTGAGCCATTTTCTTGGTAGTTTTTGTCAGTTGTGGTTTGTCATTGCCTTCCACTTTCAGGGACAGGACAAGGAGGCAGGTCCCATATCTATCTCTGCCAGAAAGGGAATCAAAACCGCACAGTTGATATTAATCTGAAAAATACGCTCGCCATCTAGCCAACTGAGCTTGTGTCAATGTACTACAAGAACCTCCATGAGTTGACAGTCAAATAAGTAAGTCATGGGAACCTGAAGAAGTCAGATCCTCAGCACATGTACAGCAACATGTCACAGCAATTTGACATAGGTCAAATATGAATGATGGTTATGTTAATCACAGAGTGTAAATTGTATTTAAACTTGACACATTTCAGAACTGAGAAAATAAGGTGCAAAACTTTAGATAAACTTGACGAACCACTGCTGAATGGCTTCTGTGCTGTAAATCTGTCTTATGGTTTGATATACAGGGACACTGCAAACTCACTAACAGAAAGCAAGTCAAAGCCAATGGAAGTTGTGGAGAGCAACCTTGGGAGATGGTGAGGTACAGTCTTGAATAGGCCATCTTTAAAAAATAAGCCAAAAGGAAAATATTGGAAAACTGCATCAAAACAAAAACCTGCAAACCTCTAGAGAGAAGGGGCATGGACTTCAGAGAATACCTCAGATGTACGAGAATCATTTTTTAAAAATAGAAACTTGAATAGTGAACAAATAAATTCTATGTAAAAGGGAAACTTCAGCCTTTAACAATTTATATTGTGTTAACAAGAGAGATAAAAAATAATATAAACTGAACTTGTTTAAGCACTGCTCTAAACCATTATTTTAATTCTACATAACTGCTGTAAAATATTTACTCAATACAAGCTTCCTTTTGCTGTTTTTCTCATTTATAGACATTTGCCTTTGTGTTGTTTATACCTTTATGGCACCAATTTTAGAAAGGAACTGACTAGGTTTGGATTGAGGGAGGGTAAGAACTGCTTTTTGACAAAAGCATCAATTGGCATTGCTGCAAATTAAATTAAATGTAAGTGCCTGGTCTAAATGAATTGGATGGTCATTCATTCTCAGAATATGGGCATTGCTGGCAAGGCTTCCAGTTGTAGGCCATCTTGGTTGTGCTCGTAAAAGTGATGGATACCTTATTCTTTAACTGCTGCAGCCCATGTGATGAAGGTACTCCCATAGTGCTATTGGGTAGGAAGTTACAGAAATATATGTCCAAGTCAGGGTGATATGTAACTTGGAGAGAAACTTGGATTGATAATATTCCTATGCACCCATTGCCCTTGTCTTTCCACTGTGAAAACATTTGTTCATGGGATGATGTGGCCATTGCTGGCAAGGCAAGCATTTATTGCCCATCCCTAATTTTCACAGTAACTTCATTGAAGCCTACTTGTGACAATAAGTGATTATTATTATTATGTTTGAACTTTTTAAGCCATTTCGGAAGCAAGTTAATACTCAACCGCATTTT
Organism: Scyliorhinus torazame; assembly: GCF_047496885.1. Taxonomy (NCBI): domain Eukaryota; kingdom Metazoa; phylum Chordata; class Chondrichthyes; order Carcharhiniformes; family Scyliorhinidae; genus Scyliorhinus; species Scyliorhinus torazame. Next base: position 255,323,308 of record NC_092713.1, on the reverse strand, counting down.
TGTAAGTCTGGAGTCACATGTAAACCAGACCAAATAAGGGTGGCGGATTTCCTTCCAAAAGGAAATTAGTGAAGCAGATGGATTTTGAGAAAAACTAATGATAACTTCATGGTACTCATTAATGAGATGAGATTTAAATTCCAGATTTATTAATTGAATTCAAATTCAATTTCAGGCATTAGCCTGGGCCTCTGGATTATTAGCCCAGTGACATTGCAACTGCACCACTGTCTCCCCCTAAAGATTTTGGATTTGGGAGGCTCTGCCAAAAAAGACTTGGCAACTTGCTGCAGTGTATCCAGTAGATACAATAGCCAAAATATACTGGAGGTGGAATGACTGGATATATAGGCTGAGAGCTGATTAAGCAATCAGGAGTATTAGATACATAAACAGTGAAGTGATGTTAAACCTTGACAAATATTCTGGTAAGGCCTCAGTTTGTGTATTTTGTACCATTCTGGACACCACACTTTGGGAGAAATGGCAAGACCCAAGAGAGAATAGAGGAAATTTAGCAGTTCAGTTATTTAGGAAAATTTCAAGAAGCTAGGATTGCTCTCCTTGTAGCAGGGAATATTAAGAGGAGACCTAATAGAGGTCTTCAAAATTATGAAGCATTTTGAGACAACAGTATGGAGAAATTGTAGGTCTGTAATCAGAGGGCATAGATTTGAAATTAATTAGCAAACGTATTAGGTAGGATACTGAGGCATGGAGTCGACAGAGGGACTTTGGAGTGCATGCCCACAAATCCTTGATGGTAGCAGTAGTGGTGGATAAGATAGTTAAAAATATTACCTGATGTGCAGAATAAAAAACAGGAAGGTAATGCTAGTACTGTATAAATTGTGCATTAGGCCAGATCTAGAGTACTATGTACAGTCTGGCCATCATGTTGCAGAAAGGTTGCGATTATGTTGGAGAGGGTACAGAGGAGATTTGTAAGGATAACTATAAGGAAAGATCGGATATAGTGGGATTTCTTTGGAATAGAGGAGGCTGGGAGGAGATTTATGTGTACAAAATTATGAGGGGCCTAGAGAGGATAGAAAGGACCTATTTCCTGTAGCAGAGAGATCAATGACTTTCAGGGCTCCATCATGACCTGTAAAATGGGATGATGCTGTGTTGCTGTGTATTCAGTACTGATTGCTTAATCAGCTCTCAGCCTACAAACACCTGTGTAGCTAGCAGAGACATGATGGGCCAAATGGCATTGTTCTTCACTGAAAACATTTTGTATCGCTTTAGAGGGAAATGAAAAATTTCTTCACACAGAAGATTGTTAATACCTGGAATGTATTACCTAAAAGGGTGGTAGCATCAGATTCCACAGGAACTTTGAAAATGACACATACTTGAAGAAGATTAATTTGCAGGGTTATGGGGAAACAGCTGAGGTTTGTGTCTAAACTGGTATAATGGGCTGAATCCCCTGCTGTGCTGTAAGATTGTGTAATTCTAAATTCTGAGAATTGTGCTGATTGAGCTGTGAAATTGAATACATTAGCTGTACAGTAAGTTAGATGTGATAGCTAAATTGAAGTTATGGCTAAGAGAGCTGAGTGAACTCCTGAATGAGTCATTAGAGTTATATAAATATAATAAAAGCCAATATTACAAGACGCTGATTGAATAAAATGCTGACTAAAGGAAGCTTGTGCTGACATAAGATGAAAGAGGGAATTTTGTCCACAGAGTAGGGGTTGAGTGTTGAGAGGGATGAGGCTCATTACATGTTCTGAATATTTTATAATGTTTGTACTTGTTAATAGCTAAGCAGGTACGAATATAAACATGACAATATTAGGAGCTAGTTTAGTGATATGTGCAGCATGCATGCTGCAGAATATCTTGATTCTGCAAAATGTCTAGGAGTGCACATACATATCATGTACTAAATCTAATACCATGCATGCACTGCTGTTTATCTTCTGTTGCAGAAATGTGGGTCAAGATAATGGATACTTTGTTCAAAATTCAAATCCAGCTCAAATGTATTGTGGATTAGTGCTTGTTGCGCTATCAGTATTTCTTACATTGGTGCTTCCCCTTTATCACTTTATGGAGATGTCTGCCTTACATCTGTGGTGAATGTAAGAATTTCAGGTGTATTGTATTATATGTAGTTGGTGCAGTAAGGGTTAAAAGCCTTGGTTAGTATGTTGTTTGTAAAAATCCTAGTTTGAAAGGCAGCAGGTCTTTTAGAGACAGGTGCAATTAAAGCATCATAAAGGTTGGGCTAATGAAATTTTGATTATATAAATAAGGTTCCCTGGGGAGTAGATCATTTGATACTTGTGCTTAGCTTAGAAGATTATGTAGTTAATAGGAGAGCCACGATGAAGCAGTCAGGTGTTGAGTGTCTAGTTTTGAAGTCCAGTTAAAGAATTGACTGTGGACAGACCAGCAGCTGTTCTCAAAACAGTGAGTTTTGATCTGTCTTTAACAGGAGCTGGGTCTCAAAGGCTAGCAGGTTAAACAGTAGTTTGAGACAGGCAAGAATCTGCAAGCTGGGTCTGGAAGGATATCTCTTTCTCAAAGCAGGATATCCAATATATCTTTAGTAAGCAAATATTCCTGGGTCTGCGAACTGTATTTAAAAGTGGATTTTGACCTGAGATGGGTGTTTTTTGAGTGGAGATAAAGATAGCAGTACGGACATATTGTTTCATTGTATTGATAAGCATTGTTTAATGGGTACTTGTAAGCTGTATGAGGTTAAAAGTTATTTTAATCCTGTGTTAGTAATCAAGTTTGTTTTAATATATCATATCCTTATTTGTGCATAGAATCACACCTGCAGCAAAGTAGTGTTTCCTCACAGTCTTCCAAATTAAATTAAATGTTGGGGTTTCTGTCCTTTGTCCACAGGAACGATGGGGTCTGCTCTGGGATCATAATTCATCTATGTCTGTTTTTCAGTTTTCCTTTCTGATGCTAGCTTTGTTGGAAAGATATGTATTGGCTAGCTGCTGGGAGTGACTAAGGATGATTGGGACTCCTTACTGCCTTCTGCAGTGACAACTGCTGGTGCCATTTCCATTATTTTAATGGTCGCCTGGGCCTGATTGCTTGCATGGATCATTTGAGAGAGACAACTTGATGAAATGGGCAGAATGTTGCCCTAAGAAACTGCTTCTTCTGCCATAATCATATTACTGGCAACTCATCACAATATATTTTTTAAAATTCATTTGTAGGATGTGCACATCGCTAGCAAGGCCAGCATTTATTGCCCTGTTGTCCTTGAGACGGTGGTGATGAGCTGCCTTCTTGAACTGCTACGGACCCTGAGGTGTAGGGACACCCACTGTAGTGTTAGGAAGGGAATTACAGGACATTAACCCAGTGACAGTGAAGGAAGAGTGATATATTTGCAAGTCAGGATGGAGAGTGACTTAGAGGGAACCTCCATGTGATGGTGTTCCCAGATATCTGCTGCCCTTGTCCTTCTAGATGGTCGTGATCACAGGTTTGGAAGGTGCTGCATAAGTTCCTGCAGTGCGTTTTGTAGATGGTACACACGGCTCAACAAAGAAAGAACAAAGAAATGTACAGCACAGGAACAGGCCCTTCAGCCCTCCAAGCCCGTGCCGACCATGCTGCCCGACTAAACTACAATCTTCTACACTTCCTGGGTCCGTATCCCTCTATTCCCATCCTATTCATGTATTTGTCAAGATGCCCCTTAAATGTCACTATCGTCCCTGCTTCCACCACCTCCTCCGGCAGCGAGTTCCAGGCACCCACTACCCTCTGTGTAAAAAAAACTTGCCTTGTACATCTACTCTAAACCTTGCCCATCTCACCTTAAACCTATGCCCCCTAGTAATTGACCCCTCTACCCTGGGGAAAAGCCTCTGACTATCCACTCTGTCTATGCCCCTCATAATTTTGTAGACCTCTATCAGGTCGCCCCTCAACCTCCGTCGTTCCAGTGAGAACAAACCGAGTTTATTCAACCGCTCCTCATAGCTATTGCCCTCCACACCAGGCAACATTCTGGTAAATCTCTTCTGCACCCTCTCTAAAGCCTCCACATCCTTCTGGTAGTGTGGCGACCAGAATTGAACACTATACTCCAAGTGCGGCCTAACTAAGGTTCTATACAGCTGCAACATGATTTGCCAATTCTTATACTCAATGCCCCGGCCAATGAAGGCAAGCATGCCGTATGCCTTCTTGACTACCTTCTCCACCTGTGTTGCCCCTTTCAGTAACCTGTGGACCTGTACTCCTAGATCTCTCTGACTTTCAATACTCTTGAGGGTTCTACCATTCACTGTATATTCCCTACCTGCATTAGACCTTCCAAAATGCATTACCTCACAATTGTCCGGATTAAACTCCATCTGCCATCTCTCCGCCCAAGGCTCCAAACAATCTAAATCCTGCTGTATCCTCTGACAGTCCTCATCGCTATCCGCAATTCCACCAACCTTTGTGTCGTCTGCAAACTTACTAATCAGACCAGTTACATTTTCCTCCAAATCATTTATATATACTACAAACAGCAAAGGTCCCAGCACTGATCCCTGCGGAACACCACTGGTCACAGCCCTCCAATTAGAAAAGCATCCCTCCATTGCTACTCTCTGCCTTCTATGGCCTAGCCAGTTCTGTATCCACCTTGCCAGCTCACCCCTGATCCCTTGTGACTTCACCTTTTGTACTAGTGTTCCATGAGGGACCTTGTCAAAGGCCTTACTGAAGTCCATGTAGACAACATCCACTGCCCTACCTGCATCAATCATCTTTGTGACCTCCTCGAAAAACTCTATCAAGTTAGTGAGTCACGACCTCCCCTTCACAAAACCATGCTGCCTCACTAATACGTCCATTTGCTTCCAAATGGGAGTAGATCCCAGAGCCTATTGTTCATCAGTGGTGGAGGGAGGGACAGCACAGTGGCGAAGTGGTTAGCACTGCTGCCTCATGGCGCCGCGTTCCCAGGTTAGATCCTGGCTCTGGGTCACTGTTCATGCGGAGTTGCACATTCTCCCCATGTTTGCATGGGTTTCGCCCTCACAACCCAAGGATGTGCAGAGTAGGTGGATTGGCCACGCTAAATTGCCCTTAATTGGAAAAAATTAATTGGGTTCTCCAAGTTTTTTTTAAAAATCAGTGGTGGAGGGGTTGAACGTTTGTGGTAGTGGTAGCAATCAAACAGGCTGTTTTGTCCTGGATCGTGTTGAACTTCTTGAGTGTTGTTAGAACTGCCCTCATCGACTTCCGGTTGCGGCAATGACCAGCTAAGCCGCACGTTTCGGCGGCTCCAGCTCGAACGGACCTTCGGGCTCTTTTAAGAGCCCCAACGGGAAAATGTTTCGGGACAAAACCTGGTGTGGGGTGAGACAACAGGGAGTCCCCCCCCAACGAAAAAGAAAAATATCGGCGGCGGCGGCCAGATCGCGAAGAATCCTCAAGGACAGGGGCAGAAGGAAAAAGGAGCAAGATGGCGGCGGAGGGAGCCCAGGCGACATGGGGGCCGGGCCAAGACAAATGTTTGAGACGGTGTGTGGAGCTGCTTAAGAAGGAGGTGCTGGCCCCGATGCTACAAGCAATTGAGGGGCTTAATGAGACACAAAGGACCCAGGAGATGGAGCTCCGCGTGGTGGAGCAGAAGATGACGGACAACGAGGACGAGATCCTGGGCCTGGCGGTCAAAATGCAGACGCACGAGGCGCTCCACAAAAAGTGCATTGCAAGGATTGAAGTCCTAGAAAACAGATCACAGAGAAAGAACCTTCAGATCCTGGGCCTCCCCGAGGGAGTGGAAGGAGCAGACGGCGGGGCTTACGTGAGCACGATGCTATGCTGGCTAATGGGAGCTGAGGCCCCATCGGGCCCCTTGGAAGTGGAAGGGGCCCATCGGGTCCCTGCGAGGAGACCAAAGGCGGGAGAACCACCTAGGGTGACGATCGTGCGATTTCATCGCTTCAGTGACAGAGAGGTGGTTCTGAGATGGGCCAAAAAGGTACGGAGTAGTAGATGGGAGAATGCGGTGGTACGGGTGTACCAGGATTGGAGTGCGGAGGTGGCGAGAAGGAGGGCGAGTTTTAATCGAGCCAAGGGGGTGCTACACAAGAAGAAGGTGAAGTTCGGGATGTTGCAGCCGGCGCGACTGTGGGTCACGCACCAGGAGAGGCATCACCACTTCGAAACGGCGGAAGCATGGACCTTCATTAAAAACGAGAAACTGGATCAGAACTGAGGGACTGATGTTGGAGGGGAAACGACAATGCTGATGTATATAGAGATGTAAATTGGGGAGGGGGGGACACTGAGAAATGTGGGCGCCGGCGGGGGGGAAGAAGAGACATAGGCGGGGGATGGGGAATGGGAGTGGGGCGGCAGAGGGAGCTGCGCCACGAGGGGCGGGACGGCTCGAGAGAACACGGGGCTTATTGTTCTTGTTCCCGCGGCAGAAAGATGATGGGGGGAAGATAGGCGCAAGGTAGATGGGAGTTCCCCACACGGGGAGGATCAAGGAGAGAGCGGGAGAAGCCAGGGTCAGTTGAAGTCAGCTGACTTTCGTAAGCAATATGGGGGGAGTAAGCATGCTAGATGGGGATCTAGCAGGGGGGGTGTGGGGGGGGGGGGGATAACTGAGTTGCTGCTGCAGAGATCGAAGAGGAACTGGTAAAAGAAAAGGTAGTCAGGACGGGAATGCGCCGCCTGGGGAACGGGTGGGTTCGCGGAACCGGGACGTGGGACTGGCCCAGAGAGGGTGATGGCTAGTCAACAGGGGAGGGGGGCAGGCAGCCCCCCAGTTCGGCTGATCACGTGGAACGTGAGAGGCCTAAATGGGCCGATAAAGAGGGCCCGAGCGTTCGCGCACTTGAAAGGACTGAGGGCAGACGTGGCCATGCTTCAGGAGACGCACCTGAAGGTGGCGGACCAAGTTAGGTTAAGGAAAGGATGGGTGGGACAGGTGTTCCACTCAGGGCTGGATGCAAAGAACAGAGGGGTGGCCATACTGGTGGGGAAACGGGTGACATTCGAGGCTAGGAACATTGTAGCAGACAGCGGAGGCAGATATGTGATGGTGAGTGGCAGACTGCAGGGAATGGAGGTCGTGTTGGTTAACGTATATGCCCCGAATTGGGATGATGCGGGATTTATGAAGCGGATGCTGGGACGTATCCCGGACCTGGAGGTAGGAAACCTGATAATGGGGGGGGGACTTCAACACCGTGTTGGACCCAGGGTTAGATAGATCTAGATCTAAGACCGGAAAAAGGCCGGCAGCGGCCAAGGTGCTTAGGGGGTTTATGGACCAAATGGGGGGAGTGGATCCGTGGCGATTTGTTAGGCCGATGGCCAAGGAGTTCTTCTTCTTCTCCCATGTTCACAAGGTGTACTCCTGGATAGATTTCTTTGTTTTGGGAAGGTCACTGATCTCGAGGGTGGAAGGAACTGAGTACTCAGCTATAGCTGTTTCAGATCATGCCCCACACTGGGTGGACCTGGAATTAGGAGAGGAGAGGGAGCAGCGTTCACTCTGGCGACTGGATGTGGGATTACTGGCGGATGAGGGAGTCTGCGGAAGGGTGCGGGGATGTATCGAGAGGTACCTGGAGGCCAATGACGACGGGGAGGTCCGAGTGGGAGTAGTATGGGAAGCACTAAAGGCGGTGGTCAGAGGAGAGCTGATCTCCATCAGGGCCCACAAGGGGAAAATAGAGGCCAAGGAAAGGGGAGATTTTGAGGGTAAATAAAAAATATGCGGAGGCCCCGGATGAAGGATTATACAGGGAGAGGCGACGACTCCAGACGGAGTTCGACCATTTGACCACAAGGAGGGCAGAGGCACAGTGGAGGAAGGCACAGGGGATGAGATATGAATATGGGGAAAAGGCGAGTCGCCTGTTGGCCCATCAGCTGCGAAAGAGGACAGCGGCGAGGGAGATAGGGGGAATTAGGGATGAAATGGGAGCCACGGTGCGGAGAGCAGGGAAGATAAACGAGGTGTTTAAGACCTTCTACGAGAGACTATATAGGTCCCAACCCCCGGAGGGAAAAGAGGGGATGCGGCAGTTTTTGGACCAATTAAGGTTCCCGAGGGTGGAGGAGCAGGAGGCCTGGGGGCACCGATTGGGGTGGACGAGGTTACCAAGGGGCTGGGGAACATGCAGGCAGGGAAGGCCCCGGGACCAGATGGGTTCCAGGTGGAATTTTATAGAAAATATGTGGACTTGTTGGCCCCGCTGCTGGTAAGGACCTTTAACGAGGCCAGAGAAGGGGGGACCCTACCCCCGACAATGTCGGAGGCGACGATATCGCTAATCTTGAAGCGGGATAAAGATCCGCTGCAATGCGGGTCCTATAGGCCTATCTCACTGCTAAATGTGGACGCAAGTTGCTAGCAAAGGTGCTGGCAACGAGGATAGAGGATTGTGTCCCGGGGGTGGTGCACGAAGACCAGACAGGGTTCGTAAAGGGGAGACAACTAAATGTCAACGTGCGACGGCTATTAGGGGTGATAATGATGCCCCCAGCGGAGGGGGAGGCAGAGATAGTGGCGGCAATTGATGCAGAGAAGGCATTTGATAGGGTGGAGTGGGAGTATCTATGGGAGGTGCTGAGGAGGTTCGGGGACGGGTTTGTCAGATGGGTTAAACTCCTCTATGGGGCCCCAACGGCAAGTGTGGTCACAGGTCGGCAAAGGTCGGAGTATTTTCGACTACACAGGGGAACAAGACAGGGATGCCCGTTGTCCCCATTACTGTTCGCGCTGGCAATTGAACCACTGGCCATAGCGCTGAGAGACTCCAGAAAATGGAGAGGGGGAGAGGAACACCGAGTGTCACTCTACGCGGATGACCTACTGCTGTATGTGACGGACCCAGTGGGGGGGATGACAGAGGTCATGCAGATATTGAGGGAGTTTGGAGATTTTTCGGGATATAGGCTTAACATGGGAAAGAGTGAGCTTTTTGTGATACACCCTGGGGACCAGAGTAGAGGGATAGATGGCCTACCGCTAAGGAGAGTGGAAAGAAACTTCCGATACCTGGGGATTCAGATAGCCAGGAGCTGGGGAACCTTACACAGACTCAATCTGACACGGTTGGTGGAACAAATGGAAGAGGATTTCAAAAGGTGGGACATGCAGCCGCTGTCACTGGCGGGCAGAGTGCAGGCAATTAAGATGATGGTCCTCCCGAGGTTCCTATTTGTGTTCCAATGTCTCCCTATACTGATCACTAAGGCCTTCTTTAAAAAAATAGATGGGAGCATCACGAGCTTTGTGTGGGCAGGGAAGGCCCCGAGGGTAAGGAGGGGGTTTCTACAACGTAGCAGAGACAGAGGGGGACTGGCGTTGCCGAATTTGGGCGACTACTACTGGGCCGCCAACGTGGCGATGATGCGTAAATGGATGATAGAGGGAGAGGGAGCGGCGTGGAAAAGGTTGGAGATGAAGTCCTGCAAAGGGACGAGTTTAAAAGCGTTGGTGACGGCGCAACTACCGCTCTCCCCAAAAAGATTTACCACAAACCCAGTGGTGGCGGCAACATGAAGTATCTGGGGGCAATGGAGGCGACAGAGGGGTGTGCTGGGAGCCTCGGTGTGGTCCCCAATCAGGAACAACCATAGGTTTGCCCCAGGGAGGCTGGACGGAGGATTCCAGAGCTGGCATCGGGTAGGAATCAGGAGAGTGGGAGATTTATTTATAGACGGGACGTTTGCGAGATTGGGAGCACTGGAGGAAAAGTATGGGCTGCCCCGGGGAAATTTCTTTAGATATATGCAGGTGAGAGCGTTCACAAAACAACTGGTGAGGGAATTTCCGCTGCTCCCGACACGAGGGATCCAGGCCAGGGTGCTTTCGGGGGTGTGGGTCGGGGAGGGCAAAGTATCAGAGATATACCGGGAGATGAGAGAAGAGGGGGAGGAGCTGGTGGGCGAACTGAAGGGAAAATGGGAAGAAGAGCTCGGGGAGGAGATTGAGGAGGGTTTGTGGGCTGATGCCCTAAGCAGGGTAAATTCCTCTTCCTCGTGTGCCAGGCTTAGCCTGATCCAATTTAAGGTGCTGCATAGAGCACACATAACGGGAGCAAGGTTGAGCAGGTTCTTCAGAGTGGAGGACAAGTGTGGGAGGTGCGGGGGAAGCCCAGCGAACCACACACACATGTTTTGGTTGTGTCCGGTACTGGAGGGGAGTGACGGGAGTGATCTCGAAGGTGGTGAAGGTCCGGGTCAAGCCAGGCTGGGGGTTAGCTATATTTGGAGTAGCGGATGAGCCGGGAGTGCAGGAGGCGAAAGAGGCCGATGTCGTGGCCTTTGCGTCCCTAGTAGCCCGGCGTAGGATTTTACTCCTATGGAAGGAAGCAAAACCCCCCGGACTGGAGGCCTGGATAAACGATATGGCGGAGTTCATAAAACTAGAGCAGATGAAGTTTGCGCTGAGAGGATCGGCTCAAGGGTTCACCAGACAGTGGCAACCGTTCCTCGACTACCTAGCGGAACGCTAGGGGGATGATAGATGGTCAGCAGCAGCAACCGGGGGGGGGGGCCGGGGAAATGGTTTGGGTTTTTGGAGGGGGAGAGGGGGCGGGGGGGAGTATTACTTTGTGTTATTTGGTTAGTTTACCATGTTAGTTAAACAATGTTATTTTGCAGTTATCATGTTACCTTTTTTTTTCTTTGATTTGTAAGGGAAAAAATTGTGTTTGAAAACTTTAATAAAATATATATATTTTTTAAAAAGAGCTGCCGTCATCCAGGCAAGTGGCGGTCAATCATCTTAGATCCAGGCAAGTGGAGGTCAATCTTCTTAGATCCAGGACATCACTCCTGACTTGTATCCTGTAGATGATGGACAGGCTTTGGGGAGTCAGGAGATAAGCTAATCGCCACAGGGTTCCTAGTTTTTAACTTGCTCTTGTAACCACAGTATTTATATGTCTAGTCCATTTCAGTTTCTGGTCAATGGTAACCCCAAGGATGTTGATAGTGGGGGATTCAACGATGGTAATGCCATTGAATATCAATAGGTGATGGTAAGATCATCCTGGTTAGATCCAGCAGAGGGCAGTAGAGCGGAGCTGCTGATTGGCTCTTGCGGGGGCAATTTGCATACGTCTGTTGTGCTCACCCTAACTTGAAGGTGTACCTGAGCAAGGGACCCTAGCTGTTCAAGCGAAGACAAGCATCCAGCAGAGGGCAGTATAGCGGAGCTGCTGATTGGCTGTTGCGAGGGCAATTTGCATACGTCTGTTGTGCTCGCCCTAACTTGCAGGTGTACCTGAGCAAGAGACCCTAGCTGTTTAAGTGAAGACAAGCATCCAGCAGAGGGCAGTAGAGCAGAGCTGCTGATTGGCTGTTGTGGGGGCAATTTGTATACGTCTGTTGTGCTCACCCTAACTTGAAGGTGGTTTGTGGAGGAGCTGTCGTCAAGTGACATTTAAACCCGAAACACTTCTTCAGTGTTTCCCTCCCTACCCCCTCTAACCAAAAAAAAACTGCTCTAAAGATCAAGAGGAAGGCTCGAGGGCAGGTAGAAGTTGAACCATGAAGTCACAGCCTGCAGGTAAGGGATTGGCTGGTGACTGGTAAGTAGTTTTTATTTTATTTTCCCTTAGGTGTTATCGTGCGGGGCGCAGAGGTTGCTGAGTGAGTGCTTGTTGAGAAGGGGAGTGTATAACAGGTAAGCTCTTTCTTTCTTTTTCTTCTTTTATCTAGAGGAGATGGCAGGGAAGGTAGTGCAATGTTCCTCCTGCAGAATGTTTGAGGTAAGGGTCGCCGTCAGGGTCCCTGCTGATTTCATCTGTGGGAAGTGCGCCCATCTCCAGCTCCTCAGAAACCACGTTAGGGAGCTGGAGCTGGATGAACTTCGGATCATTCGGGAGGCAGAGGTGGTTATAGATAGAAGCTTCAGGGATGTAGTTACTCCGAAGAATAAAGATAGATGGGTGACGGTGAGAGGGGATTGGAGGAAGCAGTCAGTACAGGGATCCCCTGTGGTCATTCCCCTTAGTAACAACAAGTATAGCACTTTGGATACTGTTGGGGGGGGGGGGGACTTACCAGGGGTAAGCCATGGGGTACAGGTCTCTGGCACCGAGTCTGTCCCTGTTGCTCAGAAGGGAAGGGGGGAGAGGAGTAGAGCATTAGTCATCGGAGACTCCATTGTTAGGGGGATAGATAGGAGATTCTGTGGGAACGAGAGAGACTCGCGGTTGGTGTGTTGCCTCCCAGGTGCCAGGGTGCGTGATGTCTCGGATCGTGTTTTCGGGATCCTTAAGGGGGAGGGGGAGCAGCCCCAAGTCATGCTCCACATAGGTACCAACGACATAGGTAGGAAATGGGATAAGGATGTAAGGCAGGAATTCAGGGAGCTACGGTGGAAACTTAGATCTAAGACAAACAGAGTTATTATCTCTGGGTTGTTACCCATGCCACGTGATAGCGAGACGAGGAATAGGGAAAGAGAGGAGTTGAACACGTGGTTACAGGGAAGGTGCAGGAGGGAGGGTTTCAGATTTCTGGATAATTGAGGCTCATTCTGGGGTCGGTGGGACCTCTACAAACGGGATGGTCTACACCTGGACCAGAGGGGTACCAATATCCTGGGGGGGAAATTTGCTAATGCTCTTCGGGAGGGTTTAAACTAATTCAGCAGGGGCTTGGGAATCTGAATTGTAGCTCCAGTATACAGGAGGTTGAGAGTATTGAGGTCATGAGTAAGGTTTCAAAGTTGCAGGAGTGTACTGGCAGGCAGGAAGGTGGTTTAAAGTGTGTCTTCAATGCCAGGAGCATCCGGAATAATGTGGGTGAACTTGCAGCATGGGTTGGTACCTGGGACTTCGATGTTGTGGCTATTTCGGAGACATAGATAGAGCAGGGACAGGAATGCTTGTTGCGGGTGCCGGGGTTTAGATATTTCAGTAAGTTCAGGGAAGGTGGTAAAAGAGGGGGAGGGGTGGCATTTTTAGTCAAGGACAGTATTACGGTGGCAGAAAGGATGTTTGATGAGGACCCGTCTACTGAGGTAGTATGGGCTGAGGTTAGAAACAGGAAAGGAGAGGTCACCCTGTTAGGGGTTTTCTATAGGCCTCCGAAAAGTTCCAGAGATGTAGAGGAAAGGATTGCAAAGATGATTCTGGATAGGAGCAAAAGCAATAGAGTAGTTACGCTGTAGTTCGAGTACTTTAGATGGGTCTGTTTTTGTCCAGTGTGTGCAGGAGGGTTTCCTGACACAGTATGTAGATAGGCCAACGAGAGGCGAGGCCATATTGGATTTGGTACTGGGTAATGAACCAGGACAGGTGTTAGATTTGGAGATAGGTGAGCACTTTGGTGATAGTGACCACAATTCGATTACGTTTACCTTAGTGATGGAAAGGGATAGGTATATACCGCAGGGCAAGAGTTATATCTGGGGGAAAGGCAATTATGATGCGATGAGGCAAGACTTAGGATGCATCGGATGGAGAGGAAAACTGCAGGGGATGGCCACAATGGACATGTGGAGCTTGTTCAAGGAACAGCGACTGCTTGTCCTTGATAAGTATGTACCTGTCAGGCAGGGAGGAAGTGGTTGAGCAAGGGAACCGTGGTTTACTAAAGCAGTCGAAACACTTGTCAAGAGGAAGAAGGAGGCTTATGTAAAGATGATACATGAAGGTTCAGTTAGGGCGCTCAAGAGGTACAAGTTAGCTAGGAAGGACCTAAAGAGAGAGCTAAGAAGAGCCAGGAGGGGACATGAGAAGTCTTTGGCAGGTAGGATCAAGGATAACCCTAAAGCTTTCTATAGATATGTCAGGAATAAACAAATGACTAGGGTAAGAGTAGGGCCAGTCAAGGACAGTAGTGGGAAGTTGTGCTTGGAGTCCGAGGAGATAGGAGAGGTGCTAAATGAATATTTTTTGTCAGTATTCACACAGGAGAAAGACAATGTTGTCGAGGAGAATACTGACATTCAGGCTACTAGACAAGAAGGGCTTGAGGTTCATAAGCAATTCTGGAAAGTGTGAAAATAGATAAGTCCCCTGGGCTGGATGGGATTTATCCTAGGATTCTCTGGGAAGCTAGGGAGGAGATTGCTGAGCCTTTGGCTTTGATCTTTAAGTCATCTTTGTTTACAGGAATAGTGCCAGAAGACTGGAGGAAAACAAATGTTGTCCCCTTGTTCAAGAAGGGGAGTAGAGACAACCCAGGTAACTATAGACCAGTGAGCCTTACTTCTGTTGTGGGCAAAATCTTGGAAAGGTTTATAAGAGAAAGGATGTATAATCATCTGGAAAGGAATAATTTGATTAGAGATAGTCAACACGGTTTTGTGAAGGGTAGGTCGTGCCTCACAAACCTTATTGAGTTCTTTGAGAAGCTGACCAAACAGGTGGATGAGGTTAAATCAGTTTATGTGGTGTATATGGATTTCAGTAAAGCGTTTGATAAGGTGCCCCACGGTAGGCTACTGCAGAAAATACGGAGGCATGGGATTCAAGGTGATTTAGCAGTTTGGATCAGAAATTGGCTCGCTGGAAGAAGACAAAGGGTGGTGGTTGATGGGGAATGTTCAGACTGGAGTCCAGTTACTAGTGGTGTACCACAAGGATCTGTTTTGGGGCCATTGCTGTTTGTCATTTTTATAAATGACCTGGAGGAGGGCGTAGAAGGATGGGTGAGTAAATTTGCAGATGACACTAAAGTCGGTGGAGTTGTGGACAGTGCGGAAGGATGTTGCAAGTTACAGAGGGACATAGATAAGCTGCAGCGCTGGGCTGAGAGGTGGCAAATGGAGTTTAATGCAGAAACGTGTAAGGTGATTCATTTTGGAAGGAATAACAGGAAGACTGAGTACTGGGCTAATGGTAAGAATCTTGGCAGTGTGGATGAGCAAAGAGAGCTCGGTGTCCATGTACATAGATCCCTGAAAGTTGCCACCCAGGTTGAGAGGGTTGTTAAGAAGGCGTACGGTGTGTTAGCTTTTATTGGTAGAGGGATTGAGTTTCGGAGCCATGAGTTCATGTTGTAGCTGTACAAAACTCTGGTGCGGCCGCATTTTGAGTATTGCGTGCAGTTCTGGTCGCCGCATTGTAGGAAGGCTGTGGAAGCATTGAAAGGGTGCAGAGGAGATTTGCCAGAATGTTGCCTGGTATGGAGTGAAGATCTTATGAGGAAAGGCTGAGGGACTTGAGGCTGTTTTCGTTAGAGGGAAGAAGGTTAAGAGGTGACTTAATTGAGGCATACAAGATGATCAGAGGATTGGATAGGGTGGACAGTGAGAGCCTTTTTCCTCGTATGGTGATGTCTAGCGCGAGGGGACATAGCTTTAAATTGATGCGAGATGATATAAGACAGATGTCAGAGGTAGGTCCTTTACTCAGAGAGTAGTAAGGGCGTGGAATGCCCTGCCTGCAACAGTAGTGGACTTGCCAACACTAAGGGCATTCAAATGGTCATTGGATAGACATATGGACGATAAGGGACTAGTGTAGATGGGCTTTAGAGTGGTTTCACAGGTCGGCGCAACATCGAGGGCCGAAGGGCTTGTACTGCGCTGTAATGTTCTATGTTCTATTGTTGGAGATGGAAATCGGCTGGCACTTCTGTGGTGTGAATGTTACTTGTCAGCCCAAGCCAGCAGGGGCTGTTTACCACAGGGCTAAATCGCTGGCTTTGAAAGCAGACCAAGGCAGGCCAGCAGCACGGTTCAATTCCCGTAACAGCCTCCCCGAACAGGCGCCGGAATGTAGCGACTAGGGGCTTTTCACAGTAACTTCATTTGAAGCCTACTTGTGACAATAAGCGATTTTCATTTCATTTCATATTGTCCAGATCATGTGGCATTTGGACATGGACAGCTTCAGTATCTGAGGAGTCGCAAATTGTGCGAAAAATAAAATTGATTCGTTCTTGGGATGTGCGCGTTGCTGACTGAGTCGCTCACCAGGCCATTTCAGAGTCAACCACATCGATGTGTGGGTTATGGAATCAGATGTAGGCCAGACTGGGTAAGGATGGCAGATTTCCTTCCCTGAAGGACATCAGTGAACCAGATGGGGTTTCATGACAATTGGCAATGGTTTCATGCTCATCATTAGACTTTTAATTCCAGATTTTTATTGAATTCAAATTTCACCATCTGCCAGGGGGGTTCGGACCCAGAACCCCAGAACGTTACCCTCGGTCCCTGAATTATTAGTCCTCGGACAGTACCATTACGCCACCTCCTCCTCGATGATATTGTTCGAACATCTTCATTTCTGGAGTCAGACCCGCTACCGTTGCGCCACAAGCTCAAGTGAACATCTTCATTTCTGACATGATAGAAGGAAGGCCATTGATTAAGCAGCTGAAGATGGTTGGGCCTAGGACATAACCTTGAGGAACACTTGCAGTGATGTCCTGGATCTAAGACGATTGACCTCCAACCACCACAACCCTCTTCCTTTGTGCCAGGTATGAGTCCAACCAGCAGAGAGTTTTCCCCCTGATTCCCATTGACCAGTTTTGCTAGGGCTCCTTGATTCCATACTCAGTCAAATGCTGCCTTCATGTCAAGGGGTCACCAGTGGAATTCAGCGCTATTGAATCACAGAATAATTCAGTGCAGAAAAGGCCCTTCGGCCCATCGAGCCTGCACCGCCACATGACAGGCACTTGATCTGTTAATCCTAATCCCATTTGCCAGCACTTGGCCAATAGCCTTGAATGTTAAGATGTGCCAAGTGCTCATCCAGGAATTTTTTAATGGATGTGAGGCAACTCGCTTTTACCACCCTCCAAGGAAGTGCATTCCAGACGGTCACCACCCTCTGGGTAAAAATGTTTTTCCTCAAATTCCCTCTGATCTCTCATCCCTCACCTTGAAATATGTCCCCTTGAACCAAGGCTGTAATGAGATCAGGAGCTGAATAACTCTGGTGAAACCGAAACTGAGCATCAGTGAGCGGGTTATTGCTGAGTAAGTTTTTAAAATGCATTTTTCCGGAATGTGGTCTTCGCCGGCTAGGCCAGTATTTGTTGTCCATTCCTAATTGCTCTTGAGAAGGTGGCGGTGAGCTGCCTTCTTGGACCACTGCAGCCCATGTGGTGTAGGTACACCTACAGTGTTGCTAAGGAGGGAGTTCCAAGATTTTGACCCAGCGACAGTGAAGGAATGGCAATATATTTCCAAGTCAGGATGGTGTTAAGACAGGGCGGGACGGTGGCGCAGTGGTTAACACTGCTGTCTCACAGTGCTGAGGACTCGGGTCCGATCCTGGCCAAGGTCACTGTCCGCGTGGAGTTTGCACATTCTCCATGTGTTTGCGTAGGTCTCACCTTCGCAAACCAAAGATGTGGAGGGTAGATAAATTGGCTATGCTAAATTGCCCCTTAATGGGGAAAGAAAATTGGATACTCAAATTTTTTTTTAAAAAGATTATGTTACGACACCCTGGGCTAATGCACAGTCAATTCTAGCCCCACATGACGCAGAGTCACAACATAAGTGAATTAACCAATATAAAAACCCAAAGTCTTTAGTCCTTGGCTGCCCAATAATTACAGTCACCAGGGGTGAGATTCTCCGACCCCCTGCCGGGTCGGAGAATCGCCGGGTGCTGCGTGAATCCCGCCCCCGCTGGTTGCCGAATTCTCCGGCACCGGATATTCGGCGGGGGCGGGAATCGCTCCCCCCGCGATTCTCCGGCCCGGATGGGCCGAAGTCCCGCTGCTAGAATGCCTGTCCCGCCGGCGTAGATTAAACCACCTACCATACCGACGGGACACGGCGGCGCGGGCGGTCTCCGGGGTCCTGGGGCGATCTGGCCCCGGGGGGTGCCCCCACGGTGGCCTGGCCCGCGATCGGGGCCCACCGATCCGCAGGCGGGCCTGTGCCGTGGGGGCACTCTTTTCCTTCCGCCTTCGCCACGGTCGCCACTATGGCGGAGGCGGAAGAGACTCCTTCCACAGCGCATGCGTGGGGATGTCGTGAGCGGCCGCTAACGCTCCCGCGCATGCGCTGCCCGGAGATGTCATTTCCGCGCCAGCTGGCGGGGCACCATAGGCCTTTTCCGCCAGCTGGCGGGGCGGAAATCAGTCATCCAGCCACAGTCGTGTTTGTGGGTCGCGAATGCTGTCCTGTTCTTTTGTAACACTGCCCCAACCTGCTTGTCCATGCTAATCGTAGTCAGGTTAAACCAAAATTCGGCTACTGCGCTAATTGTGTTTGCATATTCTCCTATGGGGAGCGTTGCAGGGGCTCTTGCGGATTTTGCCATTTTCCAGACAAATTGGTTTACTTGATCAAATGAAAGGATCAAATAAAGTCTATGCCCAAAATGTGTTCTGCTGTGTGGGGTAGATCGACTAAGACTATGGCGTGCTTGGTGGTGATGTTGCCGATTTGAATGGGTACAGGGGCTGTGATGTGTCCCTGCTGTGAGTGACCTGTAAAGCCGCTGAGGGTGATGGTGGCTTTGGTGGGCCACGTGTCCTTTTGAAACATGGTGGAGGAATTTATTGTGGTGCGGGACCCTCCTGTGTCCCAGAGAAACATGATGGGCTGTCCCTGTATCTTTGCTGCAACTACTGGTCGGCCGGACCTATCCCAAAGGATGTCGCAAACCCAACTGGGGGAGCCCGAACATCGTCAGTCCGTTCCGTTCAGGTCCATCTGATCTGAACGGGTGCTCACACTATCTATGGGCTCTGTCTTATTCTTATTCAGGGTGCCTGCCTGTGGGCTCTCTGTGGTTTTCGTGGGGCATTGCATTCTCTTGCAAAGTGTCCCAACTGTCCACAGTTGTAACACTCCTGTGACTTTTGTGGGGGGCTGTTCTTGCCTTCATTTACCCATGCGGGGTTCTGGTGTGCCTTAACTGCTTGTATGTCTACTTCTGCCTGCTGTTCTTCGGGATTTTTAACTGCGGGATTGTTTTGTACAGACTGCTCCCAGGCGCGGGACAATCTTTTTACGACCAATTTCTCATTATGAGCCTCCTCTGAGGAGTCATAATTCGCACAAGCTTTTTGTCCTGTTTCTGTGGCATGGGAGATAAGGGTGCGGGTCCATTTGGCCATGTTGTCTGGGGACAAATGGGCACGGTCTAAGTCTCCGAAAACTGCTGCAAAATGGATCCACAGGCATCCAGCAAACGCTGTGGGGTGCTCGGTTTTCTTTTGCCTGCACTTATTCAGCCCATCTACGGGGTCACCCCGGTTATACCCGATCGCATCTAGGATCGCGGTATGCATTTCTGCAAGGGTGCCTCCTCCTACATTCTGTGGGTTGGGAAGGGCTGGTACGACCAAAGGGTCTAAACTCAAAACTGTGAGCTTCACGTGCTCTCGCTCATCCAGGCCGTTCATGGTCGCCTGCTGCTTTACTCTGGCAAAGAAGTGGTGGGGGTCTGAGGTGGGGAGGAACGGTTTGATTTTCTCGCACGCGTCCCGTAATTGGGTCACTGTTAAGGGGGTGGTGTACAGAAATTCCATGTCGTCCGATGTGGCTGTGCGGTGGGTGGTTACTGGGTTCATTGGAGCCTGAACTATCTGCTCTGTGGGGGGTTGGGGCACTTTTCTCTTCTGGGGCTTTCCCTGCGCACATGTTCCCTGAACATATCTCTGCGCTGTCTCATTTAACTCTTCCCAATCAGGGCCGTCTTCCTCGTCTAACTGTGAGCCAAAGGTTTCCTGGAATCCTTTTTAAACTGAAAGCAGAGATTGCAGTTCTGCAATCTGCTTCCGGCACTTTGCGTGGTCTAATGAGCTTTGTCTTTGCTCCGTGGTGGCAGCATGGAGTGCTCTTAACGCTGCCTTCAGGTCACTACACTGCCTCTGCAATGCCTCTACCTGCTTCTTGGTTTCCACTCGTACCAGGACTGCACGTTGCATGTCCTGATAGGCCTTTTCGTACTGGGACTGGAAGCTGCTGAAGTGCGGCAGACAAGACTGGTGTGCCTACTTGGCATCATCCACCTCGCCGTCTTTTGCTGCCAACTTCCTCCTTAACTCTACGTTCTCTCTTTCTACCTCACTGACATCGACCTTGCTCATTCGATGTATGCCTTCTATCTGTTTCCGGAGCGTCCTAACGACCTCCTCTGTGCCTCGTAATTGTGCCAAACAGGACACGATTGCAATCGGCTTGCGAGCTTTTCCTAAGCTCTTCTTGTGAATCTCGCTCAGGTTCTCCCACCAAGTATGTCCTATACTCCCGGGACCTGTTTCCTCATTGTTACAGAATTTGCTCGAAAGGGGCCATTCTTTCCCTTTGAGGTACTTTCTGATTTCCTCTTCCCAAACGGGACACTGTCCTACTCTGCTGCTGCTGGTCGCTGCGACCGCGAATTCTTCTGGGTTCATGAGGCATTGCATTACCTGCATTGCCATCTTTCCTATCTGAATGCTTTCTTAAAATTTGGAACAAGGGGTATTAAGGCGGTGCTGTAATTACGGGTACGGCTTTCGCTATTTTCCGAAATACAAACTCCTGACAGTTTTGTCGCAACAAAAAAATCAGTTTACCTTATCGCCCTGTTAGTTACGCATGCATTTAACACACTTCCGAATTATGAGGATTGATCAGAACTGCTTGAACAGTTGTGGATTTCTGTTCCCAATTGGATCTCTAATTCAAATTTTTGGGTTCTCCCGGAGTGGTGAAGCCACTTCTAGATCGGGTCCCGTCAGATGTCGCCAGTAATATGTTGCTAACTTTTGGTTGGTTCAGTTGGCTCAATTTTATAACCTTTGCTCTCGAGTCGCCAGGTATCTTTATGATACCGCCACGAGGTTCAAGTTCAAGTAATGATCAATAATTCAATACACCAATTAGTAAGATTCAAATCAAAGCACATTTATTTACACACAGTCAAGTCTACTCATACATAAACGCTACTTTCTAAGTTACTGCGAAAATCCCCTAGTCGCCACATTCCGGCGTCTGTTCGGGAGAATTCAGAATGCCCAATTCACCTAATACCACGTCTTTCGGGACTTGTGGGAGGAAACCGGAACACCCGGAGGAAACCCACACAGACACAGGGAGAACATGCAGACTCCGCACAGGCAGTGACCCAAGCTGGGAATCGAACCTTGGACCCTGGTGCTGAGAAACAACAGTGCTAACCACTGTACGACCGTACCACCCTAATCAATGATACTTCAAAAATAACTGAAAAACAAAAAAGCAAACTTTTAAACACAATATTAATCTGTCGCTCATACCTTGAAGAATCAACTTTTTAAAATAAGAACATGCAATTCAAGGAGCACGTTTTTATAGACAAGAAGATCTGAAAGAGAGTGAATGGGTGAAAATGATCACTTATTTCAATGTCAGGCAGTTTGCACCACCTAAATATGATAGGCCTAAATGTCACAAAATCTATGCAAGACCTTCAAAGACTTGCAGCTTACTGATTTCACCACCTGCAAATCAGAAGAAGTTTGCCCATGTGTGTTCCTGGGATGCAAAAATATATTTATAAGCACACCACAGGTGAATCGGCCTTCCTATGTTCTCCTACTTATTCTTCCCCAGGGATAAGTACTATTCACAAATGATTGACGAATAGATGTTTTGCAATTTGGTATAAAAACCATAGATCTCGTGTGTCAAAAAACTGAGTTTGCTTCCCTGGAGGTTTGATTCTGTTTTAGTAACATAGGAGCAGGAGTAGATCATTCGGCCCATCGAGCCTGCTCCACAAATAGATCTTGGCTGATCGTTACCTCTTATACTATTTTTCCCACTATCCCCATATCACTTGAGGTCATATCTATCCATTCCTGTTTTGACCATGCTCAATGACAGAACTTTCACAGCCCTCTGGGGTAGAGAGTTCCAAAGATTCATCTCTCTGAGTGAAGAAATTCCTTCCGTCTTAAATGGTTCCCTATTCTGAGTCCGTGACTCCTAGTTCTAGACTCACGAGCCACAGCAACATCCTATACATATCTACTCTGTCATGTCCTGTAAGAATTTTGTACGTTTCAATGAGATCACCTCTGATTCTTCGAAACTCAAAGGAATAGAGCCCCAGTTTCCTCAATCTTTCCTCATATGGCAATCCCATCATTCCAGGGATTAGTCTGGCGAGCCTCTGTTGCACTTCCTTAATGGAAAATACATATTTTCTGAGATAATGTTATGGGTCCGGGTTTACAGAATCCCAAAGTGTTTCATGGAGTTCAACCGACCCACAACTTTTAATAGATTGTGGTGTGGGAAGCACATTGCGTACTCTCCAAGTGTGATACAGCAGAAATAGACAAGTGGTTTTTAAAACAAAACAATGTTTATTCTATGAACTCAAGTTAACCCTTTTAAAACAAACATTGAATATCTTAACACCCATTACTTCAAAGATAACCCCAAAAAACTACGAAATTAAATAATCCTTCAAACTGTTCCTTTAAACATCCAAAAGATTTCAAACCTTCAAAAATAGGAGCACATTAGGTTACATTCAATATATTTATAGTGTTTGGATTGCAGAAATCAACAGACCAGCTCTGTGTTTCTTCCTGCAGCTCACAGCAAAACACACAGACACTCTCGGCTGCTCTCTCAAACTGAAACTCAAAAAGCAGAAGTGAGCCCAGCTACCCCCCCCTCCCCACCCCCCGCTGACATCACTTCAGTAATATGATCAGCTCCATTTCTTAAAGGTACATTGCTTAAACATCCATTTCTTAAAGGTACTCTCACATGATACCTCCCCCCAAGAAAAAAAATTAACCATCATCTTCAAGATGGTTTTATTTTTCACAGTTGCACCATCAATAAAGAAATGCACACAGTAACAATACTTTATCGGTTCAAAAAAAACAATACACGCAAACAGGTATAATAATATAGTCCATTTTTTTCCGTCCTTCTTCCAACCAAAATCCTTTTGTTCATCACTTTCATGACAAAGCATCAGCTATCACGTTTTCCCGTCCTGCCACATGAACTATTTTTAAATGAAATGGCTGTAACAATAAACTCCAGCGAAACAGCCTTGCATTGTTATTCCGTAACCGCTCCAAAAACGTCAACGGATTATGATCAGTATATATAATGGTGTCAGACGGATTGCTGGTCACATAAATGTTGCAAAGACAGCACCAAACTCAAAGTCTCCTTCTCAATCGTCAAATATTTTTTCTGGTGAGACTTCAATTTCTTTGAAAACTAACCAACAGGCCGCTCTAGCCGTTCGTCGTCGTCTTGTAGAAGCACCGCACCTACACCCACATCGCTCGCATCAACCGCCACTTTGAATGGTCTGGTATAATTTGTGATGACTAACACAGTTAACACAGCCTTCAGGCCGTCAAATGCCTGTTGACACTCCGCTGTCCACTGGAATTTGTTACGCTTCTTGAGCAAGTCCATCAGTGGAACGACCACACTTCTAAAATTTGGTACAAATTTCCGGTAAAATCCACTCATACCAAGAAATCGCATTATTTCCCGCTGTGTCGAGGATATCGGAAACTCCCCAACAACTTTCGTTTTCACATCCCGTGGGACCATTCGACCCTGTCCGATTGTATGACCAAGGAAAGTGACTTGGGCTTTTCCAAATTCACTTTTGGCTAGGTTTATCACCAAACCCGCCTCCTGAAGTCGATCGAATAACTCCATCAGATGTTTTAGATGTTCTTTCCATGTCTGGCTGAAAACTACCAGATCGTCGATGTATACCGCACAATTGGGTAATCCTGAAACGACTGTATTAGTTAACCGTTGAAATGTGGCTGGGGCATTTTTCATGCCAAATGGTATATACCATCCGGAGTCACAAAAGCTGAAATCTCCTTCGCCCATGTGATATTGTAGCCATCTGGGATGGCCACTTTCAGAATACAAAATGGACACTCACAGAGAATATCGGGAAATGTGGATAATACTAAGCAACAAGCAGGCACAGAGCCTGAATGTATATTTGGGAAGCAGTCAGCAGACGGAATCGAAACTCTGGGTCGATTAACATACTGATGGCCCATCTCCGAGGAACAAAGGACTAATACTCAGGTAGCCGATACAGTCGCAGACATCCTGGCGCCAGTACCCCAACAGAAAGACACAAACAAAGCAAGGCCAATGGCCACCTAAGACACGCTCAGCCATCAGGGCACTCACCCCTTTATTGGTTTAGATCGATGACAATGATCAAGAAGCTGCCCAATTAATTGGGACCAAGTTTAAGGCTTGCCTAAAAGCGCGCAAAGCCCCTCCAAGTATAAGAAGGAACCCCCGACAAAGTTTCAGTCTCTTGGATTCGGCTCTCAAGCGGAGAGACCCATCCACCAGCATCACCAGAAGCAAGTAAGTTCAAGGTCAATGCTCGCTACCAGATGGATGACTTTAGCTGTACTCCTGTTACCTCTTTGAACCCAACAGCCTCAGATCCGAACAACGGCCATTGTTCCTCTAAGTGGGAACCCGAAGTTAAGTATAGGTGTTAGCGTTAGAGATAGTTTAGTTTGTAGTATTATCGGGCGTGAGTAGATCTTACTGTGTGTAAATAAATACCATTGACTTTGAATTAACTAACTGGTGTATTGGCTCTTTGATCGGTATTCGGGTTGAACCTTGTGGCGGTATCGAGAGATACTTGGCGACTCTGAAAGTACACTCATAATTAGGATTAAGAAAGGTGACCATATTGACCGCCCTATTTGTAACCAAATAAATATAGCAACATTACTGGCGACTCTGGTGGGACTCGACCTAGAAGTGGCTTTGTCACTCTGTGAGAACCCAAATTTGAATTAGAAACCAATTGGAAAAAGTAAAAACCACAAGCGTAAGACCAATATCAATCAAACCTCCAAGATTCGGAAGTGTGTTATTTGCATGCGTACTAACAAGGGATATAAGGTAAACCTGATAGATTTTGCTGCGTAAAACTGTTGGGAGTCTTGGAGACCGGAAAATAGCTTAAGCCGTACCCGTGTTTACATCACCACTTTATTCCCCCTGTTCCAAATTCAGTAGAAACCCAGAGATAGCAGTAGAAATGGCAATGAAGGCAATGGAACGCCTTATGAACACCCAGGAATTTGAGGTCGCAACGACCAGTAGAGCAGGGCAGTGTCCCGTATTGGAAGAGGAAATTTGAAAATATCTCAAAGGGAAAAGATGGCCCCTTTGGAATGAATTTTGTGCAAACGATGAAACAGGTCCCGGAAGTATAGGGCATACTTGATGGGAGAACATGACCGAGATTCATAATAAAAGCTTAGGAAAAGCTGGTAAGCCAATGGCAATCGTGTCCTGCTTGGCACAATTGTGAGGCACAGAGGAGTTCGTGAAGACGCTCCGCAGAGAGATTGAAGACAGAGAAAAGAATAGTGAGGGAGACGTTAGCGAGTGCAAAAAAGTTAACAAGCAACTTAGAGAGCAGTTTGCGGCGAAGGACAAGGAGATGGCTGATGTCAAATGGGCACACCAATCTTGTCTCGCCCACTTAAGCAGCTTTCAGTCACAATACGATAAGGCCTACCAAGACACGCAACGCGCGGTGTTGGTGCGAGAAGAAACAGAACACCAAGTCGAGCAATTAAGGAAACAATGTAATGATTTAAAGCAGCCCTACGAGCACTCCACAGTTCCACGATGGAACAAAGGCAGAGCTCGGTAGACCACGCCAAATGCCGAAAGCAAATTGAAGACCTGCAATCCCTGCTTTCTGTACAAAATGGATTCCAGAAAACATTTGGACCCCAGTTAGATCAGGAAAATGGCCCCGATTGGCAGGAGTTAAATGAGACTGCCCATCGATATGTACATGGCACATGTACTCAGGACAAACCTCAGAAAAGAATAGCACCCATACCCCTGATTGCACAGGTAGAGCACAACCCCATGAACCCTGTCACCACACAGCACAGGGCCACAACAGATGGAAACCCAGATTTTCTGTACACCACCCCATTAACCGTCACTCAATTAAAGGACGCGTGTGATAAGATAACACCGTTCCTACCCACATCGGACCCACACCATTATTACGCATGAGTCAAACAACAGGCAACCATGTACGGCCTGGATGAAAAAGAGCACGCGAAGCTCACAGTTTTGAGCCTCGACCCCTCAATCGTGGCAGCCCTTCCCGACCCACAAAATGTAGGAGGAGGCACCCTCCAAGAAATGCATGCAGCGATCCTAGATGCGATTGGCTACAATAAGGGAGACCCCGTAGAAGGCCTAAATAAATGTAGGCAGAAAAAGACCGAGCACCCCACAGTGTTTGCTGGACGCCTGTGGATTCATTTCACAGCGGTATTCGGAGTTAGCCCGCGCCCATTTGACACCAGACAATATGGCCAAATGGACTCAAATCCTAGTCTCTCACACAACCGAAGCAGGACAGAGAGCTTGCGCCAATTATGACCCCTCAGACGAGACCCACAATGAGAAATGGGTATTAAAGAGATTGTCCCGAGCTTGGGAACAGTTCATTCAGGGAAAATCAGATTACAGTAAAGCAGAGGAAAAGCAGGCAGATGCTACCATGCATCTAGTTAGGAGACATCAGAACCCTGCATGGGTAAATGAAGGAAGAAACAGCCCACAGCTGCCTAAATCCCAAGAATGTTACAATTGCGGACAATTAGGATACTATGCACGAAAGTGCAATGCGCCCCAGAAACAGCAGCAAAACCAGCAGGCAAACACCCTGAATAAGAATAGGGCCAAGCCAATTCATAATATTAGCGCCCGTTCCGATAACGCAGATATGAATGGCACCGATTAACGGTGTTCGGACTCCCCAACTTGGGTCTGCAACACCCTTTGGGACAAGTCCGGAAGACCGGGAGTGGCAGGCACAGTCCGGGGACACCCTGTAGAATTTCTTTGGGACACAGGAGGATCCCGTACCACGCTCAACTCCTCCACAATGTTTCAACAAGACACATGGCCGACCACATACACCATTACTCTCAGTGGTTTTACAGGGCACTTACAGCAGGGACACATCACAGCCCCTGTAGCGATTCAGATAGGAAACATTAAAACCAAACACCCCG
This sequence comes from Scyliorhinus torazame, assembly GCF_047496885.1. Lineage (NCBI taxonomy): Eukaryota > Metazoa > Chordata > Chondrichthyes > Carcharhiniformes > Scyliorhinidae > Scyliorhinus > Scyliorhinus torazame. Next base: position 255,296,332 of record NC_092713.1, on the reverse strand, counting down.
TAGTTCTCGTAGATCTACCCCAGACAGCCGAACACATTTTGGGGATAGACTTTATGAGCTCCCACAATCTATCGTTCGACCCCATAAACAAATGTGTGTGGAGAATGGCAAAGGTAGCACGAGCCCCCGCCACGCTCACAGTTGGAGACTACGCGCACAGAATTAGCGCAGTAGGAGACTTCTGGTTCAACCCTCGAGCCATTAATCAGGATAAAGACGTTAGGGACGTTTTACAGCGACACAAAGCGGCTTTTGTCCAGCACAAGCATGACTGCGACAAAATAGCAGGCTTAGTAAACAGTACAGGTCCCGACCCCAAACCCCCAAAACAGTATGGTTTCCCCCAACAAGCAGAGGGAGAAATCGCAAAGGTTATCCAGAGTTTGCTTGACCAAGGCGTACTCCGTTCAGTAGCCTCAACGAACAATGCCCCAATTTGGCCTGTAAGTAAAGCCGGTGGCTCATGGCGACTGACCATCGATTATCGAGAACTAAACAAAGTAACCCCAGTAGCAGCCGCCACTGTAGCCACGAGCCCCAAGACAATGCTAAACCAGGGACTCCGGTCAAAAGAATTTTGGTTTTGGACATTAGCAACGGCTTTTGGTCCATTCCATTGGATAAAGCGTGCCAATATAAATTTGCTTTCACCTTCCAGGGACAGCAATACACGTGGACATGCCTACCACAAGGCTTCCACAACTCCCCCTCCATTTTCCACCAACAGCTGGCGAATGGATTAGCTAAATTTTCCCGACCTGATTGCTTGTCCAGTATGTAGACGACTTGCTTCTACAGAGAGACACTAAGGGAGAGCACATTTCGCTTCTCAACGAATTGTTAGGACTCTGAGGCACGATCAATTGGACAAAGACGATAGTTGAATCCAACTGAGGCTTTACTGCTATCAGATGTGAGGCCTCCCACAGCAGCTGGCGAAATGGCTGCTGGCTGGAGGACACGCATATTTATACCCCGCCTCCTGGGCAGAGCCAGCAGGCAGGGACGACTGGCGAACCTGTAGTACAGGTCCTACCGTACATCACCTAATACAGGTGCAACAGTGGTTTACCACATTCACCCCTGTTAAAAATTGAGTCCGGCGGGGGTGGTGGAGAACGATATACAACAATGAGTAATATTTACAAGATTTGAGCAAACAAATGTCCTTTGATGTCCGGTGGACCGGTCAGAGGTTTAGCCGGTCCGGGGCCTTGATGTTCCTCTGGGAGCGACGCAGTGGTGCCTCAGATGTTGGTGCTGATCTGGTCGATGGTGACTCCGGGAGCGTGCCAAAATCCTCTTCATCATTGGGCGTGGGCAGGGGGAGGACGGATAGTCCTGGGGAGGGGGGGGTGCTGTTGGGAGCGACGGGGGAGGGGAGGGTGGCGCCGGGGGCGGAGGGGGAGTGGGGGTGGAACCTGCAGGTGCCAGGACCCTGACGGAGACAGTATCCTGGCGGCCGTTGGGGAACGCCACGTAGGCGTACTGGGGGTTTGCGTGGAGCAAGTGCACCCTCTCCACCAACGGGTCCGCCTTGTGAAGTCGGACATGCTTACGGAGAAGCACGGTTCCCGGAGCTGCGAGCCAAGTCGGGAGCGACACCCCGGATGTGGACTTCCTGGGGAAGGCAAAAAGACGTTCATGGGGTGTGTTGTTAGTGGCAGTGCAGAGTAATGAGCAAATGGAGTGGGGTGCATCAGGGAGGACCTCCTGCCAGCGGGAGGCTGGGAGGTTTCTGGTTCGTGCCTTAATGAAGTGGTACAACTGTGTGACTCCTGAGTGACAAAGGCTGTCGTGCAGGGCCCGGAGTCAGTCTACCTGTGCGCTGGTACATGTATCTTGTGATCGGGAGTCTGGGGGCTCGTTGAGTTTGCGGGGGCGATACATAATCTCGTAATTGTAGGTGGAGAGCTCAATCCTCCACAAGATTTTATCATTCTTGATCTTGCCCCGCTGTGTGTTGTTGAACATGAAGGCTACCGACCGTTGGTCAGTGAGGAGAGTGAATCTCCTGCCGGCCAGGTAATGCCTCCAATGCCGCAAAGCTTAAACGATAGCTTGGGCCTCCTTTTCGACGGATGAGTGCCGAATTTCTGAGGTATGAAGGGTGCACCAAAAGAATGCCATGGGCCTGCCTGCCTGATTGAGGGTGGCGGCAAGGGTAACGTCTGATGCGTCGCTTTCTACTTGGAAGGGCAGTGTCTCATCTACAGCGTGCATTGTGGCCTTGACAATATCAGCTCTGATCCGGGCGAAGGCCTGTTGGGCCTCGGCCGTCAGGGGAAACTGGGTGGACTGTATGAGTGGGCGGGCCTTGTCCGCATAGTTTGGGACCCACTGAGCGTAGTACGAAAAGAATCCCAGGCAGCGTTTGAGGGCCTTGGGTCAGTGGGGGAGGGGGTGCTCCATGAGGGGACGCATGCGGTCGGGATTGGGCCCCAGAACTCCGTTCTGGACCACATAGCCGAGGATGGCTGAGCGGTTCGTGCTGAACACGCACTTCTCCTTGTTGTAAGTGAGGTTTAGGAGAGTAGCGATGTGGAGAACATTAGCAAGGTTGGCGTCGTGGTCCTGCTGATCATGGCCGCAGATGGTGACGTTGTCTAGGTACGGAAAGGTGGCCCGCAACCCGTACCAGTCGACCATTTGGTCCATCTCCCTTTGGAAGACCGATACCCCGTTTGTGACGCCGAAGGGGACCCTAAGGAAGTGGTATAGGCCCGGGGCGCGATTCTCCACTCCCATGCCGGTTGGGAGAATCGCCTGGGCCGCCAAAATTTCCGGGGACGCCGGTCCGACGCCCTCCTGCGATTCTCCCAAGCGGCGGGAACGGCCCGGTCGAGTTTCGCGGGCCGGAGAATCGCCAGAGACACCCAAAATGGCGATTCACCGGCACCCCCGCTATTCTGAGGCCTGGATGGGCCGAGCGGCCAGGCCAAAACGGCTGGTTCCCCCCGGCGCCGTCCACACCGTGGGCGGTGCGTGAACGCTGGGGGGGGGGGGGGTGAGGGGGGATCCTGCACCGGGCTTCATCTGGAATGTGGGGTGGCCCGCGATCGGTGCCCACCGATCGTCGGGCCGCCCTCTCTGAAGGAGGACCTCCTTCCTTCCGCGGCCCCGCAAGATCCGTCCCCCATCTTCTTGCGGGCGGATTTAGAGAGGACGACAACCACGCATGCGCGAATGATGCCCGTTATGCGGCGCGGCCGCGTCATCTATGCAGCGCCGCTTTTACGCGGCGACAAGGCCTGGCGCGTGTAGATGACGCGGCCCCGATCCTGACCCATTGTCAGGGCCTGAATCGGTCGGAACCGGGGCCGTTCCGCGCCGTCGTGAACCTCGACGGCGTTCACAATGGCGCGGCCACTTCGGCGTGGGAGTGGAGAATCCCGCCCCCGGTACTGCGCAATCTGGTTGACCATGTCAGATATGCGTGGGAGGGGGTACGCGTCGAGCTGCGTGTACCGGTTGATGGTCTGGCTGTAGTCCACGACCATTCAGTGTTTCTCCCCAGTTTTAACTGCTACCACTTGAGCTCTCCAGGGGCTGTTGCTGGCCTCGATGATGCCTTCCCGAAGCAGCCGCTGGACTTCGGACCTGATGATGGTCTTGTCCTGGGTGCTGTACCGTCTGCTCTTGGTGGCAACGGGTTTGCAATCTGGAGTTAGATTGGCAAAGAGGGAAGGTGGGTCGACCTTTAGGGTCACTAGGCCGCACACAGTAAGGGGGGTAAGGGCCCACCGAATTTCAGAGTTAGGCTCTGGAGGTTGCACTGGAAGTCCAGGCCGAGGATTAGTGCAGCGTAGTGGTTAGGGAGGACGGAGAGGCGGAAGCCGCTGAATTCTACGCCCTGGACCGTGAGCATGACCGTAAAGTACCCCCGGATCGCTACGCAATGGGATCCGGAGGCCAGGGAGATTTTTTGGTTGGCGGGGTGTATCGTGAGTGAGCAGCGCCTTACCGTATCCGGGTGTATGAAGCTTTCGGTGCTCCCGGAGTCCAGCAGGCAGAAGGTTACATGCCCGTCGACTTTCACGCTGGTGGATGTGTTGGTCAGGTTATGTGGACGAGACTGGTCGATTGACATGGTAGCGAGTCTTGGTCGGTCGTCAGATAATGGGGCGGCTGGTGAGCCCGGGTCCTGGAACGCTGGTGGTGCCCATGTGCTGAGGGGTAGACAAGATGGCGGCACCCGAAGATCTTGAGGGTTACAAAATGGCGGCGCCCATTGAACGCACGTTGCGGGGGTGGAACAAGATGGCGGTGCCCATGGAATGCACGTGTTGCGCAGAGGGGAAGATGGCGGCACCCACTGGCCGCACGTGGTCTGAGGGGGGGATGGCGGCGCCCATTGTCCGTGACCGAGGGGGGTGGGGGCGATAGTGGCTCCTGAGCGGGCCTGGCACACCGCGGCGAAGTGGCCCTTCTTCCTGCAGGCTTTACAAAGGGCAGCGCGGGCCGGGCAGCGTTGGCGGGGGTGCTTCTGTTGGCCGCAATAATAGCATCAGGGACCCCCGGGGTTCGCTGGCTGACGTGCAGCGCAGGCGTATTGGGTGGGCAGCGCCCCCGCTGGGGCGGCTGCCTGTGGGGTCCACGAAGCATAGGAGGGCTGGGCTGCGCGGCTGGGGGTGTAGAACTGGACGTTGCACAGGACGACCGTCCTGGAGAGCGCAAGTGTTTTAGTCTTGCGAGGTCGCGCGTGGCCCCTTCTAGGAGTCACTGGCGTATGAGATCTGACCCAATTCCAGTCACAAAAGCGTCCCGCATAAGGAGGTCTGATTGTTCTGTGGCCGTAACGGCCTGACAGTCAGAGTCCCGGACTAGTGGGATTAGGGCTCGCCAGAGGTCTTCTATGGACTCACCAGGGAGTTGAGAGCGAGTGGCGAGTGCGTGCCTGGCGAAGAGCGTGTTTGTTTTCTGTGCGTAGTTGTCCTTGAGTAGTCATCGCTTCGGCGTAGTTCGCCGCGTCCTGGATTAACGGAAAGAATTTGGAGCTCAACCTGGAATATAAAATCTGAATCTTCTGAGCCTCCGGAACAGGGGTTGGTACCGCGTTGATATACACCTCGAAGCAAGCTAGCCAGTGCTGGAAGTCCTTTCTGGCGTCGCTTGAGTGCGGATCCAGTTGCAGGCGATCCGGTTTGATACGGAGGTCCATCCTTAGAAACTGATAGCTATAAATTGAGGCACAATCAATTGGACAAAGACGATAGTTGAATCCAACTGAGGCTTTATTGCTATCAGATGTGTGGCCTCCCACAGCAGCTGGCAAACTGGCTGCTGGCTGGAGGGCACGCATATTTATACCCCGCCCCCTGGGCAGAGTCAGTAGGCAGAGACTACCGGCGAACCTGTAGTACAGGTCCTACCGTACATCACCTAATACAGGTGCAATAGTGGTTTACCACAGACTCCTACACGAAACTGGATGTAACGTAAATCCCCAAAAGGCCCAGATTCTCCAGGAAAAAGTAATTTATTTAGGCACTGTGATCACCCATGGCAAACACGAGATCGAGCAGAAATGCATTGACTCCATTGTCAAATTACCCCTGCCCCATAATGTCACAGCCCTCCGGTCATTTCTAGGACTGGTTGGCTACTGTAGGAATCACATAGACGGTTTTGCGACAAAGGCAGCCCCTCTTTCCAAACTCCTAAAGAAGCAAGCCCCATGGGAATGGCTTCCACAGCACACGGATGCCGTGGATGCATTAAAATCAGCAATTGAGGTTGCAACCACCGACCGAACCCTTTCGGCCGTGCGCCTCCAAGAAAGACACGATCGTTTAGGCCCCGTAGCATACGCCTCACGAGTTCTCGACCCAGTTGAGCAAGGATTTTCTGCCTGCGAAAGGCACCTGCTCGCAGTTTTTTGGGCTGTTCAATATTTGCTATTGATTCCCACTTTTTGTTTTAGGAAGCGGTCCTACGCAGTCAATTAGGACCCTTGTAAAAGGTTCCTCAAATGCTGGAATGGGTATTAAGGGCACTGGTTTTATCACTGCTTGAGGTTTCCCTATCACTTGACATGTGTGACATGATTGACAAAATTTAACTACATCTTTATGTAGTCCAGGCCAATAAAAATGTTTCTGGATTTTAGCTTGTGTTTTCCTTATCCCCAAATGACCTCCCACTGGTACCTCATGTGCAACTCGCAACACCTCCTTTCTATACCCGACTGGCAATACTACTTGATGAACTTCTGCCCACTTTTCATCCGCCTGCATATGTAGAGGTTTCCATTGGTAATAACACTCTGGTATACACTCAGATTTCTCTTCCGTATATGCTTTCTGATACATCAGTTTTATTTCTACAGCTTTCTGTTGTAACTCCGCCAATTTTCTTGAACTAAAAATATCCACCTCATCCTCTTGTTCTTTTTCAACCATCTGATCAAAAATAGTTTCTGATAATTGCACTTCAACTTCAGCTTCACTCTTTGATTTCTCCTCTTGTCTTAACCTGTGACTTTGCGACCTTGTTAATACACAATCCGGAAAAATCCCAGGATATTCGTCCTTCAACACTTCAGTTGTCTGATTTGCCACTGGCTTATCAACCACAGTAGGCATCACTCCCACTTGCGATCCAGCAATATCATTACCCAAGATTAACTGTATTCCTGGACAAGATAGTTTATCTATTACTCCTACTACCACTTCACCACTCTTCACTGGTCTTTCTAACCTTACCTTATATAATGGAACGCTACTCCTCTCACCCTGAATTCCACATATTACCACCTTTTCTGGCAACATTCTTCCCAAACTACATAATTCCTCATCTCTTACCATTAGAGATTGACTAGCTCCCGTATCTCTTAAAATTGTGACTTTTTTACCTGCTCCTCCTGATACACATGAGTAAACTTTACCCACACAAGTAAATTCTTTAAAGAGGTCTGGCTTCTTATCAATCACCTCTTGGTCAGGCTGTACAATCGTTTGCACCTCCTTCGCTTCCCTTGGGCTTTCCTTTACCACTCTAACAAACCCCACTGTCTTATCCTGTTTTACCACATCAGCCTTCCCAGTGCTTTTCTTCAACCACCAACACTGTGACTTTACATGGCCTAGTTTATTACAGTGAAAACATTTGAAACTTTTCATTTCTCTTCCACCCTCCTGGATTTCTTTTTTAATCTGAGGTACACTCTCTTTATTATCTCCCATCAGATCACCTTTACCTTTACCACTTGAGTATTTCTCATGTCCCCAGTTTCTATCCCTCACCGGCTGAAACTGATGTCGGAAACCAAGCTTTGATTTATGAACTAATTCATAATCATCTGCCATTTCCGCTGCTAATCTGGCAGTTTTAACCCTCTGTTCTTCCACATGAGTTCTCACTACATCAGGAATTGACATTTTTAACTCCTCCAAAAGTATAATTTCTCTGAGAGCTTCATACGTTTGGTCTATTTTCAAAGCCCTTATCCACCTATCAAAATTACTCTATTTGAGCCTTTCAAACTCCATGTATGTTTGACCAAATTCTTTCCTTAAATTTCTAAACCTTTGTCTGTAAGCTTCAGGCACTAGTTCATATGAACCGAAGATGGATTTTTTTCACCTCTTCATACGTTTCAGATACCTCCTCCGGTAGTGATGCAAACACTTCACTAGCTCTACCTACCAGCTTTGTTTGAATCATTAATACCCACATGTCCTGTGGCCATTTCATTTGTTTAGATACCTTCTCAAATGAAATGAAAAAGGCTTCTACCTCCTTCTCGTCAAACCTTGGCAATGCCTGGACATATTTAAATAGATCCCCACCACGTCTTCGACTATGACGCTCAGTCGCACTATCCTCATCAATCTCATCCAACTGTACGTTTCCCTTTACATCTGCCAATTTTAACTGACTGTCATGTTTCATGGCCATTTTCCGAAGTTCAAACTCTCTCTCTTTATATTTTTCCTGATCTTTATCTCCCTTTCTATTTCTTTTTATTCTGCTAGGGCTATTCTTTCTTTTTCTTTTTGTTCTGCCAGGGCTTTTCTTTCTTTTTCTCGCATAGCATATTCAAGCTGCTTTAATTCTTTTTCATGTTCAAGTTGCTTTAATTCTTTTTCATGTTCAAGTTGCTTAATCTGCAACTGGAGCTTTGCCATTTCTAATGAGTCAGAATGTATCTCAGGCAAATTTAAATGCTCAGCTATCGCGGTAAGTACCTCATCTTTTTGCATTTTGCCAGGCAATGTTAACTGTAATGTTTTTGCCAAATCTAACAGTCTGCTTTTAGTCTCTGTCTGTAAGGTACTGTGTGTTACCGTATCCGCCCCCAAAAACATCTGAGCCTCTGAAAGAGCCATTGTCCACAACACACTCCCCACGTAAACTGAAATACCACACCTGAAAAGCAACCACACTATATGCTCACACCTCACTGTCTGTAAGTTCACTAAGCCAATTCAATAGATAGGCTTTTATCCTGGACGAGCCCCCAATTGTTGTGGGTCCGGGTTTACAGATCCCCAAAGTGTTTCATGGAGTTCAACCGACCCACAACTTTTAATAGATTGTGGTGTGGGAAGCACACGGCGTACTCTCCAGGAGTGATACATCAGAAATGGACAAGTGGTTTTTAAAACAAAACAATGTTTATTCTATGAACTCAAGTTAACCCTTTTAAAACAAACATTGAATATCTTAACACCCATTACTTCAAAGATAACCCCAAAAGACTACAATACTAAATAATCCTTCACACCGTTCCTTTAAACATCCAAAAGACTTCAAACCTTCAAAAATAGGAGCACATTAGGTTACATTCAATGTATTTATCGTCTTTGGACTGCAGAAATCAACAGACCAGCTCTGTGTTTCTTCCTGCAGCTCATAGCAAAACACACAGACATTCCCAGCTGCCCTCTCAAACTGAAATTCAAAAAGCAGAAGTGAGCTCAGCTCCCCCCCCCCCCCCCCCCCGACATCACTTCAGTAATATGATTAGCTCCATTTCTTAAAGGTACATTGCTTAAACATCCATTTCTTAAAGGTACTCTCACACGACAATAAGGTGATCAAAACTATACACAATACTCCAGACATGGTCTCACCAAGGCTTTACGCAAATGCAGCAAGATATCTTTACTCTGTACTCAAATCTCTTTGCAACATAGGCCAACAGACTATTTAACTTCCTAATTTCTTGCTGCACCTGCATGCTAGCTTTTAGTGCCTCATTAAGAAGGACACCCAGGTCCCTTTGGACAGCAACACTTCCCAACATCTCACCATTTAAGAAATGCTCTGCCTTTCTGTTGTTTGCTACCAAAGTGGATCATTTCACACTTAATCACATTATATTCCATCTAATATGTCCTTGCCCATTCACTTAGTCTGTTCAAACCCCCTTGCATCCTCCTCACATCTCACATTTCCACCTAGTTAAGTGTCATCAGCAAATTTGGTAATATTATAATTGGTGCCCACATCCAAATCATTTAGATAGATGGTGAACAGCTGTGGCTGTGTTCCTTGCCGTACCCCTGCCATCTTGAGAATTATCTATTTGTTCCTTCACTGTTTTCTGTCTATTAACCAATTCTCAATCCATAGCAGTATATTACCCCCAATTCCATCAGTTCTAATTTTGTTCACTAACCTCCTTTGGAACGTTATCAAAGGACTTCTGAAAATCCAAATACACAACATCCCGCTTTATCTATGCTACAAGTTACATCCTCAAAAAACTCCAGGAGGCTTTCCAAACATGATTTCCCTTGCATTCATAAATCCCTGTCGTCTCTACCCAATCCTATATTTTCCAAATGTCCAGGTATTCCATGCTTTATAATACATTCTATAATTTTTCCTATGACTGATGTCAGGCTAACAGGTCTGTCCCTCTCCTTTTCTTTTTAAATAGTGGGACTACATTTGTTACTTTCCACTCTGCAGGACCCTTTCCAGATTCAATGGAACTTTGACATTTTTTTCCAATTAAGGGGCAATTTAGGTTGGCCAATCCACCTACCCTGCACATCTTTGGGATGTGGGGGTGAGACCCACGCAGACTCGGGCAGACTGTGCAAACTCCACACAGGCAGTGACTTGGGGCTGGGATTGAACCCGGGTCCTCAGCACTGTGAGGTACCAGTGATAACCACTTAATAATGTTTTCAGCAACTGGGTCAAGGGGGAGGGGATTGGGAGGAAGGGGTCCTGGGCTGGGGCTTCCATACTTGCAAGCGGAGGTTGGTTAGTGAATGGGAGTATGATGGGGGCAGGGGCCACAGTCGTTGGAAGCTCGTCAAACAGGTTTCGATGGGCTTGGGAGGTATGAAAGGTGGGGGGGGGGGGGGGGGGTGGGATCGATACTGGGAGAGATGTTTTCAAGAGGAAATGAAAGGGGGGATTCTGGGATGGGTGAGGGGTTTGACGGAAATAAAGGGATGGGTGGCTCAGGCCTGAAGGGAAGGGCCTATGATGATGGCGGGTAGGAGGGGCGGGAGCAGGGCGGTGAGTGACCCCCGGTCAGAATAGTGGAACGTGAGGGGGTTAGGGGCCCGCTAAAGAACTTGAGGGTTTTTACACACTTAAAGAGCTTAAAGGCTGATGTGTTGATGTTCCAGCAGACCCATCTGAGGGTGAAGGATCAGGTGAGCTTAGGAAGGGTTGGGTGAGTCAGGTTTTCCACCTGGAGTTCAATAGCAGGGCTCGGGGGGGTGGCAGTATTAGTGGTTACGAGGTTGAGGTTTCAGGTGGAGAAGGTGGTGGCGGACCAAGGGGACTGGGATGTGATAGTGACGGGGGCACTAGAGAGAGGTTGGTAGCACTGGTGAGTGTATATGGCCCCAACTGGGATGATGCAGAGTTTGTGAAGAGGATGCTGGGTGCCATCCCAGATTTGGATACCCACAAGTTGATAGTGGGGGGGGGGGGGGGTTGGAATATGGTGCAGGGGCTGAGGCTGGACAGGTATCAACCATGCCCGCTGGCCCAGTCGGGTGGAGGGAGGGGTGGGGGAGGGAGTTAAAGGCACTGGCTGGGCTCTTGAGGGAGATGGGAGGAGTGGACCCATGGAGGTCCTACACCTGAGGGGACAGGTGTATTCGTTTTTCAATGTATACTCAGGGAAATACTTTTTCATGGTGGGGAAGGCGCTATTGGCTGGATTTAGGAGGTCGGAGTACTCAGCAATAGTGATTTCCGCATTGGTTGGATGTGGTTTTGGAGAATGGGTTGGCCCAGAGGCTGGGGTGAGGAAGGGACGTGGGGTTGTTCGCAGACCGGAGCTTTTGTGATCAGATCGGCAAGGTGATTGAGGAATATGTGCGGTTTAATTCCACGGGGGAGGAGTCGCAGTCGGTGGCTTGGGAGGCTCTGAAGTCAGTGGTGAGGCCGGAGGGGATCTCATTCAAAGCTAAGGTGGACAAGAAGGAGAGGGAGGAGCGGAAAAAACTGATGGAGGAGATTATGGAGGTAGATTGGAGGTACGTGGGGGACCCAGATCCGGGCCTCGTGGCTAAGAGGAAGGAGTTTCAGGCGAGGTTCGACCAATTGTCCGCAGGGAAAGTGATGCGCCAGTTGCGTAGGGTGAGAGGGCTGTCTACGAGCAGGGAAGAAGGCAGGGCGCATGCTGGCCGGCCAGCTCCAGAGGCAGCAGCGAGGGAGATAGTTCAGGTATGGGATAAGATGGGAAAGCTGGTGGTGGCCCCTGAGCAGATCAATAAAGTATTCAAGGAGTTTTATAAGGATATATATAGGTCGGAGCCACGGGGGAGGGAGTGGGGTATGAAGGTGTTCCTGAATGGGTTGGAGTATCCGTGGCTGGGTGAGGAGAATAGAGCAGGGTTGGAGTAGCCATTGGGGAGCAAGAGGTGAAGGAGGTGATTGGGAGGATGCAGGCAGGGGAAGGCGGCGGGGCCCGATGGATTCCGGGTTGTGTTCGATAAGAAATTTAAGGATAAGTTGGCACCGCTGATGATGGGAATGTTTGAGAATGTGATAGGCAGGGGGGTCTTGCCACAAATGATGAGGCAGGCTTCAATTTCGCTGCTGCTGCTGCTAAAGAAGGATAAAGATCCAGTGGAGTGTGGGTCAAATAGACTCATATCCCTACTGAATGTAGATGCCAAGATATTGTCAAAGGTGCTGGCATCAAGGTTGGAAGGATGTCTTCCAAAGGTGACAGGAGAGGATCAGACGGGGTTTGTGAAGGGGAGGCAGCTGTTCTCGAATGTGAGGAGGTTGCTGAAAGTGATGCTGTCTCCGGCGGAGGGAAACAAGACGGAGGTGGTGGTGGAACTGGATACAGAGAAGGCCTTTGATCAGGTAGAGTGGTGTTATTTGATGGCAGTGCTGGAGAGATTTGGAATTGGGCTGAAGTCTGTGGTGTGGGTGATGCAACCATCAATTCACACGAGACGATTAGTAGAAGTGAAGTGGTTTTAATAAGCTAGATCTGTGCCTGCCTGCGACTGCTCTGTACTGAGTGCCGCCTACAGGCTGCAGGTTTATATACCACCCCTGAGGGGGCGGAGCCACAGGCGGAGACCACAGAGGCATCAACATAGTACAGTACAATACAGTGGTGAATTGCTGTAGCAATACGTTCACCACATTCACCCCCTGTTAAAACTTTAAGTCCGGCGGGGGTGAAGTGGGCTCACATATCGAGTCTGTCCGGAGCCTTAATCGTTCTCTGTGATCGCCTCAGCTTCGGCTTCGCTGCGGGCACGGGTGTTGGACTCGTTGACTCCGGGAGCGTGTCATCTGGAGCTTCATCACGGCGTGTCGGCGATGGGGGAAGGGGGGGTGTAGGCCGTGTAGGGGCAGGGGCGGTGTTCAGGATCCCCAGGGGGCAGCTGGTAGCCCGCCGTGAGGGATTCGGTTGGTGGTGATAGGCGGTGTAGGGGGGGTGCGCATTGGTGATGGTCGCTGGGGAACCGGCGGGTGCCAGATCCCGGAGGGAGACTGTATCCTTGAGGGTACGGGAATAGAAGGCCACGGGCCTGCCTGCCTGGTTAAGGGTAGTGGCCAAGGCGACATCTGATGCATCGCTCTCCACCTGGAAGGGGATGGACTCGTCCACCGCGTGTATCGTGGCCTTGGTAATGTCTGCCTTGGTGCGGCTGATGGCCAGGCGGGCCTCAGTCATCAGGGGAAAGATGGTGGCTTTGATAAGTGGGCGGGCGGGCTTTGTCCGCATAGTTGGGGACCCACTGGGCATAATATGAGAAGAACCCCCCCCCGCATCTCTTCAGGGCCTTGGGGCAGTGGGGAAGGGGGAGTTAGAAGGGGGCGCATGCAGTCGGGGTCGGGCCCTAGGACTCCGTTTTCCACGACATAGCCAAGGATGGCTAGTTGGGTTGTGCGGAAAACGCATTTCTCATTGTTGTAGGTGAGATTAAGGGAATGGGCGATTTGGAGGAACTTCTGAAGGTTAGCGTCGTGGACCTGGTGATCATGGCCGCAGATGGTGACATTATCCTAGTACGGGAATGTGGTCCGCTGCCGTGCCTGTCAACCATTCGGTCCATCATTCTTTGGAAGACCGTGACCCCATTCGTGACGCAGAAGGGGACCCTGAGGAAGTGGAAGACGCGGCCGTCTGCCTCAAAGGCAGTGTAGTGGCGATCTTCCGGGCGGATCGGAAGCTGGTGGTATGCGGACTTCAGATCTACCACGGAGAAAACCTGATAGTGTGCAATCATATTAACCATATCCGCTATGTGGGGAAGAGGGTACGCATCGAGTTGCATGTACCGAGTTATGGTCTGGCTGTAGTCTACAACCATCCGGTTCTTTTCCCCCGTCCAGATCGACCACCACTTGGGCTCTCCAGGGGCCTCGATGACCCCCTCCCTCAAGAGCCGCTGGACCTCCGACTTGATAAAAGTCCTGTCCTGGGCACTGTACCGCCTGCTCCTGGTGGCGACGGGTTTACAGTCGAAGAGTGAGGGAGGGGCGACCTTGAGGGTCGTGAGGCTACATACGGTAAGAGGGGGTAGGGATCCGCCGAACTTCAGGGTCAGGCTTCTGAGGTTGCACTGGAAATCCAGTCCTAACAAGAGAGGAGCGCAGAGATGGGGAAGGACATAGAGTTTAAAATTGGCGTACTCGGCATCCTGTATCGCGAGGTTCGCGACACAGTACCCCTGGATCTGCACTGAATGTGACCCGGAAGCAAGGGAGATTTTTTGAAACGTAGGGGAAATCTGGAGGGAGCAGCGCCTTACAGTGTCCGGATGGATGAAGCTCTCCATGCTCCCGGAGTCGAACAGATAGGGCGTTTTGTGCCCATCGACCCGGATGGTTATCATGGAGTTCTTGAAGTGCTTGGGCCGTGACTGTTCGAGAGTGACCGTGCCGAGCTGCGGGTAGCTGGCGTGGTCGGTGGTAGCGAGGGGGTCCCAAGATGGCGGCCAAGATGGCGGCCCCCGTCGGTCGCACGTGTCGGGCGGCGTTGAAGATGGCGGCCCCCATGAGTCGCACGTGTCGGGGCAGAGTTAAAGCTGGTGGCCCCCACGGATAGCACGAGGCAGATGACGCGTCAGAAGGGGGCGTTACCGACAGGCATGCAGCCACGCTGTGGGGTCTGCGGGCCTGTGAGTCGGGCCTGCGATTTTGGAACTTTGGGTCGGGCCAGGCAGACTTTGGCAAAATGTCCTTTCTTGCTGCAATCGTTGCAGGTCGCGTTCAGAGCTGGGCAACGCTGCCTGGGGTGCTGGTTCTGACTGCAGAAATAGCAAGGTGGCCCCCCGGGTTGGGCGGGCAGCCGCGTGGCAAAGGCCTGGGACACCCTCGGGTCGGGTGATGGCCGCGTCTCCGGCGCCCACGAGGAAATCGCATGGTCGGAGGGGAAAGAATTTAGGCTCTGGAAGGCTACCTCTAATGAGGTGGATAGTTTTACCATCTCTTCTAGGTCGAGGGCGCCCTTTTCGAGCAGGTCCTGTCTGACATAGCTGGACCGAACTCCAGCCACATAGATGTCCCAGATGGCAAGTTCCATGTGCTGCGAGGCCGTGACGTCCTTGTAGTTACAGTTCCGAGCGAGTACCCTCAGGTTGTATAGATATTCCTCCAGCAATTCCCCAGGGCGTTGACGACGTGTGGTGAGGAGATGCCGCGCGAACACTTCGTTCACCGGCCTCACGTAATGTCTTTTCAGGATCGCGACCGCGTCTGCGTACGTGGTCGCGTCCTCGATCAGTAAAAAGATTCTCATAGGTTCGCCCCAGGAAGAATGGATGGAGGATTTCAGAGCTGGTACCAGTTGGGAATTAGGAAGGTGGGAGATTTATTTATAGATGGGACTTTTGCGAGCTTGGGAGCATTGGAGGAAAAGTATAAGTTGCCCCGGGGAAATTTCTTGCGATATATGCAGGTGAGGGCGTTTACTAGACAACAGGTGAGGGAATTTCCGTTGCTCCCGACACAGGGGATACAGGACAGGGTGCTTTCAGGGGTGTGGGTCGGAGAGGACAAGGTGTCAGAGATTTATAGAGAGAAGAGGGGGAGGAGTCGTTGGGCGAACTAAAAGGAAAGTGGGAAGAAGAATTAGGGGAGGAGATAGAGGAGGGTATGTGGGCTGATGCCCTAAGCAGGGTAAATTCCTCTTCCTCATGCGCCAGGCTTAGCCTGATTCAATTTAAGGTGCCTCATAGAGCACACATAACGGGGGCAAGATTGAGCAGGTTCTTTGGAGTGGAGGACAAATGTGGGAGGTGTGGCGGGAGCCCGGCAAACCACGCACATATGTTTTGGGCGTGCCCGGCACTGGAAGGGTATTGGAAGGGAGTGACGGGAGTGATTTCTCAGGTGGTGAAGGCCCGGGTCAAACCAGGCTGGGGGTTAGCTCTATTTGGAGTTGCGGAAGAGCCGGGAGTGCAGGAGGCGAAAGAGGCCGATGTCGTGGCCTTTGCGTCCCTCGTAGCCCGGCGCAGGATCCTACTCATGTGGAAGGAGGCGAAACTCCCCGGACTGGAGGCCTGGGTAAACGATATGGCGGGGTTTATTAAACTGGAGCAGATAAAGTTTGCCCTGAGAGGATCGGCTCAAGGGTTCACCAGGCGGTGGCAGCCATTTCTCGACTACCTAGGGGAACGTTAGAGGGAAGACAGATGACCAGCAGCAGCAACCGGGGGGGGGGAGGGGGAGGAGGGGGGGGAGGAGGCTTAGTTGAGTATAGGTCAATAGAGTACGAGGTTTTGTTACTTGTACATTATTATTATTATTGTTAAAAAGTTAAAAAATTTCTGTTTTGTTATTGTTATCGTTTCGCTTGTTTTGTAAGCGGGAAAAATGTTGCTCAGGGAAAAAAAATTTCAATAAAATATATTTTTTTTCAAAGTAAAAAGATTCTGTGGGTCACCCGGGCGTTGAGGAGACTCAGCTTGTGTGCCTCGGTGACGGCGGGCGAGGAGGAGGAGGCGAGGTAGGCCTCAAAGCAGCGGGGCCAATGTGAGAAGATTCCTTTGGCTTCAGCTGCCTGTGGGTCGAGTTCCAGTCGATCAGGTTTGAGGGCCGCTTCCATAGCGATATCTTAGCTTATTAAATTGATGTGACCATCAATTCACACGAGACGATTAGTAGAAGTGAACAGTGGTGGGCGGAGCGCGCGGCGCTGCTGCTCGGGCTGCTCTCCCGGGGGGAGCTCCGCGGCTCCGGGGACGTGGCGGCCGCAACCACCGGGTTCCTGCGGCAGCTGGTGGCGCACAGCCGGTGGAGCAGCGCAGGGGAGCTGCTGGATTTGATCCGGACGGAAGGCCGGAGACTGATGAGCGCCCAGCCCTCCGAGACCAGCGTGGGGAACATTATCCGGAGAGTGATGAAGATTATCCGAGAGGAATATGGCCGACTTCGAGGCTGCAGTGAGGAGATGGACCAGGATTCACTGCACAAACTGCTGACATCGGGCAGTCAAAGCGAAGATTTCAGTGAGAGTTTTCCACCTCTCAGAACCAACGTCATTGAAGCAATTAACGAACTTCTGATGGAGCTCGAGGGGACGATGGATAACATTGCAATGCAGGCCCTGGAACACATCCACTCCAACGAGGTGATTATGACGCTAGGCCGCTCCCCAACTGTTGAAGCTTTTCTCAAAGAAGCCGCTCGAAAACGCAGCTTCCACGTCATTGTCGCTGAGTGTGCCCCCTACTGCCAGGGACACGAGATGTCTGTCGCTTTGTCTGCAGCTGGGATTGAAACAACTGTCATTACTGATGCTGCCATCTTCGCCGTCATGTCCCGTGTTAATAAGGTGATCATTGGCACGAAGACCATCTTGGCTAATGGGGGACTGCGAGCAGTGAATGGAGCTCATACTCTGGCCCTCGCAGCAAGGCACCACTCCACACCCGTTATAGTCTGTGCTGCCATGTTTAAACTGTGTCCACAGTTTCCCAACGAGGAGAACACATTTCACAAGTTTGTTTCGCCGCAGGAGGTTCTCCCCTTCACAGAAGGTGAGATTCTCTGCAAAGTGAGCGCTCACTGCCCTGTGTTCGATTATGTTCCTCCCGAGCTCATTACCTTGTTCATATCTAACATCGGGGGAAATGCTCCCTCCTACATCTATCGGCTGATGAGTGAACTCTACAATCCCGATGATCATCACATCTGACTTAATAAAATTCATTGACACCAAAAAAAAAAAAAAAAAAAAAGAAGTGAACAGTGGTTTTAATAAGCTAGATCTGTGCCTGCCTGCGACTGCTCTGTACTGAGTGCCGCCTGCAGGCTGCAAATTTATATACCACCCCCGAGGGGGCGGAGCCACAGGCGGAGCACACAGGGGCATCAACATAGTACAGTACAATGCAGTGGTGAATTGCAGTAGCAATACGTTCACCACAGTGGGTGAGACTGCTGTATAAGGAACCGGTGGCAAGTGTTCGTATTAACAGCATGAACTCGGGGTACCACTGCACCAGGGTACGAGGCAGGGATACCCTATGTCCCACCTATTGTTTGTATTAACTATAGAGCCTTGGTCATCGCGCTAAGGAGCTTGGGGGGTGGGGGGGACGACGACAGGGGGTGTCCTTATACGTTGTTGACTTGCTATAGTATATCTCAGAAATGAGCATGTCTGTGGGGAGTATAATGGAACTGCTCCAAAGATTCAGGACATTCTTGGGGTATAAATTGAACTGGTCTTGCAGCTGGGTGGGGGGGTGGGGGGGGGGGCTACCATTCCGTTTGGCAGCAACCCACTTTAGGTACTTGGGGGTGCAGGTGGCCCGAAATTGGGGAGGGCTCCAAAAATATAATTTTACTGGTTTGGTGGGGAGGGTAAAGGCCGATCTGTCAAGCTGTGACAATCTGTCGTTGGGGGGCCAGGTGCAGACAGTTAAAATGAATGTTTTCCCGCGATTCTTGTTTCTATTCCAGTGTCTGCTGGTCTTTTTACCAAAGACTTCTTCAGGGGGTGGACAAGCTGATTTTCTCCTTCTTCTGAGCAGGGGAAGATGGCCAGGATTAGGAGGGTGGTCCTGCAGAGAGGACAGCAGATATACTATTTGCTGTACTATTATTGGACGGCGAATGCGGAGAAGGTGCAGGGCTGGAGAAGTGGGGGGGGGGGGGGGGGGGGGGGTGGCGGTGGGTTAAGATGAAAGTGGGCTCATGCAGGGGGTCAAGGTTGCGGGTGCTGGCAATGGCACCGCTTCTAATGGCTTCAGGAAAGTATTTGGTGAGTCTGGTGGCGGTGGCCACATTGAAGATTTGGAGACATTTAGGCAGCACTTTAAGCTGGGGGCCGGGTCTGAGGGTATGCCGATTCAGGGGAATCATGAGTTTGAGCCGGGAAGGGTGGATGCGAGGTTTCGGGGGGGGGGGGAGGGGGGGAGGGGGGCGATTTGTGAGCCTGGAGGAGTTGGGAGAAAATATGGGTTGGCACAGGTACCTGCAAGTTCAAGATTTTGCAAGGAAGGTTTTCCCGATAGTGCCGGCTTCTTCGTTGGTGGAGGCGGTGCTGCCGGGGGGTGGTAGCTGGAGAGGGGGGTTGTTTCGGTGATCTATGGGAGGATCCTGGAGGAGGACAGAGTGTCTATGGAGGGGATTAAGGCAAAGTGGGAGAGGAGCTAGTGGGCAGGGGGTGTTGGAAGAGGAATTGTGGTGTGAGGTGCTGCGGAGGGTGAATGCTTCGACCTCGTGCGCAAGGTTGGTGCTGATACAACTGAAAGCCGTACATAGGGTACATCTCACAAAATCAAGGATGAGCCAGTGGCTCGAGGGGGTGTAGGATGTCTGTGAGCGATTGGGGGGCGGAGGGCCCCGGTAACCATGTTCATGTGTTTTGGTCCTTCCCGAAGTTGGCAAGGTTTTGGAGGACGGTATTCGGCACAATCTCGGGATGTTACATGTGGATGTGGAGCCCGGTCCCCGAGAAGCGATATTCAGGGTGTCGGACTGGCCCAAGTTGCAGGCGGGTGCGGGGGCAGATGTCTTTGTCTTTGCCTTGCTGATTGCTGGTAGGCGGGTCCTGTTGGGCTGGCGGTCAGTCTCTCCACCATGTGCCTCGGCGTGGCGGGAGGACCTGCTGGAGATTTGACCATGGAGAAGGTGAAGTTTGGGTGAAGGAGGGGTTCTACAATTGTTGGGGTTTGTTTATCATGCACTTTCGGGAGTTCGTTACCGTTGACTGTTGAGGGGTGAGGAAATCACAGAGGGGGGGTTTGTTGGGTTTGGGTGGGATTGTTTCATTTTATATATTGTTGGGGTTGTTCTTGTTTTTCATTTGTATGATGAAAATATGGTGAATTAAAATATTTTGAAAAAAGAAAAACATAAAACAGTAGAAAAATAAAGGAGAGATTAAAGTGGATGGAAGCAACAGACAAAACTGAGGGATTTCGAAAACAAGTTCCATATGGGAAGCCGGGAACTGTTCCAGTGCCCCCCGGGGGCCAGCATGATTACAGGAAATGTCTCCAGCTGCAGCTCCTGGAAGCCCGGGTTCTGGAGCTGGAGCAGCGGCTTGGGACACTGTGGAGCATCTGCGAGGTGGAGAATATCATGGATAGCACGTATAGAAAGGTGGTCACACTGCAGATGAAGAGTCGACAGGTAGGAAGGGAATGAATGACCACAAAAACAGAGCAAAAGGACTCTGCAGGCAGTGCAAGAATCTCCTGTGGCGTTTCCCCTGCAAAACAGCTGTACTGTTTTGGATACTGTTGAGCGGAATGGACTCTGAGGGGAAAGCAGTGACAGCCAATTTTGTTGCACCATGGTTGGCTCTGCTGCACAGGGGAGGAATAAAAAATGTGGGAATGCAATAGTTGTAGGGGATTCAATTGTAATGGGAATAGGCGTTTCTGTGGCTGCAAATGAGACTCCAGGATGGTGTGTTGTCTCCCGGGTGCTAGGATCAAGGATGGCTGGAAAGATGGTACAGGGAAGGGTTTCAGATTCCTGGGGGAGGTTGGACTAGTACAAACTGATGGGTTAGACCTGGGCAAGACCAGGACTGATGTCCTAAGGCGAGTGTTTGCTGGTATAGTCGGTGGGGGGAGGGTAAATTAGAATGGCAGGCATTTGGAAACCTAAGCCGGGTGACAAGGGGAAGAGAAACTAGGACAGTAATAAAAGAAAGAACAGTAAAATGCAAAAAAGGTAGACTGGGTAATCAAAGGCGAGAGACAAATCGCGCCATAGTGCAAAGAAAAGTTAGGATGACTAAAAATGGCATAAATGCAAGGTTTTGCATCTTAATGCATAAAACATTCGAAATAAGGTAGACGAACTGACAGCGCAAATCGAGGTAAATAGATATGATCTCATAGCCATTACAGAAACATGGTTACAAGGAGATCAAAATTGGGAATTTAATATTCAGGGGTATTTGACATTTCAGAAAGACAGGAGGGAAGGAAAAGGTGATGGGATAGCACTGTTTTTTTTTTAATGTTTATATTGAGGCATTGATATATCTTTACATCAAACACAACCAAAACCAAAAAGAAAACAGACAAGAAATCTTATAACAAATAAATAACCAACACCCCCACTCCCCACCCTCCCTGCTGTTACCCTCCACCCACTCAGCCTCCTTTTTTTTAAACCCCAAAACTCCCTCCAGCTTCGGACAGGCCCAAAACATGTGGATATGGATCGCAGGCCCCCTCACGCACTGCCCACACCTATCCTCCACCCCCTCAAAAATCCTACTCATTCTGACCACCATCATATGCGCCCTTGTGAACGACTTTAAATTGGATGAGGCTAAGCCTAGCGCATGAAGAGGATACATTCACCCTTCTCTGAGCCTCCTCCCATACCCCAGCCTCCAGCCGCACCCCCAGCTCTTCCTCCCACTTCTGCTTAACTTCTCCTATCGGGGCGCCGTCCCAGTCCATTAACTCTTTATAAATCTCCGACACCCTGCCCTCACTAATCCCTGCTTGCGACGCCACTTTGTCGTGCAACCCTGGGGGCAGCAGGTCAGGAAAGGATGACACCTGTTTCTTCATATAGTCCCGAACCTGTAACCGGAACCCATTCCCGCTTGGCAGCTCATACTCCTCAAACCAACCCGTCCAAGCTCCAAAAGGTGCCCCCCACAAACAGGTCTCCAAACCACTTAATCCCCATCCACCGCCACCCCTGGAACCCTGCATCCAGCCCCCCCGGAACAAACCTGTGATTCCCACAAATTGGAGCCCAAACTGAGGCACCCTCCAGCCTCAGGTGCTGCCGCCACTGTCCCCACACCCTCAGGGCCACCACCACTACCGGACTTGTGGAGTACCTGGCCAGCGAGAACAGCAGAGGCTCTGTCAACAGTGCCGCCAAGCTAGTGCCCTTACACGAGGCTGCCTCCATCCGTTCCTGGTAGCGGGAGAGGATCTCAAAGAAATCACTCCACACCCAGGGCTACTGGTCCTCACATCAAACATTTTATTTCGCCAGCGGGGAGATGACATCTGTTAAAATTCCAGACCGTCTCTCCACCGAACAAAGGAAAACATCCATTCTTATCAATTTTTCAAAACAGCTACACAGCCCACTTCGGCTGGACCTTGTCCAATAATATTAGTTATGTATCCAATTAAATTTGACACGTAAAGTTGGTTTCCCCTTACCAGCCCCTGACTTCATGAAGAAGTCACTCATACTAACTGTCAAAATTATGTCTCCTGTCTGCACCTGGAGACCTTGGGCTGGTGAGGATACATAATGCTCTTTGTCCTGTGGAACTGTTATCACTCGTTGGTGAAGTACTCCCCTGTCTCCCATGTCTGTTTCAATCATTCTTGTCCCCCTGACTAACTCTGCCGTCTATAATTAAATGATGTTAATTATACCAGTTTGCAACTTAACCCAGCTAATGGTTGTTCAGGAATGTGGGTAGTTCAGCTAAAAACCATTTTGTGTCTTTAGTATTGCTAGCTCAGCTAACAGCCATTTTGTGTCCTTTCTGATATTAGTAATTCTTAGGTTATTAAATCACAAGCATTGTTTATACACTATCTATTCTAACAAATTACCTCTTATACAGGCATCTAAGCCAATGGGTACCTTTTGTCTAAAAACCTTCTTTCTAAATCTAACTTCAACAGTTCCCATACCAACCCCTCCCCCACTACCCACTTCCTTACCATGGCTATGTTTGCTGCCCAGTAATAGTTCATTAAATTTGGCAAGGCCAGCCGCCACTCCCCACGCCCCCGCTCCAACAGCACCTTCTTCACCCGAGGGGCTTTCCCCACCCACACAAACCCCATGATCAACTAAATTATCTTCCTAAAAAAGGCCTTTGAAATAAAAATCGGGCGGTTCTGAAACACAAATAAAAACCTCGAGTGTACCATCATTTTCACGGACTGCAATGCCCTGCCAGTGACAACAGGAGCACGTCGCACCTCCTAATATTCCCCCTTCAGTTGCTCCACCAACAGG
The DNA here is from genome assembly GCF_047496885.1 of Scyliorhinus torazame. Lineage (NCBI taxonomy): Eukaryota > Metazoa > Chordata > Chondrichthyes > Carcharhiniformes > Scyliorhinidae > Scyliorhinus > Scyliorhinus torazame. Next base: position 255,273,457 of record NC_092713.1, on the reverse strand, counting down.
GCCAAATTCAGTTTATATAATTGCTCCCATCCCCATGCCACCTGGATGCCAAGATACCTGAAGCTCACCCCCACTACATTAAACGGCAGCTCGTCCAACCTCCTCTCCTGTCCTCTCGCCTGGATCGGGAAGACCTCACTCTTCCCCATGTTTAACTTATATCCTGAGAACTTATATTGCACCAAAATGTCCATGATACCTCCAATGCTTTCCAATGGGTCCAATATGTAGAGCAACAGATTGTCTGCATATTTCATAGATTTCATAGATTTTACAGGGTATAAATAAGTAGGCCATTCGGCCCATCAAGTCTGTACCGACCCTTAGAAAGAGCACCCCACTTAAGCATATCGTGAGACTCTGTGCTACACCCACCCCACACTATCCCCTGCCAATCCCTTGACGCTCTAAGCGCCATTGCCAGTGGCTCTATCGCCAAGGCAAAGAGCAATGGGGAGAGTGGGCATTCCTGCCTCGTCCCCACGATACAGCCCAAAATACCCCGAGCTCACCTGATTCGTCCTTACAATGCCAGCTCCTGATACAACAACCGGACCTAGTCCACCAATCCCTGTCCGAACCCAAACCGCCCCAGTACCTCCCACAAATATTCCCATTATACCCGATCAAAGGCCTTCTCCACATCCATAGCAACCGCCACCTCCTGTTGCTAACTTTGCCTTAGTTTAATTGCTCTGTTTTATCACCTTTGCTCTTGAGTCGCCAGGTATCTTTATGATACCGCCACGTGTTCGAGTCCGAGTAATGATCAATAATCCAATACACCGATTAGTAAGATTTAAATCAAAGCACATTTATTGTACACAGTAATCACTACTCATGCATAAATTCTACATCTAAGCTACTTCTACAACTAACAGGCCTATACTTAACTTGGAACTGGCCCACCAGGTCAGGGAAACAAATGGCCTTTCATTCGGGTTCTGAGCCTGCGGGATTCGAAGTTGGTACGGATTGATACCTAGGAGCGCCTATCTCGTAGCGAGCGTTGAAGTAAGACTTACAGGTTCGGTCAGCTGCTGAAGAGTGACGAGAGCTGGAAGAGCTGGAAGCGAGCCGAAGAAGAAGAGCGCAACTTGAACTTGGGGCTCAATTCTTATAGTCCCCAGGGGCTTCCCGCCTTTCGGGGCGGACCCTGTACCTGGTCCCAAGTGATTTGACATTGTTCCAATCGATTTTCTCCAATGCTGGAGCGGTTCCCTGATCGATGGGCAGTCTTGAGGTGGTGGTTCACCTCCTTTTGTGTAGGCTTCTGCTGGCGCCGAAGAGTCTGGTTTGCTTTGTGTGTCTAAATGTTGCTTATTGTTCCCGGGGATTGCTTATTAGTATGCAGATGGCTGGTGTTTTGTTATGCTGATGGTTGCTGGTATCGATCTTGTCTGGCCTTTCCAGAGGTAAATACACAGCCAACCTGCAGCTGCTCGTTTTTGTCCTGTTGGCTGACTTTCCCATCATCCTTTGCCGTTCGCCATTTTGAATCGGGAGTTGGCCATTTTAAGTGGCTACGCTCCACATTCCGTCCCTCCTATGGCATAATTATAACATTCAACAGACTGCCTAACGTTAGCCAACAGATGCCTCCCCTTAACAAACCCCATCAGGTCTTCTCCTATCACCCCCGGCACACAATCCACAATCCACGAGGCCAAGATCTTAGCTACCAACTGCATTCAGCAGTGATATCGGGCGGTAGGCCCCATGCTGCTCCGGATCCTTGTCCTTCAAAATTAAAGATATTGAAGCCTGTGATAATGTGCGGGGGGGGGGGGGGGGGGGGGGGGGAGAGCTCCCCCTTCTCCCTCGCCTCATTGAATGCCCTTACCAGCAGGAGCCCCAGGTCACCCAAAATCTTTTTATCAAATTCCACCAGAAAACCATCAGTGCCTGGGGCCTTCCCTGCCTACATCGCCCCATGCCCTCCATCACCTCCACCAGTCCAATAGGTGCTCCCAACCATTCTACCAGATCCTCATCCACCAGCCTTGCCATCTCTGCTCGCTCCTCCTTCTCCCCATGCGCCGAGAGATATGTACTCCCCCCTAATCACTGCCTTGAGTGCTTCCCACATCATGGCGGTTGAGACCTCCCATGTCATTTAGTTCCACATACGCCCAAATGGCGGCCCTCACCCGCTCACACGCCTCCTCATCCACCAGCAACCCTATGTCCAGCCTCCACTGTGGGCACTGCCCCCCCCCCCCCCCCCCCCCGCTCCCCCCCCCGGTCCATTTGCAAGTCCACCCAATGCGGTGCGTGGTCTGACACCACGATCGCCGAGTACCCCGAGTCGACCACCCCCGCTAATAACGTCTTACCTACCACAAAATAACAATCCGAGAGTACACCCTGTGCACATGGGAGAAGTACGAAAACTCCTTCGCCCTTGTCCTGCCAAACCTCCATGGGTCCACCATCCCCATGCGCTCCATGAATCCCTTCAGCTCCTTCGCCACTGCCGACAGCCTCCCTAACCTCGGGAGTGACCGGTGCAACCTTGGATGAATGACCATTTAAAGTCCCCGCCCCATAATCAGTCGGTGTGAGTCCAGGTCCGGAATCTTCCCCAGCACTCCCCTCATAATCTCCACATTATCCCAATTTGGGGCATAAACATTTACCAGGACCACAGGCATCCCCTCCAGCTTCCCATTCACCGTCACAAACCTTCCCCCCCGAATCTACTACTATATTCCCCACCTAAAACACCACCAGCTTATGTACCAGCACTGCCACCCCCTACATCTTCATATCTAATCCCGAATGGAAGACTTGCCCTACCCACCCCTTCCTTAGCCTTGTCTGATCCCCGATCTTCAAGTGTGTTTCTTGTAAAAAGGCCCCACCCGCCTTGAAGCTCCTCAGGTGCATGAAAACACATGACTGTATAACTGGCCCATTTAGCCCCCTCACATTCCATATGACCAGCCTGGTCGGAGGGCACCCCACGCCCCCTCCCCTGCCGATCAACCATACCTTAGGCCAGCCCCCGGCCCATGCCATGCGCCCCTCCAGGCCCACCCTCAGATGTCCATCGTCACCACTCCCTCCCATGCTACGCCACAGCAACAACACCTTTGTCAGCAACTCCCCTCCCCCTTCCCTTAAACCAAACAACTACCCCATCCCCCTCTGCTACATTAACCACCTGATCACCCCCCCACTGCGCTCCCGTTAACTAGCCTGCCCAGCTAGCCTGGCAGCCCCCGCCCAAGACGCGTAAGCCTCCTACCACCCATTGATTCCCATCCCCTGTCCCCCACTCGCACACTTCCAAGAAGCAATGAAACAAGAAAAAAATGTTGCCCTCACCCTCATTCGCGACAAAACATCTCGAAGGAGAAAAGTTCTCCAACAACTAACCAAACAAAGATCCAAGAAAAAGACCAAAAAAACACCCATCTCCTCACTTCACAGCTCCAGGGTCCCAGGTTCGATTCCGGCTTGGGTCACTGTCAGTGTGGAGTCTGCACGTCCTCCCCGTGTGTGCGTGGATTTCCTCTGGGTGCTCCGGTTTCCTCCCACAGTCCAAAGATCTGCAGGTTAGGTGGATTGGCCATGATAAATTGCCCTTAGTGTCCAAAATTGCCCTTAGTGTTGGGTGGGGTTACTGGGATAGGGTGGAGGTGTTGACCTTGGGTAGGGTGCTCTTTCCAAGAGCCAGTGCAGACTCGATGGGCCGAATGGCCTCCTTCTGCACTGTAAATTCTATGAAACTCTATGTCCTCCACACTTCAATGTCCTCCTTCCCGTCAGTCTATTGTCCCTTATAAATTCCATCGACACTTCTGGTGTTCCAAAATAGTGCTCTCGGCGATAAAATGTCACCCAGAGGCGGGCCGGGTACAACATCCCAAACTTCACCCCCTTTTTAAAGAGGGCAGCCTTCACCTGATTAAACTCAGCTCTCCTCTTCGCCAGGACTGCGCCCAAGTCCTGGTACACGCGAAGCTCACTCCCCTCCCAGGTGCACCTCCTTGTCTGCCTCGTCCATCCCATTTTCTTCTTCTTGTCCAGGAACTGTTGAAAACGCACCACCATCGCCCTCGGTGGCTCATTCGACTGCGGCTTCTTCATCAGCGCCCTGTGCGAGCTTCGTCGCCCTCCAGGGGCCGGTTAAAGGCCCCCTCCCCCACCAGCTTCTCCACCATTTTGGCTATATACGAGCCAACGTCCACTCCCTCAATGCCTTCAGGCATCCTCATGATTCTTAGGTTCTACCTTCGGGAATGGTTCTCCAAGTCCTCCACCTTCTCCCTTAACTGCTGCTGAGTCTCCATCACACCAATCTCGGCCGCCAATGAGGCAAGCTGCTGCTCGTGATCCCCCGCCACCTCCTTCACTTTCCGAATGGCCTGGCCCTGGGACTCCAGCCTCTGCTCCACCTAGTTAATTCCCACTTTTAATGATGCTACCACCTTGGCTAGATCCTCCTGGGCCTCCTTCCTCTGTCAGTTAAACATTTCAATCAGAAAGTCCACCAGTTGCTCCGTCGACCACTGGGCAGGGAGGGCAGACCCTTTACCCTCTGCCATCTTGTCCTGTTGCACATGAAGATTCTCCTGCTCCAACTGCTCCCTTCTTCTCGATCCACTTCTGGTCCATGGATCCATCCACCATCCTCACAACCCAAAGCTGTGCAGGGTAGATGGGTTGTCCTCGCTAAATTGCCCCTTAATTAGAAAAAAATAATTGAGTACTCTAAATTTCTTTTTTTTTAATTCGTCACTTTACATTGGCAACTAATAAGTAAGGATTAGTGACACAAGAGCAAAACAGTGTAACTTTTCCACAACTTTGTGATAAGTAAAGACTAGAAGTGGAACTTGTTTACTTTGATTTCAAGCTGAAGTAGGGAGCTTTAACCTTTATATTGGTTGGTGTAAAAATCTGAAAGCCACAAACATTTTTTTAGTATAAATTTAGAGTATTTTTTTCCCCAATTAAGGGGCCATTTAGTATAGCCAATCCACCTAACCTGCGCATCTTTGGGTTGTGGGAGGGCAGCACGGTGGCACAGTGGGTTAGCCCTGCTGCCTCACGGCACCGAGGTCCCAGGTTCGATCCCGGCTCTGGGTCACTGTCCGTGTGGAGTTTGCACATTCTCCCCGTGTTTGCGTGGGTTTCGCCCCACAACCCAAAGATGTGCAGGCTAAGTGGATTGGCCACGCTAAATTGCCATTTAATTGGAAAAAATTAATTGGGTACTCTAAATTTATAAAAAAGAAAAAAAGAAAATCTTTTGGTTGTGGGTTTGAAACCCATGCAGACATGGGGAGAATATGCAAACTCCACACGGACAGTAACCCAGGGTCAGGATTCGAACCGGGTCCTCAGCACCGCAGTCCCAGTGCTAACCACTGCTAATGTGCCGCCCCCACAAACTTTTTTTTTAACAGTTGACAAATTTTCTTTGCATTCACATAAATGTCTTCTTGCCTCATTTTAGGAAATAAAAAGGTAGAGAAATATTGCAGTCATGTTGTTATTTTCTTAAATCATACCGTAGTTCCTCTCCATCCTATAACTACTTATTAATTTGCACTGAAAAGAACCCTGCCAGAATATGTGCAGCTATTTCTGTCGAGTACGAATGTGTACATCTAACCAAAGAGGCTTTGATTTTTTGAAAAATGGGAGTAAATTTTTGTCAGGTTGTTCTTTTCTTTTGTAGCTCCTCCGCCGGGTACTCCATTTTCCCTTGGAGCTGGTCGATTGAAAGTCTGGACCATTATGATAGGTAACGATTAGATTGGAACCAGCACAGCATTCAGTTGTCAGAGTCGTTACAGCCTAAAAGGAGGCCATTTGGCCCATCAAATCCATGCTGGCTCTCTTGAGACTAACCCAGTCAGTGCCATTTCCACCCCCACACCGCTCTATCCCAATAAGTTTATTTTCGAGTAAAATCCAATTTCCTTTTGAAATCACTGATCACCTCCACTTTCACTACCCTCGGAGGCAGTGAGTTGCCACTTGCTGTGCTAAAAGTTCATCCTCACGTTCCCCTTGTGTCTAAGACCACAAGAAATAGGAGCACGTGTGGACCATAATGTTCCATGAGCCTGCTCCACCATTCAATATGATCATGCCAGATCCTCTGTCTTAACTCCACTTTTCCACCTACTCCCCAAATTCCTCGATTTCCCTGAGAGGTCAAAAACCTGCCTGTCTCAGACTTAAAGATACTCAATGTTGGACATTTACACTCCTCTGGGATAGAGATTTCCAAATGTTTACAACCCTTTTGAGTGAAGAAATGTATCTTACTTTCAGTCCAAAATGATTGGCCCCTTATCCCCAGCCCGTTCCCTCGTGTTCTCGATTTCTCAGCAGGTGAAGCAACCACTCACTGTCTGCCCTGTCAATCCTCTTCAGGATCTTCTACGCTTGGCATTTTATAAATTAAAGCGCCAGTAAACATTTAACGTGTTTTCTGGCAACTCTTGTATGTTCCCGAATAATTTCAATTGAACGGTGCAAGTGAAAGTGTTTGGAAATATGTCATTGTGTTGTGTATGCTCCATATTGCACCGAGGATAATGTTCGGTCCTTCTGTTTCTCCAGTGTCTCTTTACCCAAGTGTTCTCGCTTGTTATAGAGAATTGTTCACGGTTGACTTTCATTCTGTGAATGCGTGGGTATTGGTGCAAAGCTACCTTTCTTCCCATCCCTGGGAGAGGGCAGTTCACGCGTACACCCACAGTGCAAATCTTCAATAGGGTATTTCACTTGGGTCCTGAATCCTGAGAAATGGCTCCTCCAGACCTGCGCTTTGCATCAGGTTTCTGCTGATGCTCAAACCCTGTTCCAGGAACACTGCAATACCATTTGCTGCACAGTTGATTTCCGGAAAGGCGGTCCTTGCTGTGTCAGATATTTATGCTAATCACGCGGAGCTCTGCGCTTTTTAATCCACGCCCAGGCAGTGCAGATAGAGAATAGTATCTGAATCTTTGGTGGAGCGGGACAAAGATAAGGGTAAGTAAGACTCCCACGCTCTTGTTTTAACAAAAAACGTTCCATTCCTTAACATTTGGATCCTACAGAGCATCCAAACATTTCTTGAATTTGCAGGTATTTGGATTTAAGATCTCTTGATGTTCGCAATGCTAGCAGTTTTGCTGAGCAATCATATCCCATGTTAAAATGAGTAACGGGTGAAGGTGCTAGATTATTTAGACAAAGGCGTGCATGAAAATCTTCGGGGCGAATTGAAAATATTGCAAATTTTGGAAATTTGAGGTTCTTGGAATAAAGCTGTTTAATTTCAAATTCTGGATATTGGAAGCCTTTCTTTTGTTAAACTGTTTCATTTCAAACTCCGAATTATATGAAATTCAACCATCTAATCCTCTTCAATTTTTCATCTTTCAACAATAACACCAAACAATCTGAAACTGAATGAATGTATTTCAGTAGGGCGGCTCCCATTGACAACAATGCGAAACAGAGGAATGTAGAATTAACGTGATCTTAATGTACAATCTTTGGGAGGAAAAATCTGCGAGCCAAATGATTGGACATGAGCGAAACATTATGTTAAAATTTATGTTTTCCTGTAAGGCTGATAGTTTTCTGTACAGTTTCATGCTGTGCTTTGTTGAGCATTAATATCATGGTCGTTTTTATTTGTGAAAGTCGTGGTTCAAGCGGTTTCTGCAAAAAAGACCATATTTGAAATAATATTCCAGGATAAATATCTCATACTATTTCCGAGTGCGTGCTTTGTATTCCCATTAAGTGACTTTACATGCCGCATTGCCCTGTACAGCCTTTGATTGTGATTTTATTTTGCAGCAGACGCCATGTCAGACAAACCAAATCTTTGCGAAATCATACAATTTGATAAGAAAAAACTGAAGAAGACAGAAACCCAAGAGAAAAATCCTCTGCCAACAAAAGAGAGTAAGTATGTCAAAGCTGGAGACAGCCCCCAGACTGCTGACCACACCTGGTGATACTATTGTGCAGCATAATTATAAATTGCTAATATTTGGCGTGAAATAGTGTGAAGTGTACATAATTGTTAATACTGCAGAATATTTAAATGTCTGGTATAATAGCAAATAATGGGTTGTATCCAAACGCATGTGTATAATTGTATTTTACTCGGAAGGTTATGGTTATAGAAATCCTGCTGAGGCAGTTGAAATTAGATTGCATAAGCTTTGCTAATAGATTGGTTTCTTTTTGTTTCAGCAATTGAAGAGGAAAAGAGGCAAGAATCAGCTTCATGAATGTGAAATGGAGGGGATGCAACCTTTATTTTTTTTAAGTTGACTGGTTTTTGTTTCAAACCCTTACTGCTCACTGACTTGCCGGTGGGACTCTGTTGTAGCATCCAGCCCACTCCCAAGATGGGGACTACTCCCTGAATTGCACCAAGGGACCAACTTATCAATAATGGTGTTTGGACCATACAGTGATAGGAAACAATGTATCTGCGCACTAAATATGTGAAGTCGGTTTTATTTTATTTGTGTATTTAAAACCCATTTTCCATGGACACTTCTATGCTTAACATGTTAAAAAACTAATAAAAACCAATGAAATAACCCAATGTGTGGAAAAGTTTAGATTTTTTTCTTGCACTTCCTCATCCCATGCAATCTTTACAGCTAGTTGGCAAAATCCATTTGGGGTTCTTTTAATTAAAGTCTCCCAAATGAACTGATGCATCTTATATATGTTTACCTATCTTTGAGACACTAATTGAATGAACATTGTGGTAATTTACTTGCTTTTTTTTAGAATGTTGCTAAATGTATGTTAAAGATATGAGACAATAGTGAAGTGGCTGGGTAAAAGTTATTTTTGAATCCCTAACAGCATTTTCAATGAATTAATTTTTATATTAACATAGAATACCTGTAATGAAAATGATGTATGGTGGTCTTCCATCATAAGTTGCATCAGATAGCATGGCGCTGAGGACCCGTGTTCGATCCTGGCCCTGGGTCACTGTCTGTGTGGAGTTTGCACATTCTCCTTGTGTCGGCGTGGGTCTCACCCCACAGCCCAAAGATGTGCAGGTTAGGTGGATTGGCCATGCTAAATTGCCCCTTAATTGGATTTTTTTTTTAATGCATCAGATAGAAGACTATGCTTTACATTTTGTTCTGGTTATAATTCATTTTTGACCCCAGCTCTGTGATGCTACTTATTATGGTCAAGTTGATCCCAAGTAATCTGTTTCCAGCCATTTTCAAGATTACTCGACTAATGATTCATGTCTCCTCCCTTCCAGAGGAACAACCTCAAACTATACAGAGAAGATTAGAAAATTAAATATTGTCATATAAGTTATGTCCGGTTTTCAGACTGCAATGTTACAACTTCAATGCATTATAGTGTTTAATGTAGTTATCCTTTCATATAATTGTAACAAACTATGCTGGGGTTCTGGTAGTCTGTAAATAAATGCATACAGTATTGTCTGGTAGTTCTAAAGGTGCTATAAATCTTCCTTTAATGTATCGAAAATTACTTTTTAGGCTGCTCAAGGATCTGTCATTTATTTAAACAGTCACTATGCACATCATTCAGAAGTATGTGTCCTTTTTGGGGATCTCTTATCCAATACAAAACATAAATGAGGTTGCGGCTTAATTCAGTAATTAATGTCATATGTATCACCACTGAATTGTTCTAATCAAAATGATAGTTCTGGCCTGCCAGTAGCATTTAAAATGTTATTGTAACAGAAAGTGTGATGGTTCCAATGATATATGGAGTTTGCTTCCAATTCGTAAAGTACATTTTAAATTAAATTTTTCTAAAAGGCACCACTTTCCAAATAACCATTTTGTAAGTTTGAAAGATTACAATAAATGGACGTTGCATCAGTTAGAAGTCTACATTTTATATTTTGTTCTAGTTATCATTTATTTTTGACCTCAACTCTGTGATGCTACTCATTATCCCCAAGTTGAGGCCAGACAATCTGTTCCCAGACATTTGCAAGACAACGCAATGATTTATTTTCTCCGCACTCCTAGAGGACCAACTCAAACTATGCAGCGAAGATTAAATATTATCGGTACATGTTTGTGTCCGGTTTTCAGGCTGCAATGTTACAATGTCAATGTATTATGTTGTTTAATGTAGTTATATTTTCATATAATTGCAACAATGCGTGGGTTCTTGATAGACTGTAATTAGATGCATATAGTATTGTCCAGTATTGCTCTAGAGATGCTACGAATTGCCTCACAAGACAGAAATCTTCTCCTGAAAATGTACATATATGGACATCAGCTAAAAGTAAGTTTGGACTTGACTGGATGACCCATCCTCCCTCCTCACAGTTAAATATCTTAGCTCATACAAAATATTAATTGGATGATGGCTGCTGCTGCAACATGTGGAAGTTATGCTGACTTAGTGTAGAAGCCAGGTATTTCGAATACAACTAGTATAGGTAAAAGATAGCTGCTTAAGCATAAAAAGTTTCTTCCCGCCATTTTGGTTTTTATTGTCTTTGAAGGTGTGTTGTGCTGTGTTGTCTTTCTGTTAGTTTTGTCAGTTTTTGCCTTTGATTCTAGTCTCCAGTTTTGTTTTAGTGTTTAGTTTTTAGGTAATTGTCTTTGGGGGTTCTGTCAGCCTAACAGTCTGTGTCAGTGATGTTAGTCCACTTTTGACTTTGAGTTTAGCTGAAGATTAGCTTTCTCTCTCTTTTCATGTTTCATTGCCAGACTTTGACCTTTTAAAAGTTACTTTCGAGCTGTCTGCCTAAGCAAAGAAAGATAATGTCTGTAATTCTCTGAAAGCTTCGAATTGTCTACGAATTGCCTTTTAAATGACTTTCAAATTGTAATCAAGCGACTACAAATAAAACAATTCTTTTTGGCACCTGAGGAGTTTATACTGCAAATTTCTGCTGAGTTCCAGTATTCGCAAAGTGCTACTGATAACCGAATAGCAGAGATGATATAAATTCCTTCAACTATACACAGTCGAATAATACAAGGAATCGAACAACTTAACACAGTCTACAAATATTACAAATCTTACAACTTGTCGTATTGCGCCAGGACTTGATTCATCAACTAAGTTTCCCCCAAACTTGGCGTGGTTCGACAGGTTAAGATCCCTATAAATTAAAGATTCTTTTAAAGTTTCCTATAATTGGCGAGCCAGCCAGGAGGGGGGAGTACTGAACGACCTTCGGAGGCCCAGGTGACGACGGAAAGCTTCGAAGATAATCGGAGGAGGTCGGGAACCTTCGGGAAGCTTCGGAGATAATCGGAGGAGGCCCAGAAGACAGCCGGAACCCACGGCTAGACTGGGGTAAGAAATATCTTTTTCACCCATTAAAAGTCTTAAAGCCGCATCAGTCAGTACTTCGACCCTTGAAAAGAACATTTTTTATAGACTGTGTTAAATAAATCAAGTGCCAGTCGGTCAGACTATCATAGACGTGACTGGAAGATGAGTCACTGCAGTAACTAAAATAAAACGGCAGTCAGCGATCAAGAAAAGTTATGGCTGATCCAATTCAAAGTGTAGATTCAGAGCCTTTAGCAGACAGAAAATTACTCCCCACTACATCCAAGGGGGGTGCTGGAGTACCAGATGTTTCTGTTGAAGATATGTTGGGGGATTGTAGATCTTTCACTCGTAGACATTTTAACCTATGTGAAACCTCAAAAAAAATTGAATCAAAGTATGATATCCCCAGAGGACAGTGGTCCTTCAATAATATCAAGAGAGCATGGGGAAAATGCACACGATTACACGGTGCAGAACGTGTAAAATGGTCCCTGGTAATTACGGGACAGATACACAGTCAGCAAGAGATCATTGTTAAAAATAAAAGTGATCATCAGCTTCAATCCACTAAAGACCAACTAAGTGCAGTTCTTGAAGATTTGCAAGATGCAAAATCCAAACTTGAGCATTATGATGAAATTAGAACAGATTTGCAAAATAAAACCTCTGAACTCCAGCAGTTAAATGTTCAAATCGCAGAATTTCAAAATCAAGTTTTTAAAGTGGAGTCAGAATTCCAAAATCAAGTTTTTAAAATGGAGTCAAAATACCAACAGCTGCAATTAAATACTGAACGAAGTGATGATGAGTATCGGTCTACTAAAAGGCAACTAATTGCAGTTGTTGAAGAATTGCAAGATGCAAAATCCAAACTTGAAACAGATTTGCAAGATGCAAAATCCAAACTTGAGCATTCTGATGAAATTGAAACAGATTTGCAAGTTGCAAAATCCAAACTTGAGCATTATGATGAAATTAAAACAGATTTGCAAGATGCAAAATCCAAACTTGAGCATTCTGATGAAATTAAAACAGATTTGCAAGTTGCAAAATCCAAACTTGAGCATTATGATGAAATTAAAACAGAATTACAAGATGCAAAATCCAAACTTGAAACAGATTTGCAAGATGCAAAATCCAAACTTGAGCATTATGATGAAATTAAAACAGAATTGCAAGATGCAAAATCCAAACTTGAAACAGATTTGCAAGATGCAAAATCCAAACTTGAGCATTATGATGAAATTAGAACAGATTTGCAAAACAAAACCTCTGAACTCCAGCAATTTCAAATCCAAGTTTTTAAAGTGGAGTCAAAATACCAACAGTTGCAATTAACTACTGAGCGAAGCAATGATGAGTATAGGTCCACTAAAAAGCAACTAATTGCAGTTGTTGAAGAATTGCAAGATGCAAAATCCAAACTTGAGCATTCTGATGAAATTAAAACAGATTTGCAAAATAAAACCTCTGAACTCCAGCAGTTAAATGTTCAAATCGCAGAATTTCAAAATCAAGTTTTTAAAGTGGAGTCAGAATTCCAAAATCAAGTTTTTAAAATGGAGTCAAAATACCAACAGCTGCAATTAAATACTGAACGAAGTGATGATGAGTATAGGTCTACTAAAAGGCAACTAATTGCAGTTGTTGAAGAATTGCAAGATGCAAAATCCAAACTTGAAACAGATTTGCAAGATGCAAAATCCAAACTTGAGCATTCTGATGAAATTAAAACAGATTTGCAAGTTGCAAAATCCAAACTTGAGCATTATGATGAAATTAAAACAGATTTGCAAGATGCAAAATCCAAACTTGAGCATTCTGATGAAATTAAAACAGATTTGCAAGTTGCAAAATCTAAACTTGAGCATTATGATGAAATTAAAACAGAATTACAAGATGCAAAATCCAAACTTGAAACAGATTTGCAAGATGCAAAATCCAAACTTGAGCATTATGATGAAATTAAAACAGAATTGCAAGATGCAAAATCCAAACTTGAAACAGATTTGCAAGATGCAAAATCCAAACTTGAGCATTATGATGAAATTAGAACAGATTTGCAAAACAAAACCTCTGAACTCCAGCAATTTCAAATCCAAGTTTTTAAAGTGGAGTCAAAATACCAACAGTTGCAATTAACTACTGAGCGAAGCGATGATGAGTATAGGTCCACTAAAAAGCAACTAATTGCAGTTGTTGAAGAATTGCAAGATGCAAAATCCAAACTTGAGCATTCTGCTGAAATTAAAACAGATTTGCGAAACAAAACCTCTGAACTCCAGCGGTTATCTTTTCAAATAACAGAATTCCAAAATCAAGTCTTTGAAGTGGAGTCAAAATACCGACAATTGCAATTAAAAACTGAGCGAATTGAACTTGAAAATTGCAAGTTAGTGAAAGAAAGATGTGTTTTAGAAAGAAATATAACCAGCGTGACTGAACATTGCAATTCTTTGACAAACATGCTTTCTGTACAAAAGATTGAACAAACTCAGAAAGCAGTCCAAGCCACCCACCTAGTGGCACAATCGGCAATTGCACAGCCGAGATCAATTGTTAAAAATAAATCATTTTCTCTGTCGGATGAATCAGACGAAGATAGTGTTCCTACAATACAAAATACTAAAGCAATTCGACTAGCCCCTTTAAAACACAAACGGGTTAGAGTTGGAAGCAAAAAAATAGAAGAAGATGGTGAAACTATCACTAGAAACATATTTGACCACCAATGGGTTCATGAACAAATTGATCCTTCTAAAATTGACGAATGGTCCAAGGGTCATCCACACCCTAAAAAGGGTGGTATGACCACATGGGATGGAATTCACAGATTACAAGCCATTTACAGTCTCCACCCACTTGATGGAGTACAAATTCTGACTATCATGCTAGGTACTCGTATAAGTTCAACCCTTAAAAATGAAGTAGAAGTTGCCCTTGGAGACGATTTGCAAAATTTAGAAGCTGGTTGGCAAGCAGTCAAGAATTGGCTATTAAAATTCCGTCCCCCGAGGACCAATTGGTCTAAGATCACAGTTTGCATTCAAAAAAATGATGAAGATATTCAGGATTTTGAGGAAAGATTTTTACATACTTGGATGGAATATTCAGGGATGACACTCGACCAGGAAAATGACACATGGGATGCAAGCACTTTAAGTCCATTAAAAACGGCTTTTATAGCCAGTGTTAAACCTGGAATTTCTGCTGCCTTGAATTTGGTTTTACCAGCTTGGGCCACAGCTGGCACATACCGAGACATAGTTGACCGATGCATTCAGATAGATCGTGGTTTGCACAATCAGGCAACTTTTAACACTGCAGCTGCTCAAATGCAGCCTATTGCTCAAATCCAGCCCATGTTACCTGCTGCTCCAGCGGCGGCTGTTGCAGCACCTGCAGGAATATCAGCAGTAACTACAATTTCACCACCAGTGCTAGAACAAACACGTACCCTTGCTCCATTAAAATCACGTAAGAAAATACCACAATGTCTTTCCTGTGGTAGAGTAGGACACTGGATGGCAAAATGCTATCAAAAACAACGGATGGATTCAAGAGATGATAATGAAGTAGACAATGTTCACTACAATACATCTCCACCTCGTGGTCAACCATGTAACACGTACCAACAAGACACACCCAGTATGGCTTCTGGTCAGCAACACTGGCTAAGCAACTACAACCATGGTTTGCTTTTACAGTTAATCAACAACAGTATCATAATAGCCCAACTGTTTACCACATGGCTTTACAGAATCATCTCAGGCAACTGCCTGTTCGGCCTTCCACCATTATCCAATATGAAGATGATGTTCTGATAACCTCCATCAATAAAGATGATCATGACAAAGACTTACGGGTGGTCTTGAACCACCTCAGTACTAACAGTCACAAAGCTAGCTTTCACAAAGCACAAATTGCCCAGAATGATGTTTACTTGGGACAGAAAATTTCCAAAGGAAAAAGGGAACTTACTCAGAACAGAACGGCTGCCATCAAAGCAGCTAAAGAAACCTCAATGTATCGCTAAAAAGTTGCCAAGAACTGTCAACTTAAGAAAACTGTCATTATTCTGAACGTTGCTTTATTAATTTAAAGAAATTAACATATCTTGTTAGCTGTGTTTCCTTTAACAGAATCGACAAATTCATCTACAGAAAATCAAGATACAGCACAAGATTGGTTCAGTTATATATTTAATAAGTTATTGTATTTGATATTTTAAAATAAATGTTTGGAATTAGCCTGGAAATTAAAACTTCAAACAATGTGAAAGCTGGTTTAAAAAAAAAACCCAACAATCTTTGATTAAAAGCCAAAAGAACAGGTTGTTCAAAGAAATTTGATAACGGGAATTTGGCAGCAATCCAACTTTTACTCCCAGTCCATTTGAGTGACAAATAAAAAAAGTTTAAAGATGCGAATGGCATCATTCCAAGCTATACGCCTCTTTTTGTCTCTGCAAGAAAATTAACCCTTTCAACAAGCTTTTGTGTATTATCCAGAAGATGTCAAAGACTTGACATCAATTTTGATAATCATTTTACCATTTATTACTAGATCATATGTTCAACTTTTATTGTATAATCATTTTACAAGAAGTTATTATTAATTACCAATGTGATCAAATTTGATTAATTTATTAATTATAATAATAATTTTGAAATGCCTGTTGCAATGTTAATTCCATTTTATTGTTTAAAACTGCAATGATTCTTTGCGCTTTTACCTATCCTATCGCATTAATGATGTATTTTAATCTTTTCTGATATATCTCAATTTTTCGATTTATCAAAGGGCCGACTGTAGAAGCCAGGTATTTCGAATACAACTAGTATAGGTAAAAGATAGCTGTTTAAGCATAAATGTTGAGCCCCAGTTTTAAATACCCATTTATACAGCATAATTCACTTTTACTGAGGTCCGTTGTTCTGGCAAATGCATATTTTCAAAGACAGTGTGACATTAAAACAGCACAGTTGCAAGATAATTTGACACTGTCTTGTGCTAATTGTCAAGGTCAAGGGATTGAATACACAGCAACATGAAGGCACCATTGTTCACAATGCAGATAACAGCTAGGTCAGAAAAGCTGATGTTGCACATTGAAGATGGACGGCTTGCCATCAAATCAAATGTGTTTGAGTCTAACCCAAACCAATTAGGATTATATTGGGGTGTAATTAGACGACTTAAGACAGATATGAAAGTGTATAACTGAAAAGTTTCTCCCGGCCATTTTAGGTTTGGTTTTAGTGTTTAGTTTAGTCAGTTTTGTCCTTTATAGTCTCCATTTTAGAGATGTCTTTTGGGGGTTGTCAGTTTAACAGTCTGTGTCAGTGATGTTAGTCCACTTTTGACTTTGAGTTTGAGTTTAGCTGAAGATTAGCTCTCTCTCTCTCTTCATGTTTCATTGCCAGACTTTGACCTTTAAAAAGTTACTTTCGAGCTGTCTGCCTAAGCAAAGAAAGATAATGTCTGTAATTCTCTGAAAGCTTCGAATTGTCTACGAATTGCCTTTTAAATGACTTTCAAATTGTAATCAAGCGACTACAAATAAAACAATTCTTTTTGGCACCTGAGGAGTTTATACTGCAAATTTCTGCTGAGTTCCAGTATTCGCAAAGTGCTACTGATAACCGAATAGCAGAGATGATATAAATTCCTTCAACTATACACAGTCGAATAATACAAGGAATCGAACAACTTAACACAGTCTACAAATATTACAAATCTTACAACTTGTCGTATTGCGCCAGGACTTGATTCATCAACTAAGCTTTTCCCAAACTTGGCGTAGTTCGACAGGTTAAGATCCTTATAAATTAAAGATTCCTACACTTAGGTCATCATTTCCCAGGTGAAAGGAATAAGGAGAATTGGCGGAGAGGGGACAAGCCCGATAATTTATCAAGCCCATGATACCTTATTCAGATTGTTCAATTGTATATTATTTATTTACATTGCATTTACGTGCGGATTTAAGATTTCTTCCATTAATTTATTATGTTAATTTTCCTTAACATATTTATCAAATTCATGATTTAATTTGTCTCCCCCTTTTCATCATTAATGTTATAACACAGAAACAATGGCAGGTTTACTGAAACCTACAGAATTGACTGGTTTCGTTACCAAATAAATGCTGGTATTGGTATTTAATAAAATGGCTATGGTTGTGTTTTAACAGAACAGGTAATATACAATGGAGTTTGTACCACATTATAAGATAAAGTTATATTTTAAAGGTGTATTTTCATCATTGACTATCCATAGCTGAGATTTCAAAGTATTTAGAGGACGTTATCTTTGTGAGGATGACGTATGCATTCCATGCGATCAGGGAGAGTGTCACTGGACACAATAGCCCTCTGTATCGTAGCGCTGTTGACAGAGGATTTTTGTTTTACAATCAGTAGTACTGTTTGTTCATTTTTGAAAACTGGCACAGTACAATCCGTCCTGGGCCAGCGGATTCCTTATGCAGTGAAAGGTAATCCACACGACTTCCATATTCAAATCATGCAAGGTTATTAAAAATAAGAAACACGGGGCAGCACGGTGGCGCAGCGGGTTAGCCCTGTTGCCTCACGGTGCCGAGGTCCCAGGTTCGATCCCGGCTCTGGGTCACTGTCCGTGTGGAGTTTGCACATTCTCCCCATGTTTGCATGGGTTTCACCCCCACAACCCAAAGATGTGCAGCGTAGGTGGATTGGCCACGCTAAATTGCCCCTTAATTGGAAAAAAAAATTAATTGGATACACTAAATTTATTTTTTTTAAATAAGAAACACTTGTCTGTTGCAGTTTCAAGAATTAAGATACAGAAAGGTTCCAACTACACACCAAGTTTAGAATAAATAAAATCTAAACAAGGCTTAAAAATCCCTTTTTAATTTTCAAATCCGCTGCTGCATTTGTACACAATGTCCGTCGAAGGTAAAATGTTTTCAATATCTGAAACACTTCTTAAATGCTATGCATTGTGTTACTGCTCTAAAAATGTCGACGTGTCCAAGATCGGAAGATTTCTACAGGGAACAGTAGCACCACTATGGTAAAATAATGGGCTGGGAGAAATGGAAGGTCTATCAGCAGACACAGTATTTTTCATATCAGGTATCAGATTTAATATGCGTATAAAAAAAGGTTCCAATGTGGACATTGTGAATAAGCTAACAGATGGGCAATTGATTTTGGAACATTCTAAGCTTGGAACAGCTGGCATCACAGTGGAACAGACGAGACAATCCTTAAGTCTTTGTTGAAGGGGACAAACAAATTTGTGAAGAAATTAGGCTGATGATATAATGCCAACTTATAACCACTCTGTTGCTGGATATTGCCTGTACTTATGAAATTACTGATATGTTTTCTGTTGTTTGTAATTAAAGAAGCATATTAAATGTAAACCCTCTCTTTGTTTTATAAACGTGCTATTGTGTGCCTTGTATAATTTTAAATGGTGCTCAGTCACATACCCAGTCTACTTGAATATTGTAACCGGTGATGTTCTTGTGCACAGTACTGGCTGTTATATTGTGTCTGGAAAAAGAGTCAGCTGATCGCATTGATGTCTGCACCAAACATACATCACGTTTAGCTGGTCCAGGCATAATCAGCAGTGCTGGATTAGTTTCCAGGTTGAAGACAATTTACAAGAAGAAACATTATGATATTTTAAGGAATTTCTTGCTGGCTGATTTTGTTTATTGCTATCTACAGTACCTGTAAAGATAACTGCAGGCTTTTCTCTGCTGTCAACAATCTCCTTAAATCCCTCAGCCACGCCCCTACATCCTCACCTTAAACAAATTACTGAACGCACTTTTTAGATCAAAAGAAGAACATTCCATGCTCAAATATGTATTCTGTGCTGCAGTTTTATTTTACTAGCTTACTTTGTGTGGATTCAGGATTTCTCCTGTGCGAAAATTGACACTCACTACCATTAGGATAATTGATAAGAAATCAATAGGAGCCTTCAAAATACCAAGATCACAATATTCCTCTGGAGGCTAGTATTGTTCAACTCACCCTCTCCCAGTATACGTTTTCCCAACGGCACTCCTAAGTGCCAAAGGAGCCATACATATGAATAAGAAGCAGAATTCGGCCATTTGGCCTCCCAAGCCTGCTCTGCCATTTAATAAGATGGGGCACTGTGTAGCAGTGGTTAGCACCTCTGCCTCATGGCTCCGAGGACCCGGGTTCGATCCCGGACCTTGGTCACTGTCTGTGTGGAGTTTGCACATTCTCCCTGTGTCTGCGTGGGTAACCCCACCACAACCCAAAGATGTGTAGGATAGGTGGATAGGCCACGCTAAATTGTCCATTAATTGGAAAAAAAATAAGATGGTAGTGGGGGGGTGGAGGGCACGGCACATGAAATTGCAGCAACAAGATTCCCTCCGGGTTCCTGCCCATTCAGCCTGGAATCAATTTTCCCGTCACTGCAGTGCCAATACGTTTGGCTGGTAGCTCACCAAAGCGGGACTTCCTCCCAATGATCCATAGAAGTCCCATCTGCTCCCATTCAAAATGACAGAAAGCCTGTTGGAGTCAGCGGGGGGGTGTTC
This sequence comes from Scyliorhinus torazame, assembly GCF_047496885.1. Taxonomy (NCBI): domain Eukaryota; kingdom Metazoa; phylum Chordata; class Chondrichthyes; order Carcharhiniformes; family Scyliorhinidae; genus Scyliorhinus; species Scyliorhinus torazame. The sequence continues at coordinate 255,253,581 of NC_092713.1, read as the reverse complement.
TGAAAATTTCAGGTCCTGAACTTCTTGCTAGGTCATTTTGGAAGCAGCTGAGTGAGCATCGACCACATTGCTGTGGCTCTGCAGTCACATATAGGATGGCAGACTTCCCTAAAGGGCTTTCGTGAGCATATTGTTTTTTGTAGTTTCATGGTTGCCATTATATAATAATAATCTTTATTGTCACAAGCAGGCTTACATTAACACTGCAATGAAGTTACTGTGAAAATATTGCGACTAGCTTTGAAGTCCAGATTTAGGGTTTCAGATAAAGGCAAATCCCACATGCTTTCTTAACCAGCTTATCCACCTGTCCTGCTGCTTCAGGGATCTATGGATATGCACGCAAAGATCCTTCTGGTCCTCTGAATTAAATCTTTATTGTCACAAGTAGGCTTACATTAACACTGCAATGAAATTACTGTGAAAAACCCCAAGTCGCCACATTCCCACGCCTGTTCAGGTACACAGAGGGAGAATTCAGAATTCTCAGCTGGTATGGGAATTGAACCCGTGCTGCTAGCCTCGTTCTGCATCACAAACCAGCTGTCTAGCCCACTGAGCTAAACCTCTGTACTTCCTACCATTCATTTTGTGTTCCCTTGCCTTGTTAGTCTTCCCAAAATGCATCATCCCACATTTTTGAGGATTAAATTCCATTTGATGTTGCTCTGTCCGTCTGACCAGCCCGTCTACATTGTCCTGTAATCTAAGGCTTTCTTCCTCGCTATTTACCACAACAATTTTTGTGTCATCTGCAAATTACTGATCATACTATCCACATTCACACCAAGATAATTAATGTACACTACAAACACCAAGAGACCCAGGACTAGTCCCTGCGGTACAGCACTGGACACAGACTTCCACACACAAAAACAACCTTTGACCAACACCCTCTACATCCTACCATTAAGCCATCTTTGGATCCAATTTGCCAAATTGCCTTGGATCCCAGGGGTTCTTATTTTCTTGCTGAGTCTCCCTTGCGGCACTGCCCTCATCAATACACCTCGTCACTTCCTCCAAAAAAATCAATCAAATTTGTTAGACATGATCTCCCTTTAACAAAGCCATGCTGACTATCCTTGATTAATCCTTGCCTCTCCAAGTGGAGATTAATTCTGTCCTTCAGAATTTTTTTCCAATAATTTCCCTAACACTGATGTTAGACTCACTGGCCTGTAATTACTGGTTTATCCCGACTTTCCTTCTTGAATAATGGTATTGCATTAGATGTCCTCCAGTTCTCTGGCACCTGTCCTGTAGAGAAGATTTAAAAATTACCATCAAGTCCCTGCAATCTCCTCCCTTACCTCACACAGCAACCGAGGATATGTCTCATCTGGGGCTGGGGATTTATCCACTTTTAAACCTGCTAAAACCGCTAACATCTCCTCCCTCACAATTCTAATCTGTTTAATTATATCACAATCCCCCTCCCTAATTTCTATGCCTACATCATCCTTTTCCATAGTAGGGGGTGGCATGGTGATGCAGTGGTTAGCACTGCCGCTTACAGCGCTGAGGACCCAGGTTCGATCCCGGCCCTGGGTCACTGTCCATGTGGAGTTTGCACATTCTCCCCGTGTCTGCATGGGTTTCACCCCCACAACCCAAAGTTGCGTAAGGTAGGTGGATTGGGCACACTAAATTGCCCCTTAATTGGAAAAAAATAATTGGGTACTCTAAAAAAAAAATTTTTAATTATCCTTTTCCATAGTAAACGCAGATGCAAAATACTCATTTAAAACCTCACCTACGTCTTTCGGCTCAATCAACACAGATTACCACTTTGGCCCCTAATGAGCCCCACTCTTTCCCGGGTTACCCTCTTGCCCTTAATATACCTAAAAATACCTTGGGATTTTCCTTTATTTTGCCCGCCAGGCTTTTTTCATGCCTCCTCTTTGCTCTCCTAATTTTATTTTTAAGAAACCCCCTGCACTTTCTATACTCTTCTGGGGCATCCTCTGTTGTGAGCCCCCTGCGTTTGCCATAAGCCTCCTTTTTATCAGACACAGCACTCCCTTATACTTATTTACTTACTTCCTCCAGACTTAGTTCCTCCAGTCCCATGCAGTAAGACTCCGCCACCAGCCCAGGTCCATCACAAACTCCTTCACTACAGTCCAGGTGGTGTCCTGCTCTTGGAGGTACTCCTTCAATGTACTTTGCCAGTTCTTCTTTGGCTAGCTGTGATTTCCTCCTTTGGTAGTGGCCATTCTACTGCCAGGCTTGTGCAGCATATGTCCTAAAAGGCAAAATATGTGTCCTGTCAGCCTCAATTGTCTCTCTGTCATGGTGTCCCACAGGTGCCTCTGACCAGTCCTCTCCAGCACTTCTTTGTTTGTGTTGCTGTTCTTCCATGTGATCTTCAGGATCTCAGGCAGCACTGATGAAAGGTGTCCAACTTATATTACACCTCTGCTGTTCTCTTTCCTGTCTCACAGGCATAAATTGTAGTTGATAATACTATGAATATGTAGAGTTGCAGCTTCATGGCCATGTTGATGGCGTTTGATGTCTAGAATGTGTGGAGCCATTTAGTAAGACTAATGCTGATTTGCTGATTTTTATGTGAACGTCAATCTCTACAATCGTCCCTGGAGATTTTGCTTCCTGGATCAGGGAAGTGGTCAACATCCTCAATGTTCTGTTGTCCAATAGTGATAGCCTTGTTGTCGCCCAATCATCATTGTCTTGGACTTGTCAAAGCTGATGCACAGACCAACACTGGCAGTGCTATTCTCAAAACTGGTGGTCATGACTTGGAGCATGCGGAATTCTTCGGCCAGCAAGACAAAGTTTTCTATTAAATCCAGGACCGTCAACTGGTAGTGTTGCAATAGGACACCAAAGTCTGCATCCACCATTGCTTTCCTCATGATGAAATCAATAAGTAAGACTAAACAGAATGGGGAGAGTATGCAGCCTTACCGTACTCCTGTACTGGTGCTGAAGGGAGTCCATGGTGCCTGTGCTGGTTTTGATACAGCAGCTGGCATCACTGTATAAGGCTTTGAAGATGTTAATATTCCATTATACAAAACAGTGGAAAAAATTTTGTGTACAGAATGATAGCAAACTTCACATTGGACTATCTTGATTTAAACATAAGGATACATATATCATAAGCTTCAAGCTAAATATAACATGTCATTTTCAAAATTGTTGTCAGGTTTTGGTTATAAAACTGAATTTCCCGTCCGTAAGCCAAATTTTTGTTAAAATTTAAATTTATAGTAAGAGATGCAGCATTCATTAGGTATTCTTGTTCTCCGTTCCCTTAATGGTTTACTGAGTAAATGCACAAAATCTTGCAATATTTAACTGTACAGATTGGAAAAATCTAATTTTTAATTCTGTATTTTGACAAATAAAAGGCCCAATTCCCCAACATCATGCCTGGGGAATGGCCCCTTTAAAATAATGATAATTGGGCCAGTGGGCCTCATTATTCTCAGTTCGGAATTCCCATATATACAACAGAATATTTTTTCATTCTTTGAGAAAGTGCTATGTGTATGTGCTGGCCTAATTTGAGACTGCAAAAGTATTTCATGAATGAACATTGGTCCCCCATGATCTTTTGCAGCATTGTTTCAGATTCATTGACTATCTGTATAAAATACACACTGGGAGACTGCCAAGCTATTTGATCCATCACTCCAATACTGAAAACCAGGTTGATATTTTTTTACTGAACTTGTAAAACAAAAAAATGTAACATTATAGACAGTTACCACCCCCAACCCCCAACCTAATACTTGCTGCTTTTATTTGTAGTTTAGGGACATAAAAATAAAGAATGCAAAGATAGAAAAGTAAAAGAGGCTAAATAGATGGGGAAAGACAGGAATATATTCATGACATTTTCATACTATTCTACTAATACTGAATTGGAAATGGAGGCAAGCTCTGCCTTCCTTCTTGTAATGCTATTAAATTGGAAATGGCCGAGAACCATGCATATTCATGTATTTTTATTACATCTGCTCCCCAAACTCCTAGGGCCAGCATGACTTTTAATGAATGAAAATGAATTGAAATGAAAATCGCTTATTGTCACAAGTAGGCTTCAATGAAGTTACTGTGAAAAGCCCCTAGTCGCCACATTCCAGCACCTGTTCGGGAAGGCTGGTACGGGAATTGAACCGTGTTGCTGGCCTGCCTTGGTCATCTTTAAAAGCCAGCGATTTAGCCCAGTGTGCTAAACCAGCCCCAGATGGTCTGATGACTGTCTTGTCAAACCTTGTCAGTCAATTATTTTCAATCATTATCGAAAATGAAGTATTTAAAGTCCCCTAAGTTTGTGTTCAAACCTTCACTTTTTTGAGAAAAGCCTCTACCAACTGCTTGTACACTAGGGCTGTTGACCCCCTTTCTGGTTTACAGCTGGACAGTTCAATTTTGGAGTGAGCATTTCCGTCAGCAATCCATTTTAAAATCAAGTATTAAAAGTCTAAAAGCTGTGTAGAAATACAAAATATGAAATGATAAATCTTTTCTGGGGGAGCTGCAGAGGTGGGTTAACTGATCCAATGAGTGACAAACATCATTTAATAGAGACAAGTGCAGAGTAATAAGCTTCGGGAAATAAGCAGTATTTCTTAAACCATTTATGGGATAAGCTGACTAGGCCAGCATTTATTACCCACCCTGACTTCCTTTTGAGAAGGTGGTGGCCTTCTTGAAGCACTCCAGCCCATGTGATGTAAGTAGATCCACAGTCCTGTTAATAATAATAATCTTTATTGTCACAAGTCGGCTTACATTAACACTGCAATGAAGTTACTGTGAAAAGCCCCTAGTTGCCACATTCCGCCACCTGTTCGGGTACACAGCCGGAGAATTCAGAATGTCCAAATTACCTAAAGCACGTCTTTCGGGACTTGTGGGAGGAAACCAGAACACCTGGAGGAAACCCACACAGATATGGGGTGAACGTGCAGACTCCGCATAGACAGTGACCCAAGCCGGGATCGAACCTGGGACCCTGGAGCTGTGAAGCAACAATACTACCCACTGTGCTACCGTGCTGCCCAAAGGAGGGAGTTCCAAGGTTTTGACCCAGCGACAGTGAAGCAACAGCAATGTATTTCCAAGTCAGAATGTTGAGTTCTAAACAAAATAAATGAAAGCCATTTGTCGGTTCATTCCTCAGGAAATGCCTTTCAGAGTGAAAGTGCCTGGTTTAAATTTCAAACAATGTTTGTCAGTTAATTACCATCGACTGATGCATTCTCCATGGCAACGTCTCTACCAATCAGAGTCCACTTGCCAAACCAATCAGCATTCTCTTCTCATACAGTATAAATATTGTTTCCCCTGACATTGGTATTCTTGCAAACTGTGTTGATGATTGCAAGATGAAAAGCTTCAATTAAAAAGTATATACTTTCAGCAATACTCAAATTCTGCACTACCAAATGACTATTAGTAGGACAAATGTCGGATTAAATTGTATTTTATTCCAAACGTATAAAAAAAATTACAACTCGGGAAACAAACTTCCCAACACACGACTATACAGTTTGTACAAATTATCCCCCCCCCACCTCACCCCCACGCGCCCACCTGAAACGAACAACTCCTCAAACATTGTCACAAACATCCCTCAACTTGCCTTGAACCCTTCCGCTGAACCCCTTAACTCGCATTTGATCTTCTCCAGCCGAAGAAAGTCACAGAAGTCACCCAGCCAGGCAGCTACCCCCGGTTGTTGACCGCCACTCCAATAAAATTAGTCGCCGGGCAATTAGAGAGGCGAAGGCCACGACATCGGACTTCCTCTTCTCTGTCAGCTCTGGCTTCTCTGATATCCCATATATCGCCACCAAAGAGTCCGGCTCCACCTCCTCCCCCATATCCTTGCTGGCACCACAAACACTCCAGCCAGAATCTCTCCAACCTTTCGCATCCCCAGAACATATGTGCGTGATTCACTGGTCCCCGCCCACACGTCTCAGACTCGTCTGCCACCCCCTGAAAGAACCCACTCATTCTTGCCCGAGTCATGTGTACTCTGTGTACCACCTTGAACTGTATCAAGCTCATCCTTGCACACAAGGAGGTCGTATTTACCCTTTGTAGCGCCTCACTCCATACTCCCCAGTTTATCTTCCCTCCCAGCTCCCCCTCCCACTTCTCCTTAATCTTCACCATCCGCTCACCTCCCTGTTCTCCCAGCCACCTGTTTATGTCTCCGATCCTGCCCTCCCCTTCCACATCGGAAGCAACAGTTGCTCCAGCAGTGTGTACCTCGGCAACCTGGGGAACTCTTTCCAAACCTTTCGTGCAGAGTCCCTTACCTGCAGGTACCTAAACTCACGTCCTCTCGTGAACTCTACCCTCTCCTTCAATTCATCTATACTGGCAAATCCTTCTTCCAGATACAAGTCCCTCACCTTAACCAGCCCCACTTCTCTCCACTTCCTATACATGCCATCTATTGCCCCACTCAAAACCTTGGGAAGTGATTCTCCGACGCCGGGACGGGTTGGAGAATCACGGAGGGCAGGGGGGCGGATTCACACGACGCCGTTCCGATGTCAGTCCGCTGATTCTCCGGTCACCGGGCAATCGGCGCCATTGGCGCCAGCGCGGTCAGAGCGCCGCTGGCGGCCCCCCGGCGATTCTCCACGCGCGTTGGGCCGAGTGACCGCCGAGATAAGCCGTCCCGCTGCCGCTGTTCATGTGTGGTCCTACCTGGCGGGACCTCAGCTTTCATGCTGCGGGGGGGCGGCCTAATGGGGGGCCCTCCACCGTGGCATGGCCGGTGATCGGGGTCTACCGATCGCCGGGACGGCTTCTCCTGGTGGGGGCCCATTTTACACTGCGCTGGGCCCCTGTAGCTCTCCGCCATGTTGCGTGGCTGGCGCGGAAAAGGCAACTCGTGCGAATGCGCGAGTTTGCGCCGGTCGTAACGCGCATGCGTGAATTCGCGCCGGCCGCAGAGCGCATGCGCAGACCCCACGCCGCCCGTCTGACTCCGGTATCGGCAGCTGGAGCTGCACGAGTCGCTCCAGTGCCGTGCTGGCCCCCTGTGGGGCGCAGGATCACTAATCCTGGAGGCCTGTTGACGCCGTCGTAAAACGCGACGGCGTTTACAATGGCATCAACACTTAGCCTCAGGATCAGAGAATCCCGCCTGTGGTTTTCACATAACGCTGTTAACAACGACATCCCCTCTATCTTAATGTGCCTCCTCAGCTGATTCCAGATCTTCACCGTGGACTGCACCACAGGGCTCTCCAAGTATCTGCTTGGCGCCATTGGCAACGCTGTCGTCACCATAGTACTTACTCTACAGGATTTATTCCTCCATCTTAACCCATTCTACCCGTTCTCCTTCCCACCATCACCTCACCTTCTCCATGTTTGTCACCCAATAGTAATGTAGCAGGTTCGGCAACACCAACCCTCCCTGCTGCCTCTGCCTCTGTAACAGGGTCCTCTTAACCCTTGGCACCTTCCCAGTCCATACAAAGTCCAAACTAATCGTGTCTAGTTTTCGAAAGAAGGCCTTCGGTATAAAGATCGGGAGAGTCTGGAATATGAACAGGAACCTCGGCAGAATGTTCATTTTTACTGAAGTCCAGTGCAGCGTGCCCCACCTCTTGAGATCCTCCCTCGCCTCTTCTACCAGTTTTAATAAATTCCATTTGTGTAGCATCGCCAATCCCCTCGCTACCTGAATCCCCAGGTATCTAAACCTGACTCTGGCCATCTTAAGTGGTATCCCCCCTAAATTGGCTCGCTTTTCCCCACATTTAACTTATATCCCGAGAACGGCCCAAAAAGGCCCATAATCCTCTCCATGCTCTCCAGTGGGTCCGAAACAGACAATAGTAGGTCGTCCGCATATAACGACATCCGATGCTCCCTTCGACTCCTCATAATCTCTCGCCACTCTGCCGACCCCCTAAAAGCCATTTCCAGAGGCTCTATAGCCAGCGCAAACAGCAGCGGTGACAGCGGGCACCCCTGCCTTGTTTTCCCCTGTGTAGTTCAAAGTTCCATGAACCCATGTCATTGGTTCGCACACTCGCCGTCGGTACCACATATAACATGCAAATCTTCAGCCCAAACCCAAACCTTCCCAGGACCTCAAACAGATACTGCCACTCCACCCGGTCGACTGCCTTCTCCGCATCCATAGGCACCACTACCTCTAGTACCTGAGCTCTTAACGGGATCATGATCACATTTAATAGCCTCCTCATATTTTTTTTAATTTAGAGTAGCCAATTTTTTTTTTCCCAATTAAGGGGCAATTTAGCATGGCCAATCCACCTAACCGGCACATCTTTGGGTTGTGGGGGTGAAACCCACACAGACACGGGGAGAATGTGCAAACTCCACATCGACAGTGACCCAGGGCCAGGATTCGAACACGGGTCCTCAGCGCCACAGTCCCAGAATAGCCTCCTCATATTGCTAGAAAGCTGCCTGCCCTTTACGAAGCCTGTATGGTCCTCCGCAACTGCCCCTGGGACAAACCTTCCATCCGTCATGCCACCATCTTAGCCAACACTTTCATGTCTGTATTTAATAATAATAATAATCGCTTATTGTCACAAGTAGGCTTCAATGAAGTTACTGTGAAAAGCCCCTAGTCGCCACATTTCCGCCGCATGTTCGGGGAGGCCGGTACAGGAATTGAACCCGCGCTGATGGCATTGTTCTGCATTACAAGCCTGCTGTTTAGCCCACTGTGCTAAACCAGCCCCTATTTAACAACGATATGGGCCTATACTTCCCACATTCCACCGGGTCCTCCCCCTTTTTTGGTATTAATGTGATCGTTGCCCGTATCATCATCTCCCCTTCTTCAACGTCTCATTAAACGCCCCCAAGAGATATAGTGCCAGGTCCGTCGCAAACGCCTTATAAAATTCCATCGGGCCCCAGGGCCTTCCCCGACGTCGTACCCCTTATACTGTCTAATTTCTCCCTCAGTCCCAGGGGCTCCTTTAGCGCCTGCCTCTTCTCTTCCTCCAATTGTGGAAACTCCAGTTCATCTAAGAACCGTCCCATGTCCCCCTCTTCACCCCCCGGGTCTGCCATGTACAGCTCCTTATAATAATCCCTAAACGCATTGTTTATCTTTCCGGCTCCAATATGACATCCCCTGCCCCAGTCCGTATCTTTAATATTTCCCAGGACGCGGCCTGCCTCCGTAATTGATACGCTAACATTTGACTCACCTTCTCCCCGTATTCGTACTGCACCCCTCTTACCCTACGCAGCTGTCCTGCCGCCCTCTCCGTTGTCAGCCTATCAAATTGCCCCTGTAATTTTTTTCCTCCTCACCAATCCCTCCGTGGTGAGCACCCTCGAGTGCTGCCTATCTCCCTCCACAATCTCGCTCATTGCCGTTCATATTCCTCCCTCCTTTCCCTATCTGCATGTGCCTTGAACAAGATAATCTCCACTTGCACCACCACTTTTAGTGCTTCCCAAAATGTGGCAGCTAACACCTCTCCTTTTTGGTTCAATTCTACATAATCTTTAAACACAGCCCGCACTTTGACGCAAAATCTTCTAACTGCCAACAAACCTGAATCGAGCCTTCAACCCGGCCTCTGCTACCGTCCCCATCTAAGCTGAATCTCCAGCCAATAGGGCGCATGGTCCGAGGTTACTATCCCTGCGTACTCTGCTCCCGCCACCCCAACCCAAATCTCCTGGCTCACCACAAAAAAGTCAATTCTGGAATATACCGTGTACATATGCAAACAAAAATACTCGCTTCCCCCTGGGTCTCAAAATAGTACTCCCAGCCTTCATATGCCACCCAAAGCTTCGCCGGGTAGAGCACACCAAACCTAATCTTCCGTCGATATAGCACTGCCTTGGCTCTGTTGAACCCCGCACGCCGATTTGCCAGCTCAGCTCCAATGTCCTGGTATATTCAGACCTTGGTCCCCTTCCATTCGCAGTTGCGCTTCTCCCTGGTGCACTGCAGAATCTTCTCCTTCTCCAAGAACTAGTGGAGTCTCACAATCACCGCCCGCAATGGCTCCCCTGCTGTAGGTTTCTGCCTGAGACCTGTACACACTGTCCACCTTAGGGGACTTATTCAGCACCTCCTCCGCCACCAGCCCCACCAGCATCTTCGAAGTGTACTTTGAGGCACTTGCACCTCCCATTCCTTCAGGCAGGCCCACTATCTGCAGATTGTCTTCTCGACCTATTTTCCCGCTCCTCCACCTTTGCTCGCAACGTCTTGCAAAGGTCTCCGAAGAGCCTCACCTACACCTCCAATGCCACCACCCGATTGCTGTGGTCCGACATCACCCTCTCAATCTCTCGGATCTGAGACCCCTGTGCCTCCAGACATTTTTCCACCCTCTCCATTGAGCCCTTCAGAGGTGCCACAGCCCCTTCGATGGCCTTCGAGCGATCCTCCTGCAGCTCCTTCCTCTGCTAGTGGAACTCTTCCTTGATGAAGGCCATCAACTGTTCCATTTGGGGTTTCACTGCGTGCACTAGTCTTTCCACATCCGCCATCCTTCCACTGGCTGCTGCGCCACAGGTTTCTTCCAACTCCTTGGCCAGGTCTTTCACCTTGTTCTGCCAGGTTTGGTAACCAGCAGACACACCACTTCCGGGGGGAACTTCTCCTCGAACCTTTAGTTACACTTTTCTGTCGAAGTTGCACCCGATTTGGGGTAAAAAGAGCTCTTTTCTACACCTTCAAACAGGAGCTGCCCTGTGTGCGACCACTCACACCATGGCCGCCACCAGAAGTCCCCAAAAAATGTCAGGTTAATGATACAAGTGAGAAACAGTCTGATTATAAAAGTGAACAATAAATAAGAGAATCTAAGGGGTGAGCCTGAGCACAGACTGGCAGCTAATGTTAAAGGGAATCCAAAGGCTTTAATAGGCAAATGAAGAGTAAAAGAATCAATTAGGGAGTGGGGTCAATTAGGGATCAAAAAGGGGATTTTCAGACAAGGGGAGAGGGCAGAGCTGAGGTGTTATAATAACAATCTTTGTTGTCACAAGTAATCTTACATTTACACTGCAATGAAGTTACTGTGAAAATCCCCTAGTCACCACATTCCGGCACCTGTTCGGGTACATGGAGGGAGAATTCAGAATGTCCAAATTATCTAACAAGCACACCTTTCGGGACTTGTGGGAGGAAACCGGAGCACCCGGAGGAAACCCACACAGTCACAGGAAGAACGTGCAAACTCCGCACAGACAGTGACCCAAGCCAGGGATCGAACCTGGGACCCTGGAGCTGTGAAGCAACTGTACTAGTCACTGTGATACTGTGTTAAATAACTACCTTACATCTGACCTTATCAAAGAAGAAGATGCTGTCCAACTCATAGTGAAAGAGGAGATAGTTGAGAAACTGGATGGGCTAGAAAATAAGAAGAGGTATTAGAAAGGCTGACTGTACAAAGCTGATAATCACCAGGTTCAGATTGAATGCATTTGAGGATACGGAGGGAAGTAGGGTGGAAATTGCAGCGGTACTGGCCATAATCCTCTAATTTTCCATAGATACTGGGTGATGCCAGAGGACTGGAGAATTGCAAATGTCACACTCTTGTTCAAAAGGGGGTGTAAGGATTAGCTCAGCAACTGCTTGCCAGTCAGTTTAACCGTAATGGAGGGGAAACTTTTAGAAATGAAAATCTCGGGTAAAATTAACCGACATTGGACAAATTTGGATTAATTAAACAGAGACAGCACAGATTAAAGCAAATCATATTTAACTAAATTGATGAAGTAACATAGAGAGTTGATGAAGGTAATGTGGATGATAGACTTCCAAAAGGCATTTGGTATAGTGCTACATAACAGGCTTGTCTGCAGATTTATTATTATTTTGTATTTCACTTATAAATTTAAAGTGCCAATTAAAAGGCCATTTAGTCTGCCCAATCCTACCTACACATATTTGGGTTGTGGGGGTAAGACCCACGCAGACACGGGGAGAATATGCAAACTCCACAGACAGTAACCCAGGGCCAGGATCGAACCCGGGACGTCTGCAGATTTAAAGCCGATGAAATAAAAGGGGCATTGGCAGCATGAAAACGAAGTTGGCTGTGTGACAGGAAACAAAAGGTAATAGTAAATGGTTGGTTTTTTTGCTTGGAAGAAGGTTGGGTTCCCCGAGGCTCAGTATTAGGACCACTACTTTTCTTGATCTATATTAACATAGACTTGGATGTGCAGGATTCAAGTTCAAAATTTGCGGATGATACTGTGAATTGTGAGTATAGTGATAGACTTCAAGAAAACAGCAACAGGCTGGTAGAATGAGTGGACTTGAAGCAGATGACATTAAATGCAGATAAGTGATACATTCAGGGAAGAAGAATGAGAAGAGGCAATATAAAATAAAGAGTACAATTCCATAGGTGGTACATAGGCAAAGGACAAATGCACAAATTGTGAAAGATGACACGGCAGATTGAGAAAGTGATTAATAAAGCATGCAGGATCCTGGGCTGTGTAAATAAAGGTATACAGTTTAAGACCAAGGAAGCTATGATGAGCTTTTATAAAATAATGGTTTGGCCTCAGCTGTAGTATTGTGTCCAATTCTGGGCACAATACTTTAGGAAGGATCTGAGAGTAACAGAGAAGGTACAGAAACGATTTCTGAGAACAGATTCAGGGAGAAAGAACTTTAGTTACTTGGGTAGATTTGAGAAGCTGCGCCTGCTCCACTTGACATATTCAAAGTCATGAGGGAATCGGACAGAGCAGATAGGGAGAAACTGTTCCCATTGGACCTGGTGGATAGGGAGAAACAATTCCCACTGATTGAGAACCAGAGGTCACCGATTACAATGAATGGCAAAACAATGAATGAAGTCACTTATTGTCACAAGTAGGCTTCAAATGAAGTTACTGTGAAAAGCCCCTAGTCGCCACATTCCGGCGCCTGTTTCGGGAGGCTGGTACGGGAATTGAACCGTGCTGCTAGCCTGCCTGGGTCTGCTTTCAAAGCCAGCGATTTAGCCCCGTGCTAAACCAGCCCCTCATCAAAGGCAATCTAAGGAAAAACTATTTTATGCAGCGAGTTGTTACGATCTGGAATGCATTTCCTGAGAGTGTGCTGGAGGCAGATTCAATCATGGATTTCAAAAGAAAATTGGATTTCATAAAATCCCTAGCATGGCCAATCCACCTAACCTGCACACCTTTGGACTGTGGGAGGAAACTGGATCACCCAGAGGAAACCCACGCAAACAACATAAGCTCCACAGTCACTCCAAGGCTGGAATCAAACCCAAATTCCGAGTACTGTGAGGCAGCAGTGCAAATCACTGAGCCATCTGAATAGATGCATTTGCAGGCAATGGAGAAAATGTTGGCGAATGGGACTAGCTGGGTTGCACTTGCAAAGAGCCAGTACATGCCAGGCCAAATGGCCACCTTCTGTGATATGTATATATATTTTTTAATTTTCCAATTAAGGCAATTTAACGTGGCCAATCCACTGACATCTTTGGGTTGTGGGGGTGAGACCCACGCAGACACGAGGAAAACGTGCAAAACTCCACAGGACAGCGACCTGGGGCCAGGATCGAACCCAGGTCCTCGTGCCATGAGGCAGCAATGCTAACCATTGCGCCACTGTGCCGCGCACCTACTGTAATATAACCATGTTATAATTCTATACTTGTTCCAAACACTTCAGCCATCTATTATCATAGTATTTACAGTGCAGAAGGAAGCCATTCGGTCCATCGAGTTTGCACCAGCCCCTGGAAAGAGTACCCTTCTTAAGCCCACGCCTCTACCCCCCACCCCAGTAACCCCACCTAACCCTTTTGACACTAAGGGGCAATTTAATAAACACTTTATTGAGATATTTTTGGTTTTACAACAACAAAATAAACAATGTACATGAATTTATAAACATAGTGCAAAAGCCGTCTTCCTCCCTTACAGGTCCCACCTTTATTAGCCCCCTACTCTAAACTAAGCTAACACGCACCCCCCTCCCCTCGCCCCTTCTGCTGACGATTAATTTTCCACAAAGAAGTCGCGAACGGTTGCCACCTTCGGGCGAACCCTAACATTGACCCTCTCAAGGCGAACTTGATTTTCTCCAAACAGAGAAAGCTAGCCATGTCAGATAGTCAGGTCTCCTACTTCGGGGGCTTTGAGTCCCTCCAAGCTAATAGTTTCCATCTCCGGGCTACCAGGGAGGCAAAGGCCAGAACGCCTGCCTCTTTCTCCTCCTGGATTCCCGGATCTTCCGACACCCCGAAAATTGGCACCTCTGCACTCGGTGCCACCCTTGTTTTCAACACCGTGGACATGACATCTGCAAACCCCTGCCAGAATCCCCTAAGCTTTGGGCATGTCCAGAACATGTGGACATGGTTCGCTGGCCCTCCCGCACACCTTATCTTCTACCCCAAAGAACCTGCTCATCCGGGCCACTGTCATGTGAGCCCGGTGAACAACCTTGAATTGTATGTGGCTGAGCCTGGCACATGTTGTGGACGCGTTGACTCTACTCAGCGCGTCTGCCCAGACACCATCCTCTATCTCTCTGCCCAACTCCTCTTCCCACTTGCGCTTCAGCTCCTCCGTCTGCATCCCCACTGACCCCATGAGTTCCTTGTAGATGTCGGAGACCTTCCCTTCTCCCACCCACACTCTGGAAACTACCCTGTCCTGTATCCCCCTTGGTGGTAGAAGCGGGAAGGTTGAAACCTGCCTATGTAGGAAGTCCCGCACCTGCAGGTACCTAAATTTGTTTCTCTTCGCCAATCCAAATTTCTCCTCCAGCTCCCTCAGGCTAGGAAAGCTCCCCTCTATAAACATATCCCCCATCCTCTCAATCCCTGCTTTCTGTCATCGCCGAAACCCCCATCCATCCTTCCCGGGGAAAACTGGTGATTACTACAGATTGGAGACCAGTCCGATGCTCCCTCTGCCCCCGCATGTCTCTTCCATTGCCCCCAGACTCTCAGGGCCGCCACCACCACGGGGCTGGTGGAGTACCGTGCCGACGGGAACGGCAGAGGCGCCATTATCAACGCCCCCAAGCTGGTACCCCCTCATGAAGCCGCCTCCATACGCTCCCATGCCGGCCCTCCCCCTACCACCCACTTCCTGATCATGGCTATATTCGCCGCCCAATAGCAATTACTGACGTTTGGCAGCGCCAGCCCACCCTCTCCCCGGCTCCGCTCAAGCATCCCCTTTTTTACTCGCGGGGTCTTGCCCGCCCATACAAAGCCAGTAATTACTTTGTTGACCCGTTTAAAAAAGGACAGCGGAATAAAGATGGGGAGACACTGAAACACAAACAGGGATCTCAGGAGGACCGTCATCTTCACCGTCTGCACCCTCCCAGCTAGTGACAACGGGAGCGCATCCCATCTCCGAAAGTCGTCTTTCATTTGGTCTACTAGTCGGGCCAGATTTAGTTTGTGCAGCTGTTCCAATTCCCGCGCCACTTGGATGCCTAGGTACCGAAAGCTTCCCCCTACTACTCTAAATGGCAGTTCCCCCAGTCGCCTCTCCTGTCCCCTTGCCTGGACCGCAAACATCTCACTTTTCCCCATATTTAGTTTATACCCCGAAAACCGGCCAAATTCCCCCAGAATCCTCATGATTTCTTCCATTCCCTCTGCTGGGTCCGATACATACAGGAGCAGGTCGTCTGCGTAAAGCGAGATTCTGTGTTTCACTCCCCCTCGGACCAGCCCCTTGAGGCTCTCAACGCAATTGCCAGCGGCTCTGTGGCTAACGCGAACAGTGGGGAGAGGGGGCATCCCTGTCTCGTCCCCCAATGCAGCCTAAAATAGTCCAATGTTGTCCTATTTGTCCGTACGCTCACCACAGGTGCCTGATGTAGCAACCTGACCCAGTCAATAAAGCCCCTCCCAAATCCGAACCGTCCTAGTACCTCCTACAGATATTCCCATTCTACTCAATCTAAAGCCTTCTCGGCGTCCATTGCGACCACTACCTCCACCTCCCTACCTTCTGGAGCATCATGATCACGTTTAACCTTCTTACATTGGCCACCAACTGCCTTCCCTTAACAAACCCCGTCTGGTCCTCACCAATAACGTCCAGCACACAGTCCTCAATCCTAGAGGACAAAATTTTGGCCAGCAGTTTGGCATCCACATTCAATAGGTATCTTGGCCTGTAGGACCCACACAGCTCCGGGTTCTTGTCCCGCTTCAGGATCAGCAAAATCGTGGGCTGTGACATCATCAGGGGAAGCACCCCACGCTCCTTTGCCTCATTGAATGTCCTCATCAACAGCGGCCCCAATATCCCAGAAAACCTTTTACAGAACTCCACTGGGTACCCGTCCGGCCCCAGGGCTTTACCCGACTGCATGATCTTCAGACCCTCTGCTATCTCTACCATCCCGATCGGGGCCCCCAGCCCTTTTACCAGCTCCCCGTCCACCTTCGGGAAATTCAGTCCCCCCAGAAAGTGCCTCATCCCCTCCGGCCCAGCTGGGGGTTCCAACCCGTACAATCTACTATAAAACTCCTTAAACGCCTTATTCAACCCTGATGAGTCTCCAACTAGGCTCCCGTCCCCATCCTTTACTTTCCCCATCTCCCTGGCTGCCTCCTAAGCTGCTGTGCAAGCATTCTGCTGACCTTCTCCCCCTGCTCATAAATCGCCCCCCTCGCCTTTCTCAGCTGCTCGACCGCCCTCTCTGTGGTTAACAAGCTGAACTCCGCCAGTAGCCTCCGCCGTTCCCTTAAAAGCCCTGCCTCTGGGGTCTCGGCATACCTCCTGTTGACCTGGAATATCTCCTTTACAAGTCGGTCCGTCTCTGCCCTGTCTACCTTCTCCCTGTGGGCTCGTATCGAGATCAGCTCCGCTCTAACCACCGCCTACCATGCCTCCCAGACCACCGCTGCCGAAACTTCCCCCATGTCGTTGACTTCCAGGAAGTTCTGAATATATTTCCTCAGCCGCCCGCACACTTCTTTGTCGGCTAAAAGTCCCACGTACAACCTCCAGTGCGAGCGCTGGTTACCGTCTTTACTAACCTGTAGGTCAACCCAGTGCGGGGCATGGTCTGAGATTGTGATCGCCGAGTACCCCGTGTCCACCACCCCCGTCAGTAGAGCCCTGCTTAGAATAAAGAAATCAATCCGGGAGTACACTTTATGCACGTGTGAGTAGAAGGAAAACTCCTTCACTATCGGCTGCCCAAATCTCCATGGGTCCAACCCCTTTGCTGATCAGCCATCCCCTTTCTTGGGTGGTCTCCAGCCCGTGCCCCACGCCTCCACCAGCCCGCCTCCAGGCAGCCTCCGCCCTCGACCTCCTCTCTGTCCCTCAGCAAGAGTCCCTCCCTCGTCAGCAGGACATTTTCCTCCCCTCTCTTCCCCCCCCCCCCCCCCCCCCCCAGTAACAGCACAATGTTAGTCAACCCTTTCGATAAGCCTAACATCTGCTCACCCCCCACTACGCCTCCGTGAGCTAGCCCGCCCAGCTAGCTTGGTGGCCCCGCCCCCTGCGCTAGACATTCTCCCACCTATTGTTCCCTCCCTACCCTCCCCCCGGCTCATACACACATATTCAAATGAAAAACAATCCCAACACAATTGCCCGACAAAAAAATGCTAAACAAAGAAAAGATCAAGCAAAAGATCCAGCATCTAACAAATACACCTCCATCCCCCAACAGAGCAAATGTAAACTTTAACTCACTCAGCTCTGCAACTGGCCCCAAATCAATATAGAAGGCATTACAAATAAAGTCCACAGAATGAAAAACGAGAAACTTTTTTTTAAACATGAATGTTGCAGAAAAGTTCAAAGTTCTTAGTCCGCCACCAGTCCTTTCCTTTTTGCGAAGTCCAGCACTTCCTCAGGCAACTCGAAATAAAAATGTTGCTCCTCGTACGTGACCCAGAGATGGGCCAGATACAGCAGTCCGAACGTCATCTTTTTCTTAAAAGGGGTCGACCTTATCTGGTTGAACCCGCTCTTCTCCTGGCCACCTCTGCACTCAGGTCCTGATAGATCCGCAGGATACTGTTCTCCCATTTACAGCTCCATGTCTGCTTGGCCCACTGCAAAGTATGCTTCTTGTCCAAATACCTGTGGAATCTCACCACCATTGCCCTCGGGGGGTCTCCCATTCACGGCTTCCTCGCGAGCACGCTGTGAGCCCTGTCCACCTCCAAGGGTCGGGAGAATGTCCCATCCCCCAGCAGCTTCTCAAACATGCCCGCTATGTATGCCCCAGCGTCCGCTCCTTCGGACAGCTCCGGGAGCCCAATGATTCTCAAGTTCTGCCGGCGGGACCTTTTCTCTAGGTCCTCCACCTTCTCCAGGAGCCTTTTCTGCTGGTCTCTCAGCAGCCCCACCTCCAACTCCACCAGTTTTATGTTCCTCCTGGTCAGCCAGCGCCTTCTCTACTTTCTGGATCACCCGATCTTGAGCATCCAATCTAAGCTCCAGCCGCTCAATTGCCTCTTTAATTGGGTCCAAGCAGTCCTGCTTCTACTTGGGGAAGCCCTCCTGGATAACTTGCATCAGCTGCTCCGTTGACCGCTGGGTTGACAAGCCAGAGCTCCGGCCATCCGCCATGCTTTCCCCCACTGCATCTTCAGCCCAAGCCTTCTTTGTTTGTCTGTTTCTGCCTTTGCGAGCACTTCTAATACGTCTTTCCATGCACCGATGTGGGAATCCAGTACACAATTGCCTCTATCATCGACTTTTCAAATCAGGTCTGGTAAGAAATCGGGGGAAAAGATCCAAAAGTCCGACCAGAGCGGGAGCCGCCAAATGTGAGACTTACTCCTTCATAGCCGCCACCAGAAGTCCCCTAAGGGGAAATTTAGCAAGGCCAATCCACCTAACCCAGACATCTGTGGACTGTGGGAGGAAACCGGAGCACCCGGAGGAAACCCACGCAGATATGGGGAGAAAGTGCAAACTCCACCCAGATAGTCACCCGTGTCCGGAATTGAACCCTGATCCCTGGAACTGTGAGGCAGCAGTGCTAATCATTGTGCCACCGTGCCACCCTATTGTAGTTGGAAAGGCATAACTCAATTAGGGGACCTATTTCTAGCTCCAGAAATTAAAACTGCAAGCTCACTTAGGGACTGGTTTAGCACAGTGGGCTAAACAGCTGGCTTGTAATGCAGAACAATGCCAGCAGTGCGGGTTCAATTCCCATACCGGCCTCCCCGAACAGGCGCCAGAATGTGGCAACTAGGGACTTTTCACAGTAACTTCATTGAAGCCTACTTGTGACAATAAGTGATTATTATTTTTTATGACTGAAAACATTTTTGTGGTACATGCTTGGACTGCTGTGCAAACTCATATTTTGGCTCACTGTTTGAAAAATAAGTAAATCTAAGTATCCCATTTGTTAAGAAATACAGCGGATATTCTTTGGGAAATGTGATTAGTACCAAGGATAGGAAAATAAACAACATGACATTAAACAGAGACAAATTGGTGAGAGTTAGCATGTGCAGTGAACGTCTGCCAGATGTTCTCCAGAGCAGGCAGATCATGATATCGACCAGTGTACCAATACTGATTTTACATCAGCTGTGACATTTTGGACCTTAATGCGCAAGCTAATACTGCTTCTTTCGCTCACTTTGATTTGATTTGATTTATTATTGTCACATGTATTAGTATACAGTGAAAAGTATTGTTTCTTGCATGCTGTACAATGCATACCATACATAGGGAAGGAAGAAGAGACTGCAGAATATAACATTGTTAGAGAGTTTAAAACAGTTAGAATGAGGTTTTAGAAGCATAGAACGAGAATAAAAGATAGAATTAGAGGGTATGCTGAGCACAGCTTGCAAGAAGTTGCCTTGCTCCGGCGCCATCTCACACAGCGGTGCACGCATTCAGCATAGGAAGGATCTCCTACCAGCGCTATTTAGAGGGATCGTCAAGTGCTTCCAGGTTAGTTGCTGGCTATTGCTTAAATTCTACAAGTGTTTGGTGCTTTAACTTATTGTTTCAAGTTGAAAACGTCAACATGGAGTGTTGTGGTGTTGTGATTTTACAGGCTTCAAGGCTTCAGCACAAACCAGTTGCTCTCTTTGGTGCATACAGAGTGACTTGGAGAATGAACAAAGAGCATGCAGAGTGAGACAAGCCACTGGAAGAAGGGGCAAAGACTTTCAGCAGGAGGCCAAATCCACCCAGAGTGTTTAAGGAGAAATTTTTCAATCTGCCCCTCAGCAACAAACCATGTTTTTCTCTGCTTCAGTCACATTGTTGTCACTGAATCTGGCATCTGTGGCAACCAGAAGTGCAACCACAGAGGAAGGCAAGGACTACATTGCCAACGAGTACGAAGGTGAAAATGCCACTGGATTTTTTATAAGTTTGTCTCCTTTCAGGCTAAAGCTGGAGACGTTTGCATCATCTCACAGTTTGTCATCCGCTGCTGCGCAAGGTTGCTGAGGCCCTGAACTCAATGATTTTCTTTTAAGAGTGAAACATTCTGAGCATGCATACAGGTTCTCTAGGATTTCAAATTATCCCACGGTGTGGGGTGCCACGGGGCACATACAGTTCTTTGCAGGTGCTGCATGTCAACTGCCATACAGTGGAAGCAAAAGAAATTCCACTCCCTCAACATTCAGCTGGTGTATGCCCATAGACAGAGACTCATACTGGCAAATGTCTGGTATCCTGGCAACAGTCATGATGCCTTCATTCTCTGGCAGTCCTCTGTGCCAATTCCATTTGAGGCACCACAGCAATTCAAAGGTGGAGACTGGATGGCATATCTATTCACAGACTACACGGCTGATGACTCCAGTGTATATCCCACACACACGGGCACAACATGCATATAACAAAAGCCATTATGCACACAAAATATGACCGAACACACCAATAGTGCTGAAACATCACTTGCACTGCCCAGATAGTTCAAAAAGAGCCCTGCAGCACTCTATTCAATTGGTGCCAAAATTAATTGTGGTATGCCGAATAACCTTGCCATCATAATGGGACATCCTTGCCACCAGCTGAACGTCAAACAATTGAGCAGCAGGAGAATGAGGAAGATGAGGAGGCAGCAATTAGACAGCTCCTTTCTGATTGGACTATCTGTGAAGAGCTCATTCACATATGATGCCAGTAACCACAACCTCAATTCATCAATCACTAACAGTCCCATACCTACCTTCTCTCTGTTACTGATCATTACAGTGTCTCCTTAGCCACAAAGCTTCACATTAATTGCAGACTTTCTGGTGATATGTCATCATCATCGTATCCTTGCTGTTCCTCCACTGGTTAGTCAGGTTGAATTTTGTGGGTATCAAAGTCACAAGGATAAGGTTGTGTTGTGGGAGGAGGAATGCATGTTTATAGTATCAGTAGCCTGTAAATTAAAAGTGGGTGTGGGATGAATAGGAGATGGGATGTGAGAGGAGGATTTGGTATGAGTATACCATCATATTTGAAGGTTTCAGCACCTCTGGTATCCACATTCCCAGGAATAGCCATCTCAATTGCACATTCTCCCCGTGTCTGCATGGGTTTCGTCCCACAACCCAAAAGTTGTGCAGGGTAGGTGGATTGGCCATGCTAAATTGCCCCTTAATTGGAAAAAATAATAATTGGGTACTCTAAATTTAAAAAAAATAGGAATAGGCATCTCACAAATGGTCTCAGGGAGACTTCAATCAGACTTAGCACATGCAAGTGTGCCTGTCCTCTCTGGTTAGCTCCTGCTACTTCAGGTTTCTGTACCACCTTGTCTTCCATGACTAAGGAAAGTGTGTCAATGAGGGCCATGCAAACTTATTGGGTGATGTGGCTGTCATGATTGAATAGCTGGAAGTGTGCGCAAGCTGCAAGATGTTGGTGTGAAATTTGCACAATACTAAACGTGTGAGAGTGCAGTATGAGTCATGATTGATGTTGGTGGATATCTGATGGGGGGGTGTTGACATGAGAAGCATGTGAGGGCAATGGATTGGTTGATTGGATATGGCATTTGAAAACACATTCACTGATCATAACCACTCATGTGAAGTCATTGAACTTACAGCGCTGCATTCAGGTCCCCAGGGTCTCCCATTGCCTTTCAACTCGCATCTAGAAGGCCTCTTGGGTCCCTCCAGGTATAAGACATCTTTCTGACGCTCCACCCCTCAATGAAGGCCTCTAGTGCAGCATCTGAAACATGGAGGCCCCTCTCTAGTTATGTGTTATTCTTCATTTTTTATAGGCCAGATTCATTTTTTGATTGCCAAAGCCTGCTCCATTCCTTCAAGAAGTATAGAGTAGCTTTACGTCGTGCTCTTCTTGGGCATCCAACCAACCAATACTATGCTTCGTATTGGCTGAATGCTGAAATCATTCATAGAAATTTAGAAAATAGAAGCAGGAGGCCATTTGGCCCTTCAAGTCTGCTCCACCATTCATTATGAACATGGCTGATCATCAAGTTCGATACGCCAAGGACAGTACAGTGGCACAGTGGTCAGCAATGCTGCCTCACGGCGCCGAGGTCCCAGGTTCGATCCTGGCTCTGGGTCACTGTCCGTGTGGAGTTTGTACATTTGCCCCGTGTTTGAGTGGGTTTCACCCCCACAACCCAAAGAAGTGCAGGGTAGGTAGATTGGCCACGCTAAATTGCCCCTTAATTGGAAAAAATTAATTGGATACTCTAAAAAAAATTTTTTTTTAAGTTTGATACGCCTTAGGCAATCCTTTTAGCCCCAAGAGCTATATCAAATTCCTTCTTGAAATGGTCACTCATCCCCAAGGGTTCTCTCACAACTAGATAGGCCAAATAATCAGTTCTCATTGTTCAACAACCAGTCCATGATGGCCTGTTCCCTTGTTTGTTCCTCAACATACTGGTCCAGTACACCATCCCGTTTACACTCCAGAAATTCCTCCTCTGTTGTACTGTGACTAATTTGAGTTACCCAATCTATATGCGGATTAAAGTCACCTACAATCACAGATGTTCCTTTACCACATGCATCTCTGATTTCGTAATGCTTTTCCCAACATTACCAATGCAGTTTGGTGGTCTATATAACACCCCTATGAATGTTTTTTGACCCTTGATGATTCTTTAACTCGACCCAGACAGATTCCACATCATCTGTACTAATATCTTTCCTCAATATTCTATCAATATCTTCTTTAATCAACAATGCAACTCCACCGCCTTTTCCTTTGACGACGGCGCGAACACTTGGGCTCCATTTGGGAGAACCCACCCCCCTATCTGATACAGGCCCTTGATTACGCTGCCTATCACTTTTCTTATTCTCCTTTCTGTCTTTTTCTCTTCTTCTTGATTTCCCCTGCTCTGAAATCCTTACGTAGGTTGGTGTACAGCAATGAAAGTTGAAGGGTGCAGGTTAATCATGAACCCACGCATTGGGATTTGTAAAGGGCAGGCAACTAAACACCAATGTGCGGCGGCTCTTAAACGTGATAATGATGCCATCGGAGGAGGGAGAGGCGGAGATAGTGGCAGCTATGGACGCGGAGAAGGCCTTTGACCGAGTAGAGTGGGAGTACCTCTGGGAGGTGCTGCGTAGGTTTGGGTTCGGGGTAGGGTTTATCAATTGGGTTAAGCTCCTTTACAGAGCCCCGATGGCGAGTGTAGTGACGAACCGGCGGAGGTCAGAGTACTTTCGACTGTACCGAGGAACGAGGCAGGGGTGCCCCCTGTTGTTCGCATTGGCGATCGAACCATTGGCCATGTCATTGAGGGAGTCTAATAAATGGAGGGGGGTGGTCCGAGGGGGAGAAGAGCATCGGGTGTCGCTATATGCGGATGACCTGTTGCTGTACGTGGCGGATCCAATGGAGGGGATGGTGGAGGTCATGCAGACTCTAAGGGAGTTTGGGGAGTTTTCGGGCTATAAGCTCAATGTCGGGAAGAGTGAGCTCTTTGTATTACAGGCGGGGGACCAAGAAAGGGGGATAGGGGACCTACCGCTGAGGAGGGCAGAGGGGAGCTTTCGGTATCTGGGGATCCAGATAAGCAGGAGTTGGGGGACCCTACATAAACTGAATCTGACGAGGTTGGTGGAGGAGGATTTCAAAAGATGGGACATGTTACTGCTCTCGCTGGCGGGTAGAGTGCAGTCGGTCAAAATAGTGGTCCTTCCGAGGTTTCTGTTTGTGTTTCAGTGCCTTCCCATCGTGATCACTAAGGCCTTTTTTAAGAGAGTAGGCAGGAGTATTATGGGGTTTGTGTGGGCGAATAAGACCCCGAGAGTAAGGAGAGGGTTCCTGTAACGCAGTAGGGACCGAGGAGGGTTGGCGCTGCCAAACCTAGGGAGCTACTACTGGGCAGCAAATGTGGCGATGATCCGCAAGTGGGTTATGGAGGGAGAGGGGGCGGCATGGAAGAGGATGGAGATGGCGTCCTGTAAAGGAACGAGCCTGGGGGCGTTGGTGACGGCACCGCTGCCGCTCTCGCCGACAAAGTATACCACGAGCCCGGTGGTGGCGGCAACGCTAAGGATCTGGGGCCAGTGGAGACGGCACCGGGGTGCAATGGGAGCATCGGTGTGGTCCCTGATCAGGGGTAACCACCGGTTTGTCCCGGGGAAGATGGACGGGGGGTTCCAGAGCTGGCATCGGGCGGGGATTGGAAGAATGGGGGACCTGTTCATCGACGGGACGTTTGCGAGCCTAGGGGCACTGGAGGAGAAGTTCGAGTTACCCCCAGGAAATGCCTTTAGATATATGCAGGTGAGGGCTTTTGTGAGGCGACAGGTGAGGGAATTCCCGTTGCTCCCGGCACAAGAAGTTCAAGATAGGGTGGTCTCGGGTGTATGGGTCGGGGAGGGCATGGTGTCGGAAATACACCAGGAGTTGAAAGAAGAGGGGGAAGCGCTGGTAGAAGAGTTGAAGGGTAAATGGGAGGAGGAGCTAGGGGAGGAGATCAAGGAAGGTCTGTGGGCTGATGCCCTAGGTATGGTTAATTCCTCCTCCTCATGTGCCAGGCTCAGCCTGATACAATTTAAGGTGGTCCACAGAGCGCACTTGACGGGGGCGAGGTTGAGTAGGTTCTTTGGGGTAGAGGACAGATGTGGAAGGTGCTCAGGGAGCCCGGCGAACCATGTTCATATGTTTTGGTCATGCCCAGCACTGGAGGGGTTCTGGAGAGGCGTGGCGGGAGCAATATCTCAGGTGGTGAAAATCCGGGTCAAGCCAAGTTGAGGGCTAGCAATATTTGGAGTAGTGGACGAACCGGGAGTGCAGGAGGCGAAAGAGGCCGGCATTCTGGCCTTTGCTTCCCTAGTAGCCCGGCGAAGGATCTTGCTAATGTGGAAGGAGGCGAAGCCCCCCAGCCTGGAGGCCTGGATAAATTATATGGCTGGGTTCATAAAGTTGGAGAGGATTAAGTTCGCCTTGAGAGGGTCTGCGCAGGGGTTCTACAGGCGGTGGCAACCGTTCCTAGACTATCTCGCGGAGTGTTAGAGGAAGGTCGGTCAGCAGCAGCAGCAACCTTGGGGGGGGGGGGGGGGGGGGGGAGGGGGGGGGGGGGGGGAGGAGGGACTGCCTGGGAGGGTGGATGAGCAAGAGATAACATGAAGGGTTGGGGAAACTGGCACGTACGGGTGAGGGCCAGTGTACAAAGCTGTGTAAATGTGCGATTTCTCGTTTTTTTTTGTTACGAGGGGGGGGTTTTATTGCTTGTAAGGGAGAAAAATTGTGTTAAAAAACTTTAATAAATATATATATTTTTTTCAATGATCCCACGCATTGTCAGGGATAATTTGCATTTTGTCCCCTCTGTTTTTGTACAGCGCCTCTTAACACAGAAAAGTATCGCAAGGTTCTTTCCGAACGAAATTAACTGAAAACTGTTACAAGTTATAATTTTTTGTTGAGTTAGATTCATCAAAATATTTTGTGGGTATCAACATTATTTTTTAATGCTCCAGTCTCCTGCTTGTTCGGTCATCAGTATGATAGCCCCATCTCAGAATTGTAACGACGCAGAAGGTGGTCATTTGGCCCACCGTGTCTGCACCGGTGCACCAAACGAGCATCTTAACTCAGTGCCACTCCCCGGCCTTTTCCCCGCACCTCTGCATGTTGTTCCGGTTGCTTTCAGTCAGCTTCATGCACCTGCCACAAACATGTGCAGTAATTGAGTTTTGAAATAATGTGCTGCTCCATCCTGCACTGCACAAATCATCATCTCTCAGTGATCACCATGGCGACCACGCCATCTTGGAACATCACCCAACGTCCTGAGACGTCATATCCGGGTGTGACCGGAGCGCTTCCTCTTTCTCTGCGGCCTGGAGAAGCGCGTCTAGCTGAGGCCCAGCCTTCCGCCGTAATCCAGCTCCATCCGACCTCAGGACGCCACATCTCCACTCAAAATGACGGAACAGATGACCCTTCGGGGGACCCTGAAAGGCCACAACGGCTGGGTGACGCAGATCGCCACGACCCCGCAGTTTCCCGACATGATACTGTCCGCGTCCCGAGGTACCTGCGAGTGGGGGAGGGGACGGGAGACGAGTGGACCAAGTCCGCCGCTCTGGCCACCCTGGGCAGCTTTTCCCCGGCGATGCATTTTACTCCTACTGCGTTCCCCTCTCAGTCGCATTTTGTTTGAGTTTTCTAGTTGTTGGCGGCTGTACGCGGCCAGGGTAGATTGCGGGTTACACGTACACAGTTATCCTGTATCCGCCGATTACAAGTTGGGTAAGGGAGAGGCCTGGCTCCCTATCGACAACCGTGAATTGTAAAGTGCAGCAAGACGGGGCCGTGTGTATGCATTCGGGCGATCAAAACTGAAAATGCTTTTGTCACAAAACTAAGTATCGGGATAATTAACGCCGGCAAGATCTCCATTCTCCCAAAGTGCTTAAAGGAAATGCAAAGATTTTACTTTGCAACAGGTTTAGCAAACGCGGTAGCTAATTTAAAGCGCGCCGCTATTTTTGTGTTGAAAGCAAACTATATGGGCAAAAAAATCAACAGGTGCTGGAAATCGGAAACCGCATTGGATGGAAGCAGTCGGGTAGAATCTGGTGATAGCAGACCATTTACCGTTTTGCTTTCAGATCTTTCCAAATAAACCATTTGTCAATCCCCCTCCTTGGATGGACAAGAACCTTGCATTTATGGGGAAACTGGGTTAACGTTTCATATCATGATTTGATTTATTGTCACATGCATTAGTATACAGTGGAGAATATTGTGTCTTGCATGCTGTACAAACAATGCCTACCGTACATAGGGAAGGAAGGAGAGACTGCAGAATATAATGTTACAGTTATAGCAAGGTGTAGAGAAAAGATCAACTTAATATGAGGTAGGTCCATAGAGCATTGTTAGAAAGTTTAAAAGAGTTAGAACGAGAGTAAAAGATAGATTTAGAGGGGATGCTGGGCACAGCTTGCAAGAAGTCTCCTCGCTCCGACTTTCTATTTGAAGTACCAACGAAAGGTCATTGATCTGACACGTTAAAATTATTCTTCTCTGAGACTGCTGAGTGCTCCCAGCATTTTCTGTTACTTGACTTTCAGCTTCCAAGGTGTTTTGCTTTTGTAAGTTGCATTTCCACATCCACTTTAATGTAACAAAATCTCCCAAGGCCCTTTTCCAGGAATGGTTATCAAGGAGCATCATTGGCTGTTAATATGTCAGTTCTTTCATGAGATAGCTTTTGGATGGAAAATGAGACCCTTTTAATGAATGAAAGTTATAAAAATATTATGTTAATTGTCATTCCTGATAAATAACATGGTGATGTCTCTTTATTCTGTTTTCAGATAAAACTATCATTATGTGGAAGCTGACTAGGGATGAGACCAGCTATGGTGTCCCCCAGCGTTCCCTCTGTGGCCACTCTCACTTTATTAGTGATGTAGTCATTTCTTCTGATGGTCAATTTGCTCTTTCTGGCTCCTGGGATGGAACTCTCCGACTTTGGGATTTGACAACGTAAGGGGAAAGTTAATTCGGTATTTTAAGATAATTTTTATAAGTAAAAGCAGGTTTGTCTGTTGCGGGTGCACTTTAAATGTTAGTAATTTCAGGATTCTGGCCAGAGACATTGAGGTAGTTGAACATTTTCTGCTCCATGAAATAATTAGTGAATGTTTTTTCACAACTTGTTGGATTGATTAATGGGAGGACACCTTTTCTTGCTCTTTAGAGGTTTAACTACCCGTCGATTTGTTGGTCACACCAAGGATGTACTGAGTGTTGCCTTTTCAGCAGATAATCGCCAAATTGTATCTGGTTCGCGTGACAAGACTGTCAAATTGTGGAACACCCTGGGAGTTTGCAAATACACAATCCAGGTAACTTTCATAGCATGACTACTGCACTATGTATGAAAGTGATTATTTTGCCGTATCACAGAATTTGACGTTTAAAAGAAGCCCTTTTAAAATGTCAATCTTAGATGTCAATTTAAAGAACCTACAATTGATCTTTACATTTGAGTTTCTGTGTATTTAAATACATTCCTAGTCTTGTGATGGAAAATTGAGTTAATCGAGGAGTTAACTAAGCCTAATGGTAGGTCTGAACTTCTCATGCTTATTTTGTCCACCTGAATTGAAAGCGCACACCAATGCAATTATTTTATCCTCTGTTTGGAAAGTATTCTGAATTGGAACTCATAGGATTCACAATGTATTGGCACAATGTCAAATCATGTGCACGCAAAATGTTAATAAATATTGTTGCAAATAATATTGGAGTCAGCCACATTACATTTAATATTTGAGTCAAATTATACACCAATGTGCAGCAAAGTGGCGCAGTGGGTTAGCCCTGCTGCCTCACGGCGCCGAGGTCCCACGTTCGATCCCGGCTCTGTGTCACAGTCCGTGTGGAGTTTGCGTGGGTTTCGTCCCACAACCCAAAAGATGTGCAGGGTAGGTGGATTGGCCACGCTAAATTGCCCCTTAATTGGAAAAAATGAATTGGGTACTCTAAATTTTAATTTTAAAAAAAAAGAAACAATTATGCACCCAGTCTATTTATTTATTGTTGTAGGTGCTGTGTTTAACGAACGTTATTTCAAGTTGTCCAATCTCTAATTCAATGAAACAAAACTAATATGGCTAGTATGTGGTGGGGAGGTGATTTGGAAGATAACATAACAGCACTGTTGTTGAGCATGACAGAGTAGTTAGTATCTGTTGGGTTGCCTTGTTCATTTAAGACAGCCAAAAGATACAAGACATGACCCTCCAGGGCCTCGTACCATTGGAACTTTATCCCATTAACGAGGCTGTGGTTTTAAGATGACAAAAGAGAACATGAGAAGAACCAGTTCCTGGTTCGGATGTGGTTGATATTTTAAACTACATTTGCATTGGGAACATTATATTAGCACCAGAATGGCTAACAGAAACAGTATTGCGATAAATGTGATATTACCGGCTGTAACTAGTCAAAAGGAGGTGACGGCATAGTGGTATTGTCACTGGACCACTCATCCAGAATCCTGGAAAATGCTCTGAACTGGGTTCAAATCCCACCCTGACAGATGATGAAATTTCTAAAATTAAAACCCCATGATGACCATGAAATCATTCTCGTTTAGTGAACCAAGTGGGTTCTTATCCTTCAGGGAAATAAGCCTGCTGTCCTTGCCTGGTTTGTAACTCCAGATCCACAGTAATGTGGTTGACACTTACTTAGTCTAGTGAGTCACTCAGTAAAAGGATAATTAGGGGTGGGCAATAAATGCTGGCCCAGTCAGTGATGCCCACATCCAATGAAAGTGCCTCGTCCGATTAATGGTTTGGATGAAGGGACAGAGTTTTTTAAACCTTGTTTGCTGATGATGCAAAGATAAGTAGTGAAGACAGCACTACAAAGGGATTGAGTGGAAAATGTGAGGTTTTCTATTTTGTTGGAAAGAATAGGAAAGCAGGAACAAGTAATTAGAAATGCTTTTCTAAAAATTGAGTCTCCAATTATATTTTTTTCCAATTAAGGGGCAATTTAGCAAGGCCAATCTACCTACCCAGCACATCTTTGGGTTGTGAGGGTGAGACCCATGCTGACATGGAATAATGAGGAATGCAAAGGGAATATTTGCCTTTATTGGACGGGGATGGAATATAAAAGTAAGGAAATGTTGCTACAGTTGAAGAGGTTGTTGGTGAGACTGCCTAGAGTTCTGTGTGCAGTTTTGGTCCCCTTAATCGATGAGGGGCATAATTGCATTGGGAAAAGTTCAAGGAAGATTTAATGGAGCCTGAATTTTCAGGATGGCGGGCATTTGTGTTGGCGTCCGGAGATTTGACAGGGAATGCATCTCCTCCGATGCCGACAGGCTCGCTGTCATTTTACACTTAAAATGAACATTGATTGACAGCAGGCGAGACTTTTTTAAATAAATTGAAGTACCCAATTCATTATTTCCAATTAAGGGGCAATTTAGAGTGGCCAATTCACCTACCCTGCATATCACCACAGCAGGCGAGACTTCTGTCCTCACCTGGACAGAAGTCCGGCCTTGGGGAACTCGAGACAATCAGATTGGCTGACGGCTCTCCATCCCATCTACACACAGCAGTGGCAGGACGAGGTACGACAGTGCCATGCCTGAGATGCCAGTACTGGGGTTCCCGAGGAGGATAGGAAATGCCCTTGGGGTTGCCAGTGAGACGGTCTCGCTGTTGGGGGGTCTTCATGGGAGCAGGGCATCCTCCATCTGAAGTGGCCTTCCAATAGATGAGCCCGATCCGGTCTAAGATAGAGGGTGGAAACCTTTTTTCTTTCCCACACACAAAAATAGAAGCTGGGCGGACTCCGTCCAAAGCCCGGTCCACCCCATGAAGTCATGTCTGGGTTAGTGTGGGACTAAGCTATTTGATGCTCCTGCCAGGGAGGGTAGAATTCTGACCCAGGTCGATTCCTGTGTTGGAAAGTTGTCTTGTGAGGAAAAGTTGGGCCTTTAGAAAAATATATGGTGGTCCGATTGAAACAGAGTGGGATTGACAGGATAGTTGCTGAGACAATGTTCCTTCTTGTGGGCAATCTGGAACAAGGGGACACAGATTCGGAATGAGGTGTTGCCCATTTAAGACTGATGAATTTGAGTGTTAATCTTTGCAATTCTGTGCCTTAGAGTGGGGGCTGGGTCTTTGAATGTATTCACAGTGGTAAGCACTGCTTCCTCCACCGCGCCAGAGATGCGGTTCAATTCTGGCTTTGCGTGACACCGTCTCTGTGGAGTTTGCCCATTCTCCCTGTTTCTGTATCCTCCGGGTGCTCCTGTTCCCTTCCACAGTCCAAAGATGAGCAGGTTAGGTGGATTGGCCATGCTAAATTGCCCAATAGTGTCCAATGGATGTGCAGGTTAGTTGGGGTTATGGGGATAGGGTGGGATGCTCTTTCAGAGGGTTGGTGCGCACTCAATGGGCTGAATTGTCACTTTCTGCATTGTAGGGATTCTATGGATTCAAGTCCGAGTTAAATAAATGTTTGATCTCTACAGTCGAGGGTTATGGGGGGCTAACAGAAAGGTAAAGGAGTGGCCATGATCTTGCCAGCCATTTTATTGAATGGCAGAGCAGGCTGAAGGTATTGAATGGTCTGCTCTTAATTTATTGACCGTAATGTCTCGGGGAGGTGGCAGCAATAATTGTGAAAAAGAAGTGAGAAAATGGTGAATCTTAATTGTAACATGCTTTTGTTAATTTTATTCTACTTTTTCCATGTCTTTTCATAGGATGAATGCCACACTGAGTGGGTTTCTTGTGTTCGTTTCTCGCCAAATAGCAGCAATCCCATCATAGTCTCCTGTGGTTGGGACAAACTAGTTAAGGTAAGAGTGGGGCAGATCTAGATTAGAATTCATGGGCGGGCTTGTGGGACTAGAAAATGCAGGCAGCATCTTTCAGCTATTGTCAAAGTGGATTAATGGTTATTATAGGTCTGAACAAAGGGAAATTAAGGAAATTGAATGTCGTGATTTATTGGAGGCCGTAGATTTTCTTCTGTGATCTTCAAGGCTGTTTGATGTATACTTCTACGCTGATGGGGCTTTCTCACTGCATGCCACTCATTTTTGCTAATTATTTCTTAAATACTGCCACAAAATATTTTGTTCCCTGAACACGAAGTAGGTTATTTTACATTTGATTGGCTACTTTGCAGAACATGCTCTTTTTTCTTGTGCCCTTTTAACTTTCGATTTAAAAAAAAAAAAAAAATTAAAATATATATTTTATTAAAGTTTTTTGATCAAAAAGAATTTTCCACTTTTACAACTTTGGAACAAAATGTACATTGACCGTTATTTAAACAATATATTAAACTAACAACAAGTGCAGAAAAAGAACAAGAAAAGAGAAATAATAATACTGAAAAAATAAATATAAACAACTAGGATGGAAAGAAGGGGGAAAAAAGAACCCCCCCCCCCCCCGGGTTGCTGCTGCTGTCTTTCCTGTTTTCCCTTATCGCTCTGCGAGATAGTCAAGGAACAGTTGCCGCCGCCTGGTGAACCCTTGAGCCGAACCTCTTAGTGCATATTTTATTCGCTCCAATTTTATAAATCCTGCCATGTCGTTTATCCAGGCCTCCACGTCCGGGGGTTTGGCTTCTTTCCACATAAGTAGAATCCTTCGCCGGGCTACTAGGGACGCAAAAGTCAAAACATCGGCCTCTCTCGCCTCCTGCACTCCCGGCTCTTCTGCAACCCCAAATATAGCTAACCCCCAGCTCTGTTGGACCCGGACCCCCACCACCTTTGAGATCACTCTTGCCACACCCACCCAGAACCCATGCAATACCGGACATGACCAAAACATGTGAGTGTGGTTCGCCAGGCTTCCCGCTCACCTCCCGCACCTATCCTCCACTCCAAAAAATCTACTCGGCCTTGCTCCCGTCATATGAGCCCTGTGTAGAACCTTGAATTGGATCAGGCTACGCCTGGCACACGAGGACGAGGAATTTACCCTACTTGGGGCATCTGCCCACAGCCCCTCCTCAATCTCTTCCCCCAGCTCCTCCTCCCATTTACCCTTCAGCTCCTCTACCATCGTCTCTCATTTCCCTGTATATATCGGATACTTTACCTTCACCGACCCATGCCCCCGAAATCACTCTGTCCTGGATCCCTTGCGCCGGGAGCTGCGGAAATTCCCTCGCCTGTTGCCTCCCAAATGCCCTCACATGAAAAATCGGAAGGCATTCCCAGGTGGCAACCCGTATTTTTCTACCAATGCTCCCAAACTCGCGAACATCCGTCCAAGAACAAGTCCTTCAACTTCCCAATTCCTGCTCGCTGCCAAGATTGGAATCCCCCATCTATCCTCCCCCGGGACGAACCTGTGATTGTTCCTTATCGGGGACCACACCGAGGCACTCGTCACTCCCCCATGTCGTCTCCACTCCAAATCTTCAAAGTCGCCCCTACTACTGGGTTTGTGGTGTATTTTTTCGGGGGGAACAGTAATGGCGCCGTCGCCTGTGCTTTTAAACTTGTTCCCTTACAGGACGCCATCTCCAGCCTTTTCCACGCCGCCCCTTCTTCTTCCCTCATCCACTTGCATATCATGGACACGTTGGCGGCCCAATAATAGTCACTCAGACTCGGCAGTGCCAATCCCCCTCTGTCCCTACTGCGCTGCAGGAACCCTCTCTTTACCCTCGGGGTCTTTCCAGCCCACACAAAGCTCATAATACTCCTGTCCACTTTCTTGAAAAAGGCCTTTGTAATCAGTATGGGGAGGCACTGAAACCTCGGGAGGACCACCATTTTAACTGCCTGTACTCTGCCCGCCAATGACAGGGGCACCATGTCCCACCTCTTCAAGTCCTCCTTCATCTGCTCTCCCAGTCGCGTCAAGTTAGGTTTATGCAAGGTTTCCCAGTTCCTGGCCACCTGGATCCCTAGGTATCTAAAATCCCTTGCTACTCTCCTCAGCGGCAGATCGTCAATCCCCCTGCCCTGTTCCCCGGGGTGCATCACAAAAAGTTCACTCTTTCCCATCTTCAATTTATATCCCGAGAACTCTCCAAACTCCCTAAGTGTCTGCATTATCTCTGGCATCCCCTCCACTGGGTCCGCCACATATAGCAGCAAATCATCCGCATATAATGTCACCCGATGTTCCTCTCCTCCTCTGAGCACACCCCTCCACTTCTTAGAGCCCCTCAGCGCTATGGCCGATGGCTCGATTGCCAACGCGAACAGTAACGGGGACAAGGGGCACCCCTGTCTTGTGCCCCTATGTAATCGGAAATAGTCGGATCGTTGCCTGTTTGTAATCACGCTTGCCCCCGGGGCCCCCGTACAGGAGCTGAACCCATCTGATGAACCCCTCTCCAAATCCAAATCTCTTCAGTACCTCCCACAGGTAGTCCCACTCCACTCTATCAAATGCCTTCTCTGCATCCATCGCCACCACTATCTCCGCCTCTCCCTCCGGTGGGGGCACCATCATCACCCCCAGCAACCTTCGTATATTGGCATTTAGTTGTCTCCCTTTATCAAACCCTGTCTAGTCGTCATGTACCACCCCTGGGACACAGTCCTCTATCCTTGTCGCCATCACTTTGGCTAGTAACTTGGCATCTACATTTAGGAGGGAGATGGGCCTGTATGACCCGCACTGCAGCGGGTCTTTGTCTCGTTTCAGGATCAACGATATCGTCGCCTCCGACATTGTCGGGGGTAGCGTCCCCCTTTCCTTAGCCTCATTGAAGGTTCTCGTCAGGAGTGGGGCCAGTAGGTCCACATATTTCCTGTAAAATTCCACCGAGAACCCATCTGGTCCCGGGGCCTTTCCTGCCTGCATGTTCCCAATTCCTTTAATCACCTCCTCCACCTCAATCTGCGCTCCCAAACCTGCCACCTCCTGCTCCTCAACCCTCGGGAACTCCAGCTGGTCCAGGAAGTGTATCATTCCCTCTTTCCCCTCCGGGTGTTGGGACTTATACAGCCTCTCATAAAATGACTTAAACACCCCGTTCACCCTCTCTGCTCCATCCTTCCCTCCCCGTCCCTAACTCCTCCAATCTCTCTCGCTGCCCCCCTCTTCCTAAGTTGTTGGGCCAGCAATCGGCTCACCTTTTCCCCATATTCGTATTGTATTCCCTGTGGCTTCCTCCACTGCGTCTCCGCCTTACCCGTGGTCAGGTCAAACTCCGTCTGTGTTCTCCATCTTTCCCTGTATAGCCCTTCATCCGGGGCCTCCGCATATTGAATTGAGGGGGCCACCCTCAGAATCTCCCCAATCAGTCTCTCCCTTTCTTTACCCTCTTGTTTCCCCCTGTGGGCTCTTATGGAAATTAGCTCCCCCCCTAACCACCGCCTTCAGCGCCTCCCATACTACTCCCACCTGGACCGCACCATCATCATTGACCTCTAGGTATCTTTCACTACATCCCCTCACCCTTCCACATACCCCCTCGTCCGCCAACAGTCCCATGTCTAATCTCCAAAGTGGGCGCTGCTCCTTCTCTCCTAGATCCAGATCCACCCAATGTGGGGCGTGATCTGAAACGGCTATAGCCGAATATTCCGTTCCTACCACTTTCGGGATCAGCGCCCTTCCTAGGACAAAAAAGTCTATCCGGGAGTATACTTTATGGACGTGGGAGAAGAAGGAAAACTCTTTACTCCTCGGTCTAGCAAATCTCCAGGGATCTACTCCTCCCATCTGCTCCATAAACCCCTTAAGCACCGTGGCCGCTGCCGGCCTCCTCCCGGTCCTAGATCTGGACCGGTCCAGCACCGTGTTGAAGTCGCCCCCCCCCCCATTACCAAATTTCCCATCTCTCGGTCCAGGATGCGCCCCAACATACGCTTCATAAAACCCGCATCGTCCCAGTTCGGGGCGTATACGTTCACCAGCACCACCGCCTCACCTTGCAATCTGCCACTCACCATCACGTACCTGCCCCCACTGTCCACCACTATGGTCTTAGCCTCAAACGATACCCGTTTCCCCACCAGTATTGCCACCCCTCTATTTTTCGTATCTAAGCCTGAGTGGAATACCTGTCCCACCCATCCTTTCCTCAATCTGGCCTGATCCGCCAATTTCAGGTGCGTCTCCTGAAGCATAACCACATCCGCCTTCAGTCTCTTTAGGTGCGCAAATACTGTTGCCCTCTTAATCTGCCCATTCAGCCCTCTCTCGTTCCACGTGATCAACCGGGTTGGGGGGTCCTTTACCCCCCCATCGCCGACTAGCCATTCCCTTTTTTAAACCAGTTCCTCATCCGGGTCCCACGCACCCGTTTGTCCCCCAGGCGGCGCCCTCCCGTCCCGACCATCCCATCCCGTATCAGCTCCCCCTTACCCTCAGCAGCAGCAACCCAGTTATCCCCCCCCCCCCCCCCCCCCCCCCCGTTAGATTCCCTTCTAGCTTGATTGCTCCCCCCATATTGCTTCCGGGAGTCAGCAAACTCTGGCTGACCTCGGCTTCCCCCGTTTACCCTTGGCCTCACTGCGTGTGAGGCCCCCTTCCTTCCAGCGCCCACTTTTCCCGCCGCAATTTCCATAGCGCGGGAAAAAAACCTGCGCTTCCCTCTCTGCCCTGCCCCTTGTGGCGCAGCTCCCTCTCCCCTTCCCCACCGGCGCCCACATTTCTTCGGGGGGGGGAGAGAAAAAATAAATTCTCCCGGCTTAACATTCTTACAGATAAACCCTCCCCCTCTCCCCCCCCTTTGCATTTCTTTGCCACCACCTCGTTACTTCTTTCCAAGCATCAATTCCTCAAATCTAGTCCAACTTCTCTTCTTGAATAAATGTCCACGCCTCCTCTGCCGTCTCAAAGTAGTGGTGTTTGCCCTGGTGTGTAACCCAGTCTTGCCGGCTGCAGCATTCCAAATTTTACTTTCGTCCTGTGGAGCACCGCCTTGGCCCGATTGAAACTCTCCCTCCTTCTCGCCACTTCCGCACTCCAATCTTGATACACGCGGATCACCGCGTTCTCCCACCTGCTACTCCGTGTCTTCTTAGCCCATCTCAGGACCATCTCCCTGTCCTTGTAGCGGTGGAACCTCACCACTATTGCTCGCGGTATTTCCCCTGCCTTTGGTCTTCTCACGAGGACCTGGTATGCTCCCTCCACTTCCAGGGGGCCCTTTGGGGCCTCAGCTCCCATTAAAGAATGGAGCATCGTACTCACATACGCCCCAACATCAGCTCCCTCTGTCCCTTCGGGAAGACCCAAAATCCTTAGATTCTTCCTCGAGCTATTTTCCAGGGCTTCCAGCCTTTCTATGCACCTCTTATGTAGTGCCTCGTGCGTCTCCGTCTTCACCACCAAGCCCTGTATCTCGTCTTCATTCTCGGCTGCCTTTGCCTTCACTCCACGGAGCTCCATCGCCTGGGTCTTTTGCGTCTCCTTCAATCCCTCAATCGCCAGCAGCATCAGCGCCAGCACCTCCTTCTTGAGCTCCTCCACACATCGTCGGAGGAACTCCTGCTGTTCCGGGCCCCATACCATCTGGGCTCCCTCAGCCGCCATCTTGCTTCTCCCTTCTCTTCTCTGCCGTTGCTCCAGAGGATCCTCTGCAATCTGGCCACTACTATCGCTTCTTTCCATCCACACCCGGGGGGACTCCTTCCTTTGTCGCCTCACACTTGGTTTGGCTGTAAAAAATTTCCGTTGGGGCTCCCGATAAGAGCCCAAAAGTCTGTGGAAATGGGCGGCTTAGCTGGTCATCGCCGCAACCCGTTCCCTTAACTTTCGATTTTTATCACTTCCTATATTTTTTGTTTTTAAACACTGTTTCACTATTTTTATGTATACTCCCTGCCATTTATTTGCAGGAAGTGGATTACTACCTTTCAGTTATGTGGTCGGCATACATTATCTTTATTAAATTTTTACTGCTGACTCCTGTTATATTCAATCCTAAATGGGGGCTTGCCTTAATATCTAACTTGCCATTGTGATGATGGGCTGATACCTAGTCATAGATGTTGACAGCACAGAAAAGACCAATCATGTCTGCGCTGGTCCAAAAAGACCTATTGTAATTCATTTTCCAGCACTTGGCCCACTGCTTTGTACCCCGTGGCATTGCAAGTGCACATGTATATACTTATTAAATGTTATGAGGGCTGCACGGTAGCAGTCGCTTCACAGCGCCAGGATCTCAAGTTTGATTCCCGACTTGGGTCACTGTCTGCGCGTTCTCCCCGTGTCTGCGTGGGTTTCCTCCAGGTGCTCCGATTTCCCCTCTAGTCCCAAAAGACCTGCTGTTGGGTAATTTGGACATTCTAAATTCTCCCTCTGTGTACCCGAAAAGGTGCCGGATTGTGGCGACTAGGGGCTTTTCACAGTAACTTCATTGCAGCGTTAATGGAAGCCTACTTGTGACAATAAAGATTATTATTATTATGAGGGTCTCCCTTCACTACCTTTTCAGAAATGAGTTCCAATCTCCCACCATCCTTTAATGATTCCTGTGCTGTAGGTTGTTTGGTTTTATCCTTTTATCTTTTCTATGACCGTTTAATGAACAAAATATCTGGGTGAATGTTTTTCCCCAAATCCCCTCTGGCCCTTACCTTAAATCTATGCCCCCTGGCCATTGATTCCTCCGCCAAGGGAAGAAATGTCTTCCTATCTACTCAAATGCCCCATATTATTTTTTTTATTCAGGGGCAATTTTGCATGGCCAATCCACCTAGCCTGCACATCTTTAGGTTGTGGGGGTGAGACCCAAGCAGGCATGGGGAGAATGTGTAAATTCCACACGGACAGTGATCTGGGGCCAGGAGGCTTTCTTCACTATTTACCACTCTGCCAATTTTCATATCATACATAGAATATACAGTGCAGAAGGAGGCCATTCGGCTCATTGAGTCTGCACCGACCCACTTACGCCCTCACTTCCACCCTATCCCCGTAAACCAATAACCCCTCCTAACCTTTTTGGACACTTAAGGGCAATTTAGCGTGACCAATCCACCTAAACTAGGGCAGCACAGTTGCTCTCTTTGGTTGGCTCTGAATATGGCAGTCAATATGGTCGCCTTCCTTAATCCTGATTGTTTGCTTTAGAGTCGCCAGGTATCTTTCGATACCGCCACAAGGTTCAAACCCGAATACTGATCAAATGAGTCGGTACACCAGTTAGTTAGTAAAAAATCAATACTATTTATTTATACACACAGTAATATCTACTCATGCATGAAATACTACAGACTAACCTATCACTACTGCTAAAGCCTATAATTAGCTTTGGGCGCCCATTCAGTCAGAGGAATAATGACCGTTGTTCGGATCTGAGGCTGCTGGGGTCGAAGTGGTGAAGGGGAAACAGCTAAGGTCGTCTGTCTGGTAGCGAGCATTGACCTTGGACTTACTTGCTTCTGCTGCAGCTGGTGGACGGGTCTCTCCGCTGTGAGAGCCGAGTCCAAGAGAACGTTTCTCGCTTGGGGCCTTCTTATACCCGAAGGGGCTTTGTGCACTTTTGGGCGGGCCTTGAACTTGGCCCCAATTAATTGGACCGTATCTTGATCACTTGTATTGATCTTGACCAATAAAGGAGTGGGTGCCCTGATGCCTGGGCGTGTCTTCAGTGGCCGTTGGCCTGCTTTGTTTTCTGCTTTCGGTTTGGGGAACTGGCGCCGTGAGGTCTGGGGCCAGATCGATTACTTAAGTATCTTCCTTTGTTCCCGGAGATGGGCCATCCATCTGCTAATGGGCCTACAGTTTCAGTTTTGTCTGGGAGCTACGGCTCCAATATGCAGACAGGCTCTGTGCCTGCTTGCTTTCTTAACATTGTCCATTTTTCCCTGCAATGTTTGCAAATGTCCATTTTGTATTCTGGAAGTGGCCATCCCAGATGGCTACAGCACGGTGGCGCTGTGGTTAGCCCTGCAGTCTTACGGCGCCGAGGTCCTAGGTTCAATCCCGGCTCTGGGTCACTGTCTGTGTGGAGTTTGCACATTTTCCCCGTGTTTGCGTGGGTTTCGCCCCCACAACCCAAAGATGTGCATGGTAGGTGGATTGAACACGGTAAATTGCCCCATAATTGGAAAAATTGAATTGGATACTCTTTTTTTTTTTCTTTTTAAAAAAAAATTTAATCCACCTAAACTGCACGTCTTTGGACTGTGGGAGGAAACCGGAGCACCCAGAGGAAACCCATGCAGACACTGGGAGAACGTGCAGACTCCCACAGACAGTGACCCAGCGGGGAATCGAACCTGGGACCCTGGCGCTGTGAAGCACAGTGCTATCCATTTGTGCTACCCTATCATTTGCAAACTTACTGATCAACCCTCCTACATTTAAGTCTAAATCATTTATATAAACCACAAACAGCAAGGCCCCAACACTGATCCCTGCAGGGCCCACTGAACACAGGCTTCCAGTCAGAAAAGCACCCCTCGACCATCACACTCTGAAAGGTTGACTATCTTTTGTCTTTCCAGGTTTTGAATATTTTCGTTTTTTTTCCCCCCTTTTATCCAGACTGGAATTTGGAGCTTTCTTTTGGATGTGTCTGAATTGAGGTCTCAGTTTATTTTTTAAATCGAGATGCAATAGTCCAAAATATGGAATCTTCAAAGTGTTTATAATGTTTAAATGTGTACTCATCACTATTCCAGGTTTGGAACCTAGCCAACTGCAAACTGAAAACAAATCATATTGGGCACCCTGGCTATCTGAACACGGTTACCGTTTCTCCCGATGGATCCCTTTGTGCTTCTGGAGGCAAGGTAGATCACCGTAGCTTTACATGATTACTATTAACAGTGAAAGTATATGTTTCTCACTGAATGAATGAAATGGCTAACAACGTTTCAGTAAAAAGGCATTATCAATGACTTTTAATTGATCTGTGTATGCACATGAAGTCTGATTTCTGTCACGTGTACAGTTGCCATAATATTTTCAGACTGCTTCTTAGATGGTTTTTGGTTTCAATGGTATTTTAAAACCGAAGCCAGTAAAAGTTCTTGTGTCTAATAGTTTTTCAGGATTTGTTACATTATCTGTCAAACTTTGCCTGATATAAGATGGGTTTTTTCTGTTGTGTAGGATGGTCAAGCCATGTTGTGGGACCTCAATGAAGGCAAACATCTGTACACCTTGGATGGTGGTGACATCATCAATGCCTTGTGCTTTAGCCCCAATAGGTATTGGCTCTGTGCTGCCACTGGTCCAAGCATTAAGATTTGGGTAAGTGCACTTGTGCTTTTGGGTTGAGCTGGGGCTTTCTTCCAAACCTTTGGAAGTTGAAGTACTTTTTATTGCAGCGATTTTATGCTTCACTGATTTTAGAACAAACGCTTGAAATGTAACAATATAGGTGGGGGGGAATTTCAGATGAAAATATTTATTCAAAAAGCCATGTTTTCTCCATGGTCACTGGTTGTCCAGCCAGTGAATCATGAGCTGCATGTTGCTCTAACCTACTTTGCTTTCTGGTTCCTCCTGTTTATTTAAACGGGGCTATAGTTGGTGCTGTTGCCTTATTTTTGGATACAGTCGATTCCTGGTAATTTTTTTTGCAAAGTGCTCTTTGAGATTGGGAGCCAGAAGCAATTCCACTGCTGAG
Organism: Scyliorhinus torazame; assembly: GCF_047496885.1. Classification (NCBI taxonomy): domain Eukaryota; kingdom Metazoa; phylum Chordata; class Chondrichthyes; order Carcharhiniformes; family Scyliorhinidae; genus Scyliorhinus; species Scyliorhinus torazame. The sequence goes on along the minus strand of NC_092713.1, from coordinate 255,212,073 downwards.
AGTGGCAATGGCTTTTCTTAATTCCTCTTCCATAACCCATTTCTCAAACAAATTTTTGTAGCTGTCCATTGGATACTGTTTCTTTTGCACACCCGAGTAGATTTGAGTGTCTGTATTTATTAAGAATGCTGCTCCTAAATTCAATTTGCATTTTCTTAAAACCACATTATGCTGTTAAATGGAGCATCCAAACAGGCGCATGTTTCCTTGAATGGGTTTGTATTATGGTAATTTTTAGTAACCGGTTTAGCTCAGTTGGTTGGACAGATTGTGATGCAGAGCGAGGCCAACAGCATGTGTTCAATTCGTGTACCGGCTGGGGCTTTTCGTGAAGGTCCTGCCTTCTCAACCTTGCTCCTTGCCTGAGGTATGGTGATCCTCAGGTAAAATCACCACCAGTCAGCTCTCCCTCTCAAAGAGGAAAGCAGCCTATGGTCATCTTGGACTACAGCTTTTACTTGAGTGAATTATTTTTGCATTTGAATTGCTTACAGGACCTGGAAGGGAAAATTATAGTGGATGAACTGCGCCAAGAAGTGATTAGCACCAGCAGTAAAGCGGAACCTCCACAGTGCACATGTCTGGCTTGGTCTGCAGATGGACAGGTATCTTTTTTAATTATAAATTTAGAGTACCCAATTCATTTTTTACAATTAAGGGCCAATTTAGTGTGGTTAATCCACCTAACCTGCACATCTTTGGGTTGTGGGGGTGAAACCCACGCAAACACGGGGAGAATGTGCAAACTCCACACGGACAGAGAGCCAGGATCGAACCTGGGACCTCAGTGCCGTGAGGCAGCAGTGCTAACCACTGTGCCACCATGCTTACGGGTATCTTCAATTGAAATCTTTCTTCAAATATGACCGATATCCCAATGATTATTTTTATTCACAAAAGCACCTGACCCTTGTGGGGGTGATTACATGTCCTGCAAATATGAGGGATAATGGACTGTAATTTTCTATATTGGCAATTGTGAAATGTTATGTGGCTTTTGTATGTTAGTCTTGTGCCTCCAACAGTTATACAGTCTACATATTAATGGTTAATAGCAGTAACAAGTGATTTGGTCGCTGTGGCATATTTTGTCTACCAGTTTGCAAACCTGGAATTTCAGTGGTGGCTGGCTCGAAAGCAATTTGACAGAAACCACCTTATTAGTACAATAAATTATCTATTTTATGTTTGTCCCACAGACATTGTTTGCTGGCTATACTGATAACCTCATCAGAGTGTGGCAGGTCACCATTGGAACAAGATGAAGTGTTCCTTCCAAGAAGATACAGAGAATCTTTACTTGTTCGAGCTGATCTGAAATAAAATATACATGTTTTCAACCTGTATCTGAATCTCAACTTGAATACATAAGTGTTCCCTTCCAGATTTCCTAAGTGAATAACTACTCCAAGCACATTTATCTGCATTTTAATGTGACTTTACCAAGTGAATGTGTACAATAACCATGACTGATCATCGTATTTAATTGTGCATTGGTTTTGCAGATTGCTAAATGCTATTTTCAAGTTTTATTAAAACTAGATTAGGTTCGGGTCACTGTTCTTTCATGTTGCATCATACATTAAAGGCTGTGCAATAGTTTTTTTTAAAACGAGTACCCAACACTTGCAATTCAGTGTTGCCAATTCACCGACCCATCACATCTTTTTTGGGTTGTGGGGGTGAGACCCATGCAGATGGGGAGAATGAGCAAACTCCGTACGGACAGTGACTCGGGGCCAGGGATCAAACCTGTGTCCTCAATGCTGTGAAGCAGCAGTGCCTGCTGCCCTGCACAGTAGTTTTTTGGGCTATGGAGGCTACATTCACAAAATTAATTATTGTTGCTTTTGATTCTTTTGTCGGTTACCTTAAAATCAGTGTGTCCTGGTTCTGTATCCTGCTGTCAACAGGAACAATTTTTTTCCCTATCTGTGGCCCCTTGTGATTTTTGAACACTCAAATCTACTCAAGAATAACCCCAGCTTCTCCAATCTAACCATGTACTTGGAAGTCCCTCATCTGTGGCATATTGCTTGTAAATCTTTTCTGCACCCTCTAATGCATTCACACCCTAATGTGTGGTGACCAGAATTAGAAGCAATACTCCAGTTGCGTTCAATATCTATGAAGGGCTAAATTTGCCATTTTGCAGCTAATCCGGTCCTTAATTGGGCACTTTGCCTTTAACATGTGGCTTAAACAGCATGCATTTCATTACTTTGCCACTTGCGTGTCAATCTTGGGTTTAGCAGATGGTGAGTGTGCAGGAAGAATTAGCAGAATGATGCATTATCTGAAAGTTTGCTGAACAAATGTTGAGATTTTCCACAGCTGATTCTAATATGGGTGAAAGTACTAAAAAAAAAGCACTGTACATAATTAGTTTTGAACTGGTATGTTTAATTTACATCTATATCCTGTAGGTGAAAGAACCAACACTGATCCAACTTCAGCCCATTCTCCTGTTTAACCTATCAAGTCACAATGGGAAATGTATCTCCATTATATTCAAAGTTGATGAATGTTGTCAAGTCTATTTCGCAATTATGAACTTTTATTGTAATGACCCTCATTGCGTGCATATTTTCCGGGAAGAGCAGTAAGTTTGCTTTAGCCCCCACCCCCCCCAACACACTCGTATCTCTTTTTTTTTCTCTCGCTCTTTCCCCCCCCCCCCCCCCCCAAAACCAACCAGTCTACTGATCCCATTGAGTTCAGGGTAATTGGGATAAGTATCAATGTAAATTGTTTTTAAATATCAAATGTACCCAATTAGCTTTTTTATAGATCAGAAAGGATAAACCAAGGAAGGAGTAGGCCAATGGTAATCTGGAGGACATGTGGGGATGGTTCTTAATGAATACATGCCAATTTTCACATAAGTGGGATGGGGACAGTACAGGCATTGGTAGGAGGAATAGAAGAACGATGAAATGAACAAAAAGAATTTGAGCACAATGTAGACTGACGCTTGTACAAAAGGGGCCTCAACTTTGGAGTTGGGGCACCACTGATCTCTGGTTGCAATCAACAGTTTTGCCATTTATGGTATATTTCACCTGTTATACCTACCAAAATGCATTACCTCGCATTTGTCTGGATTAAACCCCATTTGTCACTTCCCTCCCCAAGCCTCCAACCTACCTATATACTCTTGACAGTCCTCAACACTATCTGCCACTCCACCAACCTTGGTGTTATCCGCAAACTTATCAATCAGACCAGCTACATTTTCCTCCAAGTCATTTATGTAGACTACAAACAACGGAGGCCCTAGCACCGATCGCTGTCTTCCATTCAGAAAAACGTCGTCCTACTGCTATCCTTTGCCTTCTGTGACCAAGCCAAACCAGTTCTCCATCTTGCCACCTCACCTCTGATCCTGTGTGACTTAACCTTTTGTACCAATCTGCCATGAGGCACCTTGTCGAAGTCCATGTAGACAACACCCACTGCCCTCCCCTCATCAATCATCTTTGTCACCTTCTCAAAAAACTAGATCAAGTTATTGAGGTACGACCTCCCCAAAACCATGCTGTCTATCGCTAATGAGTCTGTTTCCAAATGGGTATAAATCCTGCCCCTGAGAATTAGAACATAGTGTAGAAGGAGGCCATTTGAACCATCGATTCTGCAGCGACCCACTTAAGCCCTCCTAACCTTTTTGGACACTAAGGGCAATTTAGCATAAGCCAATCCACCTAACCTGCACGTCTTTGGACTGTGGGAGGAAACCGGAGCACGCGGAGGAAACCTGCGCAGACACGGGGAGAACATGCAGACTCCGCACAGACAGTGACCCAGCATAGGGAATCAAACTTGGGACCCTGGTACTGTGAAGCCACAGTGCTAGCTACTGTGCTGCCCTAAATCAATGTCAGGAGTGGTATTCGAACCCACACCTCCAGAGGAGACTGCAAATTCTCTCCAATATTTTACCTACTACTGACATGAAGCTCACTGGCGTATAGTTTCCTGGATAACCCCTGCTACCTTTCTTAAACAGCGGTATCTCATTAGCTATTCTCCAGTCCTCTGGGATCTCACCTGTAGTCAATGAGGATACAAAGATGTCAGTTAAGGCCCCAGCAATTTCCTCCCTTCCCTCAGTACTCTGGGATAAATCCCTTCCGGTCCAGGAGACTTATCTACCTTCATGTCTTTTAAAAGACCCAATACTTCCTCTTTTTCAATGTCGGCATGATCCAGACTGTCCACACACCCAACCCAAGAATCATCTTCCACAAAGTCCTTTGGTGAACATTGATGCAAAGTACTCATTTAGTACCTCACCCATTTCCTCTGGCGCAACACATAGATTCCCCCCGCTGTCCTTGAGTGGTCCAATCCTTTCCCTAGCCACCCTCTGGCTTTTTACACATGAATAAACTGTTGGGATTTGCTTTAAATCCTACTTGCCAAAGACTTTTCATGACCCCCTCCTAATTTCCCACTTAAGTGAAGTATTAAAGGGCTTAACATTTTCAAAAGTGGACAAATCCCCAGGCCTCAATGAAATAACCTGGACTGTTGAGGGAAGCAAGAGATGAATTAGCGGAGGCTCTGACTATCGTTTTCCAATCCACTTTTTCTGCTGGCATGGTGCTGGAGGACTGTAAGACAGTTAACCTTGTGCTATTAATTACAGGCTTGTTATAACCTGCCCCTTTACTACTTGCTGGGGACTAATGGCAATCCCACAATTATTAGTGAGTATGAACTTCCCCAATGAGGAGGGGGGGGGGGGGGGGCAGAGAAATCATTAGCAGCCACCTGCATAAATAGAGCTGGCCAGTGTAGAACCAGCAGAGAGAGAGTGAGCGAGTACTGCTGCTGCTGCTGCTGCTGTTTTATACATATATATAATATACAAATGTAAATAAAGTTATTTCTTTTCGATTCTACAAACTCGTGCTGCATTCTTTGTGGCCCTCACAAAACTGGCGATGAGGGTTAAAGTGGATAGCTGTCTATGCTGCTGAAGCCACCTTCCTGGATTTTTGTTGGATACAGGTTGGAAATATGTTTTCTGTTGCACCATGCCTCTTTATGGAAGTTTGGATGTCTTTGGTGCTGCGCAGGAAAGTTGGAAACAGTACGCACAACGGGTGCGTTACTATTTCCGGGCGAATAACATCACTGAAAACAAGTGCCAGGTGGTCATTTTGCTCACTGCCTGTGGCCCGCATACGTTTGGGGTGATTAGGAGCCTTACATACCCAGCTGCACTGGACACCAAGGCATTTTGTGACCTTGGTGGGGCAACATTTTAACCCAACCATGTCCAGGGTTACCGGTTTAGTACCTCAGGAGAATCCCTTGCTGAATTTCTACGCAGGATTGCGGAGTACTGTGATTATGGTGAGACTTGGTCAGAAATGTTACGTGTCCAATTGGTTTGCAGTATTAACAACGTGGCCACCCAGAGAAAGTTGTTAGCCGAACCTGATGTTTCAACAGGCCATTCTGATAGCATTGTCCCGAGAGAGCGCAGAACGGGGAGTGCAGGAGCTACAGGGAATGGAGGTGCATGCCTTGGTGCGCAACCCCTTCCGTCCAAAAGTGTCTCCCCGTACCTTGGGCTGGGCGGCGACTGAATCGACGCCAGTGGCCACCGGACGTTCCTCCCCGAAGAGGGCCTTCTCCAGAACCGATGGATGTGGAGCCATGTCAGTGCCGGACTTGTGGATGTTGGCCCTGTCGTGGACACCGACCGGTCCTGGGGGCGCCAGAAGCACCGTCGTTTCGACAGAAACTGGGGCCAGCCCAAGGGCCGTACCTTCTATTTGGATGAACCTGCGGTGACTACTTCCGAGGATGTGGAGACAGAGGATGACTGCCTGTAGCTGCATTGTGTGGCAGCTCCCGATTAAGATGACGGTACGGGTCAATGGCCACCCGCTTGAGATGGAGTTGGACACTGATGCAGCGCTCTCCGTAATTGCCCAGAGGACATTCGACCACATCACACACGGTATACAGACCCTTACATTAACCGATACAAGGCCAGGTTGTCCATCTATACGGGGGAACCATTGGACATTGCAGGAACTACGATGAACCCTGTTGTTCATGGATACCAGGAGGGGAATTTCCCACTTATCATGCTGCGCGACTACAGGCCCAGCCTGTTGGGTCGGGACTGGTTGCGCCATTTGCGGCTGCAGAGGCAGCACATTCTTCAACAGGTTCTGGAGGATTGACGGAGGTATTAGGACGTTACCCAGATGTATTCCAGCCTGGTTTGGGGAAGATAAAAGATGCGCGCAATTCAACAGGTCCCTGCCCCGACTGACTCTTTGCATCTTCGTTCTTTTCTCGGCCTCGTAAACTATTACGGGAAGTTCCTCCCCAATCTGGCAACTACACTGGCCTCACTACACCTGCTAAAGAAGAATCACACCTGGGTTTGAGGTCAGCCGCAAGAAACCACTTTCCGGCGGGTGAAACAGCAATTGTCGTCATCTGGGTTATAAACCCACTATGATCCTGGAAAGCCTTTGCTCATCACGTGTGATGCATCCCCCTACGGTATTGGGGCCGTCCTGTCGCACAAGGCGGAGAACGGAGCCAAGCGGCCGATAGCTTTCGCCTCCTGCACATTGACTGCAGCAGAAAAGAAGTACACACAGAACAAGAAGGAGGGCCTGGCGGTGGTCTTTGCGCTAAACGCTTCCACCAGTATGTGTATGGCCGCCACTTCACTATCGTGACTGATCAGAAGCCTCTGCTTGGACTTTTCTGAGAGGATAAGCCAATTCCGCCCATTGCCTCCACACGGATCCAACGCTGGGCTTTGTTGCTCACTGCCTACGAGTATTCTCTGGAGCATAAACCAGGGACACAGATAGCGAATGCTGATGCACTGAGCTGATTGCCTTTGTCGACCGGCCCCATGTCGACCCCCACGACTAGTAAGGTGGTTGCAACCCTAAATTTTATGGACTCCTTGCCTGTCACGGCATCACAGGTCAGTGAGTGGACCCAAATGGATCCAATCCTCAGTTCGGCACATAGTCCTGTATGGTGGGCAGCATAGACAGCTCCCAGGCGAGTTGCGGACATTTTCCTCCAAGCTGTCAGAATTTAGTGTGGAAGATGGTATCCTCTTGTGGGGGACGCGTGTGGTCGTCCTGGAAAAAGGACAGGAGCAGATATTAAAGGACTTGCACAATGGACATCCGGGTGTGACCAAAATGAAAATGTTGGCTGGTGGCCAGGCCTCGAAGCCGACATTGAGAAGGTGGTCCAAAACTGCTCCATTTGCCAGGAGCAGCAGAAGCTTTCGCCAGCCGCGCCCCTACATCACTGGGAATGGCCTTGGGCGCGCTTGCTTGTGGATTTTGCCGGCCCTTTGCAAGGATCCATGTTCCTTTTAATAATCGATGCCCAATCTAAATGGTTAGAGGTGCATAAGATGGTGGGCACAGCGTCCTGCGCAACGATCGAGAAGATGCGTTTGTCTTTCAGTGCGCATGGCCTCCCCGAGGTGCTCATCATTGACAACGGCACTCCTTTCACAAGTGAGGAGTTTGTGAGGTTCATGAAGATGAATGGCATACTCCATATCTGCACTGCTCCATAGCACCCGGCTTCGAATGGGTTGACGGAGCACGCAGTGTAGATGTGCAAACGGGGCCTAACGAAACAGTCTTCCGGGTCTATGGACACTAGACTGGCTGTTTTTTTTTTTTGTTTTCATATAGGACCACTCCACATGCGGTGACTGGGGTAGCTCCCACGGAACTCCTAATGGGCCGGAGACTTCGCATCCGCCTTAGCATGGTTTTCCCGGACATTGGCGCAAAAGTACGCCGCAATCAAGAACGGCAGGGGCATGGCCTTTCTCAGCATCGGCCGGTTCAGTGACCCTGTGTTCGTTCGAAATTTTGCTGGTGGTGCCCAGTGGGTCCCTGGCATCATCTCTTACCAGGAACAAGCCCAGGGTCGACTCCAGCGCAAGCATGCAGACCATGTTTGGTCCAGAAGGCCGCCTCTTCCAAAGATTCCCTGCCCCCGAAGCTCACTTCTACAGCCGCAGAGACCAGACACAGTGGAGGATCACCCTCACGATCTTGCTCTGGCGCTGCACTCAAAGCCTGCGCAGGTCGTTGCAGAACCGTGTGGAGATAGGGACGCCGAGATGGAGACACAGGATGCCTCCGAGTAGGAGTCTTGGGTCCCACGGCCTGTGTATGTACAACCGTTACACCATTCATTGCTGAAGCGCCTTCTCAATACACGCCGCCCGATCTTGTGCAAATAGTGTCCTGCCTGCGGCAAAATGAGTCTGAAGCCCTCCTTCGCCAGGGTCTTCGGTGGATTCCTTGGACTTTGGGGGTGGAGGGATGTTATAACCTGCCCCTTTTATTAATGGCTGGGGACAAATGGCAATCCCACAATAGGGCAGCACGGTAGCATGGTGGTTAGCACAATTGCTTCACAGCTCCAGGGTCCCAGGTTCGATTCCCAGCTTGGGTCACTGTCTGTGTGGAGTCTGCCCATTCTCCCCGTGTGTGCGTGGGTTTCCTCCGGGTGCTCCGGTTTCCTCCCACAGTCCAAAGATGTGCAGGTTAGGTGGATTGGCCATGCTAAATTGTCCTTAGTGTCCAAAATTGCCCTTAGTGTTGGGTGGGGTCACTGGGTAATGGGGATAGGGTAGAGATGTGGGTTTGGGTAGGGTGCTCTTTCCAAGAGCCGGTGCAGACTCAATGGGCTGAATGGCCTCCTTCTGCACTGTAAATTCTATGATTCTATGAATCCTGAGTGAGTATGAGCTTCCCCAATGAGGGGGCAGAGAAATCATTAGCAGCCACCTGCATAAATTGAGCTGGCCAGTCTGGAACCAGCAGAGAGAGAGGAGTGAGCAGTAAGGGATTACTGCTGCTGCTGTTGTATACATGTAAATTGTAAATAAAGTTATTTGTTTTCGATTCTACAAACTCGTGCTGGATTCTTCGTGGCCCTAAATTTCCGTTGCTCTTTGTTCTTTTTGGGCAGTGCCGCTGAGTTTGTCCCTGAGTTTGATTCTGTAAGTTGATTAACACTAAAAGATTGTCAGGAGGCAAAGGGTCATGTTTGATGGATGGTTTTGTGACTTAGGCTGGACACAGCACTATGTCTCTGGTGTTTTGTGATAGTATCAATGATTTGGACTTTAACATAGGAAGTGCAATTAAGAAGTATGCAAATGCTGCTGAAATTGGCAGTGTGGTTGGTTATGAAAATGAAAAATAAATTGCAGGAAATCAGTGGATTAATCAGGTAAGTTTAACAGTAGTAAATGGAGCTCAATCTGGAGAAGTGCTCGGCAATACCTTTTGGAGAAGAGTAACAAGGCAAGGGAATACATAATAAATGGTAAGATACTGAGAAGTGTAGAGGGATATAAGCTCTGAAGATGGCTGGTCAGGTAGAGAAGATGGTCAAGAAGACATATGTAATGCTTATCTTTATTAGCTGGTGCACAGAATATAAGGGCTGGGAAGTAATGCTGGGACTGTATAAAACACTAGTTAAACCACAGCTAGAGTACTGCAGTTGTGGTCACTACACTATAAGAAAGATGTGATTGCACGAGGGAAGGTACAGAAGCGATTTACAAGGATGATGCCGGATTGGAGAATTTTAGTTATCTGTAAAGATTGCATAGGCTAGTGTTTACTTTGGAGGCTGAGGAGGGACCTAATTGAGGTATATAATTGAGAAGTCTAGATAGAGCAGCGGGAAGGCTCTAATCTCCTGGATTGAGAGGTCCACAACCAGATGGCATAGATTTAGCTTGAGAGTAGGAAGTTTCAGAGACGATTTGATGGGACATCTTTTTCACACTGAGGGCGGTAGGCATCTGGAATTCACTGCCTGAATGAATGGTGATGACAGAAACGGGGCAGCACGGTGGTGCAGTGGATAGCACTGCTGCCTCACAGCGTCAAGGTCCCAGGTTCGATCCCGGCTCTGGGTCACTGTCCGTGTGGAGTTTGCACATTCTCCCCGTGTTTGCGTGGGTTTCGCCCCCACAACCCAAAGATGTGCAGGGTAGGTGGATTGGCCACTCTAAATTGTCCCTTAATTGGAAAAAATGAATTGGGTACTCTAAAGTTATTTTTTAAAAAGACAGAAACGGTCATTGCATTTGATAAGTATTTGAGTACACAGCTGAAGTGCTGTAGTTTACGGGGGCTGCACCCTAAAAATCAGGAAGTGGAATTGGGCTGGCTGGCTTCTTATTGGCTAGCACGGGCTGAATGGCCTTCCATGCTATGAATTTGTTAATTGTATTTCCATGTTCCCGTTAATCTGCATGTATCTGATATATATTAGATGTATATGGTTGCAGAATTTTCTGCTCTCTCCGGATTTCAGATTAGGGCGTTTGTTTTCAGGGTGTGGTTGCATTTATTTCCCATCTTGCTGCTCAGATAGTTGGTGATGGGCCTTTTGTAATTGCTGCAGTTCCACACAGTTGCTAGGCAACGAATGGACAGCAATCTTGACACTGATGAAGGAAAAGTGAAAAGTGTTTTAAGGCAGGAGAGTGTGTGATTTGACAGAGGAACTTGTAAGTTATGTTTCCAGGACATCTCTACATCAGTGGAGTAACAATGTTAAAACAGTCCACAGGATGTAAGCTGGGTGAACATGAAGAAAGTTTTCTCTCCACTGGTCCAAGCTTGTTCCTGACTTTGTTTAACGTGGGTACCTTGGGGGCATTGTCATTGTCCACACGGGTTGGTGGTCAGACGTTGGTGATCTGTGGATCCACTCCCTGCTGCAGCCGCTGACACACACAGACTTCCTCCGCCAGTTCAGCTGTTGAGAGCGTTTTGTCTGGCACCTCTCCCGGACTTTGTCACCCTTGGCCGACCTACCAGGAGCAAGGAACTCCTGACGGACTCGTCGGGGGGAGGGAGGGGGTAGTCGGAACGCACACACACCTCTCCAGCAGGTCGAGGTAGCGATCCACACAGGGTTAAGTAATGTAACAGGTCCTGTGCACCAGCAGTTTAACTCGCCACAGTGTAACAGAATAGTTGAGAAATCAGGTCAACCAACTCGGTGTCAAATAACAGCTACTGCAAACAGCTCCGTACACATCAGAGTTAAGAGGCTTAAGAACAGTAAGTTTCTTAAATATTTGGTCAAATAACCATTATTCAAAACCATTGTATAGAGGGAAGTAATTTTTTAAAAATATATATTTTATTTAGATATTTATAATCTTAGGGCAGCACTGCTGCCTCACGGCGCCGAGGTCCCAGGTTCGATCCCGGCTCTGAGTCACTGTCCGTGTGGAGTTTGCACATTCTCCCCATGTTTGCGTGGGTTTCACCCCCAAAACCCAAAAATGTGCAGGGTAGGTGGATTGGTCACGTTAAATTGGCCCTTAATTGGATAAAATGTATTGGGTACTCTAAATTTAAAAAAAGATATTTATAATTTTAACCATCAGGTATCAACAAGAACAAAACAATATAACCAACACACCCCAGCCAGCATGGCTTATGCAAACAGGACCCCCTTCCCACTGGTTTTCCTGACCTTACCTGACTCCCCCCTCCCCCCCCCCAACAATGCCTGCTCCCCCCCCCCCCCCTTGCTGACAGCTTAATTTTTCTTGAAGAAGTCGATGAACGGCCGCCACCTCCGGGCAAACCCCTGCAACGATCCCCTCAAGACTAATTTGATTTTCTCGAGTCTGAGAAAGCCCGCCATGTCGCTAACCCATACCCCCGACTTCGGGGGTTCTGGGTCCCTCCATCCTCATAGGACCCATCTCCGGGCCACCAGGGAGGCAAAGGCCAGGACATTGGCCTCTCTCACCCCCCCTGGGTTCCAGGATCATCCGACACATCAAAAATCGCCACCTCTGGACTCGACACCACCCTCACCTTTAATATTTCTGACATGATGTCAGCAAACCCCTGCCAGAAACCTTTCAGCCTCAGGCATGCCCAAAACATATGGACATGGATCGCAGGCCCCCCTGCACAGCACCCACACCTAGCCTCCACCCTCTCAAAGAACCTGCTCATCCAGGCCATCGTCATGTGCACCCTGTGGACCACCTTAAACTGTATCAGGTTGAGCCTGGCGCACGACGAGGATGCATTGACTTGCCTCAGGGCCTCCCCATTAATCCAACCTCCAGCTCCCCACCCAGCTCTTCCTCCCACTTTCTCTTCACCTCTCCTACCGGGGCTCCCTCCCACTCCATCAGTTCCTTATAGATCTCTGAGATCTTCCCCTCCCCTACTCCTATTCTCAACACCACCTTGTCCTGCAGTACCCGGTGCGGGATGGTCGAAACCTGCCTCCGCACAAAGTCCCTCACTTGCAGATACCAGAACCCATTCCCACCTGGCAACTCAAACTCCTCCTCCAAGCTCTGGGAGCCCTCATTAATAAAGAGATCTCTCGATCTCCGCCCACTGCCACCTTCAGAACCCCCCATCACGCACCCCCCCCCCCCCCCCCCCGGAATGAACTGGTGGTTACCGCATATCGGTGCCCACACTGACGCCCCCACCTGTCCCATGCACGGTAGCACAAGTGGATAGCACTGTGGCTTCACAGCGCCAGGGTCCCAGGTTTGATTCCCCGCTGGGTCGCTATCTGTGTGGAGTCTGCACGTTCTCCCCGTGTCTGCGTGGGTTTCCTCTGGGTGCTCCGGTTTCCTCCCACAGTCCAAAGATGTGCAGGTTAGGTGGACTGGCCATGATAAATTGCCCTTAGAGATGAAAAAGGTTAGGAGGGGTTATTGGGTTACGGGAATAGGGTTGAAGTGAGGGCTTAAGTGGGTCGGTGCAGACTCGATGGGCCGAATGGCCTCCTTCTGCACTCTATGTTCTATGTTCTATGTGCTGCCGCCACTGTCCCCATACCCTCAGGGCTGCCAGTACTACCGGGCTTGTGGATACCTGGCCGGCGAGAACGGCAGAGGTGCCGTTAACAGTGCCCCTAAACTCGTGCCCCTACATGAGGCTGCGTTCACCCGCTCCCTACCCCACTATCCACTTCCTGACCATCGCTATATTCGACGCCCAATAATAATTTATAACATACAATGCAGAAGGAGGCCATTTGGTCCATCAAGTCTGCACCGATCTACTTAAGCCCTCACTTCCACCCTAGCCCCGTAACAATAACCCTCCTAACCTTTTTGGACACTAAGGGCAATTTAGCATGGCCAATCCACCTATTCGGATTTAACATTCGGAAGAGCCAGCCCCCTCCACGCCCCCACTCCAGCACCTTCTTCACCTGTGGGGTTTTACCCGCCCAAACAAATCCCGAGATCACCATATTTACTTTTCAAAAAAATGCCTTGAGGATAAAAATTGGAAGGCTCTGAAAGAGAAACAGAAACCTCAGAAGAAATGTCATTTTCACTGTCTGTACCCACCCCACCAATGACAGCAGGAGCGCACCCCACCTCCGAAAGTCCCCCCCTCATCTGTTCTACCAACCGACCCAAATTGAGTTTATGCAGCTGCTCCCACACCCGCGCCACCTGAATACCCAAATACTGAAAGCTCCCCCCTACCAACTTGAATGGCATCTCCCCCAATCTCTTCTGCCCCCTTGCCTGAATCGCAAAGACCTCGTCCTTGCCCATATTCAATTTATACCCTGAAAACCGACCAAATTCCTCTAATACGAAGGAAGTATTTTAATTGACATTCAAACCGATCTCAAATAGACCTGAGACCTACCTTCTCCTGCTCAAAAATGTCAAAGTTTGTAGAAATAGATCTTTCAATTTAGCGGAGTGACACCATTCACTTAGAGCAGACACTCGAATGTTTCCCAATGAGTTTCCTTTCGTCATTCAAGCTTTCTTCGTTGCAGATTAGCAAGGCGTTTTGAGCCAGTAGAATACACATTTTCTCAAACAGCCTGCAATAAATGCAAAGTCTCCTGGGAGAGGGACATAAACACCAAGTGTTCCTTAGCAACCAGAGCAGCGCATATAACGCCAGAAGGGAATGGGGAAGATTTGTGCCGTGTTGTAAAAAGCTCTTGTACTCGCAAGTGTCAAAAATCATTTTAGAATAGCGTTTCCAAGTTCTTGCTCCCGCGGTATTGCCCCAATTCCAGCATTTTTAGGAATTGCCCCCAGGGGAGGGTGAGTGATGGAGGAAGCTCAGTCTGCAGCAGATGTGTCTGTGGAGAGGACACTGGCCCTGATCAAACCCGACGCCATTGACAACGCGGACGAAATCGAAGAGACCATTCTCCGATCCGGATTCACCGTTCTTCAAGTAAGCTGTGTGGTTTCTACCGAGTAATGTCTGATATCATTGTCTACAATGCAACTTTTACAGCCCAATACTGTCAATTAGAATTCAATTTTAACGTTTTACAGCATTGCTAGTTTTAGTTGTGGGGTGGTGGATTTATGTGTTTGATCATTTTTTTAAAAAGCTGCGTTCAGTTTACCATTATCAATTTTGTTTCACTGGTTATCGTGTATGTTGTTGAATATCAAAAAATATAGAGGAAAGTAGTGCCATAGGGGTATGGCCCACACGTTCAAACAGTGATGATAAAACAGCATGTTTTTACTTGCCAAAAATTTGTTTTGTTCCAAATCAAATAGAGTTGAGGGAAAAGGGGATAGTTTACACATGTTGCTGTTTTCAAACCCATCACAAATTTAAATTTGCAAGAAGTACATCACTGAGTGGGAGAAAAAACATAAATTTGTTTGCAGATTTAGAATACTCAATTCTTTTTTTCCCAATTAAGGGGCAATTTAGCGTGGCCAATCTACCTACCCTGCACATCTTTGGGTTGTGGGGATGAGACCCATGCAGACGTGGGGATGAGACCCATGCAGACATGGGGAGAACGTGCAAACTCCACACAGACGGTGACCCAGGGCCGGGATTGAACCCTGGTCCCCAGCACCGTGAGGCAACAGTGGGCTGCGCCACCGTGCAGCCCAGGAAAAGCCATATATTAATAAGTATTTAAAAAATGTGAATTAATCTGAACTTTTTCCCATTGCAGAAACGGAAAGTAGTGTTAAGTCCAGAGCTCTGCAGTGATATTTATGCTGCGCATTATGGAAAAATGTTCTTTCCCAGTTTAACAGCATTCATGAGTTCTGGACCAACTATTGCCATGGTTATTGTCAGACATCAAGCAGTAGCTTACTGGAGAGACTTGATTGGACCTGCAAATAGTGTAAATGCAAAAGAAACACATCCAGGCAGGTGAGTGATCTCAGAAATTTGTGTGTGTGGGGCAAATCTATGTCCCATCATGGTGCCAACACCCCATAAGAACACAATTGTGTCTTTCAATAACTATGGTGGAGCTTCTTTGTGGGAGGTGCGGGGTGTAATTTATATCTAACCTATTAGTTCGGTGATGCACGATCAATGAGAGTGGTCCAAGAAATAGCTGATGAAATTCAACGTGGGCAAGGGCGAGGTCTTGCACTTTGGAAAAAAGAATAGAGGCATGGACTATTTTCTAAACGGTGACAAAATTCATAATGCTGAAGTGCAAAGGGACTTGGGAGTCCTAGTCCAGGATTCTCTAAAGGTAAACTTGCAGGTTGAGTCCGTAATTAAGAAAGCAAATGCAATGTTGTCATTTATCTCAAGAGGCTTGGAATATAAAAGCAGGGATGTACTTCTGAAGCTTTATAAAGCATTAGATAGGCCCCATTTAGAATACTGTGAGCAATTTTGGGCCCCACACCTCAGGAAGGACATACTGGCACTGGAGCGGGTCCAGCGGAGATTCACACGGATGATCCCAGGAATGGAAGGCCTAACATACGATGAACGTCTGAGGATCCTGGGATTATTTTCATTGGAGTTTAGGAGGTTGAGGGGAGATCTAATAGAAACTTACAAGATAATGAATGGCTTAGATAGGGTGGACGTAGGGAAGTTGTTTCCTTTAGCAGGGGAGACTAGGACCCGGGGGCACAGCCTTAGAATAAAAGGGAGTCACTTTAGAACAGAGATGAGGAGAAATTTCTTCAGCCAGAGAGTGGTGGGTCTGTGGAATTCATTGCCACAGAGGGCGGTGGAGGCCGGGACGTTGAGTGTCTTTAAGACAGAAGTTGACAAATTCTTGATTTCTCGAGGAATTAAGGGCTAAGAAAGAGAGAGCGGGTAAATGGAGTTGAAATCAGCTATGATTGAATGGTGGAGTGGACTCGATGGGCCGAATGGCCTTACTTCCGCTCCTATGTCTTATGGTCTTAAAGTAAGGTTGTAGTCCAACTGAAGGCTTTAATAAGCTAGATGTTTCCCCCAGCTGCTCAGGTTCAGAATGAAGACTGCTGGGGTGGCACGGGTTCTTATACCCCGCCTAGCAGGGCGGAGCTATCATACATTCTAACCAATAGAAAGCATACAGTTTCCACCAATGGTGCTTTAGCCTATCAGGTACCGTAATACCTATAATACCACATTCACCCCCTGTTAAAAAAGAGTCCAGCGGGAGTGGTGGCCTGAAACTACAAAACATCGCAACGTGGTATAATTAGTTATGGAGGTACCGTAATACCTCCGTACAGTGTTTAGTAACTATTTACAATTCTGATAGCTATGTACATTTGATGGTTTATATTTACAGTTTACAATTAAAATGAAGCAATCAGTTGATCGGGGGCCCTGGTCGTCCTCTGTGATCGTCGGAGCTTCGGCGGTGACTCCGGTGGAGGCTCGGGCGTCTGTGACTCCGGGAGCGTGGCTTTGATCTCCATGGCAGCTTCGGCACCCCTAGACGGCGCTGGTGGGGAAAACGGTTGACCTGGGAAGGGAGCGCCTGCGGAGGGCGTCGATGGGTGGGGGGGGTGGCCTAGACGGGGCCGGCGGAAGGACGATCCTCCTGTAAGGTGCTGCGGTGGAGGGGAGGGTGGGACTGGTAGCTGGGATGTCCCGTAGGGAGACCGTATCGTGTTGGCCGTCGGGATAAATCACGTAGGCGTACTGGGGGTTAGTATGGAGCAGATGGACCCTCTC
The DNA here is from genome assembly GCF_047496885.1 of Scyliorhinus torazame. Classification (NCBI taxonomy): domain Eukaryota; kingdom Metazoa; phylum Chordata; class Chondrichthyes; order Carcharhiniformes; family Scyliorhinidae; genus Scyliorhinus; species Scyliorhinus torazame. The sequence continues at coordinate 255,195,079 of NC_092713.1, read as the reverse complement.
AACCAACGGGTCCGACTTGTGCGCTCGCACGTGTTTTCGGAGCATGATGTGTGCTGCCAGCCAGGTCGGGAGCGAGGTCCCAGAGGATGACTTCCTAGGGAAGACAAGGATACGTTCGTGAGGTGTCTGATTGGTGGTCGTACAAATCAGTAACCGGATGGAGTGGAGGGCATCCGGTAGGACATCTTGCCAGCGGGAGACTGGGAGGTTCCTGGGCAGTAGGGCCAGTAGGACAGTCTTCCAGACCGTTCCGTTCTCCCTCTCTACCTGTCCGTTACCCTGGGGGTTGCAACTGGTTGTCCTGCTCGAGGCGATGCCCTTGCCGAGCAGGAATTGACGCAGTTCGTCGCTCATAAAGGAGGACCCCCTATCACTGTGTATATAAGCGGGGAACCCGAACAGTGCAAAGATGCTATGGAGGGCCTTGATGACGGTGGTGGCGGTCATGTCGGGGCAGGGGATGGTGAATGGGAACCGGGAGTACTCGTCAATCACGTTCAGGAAGTACGTGTTGCGGTCGGTGGAGGCGAGGGGGCCTTTGAAGTCCATGCTGAGGTGTTCAAAGGGACGGGAAACCTTTATCAGGTGCGCTTTCTCTGGTCGGTAGAAGTGCGGTTTGCACTCCACGCAGATTCGGCAGTCCCTGGTGGCTGTCCTGACCTCCTCGATGGAATAGGGCAGGTTGCGGCTCTTGACAAAATGGAAAAAGCGAGTGACCCCTGGGTGGCAGAGGTCCTCGTGGAGGGCTCGGAGGCGGTCCACTTGTGCGGTGGCACATGTGCCGCGGGACAGGGCATCAGGAGGCTCGTTTAGCTTCCCGGGACGATACAAGATCTCGTAGTTGTAGGTGGAGAGTTCGATCCTCCCCCACAAGATCTTGTCGTTTTTTATCTTGCCCCGCTGTGCATTATCAAACATGAAAGCAACCGATCATTGGTCCGTGAGGAGAGTGAATCTCCTACCGGCCAGGTAATGCCTCCAATGTCGCGCAGAGTCTACTATGGCCTGGGCCTCCTGTTCGACTGAGGAATGGCGGATTTCGGAAGCATGAAGGCTACGAGAGAAGAAGGCCACGAGTCTGCCCGCTTGGTTGAGGGTGGCCGCCAGAGCTACGTCAGACGCATCGCTCTCGACCTGGAAGGGGAGGGACCCGTCGATGGCGTGCATCGTGGCCTTTGCAATGTCTGCTTTGATGTGGCTGAAGGCCTGGCGGGCCTGTATCAACAGGGGAAAAGGTGTGGATTGGATCAGGGGATGGGCCTTGTCTGCGTAGTTGGGGACCACTGGGCGTAGTAGCTAAAAAACCCTAGGCAACGTTTCAGGGCCTTGGGGCAGTGAGGGAGGGGGAACTCCATAAGGGGGCGCATGCGTTCAGGGTCGGGGCCTTTAACTCCATTTCGCACTACATAGCCGAGGATGGCTAGGCGGTCAGTGCTAAACACGCATTTATCCTTGTTGTATGTAAGGTTAAGGATTTTTGCAGTCTGGAGGAATTTTCGGAGGTTGGTGTCGTGGTCCTGATGATCGTGGCCGCAGATGGTGACATTATCGAGATACGGGAATGTTGCCCGTAAACCGTACCGGTCAACCATTCGGTTCATCTCGCGCTGGAAGACCGAGACACCGTTAGTGACACCAAAGGGAACCCTTAAGAAGTGATAGAGCCGCCCGTCTGCCTCGAAGGCAGTGTATTTGCGGTCATTAGTACGGATGGGGAGCTGGTGGTAGGCGGACTTGAGATCCACCGTGGAGAAGACCTTATAATGCGCGATCCTGTTTACCAGGTCGGATATGCGGGGGAGTGGATATGCGTCCAGCTGCGTAAACCTGTTGATGGTCTGACTGTAGTCGATGACCATCCTATGCTTCTCCCCGGTCTTTACCACCACTACTTGAGCTCTCCAGGGGCTGTTACTGGCTTCAATGACCCCTTCCCTCAGTAGCCTTTGGACCTCTGACCTAATAAAGATCCGGTCCTGGGCACTGTAGCGTCTGCTCCTGGTGGCGGCGGGTTTGCAATCCGGGGTGAGGTTCGCAAACAGGGAAGGCGGGTCGACCTTAAGGGTCGCAGGGCGCAGACAGTAAGGGGGGTATAGGGCCGCCGAATTTGAAGGTCAGACTTTGAAGGTTACACAGGAAGTCTAAACCCAGGAGTGTAGCCGCGCAGAGGCGGGGAAGGACGTAGAGACGGAAATTTTTGAACTACTTCCCTGGACTCTGAGGTTTGCTACACAAAACCCCTTTATCTCCACTGAGTATGAACCAGAAGCCAGGGAGATTTTTTGATTAATGGGGTGGATGAGGAGAGAACAGCGCCTTACCGTGTCATGGTGCATGAAGCTCTCCGTGCTCCCAGAGTCAATTAGGCAGGGCGTCTAGTGCCCGTTGATGAATACGGTCGTCGTAGCAGTTGAGAGTGTGAGAGTGTTCGAGGCCGAGACTGACCCAGAGTCACCGAGGCTAATCGCAGCAGTTGAGAGTTCTCTTCGGGCAGTGCGTGGTCAGCCGAGCGGTCCTGGGGGTTCATCCAAGATGGCGGCTCCCATTGGTCGCACATGTCTGGGGGTGCACAAAATGGCGGCACCCATCCCTCCAATGTGGCGTCCGTGGAACAAAGTGGTGGCGCCCAGGGTCTGCACGTGGCCCTGGAATATGAAGATGACGGTGACCGCTGGCCGCAAGCGGCCCGTGGCGAAGTTTATGGTTGCGGTCCGCATTCGCCGCCGGAGACCGCGACAACCGCACGGGCCTGGCATCCCCCACGAAATGGCCCTTTTTGCCGATTCCCTTGCAGGTGGATGCGCGGGCCGGGCAGCGCTGGCGGGGGTGCTTGGCCTGCCCGCAAAAGTAGCAGCGGGGCCCCTCGGGGTTGCCAGGCCGCCTTGCAGCGCAGGCCTGTGGGGGAATGGGGGAAGTCTCGGGGTCGGCCGCGAAGGGGTTACACGCTGCCCAGGGGGCTGCCGCGCGGTTGGGAACATAAGAGCGGGCGTTCCTGGAGGCCACGTCCAGGGGGCCTGCAAGGGCCCGTGCCTCCCTGAGACCCAGAGTGTCCTTTTCTACCAGACGCTGGCGGATTTGTGAAGATAGCATACCTGCCACGAAAGCGTCCTGGACTAAGAGTTCCGTGTGTTTGCTCACCGAAACTTTAGGCAGCTGCAGCTTCTGCCCAACACCAGGAGTGCACGGTAGAATTCCTCCAGCGATTCCCCAGGGGTTTGTCGCCTTGCTGCAAGCAGGTGCCGGGCATAGACCTGGTTTACCGGGCGAATATAGTGTCCTTTTAGCAGCTCTATTGCTGCATCGAAGTCTTCCGCTTCCTCGATGAAGGTGTAAATCTCCGGGTTCACCCTTGAGTGCAGGACGTGCAGTTTCTGCTCTCCCGTGGGTGCGTTTTCGGCCGTCCCGAGATACCCTTTAAAGCACGCGAGCCAGTGCTTGAAGATTACCGCTGAGTTCGCCGCGTGGGGGCTAAGTTGCAGACACTCAGGCTTGATTCGGAGCTCCATCCTTTCTTCTTAAAAAATTAGCTTATTAAATCGATGCACGATCAATGACCACTAAAGTGAGGTTGTAGTCCAACTGAAGGCTTTAAATAGCTAGATGTTTCCCCCAGTAGCTCAGGTACAGAATGAAGGCTGCTGGGGTGGCATGGGTTCTTATACCCCGCCTAGCAGGGCGGAGCTATCATACATTCTAACCAATAGAAAGCACACAGTTTCCACCAATGGTGCTTTAGCCTATCAGGTACCGTGATACCTATAATACCATATTTGGGAAGTAAAATGGGTGGCTGATCTGATCTTGTCAATTTCCCACTGAGTAAAGCATAGGTTGTTAAGATTTCTTCTCTGCCCATCTGTTTCTGAAATCAGCAACGAGTGGGCAAAAGGCAAACATCATATTAGCACTATTGCTTCACAACGCCAGGGTCCCAGGTTCAATTCCCGCTTGGGTCACTGTCTGCGGAGTCTGCACATTCTCCCTGTGTCTGCGTGGGATTCCTCTGGGTGCTCCGATTTCCTCCCACAAAGTCCCAAAAGACGTGCTTGTTAAATTGGACGTTCTGAATTCTCCCTCTGTGTACTCAATTAGGCTTCCCGATAGTGCCGGTGGTGACTAGGGGATTTTCGCAGTAACTTCATTGCAATGTTAATGTAAGCCTACTTGTAGCAATAATAAATATTATTATTATATTCTCAATTGATGCAGACTAGGTTTGATGACCCTAATGGCTAATTCTGTGAATTTTAAATCACAGCTTTTGACATTAGGAGGTGGAAGCTTTATTATAACAATTGAGCAGTTTCCATTAATACACTTAATACATTTTATTTTTAAAATTGGTGTTAAGACTGCTGCAGTTTTACATATAAAAATGCCAGTGAATTGTATATTTCCTTTGACCTGCTTCTGCCTGTTACAGTTTAAGAGCTCTATATGGGACGGATGAGCTGAGGAATGCTGTACATGGTAGTGAGACCACTTCTGCTGCAGAGAGGGAAATTCGGTTAATTTTTCCTGATGGTAAGTCTTTAATCTAAAGGCTATGATTGTTTCCAATTTCTAATCTCCATTTTCTTTACTGCAAGTAATGGCAGGTGTGGACCTATTTTATCTCTCCCCTTGTCTCCTGCTGCCAGAACAACAAGCAAAATTACCCAAATGATTTCATATCAGTAAGCTATGAAAACAAATTCTGTTTAAAATTATTCAAAAATCTTGGTCCTTGCTAACCACTGCACCACTGTGCTGCCCATACATCCATTCTTCTGTTTATTGATCCAGGTCTTTAATTATAGATTGTAAATAGCAGAGACTATAGAATTGATCCATGCGGCACTCCACTGGTAACAGACTACCAACTTAAAAATGCCCCATTTACGCCCACTCTCTGCTTCCTGCCCATTAACCAATCCTCTTTCCATGTTTCCCATGAGTCCTCGGGTGAATTTTACAGAGTGGGTGGATGGTTATTGGTCGCTCCTCCCCACCTCTGGTAGAAAAGTCAGCCAGCAACTTGCCAACTTATGTTAAAGAATGCTTCCTTTAAGTTGTGGGCGGGGTCAAGAGAGATGGCGATTAGGGGGAACCATAGGTTTGAGCCAGGGAAGTGGGATGGGAGATTTCGGAGATGGGAGTTAGGGTATTTGTTTCTGGGGGGCCGTTTTGAGAGGCTGGAGGAGTTGGGGGAGAAATATGGACTGGGGCAGGGGGAAATATTTAGATATCTGCAGATCTGGGATTTTGTCAGGCTTCCCGATAGTGCTGGCTTCCCCATCCCCCATTGTTGAAGGAGGTATTGATGATAGGTGGTGTCGCCGATTTATGGGAAGATTCTGGTGGCGGGGACAAGGTATCATTGGAGGGTATTAAAGCTAAGTGGGAGGAAGAGTTGGGGGAGGGTATAGAGGACGGGCTGTGGTGTGAGCTGGTCCTGAGGGTAAACGCCACAAACTCATGCGCGAGGTTGGGGCTGATACAGTTGAAGGTGGTATCTAGGGCGCACCGCACGAGGGCAAGGATGAGCTGTCTTTTTGAGGGGGTGGAGGAAGTGTGTGGGTGCTGTGGGAGGGGCCCCACAAACCATGTTGATATGATTTGGTCCTGCCCAAAACTGAGGGGTATTAGAGGGAGGTCATTAAGATCATCTTGGGGGTGGTGCTTTTGAGGTTTGAACCAAGGCCCCAAGAAGCAATTTTTGGGGTGTCGGACCAGCCTTGGTTGCAGACTGGTGTGGGGGCAGATGTCTTAACCTTCGCCTCGCTGATTGCCTGTTGGGGCGGAGGTCAGCTTCTCCGCTCTGTGCCTCTCGGCTTGGCAGAGGGACCTGCTGGAATGTTTGACGCTCGAGAAGGTAAAGTTTGAGTTGAGGGGGAGGATGGAAGGGTTCTACAAATGATGGACATTGTTTATCCTGCACTTTCAAGAATTGGATGCCATCGAACATTAGGGTGGTGTGGTGGGGGGCAGAGTTGAGTGTATTGTTTACTATGTAGGGGATGACCCTGGACTCTATTTTTTTGTATTTGGGAGGTTGGGGTGATGTTTGGGTGTGTTTGTTGAAGGGGATGCTGGTTGGGGGGTTGCTATTTTATTTGTTCTTGTCTTTCATTAGGTGTACATTTGATGAAAAAGTGGAAAATGAGGATAATAAAAATATTTTAAAATATATATATATATTGACAGGTCCTGTTTCCCCAATTCCAACTGCACAGGATGCAATAACATACCTGAGCAAATTTGTAAATCCTACATTGTTGTCTGGACTGACTGAACTCTGCAAACAGAAACCCACAGACCCTATTGTAAGTACTTTTCAGTTAGTAAATCTTATATATTTTATGTATTCATTAAATGCTTACTAAGTCATTCTTGCTTACATTAAATATGTTTTTCTTTACTATTGTTGAAGTGGACAGAGAGAATAATTTTCAATTTGTGTCCTGTTGAAATGGAAGTTCTAATGCTGGATTTTTTCACAGCTGGAGGGTTTGCATTACTTTGATCTGAGTGGCTTTGTAATATATGAATTTTCAGAATGGTGCTTCCATCTGGTACGTGATGGAGAAGCAATAACTCCACACTGTCTATTCCTGTTGTCAGCCATGCAAATTTAGTGTGCAGGAAAGGGAGGGAACATTTGTAGAGTATCACATTGCCAGCATCTCACATGCAGTTCCTCATGACATTGCAAATGTATTGAAAGCTGCTTGTTAGTCCTCAATGTGAGAGAATTGTGCACAGTGGAAGGAGAAAACGTATGTTGTGACTGGCTTCAATCAATTAATCGGAAACATTTTGTTAATTCTGCTTGCTATCCAGGGGCCCAGTTGGAAAGTGATTATGTTGGCCTCATTATAGTTTTGTACAGTTGCAATGTGCAACTCTTAGTGTAATCTGGACATATTTTTATTGAAGCAAGCCATGCAAGTTATTTTGTATGCGAGACATTCAAGTACTCAATTAAAAAATTGAATAAGCTTTAAATTGGAACTGCTGGCTCACGGTGGTTGGCACTGCTGCCTCACGGTGCAGAGGACCCAGGTTCGACCCCAGCCCCAGGCCACTGTCTGTGTGGAGTTTGCACATTCTCCCATGTCTGCGTGGGTCTCACCCCCCAACCCAAAGATGTGCAGGGTAGGTGGATTGGCCACGCTAAATTGCCCCTTAATTTAAAAAGAAGCTTTATGTTGGAACTGATATTTCTCTCTTTGGTTGTTTATCTTTCACAGTCACTATTGCATCTTGCTTGCCAGTTGCCCTCTGCTGCTGTGAATATTCTTACAATCACTACTGCATTGTCATAAATTTTGTGCAGTTCAGTATCAATTTATGAAGTAACCCCAACATTTTAAGGATTTATTCCCAGCCTTTGTGGTGCATATCCTGTAATGTACAGTTGGGAACATTTACATTAAAGTACTGTTCATCATTGAAGTGAATTAATTCTTAATTGTGCACTGTGTGTCTTTTCCCTGATGGAATTAATGACATCTCTCTAAACTGACTCACTACAAAGGTTTAAGCGAAAGCTGCTTTTGGCACTTTCATCTAGTTAATGGTTACATGGGCCTAAATCACCAAATTGACCATATTTACTAATAGACAATCTAATGCTGGGAGGCGGGAGGGCTGGCATGGTGGCGCAGTGGTTAGCACTGCTGCCTCACGGCGCCGAGGACCCGGGTTCGATCCCAGCCCCGGGTCACTGTCCGTGTGGAGTTTGCAACGTGTCTGCGTGGCTCTCATCCCCACAACCCAAAGATGTGCAAGGTAGGCGGATTGGCCATGCTAAATTGTCCCTTAATTTGGAAAAAAAAGAATTGGGTACTCTAAATTTTTTTTTAAAAATCATGTAGAGGGAGATAGAGTCTGATCTAACCCCAAATGGGAAAGTCCCTGCTAAAACATAGCGGAAATTGCACCACTTACCACTGAAATGGTATATTAATGTCCATGTATAGTAACTATGATTTAAAAAGATTGAAGTTCATTTAATCTTTTAGATGTCATTTTATATATTATGCTCTTTTACAGACCTGGCTCGCAGATTGGCTAATTGCAAACAATCCCAACAAACCAAACATTCATGAAGATCTGATAAAAGAGCCATAAATATGGCAACGCTGACAGAGAAGGACTCACATTTGTTGAAAAAGTGAAATCCAGCTACAACTTTCAGAAAATTTGCACTGTCACTTAACCAATGCAAACAATTGGCTTTGAGTTTTAATACTTTCAAAATATCTGAGGTGGTTGTTATTTTGATATGAAATTGGAAATAAGGTTATGGATTTTTTTTGTTGTCAAAGGATACAACCACCAAGCATCTGCTTGCTGATCAAAAAAGATGAGACATTAATTTTTGTGTTAAATGTTGTTGCTCCCATGTCCTTTTTTTCTTGGAAAGTTCAATGGTTGGAAAGCTGAGAACAATTAGGATGTTATGTGCTGGTATACTTTACAAGCATCAATAGCTCTTGAAGGAGATTGTTGCATTACCTCCACTTTCTACTTGATGACATAGAATCATAGAAACTTACAGCACAGAAGGTGGCCATTCAGCCCATTAAGCGTGTGCTTTCTCTTTGAAAAATCAGTCATGTTTATTTGCACGTGCCTGTTTTTTGTCTGTAACACTAAGTTCTTTTTCCCCCAAGTACATGCCCAATTTCCTTTAAAACTTTATGAATTCAGTTCCACATTCATAGAATCTTAGATTCCCTACAGTGCAGAAGGAGGCCATTCTGCTCATCGAGTCTGCAGCGACCCTCTGAAAGAGCACCCTATTCCCGCAACCCCATCCAATCTGCAGATCCCTGGACACTGGGGGCAATTGATCATGGCCTGTCCATCTAAACTGCACATATTTGGACTGTGAGAGGAAACTGGAGCACCCAAAGGAAACCCGCACAGACATCGTGAGAACGTGCAGACTCTACACAGTCACCAAGGCTGGAATCGAACCCGGCCCCCTGGTGTTCCTTGTGTTCCAGATTCAGAAAACTAAGCCAAGACATTTTCCTCCTTGTTCCTCGAGATCTAATTTCCAATACATTTGTTCCAGAAAGAACAGCCCCAACGTTTCCAACCTGTCTTCATAACTGAAGGTCCTCTACTAAATTTCTATGCCATTACGTCTTTCCTGAAATGTGGTGCTCAGAATTGTCCAGTAATTTAGAAAAGGTTGAAGATGATCCCTTTGCTTTTATATTCCAGAAACGCATACGGTTGAATCATTCTTCCCCTGGCACCTTTTAAGGATGTATGTATAAAAGGTCCCTCTGCTCATCTACACTTTTCAAACTGATGTCATAGGATATGGTTTTTTCGAGTGCTAATTTAATTGTTTGAGTGTGATGAACACCGTTTGTATATCAACTTCTTATAATTTGTTCTGTATTATGATCCCATTCTTAGGATCTCCCTTCATAATTTTATTACTGACGCAAACGTAATGTGTGCTTGTTGCTAATTCATCAACCAGTGGAAGGAATTTTTTTCATTATTTGAATACTTTCTGTTGGATTTCCCTCTTAATCATATTTTATTTTTGTTATAATTTATACATTATATTTTTTTCCAATTATGCAGCAATTTAGCGTGGCCAATCCACTTACCCTGCACATCTTTGGGTTGTGGAGGTGAGACCCATGCAGACATGGGGAGAATGTGCAATCTCACCAGATCATTGTCCTTGTGGCCGGGATTGAACCTGGGTCCTTAGTGCCATGATACAGCAATGCCCTTTTAATCATCTTTGCTCCAACTAAACAGCAATAAAGTTTTTCTTCAGAACTATGTCCTCACAAATCTGGTATAATCCGACTGAGCATCCTTCTCAACTCCCCGATATCATTTCTTTTAAAAACAATAAATTTAGTGGACCCAATTAATTTTTTCCAATTAAAGGGCAATTTAGCATGATCATTCCACCTACCCTGCACATCTTTGGATTGTGGGGGCGAAACCCACGCAAACACGGGGAGAATGTGCAAACTCCACACTGACAGTGACCCAGAGCCGGGATCGAACCTGGGCCCTCGGCGCCGTGAGGCTGCAGGCCACTGTGCTGCCCCCGATATCATTTCTATTATGGAGTACCCAAACTCTGTGCGGTATCCTATCTGTGGATGATAGATGCGAGACTGGGCTTCTCCACCATTGAGGATTGGGATAGCTGTGAGACTAGGACTGTGGCAGGTAGTGAGGAAACCAACAGGAGGAAGAAACATACTTGACCTCATCCTCACAAACCTACCTGCTGCAGATGCATCTGTCGATAGTGACCACCACACAATCCTTGTGGAGACAAAGTCCCGTCTTCACATTCAGGATACCGTCCATCGTGTTGTATGGCACTACCACCATACTGAATAGGATAGACTTCGAACGGATCTAGCAACTCATGAGGCACTGTCGGACATCAGCAGCAGCAGAATTGTACTCAACCACGATTTGTAACATGGCCTGGCAAGTCTCCCACTCTGCCATTACCACCAACTCAGTGGATCAACCCTGGTTCAATGAAAAGTGCAGGATTGCGTGCCAGAAGCAGCATTAGGCATACCTAAAAACGAGATGTCAATCTGGTGAAGCTACAACACATGTCAAACAGCATAAGCAGCAAGTAATACCGCGGGCAGCCCGGTAGCATTGTGGATGGCACAATTGCTTCACAGCTCTAGGGTCCCAGGTTTGATTGCGGTTTGGGTCACCGTCTGCGGAGTCTGCACATCCTCCCCATGTGTGCGTGGGTATCCTCCGGGTGCTCCGGTTTCCTCCCACAGTCCAAAGTTGTGCAGGTTAGGTGGATTTCCAAGAGCCGGTGCAGACTCGATTGGCCGAATGGCCTCCTCCTGCACTGTAAATTTTATAATAATCTATTCTATGATAAACAGAGCTAAGCAATTCCACAATCAACGGGTCCAATCTAAGCTCTGCATTCCTGCCACATCCGTCTGTGAATGGTGGTGGACATTTAAACGACTCACTGGAGGAGGAGGCTCAACAAATATCCCCATCCTCAGTGATGGAGAAGCCCAGCAAATCAGTGCAAAAGATAATACTGAAGCATTTGCAACACTCTTCAGCCAGAAGTATTGAATGGATGATCCATCTTGACCTCCTGCAGAGGTCCCCAGCATCTCATATGCCCATCTCCAACATATACAATTCACTCATGTATCCAGAAAGGCAGAAGGCACTGGACAATTACTAGTAAAGTGATGGAAGGGGTCGTCAACACCGTTATCAAGCGGCACTTCCTCAGCAATAACCTGCTCACAGACTCGCCGATTGGTTTCTGTCAGGGTCACTCAGCTCCTGACCTCATTATAGCCTTGATTCAAATTTGGACAAAAGAGCTGAATGCCAGAGGTGAGGATAAAGGGTCATTCCCTTAACAAGGCAGCATTTGACTGAGTTTGGCATCAAGGAGCCCTAGCTAAACTGGGGTCAATGGGAATTGGACGGGGGGCAAAACTCTCCGCTGGTTGAAGTTGTACCTTGCACAGAGAAAGGTGGTTGGAGGTCAATCATCTCAGCTCCAGGACATCACTTCAGGAGTTCCTGAGGTACTGTTCTAGGCCAAACCATCTTCAACTGTTTTGTCGATGACCTTCCTTCCATTATAAGGTCAGTAATGGGGATGTTCGCTGATGACTACACTGCACAATGTTCAACACCATTCGCGACTCCTCAGAAACTGACAGTCCATGTTCAAATGCAGCAAGACTTGGACAATATTCAGGCTTGGGCTGACAAGTGGCAAGTTACATTTGCACCACACAAGTGCCAGGCAATGACTATCTCCAACAAGAGAGTATCTAACCATCAACCTTGACATCAATGGGGATTATCATCACTGAATCCCCCACAATCAACATTCTGGACGTTACAATGTATTATCTACAAGATGCACAGCATTTTTCCAAACCCATGACCAGTGCCATCCGGAAGGACAAGAGCGGCAGATACCTGGGAACATCACCACCTGTACGTTCCCCTGCAAGCCACTCAACATCCTGATATGGAAATTGCCATTCCTTCACTGTCGCTGGGTCAAAATTCTGGAATTCCCTCCCTAACTGCGAGAGTACCTACACTTCAGGGACTGCAGCAGTTCTAAGAAGGCAGCTCACTATCACCTGAAGGGTATCTAGGAATGAGTAATAAATGCTGGCCTAGCCAGAAACATCCACATCCGTGAATGAATTTTGAGAAATGTTCCATCTCAATCTCCTGAGGTCTGCACCATTACAATATCCAGTATTCAGCCAATTCAATTACTTCCAGGTGATGTCAAGAACAGCTGAAGACACAGATATGACAAACGTTACGGACCTTGGCAATATTCTAGCTGTGGTGCTGAAAGTTTGCCCTCCAGAACTAGGCGACCCATTAACCTGGATAGTCCACTCGGCAACAACAGTGGTATCTACCTGACAAAGTGAAAAATGTGTTTGTCCTGTCCAGGACAATATGGCCAGTTAGCATACCATCCGTCTATAGTCTACTCTGATGGTAAGTGTTTTCAACGGTGCTATCAAGTGGCACTTACCCAGCAACAACCTTCCCACCAATGCTCCGTTTTGAACCAAACATGAACAAAAATGCTGAATTCCTGGGATGAGGCAAGATTGACTGCCCTTCATTTAATAGAGTGTGGTCTCAAGGAGCCCCATTAAAATTGAAGTCAATGTGAATTGGGGAAAACTCCATTGGCTGGCGGTATATGTAGCACAAATCTGGAATCATATGGTTAGAGGTCAATCATTTTAACCTCAGAACATTGTTCAAGGAGTTCCTTAGTCCAGTCCAGTGTCCTCAGCCCAACCACCTTTAGTTGCTTCATCAATGACCTTCCATCATAGGACCAGAAGTGGGAGGTTCTGCTGATGATTGCAGTGTTGGGCTCCATTTGTTAAGGGAAATTTACATTAGAGGTTATTCATTAAGAATCTCTCTTTTATTATGTTTAATTATTAGCTTATGCCTGCAATAGTGTGGACTGCTGAGTCATTCTATACTAGCTTACTCACCACGGCAATCTAATTCTGCAATGATCTGATAAGTACGGTTACTGGCGAGTCATTCTCTAACTGACCTACTGACATCTGCAATGTCCTGATTAATTGCTGAGTCATTCTGTTTCTGACAAACTGACCGTTAACTATTGAGACACCTGTTATCCTTGTAATTGTGGACAAGGAGTTGTGGATCTTAGATAACGAATGGTTTCAGAGGAATGTGATTGGAAGCTAATTGTTGCTAGGGGGGCCTAATTGGTCGTGGATGTAACCCCCCAAGCTAATGAGGAACTAGCCAAGTGTGTACATGTATAAAGAGGCTAACTGCCGTTGTACAATTGAGAAGGTGACCACGAGCACTGCGGAGTGCCGGGCTTTCTCCCAAAAGCTTTTGCCAATAAATTGACTTGACTCAACTCTTTGGTGTGAATAAGTTATTTACCACTTCAATTGGCGACGAGGATGGGATGCTGTCTCCGGACTAAATCGGCTGGCCACCCCTTCGAGAGAGCCGGGACAGAATAACCGAACATTGGTAAAGACTTGAGTCAATTCATGAAAGGTTCAGTGACTGAGAGAATGGTAACTGCCTGAGTTAACCTAAGGACAAGGAAGTGCTAGTCCCTAACACACAGTGTTAGACCAGTTGTTAAGGGAGGAAATACTCCCACGCGAAGGTCAGGACCCTGAAGTGGGTGTCGGGACTGGAGAAAGAGCACTTGTGAGGGAGACTCAGGCAGCTGTGAGAAAGTATGTGTGAGCGGTCAAAGGTCGGCACAAGATACGGATTGTAAGTGTACTTTCATCTCAATGTGAGTATACGGCAAGAGAGAACTGATCATTCCAAAGTTTGTCGGACTCGGGTGATGCTGACCCCCGAGAGAAAGACGTGGCTGGGGGGGGTGAAAGGTGCTCTAACTACCGGTGGTTGAAGAGCGCTCCCTGGTGGATAAACACGATCTGGAGTCTCGGGGATAATCGTGAGTATAAAAATTGTTACCGAAATGGCAGGAGAGGAAGTGAAACGGGGACCGACGGGGTCACTGATAAATAAGTATCTGACCGACAGAGACTCACTAATTAAGAAGATGCAGAAAGATGGTTGGGATGTCTCTCAGACATTGGAACAACAAGGAAATGGATAGATGGGGAAAAGGAAGATAAAACAAAGAAAGCAGAAGTATTGTTAGTACACCAATTAGAATCTAGCCTTGAACAGGTAACAGCCTCTACCAAAAAATGGTCGGAGGACAAAGATAAGATAAAGAAATTAGAATCTAGGGTAAGGGAATTAGAAAAAAGGAATCAAGTGTTAGAGGAGAATCATTGGGGTCTCCTTCCATCTTATGAGACAACACATGAGGTAACAGCCCCTTCCCTACCTCAGGGCGATATGGAAGAATGTAATATGGCCCTGGTAACCGGGACAGGAACTTCCGCACAACCGAGGCCAACTTATAAACCCTTCACCCCCAGGGAAAGACAGCAAATATTGGACTCCTTGGAAAAATTACAACCACGAAGTGCAAATGCCAACTTTTGGGCGGAATTAGGCACCGTATGGGTAGGACACCAATTACATTTGCGGGACATTCACCAATTAGAGCCGCATGCCCTCAGGATAAATGGAGACTGGTTAGCGGTCCAGGCAACATAAATTACTTCCAAACTGGAGTCTGGGCGCAGGCATTACCCCTCCTTACCGAAGTGGACGCCTAACAGGTGAACTTCGCCCCATTTAAAACAGCAGTACAAACCGATATAACCGGGGTAGAAGGAAGTAAAACACCCGCCTATTTAAGCAAAACTACGCTGGTGGAAATAAATAACTAGTATATACCAATGCGATTTTATGTATGTAAAAATAATGAGGGAACAAAAATAATGAGGGAACAATAATGGGGAATGACTTAATGAAAGAATATGTACAATATTACAGTATGTAGATGATATACCGATAGCCTCGGAATCCAAGTCCGGACACCAGGCGGTAGTGGGTCCCAAAGAGGCGCAAAATTGGAAAAGAACGAGTGCTATATTTAGGACATCTAATCTCACCAGGACTCAAAGAAATGCCGGAAGACCGGAAGAAAGCGGTACAACAGATGCCACGCCCGGCAACTGTAAGAGGAGTTAGAAAGCTTTATCCCCGAATTTGCAAAACTAAAGTGGGTAAATGTGTGTGTGTTCAATAAGGATTTGTGAATTTCCTTTGGTGTTTGTAGTTTTTAAAATGTTGTATTTTACAAAACCGAGTTTCACATCAATTATAAGTTAACTGGGCAACAGTCAGAACTGCTTGCAGGAAGTTACTTTGAAACTAATGTGTTGAAATTGACACGACATAGCTCCACCAGGGTCCTAGTGCCCAATGATCACACGCAATCCAGAAGCTAAAAAAAAAATGATGTTTGGAATGTTAAATACATGGTAGAAGGAGCTTTAGGGAATAAAGATAGTGGACCAGAAATTAGATTAGGAGAATTACTTGCAGAATCATGAAATGAGAATCTGCTGGCAGGAAAGATTTAATGAAAATATATGCAGGAAAAATTAAGATATTAAAACCAATCGATAATACAGAGGAAGTTTGGGTGAAGCTACCAACTAAAACTACAGGCAAAGTAATCAGTGATGCTGTAAAAGGTAAAGACACAATTGTTCAGAATTTGGGTAAACATACAGTTGACTTAGTGAAACATGGTGTCTGGAGCAAAAGAAATTGTATCACAATTAAAGCACATGACCCAATTGGTGGGAAGACAATGAATTAAAACCCGTTAGCAGCATTGATAGGACAGATGATAAAGTTAAAATGTCATGTTCGGAACTTACCTTCATAACGATCCGGTCATCATCAAAAATAAAGAAATTGAAGTAAAAGCAGTAGCAATACCTGAAATGTATCAGGGTAAGTTTTCGACCAGATTGGATCACTGAGCAAGCAAAAGAGGAGGAATTTGAGATTCTTCGAATCTCACTCAGGGGTGCAATGACAGAAGGAGGAGGCTTAACAGGCCTCAATTGTATGATGTACATAAATGATAAGGACAACAAACCATTCAAAAGAAAAAGGAAAGAAATGATGGCAAAGGAAATCCAGAAGTCCTGGAGAGGGCATTTCTGGAGTATCCAAACACAAATAGAACGTACACCTGTTCATTGGATTCGGATTCAGGAGAACCACATAACTGGAGACATAGATACAGACACAGAGGAAGGACACATAAAGGATGTACCGCTGGCAGCAGCTGGGGAAACCCTTTTCGTTGACGGGTCACGCAAATACGTGGAGGGGTTACCCCGGACAGGCTGGGCAGTGGTCAATGACAGGTCAAGACGATAAAGTCAGGAAGGATCGATGGAGGATTGTCAGCACAGGTAGCAGAGCTAGTGGCACTCACACAAGCCCTAAAATTATCTGAAGGAAAGGCTGTGAATATTTACACAGACAGCCGGTATGCATTCGGGGTAGTACATGACTATATGACAGCATGGGGACGACGAGGATTCATAACTACAGACGGAACCCCAATCAAACACAGACAGAGGATAGAAGCCCTTTTATGGCTAGTGAGCTCCCTAGAGAAGTTGCAGTAATCAAGATCAAGGCCCACCAATGGGAACCAGGAAAAGAGGACCCTGAGAAGACAAAGTTTAAAGGCAATCAAGCCGCAGATAGAGCAGCACAATTCGCATTAGAACAAGAGGTAGTTGATGAACTCCCAGTAGCTGCAGCAGACCCGATAGAAAACAAAATAGATATCCAAAAGCTGCACGCGGACATCTCGGGGGGAGAGAGAGAGAGAGAGATGGACAGTATACGGAGTCCATAGAGGGAATGATGGTGTGTGGAGATATAATAAAGTGGTAGCGCCAGAATGTATACAAAATACCCTCCTGAAATTACATCATGGACTCTCGCATGTAGGAAGGGAAGCCATGTCAGCTAGTATGGGAAAGGAATGGTGGTGGAAAGGAATGGGGAGAGACATAGCCCGGTATTGCCAACGATGTGTGACCTGTGCACAATATAATCCCGGTCGACCCATAAAAATAAAAATGGGACACCAGCCCCGGCCCTAAGGACCATGGGAACATCTGCAGATAGACTTCACAGGACCCCTACCACCATCCCATGGGAAGACGTACTGTTTGGTGATTATTGATCAATTTACCCGGTGGGTGGAAGCGTTCCCTACTTGGAATCGCACTGCCACCACGGTGGTCAGAATATTGGCAGAAGAGGTCATCCCGAGATGGGGAGTACCGCTACAAATTGATTCCGACCAGGGAACGCACTTTACTGGGAAAGTAATAAAAACAGTGTGCCAACTCATGGGTATAAAACAAAAATTCCACATCCCCTATCATCCATAAAGCTCTGGAATGGTAGAACGAATGAACCGAACCCTTAAAAATGCTTTGGCAAAAGCTATTCAGGTGTCGGGACTAACATGGACTGAGGTGTTACCCGTAATCCTGATGAAATTAAGGGCTACAACAAACTGTACAACTGGTTTGACCCTGTATGAATTAAAGACATTAGGGAGGGTGATGCAACTACCAGAGAACATTATCACTGGTGGGGCCGATGTAGGTCTGCTGAAAGATAGAATCAGATGTTATGTACTGGAGCTAAGTGCCCAACTTAAAGAGATGCATAAATCAGTAAAGGACAGTCAGGAACAACGAGACACACAGAGAGAACTTGAGACACTTCCTGACGTCCCTGTTGCAGGGAGTCGAGTAATGGTGAAAATGTTACCTGCAAAACCCGGTTTCGCTCCTAAATGGAAAGGGCCATACCAAGTTATAATTAGTGGCAATGCTTGTGCATGTATAGACATTAGAAGGAAACATTGGACTCAACTCAAGACGCACCCAGGCGACAATTGAAATCAATATTTGAATATATGTGATTTGCTTGACTTACAGACCCTCTCCTCTCTGATGGCGCAGTGGTTAGCACTGTAGACTCTGGAATGGGTGGAGAAGAGCCGGGAGGTGTAGGGGGGGTGACGATCCAAGAGGTGGAGAAGGTGGTGTCCGACCAGGGTGACCGGATTGTGTGGCTGGAAGCAGAGACGGCGATCCTGGGGGACATGTGAAAGATGCTGCATGCAAAGGTGGAGGACCAGGAAAACAAGACCAGGTGACAAAATCTTCGGATTGTGAGCCTACCAAAAGAGAGGGAATAAGTGCAACGGGCTACTTCGTGAGGATGCTAGCCAAGTTGGTGGAAAAGAAGGTGTTGGACAAAGTCCCAGAGGTGGATGAGAAGGTGCTGGACAAAGCCCTGGATGTGGATCGGGCCCATAGGACCCCGTGCAGAAGCCAATAGCAGGGGAGCTGCTTCGTGGCTGATTTTTTAAGCCTATCGCGATGGAGTTGGCCCCCCACCACCTTTTTGGCATGCTTAATGAGGCAGTGGAGAAGGGGGAGCTGCCGGCAGTGCTGGCGCAGGCGTCAATTTCATTGATCCCAAAAAAGGAGAAGAATCCTCTGGAGTATGGGGCCTATAGGCCCATCTCGCTGCTGAACATGGATGTGAAAGTCCTGGCAAAGGTATTAGCGAGAATGTTGGAGATGTGTGTGTGCCGGAGGTGATCTCGGAGGAGCGAACGGGATTTGTGAAGGGGAGGCAGCTTTCTAGTAACATTAGGAGCTTGCTAAATGTAATTATGACTCCGTCATGGGGGGCGAGTGCCAGGGGTGATTGTGTCAATGGATGCAGAGAAGGCCTTTGACTGGGTAGACTGGAGGTATTTGCTCGAAATCCTGAAGAGGTTTGGGTGTGGGCTTTTCCTGGAGGTAATGGATGGGTGCGAGAGGTGAAGGAGGGGGCCGGCGAACCATGCCCATATGTTTTTGAGAACTTTTGGGAGACGGTGTTCAGGAACCTATCGAAGATTGTAAAGTTTGAGATGAAGGGCAGCACGGTGGCGCAGTGGGTTAGCCCTGCTGTCTCATGGCGCCGAGGTCTCAGGTTCGATCCCGGCTCTGGGTCACTGTCTGTGTGGAGTTTGCACATTCTCCCCGTGTTTGCGTGGGTTTCGCCCCCACAACCCAAAAATGTGTTGGCTAGGTGGATTGGCCACGCTAAATTGCCCCTTAATTGGAAAAAATGAACTGGGTACTCTAAAAATTTTTTTTAAAGGTTTGAGATGAAGCCAGACCCTATGGTGGTGATCTTTGGGTTGTTGCAGGTGCTGGAGCTGCTGGAAAGGAAGGAGGCCGATACCGTGGCCTTCGCCTCTCTGATTAACCAGCGACGGATACTTTTGAATTGGAGGTCATCGACACCACCGGGGTTGTGGCATGGTTGGGAGACTTGTCCAAGTTTCTCAGGTTGGAGAAACTCAAATTTGCTCGAAGCAAATTTGACATGGAGGTGGGCTTCAAGGTACGGTGGAGGCCGTTCGTTAATTTTTTTGAGGAGCTGTTGTGGGGTGGGGGTGGGGGGAGGATATGGGGGGGAACTCTCCAAACTGTATAATGTGTTGTATGTGAAGGTTGTATTATTATGTTGAATATGTTTGGAATAAAATACCTTTTTTTAAAAAGTTATTGATGCACTATTAATTACCACAAAGACAAGAATAGTGGAATAATCAAGGCTTTATTGAGCAAGATGTGGTGCCTCCTGTAGCTGGAACCAGAATGGCTGCAGCACCGCGGGCACACACATTTATACGCTGCCTACTGGGCGGAGCCAGCAGGCAGGGATTTACCCATGTACCTCTACCAAACGGGCAGTACCGTAATACATGTAATATACGACTAGTGGTGACTACCACATTCACCCCCTGTTAAAAAAGAGTCCGGTGGGGGTGGTGGAAAACATTACAAGTTAAGTCTGTTGGGGGCCTTGACCCTCCACTGCGATCGCCTCAGTCCTGGTGGTGATGTGGGCGGCGACTTAGTCACCTGCGACTCCGGGAGCGTGTTGTCCCCGCCTTCGTCACCCCTGAGTGGAATCAGTGGGAGGACGGATCCTACTGGGGCGGGGGCTGCAGTGAGGTTCGCTGGAGGGTGGGTGAGTGGTGCAGGGGTGAATGAGGCAAGTGGGTGGGGGGGGGTCAGGTCGAGGGGCGTGGGTGGGGATACAGTGGGTGTCAGGTCCCGGAGGGAGGCTGTGTCCTGGCGCCCGTCGGGGTGTGCCACGTAGGCGTACTGCGGGTTCGCCTGTAGGAGGTGGACTTTTTCGACCAAGGAGTCCGACTTATGGGACCGCACATGCTTCCGAAGGAGGACGGATCCAGGAACTGTCAGCCATGTTGGGAGCGAGACCCCGGAGGTGGACTTCCTGGGGAAGGCAAACACACATTCGTGAGGGGTCTCATTAGTCACGGTGCAGAGGAGCGATTGGATGGAGTGGAGCGCGTCGGGGAGGACCTCCTGCCAGCGGGAGACTGGGAGATGTTTAGACGGCAGGGCCAGCAGGACGACCTTTCAGACCGTCCTGTTCTCCCTCTCCACCTGCCCGTTTCCCGGGGGTTGTAGCTGGTCGTCCTGCTCGAGGCAATGCCCTTGCTGAGCAGGAACTGACGCTGCTCATCACTCATGAAAGAGGATCCCCGATCACTGTGGATATTGTTGGGGAAACCGAACAGAGTGAAGATGCTGTGCAGGGCTTTGATGACTGTGGCAGAAGTCATATCGGGGCATGGGATGGCGAAAGGGAACCGGGAGTATTCATCAATCACGTTCAGAAAGTACGTGTTGCGGTCGGTGGAAGGGAGGTGCCATTTGAAGTCCACGCTGAGGCGTTGAAAGGGACGGGAGGCCTTCAGCAGGTGCGCTCGATCTGGCCGGTAGAAGTGCGGTTTACACTCCGCGCAGACCTGGCAGTCTCTGGTGACGGTCCTGACCTCCTCAATGGAATAGGGCAGGTTGCAGGCCTTGATGAAATGGAAGAACCGGGTGACCCCCGGGTGACAGAGGTCATAGTAGAGAGCCCGGAGTCGGGCTACTTGTGCGCTGGCACATGTACCGCGGGATAGGGCATCAGAGGGCTCGTTGAGCTTCCCCGGGCAATACAAAATCTCGTAATTATAGGTGGAGAGCTCGATCCTCCACCTCAAGATCTTGTCGTTTTTGATCTTGTCCCGCTGTGTATTATTAACCATGAAGGCAACCGACCGTTGGTCAGTGATGAGAGTGAATCTCCTGCCGGCCAGGTAATGCCTCCAATGTCGCACAGCTTCCACAATGGCTTGGGCCTCCTTTTCGACAGAGGAGTGCTGAATTTCGGAGACATGGAGGCTGCGGGAAAAGAAGGCCATGGGCCTGCCCGCCTGGTTGAGGGTGGTGGCCAGAGCTACGTCCGATGCATCGCTCTCCACCTGGAAGGGGAGGGGCTCGTTGACTGCATGCATCGTGGCCTTGGCGATGTCTGCCTTGATACGGTTGAAGGCCTGGTGGGCCTCAGCTGTCAGGGGAAAAACTATGGACTAAATGAGTGGGCGGGCCTTGTCTGCATAATTAGGGACCCACTGGGCATAGTAGGAGAAAAACCCCAGGCACCGTTTCAGGGCCTTGGGGCAGTGAAGGAGTGGGAGTTCCATGAGGGGGCGCATGCGGTCGGGGTCGGGCCCTAGAACTCCATTTTCCATGACATAGCCAAGGATGGCTAAGCGGTTGGTGCAGAACACGCATTTCTCCCTTTTGTATGTGAGGTTAAGGATTTGGCGGTCTGGAGGAATTTTTGGGTTGCGTCGTGGTCCTGCTGATCGTGGCCACAGATGGTGACGTTATCTAGGTACGGGAAGGTGGCCCGCAGTCCGTACCGGTCAACCATTCGGTCCATCTCTCGCTGGAAGACCGAGACCACATTTGTGACGCCGAAGGGAACTCTAAGCAAGTGATAGAAGCGGCCATCTGCTTCGAACGCAGTGTATTGGCGGTCCTCCGGGCGGATGGAGAGGTGGTGGTAGGCGGACCTCAGGTCCACTGTGGAAAAGACCCGATACTGCACAATCTGATTGACCATGTCAGATATAGGTGAGAGGGGGTACTTGCCGAGCTGCGTGTACCGATTGATGGTCTGACTGTAGTCAATGACAATCCTGTGCTTCTCCCCAGTCTTTACTACTACCACTTGAGCTCTCTAGGGGCTGTTGCTGGCCTCAATGACCCCTTCCCGCAGAAGCCGTTGGACCTCCGACCTGATGAAGGTCCTGTCCTGGGCACTGTACCGTCTGCTCCTAGTGGCGATGGGTTTGCAATCCGGGATGAGGTTCGCAAACAGGGAAGGTGGATCAACTCGTGAGGCCGCAGGCGGTGAGGGGAAGTAGGGGTCCGCCGAATTTTAAGGTTAGGCTTTGGAGATGGCACTGAAAGTCCAGTCCGAGTAACAGGGCAGCGCAGAGGTGGGGAGGACGTAGAGCCGGAAGTTGCTGAACTCTATGCCTTGAACGGTGAGGGTCGTGATGCAGTACCCCCGGATTTCCACAGAATGGGATCCGGAGGGCAGGGAGATTTTCTGGGTGACGGGGTGTACTAAGCGGGAGCAGCGCCTTACCGTAGTGGGGTGGATGAAGCTCTCTGTGCTCCCGGAGTCAAAAAGGCAGGTCGTCTCGTGCCCATCGATCTTCACCGTCGTTGTTGCGGTCGCGAGGTTGCGGGACCGGGACAGGTCCAGGGTGATCCAGGCGAGCTGCGGCAGATGCTGGGAGGTCCCGAGCTGGTCAGTGGTGGTGGAGGTAGTGGCAGGCAATGAACGGCCAGACGAACAGGGGAACCTGCGGCGCAGTCCAAAATGGCGCCGAAGATGGCGGCGCCCATGGGGCGCACATGGCGGGCGGCATCAAAGGTGGCAGCGCCCACGGGCCGCACGTGGCTTGCGGTGAAGAAGATGGCAGCACCCATGGGCCGCACGTGGCTTGCGAAGGGGAAAATGGTGGCGCCACTGGGTCGCAGGTGGGGGGTGCAGGAACGCCGGGCCTGGAAACAGTGGCGACCGACCAGGCCTGGCAAACAGAAACAAAGTGTCCCTTCTTCCCACATTCGTTGCAGGTCGCACTCCGCACCGGGCAGCGCTGCCTGGGGTGTTTGTTTTGCCCGCAAAAATAGCACTTGGGCCCCCCAGAGTTGGCTGGCTGCCACGCGGCGCAGGCTTGCGATGAGCTGGAGTCGGCAGCTGGTGGGGCCCATGATGCCCACGAGGGAGCCGCGCGGTCGGGGGCGTAGGACTGGACATTACGGGAGGCCACTTCTAACGAGTTAGCGAGCTGCCTAGTTCCCTCAAGATCAAGCCTACCCCCTTCCAGTAGCCACTGGCAGACGTACGCAGACTTCATGCCCTTAACGTAAGCGCCTCAAATTAAAAGTTTGGTGTGCTGGACTGCCGAAACTGCCTGGCAGTCCAGCACACAGGCACGTCAGAAATCGTCCAGAGACTCCCCGGGGAGTTGCTGTCTCGTGGCCAGGATGTGCCTGGCGTATACTTGATTGACTGGTCGAATGTAATGTCCTTTCAGGAGCTCCATCGCTTCGGAGTAGGTGGGCGCATCCCAGTCGAGAGGAAAAATGTCAGGGCTCACCCGTGAATAGAGGACTTGAAACTTCTGTGAGTCCGAGGTTTCCTCAGCGGATGTTCGGAGGTAGCTTTCGAAGCAGGCTAGCCAGTGGTCAAAGGCGGACGTAGCGTTGGCTGCTTGAGGGCTCAGCTGCAGGCGGTCAGGCTTGATGTGGGATCCATCGTTTTAAAACTCTTGCTCAATAAATTGATGCACCATCAATTACCACAAAGACAAGAGTAGTGGAATAATCGAGGCTTTATTGAGCAAAGATGTGGTGCCTCCTGTAGCTGGAACCAGAATGGCTGCAGCACCGGCGAGCACACACATTTATACACCGCCTACTGGGCGGAGCCAGCAGGCAGAGATTTACCCATGTACCTCTACTATGCGGGCAGTGCCGTAATACATGTAATATACTACTAGTGGTGACTACCACAGTTATGCAGAACAAAAGGAAGAGTGGATCGGTAGGTGATTTGTTCCCTGCAAAGTTGCCTTTCGTATATATTCTGGGGTAGAAGCTTTTCCTGAATTCATATCACTCGGCATTTCAATTCAAGCGGAATGCATTCTTTGTGGTATCCATGTTCACAATGCCATGATGGTGTTGAGGTCAAGTGCTGCCGATAGCCACTTTTCAGTAAAAGCTTGAGTGCCAATGAAATGTAATTCTCTGATCAAGATCACATTGTTCTGTGACACTGCAAAGTGGGGTGGTATTGTACTTAGTGACATGCACTATTTTTGTAATAAATTCACATTTGTAAATTGTCATAAAGATTAGAGGCTGAGGTGTATTGTGCTGCGCCACCTATCGTTCTATGAAAACCCTAAAAGATACCATAATTCTTTGTTACCATATTTGGGGGCATTTGTTCTAATGCTAGAAAATATGGTATACTAAACAGTTGCTATTCATCTAATGTAGACTTGATACATCATTATTAAAGATATTTTGGGTGGAATTCGGAGGGTGGTGCCATAATATCAATCATTCAGCTAACAGCCACCGAATATTTAAAAATCACTTTCAGATTTGCTATTTTGCTCTTTATTTTTAAAACTTAATAAATACTTGGGAATGCTGAGGAGTTGCATGGATTAGATTCATACCTTTTGTTTCATAGAATTTACAGTGCAGAAGCAGGACATTCGGCCCATTGAGTCTGCACCAGCCCTTGAAAAGAGCATCCCACCCAAGCACACACCTCCACCCTATCCCCGTAACCCAGTAACCCCACCTAACCTTTTTGGACACTAAGGGCAATTTAGCAGAGTCAATCCACCTAACCTGCACATCTTTGGTGCTGATAGCTCAGTCCTTTGGGGAAATGGTGATGTTATTGTGGTAAAAGCAAATTACTGCAGATGCTGGAATCTGAAACAAAAACAGAAAATACTGGACAATTTCAGCTGGTCTGACAGCATCTGTGGAGGGAGAAGGGAGCTGACGTTTCAAGCCTGGATGACTCTTTGTCAAAGCTATTGTGGAGCTGGGGTTGAAATTGGAGTTTGCCATCCGAGAGATTATTGTGTAGGGTGAGGTTGAAGTGGAGGTTTAAACAAGGGCAGAATGCAAGGTAGGAAAAAGACTATAGCTTGGAAGAAACAAATTGTAACAGGGAACCATCCTCCAGCTTCTCCAAACAGGCTCAGTGTAGAACTGATGTACCATCAATTACCATGAGACGAGAATGGTGAAACAATCGAGGCTTTATTGCACAAGATGTTGTGCCTCCTGCAGCTAGAACCAGAAGGGGAGCAGCGTAGGAGAGCAAACACTTTCATACGCCGCCTGCTGTGAGGAGCCAGCAGGGTGGGATTACTGTGGTACCTGTAATACATGGGCAGTACCGTAATACATGGTGTTTACCGCATTCACCCCCTGTTTAAAAAAAGAGTCCGGCACGGGTGAAGAAAAACATTACAGATTGAGTCTGTCGGGGGCTCTGACCCGCCACTGCGATCGCCTCAGTCCTGGTGGTGATGTGGCGCCGCGTGGACACCTGAGACTTCGGGAGTGTGTTGCCCTCGTATTCTTCACCCAGTAGTGGATCCAGTGAGGGGACGGATCCTGCTGGGGTGGAGGCTGCGGTGAGATTCGCTGGTGGGAGGGTGTGTGGCGCAGGGGTGAATGAGGCAACCGGGGGGGGAAGGAGCGGTGTCAGGTCGGGGGTTGTGGGTGGGGAGTCAGCGGGTGCCAGGTCCCGGAGGGAGACTGTGTCCTGTCACCTGTCAGGGTGTGCCACGTAGGCGTACTGCGGATTTGCATGATGGAGGTGGACTTTCTCAACCATGGGGTCCGATTTATGGCTCCGCACATGCTTCTGGAGGAGGACGGGTCCAGAAGACCCCGGAGGTAGACTTCCTGGGGAAGGCAAACACACGTTCGTGAGGGGTCTCATTAGTGGGTGTGCACAGGAGCGACCGAATGGAGTGGAGCGCGTCGGAGAGGACCTCCTGCCAGCGGGAGACTGGGAGATTCCTGGACCGAAGGGCCAGCAGGACAGCTTCCAGACCGTCCTGTTCTCCCTCTCCACCTGTCCGTTGCCCTGGGGGTTGTAGCTGGTCATCCTGCTCAAGGCGATGCCCTTGCTGAGCAGGAACTGACGCAGCTCATCACTCATGAAGGAGGATCCCGGATCGCTGTGGATGTAGGTGGGGAAACCGAACAGAGTGAAGATGCTGTGCAGGGATTTGATTACTGTGGCAGAAGTCATGTTGGGGCATGGGATGGCGAAAGGGAACCGGGAGTACTCATCAATTACGTTGAAGAAGTACACGTTGCAGTCGGTGGAGGGGAGGGGCCCTTTGAAGTCCATGCTGAGGCGCTCAAAGAGGCGGGAGGCCTTCACCAGGTGCGCTCTATCTGGCGATAGAAGTGCAGCTTGCACTCTGCTCAGACTTGGCAGTCTCTGGTTACTGTCCTGATCTCTCATTGGAGTAGGGCAGGTTGCGGGCCTTGACAAAATGAAAGAACCAGATGACCTCGGGTGGCAGAGGTCATTGTGGAGAGCCCGGAGTCGGTCCACTTGTGCGCTGGCACATGTACCGCGGGATAGGGCTTCAGGAGGCTCATTCAGCTTCCCCGGGCGATACAAGATCTCATAGTTATACGTGGAGAGCTCGATCCTCCACCTCAAGATCTTGTCATTTTTGATCTTGCCCCGCTGCGTATTGTTTTTTTTTTTTTTTTTTTTTTTTTTTTTTTTTTTTTTTTTTTTTTTATAAATGTTTTATTGAAAATTTTTTCCCAAACAACAATTTTTCCCCTCTTACAAAGCAAACGCAACAATAACAATACAGAAATTTTAAACAATACACAAGTAACAAAACCCCTTTATCTTTGACCTAAACTAAACCCCCCCTCCCCCCCCCCCTCCCCCTGGGTTGCTGCTGCTGGTCATCTGTCTTCCCTCTAACGTTCCCCTAGGTAGTCGAGAAATGGCTGCCACCGCCTGGTGAACCCTTGAGCCGATCCTCTCAGGGCAAACTTTATCTGCTCCAGTTTAATGAACCCCGCCATATCATTTACCCAGGCCTCCAGTCCGGGGGGTTTCGCCTCCTTCCACATGAGTAGGATCCTGCGCCGGGCTACTAGGGACGCAAAGGCCACAACGTCGGCCTCTTTCGCCTCCTGCACTCCCGACTCTTCCGCAACTCCAAATAGAGCTAACCCCCAGCCTGGTTTGACCCGGGCCCTCACCACCCGCGAAATCACTCCCGTCACTCCCTTCCAATACCCTTCCAGTGCCGGGCATGCCCAAAACATATGTGCGTGGTTTGCCGGGCTCCCGCCACACCTCCCACATTTGTCCTCCACTCCAAAGAACCTGCTCAATCTTGCTCCCGTTATGTGTGCTCTATGTAGCACCTTAAATTGAATCAGGCTAAGCCTGGCGCATGAGGAAGAGGAATTTACCCTGCTTAGGGCATCAGCCCACATACCCTCCTCTATCTCCTCCCCTAGTTCTTCTTCCCACTTTCCTTTTAGTTCGCCCACCGACTCCTCCCCCTCTTCCCTCATCTCTCGGTAAATCTCTGACACCTTGCCCTCTCCGACCCACACCCCTGAAAGCACCCTGTCCTGTATCTCCCGCTGCGTATTGTTAAACATGAAGGCAACCGACCGTTGATCAGTGAGGAGAGTGAATCTCCTGCCGGCCAGGTAATGCTGCCAATGTCGCATAGCTTCCACAATGGCCTGGGCCTCCTTTTCGACAGAGCAGTGCCGAATTTCCGAGGCATGGGGGAGGGTGGGAAAAGAAAGCCACGGGTCTGCCCGCCTGGTTGAGGGTGGCAGCCAGAGCTACGTCTGATGCATCGTTCTCCACCTGAAAGGGAGGGTCTCGTCGACTTTGTGCATTGTGGCCTTTGCGATGTCGGGCCTTGATGTGGTTGAAGGCCTGGCGGCCCTCAGCCGTCAGGGGAAAAACAGTGAACTTGATGAGTGGGCGGGCCTTGTCCGCATAATTAGGGACCCACTGGGCGTAATACGGGAAAAACCCCAGGCCTCGTTTCAGGGCCTTGGGGCAGTGGGGGAGAGGGATTTCCAGGAGCGGGCGCAGGCGATTGGGGTCGGGCCCTAGGACTCCATTTTCCACTACGTAGCCAAGGATGGCTAAGCGGTTGGTGCGGAACACACATTTCGCCTTATTGTAGGTGAGGTTAAGGGGTTTGGCGGTATGGAGGAAGTTTTGGAGGTTTGCGTCGTGGTCCCGCTGATCGTGGCCGCAGATGGTGACATTATCTAGGTACGGGAAGGTGGCCCGCAGCCCGTACTGGTCAACCATTTGGTCCATCTCTCGCTGGAAGACCGAGACCCCATTGGTGACGCCGAAGGGAACTCTAAGGAAATGATAGAGGCGGCCATCTGCTTCGAATGCAGTGTATTGGCGGTCCTCCGGGCGGATGGGGAGCTGGTGGTAGGCGGACTTCAAGTTTACTGTGGAGAAGACTCTATACTGCGCAATCTGATTTACCATGTCAGATATGCGGGGGAGTGGGTACGCGTCGAGCTGCGTATACCGGTTGATGGTCTGACTGTAGTCAATGACCATCCTGTGCTTCTCCCCAGTCTTCACTACCAGCACTTGAGCTCTCCAGGGGCTGTTGCTGGCCTCAATGATCCCCTCCCGCAGAAGCCGTTGGACCTCTGACTTGATAAAGGTCCTGTCCTGCGCACTGTACCGTCTGCTCTTAGTGGCGACGGGTTTGCAAACAGTGAAGGTGGATCGACCTTAAGGGTCGTGAGGCCGCAGACGGTGAGGGGGGCAGGGGTCTGCTGAATTTCAAAGTAAGGTTTTGGAGATGGCACTGAAAATCCAGGCCTAGTAACAGGGCAGCGCAGAGGTGGGGGAGGACGTAGAGCCTGAAGTTGCTGAACTCTACGCCCTGAACGGTGAGGGTCGCGACACAGTACCCCCGGATTTCCACGGAATGGGATCCGGAGGCCAGGGAGATTTTCTGGGTGATGGGGAGTACCGGGAGGGATCAGCGCCTTACCGTAGCAGGGTGCATGAAACTCTCTGTGGTCCCGGAGTCAAAGAGGCAGGTCGTCTCGCGCCCGTTGATCTTCACCGTCGTCGTAGCGGTCACGTGGTTGCGGGGCCAAGGCTGATCCAAGGTGATGGAGGCGAGCTGCAGCAGATGTTGGGAGTGAGGCACGATCAATTGGACAAAGACGAGAGTTGAATACAACTGAGGCTTTACTGCTCTAAGATGTGTGGCCTCCCACAGCAGCTGGCGAAATGCCTCTGCACGGAGGACACACATGTTTATACTCCGCCTACTGGGCGGAGCCAGCAGGCAGGGACTACTGCCGTACCTGTAGTACAGGTCCTACCGTACATCACCTGATATAGGTGCAACAGTTGTTTACCACAGGGAGGTCCCGGGCTGATCAGCGGTGGCGGAGGTATCAGTGGGCAGCGAATGGCCAGACTAGCAGGGACCTGAGGCGTGGTGCAACATGGCGCTGAAGATGGCGGCGCCCACGGGGCGCACATGGTGGGCGGCATCAAAGATGCCGGTGTCCACGGGCTGCATGTGGCTTGTGGTGGAGAAGATGGTGGCGCCTCTGGATCACACGTGGGGGGTGTAGCAATGCCGGGCCTAGAAACAGTGGTGACCGACCGGGCCTGGCAAACGGAAACAATGTGGCCCTTCTTCCTGCACCCGTTGCAGGTCGTGCTCTGCGCCGGGCAGCGCTGCCTGGGATGGTTGCTCTGGCCACAAAAATAACACTTGGGGCCCCCCGGAGTTAGCTGGCTGCCGCGCGGCGCAAGCTTGCGGTGAGCTCGAGTCGGCAGCTGGTGGGGCCCACGATGCCCACGAGGGTGCCGCGCGGTCGGATGTGTAGGCCTCCAGAATACGGGAGGCCACTTCTAATGATTGAGCAAGCTGCCTAGTCTCTGCAAGATCGAGCGTACCTCCTTCCAATAGTCGCTGGCGAACGTACGTACTCTTCATGCCCGTGACATAAGCATCTCTGATTAATAGTTCGGTGTTTTGGACTGCCGAAACTGCCTGGCAGTCACAGTTCCTACCGAGAATCTGGAGAGCCCGCAAGAAATCGTTCAGAGTCTCCCCCGGGAGTTGCCGTCTCGTGGCCAGGAGGTGCCTGGCGTACACTTGATTCACTGACTTTTTAAAAAATATATATTATGAAAGTTTTTTAACAACACAATTTTTCTCCCTTACAAACAATAACCCCGCCCCCCCCCCCCCCCCCCCCCCCCAACAAAGTAACAAGAAGTCGCGCTGAGCAAGATATATACATGGCAAAATGATATATTTACATAGCTTTATACACTGGCTCTCTCCCGCACGTGCCAGTTTCCCCCGCCCTTCATGTTATCTCTTGCTCATCCCTCCCCCCCCAAGCCATCCCCCATTCCCACCCCCCTCCCAAGACGTCCCCCCCCCGGGTTGCTGCTGCTGCTGACCGACCTTCCTCTAACGCTCCGCGAGATAGTCTAGGAACGGTTGCCACCGCCTGTAGAACCCCTGCGCAGACCCTCTCAAGGCAAACTTAATCCTCTCCAACTTTATGAAACCAGCCATGTCGTTTATCCAGGCCTCCACGCTGGGGGGCTTTGCCTCCTTCCACATTAGCAAGATCCTTCGCCGGGCTACTAGGGACGCAAAGGCCAGAATGCCGGCCGCTTTCGCCTCCTGCACTCCCGGCTCGTCCACTACTCCAAATATTACTAGCCCCCAGCATGGCTTAACCCGGACTTTCACCACCTGAGATATTGCTCCCGCCACTCCTCTCCAGAACCCCTCCAGTGCCGGGCATGACCAAAACATATGGACATGGTTCGCCGGGCTCCCTGAGCACCTTCCACATCTGTCCTCTACCCCAAAGAACCTACTCAACCTCGCCCCTGTCAAGTGAGCTCTGTGAACCACCTTAAATTGTATCAGGCCGAGCCTGGCACACAAGGAGGAGGAATTAACCCTACCTAGGGCGTCGGCCCACAGACCTTCCTCGATCTCTTCCCCCAGCTCCTCCTCCCATTTACCCTTCAATTCTTCTACCAGAGCTTCCCCCTCTTCTTTCATCTCCTGGTGTATTGCCGACGCCTTGCCCTCCCCGACCCATACACCCGAGATCACCCTGTCTTGAATTTCCTGTGCCGGGAGCAACGGGAATTCCCCGACCTGTCGCCTCACAAAAGCCCTCACCTACATATATCAAAAGGCATTTCCCGGGGGTAACTCAAACTTCTCTTCCAGTGCCCCTGGGCTCGCAAATGTCCCGTCAATGAACAGGTCCCCCATTCTTCTAATCCCCGCCCGATGCCAGCTCTGGAACCCCATGTCCATCTTCCCCGGTACAAACCGGTGGTTGCCCCTGATCGGGGACCACACCGAGGCTCCCACTGCACCCCTATGCCGTCTCCACTGGCCCCAGATCCTTAACGTTGCCGCCACCACCGGGCTCGTGGTATACTTTGACGGTGAGAACGGCAGCGGTGCCGTCACCAACGCCCCCAGGCTCGTTCCTTTACATGACGCCATCTCCATCCTCTTCCATGCCGCCCCCTCTCCCTCCATAACCCACTTGCGGATCATCGCCACATTTGCTGCCCAGTAGTAGCCCCCTAGGTTTGGCAGCGCCAACCCTCCTCGATCCCTACTGCGTTCCAGGAACCCTCTCCTTACCCTCGGGGTCTTATTCGCCCACACAAACCCCATAATACTCCTACCTACTCTCTTAAAAAAGCCCTTGGTGATCACAATGGGAAGGCACTGAAACACAAACAGAAACCTCGGAAGGACCACCATTTTGACCGACTGCACTCTACCCGCCAGCGAGAGCGGTAACATGTCCCATCTTTTGAAGTCCTCCTCCATTTGATCCACCAACCTCATCAGGTTCAGTTTATATAGGGCCCCCCAACTCCTGGCTATCTGGATCCCCAGATACCAAAAACTCCCCTCCGCCCTCCTCAGCGGTAGGTCCCCTATCCCTCTTTCTTGGTCCCCTGCCTGTAATACAAAGAGTTCACTCTTCCCTACATTGAGCTTATAGCCCGAGAACTCCCCAAACTCCCTCAGAGTCTGCATGACCTCCACCATTCCCTCCATTGGATCCGCCACGTACAGCAGCAGGTCATCCGCATATAGCGACACCCGATGCTCTTCTCCCCCTTGGACCACCCCCCTCCATTTATTAGACTCCCTCAATGACATGGCCAAGGGTTTGATCGCCAATGCAAACAACAGGGGGGACAGAGGGCACCCCTGCCTCGTTCCTCGGTACAGCCAAAAGTACTCCGACCTCCGCCGGTTCGTCACTACACTCACCACCGGGGCTCTGTAAAGGAGCTTAACCCAATTGAGAAACCCTACCCCGAACCCAAACCTACACAGCACCTCCCAGAGGTACTCCCACTCTACTCTGTCAAAGGCCTTCTCCGCGTCCATAGCTGCCACTATCTCCGCCTCTCCCTCCTCCGATGGCATCATTATCACGTTTAAGAGCCGCCGCACATTCGTGTTTAATTGCCTGCCCTTTACGAATCCCGTCTCGTCCTCATGGATCACCCCCGGGCCACAGTCCTCAATCCTCGTGGCCAGCACTTTTGCCAACAACTTAGTGTCCACATTGAGGAGCGAGATCGGCCTGTACGATCCACATTGCAGTGGGTCCTTGTCCCGCTTTAGGATCAAAGAAATTGTCGCTTCCGACATTGTCGGGGGCAGGATTCCCTCCTCTCTTGCCTCGTTAAAGGTCCTCACTAGTAGCGGGGCCAACAGGTCCGCATACTTTCTATAGAACTCCACCGGGAACCCGTCCGGCCCCGGGGCCTTCCCCGCCTGCATACTCCCCAAACCCTCGCTCAGCTCCTCCAACCCAATTGGTGCCCCCAAGCCAGCCACCTCTTGCTCCTCCACCCTCGGGAATCTCAGTTGGTCTAGGAATTGTCTCATCCCCTCTTCCCCCGCTGGGGGCTGGGACCTATACAGCTCTTCATAGAAGGCCTTGAATACCTCGTTTATTTTTGTCGCACTCCAAACCATGGCTCCCCTTCCATCTTTGATTTCCCCTATTTCCCTCGCTGCCATCCTCTTACGGAGCTGGTGTGCCAGCATCCGACTAGCCTTTTCCCCATACTCGTAGGTCGCCCCCTGCGCCTTCCTCCACTGTGCCTCCGCCTTCCCTGTGGTCAACAGGTCAAACTCCATCTGGAGACGTCGTCTTTCCCCAAGTAAACTTTCCTCCGGGGCCTCTGCGTATCTCCTGTCCACTCTCACAATCTCCCCCACTAACCTCTCCCTTTCCATGCCCTCTGTCTTCTCCCTATGAGCCCTGATGGAGATTAGCTCCCCCCTGATCACCACCTTCAACGCCTCCCATACCACCCCCACTCGCACCTCCCCATTGTCGTTGGTCTCCAAGTACCTTTCGATACACGCCCTCACCTTCCCACACACCACCTCATCTGCCAGCAGTCCCACATCCAGCCGCCACAGCGGGCGTTGGTCCCTCTCCTCTCCCAGCCCCATTTCCACCCAGTGCGGGGCGTGGTCCGAAATGGCGAGGCCGAATACTCCGTCCCCTCCACCCTCGGGGTGAGCGCCCTGCCCAGAACAAAAAAATCTATCCGGGAGTAGGCTTTGTGCACGTGGGAGAAGAAAGAAAATTCCCTGGCCTATGGTCTTGCAAACCTCCATGGATCCACTCCCCCCATCTGATCCATAAACCCCTAAAGCACCTTGGCCGCCGCCGGCCTCTTTCCAGTCCTTGATCTGCAACAGTCCAGTGCTGGGTCCAGCACTGTATTGAAGTCCCCTCCCATTATCAGGCCTCCTACCTCCAGGTCCGGAATGCGCCCCAACATGCGCTTCATGAATCCCGCATCATCCCAGTTCGGGGCGTATACATTTACCAACACCACCCATGTCCCTTGCAACCTACCACTCACCATCACGTATCTCCCTCCGTTGTCCACTAAGATAGTCTTGGCCTCAAATTACACATGTTTTCCCACCAATATTGCCACCCCTCTATTCTTCGCGTCCAGTCCCGAGTGAAATACCTGTCCTACCCATCCCCTTCTTAACCTGACCTGGTCCACCACCTTCAGGTGTGTCTCTTGGAGCATAGCCACGTCTGCCTTCAGTCCCTTCAAGTGCGCGAACACTCGAGCCCTCTTCACCGGCCCATTCAGGCCCCTCACGTTCCACGTTATCAGCTGGATTGGAGGGGCTCTCACCCCCCCGCCCCCTGCCGACTAGCCATCTCCTTTTCTGGGCCAGTCCCGTGTCCGCGTCTCCCTCACCCTCCAGTCCCCCAGCCGGGGGACCTCCGTCCCGACCACCTCTTCTATGTCCCATTCCCTTTCGGCCAGTGCAGCAGCAACCCTTTCCCCCCCCCCCCCCCCCCGCTAGACCCCTGTCTAGCTTTTTTGCTCCCCCATATCACTCCCGTAAGTCAGCTGACACCTGCTGACCCCGGCTTCCCCCGCCGTCCCTTTGACCCCCCTGTGTGGGTGTCTCCCAATCAATATGCATTCCTTCGTTCCCCTTCCCGCCTTTCTTCCCGCGCGCAGGAAAAACCCCGCGCTTTCCAAAGCCTGCCCCACCGCCTCTGGCGCAGCTCCTGTCGCGGCCTTGTCTCTCTCCCCCAGCCCATGTAACATTTCCTGCGCGTGATTGACCCCCTGTATACAACAACCATCACACATCAACCCTCAAACATCCCCCCCACCCTCACAAACCCTCAGTTAGAGTCCAACTTTTCAGTTTGTATGAAAGTCCACGCCTCTTCAGGTGTTTCAAAGTAATAGTGTTGGCCCTTGTATGTAACCCACAGTCGCGCTGGCTTCAGCATTCCAAATTTCACTCCTTTCCGGTGCAGCACCGCTTTGGCCCGGTTGAAACCCGCTCTCCGCTTTGCAACCTCCATGCTCCAGTCTGGGTATATTCGGATCTCTGCATTGTCCCACTTACTGCTCCGTTCCTTCTTGGCCCATTTCAGGACCCTCTCTCTGTCCGTGAACCGGTGAAATCTCACCACCATCACCCTTGGCGGCTCATTTGCCTTGGGCTTCCTCGCCAGCACCCGGTGTGCCCCGTCCAGCTCCAGCGACCTCGAAGGGGCCTCCGCGCCCATCATCGCCCCGATCATCGTGCCCGCGTATGCCCCGGCATCGGCCCCCTCCACTCCTTCTGGGAGAGCCAGGATCCGCAGATTCTTTCTCCTCGACCTGTTCTCCAGGTCTTCGAGTCTTCCCGCCCACCTCTTGTGTAGCGCCTCGTGCCGCTCCACTCTCACCGCCAGGCCCAAGAGCTCGTCCTCATTCTCACTAACTCTTTTCTGTACCTCCTGGATCTTCACCTCGTGAGCCTTCTGGGTTATCCCTAGTCTTCAATTACCGCCAGCATAGGCGCCAGCATCTCCTTGCGCAGCTCCTCGAAGCAGCGCTTGACGAACTCCTGCAGCTCCGGCCCGCACTCCGCTTTGTCCCCGGCCGCCGCCATTTTGATTTTTCCCCGTTTTTTTGGCCGTTGCACTTCTGGTCCGGTCCATAAAAGTTGGAGGGGGACCTCTCTCTTCACTTCCCCACGGGGTGTCGTCAAAAAGAATTTCCATTGGGGCTCCTCCAGTGAGCCCGAAAGTCCGTAGTAGCGGGAGCTGCCGAATCGTGCGGCTTAGCTCCGCATAGCCGCAACCGGAAGTCCTTGATTCACTGACTTAATGTAATGTCCCTTTAGTAGCGTCATTGCTTCTGAGTAGGTGGGCGCATCCCGGATGAGGGGAAAAATTTCAGGGCTCACCCGTGAGTAGAGGACTTGGAGCTTCTGTGGGTCCGAGAGGTCTTCAGTGGCTGCTCTGAGGTAGCCTTCGAAGCAGGCTAGCCAGTGGTCGAAGGTGGACGTGGCGTTTGCTGCGTGAGGGCTCAGCTGCAGGCAATCAGGCTTGGTTAAAATGTTCATCTTTTAAAATCTTGTGCAATAAATTGGTGTCCACCAATTACCACAAGACAAGAATGGTGAAACAATTGAGGCTTTATTACACAAGATGTTGTGCCTCCTGCAGCTGGAACCAGAATGGGAGCAGCGCAGGAGAGCATACACTTTTATACATCGCCTGCTGGGAGGAGCCAGCAGGCTGGGATTTACTATGGTACCTGTAATACATGGGCAGTACCGTAATACATGCAATGTGTTACTAGTGGTGTTTACCACAAGAACCCTGCAACCCAACCCTGTAAAATTCTGCTGTGTCACATGATGCAGCCAAATGGGATTGACAGAGCGGACTCACAGGCAGCAATGGCGAACAGCAACCTGACTCAGCCGCCTGTCAGGAACTCTTGTTTCTCTCTCCACAGATGCTGGCCAGACCTGCTGAGTTTTTAACCTCCCGGCCCCTGGCCCCGCATGCATTTACTGTTTCTATTTCAGATTTCCAGCATCCGCAGAATCTGCTTTGATGCCTGATTTCTGATTTTAAAAACAGGCGAAAGGGTTATGGGGAACAGGCAGGGATGTGAGAGCAGGAAGAGATCAGCCACGATCTGATTGAATGGTGGGGCAAGGAGCCAGCTGGAAGGGCTGAATTGCCCACTTCTGCTCCTGATTCTTGTGTTCCTGTGTGATAAAGTGACTAACCCTTTTCCTCTGGGCTTCAGAAAGGTGTGCACCACCTTAAGTACCTTCATATCGTTGTTCATTGTTTCTTTTTTGGGTGGGGGGGGGGGGGGTGGAAAATGTAAGCGGCCTTAACTGTAAAACAACACATTTGTACTGAACAATAAAATGTTTCCGCCCGGTTTCGAACCGGGGACCTTTCGCGTGTGAGGCGAACGTGATAACCACTACACTACGGAAACTGTGACGGCCAAGTCTGCGCTGACAGCTCCTTTGTTAAGTACCTCAGTCACATTCACGTCGCGCTCTTGCTTCAGTTTCTTTTCTTGCTTCAGCTCATTGACGATTTCAATCGCGGGTTGTCGGTGTCGGTTGTTCGTCAGAATTCAATCCAAAATATTGAAGGGGGTTCAGGACTGAAAGGACTTTTCCGTGAATATTGAGATTTTTATTCATGTGCTCACACAGCCTCCCCCCCCCCCCAAAAAAAAACCCTCATTAAACATATTTTGTTTATGCGAATTTATGAATTTATGCGAAAAGGTAAAAGTAATAAAATTAAAATTGTTCTCCCCGCAAGAAAACAAAACTGTTTCCGCCCGGTTTCGAACCGGGGACCTTTCGCGTGTTAGGCGAACGTGATAACCACTACACTACGGAAACCTGGCTGCCAACAGCCCTCCGGCACCCTCACTTCAAGTGAGTGCACATCCGGGAAGCCTCTGAGCGTTCGTTTTGCATCTGTGGCCCGGATGCACGACTGGCGCGAACTGCGTCTCATGCCAACGGCCGCCGGCGATGGCGCTCAAGGGCTGGGCGTTCGGATCGATGCTCTCGCCACCGCTTCTGTTTTTAAGCAGCGTCATGATTTCACCCACGTTGTGTAATTTCACTCCCCAATTCCTATTCTCAAGAAACGTTTCCACTGCCTGTCGTTTTAAACTGTGAGGTTTCGCGTAGTAATATTTCTCAGCTGGGGAGGGGAGAATTGATATTTTATGATGTTTTTGCAATTGATGTTTCCGAAACGACATCTTTTAGTTGTTATCCGTGAGAGGGACCCAAGGCCTCCCTCCAGCCTTCGCACCGGCGGTGGTTTCCCTAAGCCGAGGCTGTGCGACTTTACACCGCCAGGCAGGAGGCTGCTCCAGCAATCCCGGGCAAGCGGGAGTCTGCGGTTCACATGACAGCACCTGGATAATGTTCATTGCATCACATCAGTTGAATCAGGGGTGTCAGCAAGGCGAGGCCCAGATGTAATTTTGAACAAGGATTAAAGTTAACAGACGAGATTTTTTTTAAATTGGAAAACCCTGATTTTTTTCGTCGTTTCCCCCCCCCCCCCACTCCCCAGGGTGACGAATATTCGCTAACCAGTTAAAAACATATCTATCAATATCCTACTGATATTCTATATGGTGACTTCCCATTATTTAAATTGTTGTAACACAATAAAATCACTGAATTTTACAGCACAGAGTGCACTTTCTCGTCCATTGCGCCGGCATTGGCTCGGTGAAGGAGCTCTCTCCGCACTTTGACCCAATGTCCTTCACTTTCTCATAACCACAAAATGGTGGTCAGTCTAATTTCAGGGTGTCGAGTGATTTGGAATTTGGTTTCATGTCATTCTCAGGATCTAACATCACACTGGAATTTATCAGGTTACGCTTCTGTGAAGTGCATTTATTATGAAACGGTGCCATATAAAAATACAACTTGCTGTTGTTCCATTGGCAGTGTCTGGTGGCATTTCTGTTAACCCTGCCCCTGTTTTTTCAGGCATACGAGTCATTCAGCTCAAACAACTCAAAAATATCGTGCGATGTTGTGGCCTTTTTTTAACTGATGATCTATGGCTTATTCATTTTGAACATGTTCATGTTTGTAACAATACATTGTTCACACGATGTAGGAAAAATTGAAAACTATAACACAAATATTAATTGGATATTTTGATTTATTCAAATCTTGTCAAGAATATTGTATGACAATATTACTCAGTTGAGAACACAATTCTTCAGGTAATATTATTAGCAATTGCTTCTGATCCAGTGTAAACAGGAAACTTTATAATTATTTACTATGTGTACTGTGGGATTTTATATTGATTGTTCATGTATGTCCGCATTCAAAATTTCGAATGGATTAATCAATTTTTAGGCAAAGTGAACCCATTTCAGTGTAAACCATTTCTCAACATACAAATGGATTAGGCTTATACAAGACTAGAGCTATAAAAACGTCTTCCTTCACTGAGGAGAAAGAGCCTAGAGGTCTTCCTGTGAGGTGCTCAAGAAAATGCTTATTTTGAGGGCAGGTGGGTACCCTCCTAACAGAGTTACTGAGCAGCCGGTTGGCTAATTGTATGACTGTTATCTCCTCTGTATCACTCATGGAAGCAAATGAGAAACAGTTCTCCAGACTGAGGAAGAGTGCCTATGTAGGGCAAGCTAGTGTCAAGTCAAATTTAGGCTGTACCATGCATACATCAAGCACACAGGCAGAATCTACTGTCACAACTATAATGAGCAGTAGGCAATGTC
Organism: Scyliorhinus torazame; assembly: GCF_047496885.1. Lineage (NCBI taxonomy): Eukaryota > Metazoa > Chordata > Chondrichthyes > Carcharhiniformes > Scyliorhinidae > Scyliorhinus > Scyliorhinus torazame. The sequence continues at coordinate 255,155,869 of NC_092713.1, read as the reverse complement.
CTGACCCTCAACTCTCACTTTCCAAATATCCTAAAGATATGGGGGCGTCATTCTCCGACCCCCCGCCGGGTCGGAGAATGGCCGTTGGCCGCCGTGAATCCCGCCCCCGCCCCCGCCGAAGTCTCCGAAGGGAGAAAAGTCGGCGGGGCGTTAATGGCGCCGCTGCCGCGGAGAATGTCACGGGTCTGCGCAAGGCAGCCGATTTTCGGCCTGCCGATATTCTCCCTTCCGGATGGGCCGAAGTCCCGTCGACGTGATGACCGTTCACGTCGACGTGAATCAAACCTCCTTTTCATCGGCGTGACCCGGTGCTCCAGGCTCACGCCGACCAGCGAGGAGGTGAGTGACGGCCTGGGGGGTTGGCTCTGGGCAGGAAATGGCGTGGCCGCAGACTGATTGCCTGAGGAGAGGTGTGTCTCGGCTTGTGTGTGTGTGCGGCGGGGGCGGGGGGGGGGGGGGGGGGGGGGTGGTTAGAGTAGGCTGGGCTCCGGGGGAGTGCCGGGAGGGGGTCCGTGCCGGGGTGGAGGTTGGGGGTTGTGGAGGGGGTCCGTGCCGGGGTGGAGGTTGGGGGGGGGTCCGTGCCGGTGTGGAGGTTGGGGAGGGGGTCCGTGCCGGGGTGGAGGTTGGGGGGGGGGTCCGTGCTGGGGTGGAGGTTGGGGAGGGGCTCCGTGCCGGGGTGGAGGTTGGGGGGGTTCCGTGCTGGGGTGGAGGTTGGGTGTTGGGGAGGGGGTCCGTGCCGGGGTGGAGGTTGGGGGGGGGTCCGTGCCGGGGTGGAGGTTGGGGGGGGTCCGTGCTGGGGTGGAGGTTGGGTGTTGGGGAGGGGGTCCGTGCCGGGGTGGAGGTTGGGGGGGGGTCCGTGCCGGGGTGGAGGTTGGGGGGGGGTCCGTGCTGGGGTGGAGGTTGGGGGGGTCCGTGCTGGGGTGGAGGTTGGGGGTTGTGGAGGGGGTCCGTGCCGGGGTGGAGGTTGGGGGGGGTCCGTGCTGGGGTGGAGGTTGGGGGTTGTGGAGGGGGGTCCGTGCCGGGGTGGAGGTTGGGGGGGGTCCGTGCTGGGGTGGAGGTTGGGGAGGGGGCCGTGCCGGGGTGGAGGTTGGGGGGGGTCCGTGCTAGGTTGGGGGTTGGGGAGGGGGTCCGTGCCGGGGTGGAGGTTGGGGGGGGTCCGTGCTGGGGTGGAGGTTGGGGGTTGGGGAGGGGGCCGTGCCGGGGTGGAGGTTGGGGGGGTCCGTGCTGGGGTGGAGGGTGGGGGTTGGGGAGGGGTCCGGGGTGGAGGTTGGGGGGGTCCGTGCTGGGTTGGGGAGGGGGTCCGTGCCGGGGTGGAGGTTGGGGAGGGGGTCCGTGCCGGGGTGGAGGTTGGGGAGGGGGTCCGTGTCGGGGTGGAGGTTAGGGGGGGGGTCCGTGCTGGGGTGGAGGTTGGGGAGGGGGCCGTGCCGGGGTGGGTGATGGGAGGGCAAATGAGTTGGTCCACCTGGCCAGGTGCCAGCCTCCAACAGTTGGACCCATGCGGTCCATGCCACCTGGCTGGGGGGAGGAGGGGATATGGGCAATGATGACATGTCGTCGTTCCCCCTCCCCCCCACCAGGCCGTCATGTTTTCAGACCATCCAGCGATGTTGGCCGCCGTGGTGGCAGCCGCTCATGTCTCTGTTGCCCTGGATGAGGAGGAGGAGGAGGAGGAGCGTGCCAGAGAGGCGGCGCAGGCTGCCGCAGAGGGGCAGGCGGCAGCCGCCCAGGCTGGAGGGACACCTGACCGACAGGACGAGGAGGGGGAGGAGGACGTCGCGGCCCCACGGCAACGGAGGCACCCGAGGGCGCCCCGTGTGTACCGGCCCCGGCAGTCATACCAGGACCTCACGGACCGGGAATGCAGGAGGAGACTCCGGATGAGCCGGGAAACCGTGGCACACATCTGCCACCTGCTGGCACACCTGTCACCGCGTGGCACTGGCGGGGGACACCCTCTCCCCGTGTCCGTCAAGGTTACGGTGGCCCTGAACTTTTATGCAACGGGGTCATTCCAGGCACCGAGTGGGGACCTGTCCGGCATATCGCAGACATCGGTGCATCGGTGCATCCGGGCAGTGACAGGTGCCCTTTATGCCATGGCGCACCGCTACATCCGCTTCCCCGTGGACCGGGCCAGCCAAGATGCCCGGGCCGTGGGCTTCTCTGCCATTGCCGGGTTCCCCATGGTCCAGGGCGCGATCGATGGGATGCACGTCGCCGTGCGGCCACCTGCAGATAACAGGGCCGTGTTCACTAATAGGAAGGGGACCTATTCGATGAACGTACAGGTGGTCTGCGACCACCGCATGATGATCCTGCACGTCTGCGCCCGTCACCCAGGCAGTGTACACGACTCATTCGTGTTGTCGCGGTCATCCATCCCCGGCATGTACGAGGGACGCCATCCCCGGCTGAGGGGCTGGTTGCTGGGCGACAGGGGCTACCCATTGCGATCGTGGCTGATGACGCCTATACGGAGGCCACGCAATGAGGCGGAGAACCGCTACAATGATGCCCATGTAGCGACAAGGGGAGTGATCGAAAGGTGCTTTGGCGTGCTGAAGATGCGTTTCAGGTGCCTGGACCTCTCTGGGGGCGCCCTCCAGTATCGGTCAGATAGGGTCGGCCGCATCATTGTGGTGTGCTGCGTCCTGCACAACATAGCCCAGCAGAGGGGCGATGTGCCGCAGGCAGAGGAGGGCGGAGTGGAGGAGCAGCAGGAAGAGGCCCAGTCCTCCCCAGATGAGGGGGATGGGGGCAATGGTCAGGGCAGACGGGGTAGACACAGACGGGTGGCTGTCCACCGTTACCGGCTGGCCCAGCGGGCACGGGACAGACTGATAGACGCCCGCTTCACTGACTAGATGGGCGTGGGAATCGGGTAGTATGGCCACAGACCGCACACCATGACAACAGCCGACCACCCACACCCCCCACCCATCCACCCACCCAGCACCCTCACCCCCCTCCCCAACCCCACACACCCCACCCGCATGCACACCACCCCCCCACCCCCAATTGCCGATCCACCGGCGGCACAACGGGCCGGGCTCACCCAGTTGCGGGTGGACGCGTGTCTATCGCAGGCCATGGAGAATGATGACAACCCGCCTCCGATGAGCTCCTGGCTCTACATCGTTGGACTATGTCTGACCCATGGCCACAGTACCACCATCCACCCGGACCATCCCTGCATGCGGCTGTGACACTGCAGCGCACGGTCCCGTCCTCTGCCCGGGGGATGTTGATGGCGGCCCAGGGGGAAGGGGGCAGACTCACCTGGGGCTGAGGTAAGACCACCCCTCACACACACACTTGCGCTCAACGTACATGACACCCCCGCACACTTTGGACAGAGCACAAAGGCAGCTTCGGTAGGTGTAACATTGACTTTAATAACCAAAGGAGTTCATGCACGTGCCCTAGCGCCTAAAACTCATCTGTGCCCTGCACCCGTGCCAACTTACTCAGTGTCTAATTGTTTGGCCTTACGGGCCCTTTGACTACGTCTACGTGGTTCCCCAGACGGTACAGCAGAACTGGAGGTGGACTCCTGTGATTCCTGCCCTCTGACACTGGATCCCTTTGGCGGCCGTTTCCTGGGGCGTCCTGGCCTAGATGGGCCAGGCTGCGGCCCGGGCAACTGGGATGGCGAGCTGCCAGCCTGTCCTGCCCGTTGCCCACCCGATGCACCTGGGACGGAAGGGGCGGAGTCCGAGGTGTCGCGGTGTACCGGGACCTCCCCTACAGAGGGAGCCGGGACGGACCACACCACCTCCTCCTCCCTCGGGGTGCCGATGGCCCCCAGGCCTCTACATGGGTGGGGTATGCGAAAGGACTGGCCATCCGATGCGCCCCCGACATCTTGCGCTGCCAGTCCTGGAGGCCCGTGCTGGTATCGACAGGGGTCTGCAGGTTTGCAGCCATGGAGCCCAGGGGGTTGTCGAACCCTGTCTGCGACAGTGCGACGCCAGCTCGCACATGGCCACTGGCGCCGATGCCCTCAGCGATGGCCTGCTGAGACTGGGCCATGGCCTGCAGAGACTGGGCCATGGCCTGCAGAGACTGGGCTATGGCCTGCTGAGACTGGGCCATGGCCTGCTGAGACTGGGCCATGGCCTGCTGAGACTGGGCTATGGCATTGAGCGCCTCTGCCATCTGGTGCTGGCACTGGCTCATGGCCTCCTGTGAGAGGGCAGCCATTTCCTGGGCCACAGACGCCGCCTGCACGGAAGGCCCCAGGCCTCGCAAACCGTTCCCCATGTCTGACACCGTCGCACCCATTGCCTCCACCGCGGACGCCACCCGTGCGGTGTCAGCCTGGGTGGCACGCATGACCGGGACCACTCCCAGCTCCTGGACGCGGGTGGACTCCTCCACCTGCGACCGCAGCCGCCGCAAGCCACCCGTCACCCTATTCGCTCGTCTCCGTGTCGGTGGTTGCATCGGATCTATGTGTGGGTGTGGTAACTGCAGGAACCCGGGATCCATCTGGGCGGCAGATGTTCGCTTGGCCTGGGCTGCCCTCCGACCGCCCGGTCCCTCTGCTGCTCCTACCTCCACCTGCTGTACCGGGACGGCTGTGTTTGTGCGCACCAGTGAGTGTACCAGACGCCTCATCACTAAAGTGCCCAACCGTGGTGAGTGTTTCTGCGATGGTGGAGGGTGTTGGTGACAGCAGTGGCGTTGTGTCGTGCTCTTCGTCCCACTCTGAGTCCATGGCACTTTGGGGTGGGGGTTCGTCTCCACCCATCCACTCTGAGTCACTGTCCGGTATTTCGTCTTCCCGGGTAGGGGTGTCCTGGGTAGTGCTGTCCCGGGTAGTGCTGTCCCGGGTAGTGCTGTCCCGGGTAGTGCTGTCCCGGGTAGTGCTGTCCCGGGTAGTGCTGTCCCGGGTAGTGCTGTCCTGGGTAGTGGTGTCCCGGGTAGGGGTGTCCTGGCTCGGATGTGACGGGGGCCTGTGGCTGCCCCCCTCATCGCTGGGTGGTCGCTCCCGCACGTGACGGGGGTGTCGTCTCCCTGTTGCTCCAGGTCTCTCCGTCTCCCGTGGTGTGCGAGAGGCATCCTGCGGGCGTCGCATGCTGGAGGGTCCGGGTCTCTCCGTCTCCCGTGGTGTGCGAGAGGCATCCTGCGGGCGTCGCATGCTGGAGGGTCCGGGTCTCTCCGTCTCCCGTGGTCTCCGAGGGGCATCCTGCGGGCGTCGCATGCTGGAGGGTGCGGGTCTCTCCGTCTCCCGTGGTCTCCGAGGGGCATCCTGCGGGCGGTCTGCATCTGCGGGGATGGGTGCCTGGACGTTTGGTCCTGCGATACACAATGAAGCATGCATGGTTAGACATCAGGCAGTGATCAGGTGATACGGGAGAGGGGGATATAGGGGAGGGGGGATATGGGGACGGGCTGTTGGTGGCTCACTTGCTCGTGGGGCCCCGACCTCTGCATCAGCAACCTCCCGGTCCTCAGGTCCGCCAGCCAGTTCCAGGGCCCTTTCCTCGTGTACGGTCAGTGGCCTCTCATCAGCGGGCCCTCCTCCAGTCCTCACATGCTCCCTGGTGTTGTGTGCGCGCTTCTCCTGTGGGGGGGGGGGGGTGGTGGCAGGGGTAAAAGGCAACAGTGTTAGGCAGGTATATGAATGCACGCCATCGGTTGCGCGTGCATTGCAGAGGTTAAGGTTAGGGCTGGATTCACTTGGGGATATGGGGGATATGGGGGAGGGGGGGTATGGGGGATATGGGGGAGGGGGGATATGGGGGATATGGGGGAGGGGGGATATGGGGGTGGGGGGATATGGGGGAGGGGGGAGTATAGGGGATATGGGGGAGGGGGGATATCGGGGAGGGGGGATATGGGGGAGGGGGGATATGGGGGTGGGGGGATATGGGGGAGGGGGGGAGTATGGGGGATATGGGGGAGGGGGGATATGGGGGAGGGGGGATATGGGGAGGGGGGATATGTGGGAGGGGGGATATGGGGGAGGGGGGATATGGGGGAGGGGGGATATGGGGGAGGGGGGATATGGGGGAGGGGGGATATGGGGGAGGGGGGATATGGGGGAGGGGGGATATGGGGGAGGGGGGATATGGGGAATATGGGGGAGGGGGGATATGGGGGAGGGGGATATGGGGGAGGGGGGATATGGGGGATATGGGGAGGGGGGATATGGGGAGGGGGATATGGGGGAGGGGGGAATATGGGGGAGGGGGGATATGGGAGAGGGGATATGGGGGAGGGGGGATATGGGGAATATGGGGAGGGGGAATATGGGGGATATGGGGAGGGGGATATGGGGAGGGGGGATATGGGGGAGGGGGGAATATGGGGGAGGGGGGATATGGGGGATATGGGGGAGGGGGGGATATGTGGGAGGGGGATATGGGGGATATGGGGGAGGGGGGATATGGGGGAGGGGGGATATGGGGAATATGGGGGAGGGGGGATATGGGGGAGGGGGGGATATGGGGAATATGGGGGAGGGGGGATATGGGGGAGGGGGTATATGGGGAGGGGGGATATGGGGGAGGGGGGGATATGGGGAATATGGGGGAGGGGGATATGGGGGGGATATGGGGGAGGGGGGATATGGGGGAGGGGGGATATGGGGGAGGGGGGATATGTGGGAGGGGGAATATGGGGGAGGGGGGATATGGGGGAGGGGGGATATGGGGGAGGGGGATATGGGGGAGGGGGGATATGGGGAATATGGGGGAGGGGGGATATGGGGGAGGGGGGATATGGGGGAGAGGGGATATGGGGAGGCTCACCCTGCCTGCTCTGACGAGGTCGTTCACCTTCTTGTGGCACTGGGTGCCTGTCCGTGGTGTTAGGGCCACAGCGGTGACGGCCTCTGCCACCTCCCTCCACAGACGCCGGCTGTGGCGTGGGGCAACTCTGCGGCCGTGCCCGGGATACAGAGCGTCCCTCCTCTGCTCCACCGCATCCAGGAGCGCCTCCACATCGCGTGACTCGAACCTCGGGGCTGAGCGACGGCCAGCCATCAAGTCGGGTGTTGCGGTCGGCTGTTCCGGTCGGGTGGGGGGGAGCTGCGCGGCCTTATGAGCCGTCACGCCGTGCAGCGCGTATGACGCTGCACGGCGTGAACCACTGCGCAAGCGCGGATCCCGTTACGTCGCTGCTAGCCCATTTCGGGCCGCAGACTATCGGCCCATTTTTATGACGTGACGCAAGTGGGATTTGCGCCGTTTTTTGCGCCGATCGGCGGAGTTTCCGCCGATAACGGAGAATTTCGCCCATGAAGTCATACTTACTAGTTCCTTTCACTGACAGAACCTAGCATGTTTTCTCACCAACTCAATACATGACTCCAAGAAGGAATTGCTTCTATATGTCCAGTTCTGCCTTTCATATGAGATGAATCACAGTCTGCTGGTTAGGGCATTCCTTGTTCTTAAATGTCTTGTTAGTCTCTGTTCAAAGGAAAAGACTGCATCTAAACATTAGCAGAGAGCTGGTGCTAATAGAACTTACTTCAGGATAAGGCCCTCTAAATTTGCTTTTAATTTTTCAAATTTAGGGTTATTTTTTCCCCCCAATTAAGGGGCAATTTAGTGTGGCCAATCCACCTAACCTGCACATCTTTTGGGTAATGGGGGCAACACCCACGCAGACACGAGGAGAATGTGCAAACTTCACACAGTGAAGTCTGAGGACCGTAGAGCATAATCCTATGTGATTTGTTGAGACATTGGAAACATGACTTTAAAATACGAATTTCCTGCTTTATTAGAATTCAAATCTTTTTCAATGATCACTCACGAATGAGTATGATTGTCCAACTAAAAAGCTCTGTTATGATCATGGGTTCAGTGGGTCCTTGATGAGCCCAATCCTAGAGCTGCATTTTCGACTGCACACTTGGCAGGAGTTTTCGGTAGTGGGATTGGTCTTTGGACTCTAGATCGCTGGTATTCCTTACTCTGACATCCTAAGCACATGGCCAGTCCAGCGGAGTTGGTCGAGATGACCATGATCTCGATGCTGGTTCCCTTGGCTCCTTCAAGGACACTAATGTTAGTACACCTATTCTCCCAGCTGATGCGGAGAATCCATCTCAGATAGCATTGATGGTACCTCTTCAGTACCTTGGTGGCGTCTGTCGTAGTCCAGGTTTCTGAGTCATTTAGAAGAGTTGAGAGGACGACTGCCTTGCACACAAGGATCTTGGTGTCAGCACGAATACCGCGGTTGTCAAAGACCCTGGTCCTTGTGTATCCAAAGGAGGTGCTCACAGATTGGATTCAATTAAATTATATATTATAAAAAAGAGAAGCGCCTTATCGCAGAGTATGGGGTTCTGGATAGATGTTAATAGCCTACACAGCAAGACGTAGCCCTTGTCACCCAACAGCTACCATTCTGTCAGCTTCTTTTGAATAGCTATGCCATGTCGACGTATCACAAGGTGAAAGCATTATACCTTCCGCTGGTCTACCAACTGCATTTTTAAAAAAAAAAAAACAAATTTAGAGTATCCAATTATTTTTATCCAATTAAGGGGCAATTTAGCGTGGCCAATCCACCTAACCTGCACATCTTTGGGTTGTGGGGGTGAAACCCACGCAGACACGGGGAGAATGTGCAAACTCCACACAGACAGTGACCCAGGGCCGGGATCGAACCCGTGTCCTCAGCACTGTAGGCAGCAGTGCTAACCACTGTGCCGCCTTACCAACTACATTTTTGAGTTGTAATGTGAGATTACCTAGATATTTATCAAATGGAATTATTAATGCAAGTTATTGTTGTGCTTGTTCTCTTAGCCATTCACTTGGATACAATGATGTTAATTCTCATAAGCTATCTCAGCATCTTACATCCATGGATATGTCCATGCTGAGCAATAACCATCACTGGGGTATAATGCTTGTGATCTGAACTGGATATTATTTCATTCACACAAGTCCTTCCATTCATTTCTCCAATTTTCCAAAGGTGGGCTGAAATACTTGCTGCGTGTAGGTGATATATTAATTATTAAGCTGCTTTATTTTACAGATAAGAAGTGAATGTACAGAGTACCAATGAAAGCAACTTCTGTTTCACTACTGTCTTTGAAAACTGGAAAATAATAATTTACCGCACACCCCTTTTTGGCTGTATCTTGTGTAGAGACCAATTCCTGCATTTTGATTTTCAGCCTTAGACTCTAGCCCTACAACTCACCATCTTTTGTTTAAAACATAGCTGCCTGAGCCAGGTGGCAGACTGATGAGAACTTCCTCTGGTCAGTGATTCACCAGTTGGCCTGCCAATGAAACCTGCTTCCACTTATTTCCCCACGTGTGGGTTTAAAGAGAACATGTCTGATGTTTTCAAAATGATTGGGCGTTATTTTAACTAATGATTGGAATTGTACAATTGATTTTTATATTTGCATCAGTTGTGGCACTCCACAAACCCACCTGTTTAGTTGTAATATATGTTATCGGTAGGTTCAGCCATGTGGCTTTTTCGTAAACTATTGAGAATTCACTTTGCTTTAAAACACAACATTTATACATAACTCAATATAAAAATTCTTCCTGTGAAGAAAAAAAGATTTTTTAAATTCTGAAGCATATCATGAATCTTTTGCAGTTCCTGCATGATATGAATAATGTTTAACGCTTAGATAAGTGTCATCAATTAAATTGTGTATTTTTGATCCAGTTACTTGTAGGGATGCTGCATGTTCTCAAGTTGGTGTCTCCTTTGGGGAAAGTGACCATGTGTTGTCCTGGCTAACAAGATTGCAGTGATGTGACCTAGCCCGTGATGCCCACATCCTACGAAATAATACATTTTTTTAAATTACCAGGTGGCATAAAAGTTCAATACTTTGGTGATTTGGACAATGAGTAAGGATTTCCTCCAAAGCTTGTGGTCCAATAGTCAGTCAACTTGACTGCACCCTGCTGAATCGTAGATGGAAAAAGCATGTGTCTTCCAACAAGCGAATAACTGCTGGGCCACTTCTCAGTGGGCACCAGATGTCTGAGGAATCAACACAGCTGCTCTCCGCCACCCCCTGCAAGAATTCCTTTTCCTTTCAATCCAGTTTATGCATTGACTGAGGTTTGTTCTTGCAGCTGTAGAATCAAATGGTGGGAGCAAGAGCACTGTTGTTGGAGATGTGTACCCAGAGAACAGTGAACTACAGAAAACAGCAAAGAAAAACATGCTAATTATATACAAGTGAAAACCAGTAGTCATAAAAAGTAATTCTCACAAATCTGACAAACCTCAGTATGGAGCACCTCTGAAGTGGTAAAGTTCTTTTTAAGATTGCAGGTCTACCAGTGCTTGACTTATGTTGCATTTAGAATATCTCAGCCTCTAATGAACCCAGTGCACGAGAGTAGCATGGCCTTCAAAGTAGGGGAATATTTTCCCATGTAGAATACGGAATTCAAGTGGCAGAATGGTAGTGCAGTGGTTAGCACTTGCTGCTTCACAGCTCTGAGGGCCCGGGTTTGATCCAGGCTCCGGGTCACTGTCCATGTTGAGTTTACATTCTCCCCGTGCCTGCGTGAGTCTCACCCCCAAAACCCAAAATGATGTGCAGGGTAGATGAATTGGCCACGCTAAATTGTCCCTTAATTGGAAAAAAAAAAGAATTGGGTACTCTAAATTTAGTTTAAAAAAAGGATTTGGAGTTAAGTTCCTATTGCACTGAAATGGACCTCAATTCGGTGGATTTTGTATGGCACCAAATAGGGACCACTCGCCGGACCCTACATTAGGGCATGTGCCCTATGTCTGGAAAGCGTCTGGGCTCTGCAATAATGTTAAGTGCTGGGACCCAGAAAACCATTCAGTTAACCTAAACCTACCTAAAAACATATTGTAAACATGCTTGGTATAGTGACTTCTTCCTCTATACATAGCATGTTTGCTTGTTATTACAGCTGTTTGTTCTCACTATGTGCTTCAGAATCCAGTCTTTTAGAAAGTTTCCACAATATGATGTGGTGAGTTTTGATGGAACAACTGACTTTTGACCGTGACTGTCTTTGTTTTGCAAATGTCCTTAGTAAACGGGCACCATGCTGACCTGCTGAATGGAACTGTCGGCCAAATTCAATAAAGACAACAAAAGCTAAGGAAATTAAACCTTTTGGGTTTCCTATTCATGTAACTGATTGTTTATCACACTTCTTACAATGTCGGGACAGCAACGCAAATCTTGCTAATATTTCCCCAAGCATTTTGATATCCAGTAAATTGTTGCACTTGTAAAGCTATCATCAGTATGATAAATAAGATTCAAAAAAGATAAAGTAAAAATAAAATTGAGATATGGAATCTCCTATCTTCTTCGGATTCTACCGGGATAGCTAGTATTTCCTGTTTTCCAACATTCAAGAAAATCGGTAGGACTTTTAAAATGTTATTGATATTTATAAATGTAACAAGTGAAATAAAATAATGACTACAATAAGCTGGCATAATTTATTTTAACATAAAATTTAACAGGGGTAATTAATCGTAAAATAAATGATCTTGCCTCTGCTGGAAGAGATTAAATATACTGATGTATATTTCCAACAAGTAATGACAACACTGAAGCCATCTTTCTTTGGGTGAGTGTAGGCAGTGGTTGTAGGTAAGCTGTTTGTCTGTAGGGACCAGTCTCACATCCATGCGTTCTTGTTTTCGGGATAGTGATCAGGAGTCAAAATCATCGCTGTTCACTAAAAAATGGAAACAAAGTCTTCCACTATCCTATCTGGCGTTATTGGATTGCATTGGTTCAATGAAAATGCCCATTACCATCTTAGGGTAACAAGGGCTGGACAATACGTTTAGTCGTACCAGTCATCCCTACATACCAGAACAAATCAAAAATGTCCCATCAGGTTAAATCATGGAATCATGGTTTGGTAGTTTTAAAATAGAATAAGGTCTTTGTATTGTGTTCTGCTTTTACAGGGTTTCAATATACAATCACAATTTATTACTTTAGCTGATTTTCCTGACAAAAATAAATTGATGTACTGAGTTACACTGCAGACTTAGATAAATGAGTCGATTTATTTTACTGGAAAACAAGTATCATCACTCATCTATATGTTATGTTTGTGTCTCAGAGCCCAATCCTTCCATGGTTTACACTGCAGGGATCTTTAGTCTAAATCATACCACCATCTAGCTTGCAATAAGTCCTGGTGATCGGCCCATTTCCACCAGGAACTCCACTGCAGGGAGTTTAAATATGACCCTTCCCACTGCTGCTCTCTGCTCACTGTTAGTCCCAGTTCATTTGTATGTCATGATTCACACCACAGGGAGCCTAACTACAGATTCCCACTATCATTGTCGGTCTGCACAAGCTGCAGCCTTGTTTATACTCACAATAAAAGATTGGATTAGATCTAACATTTGTGCATTTTTAACCTCCAACTGGCAATTGTAACAAATTCTATGCTCTGAATCAATCCTAAACTCAAGTAAACTGACATCTTGGTAGGATTCACACAGGGAGATATACAGAGGCAGTAGAATATAAATTTGCAGCCTTAGTTCTTTTTCCTCATTCTTGCATTCCACCCCCTCGGTCTATTTGTTCTGCCGGCTGCTTTCCAGTTTTTCATATGACATTCACACAAACACTTTACAGCAAGTGTCATTGGACAGAAAAATGGGACAAGAAGCTCAGCTAATTTCTGCCGATATTACCCCAGGGACACTGAAGTTAAATGTAATACCCCAACTGGGATAATCTAATTCAGCACATGCTAGGGCATAAATCGAGAGTGAGACGTGATCTGCATGGACTAAAAATAGAAAATGCTGGGGAAACTCAGCAGGTCCGAGCAGCATCTGTGGAGAGAGAAACAGAATTAATATTTCCAGTCTATATGACCCTTCTGAAGAATCAGCATGAACAGCATTTTCTGTTTTTATTTCAGATTTCCATCGTCTTTTACTTTAGTGATCTGTATGAATTTGATTCTACTGGTGATGCCTTTATCTGTTAGGCCATTCAATCACTTATGTGTGTTTAATTATCGCTTCTCGGCCTTTTGGCTAAGATCAAGTGTAGTAGCCTTTTGGCTCAGATTTGGTATGTCTCTCTTGTGGGGACCATGAGTTGGATTCAATTTGAATTTGAATTGGTTTTTGGAGCAGGCAAGGAGCTGGATTAGGGGTTCGCCCCTGACCACACTCTGAGCCCTGGCTTTGTATCTCAGAAAAAGCAATTTAAAAAAAAAATGTGTGTGCTTAATTATGCATACAAACCCTGAACGCTGCAATAATAAAAGCTTCAATAACAAACAAATAGACTTGTGTTCATTCAGCATCTTTCCTGACCTCAAGATCTGCCAAAGCACTTCACAGCCAATGAAGTAATTCAGAGGCAGATGAGTACTTGATCTAATGCTTCATGTTTGGCAATGTAATATACCCTCAATATTACACTACAAGGTTGGCCTAAATTTTAAGTACATAGTGAGACTTAAACCCACAACTTACTGATTTAGTAACGGATGACATAACAGCACAATGGTTAGCACTGCTGCTTCACAGTGGCGGGGGCCCAGATTCAATTCCGGCATTGGGTGACTACGTGTGGAGTTTGTACGTTCTTCCCGTGTCTGCGTGGGTTTTCTCCGGGTGCTCCAGTTTCCTCCCACAGTCCAAAGATGTGTGGGTAAGGTGGATTGGCCATGCTAATAGGGCCATGTCCTCTTAAGTGTCCAGAGATGTGTAAGTTACAATATGGAAATAGGGGTGAATGGGGGAGTGGAGTGCTCTTTCAGAGAGTCGGTACAGACTCAATGGGCCAATTGGTTTTCTGCACTGTTGAGATTTTATGAGACATGAGAATGTTGTCAACTGAACCAAGCCAACACACACTATATTGTCTCACCACAAAGACACTAATTCTTTCTATGATGTAGTTTTCTGGGCACTATCAGCACTCCAAAGCATTCTTTGTAAGTTAATCTTGATGATGAGCAGTGATGACCTATTCAACTTTGTAGGGCATTACAGCGGGACCGCTTCTAACACTCAGGCCTCCCAACTCTCATGACTTTATCACAAGGGACACAAGCATAATATGAAAGCACTTATTGCATTCACATTAAGTAAAGAAATAGAATATAGATTGACTTATGATCAATTTTTATGGTGAAATTCACTTAATTTCTATAATTTAAAATAACAAAGTACCAAATATGATTTTTCTGACCAGAAAGTAACTGAATACAAGGGAAATAATTATTTTAGCATCCAGGGGATTAATTGCTGAAGCATGGTCATATCAATGTTATTTCTATCTACTTATATGGCTTTCTGTCACTAGGCTGGTTCATATTGCTAGGATGGAGCACCATTGATGACGTTTTATTTAAGTGACCCATTATCTGGAAATCCAGTAGCACTGGAGGCCTAGTACAATTATATGAGCTTTTATATTTGATGCTCTTGCAGTTCTTGAGATATTTGGCCCTCAGCTTCCAATGTTTACACTATAAAATCTCCAGGGTGGCACAGTGGTTAACACTACTGCCTATCGCGCTGAGGACCCGGGTTCGATCCCAGCCCCGGGTAACTGTGTATATGGAGTTTGCAGATTCTCCTTATGCCTGTGGGTCTCACCCCCACAACCCAAAAAGATGTGAAGGGTAGGTGGATTGGCCACGCTAAATTGCCCTTAATTGGAAAAAAAATAATTGGGTACTCTAAATTTATATTTTTTAAAGTAAAATCTCCTACTATATCCCGCTGGTAGAATCACAAGTCCATGAAAATGAGTGTACAAATCAGCTAAGAGGATAAGCGAGACAGTTTTAGAAATGTTAATCTAGGGACCCAATACACAGAGTTCACACTCCAATGATCAAAACGGCAGAACTAACAAATTTAAAAGCACATAACTCGATTTCCTTCCTAATGAGAATGTTAATCAGCCTTAATTTGTAATGGAAGCAGAAATTAAATGGAGTGAGGGTTGTTGGAGATCAAGGATCTTTGAGAACCAAACTCTGGGTCTGTTTTTATTACCATTGGTAAACTGCGAGACTGGGTGTAGCTTCATATGACCTGTTGGGGATTAAATAAACTATTCATGAGGTTTACAAACAACTGTCAAACTTTATTGGTTTATGTTTGAGAAAAGAATGCACATAGTTTTTATACTAAATCTCTTGAATTTTAGGAGATTTTCTCCTGATTTACATGACGATGTGGTTTGCATTACTTGACTTGATATCCATACATAAAGATTAAGTCCCCTCAGGGATTTCTGTTTCAATAAGAGCGCCTCTTATTCTTTTAAATTCCAATGGTATAGGCCCAACCTGGTCAGCTTTTCACATAGGATAAGCCCTTCATCTCAGGATTGAGTTGAGTGAACCTTCTTTGAACTGCTTCTAACGCAATTATATTTTTCAAATAAGGAGACTGTACACAGTACTTCAGATATGGTCTCACCAAGGCCTTGTACAACTCCAGTAAAACTTAGCTACTTTTATATTCCATTCCCCTGGCAATAATCAACAAAATTCCATTTGCCATAATCATTTGCTGTACCTGCATGCTAACATTTTGTGATAAATTGTTTCTACCCGGTTTTGACTGCTGGGTGAATGTTATAACCACTTTGGGACAGAAATGTGCATTATACTAATTGAATATAAATTCCACCAGTTGTCCGGTGGCAACTACTGAAGAGTCACCCAGCTGTCTGCCACAGGGAAGATCATTGCAAGGAACCCCCTCAACTGCCTCCCAGTGGCAGAGGAACACCTTACAGAGTCATGAGAGGCACTGCAAACATAATCTTCACTATGTGACAAATTCAGGAAAAGTGTAAGAAACAGCACCAACCTCTACACATGTTTTTTTTTTAATTTAGAGTACCCAATTCATTTTTTCCAATTAAGGGGCAATTTAGTGTGGCCAATCCACCTAGCCTGCGCATCTTTTGGGTTGTGGGGGCGAAACCCACGCAAACACGGGGAGAATGCGCAAACTCCACACGGACAGTGACCCAGAGCCAGGATCGAACCTGGGACTTTGTTGCTGAGACTGCAGGGCTAACCTACTGCGCCACCGTGCTGC
Source organism: Scyliorhinus torazame (assembly GCF_047496885.1). NCBI lineage: Eukaryota > Metazoa > Chordata > Chondrichthyes > Carcharhiniformes > Scyliorhinidae > Scyliorhinus > Scyliorhinus torazame. The sequence continues at coordinate 255,139,804 of NC_092713.1, read as the reverse complement.
CCTTACATTTTTTTTTTGACCTCACAAAAGCCTTTGACATGTCAACTGCAAAGACTAATAGAGTATCCTCCTCAAATTTAGCTGCCTTCAGACATTTGTCACCACCCTCCAGCTACTTCACGATGAGATGCAAGTTGTGGTCCTCACCAAAGGAACCACCACATGAATTCTCCCAATGGAACCATGGCTGATACTACAAAAAATTCTACTTTGAAAACAGCTTACACTTTTAACTAGATAAAATGGAATTAAAGAAACAAATTGCATTTAGATGATTTATCAGGATTCTCAGAAATATCTCTACTTTTCACATGCAATAATTTACTTTGAAGTGCATTACAATTGGTATGTGGTGATAAGATATAGGATGAAAGTTCTTTGTATTCTCCCAGTCCCAGGTCATTGTCTGTGTGGAGTTTGCACATTCTCCCCGTGTCTGCGTGGGTCTCACCCCTAAAACCCAAAGATGTGCAGGCTAGGTGGATTGGCCACGCTAAATTGCCCCTTAATTGGAAAAAATAGGGCAGCACAGTTGCGCAGTGGTTAGCGCTGCTGCCTCACAGCGCCGAGGTCCCAGGTTTGATCCTGTCTCTGGGTCACTGTCCGTGTGGAGTTTGCACATTCTTCCCGTGCTTGCGTGGGTTTCACCCCCACAACCCAAAGATGCGCAGGGTAGGTGGATTGGCCATGCTAAATTGCCCCTTAATTGGAAAAAATTAATTGGGTACTCTAAATTTTTTTTAAAATAAATAAAAATTGGAAAAAATAATTGGATACACTAAATTATTTAAAAAAAATTAAAGGTATTCAACTTAAGTACCACATAATTCTAAGTGTGAGGTACCTGAGCATTTATTGTCCTGATGTCTTTTGTACTGTGTTTATTTTTCTGTTGAAAGTAAGCAATTAGAACACACAAGTGCTGCAATCAAAAATATCCAAGGTAGCCCCCATACTTCTAGGAGTCATTTCTGATGATAGCATAACTACTTTCTGTTAGAGCAGTCATGTTTTTTTTATCAGCAAGGGTAGATCTGAAGAACCACATAAAGGTCATTGAAACAGTTTTCATGATAAAGTTTTGTCATTAAACCAACAAAAAAAATCACCATGTGTAATTTTAAAACAAATGAGCAAGTGCAAGCTTGCAATTGTTTAAATGTAAATTGGATCCTAAATAGGCCATGGATATAAATGAGATAATTTCAATAGTTGGATCACATCACCTCTCAGTCAGACTTCTCCAACTAAAACAAATCCAGTGATGCCATAGTGATCTCAGGGCTTCCTCTTAAGTCCAAGATTCATTCTTGTTGTTTATCGCTAAACCTGTTTCAGTGCATACTGATACAAGTCTCATCTCTCTCAGCCATAGTGGTTCATGACACTATGCTGTGGATGTATTAGACCTGAATAATTTTCATGCATCAATCATAAATGTGAAATTGATCTCTAATGATTTCTTGAACTGTAAATTAATAAGAAACAGAAGCCAAGTTAAAATAAATCAAAACAAAGATTGAGTTAAAATGTTGTATTTTGTGACACATTTTTGAAATTGTGATGCTGGCAAATGTGGGAGAAAGTGGCTTATCATTAGTAAACTAGCGACAGAGGTTTTTAATCAATTTAGAATTGTGCATTTCCTTTACAACTTGTGAAATCAGGCATTATAGAGATGGCCTTTACATTAGAGACAGAAAAGAAAATAATGGCAATGGCACTTAATTGTGAAAATGCCAAAACTGTGTGAAATTGCCACTTGAATAACAAATAATCTGAAATTCAGTGTCAAACCACCAGAACAGTGTGATATTTGGCATGCAATTCTGCAGGTGGGCATTTGATGTTATCACTCTGGCTGTCATCATGATAATAATACTTATAAAATCCTAATTTACCAAGGATCTAATCACATCAAGAATTGTATTGGAAATCAAATGCAAACCTGCATTTACTGACACCAGCAACCAATAACAAATGATTCAAAAATGATTTGTGAGAAGAATTTGTTGGAAAGTAAAATAAATGTGACTTTTAGTCCGCTATTCTTCAAATTATCACATATCTCTTGATTTAGTAAGAGATTAGAGATGTTTGCTAATTTGCTACAGGGAATATCCAAACATTAAAAAAAACGAATTTGAAAACATTACTTTTGTTCAATAATTTCCCTAATTGTTGAAATTGTTGCTTTATACCATGGTGTTGACAATGCTTCTGAGTATATTCCCTTCATCATTTTTTTGAATTTAGAGTATCCAATTATTTTTTTCCCAATAAGGGGCAATTTAGCGTGGCCAATCCACCTAACCTGCACATCTTTGGGTTGTGGGAGTGAAATCCACACAGACACAGGGAGAATGTGCAAACTCCACACAGACAGCGGCCCGGGACCGGGGTCGAACCAGAGTCTTCAGCGACGTAAGCAGCAGTGCTAATCACTGCGCCACCGTGCCGCCCCATTTTCCCTTAATCATTAAGTACATACAAACTACGCATTTACTGATTTTGTGGGTTATTATCATGTATTGGTTGGATCTTTATACTATGGGTAGCATTTAAGAGATTTCTGAGATTTGAGTGCAGCCCCATCCAAAAATGTTATGAATCTGCACTGTTCTCACCGAAGAAAGCAGAACAATTTGCATGTATGTCTGAACACATTTGCAGAGCTTTATTAACACTCGATGGGCCAAATGGCCTCCTTCTGCACTGTAAATTCTATTCTATGAAACAGTCACAGGAATTATATTTTAAGCAATAAAAAAGAGCAGTATGAATCGAAGTGTTAATAGGCCTTAAAATGGTTTACGGGTGGCACACATGGTGCAGTGGTTAGCACTGGGACTGCAGCACCGAGGACCCAGGTTTGATTTCCGGCCCTGGGTCACTGTCTGTGTGGAGTTTGCACATTCTCCCCGTGTCTGTTCATATTTTTAATATTTATTTAAATTTTGAGCATTCTCCCCATGTCTGCATGGGTTTCGCCCCCACAACTCAAAGATGTGCAGACTAGGTTGATTGGCCACGCTAAATTGCCCCTTAATTGGAAAAAGTGATTTGGGTACTCTAAAAAAAATGTTTTAAATTAAATTTTGAGCAATGTGATATCCAATAGACATTTTAACTTTTTTTTAAATTTAGAGTAGCCAATTATATATTTTTTCCCAATTAAGGAGCAATTTAGCGAGGCCAATCTAAGAGAATAATGTACAACATTGTGGGGGAGTGGGACTAACTGGATTGCTCTTGGTAAGAGCTTGCATATCTTGATGGGCCAAATGCTTCATACTGTCCTACAGTATTCAATCATTCCAGTCTATATTTTCCTGAAATGGTGAAATGGGTAATCTATATTGTAAATTCCATCATCTCACGTGGCAATTTTGTCATTGACAGCTTACTCTATATTTGCCTACCTAGTTAGAAAGATTTGTGAGCTAATTGAAGGGTTTTAAATTGCAATCATTTTCAGATGTTGGCGGGCACAATAATGTCAAAGTACACACACATCCTGCATTTTGCAAAGGAAATACTCAAAACTCAATGTAAGATTTGGAAGAAGTAATTGTTTCATAATTCGTTTCTCAAAGATCCCTGTGTTTAAATCTTGAGCAATATGGTATCTTAACTGTTTAAATAGCCAAAATTCAGATTTACTCCCTCAACAAAATTATCATTATCCCAAAGGGCCATAGACATCTCTCTCTATTAGAGTGAGACCGTTTCATTATTTGTAGCTTGAGGGATGCCTCTGTGCAAGCATGGAGAAAAGCAAGAAGACAGGGCCCCATAATTTACTGTTGGTTCACAGCGCCAGGGTCCTAGGTTCGATTCCCGGCTTGGGTCACTGTTTGTGTGGAGTCTGCACGTTCTCCCCGTGTCTGCGTGGGATTCTTCCGGGTGCTCCAGTTTCCTCCCATAAGTCCCAAAAGACGTGCTTGTTAGGTGAATTGGACATTATGAATTCTCCCTCAGTGTACCTGAACAGGCGCCTGAGTGTGACGACTAGGGGATTTTCACAGTAACTGCTTGCAGTGTTAATGTAAGCCTACGTGTGATAATAAAGATTATTATTCTAAAAATTACCACACCCAGCATGGAGATTGAACCTTTGGCATCATTGTGCACCACACTCTAGCCATTTAGCTAACTGGCCTCCACATCGCACCCAACAAAATAGTTACGACGTTACAACAATTAGTACATTTCAAAAGTATTTAATTGGCTGTAAAGCATGTTGGGACATTCTGAGGTCAGGAAAGGTGCTTACTTGTTCTACTGATGTTTTTGCCCATTGATGTAGAATCAAGTGTATTTATCAACATGAATTCCAAAATAATCACATATTTGGATAAGCAATTGGGTTAGCCATATTGACACTTTTAAGGAACGAGAGATTTAATCATTATTATATCATTATTGCATTTCTCATTTGTATGAGCTAAACATTGAATGAATTTGGAAATGTTTTGCCTGAATTCCATTGCTTACACTACCTGGAAATCTCACCAGGTCAAAGTGGCAGCAACGGTGATAGCTGTGAAATCAAGATCAAAAAGGGAGAGCCAACATTGGGATAGTGGAAGTCAAAAAGGAAACCTTGAACAAGAAACTTACAATGGATGTAAGTGTGGATCAATCTGGGGTGAGAGCTGGAGGAGGGGAAAACATGAGATTTCTCACGTCTGTTTTGCTTACTAACTAATTTAAGTCCTTAAATCTTCCGGTGTAACTTCTTTGCTGGGATACTATTCATTCACATCATCATAATCAATTTTTCACTGAGCAACAATTTCATTCAATAATATAATCAAGCGTAACTCTGAAGAGTAACCACCCCTAATGCATATTTAAACATGCCATTTGCTCCAAGCTTTTCAGCTGGTTCTCCTGGTCACACTTGAAAAAGATATTAATGCTAATTTTACTGGAGTTTCAGAGAGCAAACATAACTGTTAGGTTTAACACTGTGCACAAAGTGTTGATCAATGCCCTCTTGTTATTGTTATTTAAAGGAAGATTTTTTACAAATCAAAGGAAACATGCCCTTTGTTTCAGTTCAAAAGAAGCAGCTCAAGTTGAACTCAGTTAAAAATTGTGTCAGTGGAATACTGTGTGACCAATTGATTGGGATACATATGAAAAGCCATCGTGTCACTTGGATAAAAGAGAATGTGTCATTTGTTGTTTTCTGTGATTGATAATCCTTATTCGTGTTAAAATGCAATGGCTATGAAAAACACAGGGTGACACAAAACTGCTTCTTTAAATTTTTAGGTAACTTTTAATCGTGGATAGAAGAATGTGTATTTGATCTACAGAACAAAATTAAGGATTTTCAGCTGCCAGATTTAATATAAAGTAACTTAATTATAACTGTCCATTTCCCAGTGACCAATCAGGGAAAGACAGTAAAAACGGAAAGTTCTTCCGGTGACGGTGATGTGCTGAGCAGATGCATATCAGGTGGCTCTCCTCTGAACCAGGACAAAAAAAGGCACTTTTAGCTTCATTTTGTCCAAATTTCAAAGGATCCCTCAACAGCCAAAGGTGGGTAACCAAGAAAAGGTGGCAGCGAACGGGAGCTCGAGGCGGTAGAGGCGGCAGGAAGAACCATGATCAGCAGGCGGGCAAGACTGCAGACCCACAAGGCAAAGGGACCACGGCCACCCAGGAGAGAGGATGGCCAGCGACCCGAGCATCAGCCTCCCCCTCCCACCACCTGGAGGCAGATGGACGAATTTCCTTATGAATGAGCTGACCGCCATGAAGGAGGCGATCAGGATAGAAATCCAGGCGTCAGTCAACGTAGCGGTAGCAGAGGCGATGGCCACCATGTAGAAGGCAATCGACAGGCTGGGGGGAAAAGTGGCAACTCAGGAGAGGACGATCCTCGACCTGGAAAAGGCCTCGACGGACCAGAGCGACAGAATCGTCGCCCTGGAGGCGGAGGTAAAAAAGCGGTCCAGGGGAACCTAAGGGGAAAAGACGAGGACCAGGAGAACAGGACCGACGACAAGACGTCAGGATCGTGGCCCTGCCCGAAGGCTTGGAGGTCAAAGACCAAATGGTCTTCGTCACCCAAATGCTGGGCAACTTAGTCGGGAGAGACAGCTTTCCCAATTCCTCAGAGCTCAACAGAGCACACAGGTCACTTAGACCGAAACCTAAGGCTGGGGAGCAGCTGAGGGCGATTATTGCAAAGCTCCACCGAGGATCCTGCGGTGGGCACGCAGTCAAAAGCAAGCACCTGGGAAGGACATAAAATCAGAGTCTACCAGGACATTTGGGCAGAGCTCGAAAAATGCAGGGTCCAGTTTAACCCGGCGAAATCGTCCCTGTAAAAGAACGGTACGTTTAGTAAGCTGTTCCCGGCCAGACTATGGGTCACATACCAAAGGAAGGAGCATTACTTCAACTCCCCGGAGGAAGCGAATGAGTTTGTCAGAACCAACAGCCTGGACAAGAGACAGCGAAATGATGAGAGTTGTGTAGGGAAAGACTCTGAAAGAGCAAAAGACTCATTGGACAGTGATCATGTTTGTGTGGGAGTGTGCTGCCTCGTTCTGAACATAAAGGGAAGACTAGGTCTTACAATGTAGCGGGAACTGGGGAAGGCAGGTGAGGGTTTAAACAGTGGGGGGGGGGGGGGATAAGGGGGAAAGGGATGCAAAAAGGAACAGAGTAGGAAAAATGAGCTGGGTGTCATATCAGCCTCGTCAGGGGAGGAATGGGCTGAGGAAACAAGATGGTGCTGCAAGCAACCACTTTGGAGGGTCCCTGAACAAAGGGTAACCCCGGAGTGCAGAGGCGCGCCCACATGACGTACACACTGTTGGCGGCCAAGTTGGGTGCCCCTGGACAAAGGAAAACTCTGGAGTGCAGGGACCCGACCTCATGGAGAGAACCGTGACCGTGGCCATTTTGGATGGCCACCTAACAAAGGAAAACTCTTGAGTGCAGGGGCATGTCCACCAGGTAAGTATGGTTGATCCTGCAGAAGCGGGGGGAACAAACACCCCCCACCAGGATTATCACCTGGAGCGTCAGGGGACTTAGCAGCCCAGTGAAAAGATCCAGAATCTTCCTACAGGAAGGGTAGGATTGAGTGAGTGGGGGTGAGTCAAGTGAGTGCAGTTGGTTGGGAAGGACAGGAATGGTATGGGTGTGGAGGGAGGGCATGAGTGAGTGATGGGAAAGGGCTGGGGAAGGGGGCTGCTGAGTGAATTAATGAAAGTGTGGAAGATAGGCTGGGAAGATGGGGGGGGGGGGGTGTTTGTGATAGGGAGAGAGGAGCTGATTGCAATATGTGTTTGGCTGGGGGTTCACCATGGGAATATGGAAAGTTTGGTTGAAACTGATGTGAGTACATAAATTCTTTTTTAGAAATTTAGTGTGCCCAATTCATTTTTTCCAATTAAGGGGCAATTTAATTTGGCCAATCCATCTAGCCTGCACATCTTTGAGTTGTGGGGGCGAAACCCACGCAAACACGGGGAGAACGTGCGAACTCCACACAGACCCAGAGCCGGGATAGAACCTGGGACCTCGGCGCCATGAGGCAGCAGTGCTATCCACTGCGCCACCGTGCTGCCCCATGAGTATACAAAATAACATTTTTATAAAGTACACAGAATACATCATGTAATTATGAAATTCTATGTATTACATGATCTTTAATAAGTTTATATTGAATGCTACTATAACAATAATAATCTTTATTATTGTCACAAGTAGGCTTACATTAATGCTGCAATGAAGTTATTATAAAATTCCCCTCGTCGCCACACTCTGGCACCTATTCAGATACACTGAGGGAGAATTGAGAATGTCCAAATTACGTAACAGCATGTCTTTCAGGACATGTGGGAGGAAACTAGAGCACCCGGAAGAAACCCATGCAGACACTGGGAGAACGTGCAGACTCCATACAGACAGTGACCCAAGCCAGGAATCGAATCTGCGACCCTGGCGCTGTGAAGCAACAGTGCTAACCACTGTGCTACCTACTATGCTGTTGTGTTGCATTTTTTTTGCTGCCACTTGGGTTCCTATTAATTTTCAAGATTTTTATAATGCATTCTATACGGTTCCTTCCTGATGATTCCCTAATTTCCCCTTTCTTTATTTTTGCACTTATCATTTTGATCCATGGATGCTTAATGGACATGTATCTTTAAGCCAAGGACAGAAAAACTCAGTCTTTTCGGCACCTGAGAGATGGGGTGGGATTTGAGTTTCATTAGTTGGCTGGGGGCCAATGAATCAGCCAAACGGCCTAATTCTGCCCAGGAACAGGTGGTGATTGGATCCTGCCTGATTGGGTTGATTTCCAGAGACCTAAGGAAAGCAGAGTTGAGACCTGGACACACAGAGAAAAGGACCTGCTCTCCCCCCCTCCCACAAGTGCCGTGAGCTGCTGTATTTCTGAAACTGCAGAGACCAGAATGAATCTACAGGGAAAACCATTACAGACTGGAAAGCAAAAATCTTTCTTTTTTTTTAAATAAATTTAGAGTACCCAATTTTTTTTTTTCCAAATTAAGGGGCAATTTAGCGTGACCGATCCACCTAACCTACACACCTTTGGGTTGTGGGGGTGAAACCCACACAGACACGGGGAGAATGTGCAAACCCCACATGGACAGTGACACAGGGCCAGGATTTGAACCCGGGTCCTCAGCGCCGCAGTCCCAGTGCTAACAACTGCGCCACCATGCTGCCCTTGGAAAGCAGAAATCTTGACCTGAAAGCCTAGTTTGAAGGACAGTGTGCTAGGAACAACCATCTGAAACAAAGACTTATATCCCACTCATTATTTTTACACCCCTCTGTGTTTGTCTGTCATTTGTGTGTGTGTCTATATATATATATTATATTATATGTGGAGCAGGTGAAAGTGGGGCGGATTAGGAATTAGTTGATAGCTAAGCAGTTATATTTGCTGCAGATTTCAGCAGTGTGTTTAAATTTACAGACTTGGTGATTGTAATTATTGGGCAGCCAAGGTATTTTTCCAAGAATTATTGGTTCATTCAATTGTGTTGTGACTCTGGGTCAAGTGGGGCTGGAATTGACTGCGCACTAGCCCAGGGGTTTGTAACAATTCATTCATGGGATGTGGGCATCACAGGCAAAACTAACGTTTGTTGCCCATCTCTAACTGCTCTTCAAAAGGCAATGATGAGTTAAAATTAGATCATATTGGAAAACAATGTTGTATTCCTTTGCTTTGCATGATGTTCTGTTGTTAATTTAGATTTCATTCTGTATCACTTGCAAGTTAGCACTTCTGCCTCACAGCACCAGGGACCCAGATTCAATTACAATTTTGGGTGACTGTGGGAAGTTTGCACATTCTCCCAGTGTCTGCTTGGGTTTCCTCCGGGTGCTCCAGTTTCCTTCCACAGTCCAAAGATGTACAGATTAGGTGATTTGGCAATGCTAAATTTCCTCTTAGTGTCCAAAGATGTGTAGGTTGAGTTAAGGGGTTTTGGGGATAGCTTGGGTGGAGTGCTCTTTTAAAAGGTCGGTGCAGATTTGATGGGCTGCATGGCCTCCTTCTGTGCTGTAGGGATTCTTTGGTTCTAACTGTACTGAATGCTGAGGTCATGTTGGTGATTTGGTATACAGTCTTGATGGTAATAGAAGATAAACAAAAGGAAACCTAATGTTTCTACCCACTTGAAGTCTAATAATTGCACCTATTTGACTGGTCTAGAAACATTTGCATTTAATACCGATCATGGGGCAGCACGGTGGCACAGTGGTTAGCACTGTTGCCTCATGGCGCCGAGGTCCCAGGTTCTATCCCAGCTCTGGGTCACTGTCCGTGTGGAGTTTGCACATTCTCCCCATGTTTGCGTGGGTTTCACCCCCGCAACCCAAAGATGTGCAGGGTAGGTGGACTGGTCTTGTTAAATTGCCCCTTAATTGGAAAATAGTGAATTGGGTACTCTAAATTTACAAAAAAAAATACAGATCATGGGCGAAATTCTCCCCCAACGGCGGGATGCCTGCGACTGGCGCCAAAGCCGGCGCAAATCAGACGGGCATCGCGCCGGCAAAAAGGTGCGGAAGTCTCCGCATCTTTGGCGGCCTAGCCCCAACATTGAGGGGCTAGGCCGACGCCGGAGGGATTTCCACCCCGCCAGCTGGCGGAATTGGCGTTTGTTGCCCCGCCAGCTGGCGCGGAAATGCGGCGCATGCGCGGGAGCGTCAGCAGCCGCTGTCAGTTTCCCAGCGCATGCGCGGGAGCGTCAGCGGCCGCTATCAGTTTCCCGCACATGCGCAGTGGGGAGAGTCACTTCTGCCTCCGCCATGGTGGAGACCGTGGCGGAGGTGGAAGGGAAAGAGTGCCCCCACGGCACAGGCCCGCCCGCGGATTGGTGGGCCCCGATCGCGGGCCAGGCCACCGTGGGGGCACCCCCCGGGGTCAGATCGCCCCGCGCCCCCCCCCCCAGGACCCCGGAGCCCGCCCACGCCACCTGGTCCCGCCGGTAAATACCAGGTTTGATTTACACCGGCGGGACAGGCAATTCCTGGGCGGGACTTCGGCCCATCCGGGCCGGAGAATCCAGCGGGGGGTCCCGCCAACCGGCGTGGCCGGATTTCCGCCCCCGCCCAATCTCCGGGAGCGGAGACTTCGGCGGGGGCGGGGGCGGGATTCACGGCGGCCAACGGCCATTCTCTGACCCGGCCGGGGGGTCGGAGAATGACACCCCATAATTCCTTGTCACAAAAAATGTTCAGTCCTATTTGGCTTTGGCCACTAATTCTCAAATTTTTGTCACTTTCATCCCCAAGTATAGTATATATTTATGGGTCTGGCTATCTTTCACCCTGTGGACATGCTCAAGCCAGCAAAGCTTTCTTTGCTTAATTAGCACTAGCATTTTGGCATGCTTGTCCTAAAATGGACTCCGGCATTGGTGACTTTGTCTTTCTATGCGATGGGAGGGGATGCAACATAGGCATTGGAGATGGAAGATATTGAGCCTTTTTTCTTGGTGGATGTAAGATGCCTCGGCTTTATTACCATAACGTGATGAGCTGAGGCTACAGGCCTTATCAATAAATATCTTGGTCCTGAAGGTCAATTTTTCCATGCCTGTTTTGTTAGCTGGCCTCTGTTGGGCTGCTGTTGCTGAGCTCTTTATCAAGAGACAGATTACCATAGGTCCAAGATAGCAGGATTTTCTGACTGCTTCCAATGGCATGTTATTGAGTCTGATCACTGACATACCCTGTCCCAAAATTACAGTTTTCTTGACACTGGTGGGGAGGGAGAACATGACAGAGCCATGGGATAGACAATCCATGAGTCTTCAGAGCTGGTCGTCGTTCTAGGCAATTAGCGCAGCAGCATCAAACAGCATCAGAATTTTACATGTTTGTCTGATAGAATGAGGATTTAATTGCATGTGGCAGTACACTGCTTCCATGTTGGCAAGTAAAGCATAGGTCAGGCCAAATATATAAAACCGTAGTGGCTAAGCTATCATCCCATTCTTAATCTCAACAGTATTTTTGAAGGAACCCTCAAACTGAAAAGTGCTGTATTTTATGATGAACGGGTCATATGATACCCTGAGGACAGCGAATTTTCTCTACTATTTGGAGAGGTCCATCCTGCTCAAGTTGTCAAATGCTTTTGTAGATCCACAGAAGCAAGACAGCATGGTCAATATGTCAAGATGCAGAATACTGCAATTGATTCGTACTGATTCTACTTGATCTTCTGATCCAAAGTTACTTCTGTGTCCCAAAAAACAATTTACTATCAGAACTATCTATCCTCCTCTTCGGTTCTGTCGGAATGTTGTGTACCCCAAAATATTTATTTCCCCAAACTTGGTCACCCTGTAACCATGAAGCTGCATAGTCATAGATATTTATAGCTTGGAAGTAGGCCCAACGGCCCAGCTGGTCCATGCCGTCCAGTTTCAATTACTACGGTAGTCCCACTTGCCTGCATGTGGCCCATATCCCTCTATACTCACCCTGCCCATGTAACTATCTTAAAGGACAAAATTGTACTTGCCTCTACCACTGCCTCTGGCAACCCATTCCAGATGCTCACCACCCTCTGTGTGAAGAAATTTCCCTTCTGGTCTCTTTTGTATCTCTCTCCCCTCACCTTAAACCTATGCCCTCCAGAACTAGACTCCTCTACCTTTGGGAAAAGATGTTGACTATCTACCTTGATCACCCCAAATCCTCCTATGCTCCAAGGAAAAAAAGTCCCAGTCTATCTAGCCTCTCCTTATAACTCAGACCATCAAGTTCTGCATCCTCAGAAATCTCTTCTGCACTCTTTCTGGTTTAACAATATCCTTTCTATAATAGGGTGACCATAACTGAACACAGTATTACATGTGTAGTCTTACCAATGTCTTATACAACTTCAAGATGTCCCAACTCCTGTATTCAATATTCTGACCAATAAAACCTAGCATGCGGAATGCCTTCTTCACCACGCTGTCCACCTGTGAATCCACCTTCAAGGAGCTATGAACCTGTACCCTAACTCTCTGTTCTGTAACTCTCCCTACCATTAACTGAATAGGTCCTGCCCTGATTTGATCTACAAAAATTTATCACCTCACATTTATCCAAATTAAACTCCATCTGCCATTCATCAGCCCACTGGCCCACACACTTCCAATTTCTAACAAGTGTTTGTGCATAGTTATCACCACAGTCCTAGCCAGAGGCACTGAGGCCACCTATAGCTCTCGTGTTGCCTGGCTAATTCAACACCATTGTGCTTCAATATATGTCATGATGTGTAATAATTTACCTGCAATTCGACGCCTGCGGCAAATGGCACCTGTGTTTTTGCACACAGATAGTACACATTCATACTTGTCCATATAGGATGGCTTCTTCGCCATGACTTGGTTCCAATCCTTTTCCCAGAAATGGGGGGGGGGGGGGGGGGGGGGGGGGGGGGAGGAAATGCGCATAAGAAATCAGATTATGTGGGCAGCACGGTGGCGCAGTGGGTTAGCCCTGCTGCCTCACGGCGCCAAGGTCCCAGGTTCAATCCCGGCTCTGGGTCACTGTCTGTGTGGAGTTTCCACCTTCTCCCTGTGTTTGTGTGGGTTTCACCCCCACAACCCAAAGATGAGCAGGGTAGGTGGATTGGCCACACTAAATTGCCCCTTAATTGGAAAAAATGAATTGGGTACTCTAATTTTTTTTTAAACGAAATCAGATTATGGATATGTAGAAATGTAATCATTGTGAGAAAAAGTTGAATAGTTTTACCCCCATAAATCTGATGGCAGAATACGTATCCATAATTTACTGCATTATTTTTTTTACATTTGCAGTCTATTAGCCCTAAGACGTGGATGGTATTAGAGGGAGACCGATGGTCGTTTGCCATTATCTCTTCAATGCATTCAAACTGAACAATGAGCGAACAAAGATAAAAGGGAAACAAATGAATGTGAATATATTGTACTGTATAAATGCAAGTTGATGCTGTGTGACAAGACACTGATCGATAACGTGTGTAAAATGCATTCTGTAGAAATCCCCCCAATGGTATCCTAAACCCGCCGAGACACGATCACAGGAACGGTCAGTACTATTTAACAATCGTTAAAGCGCGCAAACTATGAAAAAGAAAAAAATTAAATCCAAATGTTCTTTTCTCTATCTTGCAGTTGATCATAATTCAGGAAGGGCGATTATTCATTCGATCCTGATAACTGATATAAAAGCAAAATACTGCGGATGCTAATTATCCAGCATGTCCTGTTATTGCAGATTCCCAGCATTTTGCTTTTGTGTTCGTCATCTTGGTAACTAGTTTATTTTGTTAACCGTCTTGCGTTCAAAGATCAGCTCCTTCGGCCTTTGTCTCAAATCCCGATAATTTACCATTTTTAAATCGGACACTAAATAATTATTACCAATGACCATTACCTGCGCACAGCTCCAACTTCTAGTTTCTGTGGTAGCGAGAAACTCCTAATACACACACTATTCACGCGCATTAAAAATTGTGGCAATGCTGTTCACTGGGGGAAAAAAAGGTAACATTTTATTTTTCTGTTCGTGTTCATTCCTTAGAATAATGAAACTGAATGACTTCTGCTGCTTTCAATTTCAAAGCATTCGGAGACACGTCGATTTACCCCTCAAGTGCATCCATTGAAATCCAAGATAGAAACGTTGCAGCTACTGTAACTCGGCTTTGGTTCATTCACACTCAGAAAAGCAGGCAGCTATTTGCTTGAAAATAGGAAAAGTAAAGGGTGCAGGGAATGAGCAGGATTAGACTAGTTGACTTATCGGGGTAGTACAATGAATGAAGCCAAGAACCTGTGTGCCCTAACGTTTTATGATGCGATTATGCAAATTGACCCTAATCGAAGCAGTTAAAGTAGAAAAGACCAGTTTATCATTACTAGGATTTCCGCGTTTTCTTCAATAATTCGAGGAAGCCACAGAACTGTAATTAAACTGCAATCTTTTAAGAATTAAACACTCCGCTCTACCTCATCTCCCTGGACTCTTGTCTAAATTGATTGCTCAAGTTTGATAAGCAGAAATTTCCTCCAGTTAAAAATAGCTCTCAACTCACCCCTCCTCCTGGCAGCTGGAGGAGACTGAAACCAATCTATTCATATCAGATGAGCTTTAATACGTGCCCTCATTAAGACCACCCATTTCTACATCTGTAACATCTGCTGCTGTAATAGCCGGGTACGCTGTGTTACTTCAGCGCTGCCGACTAGCCTCCCACATTCTGCTTGCTCCAGGACGCTGCTGCCTGTGTCCTTACCTGCACCAAGCGCTGTTCATATCATCCCTGCGCTGGTGAATCTGCGTCTCGTTAACTGGGCACATCCGCTGGAAATCAGCCCAATTTCTCATCTGGCTCAGTGGTCACTTAGGGCAAAAATTCCCCAAGAGAATAATGTTCAAGTACAGGATGCTTCTTCAACTCCACCCCACTATCCGATAAATTATAGTAGCTCCATCATTGAACCTCGAGTGGGTAGCACAGGTGGATAGCACGGTGGCTTCACAGCACCAGGGTCCCAGGTTCGATTCCCCGCTGGGTCACTGTGTGGAGTCGGGTCGCTGTCTGTGCAGAGTCTACACGTTCTCTCCCAGTGTCTGCGTGGGTTTCCTCCGGGTGTTCCGGTTTCCTCCCACAGTCCAAAGACGTGCAGGTTAGGTGGATTGGCCATGGTAAATTGCCCCTTAGTGTCCAAAAAGGTTAGGAGGGGTTATGGGTTACAGGAATAGGGTGGAAGTGAGGGCTGAAGTGGGTCGGTGCAGACTCGATGGGCCGAATGGCCTCCTTCTGCACTGTATGTGCTATGTTCAACTTCGTCACGTTCGAGAGAAAATGCAATTTTACGAATTAAACAGGCACCGGTTGACAAAGAAATAAATTTATTGGAGAATACGGGCCAATTTTCTATCCAGAATATATAACTAAACAAATCGGAATGCTCTACAATTTCCCCTATTGTGAAAACAGCTACATTACTTTACCTAAATTCCCACAAGTGTCCACGTGCAGTTTTCCCCCCCAACAGTGCAATGCTTTTGAACTGGTGCAAAACAAACGTTAGAAAAATAAGTGCATAAGAAAAAAATAATAATAATGTAATCGTGCAGAAACAAAAAACTCTGGAATGAAGTCGCACACCCACTTTCATAGACAGAGCTGGATGCACAAAATGTTAACTAAACATTCCGTGCAGGCTAGAATTTAAATAGGCTTGGCCGTAAGCCTAAGAAATATTCTTCAAAAACGAATTAGTTAAAACATTAAAATAATCTGCTAACAGGGTCGGTGGGAAATCAGCAGTTTAGTTAAAATGAATGGGGCGAGTAGCAAGTTATTGAAGTCTTTGTGTCGATTTTTAAAAGCATCTAATTTTCGAGGAGTTCATGGGTCTCACCAATTCTGGGCCCGATGTTTACGCTTATTGTTGAAGGGTCTGTTCCTCTCTCGCCGAGAGCAGTAATGTTTGGTGACGATTTGTTTACATTGCTCACATTTGACAGTACAGCACCAGTGGAACTTGCAATTACAACTGCTGATGGTCTCGCTATCTCTTTCCTCTGGCCTGAGTCCACACTCCCCGCACAGCCGCCTGCAGCTCCTCCGCTCCCACTGGGAGAGGTTCTTGCCACTTTGGAGACATTCCCTCCCTTCGGTCCCTTGCAATCCCAGTGTGGCGTTCCGGACGCAGTAATCGGGCGAGTCTTCCAGGTAGACCAGCTCTGTCCGCGGCACTGCCCGGAACGCATCCGCGATCGCTGCCCGGTTATCCGCGCTGTTCCCTCCTCTCATACGCCGCTTCTCCAAATCGATCTTCGCAGCTTGCTCGTGTTTCACCTTCAGGAAGTTCCCAATCTCTCGAAAATCAGCCAACTGGAGCCAGCAGGTCTGGATACTGCAGCTCCCCGACACGCCGTGACACTTACAGCTTCGCTTCATGGTCTCTCTCACAGCCTAGAGGAATCAACATCAAGCAATTTACACAAAACGCCATGGCTGGTCAAAACTACATCAATATACAAACACTTCCAGTCATTTGCTTGCATCACTGTTACATCTTTAATAGTAATCATCCCTATTGTCATAAGTAGACGTATAACACTGCAATGAAGTCACAGTGAAAAGCCCCTAGTCGCCACATTCCGTCGCCTGTTCGGGTACACAGGGAGAATTCAGAATGTCCAATTCACCTAACAGCACGTCTTTCGAGACTTGTGCGAGGAAACCGGAGCACCCGGAAGAAACGTCGACACAGGGAGAACTTGCAGACTCCGCATAGACAGTAACCCAAGCCAGGAAATCGACCTGGGACCCTAGAGTTGTGAAGCAACAGTGCTACCCCGTGCGCTACAGTTCTGCCCACATTCTACCTCCTGTGCTGACCACATTTAACGGGGGAACTACGGACAAGAATGTTGTCAGTGATTTAGAGTACTCTGAATTATGTACAAATTGTTACAAGGCTTTTTGTATTTCACAAATATTCTAGTTTTGCACCTCCAGTAATTTATTGAATTGAGTTACAGGTCCTTGCTGAAGTGAGAGTTCTCCTCCCCCCCCCCCCCCCCCCCTCAAAAAAAGTCATTTGTTGGATAAATAACATCCATTGTGCCCCTGACTTTATTCCAATCAACACAAATATTTTGTCCAACTGTTTGCCGCAGAGAATTGGAGGTTCCAGGCCTGGTCATGGGGGCAGCAAGTCACCAGAGGTGGAGAAACAGAATGGCCAAAACAACCCAATTCCCTATCCACAGATCCCGGTTGGAAAGTACATATGGAGATAATATATAGACAGGACACACCAGAATGGTTACAACTCAAGAAGCAGACCACTCGGCCCGTCGTTTCCTTGCCGGCTGTCTAGAAGCAACTCCTTGTTCTAGTGGTCCCGATTTTTCCTGCACATGTTTACTGCAGATATATATGCAATTTTTGCTTCAATCCGCTTTCTGCACAGAGTCAGATAGTAGATTCCAGATCCTACCCACTGACTGCCCTTAGTTTCGGTTGGCGGGACGATCGAGAAAGGATTTCTCCCCATACAGTCCAAACTGATTACCACCTTCAAAAATTGGTGTACTTCCCCGCCCCCCCGCCCATACACACAACACAATTTTTGCTTAATCCGAAGCACCAGACCATCAACATCCAGAATGTATTGCAGCACAAGGCAGTCCAGAGGGGAAAAAAAAGTAACCTTACTGTGATTGAGGAAACGGGTGTACCTCTGGCCATGTGGCAGGCAGAAAGCGAGATTTGTCAGCGTTATTCCCAGGAAGTATAATAAGCAATGAGTGAAATCGTTTTGACACTAGGGGCAAAACTCAAAACTCCGCCGAGAACTGGATTTGGTCCAGTCTTCAATGAAGTTTAATTGCCCATACTTTTAACTATTGCTTAATGGGTGCATGTAACACTCCACAGCCAGCGTTTCCCAGATGTTATAATGGAAGGAATCCGGGAACATACCGAAACGATTGATGTACTAGATACATTTTGTCCATCAAACCGACAATAAAGGAGAGCGACTTTTTCCTTGGGTGGATGTAGCATGGTGGAAGATATAGGAGTGATGTCAGAGGTAGGTTCTTTACTGGTTGGGGCGTGGAACACTCCCAGCTATGGTAGTGGAGTCGGACACTTTAGGAACTTTCAAGCGGTTATTGGATAGGCATATGGAGTGCACTAGAACGATTGGGAGTAGGTTGATTTGATCTTAAGTTTCAGACTAGTTCGGCACAACATCGTGGGCCGAAGGGCCTCTACTATGCTGTACAGTTCTATGTTCAGTAATCAGGTATTGGATCTAGCAACCGCAAATAGTTTAAATGCAACATTATATACTTACTCTTCTTCCTGCTTCGTTATTGTGGAGGTTCATGGCAGCTCTGGAATCCTGCCCGGTCTCCAAAGCATCGACAAACTGTTTAGAAATCCGTTCTCCAAATTCAACGTTATCGCTGCATCCTCCCCAAACCCAGCCTCGGCCACCTGCATACAGATGTTCAGACGTCAGCGCAAGAAATGGACTTCGCGTGTCGAAAGCGAATCGAAAATAATTGCAACCAGGGAAGGAACGGAAAACCTACCGGCCTCACCACTTCTCGACTCGTCGCATCCGCAGTTGTCGAAATCGCCCATACTGCAGTTTCTCGTTAGTGTGTACATGACACCTGCAGAACTTATAGCATGCACAAAGGACGTTTCTCTGGTGGCTAATAAGAGTACAAAAATTAAAAATAATAACCCGAGTAAAATGCTAGCTGGAAACTATCGAGAAGAGAGCTGGGCGCGTTCTTACCGCTCCGAAGACCATTGTGCGTTGAGAGTTGCAATGCGCTCTCTGGACAATTCCAGCGGTCCCAGGTGAACTGGTGTTTACATTCGTCAATCCCGGATTCAGCTCCAGCGGCAACACTGCTGGAATAGGTCAGGAACGCCTACCCAACAACAAAAAACAATGTAACCACAATCCGCTCGTCAAATACTTCACAACAGCACCTGTATAATTCTTGCAAAGCGAGGCGAAGTCAGATCTTTAACGTTATTCCTGAAGTTTTAACACCAAAATGTGGTTCTCGTTCCTTTCTAAAATTTTAATATTCTCAGATCTTTCAACAATTGAAAATATAGATTAACTTGTGTACCTTTGGTCCTGTCATCAAAAAGTTGTTTACGGACCTGTAACAGGAAAGGTAGCAAGTAGTTTAGAATGGGAATCCCCATTTTGCAGTTACACGTTGGAATAAAAATGCTCAATGTTTGATGGGGCCAGCTTACCAGAACGCTGCTGGAGTAATGCTGTTATAGACCAGCGCAAAGCAGGCAGCAACTTGGGCGAGATTCATCGCACCGATTGTCCTCATTCCCTGAAATAGCCAAGTTGGAGGGGGTGAGAAAGTTGTTTCGTTATTTATATAGGCCGCACAGCGGTCACCAAAATACTTTTGTTGTAAATTAACCAGTTCGGAGCCGGGCAAAGTATAAACAAGACACAGCAACCAATCGTAGACTAGAAAGGCCGAATGAATTTCAAAGGGATTGTTGACGCTTGTCGCCAATAGTCATTTATTAAATACTTCCATAATTAGATTAATTTATGCGTACTCCATACAATATTGAGCATTTGCTCATCGAGGTTTATTATTTATCCATCCCTAAAAATGCTAATAATTCTATGCACTAAAATCTAAACTTTAAATATCAAAGTTTATTGTATACGATCTTGTTGCAATAATTTGCAGTTCATTACTTTCTCCCAGTTATCTTCACGAGAAATACTGTTAATTGGCAATAATCTAGCATTGTATGGACGGCTTATTTTAACTTGTTTCTGGTGAGTGATTAGAGTTTGGAGTTGTGAATTGCGGCTTTTCTTAGTTTCGATTGCATGTCAGAAGCATTGTCTTACCCACCAGGGTCTGGCTATCGAGACAGTATATTTTCAGACTGTACAAGGAGACACAAATACTCGAATGGTTTGTTCACACGATTAGTTTCATTAGTTATTGTTGCCCATTTTAAAATGATAAATGGTATTTAAAATTGGATCGCAGAACTTCAGCATAACTAACCCCTCGCGTTAGTCTTGCGCCCAATATATATTAAAGCCAAATTCCATTGTATGTTCAAGTGGATGTTAACAATCTCATGGCACTATTATTAAAATATATCTTCGATCCACGTCCTCAAATCCAACACCAAAAGCACAATCATTGCTCATTAATTTCAACTCGCGTAGAGTTTTAATAATAAGTTGCAAAAATGTCTGGTCATGTGTCAACGTTGGGTCACTGTGCCTCCGTAGTCAATTATCTGGGCAGGATTTGGAATTTCCCGCTCCGATAAAAGGTGCTACATAACTGGTTGCTCCAAGGCGATTTAAAGCGAGACCATGTTTCAGCATGGTTGTAGTCGGCCTTTTTCAATCGAACCGGCGGCAACGCCATAATGCTTATCTACGGTCATCAAATCAAGTG
Source organism: Scyliorhinus torazame (assembly GCF_047496885.1). Taxonomy (NCBI): domain Eukaryota; kingdom Metazoa; phylum Chordata; class Chondrichthyes; order Carcharhiniformes; family Scyliorhinidae; genus Scyliorhinus; species Scyliorhinus torazame. The sequence continues at coordinate 255,119,278 of NC_092713.1, read as the reverse complement.
TGAGCAAAATTCTGGCAGGGTGAGACTATTCCAGGAAGCAGTCTCTCACGCTGGGATTTCACGCTGGATTTCACGCTGGCTACAGGACTGCATTTTAAAATTTAACCATAAGTTTCCAGTAAAAGTCCCCAGTATTTGCAAGTCTTCAATAAAATTAGAATCCGGAATGCAATGCACAAAACGGCCAATCTTTGAGGAATTGGAGGAGTACTACCCATGGTACAAGTGCAAATTGAATTGCAATTCACGTTACCATCTCCCGACCTGGTGGTCGTTGGTCTTTTAAATTGGATTATTAACAAGATGTAACCATAGTCATTCAGAGTGGAGATTGCCATTTGTGCTTTCTAGGTGATGTGAATGACAGTTAGATGGGTATTAGGGATGACAGTTAGATGGGTATTAGGGATAACAGTGATAGGCAGCCTCAGGCTCGTCTGGCAACTTATCAATGGGATCCCCATTCGCTCAGTAGGGAGACATATCCAAATATTTCCTAATTAACCTGGTCAACTCCGTGTAAGAGAAGCGCGCTAGCTTGTGATAAACATCCCTTTCCTAGGTTTTCGAATTTTAAAAATCATGATTTTAACAAATCAGACGCTGTCAACTCCAGGAAATCAGCAGCAATGGACAATATAAATAGGGTCAAGTCGATTTTTTTTTTGCTGTAAATTGTAGACTTCAGGGCACAAAGACCCTGGTCTTAAGTGAACGATAATGGAAAGCTTTGATATGCTCATTGAACAATGATTCTTCAGGAGGCGCAACGAAGGCTATTCTTTTGGGAAACGATTATATGCGCAAGTGGCTGTTTAAAAGTTACCAGTAATATATTTTATGAAAATGTATATGGGAGTTAAGGAAACATTGTATTTCAATTATTAGAACAAAATCCAATCGCGGCACTTCAGCTTTTACATTAATGTCGTTTAAAAAGTTTAAATTTGTTAAAGTATTTACAGTAAACGTTGCGCCTCATAACATTTGTATTTATAAATTGCCTTCCACGACAACCAAACACGATTTTGACACTTAGTGACTGTTCTAATGTAGGGAGGACCACAACCAGATTGTTCAGGGGAAGCGCCCACATTCAGCAATAATGTGTGGAGGTATCAATCAGGTCACTCATGATCATATTGAATTGTGGAGCAGGCTCTACTCCTGCCCCCAATGTACCATACCCATGGGCACCGAGATGAAAGCCCCGGTACTTCAAAATAGGCCCGCAAGACCTTAGTCTCCGATTTAAAGGGTGCAGATTTCCCAATATTGCATTGGAGTGGTGACTTTGTAGGGATGCGGATGCTCGTTCTACAATGGGGACAGTCCACAACCCAACTTGCGTTAGCGCCTTCACTGGCACGCACCGTTCCACCTTTATACCTTCAGGAGGCTGGCTCTGAAACTCAACTGAATTAACCACGGCTGGCTCTGAAACTCAACTGAATTAACCACAGCCTCCTGGTTACATTACGGCCCATCCAGTCAATGCTTAAGCTCCTCCCATCTTTTTTGATCCGAAATATTGGATTAAGTGCCAAAGTTCCATTACTAGCATACTTTCAATTCGAACTATCACAACTCCCTAATTTTGGCTTTCCCCCACTCCCATCTCACCCAACCGGTTACTGAAGCTATACCGATATCCCGCCAGATTCAAATGATGTCCTCCTATAGGCCACTCTTGCCGCCTCATCCAGTCCCCGGCTTTCATACACCACGCTAACTCTCCAACGCCAATTTCAAAGTCCATTTCCTGTTCAACGCCCCTGTGACTTTCCACATCCCATTAACCTACACGCCCCAGTGTTTCGGCTTTCGGCAGTCTACTTTCACACCCATGAATGAAAAATGAAAAGAAAATCGCTTGTCACGAGTAGGCTTCAAATGAAGTTACTGTGAAAAGCCCCTAGTCACCACATTCCGGCGCCTGTTCGGGAGGCTGGTACGGGAATTGAACCGTGCTGACCTGCCTTGGTCTGCTTTCAACTCCAGCGATTTAGCCCTGTGCTGAACCAGCCCCATTGTCCTGCAAATCCTGTGTAGGGCAGCCTACCTTTCAGAACCTGGATTTCTTTACCTTGTTTATTTCAGTCTTCAAGAGAAGAACCATCAACTATCTCCCTCGCACTGTTGAGAATGCCTTCCCCAAGACGCCCCCAATCACCACCTGGTCTTTAACAAGTGGGTCTCATTAAGCTGGTTAGCAATGCTTGTTTATAATGTTGAAATGCCTGTTTACTGTTGTTCTGTACTTTGCCTGTTCTATACTCTGGTGTTCATACACTAAAATATTTCCATCACTGTTTGATGGCTGATTTTGTGATATCTTGATGATTGGATAGTTCTTGGCACGACTATAAAATAACGAGACTGTTACACTTTACCTCAACAGCCAGCCCAACCCACCCGAAAGGTAGGGACGATGTGATATATCGGAGAGGATATGATCTATTGGAATTCTCCGTTCTCACTAAGCAGCTGAACCTCATTCGGATGTTCGAATTGGGTATTTTAAAGGTAGTTAAGACCGGTCCTGGAATATTGTCACCCTGTGTCTTCTGGAGAATGATGCAAATTAGGGGACGTTGTAGCAAATCAAATAACACGTTTGTCGCGGATTCACAGCGTTTAGTTTGGAACAATAATTTGACTGTTTTGCAAGCACAAGAGCTTTGTGGCAAACTACCTCTATTCTAGTTCTTCCATTATGTTAACAGTAACTCCATTTTACTTACGCACATAGTATAAATTCTGCTCTCGATCACGAAAAAACTATATTGGATCAACATAACCGGCATCTAACTTAAGTGGAAAGGTGATTAAACAATTACAGTTTTATATGAGTTATTTAAATCCTTCTGGTCTAAGGTCCATATTTTTAAACTTGCATTCAATTGATCTCAAACGAATTGTCTATTTGTCATTTTCCGCGTTAAGGTACTTGGATAGTGAGGGTCAATAACAAGTCGGCAGGGAGCTTACTGTTTGAAGCTGAGAAACTTCACCGACAGCGCAGAACTTGAGAGCCTCGAATTGCACTTTTAAAAAAAATAAGTGTGAACTTTTGATCTAACCCTGTTAAAACAAACACTATACCCTGACGACGTTAACATGTTGTTCAAAGCAGTTGTTCAAAGCAGACCGTGACAAGAGACAAGCGGGGAATTCTAATCTTGTTTAAAACTGGCGGACGGAGACAGTCAAGCGGGTTCGATCCGCAGCGCCTGTTTTTGGCACAGTGGATAAATGGAAGGTCAGTAGGGTGTTCCTAGCTGGAGATTCGGGCTGGGATTTTCTTTTTCTTAAAAAAACGTTTTATTAAGGCATTTATGGTTTTATAATAACAAAAGACACAAGTACAGCTATAAACATGGTTCAACGCTTAACACACCCCTCCATCTCCCACTTCTCACCTAAGCTAGACCGACATATCTGCTGACGGTTCAATTTTCTCCCTGCCACCTCCAAACGAACCCTAATGATGAATCTCTCGGGGCAAACTTGATTTTCTCAAGCCTAAGAAACCAGCCATGTCACTAACACACACACCAGCTTTTGGGGGCTTAGAGTTCCTCCACGCTAGTAAGATCTGTCTCCGGGCTACCAAGGAGGCAAAGGCAAACCACCAGCCTCTCTCGCCCCCTGGACTCCCGGATCTTCCGACACTCCAAAAATCGCCACCTTGGACTCTGTGCCTCGGGCTGGGATTTTCATGAAGACTTGTTTTAATTAAAAAAAACGTTATGAACGTTTTAAATCCATTGTTTTGCAATCAAAAGCGGGTGAAAGGAAAGTCAAATTGTTACGTCGCATATATTGATCTATCCCCGTCTCGTTTTTAAAAAAAAACACAGATTCTATATTTAATTTTGTTTTCGGTAAATTGAGATACATCAATAAACTAACATCAACCTTGATATTTTTCACGTTAATCCAACTTTCACCAGTTCTACAAAAAGTGCAGAATTCTGTGCAATTCAAATTAATTGAATGTTTATCTTTGCTAGTCACGAGGGTAAATGTCTGCCTTATTGATACTTGTTCCAGCTACTTTCCAGTTTCTCTGCCTTTAGAGTACCCAATTCATTTTTTTTTTCAATTAAGGGATAATTTAATGTGGCCAATCCACCAATCCTGCACATCTTTGGGTTGTGGGGGCGAAACCCCCACAAACACGGGGAGAATGTGCAAACTCCACACGGACAGTGACCCAGAACAAAGAATCGAACCTGGGACCTCGGCACCGTGAGGCAGCAGTGCTAACTAATGCGCCACCATGCTGCCCTTGATAGATGGATTCTTGATATGCAATGGGGGTGAAAGGTTATCTGACAAGAATATGGGGTGGGATTCTGTGATCCTGAGGCTAAGTGTTGACGCTGTCGGAAACACCGTCGCATTTCTCGACGGTGTCAACACGGCCTTAGGATCAGCAATTCTGGCCCCTAAAGGGGGCCAGCACGGCACTGGAGCAGTTCACGCCGCTCCAACTGCTGACCCCGGTGTGAACTGGGCACCGTGGGATCTGCGCTCATGCATTGGCACCAGTGCCAATGCGCGCATGTACAGTGGCACCGGCACCAATGCGCGCGTGTGCAGTGGCACCGCCGCCAATGTGCGCACATGCAGTGGCACCGGTGTCAATGCGCGGATGCAGAAGAAACAAAGCCCCCAGCCAGAGAGGCCAGCCCACCGATCGGTGAGCCCTGATTGCGGGCCAGGCAACATCGGAGGCCCCTGCCCAGGCCATCCCCCGACTCTTCCACGCCGAGCTCCCACTGGCTGAGAGCAGGTGTGGATGGCGCCAGTGGTATTTGCCATTTTTACGACGGTCGCTCGGACCATCCCGGGCCGAGAATCGGCGGGGGTGGCTAGAGTACATAGAGTGGCCCCTGACCGGCGCGACGCCAACCATGCCGGTGCCGATTCTCTGCTCTGCGGAGAATCGTGAGCCAGTGGTGTGGCGCGATTCGCGCCGGTCGCGGGATTTTCCGGCCCGGCCCCAGGCTGAGAGAATCCCACCCATGGAGTTGAGGTTACAATTACTTCTGTTCAGTATGGTTTCTGCCAGGGTAACTCAACTCCTGACCTCATTACAGTCTAAGTTCAAACATGGACAAAAGAGCTGAACTCCAGAGTTGAGGTGAGAGCAACTGCCCTTGACATCAAGGCCCTTATTGGAGTCATACCCGGCACAAAGGTTGGGTGGTTGGAGGTCAATTATCTCTGTTCCAGTACAGCATTGCAGGAGTTCCTCAGGGTAGTGTCCTAGGCCCAACCATCATCAGCTGCTTCATCAATAACTTCCCTTCCATCATAAGGGCAGAAGTAGGATGTTTACAGTGCAATGTTCAGCATCATTCGTGACTCCACAGCTACTGAAGCAGTCCATATCCAAATGCAGCAAGACTTGGAGAATATCCAGGCTTGGGCTGATGAGTGGTAAATAAAGAGCCAAATAATGACCAACAAGAGAGAATGTAACGATCACCCCTTAACCTTCAATCACTGAGTGCCCCACTATCAACATCTGGGAGTTATCATTGATCAGAAACTAAACTGGATTGGCTACATAAATACTGTGACTACAGGAGAAGGTTAGAGGCTAGGAATCATGCAATGAGTAACTCACCTCCTGACTTCCCAAAGTCTGTTGACCATTTACAAGGCATAAGTCAGGAGTGTAACGGCATACTCTCCATTTGCCTGGATGAGTGCAGCTCCAACAATACTCAAGAAGCTCAACACCATCCAGGACAAAGCAGGCACGCTTATAGCTTATACCCTGGCATAGCTTATACAAACCCTTCCAAACCCACGACTATCAAGAAGGACAAGGGCAGCAGACACATGCGCCTTAGATTAAATAAAATCTAAATGTTTAGAATATGGAATGAGCATGAGCACCAAAAGACAAAGTAATGGTAGTTAGAAGAAACTACGTCCTCATGAAGATTGACGTGGATTTCAGAATACTTAAAGGTAATGAGGATCATACGTAGCTAGACAGTTCCATTCCGAGTGGTGGTTGGTAATGGGGCCAGTGTCAATCCTGGTGAAGGGTGCTGTGGGATTATGGAGAGGAGGATGATGTTACAGCAACAATAGGTTACTGTCAGCATTGTGAGCCCTATCTGTCTGGGACTAGTCTGATTGTTGGAGCTTGGATTAGGTGAGATAAGGCACCATATTGAGCTTCCTTTCGTAGGCCATTCATTACTCAATCTGACTGATGGATATAGTGTCAGCATGACTCAGCACTTGCCACTGAGTACACTTCAAAAAGTAATTCATAGATTGTGAAATATGTTAGGATGTGATGCTATAAAAAGCTGCTATATGAACAGGAGTCTGTTTTCTTTTCTTTTTATGCTTAGTTTAGGAGCGTCGGATTGTGACACAGCATGGGTATGGATCTTCTTGTCACCAGGACTGAGATCTGTGTGATCTTGCAGATTTATGGCAAAATTATGAGTAATATATCTTCAAATGTGTTTCTCTCACCCCCCCCCCCCTCACACACAACACCTGCCCCCCCCCCCCCCCAGTTTATTTTTAATATTTGGGCCCCCACCAGTTTATTTTAATATTTGGGAGTTGAAACTATCAGGTCCTGAGGATTAGGCCATCTTGTTCATTTCTTTCTTAACAATATTTCTCAAACATATATTAAATGCACAAAGTTCCTTTTGAATTATTTCTATGTTCTCTTGTATGGCTGGTGTTTTGTCCTCCTTTTCACTGTGAAAACAGATACAAAGTGTTAATTTAATATATATTCCATGTACATTATAAGCTTACCTGTGTCTGTTTTTAATGGGCCCATTTAATGATAGAAGCAAGGAGTACAATGGCCTCCTTCTACACTGTAGCAATTCTATGGGCCCATCCCCCTCGCAAGGCCAACTTAGTTTCTCTCTTTACAGATGCTGCCAGACTTGCTGAGCATTTTCAGTTTTTATTATATATAGTATGGACCACCAAATAGTAAAGACAATTGAAAGAATAAATATGTACACGAATTTGAGGTGGTACAGAATAATGACCAACATGGGAGGATTCCGTTGTCTCCAAATAAATTTGGCAGGAAGACGTAGTAGGAGGAGAAAAGAAAATTCTGTTTTAACAGTTTATAAAGGATTCCTTGTTCAGTCAGTTTTCAAGAAATTCAACAGGGAAAGATTCAAAGATTCTGGGGCTGGTTTAGCACAGTGGGCTAAACAGCTGACTTGGAAAGCAGAACAAGGCCAGCAGTGCGAGTTCAATTCCCGTACCAGCCTCCCTGAACAGGCGCCAGAATGTGGCGACTAGGGGCTTTTCACAGTAACTTCATTTGAAGCCTACTTGTGACAATAAGCCATTTTCATTTTCATTTGATTTCATTTTCAGTTCATTTTCATTTCCATTTCAATATAGGATCTTGAGATGGGTAACGCACCAGAACAGACAGAAGCAAGAATTGGACAGCATCCTACTAGTGGTGATGCCAAAATAGTGCGGTTTAAGATTATGTTGCACAGTGATGTGTAGGACAAAGACTACAGCAGCAGTTGGAAAAGAGCAAACTAGGAAGAAATTACAGTGGAACTAAGAAAGTCTTGAAAACAGAGACATAAGTGAAAAGTTGGCAATTTTTGTTCAATTTAAAGTACCCAGTTTTATTTCCAAATAAAAGGCAACTTAGTGTGGCCAAATCACGAACCCTGCCCATCATGCCGACTTGAAAAGTTAGCAAATGAATTATGTTCTTAAATAAGGAACAAAAGGGAAAATTAAATCAATGAAAAAGACATTAAGATGAATATAGTTGACCTTTTAAAATAACTGACAGATTATGCCTTGGGACAAAGATGGCATCTTGACATTATTACGGAAACTTTCAAAAGTAAGGCTTTATGGAGAGAGAGAGTTTGCACCCTGGCACAGCCCCCATGGGCCTATTTCTATACTGCCCTGTGCTTCCTGAGTAATTATCCTGATGCCAAATGCATAATTAGTGTTAGTGGGACTCCTGGTGGCCAAAATGATTATATCTTCAAAAGGAGGTGATGCTAAAATGTGATGGACGTTTTCCAGACAGTAAAAAAAAAAAATAACTGTTAGACTAGCTGGAAAATATAGATTTTGTTAAACTTAAAATAACATAAATAGGATGGTTACTTATTTCTGTGTTAAATGCCTTTTAAAAGGTGTACTTGAGAGGACAGAGAAACGTTAAGGACCACTGTTTGGGTGCTTCCTTGAGCAACTTAATCAACTATGTAAACCACTTGTGGGTCCAATTGCATATAATGTGTGTTTTCATAATACCTAAACCTCCAACTTCAGTAGGGTTGCAATGGAAAGGGACATTGAGCAAAGGTTGAAATGAGCAACTAATTTGCTATGGCTAATTTTTTCTTCCAGTGATAATTATCCAATGACTTCAATGGAAAGAAAAATTGTTTGGTGCAGGGGGTGGAGGATGAATGTAATCTGTTGCTGTCCTGCAGTAATCCAGCAACTCTGGCCTCATCTGCACCACTATTCCCTTTACCAATCATTGAGTGCTGGGCCTTTAGATGTGAAGACCCGAAGATTTGGAATTTACTCCCTGATCCTTCATACATCTCTTTCTCCTCATTTAAGTTTCTCCTTAAAATCTACCTTGTTGGCCAAATGTTTAGTCAACTGCCCTAATTGAGCAATCATTTTATGTCTGATTATGCTCCTGTGAAACCCCTTACATTATAGGGGGCCAATTTAGCTCAGTTAATTGGACAGCTGGTTCTTGATACAGAGCAAGGACAATAGAGTGGGTTATATTTCCATACCGGTTGAAGGTCCTACCTTCTCAACCTTGCCCCTTGGCTGAAATGTGATGACCCTGAGGGCAAATCACCACTAGTCAGCTCTCCACCTCAAGGGGAGAGCAACCTATGGTCATCTGGGACTCTGGTGACTTTACATTTACTTTAAATGTACATTTCTGTTGATTTTTTTTTAAACAAAATCTTCAGGTGCCATCAACCACTGTATACTGTAGCAAGTTACTGCAGCAATTTCCATCCTCCACTTTCCTGGAATGAAGCTGCCGTTTAAGTTGTCCCTTTACCTATCCTACATATTTCCATCACCCTAACTCTTGGTAGCAGGTCGAGATAAGTAGCAAAAACAACAGAAGAGTCCTATCCCGCCAGAGATTTGCTGTTGTTGCAGTTAAACGTCTGCTACGAAGCACCTCCTAATGGCTGGTTCATGGAATCTTCAGCAAGTGCTGCAGAACAGATTCTTCATAGGAATGAGTGATGCATATTTCAAATTGACCAATAAGGGTGATCCTGTATTGTGAACAGAAAAAATAATTCTCAAAGTGCGCCCTCTGTGAGGAGGTACAAGTAGTACAATAAGTTAACAAAGTCCAAATCAAACCATAAGAAAATACGTGAATCGAGTTATAACATTTGGACAAGCTGAGTGAGTGGGCAAATGAATGGCAGATGCAGTATAATTTGGATAAATGTGAGGATACCCATTTTGTTTGCAAAAACGGGAAGGCAGATTATTATTATCTGAATGTCTATAAATTAGGAGAGAAAAATGTGCAACAAGACCTGGGGGTCCTTGTGCACCAGTCATTGTGCACCAGTCATTGAAGATAAGCATGCAGGAGCAGCAGGCAGGAAAGAAGGCAAATAGAATGTTGACCTTCATAGCAAGAGGATTTGAGTAATTATACAGGGCCTAGGTGAACCCCACCTGGAATATTCCAGGGTGTGCAGTTTTGGTCTCTTTATCTGAGGAAGGATGTTCTTGCTCTAGAGGGAGCGCAGCGAGGGTTTACCAGACTGATTCCTGGGATGGCAGGACTAAAGTATGAGGAGTGATTGAATCGGTTAGGATTGTATTTGCTGGAGTTCAGAAGAATGAGGGGGGATCTCATTGAAATCTATCAAATTCTAACTGGACTAGACTGAGTTGATGTAAGTAGGATGTTCCCGATCGTGTGCGTGTCCAGAACCATGGGTCACAGTCTAAGCATATGGTTCCACCAAGATGAGGAGAAATTTCTTCACCCACAGAGTGGTCAGCCTGTGTAATTTGCTACCATAGAAAGCAGTTGAGGCCAAAACATTGTATCTTTTCAAGATGGATTTAGAAATAGCACTTGGGGCTATCAAAGGATATGGGGGAAGGTGGGATCAGGCTATTGATGACTGATCAGCCAGGGCAGCACGATGGCACAGCGGTCAGCACTGCTGCCTCACAGTGCCAGGGACCTGGGTTCAATTCTAGCCTTGGGTAACTGCCCGTGTGGAGTTTGTACATTGCCTGTGTGGGTTTCCTCTGAGTGCTCCAGTTTCCTCCCACAGTCCAAAGATGTGCAGGTCAGGTTGATTGGCCATGCTAAATTGACCCTTAGTGCCATGGGTCACTGTCCGTGTGGAGTTTGCACATTCTACCCGTGTCAGCATGGGTCTCACCCCCACAACCCAAAAAGATGTGCAGGTGGATTGGCCATTCTAAATTGTCCCTAGATTGGAAAAAAAATAAATTAGGTACTCGAAATTTATTAAAAAAAGAAAAAAAAACCCCCTCAGTGTCCAAAAAGATTAGTTGGGGCTAGGGTGAGGATGTGGGCGGAGGGAGGGTGCTCCTTCAAAGGTTTGATGCAGACTCGATGGGCCGAATGGCCCCCTCGTGCTACTATTTTCTATTTTTAAAAATTCATTTGCGGGATCTGGGCATCGCTGGCTAGGCCAGCATTCATTGCCCATCCTAATTGCCCTTCAGAAGGTGGTGGCAAGTTGCCTTTTTGAACCGCTGCAGTCCTTCAGGCGCAGGTACACCCACTGTGCTATTTGAGAAGGAGTATCAAGATGTTGCCCCAGTGACAGTGAAGGAACGGCGATACATTTCCAAGTCAGGGTGGTGAGTGACTTGGAGGGGAACCTCCAGGTGGTGAGGTTCCCAGGTATCTGCTGCTCTTGACCTTCTAGGTTGTAGTGGTCGAGTGTTTGGAAGGTGCTGTCTAAGAAACCTTGTGCGATCCTGCAGTGCATCTTGTGGACGGCACACACAGCTGCCACTGTTCATCAGTGGTGGAGGATTTGAATGTTTGTGGAAGGGGGAGCAATCAAGCGGCTGCTTTGTCCTGGATATTGTCGAGCTTCTTGAATGTTGCTGGAGCTGCACTCATCCAGGCAAGTGGAGAGTATTCCATTACATTCCTGAATTGTACCTTTTGATGGTGGACAGTCTTTGATGGGGGAGAGGGGTCAGGAGGCGAGTTACCCTCGCCTTGAATTCCTAGCCTTTGACCTGCTCTGGAGCCACAGTATTAATATGGCTAGTCCAGTTCAGTTTCTGATGGTAACGCCCCAGGTGGATTTACAATGAAACATATCATACCAAGGCACCTGCCCTGAAACCCGGGGGGCTGCAAAATGCAGGACAGTCTTTACACTTGAAATAAAGTTTAACAAACCAAACACAAAACTCAAGGGCAACGCTAAAGCAGAATGGAAAATACAATATCAAAAATAAAGCGGAATATAAATACAAGCGTTGAGCTGCCCCCCCCCCCCCCCCGACTGTAGAGCCCACCGCTGGGGGTGGGGCCATGCACATCCTCAACCTGCTCAATAATGAGAGTTTGACGCTTAATTTGAAATTCAACTGAATGAGGCATTTCTGCTCTTCAGCATAGTTTTCAAACCGGTCCCACTCACTTCCTCTTGGAAAGTATTTTGCAAGCAAAGAGTTGGCAGTTACAGCAATTGGCTATCGGAGAATGCTGAGACATCAGTCCTGTTCTGTAGAATGTGACTGGGAAATGGGTTCTGAACTTTTGAGATGTTTTAAGTCACGATTCGAGCAATTTGTTGCAACCCATTTTGGTCTCCCGTCGTACCGGAGTCCTGCTCCTCCTTCCCGCAAACAAGATGGATAAATAAAGCAACATGCCGCCTGTTTCTAGCAGTTACAGTGAGAGAGCTCCCCCCCCCCCCCCCCCCCCCCCCGCCCAATGTTAGTACGCGGTCATTGATCACCTTTTCTTTCTGATCTGACAGCGTTTGCACAGGGCTCCATTTAGGGGCGATTTAGCATGACCAATTCACCTACCCTGCACCCTCTACGCAAACATTGGCGGCAGAGACATTGGTGAGCATGAGGTCAATTAAGTTTTTCCCTCTTGTTGGTTACCTCACCACCTGCCACAGACCCAGTCCAGCATCTGTGTACTTTAGGACATGATTAGCTTGGTCAGTAGTGGTGCAACCAAGCCACTCTTGGTGATGGACATCCATTGACATCCCCCACCCAAAGTACCCCTTGCCACTCGCGGTGCTTTCTTCAAGTGATCTTCAACATTGAGAGTACCAATTCATCAGCTGGTAGGGGTGGTACATGGTAATCAGCACAGTGGTTTGCACTGCTGCCTCAAAACACCAGTGACCCGGGTTCAATTCTGACCCGGGGTGACTGTCTGTGTGCAGTCTGCACGTTTTTCCTGTTTCTGCGTGGGTTTCGTCCAGGTGCTCAGGTTTCCTCCCACAGTCCAAAGATGTTCAGGTTAGGTGGATTGGTCATGTTAAACTTCCCCTTTGTGACCAAAAGGTTAGTTGCGGTTATGGAGCTACGGGGATGGGGTGGGGGCATGGGTCTCGGTAGGGTTCTCTTTCGGAAGGTCAGAGCAGACTTGATCGGTTGATTGGCCTCTTTCTGCACTGTAGAGATTCTGTGATTATATACAGAGTCCCAGAGCAGCTAGTTTTTTTTCAGAATGTGCATGTCTGAAGATGCATTCAACACTGCAGTGTCATGGGAAAAAAAGTATACATTAATTGTTTGAATATTTAATGCAACTTTTAAAGTAAAATCAAACTTCCCATGTGATGACCTCAATAACCAAGTAGTTTATTAATGCAAGAGTTTGCCCAGGTATAAACCAGTTGTTATACTGCCGGCAATGGCTCGTTAAAAGACCAATTTCACCAACATCGAGTTAGCAAATGGAGGGGAAACTATTGCAGTGAACCTGAATTTTTTTTTCCCAATTCACCTGCCCTGCAGATCTTTTTGGGTTGTAGAGGTGATACCCACACAGACACGGGGAGAATGTGCAAACTCCACACGGACAGTGACCTGGGGCTGGGATTAAACCCAGGTCCTCGGCGCCGTGAGGCAGCAGTGCTAACCACTGAGCAACCGTGCTGTCCTCAGAGAATCCTGCTGCCAGCAAATGGCTGGAGAATTCTGACCACTGTCGCTCCAGATCTAGCAGGGGACAAATAAGGCGTGTGGAAGGAGACAGCCAAAGCATACTCAACCTCTTAAAGGACATCTTTGTCATGCCGAGGAGTAGATGCACAGAAAGGTTCTTTGAACAGCTTTTCAATCCTACCCCTTGTACTGGCTAGCCAAAATTCAGGAGTGTGGAGCTGAAATTTCAGCAAAATGCTGAGGAGCAGCCTCCTTAAATAATGAAAAAGGGGTTTCAATATCCCACACTGCATGTATTCTTGTATCTGAATCCGAAAGTTGTGGGTTCAAATCCCACTGCAGAGATTTGAGCATGTAATCCAGACTGACGTGCCACTGCAATGCTTTGGTGGATGTAAAAGATTCTACGGGACAATTCCTGATGTGTGTACCCTTTAGTGATGGGATAAAGTATATTCATTGTGAATGAATGCATTAGTAGAAGCCTTATTGGGGGATTGCTTTGAAATGTGGAACATACATTCAGGATCTCTTGACATTGAATTGATTTAGTTTGATTATAAACATGGACAAAAATTACACTTGTGTGATTAGTAATGAAATGGAATGAAATGAAAATCGCTTATTGTCACGAGTAGGCTTCAATGAAGTTACTGAAAAGCCCCTACTCGCCACATTCCGGCGCCTGTTCGGGGAGGCTGGTATGGGAATCGAACCGCGCTGCTGGCCTGCCTTGGTCTGCATTAAAAGCCAGCGATTTAGCCCAGTGTGCTAAACCAGCCCCAATTGTAATTATACAATTGATGGAATTTCAGTTCCTACTTGAGTCCCATTGCACTCCAATTGTAACTAATTGTTTTCATACGTCACACATGAAGCTTTTAGGTTTATGTTTTCACAGAAAAATGAATAAAATCTCAAAACATGAACACATCTTGCAAGCCTCCTGAAACCAGCCTCCTGAAACCAATAATGTACCTGAGCAAATGCTGGTAACAAATAGATCAATCTGTTCAGCAGTTGCATCAATGCTCCCCTCCCATACCAATCCAGGAAATGTCAATTAAATGGAAAATCTCACAGCTTTTTGGAATTCCTATTAATAATAATTATCTTTATTGTCACAAATAGGCTTACATTAACACTACAATGAAGTTACTGTGAAAATCCCTGAGTCGCCACATTCTGCCGCCTCAGAGGGAGAATTCAGAACGTCCAATTCACCTAACAGCACGTCTTTCGGAACTTGTGGGAGGAAACCAGAGCACACACAGGAAACCCACACAGACACAGCGAGAACGTGTGCAGACTCTGCACAGACTGTGACCCAAGCCGGGAATCAAACCCGGGACCCTGGCGCTGTGAATTAACAATGCTGACCGCTGTACCACTGTGCTGCCCACTTCTATGGATAGCTGCCGTTCTATGGATGCAGAAGTCTACATTAGGGTGAATAAATAGAGAGCAATTAAAATAATAATCTTTATTAGTGTCATAAGTATGCTTACATTAACACTGCAATGAAGTTACTAAGAAAATCTCCTAGTCGCCACACTCCGGCGCCTGTTCAGGTACAAGGAGAATTCAGAATGTCCAATTCACCTAACATCCAATTCACCTAACAGCACATCTTTTGGGACTTTTGTGGGAGGAAACCAGAGCACCCAGAGGAATCCCACACAGACACTGGGAGAACTTCGCACAGACAGTGACCCAAGCCAGGAATCGAACCCAGGTCCCTGCCTCTGTGAAGCAACAGTGCTAACCACTGTGCTACTGTATAAGTATGCACAGTAGCATAGAGTGGGGGACTCTAAATTCATTAAAGAAATACTAAAGACGTAATCAGCATTCAACGGTTCATGTATTTCCCCCCCCCCCCCCCCCAACCTATCCGAGGCCCTCAGGGCAATGGCCAAAGGCTCTATTGCCAACACAAACAAGAGGGGAACATAAGGCACCCCTGCCTCGTTCCCCTGTGAAGCTGAAATTAACCCAAACTCACATTAATTGTACGGACACTAGCCTTGGGCACCATTTCTTAAAATAAATTTAGAGTACCCAATTTTTTTTTTTCCCCAATTAAGGGGCAATTTAGTGTGGCCAATCCACCTAACCTGCACATCTTTGGGTTGTGGGGGTGAAACCCATGCAGACACGGGAGAATGTGCAAACTCTACATGGACAGTGACTCAAGGCCGGGATTCTAACCCGCATCCTCAGCGCCGCAGTCCCAGTGCTAACCACCGCGTCGCATGCCACCCAGCCTTGGGCACCTTAAATAACAACCAAACCCACAACACAAATTTAAGCTATATCCCAAACCGTTCCAGCACTGTGAATGGATATCCCCATTCTACCCTATCAAAAACCTTCTCAGTATCCAAAGCCACAATACCCTCCAGCTCCCTCCCTTCCAACGGAGACAACAGCACATTAAAAAGTCACCACACATTAGACGACAAATGTCTACCCTTCACAAACCCTGTCTGATCCTCCCCAATAACCTGAGGGATGCATGCCTCCAACCTCAATGCTAACGCCTTTACCAAAATCTTAGCATCCAAATTTAATAAGGAAATCTGGCGGTATGACCCACACTCCATCCTATTTCAACAGAAGTGAGATGGACACTTGCATCATTGTCTCCGGAAGAGACCTCCGCACTGCCGAATCCTCAAATATCTCCACCAAAAAAGGTACCAGCCAGCCCATAAATCTTTTATAAAATTCCACTGGGAACCCATCCAGTCTCGGCGCCTTACCTGTTTACATTCGCCCAATAACTGTCTGGACCTCCTCCACCCTCAGCAGCTCCTCCAACCCTCCCGATCCTCCTCCACCTTAGGACACTCCAACCTTTCCAGAAACTCCACCATACCCGACTTCTATCCAACTCCTCCCCAGTGTTTCGAACCTATAAAGATTCTTATAGAACGCCGCAAACTTTAACTTCATCCAGTGCAGGTACTAGTCCACCACCTGAATCCAGAACCTGAACAATCTCTTGGGAGGCCACCTTCCACATCAACTGACCCAGTCAAGAGACAACTGGCCTTCTCCCCACCTTTGTAAATTACCCCCTTGAGCATCGCAAATGGCGCACTGTAGATAACAGGTCAAACTTCACCTGTAGCTTCTTCCTCCTAGCCGGCAGTTCTGCGGTAGGGTCACTCGAATACCTACCACCTTGCACAGTAGCACACTGGTTAGCACTGTTGCTTCCCAGAACCGGGGACCTGGGTTCGATTCTCGGCTTGGGTCACTGCCTGTGCAGAGTCTGCATGCTCTCCCCATGTCTGCATGAGTTTCCTCTGGGTGCTCCATTTTCCTCCCACAAGTCCCGAAAGACGTGCTTTTAGGTGAATTGGACATTCTGAATTCTCCCTCTGTGTACCCAAACAGGCGCCGGAGTGTGGTGATTAGGGGATTTTCACAGTATCTTCTTTCAGTGTTAATGTAAGCCTACGTGTGATAATAAAGATTATTATTCTAAAAATTACCACACCCAGCAAGGAGATTGAACCTTTGACATCATTGTGCACCACACTCTAGCCATTTAGCTAACTGGCCTCCACATGTGGTGCAGTGGTTAGCACTGGGACCGCGGCGCTGTGGACCCGAGTTCAAATCCTGGCCCTGGGTCACTGTCCATGTGGCGTTTGCACATTCTCCCCGTGTCTATGTGGGTTTCACCCCCACAACCCAAAGCTGTGCAGGTTAGGTGGATTGGCCACGCTAAATCGCCAGGTTCGATTCCCCGCTGGGTCACTGTCTGTGCGGCGTCTGCACGTTCTCCCCATGTCTGCATGGGTTTCCTCCGGGTGCTCTGGTTTCCTCCCACAGTCCAAAGACGTGCAGGTTAGGTGGATTGGCCATGCTAAATTGCCCTCCGTGTCCAAACAGGTTAGGAGTGGTTATTGGGTTACGGGGATAGGGTGGAAATGAGGGCTGAAGTGGATCAGTGCCGTCTCGATGGGCCAAATGGCCTCCTTCTGCACTGTGTGTTCTATGATCCAAAATAACTATTGCGGAATATTCCTTATTCCTCACCCCTGGCAGCAGAGACCTCCCCGTCACAAAAAAGGTCAATGCGCCAGAGAAAAAATAATTCCCTAATCCCAGGGAGCAAAAACCGCCACGGATCCACTCCACTCATCTCCTTCTTAAATGCCATCAGTACCTTCACTACTACCAGTCCAATTTAGGATTCAAAACACAATTCATCTCCCCCCAAAATCAACTGGTGCGTGTCAACCAACATCCTCTTTTTGAATGCTACATAGTCCCAATTTGGAGCATATACACACATTAAAACCACCGATTTCCAACATTCCCGTAACTATGACATACCTACCACTCTGGTCTGCTACTACCTTCCCATCTGAAACCAAACTCTTTTATTTATTAATATTGTCACCCCACTGCCCTTCTCGTCCCAGGCCCTGCTATCAAAGCCCGAGTGGAACACCTGACTCACCCAACCCTTTCAGAGCCTATTCTGGTCCCTCACTCACAAGTGGGTCTCCTGTAAAAGCCCTCAAACTCTTCAAGTGAGAGAAAACTCTTGCATGCTTCACTGGGCCCCTCAAAACCCAAACATTCCCCGTAACTAATCGAATCGGGGGGTCTCTCACCATCTCTGTCTCCCCCCCCCCAACAGTAATTTCCACTGCAAGGGAGTATCCCTCCATCTCCCACATTTGTGAAACCAGAGCCCACCCAAGATGGCACCCAGCCCCACCCAATGGATGGGATAAAGGATAATCCCCCAGCAGCATCTTCTCAAACTATCTCCTCCATCCCCGCCCACCCCCACCATTCACACTTTCTAGGCTCATCGAAACCAGTCTAAACAGGTCCGTCAACTGCAGCCCCTTCCCCATCTCTCTCCTGTTCACTAGCCAACATCAACCTGCTAGCAGGCCACTATGCTGGAGCCCACTTCACATAAGTAAACAACAAAAGAAAGAAGCCAAAACTCCCCCACCCCCAGGTTCGATCCCGGCTCTGGGTCACTGTCCGTGTGAAGTTTGCACATTCTCCCGTGTTTGCGTGGGTTTTGCCCCCACAACCCAAAAGTGTGCAGAGTAGGTAGATTGGCCACGCTAAATTGTCCCTTAATTGGAAAAATGAATTGGGTACTCTAAATTTGTTTAAAAAAAGAAAGGCAAGGGAGGGAGATGATGGAGACCCTCTAAACATTGGTGGAGGATGCATTGTTCCCGATAAAGGAGACTTTGGGAAAGACTTCGGAGACAGTGCGGGAGCATAGTGAGGTGCTGAAAGGAGTGGAGGAGACACTGTTGCGATACAGTAACCAGTTGACTTTAGTGGATACCGAGCTGTGGAAGGTGGAGGAAAGCAACAAGGGCCTGAGGGCTAAGGTCAAGGGCCTGAGGGCTAAGGTCGAGGACCTGGGGAATAGGTTGAGGCGGCAGAACCTCAGGATCATGGGGTTGCCTGAGAGGGTGGAGGGCCCGAGGCTGACTGAGTATTTAGCGTCAATGTTTATGAAGTTGAATGGGTAGAAAGACCTGGTTACCCGCCCCCCCCCGACGCAATCGAGCTGGTGGTGAAGATATCTGCGAATACACTTGCCAGCTGGTCTGCGCAGGCTCTGGGGCCCATCGCTTTCCACGGATTCACTTTCATGAAGGCAGCTCTTACTGAGGCTGTAATAGTGGGTATGGGTGTGTCCAGGGCTGTTGGGGCGGGTGGCACTGATACATTGGCTGACTGCTCAAAGCGGTCATAGAACTTGTTCAGATCATCGTGTAAGGATGCTCCAGACCCAGATATTCCGCCTGGCCTTGCTTTACAGCCTGTGATCTTTTGTAGGCCATGCCATAGTCGTCGTGGGTTAGTGTCATTGACATGGGAGCTACCTTATATGCGACCTCCTTCTACATGTCACCAGCGGAAGTCTCGACATTGAATATTTATTTTTTATTTTTAAGAAATTTAGAGTACCCAATTAATTTTTTCCAATTAAGGGGCAAATTAGCATGGTCAAATCCACTTAGCCTGCACATCTTTGGAATGTGGGGGCGAAACCCACGCAAACATGGGGAGAATGTGCAAACTCCACACGGACAGCGACCCAGAGCCGGGATCGATCCTGGGACCTCGGCGACGTGAGGCAGCAGGGCTAACCCACTGCGCCACTGTGCTGCCCTTCATTGAATATTTTTAAGACTGAGTTAGGTAGATTCTTGATTGACAAGGGAATCAAAAGTCGACCCAAAAGTAGATGCCACAGTCAAATTCACTGTAGTGGAGTAGACTCAAGGTGCTGAATGACCTACTCCTATGTTTGTCTATACGTATGCTTTAAGCTGCTAGATTTGCTCCAATTTTATCCCATTTAACACTGGTGGTGCCACACACCATAATGGAGAGTGCCCTCTATGTAAGGACAAGACTTTGTCTGCACTGAATCACAAACCAAAGCTGTCATGGAGAGATACACCTGTGACCGGCAGATTTGTGAGGACAAGGTTAAGTAGGTTTTTGCCCGTTAGTCCTCTCAACACCAGCTGCAGGCCCAGTTTAGCCTATATGTTCTTGAAGACCTTGTTTTTAAAAATATAAATTTAGATTACCCAATTCAGGGGCAATTTAGAGTGGCCAATCCACCTAACCTGCACATCTTTCGGTTGTGGGGGCGAAACCCACGCAAACATGGGGAGAATGTGCAAACTCCACACGGACAATGACCCAGAGCCAGGATTGAACCTGGGACCTCGGCGCCGTGAGGCAGCAGTGCTGTCCACTGCGTCACCATGCTGCCCCTTTTGAGGACCTGGTTACTGATAGTGCTACCATACCACTTGCCTTTGCTACTCTCGATGCTTCTTTTAAATGATGGAAACATGAACAAAAGTTTCATCAGCTGAGGAAGGGCGATAATTGGTAATTATCAGGGTTCCTTGACTTTGATTGACCTAAAGTCATTTTTAAAAAATTTTATTTCGAGTACCCAATTCATTTTTTCCAATTAAAGGCCAATTTAGCGTGGCCAATCTACCTACCCTGCACATTTTTGGGTTGTGGGGGCGAAATCCACACAAACACGGGGCGAACATACAAACTCCACATGGACAGTGACCCAGAGCCGGGATCGAACCTGAGACCTCGGTGCCGTGAGGCAACATGGCTAACCCACTGTGCCACTGTGCTGCCAGATTGACCTACAGTTATGGGGTTGAGTATGTTAAGGAGTCCTAGCTACTTACTTCCTCTCTTTTTCCATTGTGCTTCCACCTTTGATGCATCTGTTCTGTTGGTTGGACATGATGTAACCTGGAATGATGATGGAAAATTATGGGATATTGAGTGTTAAGGTACTGGACCCTCTCTCTATTCTGCCAAAATTAAAAACATTAAGTAGTTAGCTTGAAGTTTCTTCTGTGGTTTAGTAAATGCATGTCCTGTATTGTGTGTTACTGAATTAGCTTTTCTTAGCCAGTAGAGCAGTGGAGGTCCAGAAGAGGGGAAAATTGGGTTGTGTTTCCACTTTTGACCCTTCCTGGAAATGACCTGTGTGGACAGTGGGGCCACAATGGCTGCAGTAACTGAAAAGATCATTGAAGAGATGTTATCCCCCTCCAAATGGAATCATATAAATTACAGCGCAGAACAACTTGGACAAACCTAGGTGGAAGCGACAGGGAAAGGGTTAGAAAACAGTTTGAAGTAGAAAAAAGTCTGGGATTATCTTTGTACTCCAGGATTATCTAAACCAGTTGTCTGCCATATCCTTTCAAGTCTGTGTCTTTGGATTTAAGGTAGGTTTGCCAACCCTCCTAGATTGGCTGGGAGTCTACCGAAATCGGGTTCTCTCTCTGTTATTTCCAGCTTCCCTTGACCCGGAGTCGCAGCACAATTGAATCAACCAATAATTCTTGAAAAAATACCCGAAGCCTTTGGCCCTTAGCTGCCCAATAATTACAGTCACCAGGTTTTGTAAATTTAAATAATTAAGTTTATTAATAGCAGTAATTATAATTAAATATGCAGCAAATACAATAGGTTAATGATTATCTAATTCCTCACCCCCCCTCCCTACTTAAACCCGCCCCCACTATCTAAGAAATATATATATATATATATATATATATACACACACACGGGGGGGGGGGGGGGGGGGGGGGGGGAGTGGGGAGTGGGGAGTGGGGGAGTGGGGTGTAAAAAAAGATAAGAATCTTTGTTTCAGGTGCTTGTTTCTAAGCACACTTTACTTCAAGGCTCTCAGTGTGAGATTTGTTTTCAGTCTGTAATGGTTTTCACTGAAGATTTGTTCATTTTGATTCTCTGTAGGCTCGCTCAGAAATACAGCAGCTCATAATAATAATAATTTATTGTCACAAGTAGGCTTCAATGAAGTTACTGTGAAAAGCCCCGAGTCGCCACATTCCGGCGCCTGTTCGGGGAGGCTGGAACGGGAATTGAACCTGCGCTGCTGTTCTTTTTCTGCACTACAAGTCCGCTGTCTTAGCCCACTGTGCTAAACCAGCCCATAGTGTTTCTGGAGAGAGAGAGAGAGGAAAGGAGGTCCATTCCCCTGGGTTTCCAAGTCTCAACTCTGCTTTCCTTGAGTCTCTGGAAATCATCCCACTCCAGTATGACTTAATTACCACCTGTTACCGGGACGAATATGGTATTTTGGCCAATTATTGGCCACCAGCCAACCAATCGAATCAAGTCCCACCCCATCTCTCGGGTGCCACACAGTCTTGAGTTTTGTTTCTCGAAGACTAGCACTGTATACAATGTCGCAACTGTGGTAAACCACTGTTGCACCTGTGTTAGGTGATTGTAAGGTAGGACCTGTACTACAGGTTCGCCGGTAGTCCCTGCCTGCTGGCTCCACCCAGTAGGCGGAGTATAAATATGCGTGTCCTCCATTCAGCAGCCATTTCGCCAGCTGCTGTGGGAGGCCACACATCTTAGAGCAATAAAGTCTCAGTTGTATCCAACTCTAGTCTTTGTTCAATTGATCGTGCCTCAATTTATTGCTCTAAGATTTTCTAAAAGATGGACTTTTGAATCAAACCAGATCGCCTGCAGCTGGATCCGCAATCAAGCGACGCCAAAAAGGACTTTAATCACTGGCTAGGTTGCTTCGAGGCGTACATCAACTCAGCGACAACCCCTGTTCCGGAGGCTCAGAAGATACAGATCCTGTACTCAAGGTTGAGCTCCAATGTGTTTCCGCTAATCCAGGACGCCCCAGAATAAGCTGTGCCATGGTGCTTCTCAAAGAAAACTACGCACAGAAAACAAACACGCTCTTCGCCAGGCCCGTACTCGCCACTCGCTCTCAACTCCCTGGTGAGTCCATAGAAGACTTCTGACGGGCCCTAATCCCACTCGTCCGGGACTGCGACTGTCAGGCTGTTTCGGCCACCGAACATTCCAACCTTATGTGGGACGCGTTCATAACGGGGATTGGGTCGGACCTCATACGCCAAAGACTGTTAGAAGGGGCCACGCTCGCCTTGCTGAAACAAAGAAGCTAGCGCTCTCCATGACGGTTGCCTCACATAACATTCAGGCCTACCCCACCAGCCGCGCGGCCCACCCCTCCTACCCCTCATGGACCCCACAGACGGCTGCCCCAGCGGGGGCCTTCCCTAGCCAATACGCCTGCGCCACACGCCAGCCCGCGCACCCTGGGGGTCCCCCGATGTTACTTCTGCGGCCAGCAGAAACACCCTCGCCAACGCTGCCCGGCCCGCGCTGCCCTTTGCAAGGTATGCGGCAAAAAGGGGCACTTCGCTGCGGTGTGCCAGGCCCACGCAGTCGCCGCTATCGCCTCCACCCCACTAGCCTACACACAATGGGCGCCGCCATCTTCATCTCCCCGGACCACGCGCAGCCAGTGGGTGCCGCCATCTTCACCTCCCTGGACCACACACGGCCAATGGGCGCCGCCATCTTCATCTCCCGGGGCCACATATGGCCAGTGGGCGCCGCCATCTTCTCCCCCTCAGTCCACGTGCGGCACATGGGTGCTGCCATC
This sequence comes from Scyliorhinus torazame, assembly GCF_047496885.1. Lineage (NCBI taxonomy): Eukaryota > Metazoa > Chordata > Chondrichthyes > Carcharhiniformes > Scyliorhinidae > Scyliorhinus > Scyliorhinus torazame. The sequence goes on along the minus strand of NC_092713.1, from coordinate 255,096,036 downwards.
TTGTCCAACCCCCGCAACGTGCGGCCCATGGGCGCCGCCATTTTGTCCCCCGCAGGATCTTCAGGCGCCGCAATCTTGTCTCCCCCACGGGACTTGGACACCGACAGTATTCCAGGACCTGGACCCCCCAGGCTCCCCATCAGCGATGACTGACCACGACTCGCCTCAGTGACGATCGACCAGTCTCGTCCGCACAACCTGGCCACCGCATCGACTAGTGTGAAAATCAACGGCCATATGACCTCTTGCCTGCTGGACTCCGGGAGCATTGAAAGCGTCATACACCTGGATACGGTAAGGCGCTGCTCCCTCGCGGTACACCCCGCCAACCAAAGAATTTCCATGGCCTCCGGATCCCACACCGTCGCGATCACACTCACGGTCCAGGGCATAGAATTCAGCGGCTTCCGCCTCTACATCCTCCCTAACCTCTGCGCTGCCCTACTACTCGGCCTGGACTTCCAGTGTAACCTCCAGAGCCTAACCCTCAAATTCGGCGGGCCCCTACCACCCCTCGCTGTGTGCGGCCTCGCGACCTTAAAGGTCGATCCGCCTTCCCTCTTCGCCAATCTAACCCCGGATTGCAAACCCGTCGCCACAAGGAGCAGACGGTACAGCACCCAGGACAGGACCTTCATCAGGTCCAAGGTCCAGCGGCTGCTTCGGGAGGGCATTATCGAGGCCAGCAACAGCCCCTGGAGAGCCCAAGTGGTAGTCGTTAAAACTGGGGAGAAACACAGAATGGTCGTCGACTACAGCCAGACCATCAATCGGTACACGCAGCTCGACGCGTACCCCCTCCCACGCATATCTGATATGGTCAATCAGATTGCGCAGTTCCGGGTCTTCTCTTTTAAAAAAAATATATTTTATTGAAAATTTTTTCCAAACAACAATTTTTCCCTCTTACAAAGCAAACGAAACAATAACAAAACAGAAATGTTTAACAATACACAGGTAACAAAACCCCATTGTCTATTGACCTAAACTAAACTACCCCCCCCCCCCCTCCCCCTGGGTTGCTGCTGGTCATCTGTCTTCCCTCTAACGTTCCCCTAGGTAGTCGAGAAATGGCTGTCACCGCCTGGTGAACCCTTGAGCCGATCCTCTCAGGGCAAACTTTATCTGCTCCAGTTTAATGAACCCCGCCATATCATTTACCCAGGCCTCCAGTCCGGGGGGTTTTGCCTCCTTCCACATGAGTAGGATCCTGCGCCGGGCTACTAGGGACGCAAAGGCCACAACGTCGGCCTCTTTCGCCTCCTGCACTCCCGGCTCTTCCGCAACTCCAAATAGAGTTAACCCCCAGCCTGGTTTGACCCGGGCCTTCACCACCTGAGAAATCACTCCCGTCACTCCCTTCCAATACCCTTCCAGTGCCGGGCACGCCCAAAACATATGTGCGTGGTTTGCCGGGCTCCCGCCACACTTCCCACATTTGTCCTCCACTCCAAAGAACCTGCTCAATCTTGCCCCCGTTATGTGTGCTCTATGTAGCACCTTAAATTGAATCAGGCTAAGCCTGGCGCATGAGCAAGAGGAATTTACCCTGCTTAGGGCATCAGCCCACATACCCTCCTCTATCTCCTCCCCTAATTCTTCTTCCCACTTTCCTTTTAGTTCGCCCACCGACTCCTCCCCCTCTTCCCTCATCTCTCTATAAATCTCTGACACCTTGCCCTCTCCGACCCACACCCCTGAAAGCACCCTGTCCTGTATCCCCTGTGTCGGGAGCAACGGAAATTCCCTCACCTGTTGTCTAGTAAACGCCCTCACCTGCATATATCGCAAGAAATTTCCCCGGGGCAACTTATACTTTTCCTCCAATGCTCCCAAGCTCGCAAAAATCCCATCTATAAATAAATCTCCCACCTTCCTAATTCCCAACTGGTACCAGCTCTGAAATCCTCCATCCATTCTTCCTGGGGCGAACCTATGGTTGTTCCTGATAGGGGACCCCACCAGGGCTCCCCGCACCCCTCTCTGTCGCCTCCACTGTCCCCAGATATTCAGTGTTGCCGCCACCACCGGGTTCATGGTAAACCTTTTAGGTGAGAACGGTAGCGGCGCCGTCACCAGCGCCTCTAAACTCGTCCCTTTACAGGACTTTCTCTCCAGTCTTTTCCACGCCGCTCCCTCACCCTCCATCATCCATCTACGTATCATTGCCACATTGGCGGCCCAATAGTAATCACCCGAGTTCGGTAGTGCCAGTCCTCCTCTGTCCCTACTACGCTGAAGGAACCCCCTCCTTACTCTCGGAACTTTCCCTGCCCACACGAAGCTCGTGATGCTCCTATCTATTTTATTAAAAAAGGTCTTGGTGATTAGTATAGGGAGACATTGAAATACAAATAAGAACCTCGGGAGGACCATCATCTTAATTGCTTGCACCCTGCCTGCCAGCGATAGAGGCTGCATGTCCCACCTCTTGAAGTCCTCCTCCATTTGTTCTACCAGCCGTGTCAGATTAAGTCTGTGCAAGGTTCCCCAGCTCCTAGCGATCTGAATCCCCAGGTATCGGAAGTTTCTTTCCACTTTCCTTAGCGGTAAGCCTTCTATCTCTCTACTCTGGTCCCCTGGATGTATCACAAATAATTCACTCTTCCCCATGTTTAGCCTATACCCCGAGAATTCCCCGAACCCCCTCAAAATTCGCATAACCTCTATCATCCCCCCCGCTGGGTCCGACACGTATAACAATAGGTCATCTGCGTATAACGAGACTCGGTGTTCTTCTCCCCCTCTAATCACCCCTCTCCATTTCCTGGAGTCTCTCAACGCCATGGCCAGAGGTTCAATTGCCAACGCGAACAACAATGGAGACAGCGGGCATCCCTGTCTTGTTCCCCTATATAATCGGAAATACTCCGATCTATGTCGACCTGTAACTACGCTTGCCGTTGGAGCCCCATAAAGAAGTCTAACCCAGTTAATAAACCCGTTCCCAAACCCAAACCTACTTAACACTTCCCATAAATACTCCCACTCCACCCTATCAAATGCCTTCTCTGCGTCCATTGACACCACTATCTCTGCCTCCCCCTCCACTGGGGGCATCATTATCACCCCTAATAGTCGTCGCATGTTAACATTCAGTTGTCTCCCTTTTACGAACCCTGTCTGGTCTTCGTGCACCACCCCCGGGACACAGTCCTCTATCCTCGATGCCAGTACCTTTGCCAGCAATTTGGCGTCCACGTTCAATAGTGAAATAGGTCTATAGGACCCGCACTGCAACGGATCTTTGTCCCTCTTCAAAATTAGCGATATCGTCGCCTCCGACATCGTCGGGGGTAGAGTCCTCCCTTCCCTGGCCTCATTGAACGTCCTCGCCATCAACGGGGCCAACAAGTCCACATATTTTCTGTAATATTCCACCGGGAACCCGTCTGGCCCCGGGGCCTTCCCTGCTTGCATGCTTCCCAGTCCCTTAATAACCTCGTCCACCTCAATCGGCGCCCCCAGGCCTGCCACCTCCTGCTCCTCCACTTTCGGGAACCTCAATTGGTCCAGGAACTGCCGCATCCCCTCCTCTCCCTCTGGGGGTTGAGACCTATACAGTTCCTCATAGAAGGTCTTGAACACCTCATTTATCTTTCCTGCCCTTCGCTCCGTGTCTCCCCTTTCATCTCTAATTCCTCCTATCTCCCTCGCTGCTGCCCTCTTTCGCAATTGATGCGCCAACAGGCGACTAGCCTTTTCCCCATATTCATACCTCCTCCCCTGTGCCTTCCTCCACAGTACCTCCGCCTTTCTGGTGGTCAGAAGGTCAAACTCCGTCTGGAGTCGTCTCCTCTCCCTGTACAATTCCTCCTCCGGGGTCTCTGCAAATTCCCTATCCACCCTTAAAATCTCCCCCAGTAATCTTTCCCTTTCCTTGGCCTCTGTTTTCCTTTTGTGGACCCCAATAGAGATCAGCTCTCCTCTGACCACCGCTTTTACTGCTTCCCAGACCACTCCCACAGGGACCTCGCCGTCGTCATTGACCTCCAGGTATCTCTCAATACACCCCCGCACTCTTGCACACACTCCCTCATCCGCCATCAGTCCCACATCTAATCGCCAGAGTGTTCTCTGCTCCCTGTCCTCTCCTACTTCCAGGTCCACCCTATGTGGGGCATGATCCGAAACCGCTATGGCTGAGTACTCCGCTTCTTCCACCCTAGAGATCAACGACCTTCCCAACACAAAAAAATCTATCCGGGAGTACACTTTATGGACATGGGAGAAGAAGGAAAACTCCCTAGCCCTACGTCTAGGAAATCGCCATGGATCCACTCCCCCCATTTGGTCCATAAACCCCTTAAGTACCTTGGCCGCTGCCGTCCTTCTTCCGGTCCTTGAGCTGGATCTATCTAGCCCCGGGTCCAGCACCGTATTAAAGTCCCCTCCTAAAATCAAGTTTCCTGCCTCCAGGTCCGGTGTACGCCCCAGCATCCGTCTCATGAATCCCGCATCGTCCCAATTTGGGGCATACACATTAACCAACACGACCTCCATTCCCTCCAGCCTACCACTCACCATTACATATCTACCTCCGCTATCTGCTACGATGTTCTTTGCTTCAAATGCTACCCGTTTCCCCACCAAAATGGCCACCCCTCTGTTCTTTGCGTCCAGTCCTGAGTGGAACACCTGTCCCACCCATCCTTTCCTTAGCCTAACTTGGTCCGCCACCTTTAGGTGCGTCTCTTGGAACATAACCACGTCTGCCCTTAGTCCTTTCAAATGCGCGAGCACTCGGGCCCTTTTTATCGGTCCGTTCAGGCCTCTCACGTTCCACGTGATCAGCCTTACTAGGGGGCTACAGGCCCCCCTCCCGTGTCGACTAGCCATTACCTTCTCTAGGCCAGTCCCATATCCCGCTTCCGCACTCCCGCTCGCTCCCCCAGCGTCGCACACCATCCCCGCCCACCCACTCTTTAGCCATTTCCTTTTGGATTTCCGCAGCAGCAACCCAGTTGTCCCCCTCCCCCCCGCTAGATCCCTATCTAGCATGATTGCTCCCCCCATATCACTTCCGTAAGTCAGCTGACTTCAACTGACCCCGGCTACTCCTGCTCACTCCTCGACCCCCCCCCCCCGTGTGGGGGAACTCCCATCCGCCTTGCGCCTGTCTTCCCGCCTTATTCTTTCTGGCGCGGGAACATCCCTTTACCTGACCCGCCTCTTATGGCGCAGCTCCCTTTCCCCTCCCCCTCTCCTTCCCCATTCTCCGACTATGTCCCGTCTTTCCCCCCTCACCGGCGCCCACATTTCCCCAATGTCTCCCCCCTTCCCTGTTTACTTCTCAATTAACTTCCACCGTAACATTAACAAAAACAATAACAATAGCATTTCCTGCAGCATCAGTCCCTCAGTTCCGGTCCAATTTCTCTTCTTTGATGAAGGACCATGCTTCCTCCGCCGTCTCGAAATAATAGTGTCTCTCCTGGTACGTGACCCATAGTCTTGCCGGCTGCAGCATCCCAAACTTCACCTTCCTTTTATGCAACACCTCTTTGGCTCGGTTGAAGCTCGCCCTCCTTCTCGCCACCTCCGCACTCCAATCCTGGTATATCCGTACCACCGCATTCTCCCATCTGCTACTCCGCACCTTTTTAGCCCATCTCAGGACCTCTTCTCTGACCTTAAGGCGGTAAAATCGCACGATTATCGCCCTCGGTGGTTCTCCCGCTTTTGGTCTTCTCGCCGGAATCCGATTTGCCCACTCCACCTCCATGGGGCCAGCAGGGGCCTCAGCACCCATCAGGAAGCTCAGCATCTTACTTGCGTACTCTCCACAGTCCACTCCTTCCACACCCTCAGGGAGACCTCGTATCCGAAGGTTCTTCCTTCGCGCTCCGTTTTCTAGGGCCTCGATCCTTTCAGTACACTTTTTATGAAGTGCCTCGAGCGTCTGAGTCTTAACCGCCAGGCCCAGGATCTCGTCCTCAATATCTGTCACCTTCTGCTCCACCACGCGGAGCTCAGTCTCCTGGGTCTTTAATGTCTCCTTGAGCCCCTCAATTGCCTGTAGCATCGGGGTCAGCACCTCCCTCTTCAGCAGCTCCACGCACCGTCTCACAATTTCATCCTGCTCAGGCCCCCATGTCGCCTGCGCTTCCTCCGCCGCCATCTTGTGCTTCTCTCTTTCTGACCCTTTGGTCGACGATTCCTCGCGCTGCAGCCGCCGCCGCCGGTTTTTTCCTCCTTCGTTTGGGGGGCCTCCCTTCTCACACACCCCACACCGGGTTGCGTCGTCGAAAAATTCCCCGTTGGGGCTCTTAAAAGAGCCCGAAGGTCCGTCGGAGCTGGAGCCGCCGAAGCGTGCGGCTAGCTAGGCATCACCGCAACCGGAAGTCAGTACCGGGTCTTCTCAACGGTAGACCTCAAATCCACCTACCACCAGCTCCCCATTCGTAAATCAGACCGTCTATACACTGCTTTTGAGGCGGACGGTCGTCTCTATCACTTCCTCAGGGTTCCCTTCAGCGTCACTAACGGGGTCTCGGTCTTCCAAAGCGAGATGGACCGAATGGTGGACCGGTGCGGTTTGCGGACCACCTTCCCGTACCTAGACAACGTCACCATCTGCGGCCATGACCAGCAGGACCACGATGCCAACCGTGCCAAATTTCTCCACACCGCCACTCTTCTCTACCTCACCTACAACAAGGAGAAGTGCATGTTTAGCACGACCCGCTTAGCATTCTTTTCCTGCACCCTTCATGTCTCAGAAATTCGGCACTCATCCGTCGAAAAAGAGGCCCAAGCTATCGTTGAAGCTGTGCGGCATTGGAGGCATTACCTGGCCAGCAGGAGATTCACTCTCCTCACTGACCAATGGTGGGTGGCCTTCATGTTCAATAACACACAGCGGGGCATGATCAAAAGCGATAAAATCTTGCGGTGGAGGATCGAGCTCTCCACCTATAATTACAAGATTTTGTATCGCCCCGGCAAACTCAACGAGCCCCTGACGCCCTATACCGAAGTACATGTGCCAGCGCACAAGTAGATCGACTCCTGACCCTGCACGACAGCATTTGTCACCCGGGAGTCACATGGTTGTATCATTTCATAAAGGCCCGCAACCTGCCCTACTCCGTTGAGGAAGTACGGACAATCACCAGGGACTACCAGGTCTGTGCGGAGTGCAAGCCGCACTTCTACCGGCCAGACCGTGCATGCCTGGTGAAGGCCTCCCGCCCCTTTCAACGCCTCAGCGTGGATTTCAAAGGGCCCCTCCCCTCCACCGACCGAAACACGTATATTCTCAGTGTGGTCGATGAGTACTCCAGGTTCCCCTTCGCCATCCCATGCCCCGACATGACGTCTGCCACCATCATCAAAGCCCTAAACACTATCTTCGCTCTGTTCGGTTTCCCCGCCTATATCCAGTGACAGGGGATCCTCATTCATGAGCGATGAGCTGCGTCAGTTCCTGCTCAGCAGGGGTATCCCCTCCAGCAAGACGACCAGCTATAACCCCCAGGGAAACGGGCAGGTAGAGAGGGAGAACGGGACGGTATGGAGGGCCGTCCAACTGGCCCTACGGTCCTGGAACCTGTCCCTGGCAGGAGGTCCTCCCTGATGCACTCCACTCCATTCGGTCACTGCTGTGCACTGCCACTAACACACCCCATGAACGTCTTTTGGCCTTCCCCAGGAAGTCCACATCCGGGGTGTCGTTCCCGACTTGGCTTGCAGCTCCAGAACCAGTCATGCTCCGTAGGCACGTCCGCCTCCACAAGGCGGACCAGTTGGTGGAAAGGGTGCAATTGCTCCATGCCAACCCCCAGTATGCCTACGTGGCGTACCCCGAGGGCCATGGTACTGTCTCCCTCAGGGACCTGGCACTAGCAGGTTCCACACACACACACACACCTCTCCGGCCCAGCGCCACCCTCCTCTCCCCCGGCGTTCCCAGCATTAATCCCACCAGGACCATCCGTCCTTCCCCTGCCCACGCCCGAGGATGAAGAGGATTTTGGCACGCTCCCGGAGTCACCGAACATCAGGCCACCATCGACATCGCCACCACCGCTACGTCGCTCCCAGCGGAACATCAAGGCACCAGACCGGTTAAATCTCTAACTGGCACCAGACTTCAAAAGACATTTTTTTTCTCTGATCAAATACTGTAAATATAAATTCATTGCTGTATATAGTTCTCCACCACCCCCACCAAACTCAATTTTAACAGGGGGTGAATGTGGTAAACCACTGTTGCACCTGTATTAGGTGATGTAAGGTAGGACCTGTACTACAGGTTCGCTGGGAGTCCCTTCCTGCAATAAAGCCTCAGTTGTATACAACTCTAGTCTTTGTTCAATTGATCGCGCCTCAGCAACTTTTTGACTTCTTCACTCTCTCTGCTGCTTGACTTAAAGATAGATGTCTGTTACGCATCCATGGATCAATATAACAGCAAAAAATCTAGAAAGGGGAATAAGGCACTCATCAGGAAGGACCCTTACCATTGAAAGCAATCCAGGAGATTCAGGATATGCAAAATATTAATGGATATACAGTGAATGAGTAGATGGGGTTGGTAGGCTGACACAACTTTTGTTTGGGGCACTGACTGCAGCCAGCCGTTTTCCAAAGCACTGATTATTAGTTGGCTGTTGTTGTGCAATGGAAGGTTTGTTGTCCAGTGGAAGGTTTATGCTAAAACGCTGAAGAAAACGGCTGATCCAACCAGGAAACACTTTACGTGGTCCACGGGGACTACTGATCGTGCGCTGCCACTGTCAAATCAGCAACGCTATTTCATCTCATTCTCTTCTGTGAACCCCAGAGTTGAGTTGAACCTGTTTCTCTCTGGAGGTTGGGAATTGTATTGGGTCTCTGCAGCGCATCTGCGACAGAAGTGGTGCAGGTGGGGAGTGCTGTGGGGTTAGTTTTTGCTGGAGAGCCACCCATTCCCAGTCAGGGTGCAAGGTACAAGTGCGGCTCAGCCTGAAATGTAGTGAGGGTCTGAGAAATCTGCTCTCAACCTGACCGAATTTCTCTATCAATCTTGAGCAACGCATCCAAGATCCTAACCACTTGTTGCTTAAAGACCCCCCCCCCCCCCCAACCCCCCACTATGTTACGAATGCTTATTTTGCCAATCTGTTTAAACTACTGTCCTCTGGTTCTTATTATGTCCAGGTCTCTCAAGTGATTTTGAAATCTCCCTCCAACCTTCTCTTTAGGAACAGGACCCAGCCTCTCCAATCCATCTATTTAAATGTAAAGTTCCTCAAGTTAGCCTCGTCTCTCCTGCACTCTTCAAATCCTCCCTAAAGAGGCCGAGGCAATCTTGCATACAGTAAAAGTGCATAGGCTTGTGTGAGCGTGCAGTTCTGCGATATTTATTAGATTTTTAAAAAATCCAATTGCAACAGAGAAAAACTTTACCCAGTCACCTTGTCTGGGGGAGGGAGGGGCAGCGTCTATTAGCCAATGTGAGGGCCGGATACTGAGCTACAGCCAATGGGAGGGGCGCTTACTGCGCGGTGCCGCGCCGGCTCCTTTATAAAAGGCCACATGCCGCTGGTGCGCGGAATCCAGAAGTAGAAGTCCGGCTGCCTGGAAGACTCAGCCCTGCTCAGCGGGGATACACACGGCGGGAGGAGGGGGGCGTTGGCACTTTTTTAACTTACCAAAAAAAAATCCTCTTGCATTTTTAAGAGTCAAAATGGCGGACGCTGGGCAGCAGTACGTGGAAGGATCGGAGAACGGCCACTACGAGGAGGGAGAGGGCCAGGCGGCCGGCGGCCAGGGAATGGCGGCCGACGGCGCCCAGCCTCCGGCCGGAGCCGACAGCGAGGGCTCGAAAATAAACGCCAGCAAGAACGAGGAAGACGCGGGGTAAGAAGGCCGAGGCCATGCGGCAGTGCACATCCCCCCCCCCCCCCCCCCCCGCGCCGGTAGGCCCGGGCTGGGTTACCCTGCCGCCCCTGGAATGCAGCTCGCTTTCTGAGTCTTTCCCCTGGGGGTGGCGGTGTTCCCACTCGTCCCGATCGGGATTTTGTTTTATTTTTTGTTTCTCGCTCGCTGCCCGCCGCGGTCTGAACCCTGCACCTTCTATTTGTGCGTGTTGAGCTGGGTGAGGAATTGAGGCCCAGCTGCCGGCCGCCCTCTCTTTGTTCACACTGCTCTTGGCGCCATGTGCTTCCCCGGGCTGGGGGGGGGGGGACTGGATATAACAAAAGGTCGCCTTTTTACTCTCCTCTTTTCTCGGTCTGCTTTCAACAGAAAAATGTTCGTCGGGGGCTTGAGCTGGGATACCAGTAAAAAGGACCTGAAGGATTATTTTTCCAAATTTGGCGACGTTGTGGATTGTACGATTAAGATGGATCCTGCAACCGGAAGGTCGAGAGGTTTTGGATTTATCCTCTTCAAAGATTCATCGTGCGCCGACAGAGTAAGGCTGAGAACGGTTTTCGTCGGTATCTCGTTTCCTCGGTCTAACCGAGCCCTTTCGCAGAGGGCGGTGTGCAGTGCTGAATTTTTGAAAAGTAAAATTGGGCGGCAAATTGGCGATTGCAGGAGGGGGCGGAGGTGTTGGGAATACAGTCGAGTTTTGTAACTAGTCTCGAGACGTGGGCCGATCTCTAGATGGAAGTTTCCAAAGTGAAGCTGTTGAACAGTTGCGTCAGTGTGAGATGGCAGTAAAGAAATAGGATGCTGTGTCACAATGTCCGATTAGTCGTGTTCAAATCTCCAGAAGCTTTGATATAGCACAGCACTTTAATGAGACCAGTAGGTGGTTCAGATAGAAATGGCACCTTCATTCTGCATCTCTTGATGCCCATATCAAATCGTTAAATTGACTGGATAATTCGAAGGTTCTTTAGTTCAAGTTACTGTTTTAACTAGGTGTGATTAAAGTGAAAAGTTCGATCGTGTAGAGAATGCGGGAAATGCTTAGAATCACTGGAATTGGAGATACTGTACTCGGGACACCTCTAAATAGAACTTTTGATATGTTGCCCAAAATATGAGGTGATTTTACATGTAGAAGTGTAATGCAGGTGTAGAATTGTAATGCACAGATCTAACTTTAAAAAAAATTATTTTTGAAGTTCCAACATTTGGTATCTTGGGCTTCAGTTTTACAGGATTGGATGCAGAGCATAAGCGAATGATTAACAGCATAGAGTGTAATCACTTGTATTTATGTTTCACCTTTCTTATAACCTGTCCGAAGGTATTTGAGTCATGAAAGGAGTTTGACCTGGTTAATGGGGTAGGTTTTTAGGGGCATCTTTAATGGGGAAATACTAGCTTAGGAGCCTGGCAGTGGAAGGTAAGTGCATCACAAGTGACTGATCTCAGAATTGGAGGTGTGCAGATATTTTGGGGGTTGGAACTGGAGGCATTAGAGTTGGAGGGGCAGTTTGAAAGCAAGAATTTTAAAACCTAGACTTTGTTTAGCAGGAGTTATTATATATTAGTGAGCATGGAACAGGTCTTGAAGTGTAGTGTTGTTTTGAGTGAATGGTCTCATTTAGAAGTTGGAACATGAGGGAATAGTCTATAATAGAATAACTGGCCTGCAGGCTGCATTGATACAGGGTGCCAATATAAAATTTTTGTCAACTCACCCCACAGATATCTAAATTCCAGAAGCTAGAGAGTGGCACTGTTGCCTCACGGTGCCGAGGACCCTGATTCAATCCCGGTCCTGGGTCACTGACCGTGTGGAGTTTGCACATTCGCCCCCTGTATGTGTGGGTCTCACCCCCACAGCACAGATTCATAGAATTTACAGTGCAGAAGGAGGCCATTCGGCCCATTGAGTTTGCACTGGTCCTTGGAAAGAGCACCCCACTCAAGCACATGTCTCCTCTCCTCCACACAGACAGTGACCCAAGCCGGGAATCGAACCTGGGACCCCGGAGCTGTGAAGCAACTGTGCTAACCACTGTGCTGCAGGATAGGTGGATTGGCCACGCTAAATTGCCCCTTAATTGAGAAAATATAAATTACAGAGGCTAGAATGCTATTTGTGTAACCTCCTTGAATGTGATTTAGCCACCTCCCATTCTAGACATAATTAGCAGCATTCTATTATTTTCTTTACTTGTTTATGTACCTGGACCCCAGGTTTCTCTGGGCCTCCAATGTTTACTACTTTTTATTTGTTCTATTGATTTTAGTGGATGCTCTTTCATTTGTATACATTAAAGTCTTTGTAACAGCTCAGTCTGTTTGAAATCAGTGAGCAGTCTTACAACACCAGGTTAAAGTCCCAACAGGTTTGTTTCGATGTCACTAGCTTTCGGAGCGCTGCTCCTTCCTCAGGTGAAGGAGCAGCGCTCCGAAAGCTAGTGACATCGAAACAAACCTGTTGGACTTTAACCTGGTGTTGTAAGACTTCTCACTATGCTCACCCCAGTCCAACGCCGACATCTCCACATCATGTTTGAAATCAGTAAGAAGTCTTCCAACACCAGGTTCAAATTCAGTAAATGGTGCAATGGTAGTGTTGATCACACCAATTTTATTCTTGTTATTTGGCACAGAGTTGCACGGGTGTTGTAAATAGCCACAGCCATCGGATTTGCACAAATCGTCCCCCACTAGATTTGGCAACGGTTAATCCTGGTAGGCTGTATCTTATGAAACACCTCAAAGCCAATGACTGGCATTTTATCCTGCCCAATCTTTAAATATAATCATTAAAATTAAAATTTTAAAAAATGTTGTGTACCCAATTAATTTTTGTCCAATTAAGGGGCAATTTAGCGTATCCAATCCACTTAACCTGCACATTTCTTGGGCTGTGGGGGCGAAACCCATGCAAGCACTGGGAGAATGTGCGAACTCCACACGGACAGTGACCAAGAGCCGGGATTGAACCTGGGAAGGCATGAGACAGCAATGCTATAACTGCGCCACCGTGCTGCTCCCATCATTAAACTGTTACGAATGAAATTAAGCTCCCATGTTTGTGTGTCTCACCCTCAACCCAAAGAAGTGCAGGGCAGTTGAATTGACCATGTTAAATTGGCCCTTGATTGGGTACTTTAAATTTATGAAATTAAATGGGGACTGGTTTAGCACAGTGGGCTAAGTAGCTGGCTTTTAAGGCAGACGAGCAGCGTGGATTCAATTCCCATACCAGCCTCCCCGAACAGGCGGTGGAATGTGGTGACTAGGGTTTTTTCACTAACTTCATTTGAAGCCTACTTGTGACAAGCAATTTTCTTTTCACTTCATACGCAATTCTATTGACTCTTCCCTGTTATATTTGCCTTTTTTTTTAATAGGTATTGGAACAAAAGGAACACAAGTTAGATGGTAGAGTAGTGGATCCTAAAAGAGCAATGGCCATGAAGAAAGAACCTGTAAAGAAAATCTTTGTCGGAGGTCTTCATCCAGATACTCCAGAAGATAAGATCAGAGAGTACTTTGGAACCTTTGGTGAGGTTAGTATTTGATGAACATTAAGGGATGACTCTCATTGCCCACAACGAGTCCACGTGCAGTTTAATGAGTTGTGATGAACGTGGCTGCACATCTTGTGGTTGCAAATTTCCCTTGATCAGTGGAGGTTAACCTTTGGCGCTGAGCTCGGTTACGCGGACAATATGTAACTATGACCTGGGATGCTTTAACGCTGTAGCAAACAAAGTATCGAAGCACAGCAATGAATTAGGCACTTAGTAGGCAGCAGTTGACTCGTCTTAAGAAGCAAAGTTCCCTGTTGTCAAGGAACACTGAAGCTGGACAGGTCACTGCAATGACCATTTTGAATCATAAAATCTCTACAGTGTAGAGGGAGGCCATTCAGAACATCGGGTCTTCACTGGTCCTCTGAAAGAGCACCCTAACTAGTCCAATGGCCCCACCCTATCCCAGTAACCCCGACCTAACCATTGGACAATAAGGGAAAATTTGGAATGAACAATCCACTTGATCACATCTTTTGACTGGGAGGAACTCACATGCACTTGGAGAATGTGCAAACTCCACACAAGACAGTCACCTGAGGCCAGAATAGAACCTAGGTCCCTGGCACTGAGGCAGCAGTGTTAACTACTCAAAGGCTTGTGTCTGCGGAAGCTATTGTGGTGAGATGAATTGCTGACAATGTACCAGTTATATACAAGTAGATTTTCTCAACCCCCCCCCCCCCCTTTTTTTTTTTTTGTTGCATTTGTGGAGTTATGTTCAGATGGGTTTATTGAATCACCAGCTTTGTCCTCATGTATGTGTGATGGGATTTTTATTTAGGTGGAATCAATTGAACTTCCAATGGATAGCAAGACCAACAAAAGAAGAGGATTTTGTTTCATCTCTTTTAAAGAAGAAGAGCCGGTGAAAAAGATTTTGGAGAAGAAGTACCACGATGTTGGAAGCAGCAAGGTAGTGGACAGAGTCAATATGGTTTCTTGAAGAAAGGTGTGTGGAATTTTGTACGCTGACGTGTCTTTTTTTTATACAGTGTGAAATTAAAGTCGCTCAGCCTAAAGAAGTTTACCAACAGCAACAGCAGTGGGGAGGCAGAGGTAGCGTTACAGGACGGGGTAGAGGTGGTGGCCGTGGAACTGGTGAGTTGTATATTTACAATTCTAAAAGTGAGGGGGAAAATACTAATTTGTGGAATAATTCTTTTAGTGCTTACCTGTATGTCTTGCTAAATTTAAGGTCAAAGTCAGAACTGGAGTCAAGGATACAGCAATAATTACTGGAATCCAAGCTATGGCAGCAGTTATGGTTACAGCGGGCAAAGTGGCTATGGTGCATATGGAGGCTATGATTATACTGGCTATAACTACAATAGTGGTTATTATGGTGGATATGGTCAAGGATATGACTACAGTAAGTACATTCATTGCTGTACTGAAGCAAGGCTTGTGTGGATTGAGGCTTGGGCATTGAAAATACTGATGCAGTTTTAATGTTTTAGATACTTGATATTTTACAACTGCCATTTTCAGCCATTAAGTTAATTATTCACTCTAGCACTAACTAGACAAGTGACATTCTGGAAGTGGCCTCAATTTTGTTACTGGTCTCGTTTCAGTGGAAAGACTGCATTTTGTGTATCATACTTTAGAAAGCAGCAATTTTAACTATAAGCTTGTTTTCATCCAGATCAGAGTAATGGTAACTATGGGAAAGCACCAAGACGTGGGGCAGCTCACCAAGGTGGTTACAAACCATATTAAAATGGAATGTGAATGCAGGTATGTCAATCTCGGTAAAGGAATGTCTTGAGATTAGTATTGAAAGTTGTTATCCTTCATATAACTAAAATGAGTGGTGAGATCCAACTTAGGGCAGTATTCTCTTTTCCTGGTGCATTTATTAAAAATGAAAAATTGTGGATTGCTGACTGTTGTCTGAAATTGGACAAGTGGAGTGAGAAAAGACTCTCATGGGTATTCCATAGCGTTTAGAATGCCTAAAAATACACTTGGTGCCTCTACAGAACATACTGGGGAATGGTAGGATTGCATGTAGAAGTTAGTTGAAATGTTCAGTTATGTTGCGAGTATAAATCATGGCTGCTGTAAGCTAGGCAATAACTGATCTGACCTAGTGGTAGTGCAAACTGGCAAAAAGCTGCATCACAGTATATTTTGTCAATTCTAACCATACTTAATAGAACGCAATTAACCTTTTGCTTTACTCTGTATTTGATAAAGCTGATTTCAGGATGATGTGAAATAATTGCTGTCTCAGCATTTGTGTTTCATGGTCCAGCTAGTATAAAATTGCAAGTAGTGGCTTGCTTAAACTGCCCAAAGCATTTGCGAGTATTCATGTTTTGTCTTTTGATGGCATTTCTTTTTTTAGCTAGTAAACAGCACAATTTTTATTGCTGTGTTTGTAAATTGAATTAATGTGCATTGAATGAAATTGGTTTGAACCCAATTTTCAGACAATTATGCTACTTCATGGCAGATTCTAGATAGAAATGTGAGTTTGCTGGGCAGCATGGTGGCAGTGGTTAGCACTGATGCCTCATGGCGCCGAAGACCCAGGTTTGATCCTGGCCCCGGGTGACTGGATTTTACACATTCCTGTGTCTCCCTGGGCCTCACCCACACCCAAAAAGATGTGCAAGGTAGCTGAATTGGCCATGCTAAATTGCCCCTCAATTGGGGAAAAATAATTGGGTACTCTAGATTTAAAAAAAAAAAAAAGAAACCTGTGATTGCTACATTTCCATTTTTAATAAACATTCTGATCTGTTCTGTACAATTATGGTTTAAAACTTTTGCTAACTGGATGAAGCCCCCCCCCCCATTCTCTTAAAATCTGGAGAATGTCGCATGAAGGTTTAACAGTAAGTAAACTTCATGTTTTGACTGTTTGGCAATTCAAAATAGAAGTTGAATTCTGAAGAACAAGCATTGCTGTGGGTCATCAACTTTCATTCAGAAGCAAGCAAATTTCATCAGATTGCAAGTACAGAAATGTAAATAGCACTGCTAAAATATTTGGACCATGCTTGTTTGCCAATATTGATTTTAAACACTCCCTTCAATTTTTTTTCTCTTCCCATTGAGCTCAAAACCCAAGATGCTGATGGGGGAATGTACTGTTTTGCAGATGTCTTAAGATAAGCTAATCATGTCAGCGTATCCAGGATTGGTTTTTAAAAAGTGAATTCCAAGATTAACTAAATTTTTGTCAGAATAACATCCATTGGAAGTGAGGCTTGGCCTGAAGACAAGAACTAAGATTTCTAAAATTGTGTTCACATATATTTAAACACATTTTCTGGCGTATGATTATAGACCTCGAGAGCACTCTTGCAGGCTGCACTAGAGCCACCACATTGCACAAGATGATTTGCTTTGGCACATGTGTTATGATGCCTTCCAAACTGGTTTTAAAAAGTAATGGTTTGCAGGTTGTGTGTGCCATTTCTCATTTACAGTGCTGTTAATTTCTGCTGTGTAATAAATTGGAAAGACTCTTCTGTTGTCCGATTATAGCACTTCTGTGGCTTTTGAGTGGAGAGATGCTGTAGTGGTATTGTGAGAAGGCTAGTAATTTTTTTTACTCTTTTTTTTTTCTTTTTTGTTAGGTCATCAAGCTTGGCAAAAACATACACAAGTCCTCTAACTGCAGCTGTGTTGCACTTCGGGACTAATATCTTTGAACTGTTTCCACTCTGGATGACTCCCCAAATGTACAGAAGATTGTTTTAGGGAAGCCTGTCACTTTCCAACTTTTTATTTTGTAGTCTGTCTTTTGTGTCGTACATTTCCTGTGATGGAAGTGGTTTTTACTGTACTTTTTGGTACCTAATGGATGCTGATACTGATAATGTATTATGTAAGTTTGTATTTTACATAAAATTACTGGATTTGCATCAGTAACTTTTTATTGAAGCAGTCCAAGTTCCTGAAATAAAAGTTCCTTTTGTGTATTTTGTGTTGCATGAATTTTATTTGTATTCGGATTTCAGTTTACTTCTGATTTTGTATGTAAATTAAAGAAAATCAAAGGCATTCAACTTTGAGTTAGTACTTTTGCATATCTATTTAATTTTAATGGGTGTACTGAGGCACTAGCTGGTAATCTTTTTTAAAATGAGCACTTGTCTACAAAAATGAACCCGCAGGTCTGAACTATTTGTTCTGATGCTGTCAGTGAAGATTTTCAATTTGGCCTCATGCTTCAGCCAATTTCCTGAGATATCAGCATAATAGTTAAATAGCTTTTAATTTATAATCAAAACAAAGTGCAAAATTAGATTACATTTAATATCTTAATTTCTTATCCAAACTAGAAGTGCAAAATTAAACCGAATAACATGCTCATTTAGAGTGTTAGAAAGGGGTCCATGTGGTTATTTTACATTTTTATGTTGGCCAGTTGTTAATACAATGGCAGACTGTTAATACAAAACTACAATGAACTCTGTTTCATTCTGACAGCCATATTTTAATTCTCAGCCAGATGGACTTTGTAGTATTTTTTTTGTGCTGTAATTTGTGTCAATACTGCAGTTCAAGGCCGTCAATGAACAGGAATATATTAAAGAGCATGAGGCCAACCGATAAGGTTTTTGTTTTAAAATTTTCAACATTGGAAAAACCTAAAATGAGGGACGGTAGAACGGAGTTAAATAAACATCCAAAATGGCATGCTACTTCATGTGATTGTGTGCACTGTTCTTTTGCCTTGAACTGTGGGCTTGCTAGGCCATTTTAGTGGGCAGTTAAGAGGCAACCACCGATTTGTGTGCCAGGAGTCTCATACAAGCCAAATCAAATAGGGAAGGTAGACCAGCCTATTTATATTCCTGATTTATTAATTGAATTTAAATTACCCATAGTCATTGCCTGGACCTTGGATTACTAATCCAGTGATATTGTCACCACGCAACCATCTTTTTTACCCCCTTGCCCCACCCAATACTTTGTTAATCATGTTGCATAGCTTGGATGGGGAGGGTAGGCACAGAGCCAGGATGTTTTCTGCATTACATCATAGTGAAGTCATTAATGTTCACCTGTAGTGTTAGAAAAGGAGGACGATGGGGCAGATTAAGAATGTATCCTGCACTAAACGTGTTCAAGACCTGGAAGGAAATAGAAAATATTTGGATGCAGATATGAGTGCTACCAGACCAGTTAATGCTGTTGCAGAAAGTAAGAGCAAGTAGTCTGAAGCATAATGGATCTCTCCGTATTGGATCAATTTTGCAGATTACTGGATGATATTTGTAAATATTGGGACTGGATAGAACTAATTGAATCATAGAATTTACAGTGCAGAAAACAAAGGGCCATATACAATAAAAAGTACAAAATCATTTCCACGATTAGTAATAAAATCAAACTGTCGAGATAAAGTTGGAGAAGGGATTGAAAGCGACACCAGAACTTATCAGCTTGCATATGAGGGAAACCAGCATAGATCAGTGTAGGCACATCCTGTTGCCATGTTGTTTTGTTTCATATATGCTCCGCTGTGGAATAGCTCTGCCTTGGATGTATACATTCAATTGCAGTAATTCACTCCAGTCTTGCATGTGTTAGTCATTTCCATTTCTGTGATTCAAAATGTCAAGAAATGTTAATTTAAGTATTATTGTTTCAACAGCTATGTACTTAATATTGGTGACAAAGTTAAGGAGAGGTGGCAACTACAATGCTCGTATTGCAAATCTATTCCAATAGTAATGTTACCATTCCAAAATAGTCTTATTTGGTTGCAAAGAATAAGTCTGAAATGACTGGTCCAGTTTGATAAATTGCCACCCGCAGAGAAAGGTGGATTAAAGCACTTTAAAATTTCTGCAGGATGTTGCAAATTCTTGCCAATTACAATTGGAGTACATCTGAAAATGTTTGTTGAATGCATCGGCAAAGCGCCACATAAGAGATGTATAAATCTTGTGTTGAATAGGGGGTTCAATGTTGGTTAGGGCACCTCTTCGCTCTCCGGACAAGTGTCATGCTTAGTTAACATCCACTACAAGACAAGGGGAGACTGGATCTTGGTTTAATATTTCATCCGAAAGATGGCACCAGCCAGGCACAGAACATTTCTCTCTCTTTTTCCTCCCCAGCATATTCAATTTGTACCCTCTAGAACCGACCAAATGCTTTCAATATGCCCATAATCACCCCAATAACGTCCAAAGGATTTGATGTGTAGAGTAGTAAATCGTCCGCATACAACAAGACCCTATGCTCCTCCCCCTGCACAATCCTCTGATGCTCTCCGTGCCATGCTAATGGTTCTATCAATAAGGCAAAGAGCGGGCATCCCTGCTTCATCCCCCAGTGCAACCTGAGACACTTGGAACTCACGGTTTGTTTGCATACTCGCTATCGGTGCCCGATACAACAGCTGGACCCAAACTGCCCCAGCACCTCCCATAAATAATTCCTCTCCATCCGGTCGAAGGCCTCTTCATCCATGGTGGTCACCACCCCCACACTTCGTCCCTCCAGGAGCATCATTATAAACATTTAACAACTGCCTGATGTTAGCTGACAAATGCCTCCCCATAACAAACCCCGTCTGCCATAACAAACCCTTGGCACACAGTCCTCAATCATTGAGGCCAAGATCTTGGCCAGCAACTTGGAGTCCACGTTTAATAATGAAATTGGCCGGTAGGACCCACACTGCTCCGGAACCTTATCCCTCTTTAAAATTAAGGAGACAGAGGCCTGCGATAATGTAGGGGGGAGTACCCCCTGCTCCCTCGCCTCATTTAAAGCCCTTACCAGCAGAGGTCCCAAGTCCCCCGACAACTTGTAGAATTCCACCGGGAACACGTCTGGACCTGGGGTCTTCCCCGCTTGCATTGCCCCATACCACCCAAACCTCCACCAGCCCAATGGGGGCCCTCAATCCCTCCAGCAGGTCCTCTTCCACCCGAGGGAACTCCAACCCATCCAAAAAAGACCTAATTTCCTCCACCCCAGCCAGGGGCTCCGACTCATACAATCTCCGACAAAAGTCCCCGAACACCCCCACCGGGTCCCCCTTTCCAATCTCCCTCACCGCCTCCTGCTTCCTCAATTGATGTGCCAATATCCTCCTACTCGCCTTTTGCCTATATTCATAGACCGCCCCCTTAGCCCTCAATTGCCCTACCCGCCTCAGCAGTGGATATCAGTCCAATCTGAACTTAATGTCGCGGCCTCCGAATACCTCCTATCCACCTGCAGAATCTCCTCCACTAATCTCGCCATCTCCGCCTGCTCCGTCTTGTCTCTATGCGCACGTATTGAAATGAACTCTTCCACCCCCCCCCCCCCCCTCACCAGTGCCTCCCACAGCATGGGGGCCGAAACCTCACCCGTGTCATTCAGCCCTCACATCCAACCTCCACTGTGGGCGCTAACCACCCCCCTCCACCTGAAAGGCCACCCAATGTGGTGCGTGGTCCGAAATCACGATCGCTGATTACTCTGAGCCGACCATCCCCGCCAACAATGTTTTGTCCATCACAAAATAGTCAATCTGGGAGTACACCCTATGTACATGGGAGAAAATTGAAAATTCCTTCGCCCTCCGCCTCCACGGGTCCGCTCCTCCCAAGCGCTCCATAAACCCCGTCCATTCCCTCGCCACTGCCGATACCCTCTCCAACCTCGGGCTCAACCAATCCAATTTTGGCTCAAGAAGCATGTTAAAATCCACCCACCCCCCCCCCCCCCCCCCCCCACATTATCAACTGATTCGAGTCCAATTCCGGGATCTTCCCCAGCATCCGCCTCATAAACTACATCGTCCCAGTTTGTGGCATCAACATTCACCAACACCACCGGCATCCCCTCCAATTTCCCACTCACCATAACATATCTCCCCCCGAAGTCTGCCACTATGCTCACCACTTCAAAAACTACTTGCTTATTTATCAAGACCTCCACCCCCTATGTATTCAAATCCAAACCTGAATGAAAGGCCTGCCCGACCCACCCTTTCCTGAGCCTAGTTTGATCCGCAAACTTCAGGTGCGATTCCTGCAAGAATGCCACATCCACCTTTAAGCTTCTCAAAAGCGCAAACACGTGGGCTCTCTTGACCAGCCCATTCAACCATCTCACATTCCATGTGATCAGCCTGGTCACAGGGACCCCCCTCTCCCCGGGCCGATCAACAATAGCCCGTCCTGGGTCAGCCTCCGGCCCGCGTCCTGCACCCCATCAGGCCCACTCTCGGATGTTCACCATCATCAACCCCCCCACATACCATACCCCCACAGAACAGCAATCCCAACTCTAACCACCTGCTCACCCCCTCACTGCGCTTCCGTGAACTAGCCGGCCCAGCCAGCCTGGCAGCCCCCACCCATGGTGCCGAGCATCCTACCCCCACTGATCCCTACCCCACCCGCTCAAACACTGTCTGGTACAAACAATAGCAACATTCAAAGATTGAAATAAAATCACAACCACCACAGAAGGACAATGGAGCCCAATTACCTCACCCCCCCCCCCCCAAAAAAAAACCCCAACAGCCCTTCCAGGGGAAAAAGAAACAAGAAAAAAGAGACGGAGGGGGGGGAGAGAAAGCCGCTGCCCAGCCCCCCCCCCCCCCACAAAAAAACCCACCCTCTACAGACAGGGAGAACCAACCCCACCCCTCCCAATACCTCCTCCAAAGTTCAATGTCCTGCCCGTCCATTGTCTCTCCATCGCATCCTTCGGTGTCCCAAAATAATATTCCCGACTATTGTAGGTCACCTAAAGGCAGACCGGATACACCATCCAGAACGTCATCCCCTTATTAAATGAGCGGCCTTCACGGTGTTAAAGCCTGTTCTTCTCTTGGTCAGCTCCGCCCCCGGTTCTGGTATACTCAGTTTGCCACTGTCCCAGGTACATTGCCTCGTCTGCCTGACCCACCTCTGGATCTGTTCCTTATCCAGGAACGGATGCAACAGCACCACCATCGCTCTCGGTGCTCATTACCCTGCGGCTTCCTCGTCAGCACCCTGTGCGCCCGGTCCACCTCCAGGGGCCGTTTGAAGACCTCCCCCCCGCTCTCCCAGCAACGTCTCCAGCATCTTGGCTACATACGAGCCGGCGTCCGCTGCCTCTGCTTGGAATCCCACAATCCTCAGGTTCTGTCTCCTGGAGCAGTTCTCCAGATCTTCCACCTTCTGAAACCGCTTCTGGATATCTTGCATCATTTCCATCTCAGCCATCAATGAAGTAAGCTGCTCCTCATACTCCCCCACCATCTCCTCCACCTTCTGGATCGCCTGGCTTTGAGTCTCCAGCCTCAACTTCACCCGGTCGATCTCCGCCTTTAGCGGATCCATCGTCCGCGCCAGGTCCTTCAGAGACTCCTTCCTCTGCTGAGTGAACTTCTCGTTCAAGAAGTCCATAAACCACTGAGATGGTAGGGCCGGTTTACCATCCGCCATCTCCCCCTGCGTCGCAGGAAAAGGTTTCTCTCTCCGACAGTTCCTTTCGCCTAAAACCATTTCTTGTCCACTAATCCATCCACCAGTGAAATAAACTCTTCCACCTCTCCTGCACCTTTTTCCATCAACACATCCACCCGTTAATCGGGGGAAAGGCCCCAAAACACTGCCACAAGTGGGAGCTGCCAAATGTGCGGCCACCATGACCGCCACTGGATGTCACAATGCAGTATTTCTTAACTACGTTGAACTGTGTGCATCATATGCTGGTGGTCCGGCTGTAGGATTTGAATCAACCAGCCTAGCTCTGAGGAGTCCAGCTGACACTGAAATACATCTTGTTTTCTGAAAAATTTTCAATCTAAGATATTCCTGAAGTAATGATGACTAATAAATTAAGAAAATTTTGAAGCCCAAGAAAAAAATTTGGAACATCTCAGTAACACAGTAGGATTAATTTTTTAAAAACTTCCAATTAATTTATTGTTCTTTCAAACAAATTTTTTTCTGGTCGATAGGTTTATAACACCTTTCTAAATTCCATTTGTTATGAAAACAAACCATGAGAAGTGTTAACAAGCCCTTGAGAGGGGATGAAATTCTTTGGTGTGAGGTCTGATTTTTAAAAGAAATAGTAACCTCATACAAGCTGTAAACTGCATTTTTCATTCTCAGTCAACCTATCCTTTTTATTTCCTATTTGTTTTCATTTGATGATCTGATAAAGGGATGGCTAGTTGTCAAAAAGCTATGGCCCACTCGATGAAACATTGTTACAAGAATGTAACTAATTCCTTTTTTAAACACTTACCAGTAAGTATTCTGTCAATTTTTTCAACAAGGTATTGAGCATCCTCCATGGTGAAGCACATCGGAGGTTTGAACTTCAGCACGTTTCTATCTGGTCCATCAGTGCTAAGCAAGATCAATTCCTTCTTCAATCTAACAATTAAATAGAATGAAATTCAATTGTTGGTCTGAACAAAGTGCTGCTGCTAAACAGTGTGATTTCTTTCCTGCTACATTCAATCTGCAAGAATGACCCTGAGCTTCCGGTTGCCTACTTTATTCTGCCCCACACCCACTCTGTCCTCAGCCTCCCGCATTGTTCTAATGAAGCACCTCGACCTGCTCCATTTTTTCCCCATCAGCAGATGCTGGTAATTATTCCATTGTCATTTACAACCCCGATAGACCCGTCTTTTGTTTCTTGTCCATTATAACTCCTCCCGCTGACCAAAAAGGTGTTGGGAATAGTTGCCCATTTGTACCTGACCTATGCTGCTCTTGATGCCTTTGACTGGAAGCAAGGGTTTGGATCTTAGGGCGGCACAGTGGCGCAGTGGTTAGCACTGCTGCCTCACGGTCCTGAGGACCCGGGTTTGATCCCGGCCCCAGGTCACTCAGTGTGGAGTTTGTACATTCTCCCCGTGTGAAGATGTGCAGGTTAGGTGGATTGGCCACACTAAATTCCCCTTGAATGGAAAACAAAATAATTGGGTACTCTAAATTTATTTAAAAAAAGAAAAAGATCTTATTTAAAATATTCAGAATGATGCTACAGCATTTAGTTTGCACATCACTAATTTTAAATCCCGGCTTTGGGTCCCACTGATTGACTTAGATCAAAATTAAAAATGGAGGTTAAAGCCTTCCTCAGGCAAGATTGAGTGCTTTAAGGCTTTGTGAAGGGAGCTTATATGCAGCCTGGTTAACTCAATTAGTAGATAGTGGGTCATCATTTTGAGTCCCACATTGGGTAATGGATTTTTTTCTGAAATATTTGTCAAAAAATATCTTTTGACTTTAAGGTCTTAAACTAAATATTACAAGCAATAATCCACATTGGAAGTTGAGAATCTCATTTACTGAATTGTCAGAAGCATATTTTACAGCTACGAAACGAAAGGTGGACTAGATACAAGGACCTATAATTGGTTAAGGGCTGCACATACCTAAAACTGGTAACTTGAACTACATTGTTAGCCAGTGTCAAGCCAACTTGCTTGCTGTTAATGCTGCCAATTGATACTCTGACACTGAGATTGCCACTGAGCATATGCAGGAAGTGTTTTCCTTACCGTTGCAGTATGAATAAACAGCATTTCCAGTCTCATTACCATTCCCTTTCACGCATGCCACCATCTCTTCTGTTACTTAATCACTCTGTCTTCCAGCCCATCATAAACCTTCCCATTTGTCTTTAACCTGCCTTTTCACTTCCTCTATAGTTGGTTACAATCTTTTATATCTCTAATATTTGCCAGTTCTGACAAAAGGTCAATGACCTGAAACATTAACTCTGTTTCACTCTGCAGATAAGGGAACAGGATGGGTAAATGATTAGAATTATTTGCTCATGTGGAGGATAAATGCTGACATAGACTAGATGAGCCAAATGGCCTGTTTCCATGTTGCAACGACTACAGCACTATTTCTAAAAACAGTTTCTTGGAGTATATAATATTACATTGAATCATCAATGCAAGGAATACTGCTAATCTTTTATACCAGCAATTCTAATGTAACTGATCATTATAAAATAACTTGTTTCTTTATTTGTAGAAAGTGCTGGAAGTACTCAGCGGGTCAGACAGCATCTGTTGAGGGAGGAATCTACATGCGACTTCCTGGCCCGCCTCTGGAAATTGGCTGAGACATGTGAATGTGGTGCTGTGCTCAACTAGTCCTTGCGAGACTGATTTGTGTGTGGAATCCGCGATACCGAAATGCAGAGCAAACTACTGGCTGTGACTGACCTGACCTTGCAGCACACCGTGGAATCTGTGGAAACCACACTCTGCTGAGAGAGCCCGGAACAAGGGGTCCAGGAGCTCCAGGGAATGGTGGTGCTGAATCTTGGCTGCCGAAACATTCGCTGCTTGACCCGACCCAGGAAGCGGCCCACTCGTTAGACAACGACGATGGTGCCTATCACCAACTACACTGCATAGCTTCACCTCAAGCTGCCCCAATTCAACTATCATTACAGGTGAATGGGCATTCCATCTCCATGGAGTTCGACACAGGAGCAGTGGTATCCGTAGTCAACCGCCGTATCTTTGACCGGATCTGGTTGGGCCTCCAGGCGCTGACCCTTCGGGACACCAATGTCCACCTCGCCATGTACAGAGGAGAGCCGCTGGCAATTGCAAGTACATAGAACATTACAGCGCAGTACAGGCCCTTCGGCCCTCGATGTTGCGCCTACCTGTGAAACCACTCTAAAGCCCATCTACACTATTCCCTTAATAGAACATAGAACATTACCTCCATTGTTCTGGTTGAATATGGCAGCAGATGGCACATGTACCATTCGTGGTCGTCCATGGCAGTAGTCTGAGTTTGTTGGGGCGAGATTGGCTGCACCATCTCCAGTTGGACTGGCAGAGGTTTGCCAGATGTACCCGCATTGCCCTGAAGGTCTGGCTGCCCGTCCCTATATCAGGAGGGTTTGGGCAGCATTAAAGGGTCCATTGCCCACATTAGGGTGGACCCATTGGCACAACCATGCTATTTTCGCGCCTGACGTGTCCTTTATGCTGTATGGTCCAAGGTGGACGCAGAACTAGACTTCCCGGGGACATGTGACGCAGTGGTTAGCACTGGGACTGCGGCGCTGAGGACCTGGATTCGAATCCCGGCCCTGGGTCACTGTCCGTGTGGAGTTTGCACATTCTCCCCATGTCTGCGTGGGTTTTACCTCCACAACCCAAAGATGTGCAGGTTAGATGGATTCGCCACACTAAATTTTCCCTTAATTGGAAAAAATGAATTGGTGACACTAAATTTATATTTGAAAAAAAGAAAAAATAAGAACTGGACCTTCCCGAGGGCCTGAAGATAATCCGCCCCATCCAAATTTCCGACTGTGCAGCACCATGTTGTGCTGGTCATGAAACCTGATGGCTCCGTTTGCTTCAGTGGGGACTATAAGATGATGGTCACCAACTTCTCAGGTTTAGATCACTATCCCATCTCTCGCATTGAGGATCTGTATGCCAAACTCAATGGAGGCTGATCCTTTTCAAAACTAGACATGAGCCACGTGTACCTCCAGCTGACCCCAGCTCCGGATTGCTCCCCTCCTCCCCCCCCCCCCATGGCTATTAAAGAAAGGACAATGTTGGGACTGGTCCTAGGCCCAAGCTGTAGCCTTCAAGTCGGTCAAGAAGCAGCTGTCATCATCCCCTCTGCTGACCCATCCAATCTTGTTGCCATGCGATGTTTCCCCCTGTGGGGCAGGGCTGTCCTCGTCCACCGAATACACTATGGATCGGAACGCCCCATTGTTTTTGCATTCAAGCTTTGGGCAGGCACCGAAAAAAAACTATGCGCAAATCAAGAAAGAGGGTTGGCCATTGTATTTGGCTTAAAAGTCTTCCACCAATATGTCTACGGACATCCTTTCACCATTTTCATGGATCATAATTCTGCTGCAATTGTATAAGGTGTTAGTGAGGCCACACCTGGAATATTGTGTTCAGTTTTGGTCTCCTTACTTGAGAAAGGACGTACTGGCACTGGAGGGTGTGCAGAGGAAATTTACTAGGTTAATCCCAGAGCTGAAGGGGTTGGATTACGAGGAGAGGTTGAGTAGACTGGGACTGTACTCGTTGGAATTTAGAAGGATGAGGGGGGATCTTATAGAAACATATAAGATTATGAAGGGAATAGATAGGATAGATGCGGGCAGGTTGTTTTCACTGGCGGGTGAAAGCAGAACTAGGGGGCATAGCCTCAAAATAAGGGGAAGTAGATTTAGGACTGAGTTTAGGAGGAACTTCTTCACCCAAAGGGTTGTGAATCTATGGAATTCCTTGCCCAGTGAAGCAGTAGAGGCTCCTTCATTAAACGTTTTTAAGATAAAGATAGATAGTTTTTTGAAGAATAAAGGGATTAAAGGTTATGGTGTTCGGGCCGGAGAGTGGAACTGAGTCCACAAAAGATCAGCCATGAATGGTGGAGCAGGCTCGAGGGGCCAGATGGCCTACTCCTGCTCCTAGTTCTTATGTTCTTATGTTTTTATGACGGTGATGTGCTGAGCGGACGCATATCAGGTGGCTCTCCTCCAAACCTGGAGACGGATGGAAGAGCTTCCTGATGAAGGAGCTGACGCCATGAAAGAGGCGATCAAGATAGAAATCCAGGTGGCGGTCAAGGTGGCTGTGGCAAATGGCAATTGATGGCCTGGGGAAGAAAGTAGAGACTCTGGAGAGGACGATCCTCAACTTGGAGAAGGCCTCGATGGGTCAGAGTGACAGAATCGTTGCCCTGGAAGCTGAAGTGAAAAGGTTGATGGCGGCCCAAGGGAACTTAAAGGGCAAAGTCGAGGTCCAAGAAAACAGGTCACAACGGCAAACTATTTGGATTATGGGCCTGCCGGAAGCCATCGAGGGCAGAGATCCGATGGGCAACATCGCCCAACGGTAGCATTCTGGAAGCACAATTGCTTCACAGCTCCAGGGTCCCAGGTTCGATTCCAGCTTGGGCCACTGTCTGTGCAGAGTCTGCACATCCTCCCAGTGTGTGCGTGGGTTTCCTCCGGGTGCTCCGGTTTCCTCCCACAGTCCAAAGATATGCAGGTTAGGTGGACTGGCCATGATAAATTGCCCTTAGTGTCCAAAATTGCCCTTACTGTTGGGTGGGGTTACTGGGTTATGGGGATAGGGTGGAGGTGTTGACCTTGGGTAGGGTGCTCTTTCCAAGAGCCGGTGCAGACTCGCTGGGCCGAATGGCCTCCTTCTGCACTGTAAATTCTATGATAAAAATGCAGGGCAACCTGGTCGGTAGACAGCTTCCCCAACCCCCCAGAGCTCAACAGAGCACACAGGTCGCGTAGACCGAGATTCAAAGCCGGGGGGGCTATCGAGTGCGATCATTGCAAAGCTCCACCAATATCAGGATCATGAGAGGATCCTGCGGTGGCCACGGCAGACGAAAGCAAGCACCCAGGAAGGACATGAAATCCAAATTTATCAGGACATTGGGGCAGATCTAGCAAAACGCAGGTCCGTGTTCAACCAGGCGAAGTTGGCCTTGTACAAGTACGGGGTACGATTTGGTATGCTGTTCCCAGCCAGGCTCTGGGTCATGTACCAGGAGAAAGAACATTGCTTTAACCTCTTGAAGGAAGCCAATGAATTTGTGCGAACCAATGACCTGGACGAGGGCCAGACATGGCAATGGTGAGGGTTGGGCAGAGAAAGACTGTGAAAGAATCAAAGTTTCCAGGGAGCAGTCTCGGATGGCGGAGCGGTGAGTATAAAGTAACTTACCTCGGGGATTCGCGGCCTTGTTTCCAGGGAGCAGTCTCGGATGGCGGAGCGGTGAGTATAAAGTAACTTACCTTGGGGATTCGCGGCCTTCTTTCCAGGGAGCAGTCTCGGAGGGTGGAGCGGTGAGTATAAAATAACTTACCTCGGGGATTCGCGGCCTTGTTTCCAGGGAGCAGTCTCGGAGGGTGGAGTGGTGTGTATAAAGTAACTTACCTCGGGGATTCGCCGCCTTGTTTCCAGGGAACAGTCTCGGAGGGTGGAGCGGTGAGTATAAAATAACTTACCTCGGGGATTCGCGGCCTCGTTTCCAGGGAGCGGTCTCGGAGGGTGGAGCGGTGAGTATAAAGTAACTTACCTCGGGGATTCGCGGCCTTGCTTCCAAGGAGCGGTCTCGGAGGGTGGAGCGATGAGTATAAAGCACCTTTGTCACCCCCATCCAAAACCCCTGTAGTGCCGGGCATGACCAAAACATATGGGTATGATTCGCTGGGCTTCTCGAGCACCTCGCACACCTATCCTCCACCCTAAAAAATTTACTGAGCCGTGCTCCAGTCATATGTGCCCTGTGTAATACCTTAAACTGAATCAGGCTTAGCCTGGCACACGAGGACGACGGGTTTACCCTGCTTAGGGCATCTGCCCACAGCCCCTCCTCGATCTCCTACCCCAGCTCTTCTTCCCATTTCCCTTTTAGTTCATCTACCATAGTCTCCCCTTCGTCCCTCATTTCCCTATATATATCTGACACCTTACCATCCCCCACCCATGTCTTTGAGATCACTCTGTCCTGCACCTCTTGTGTCGGGAGCTGCGGGAATTCCCTCACCTGTTGCCTCGCAAAAGCCCTCAGTTGCATATACCTGAATGCATTCCCTTGGGGCAACCCATATTTCTCGGTCAGCGCTCCCAGACTCGCGAACTTCCCATCCACAAACAGATCTTTCAGTTGCGTTATTCCTGCTCTTTGCCACATTCCATATCCCCCATCCATTCCCCCCGGGGCAAACCTATGATTGTTTCTTATCGGGGACCCCCCCCAAGGCTCCAGTCTTTCCCCTATGCCGTCTCCACTGTCCCCAAATCTTCAGTGTAGCCACCACCACCGGGCTTGTGGTGTAGTTCCTCGGTGAGAACGGCAATGGGGCTGTCACCATAGCCTGTAGGCTAGTCCCCCTACAGGACGCCCTCTCTAATCTCTTCCACGCCGCTCCCTCCTCCTCTCCCATCCACTTACTCACCATTGAAATATTAGCGGCCCAATAATACTCACTTAGGCTCGGTAGTGCCAGCCCCCCCCCTATCCCTGCTACGCTGTAAGAATCCCTTCCTCACTCTCGGGGTCTTCCCGGCCCATGATGCTCTTTTCAATCCTTTTTAAAAAAGCCTTCGTGATCACCACCGGGAGGCACTGAAACACAAAGAGGAATCTCGGGAGGACCACCATCTTAACCGCCTGCACCCTCCCTGCCAGTGACAGGGATACCATATCCCATCTCTTGAAATCCTCCTCCATCTGTTCCTCCAACCGCGTTAAATTTAACCTATGCAATGTGCCCCAATTCTTAGCTATCTGGATCCCCAGGTAACGAAAGTCCCTTGTTACCTTCCTCAACGGTAGGTCCTCTATTTCTCTACTCTGCTCCCCTGGATGCACCACAAACAACTCACTTTTCCCCATGTTCAATTTATACCCTGAAAAATCCCCAAACTCCCCAAGTATCCGCATTATTTCTGGCATCCCCACCGCCGGGTCCGCCACGTATAGTAGCAAATCGTCTGCATACAAAGATACCCGGTGTTCTTCTCCTCCCCTAAGTACTCCCCTCCACTTCTTGGAACCCCTCAACGCTATCGCCAGGGGCTCAATCGCCAGTGCAAACAATAATGGGGACAGAGGGCATCCCTACCTTGTCCCTCTATGGAGCCGAAAATATGCAGATCCCCGTCCATTCGTGACCACGCTCGCCACTGGGGCCCTATACAACAGCTGCACCCATCTAACATACCCCTCTCCAAAACCAAATCTCCTCAACACCTCCCACAAATAATCCCACTCCACTCTATCAAATGCTTTCTCGGCATCCATCGCCACTACTATCTCCGTTTCTCCCTCTGGTGGGGCCATCATCATTACCCCTAACAACCTCCGTATATTCGTGTTCAGCTGTCTCCCCTTCACAAACCCAGTTTGGTCCTCGTGGACCACCCCCGGGACACATTCCTCTATTCTCATTGCCATTACCTTGGCCAGGATCTTGGCATCTACATTTAGGAGGGAAATAGGTCTATAGGACCCGCATTGTAGCGGGTCCTTTTCCTTCTTTAAGAGAAGCGATATTGTTGCTTCAGACATAGTCGGGGGCAGTTGTCCCCTTTCCTTTGCCTCATTAAAGGTCCTCGTCAGTACCGGGGCGAGCAAGTCCACATATTTTCTATAGAATGCGACTGGGAATCCATCCGGTCCCGGGGCCTTTCCCGCCTGCATGCTCCTAATTCCTTTCACCACTTCTTCTACCTCGATCTGTGCTCCCAGTCCCACCCTTTCCTGCTCTTCCACCTTGGGAAATTCCAGCCGATCCAAGAAGCCCATCATTCTCTCCCTCCCATCCGGGGGTTGAGCTTCATATAATTTTTTATAAAATGTCTTGAACACTCCATTCACTCTCTCCGCTCCCCGCTCCATCTCTCCTTCCTCATCCCTCACTCCCCCTATTTCCCTCGCTGCTCCCCTTTTCCTCAATTGGTGTGCCAGCAACCTGCTTGCCTTCTCCCCATATTCGTACTGTACACCCTGTGCCTTCCTCCATTGTGCCTCTGCAGTGCCCGTAGTCAGCAAGTCAAATTCTACATGTAGCCTTTGCCTTTCCCTGTACAGTCCCTCCTCCGGTGCTTCCGCATATTGTCTGTCCACCCTCAAAAGTTCTTGCAGCAACCGCTCCCGTTCCTTACTCTCCTGCTTCCCTTTATGTGCCCTTATTGATATCAGCTCCCCTCTAACCACCGCCTTCAACGCCTCCCAGACCACTCCCACCTGGACCTCCCCATTATCATTGAGTTCCAAGTACTTTTCAATGCACCCCCTCACCCTTAGACACACCCCCTCATCTGCCATTAGTCCCATGTCCATTCTCCAGGGTGGGCGCCCTCCTGTTTCCTCCCCTATCTCCAAGTCCACCCAGTGTGGAGCGTGATCCGAAATGGCTATAGCCGTATACTCCGTTCCCCTCACCTTCGGGATCAATGCCCTACCCAGCACAAAAAAGTCTATTCGCGAGTAGACTTTATGGACATAGGAGAAAAACGAGAACTCCTTACTCCTAGGTCTGCTAAATCTCCATGGGTCTACACCTCCCATCTGCTCCATAAAATCTTGAAGTACCTTGGCTGCTGCCGGCCTCCTTCCAGTCCTGGACTTCGACCTATCCAGCCCTGGTTCCAACACCGTATTAAAATCTCCCCCCATTATCAGCTTTCCCATCTCTAGGTCCGGAATGCGTCCTAGCATCCGCCTCATAAAATTGGCATCATCCCAGTTCGGGGCATATACGTTTACCAAAACCACCGTCTCCCCCTGTAGTTTGCCACTCACCATCACGTATCTGCCCCCGTTATCCGCCACTATAGTCTTTGCCTCAAACATTACCCGCTTCCCCACTAATATAGCCACCCCCCTGTTTTTCGCATCTAGCCCCGAATGGAACACCTGCCCCACCCATCCTTTGCGTAGCCTAACCTGGTCTATCAGTTTCAGGTGCGTTTCCTGTAACATAACCACATCTGCCTTAAGTTTCTTAAGGTGTGCGAGTACCCGTGCCCTCTTTATCGGCCCGTTCAGCCCTCTCACGTTCCACGTGATCAGCCGAGTTGGGGGGCTTCCTACCCCCCCCCCCCCCCCCCCCCCCTTGTCGATTAGCCATCACCTTTTTCCAGCTCCTCACCCGGTTCCCACGCAGCTGTATCTCCCCCAGGCGGTGCCCCCCCGCCCATCCTCTCCCATACCAGCTCCCCCCTCTCCCCAGCAGCAGCAACCCAGTAATTCCCCCCTCCCACCCCCCCCCGCTAGATCCCCCGCTAGCGTAATTACTCCCCCCATGTTGCTCCCAGAAGTCAGCAAACTCTGGCCGACCTCGGCTTCCCCCCGTGACCTCGGCTCGCACCGTGCGACGCCCCCTCCTTCCTGCTTCTCTATTCCCGCCATGATTATCATAGCCCGGGAACCAAGCCCGCGCTCTCCCTTGGCCCCGCCCCCAATGGCCAACGCCCCATCTCCTCCACCTCCCCATCTCCCCCCATCACCACCTGTGGGAGAGAAAAAAGTTACCACATCGCAGGATTAGTACATAAAACTCCTCTTTCCCCCCTTTTTAACCCCCCTCTTTGCCCCCCACATTCGCCCCACCACTTTGTTCAAACGTTCTTTTTAATAACCCGCTCATTCCAGTTTTTCTTCCACAATAAAAGTCCACGCTTCATCCGCCGTCTCAAAGTAGTGGTGCCTCCCTCGATATGTGACCCACAGTCTTGCCGGTTGCAGCATTCCAAATTTTATCTTCTTTTTATGAAGCACCGCCTTGGCCCGATTAAAGCTCGCCCTCCTTCTCGCCGCCTCCGCACTCCAGTCTTGATAAACGCGGATCACCGCGTTCTCCCATTTACTGCTCCGAGTTTTCTTCGCCCATCTAAGGATCATTTCTCTATCCTTAAAACGGAGGAATCTCACCACTATGGCTCTGGGAATTTCTCCTGCTCTCGGTCCTCGCGCCATCACTCGGTATGCTCCCTCCACCTCCAACGGACCCGCCGGGGCCTCCGCTCCCATTAACGAGTGCAGCATCGTGCTCACATATGCCCCGACGTCCGCTCCCTCCACACCTTCAGGAAGACCAAGAATCCTCAGGTTGTTCCTCCTTGCGTTGTTTTCCAGTGCCTCCAACCTTGCCACACATCGTTTCTGATGTGCCTCCTGCGTCTCCGTCTTCACCACCAGGCCCTGTATGTCGTCCTCATTCTCGGCTGCCTTTGCCTTCACGACCCGAAGCTCCCGCTCCTGGGTCTTTTGTTCCTCCTTTAGCCCTTCGATCGCCTGTAGTATCGGGGCCAACAGCTCTTTCTTCATTTCATTTTTGATCTCTTCCACACAGCATTTCAAGAACTCTTGTTGTTCAGGGCCCCATGTTAAACTGCCACCTTCCGACGCCATCTTGGTTTTTGCTTGCCTTCCTTGCCGCTGTTCTAAAGGATCCACTGCAATCCGGCCACTTTCTCCTCCTTTTTCCATCTGTATCCAGGGGGGATTCCCTTCTGGTTTACCGCACAGTGTTTTTAGCTGTCAAAATTGCCGTTGGGGCTCCTATCAAGAGCCCAAAAGTCCGTTTCACCGGGAGCTGCCGAAACGTGCGACTCAGCTGGTCATCGCCGCACCCGGAAGTCAGGGGCATGCGATTTTAATCAACAAAAGAGTCTAATTCTCCTCATCCTAGGTTGTGTCTGACACAAACGGTCGGTATATAATCATTTGCGGCTCGTACAAAACTCTGGTGCGGCCGCATTTGGAGTATTGCGTGCAATTCTGGTCGCCACATTATAGGAAGGATGTGGAAGCATTAGAAAAGGTGCAGAGGAGATTTACCAGAATGTTGCCTGGTATGGAGGGAAGATCTTATGAGGAAAGGTTGAGGGACTTGAGGCTGTTTTCGTTAGAGAGAAGGCTTAGGGGTGACTTAATTGAGGCATACAAGATGACCAGAAGATTGGATAGGGTGGACAGTGAGAGCCTTTTCCCTCGGATGGTGATGTCTAGCACGAGGGGACATAGTTTTAAATTGAGGGGAGATAGATATAGGACTGACGTCAGAGGTACGTTCTTTACTCAGAGAGTAGTAAGGGCGTGGAATGCCCTGCCTGCAACAGTAGTGGACTCACCAACACTAAGGGCATTCAAATGGTCATTGGATAGACATATGGACAATAAGGGAATAGTGTAGATGGGCTTTAGAGTGGATTCACAGGTCGGCGCAACATCGAGGGCCGAAGGGCCTGTACTGCGCTGTAATGTTCTATGTTCTATTAAACACCCCAGTAGTTCTGGTCAACATCTGTTCACCTAATTGGATCGATATGAATTTCATCAAATCTTTATTATCATCCCCCCCCAACCTCGACATACACCATCTCATTCTAGAAGGTGACCTGAACTGTGTTCTGGACTCAAAATTGCATTGCTCAAAACCCAAATCTTTGTCCCCTCTTGGCTCAGATGGAAGGGGTAGACCTCTGGCGTTTTTTTACATCCAAATGACAGGGATTTCTCCTTTCTCTCTCTCATGTTCACCATGTGTACTCTTGTGTCGATTTTTTTCATTCTAGATTGGGCAACCATTGGTAATGGCGCCCCACACTTTGTTGATCTTTTGCTGGTGTCCGGCCCCATCCAAAGTGCATTGAATCAACGGAGGTTTGAATACTACATTACTGACCAATTTAAAACATTTTGCGAAGGTCCGACTCCATCTCCCCTTCCACACTGTGGGAGGCTCTTAAAGCCATCCTTGCGGGGGGGGGGAGGGGGGGGGTGGTTTGGTACTGTCATGCCCACTGGTCGGCCTATTTGGGGTGTTTAGGACTTGATGGCAGTTCACTCTAGGGTATAGGTGGATGTTATCGCCTATACCTCATTGATAGCCCGGAGGTGGAGAATACTCGATTGGATGTCTCCCGCTCTGCCTAGTGCCTCTGACAGGTCAGGGGACTTAAAAAAAATATGCATTTTTATTAACAAATTTTCAATATAACACCTTCACATCTATATACGTGCAATAGTTCACATTATTTCAACCCTTCCAACATCCCCTCAATCCCAAAAGAAACAACAACTAATCCCCATTATGTTCCCCCCCCCCCCAACATCTGACGGTGACCAATTTAGGAAACTTAAGAACAGGAGTAGGCCATTCAGCCCCTCGAACCTGTCTCACCATTGAATGAGATCATGGCTGACCTGTGGCCTAACTGCAAAAGCCTGCTTTTGGTCCATATCCCTTAATATCTTTGCTTAACAAAAATCTATCTATCTCGGATTTCTAGCTTTAACTGCTGTTTGTGGGAGCGAGTTCCAAACCTCTCCCACCCTATGTGTGAAAAAGGACTTCCCAATGTTTCTCCTGAATGGTCTAGCCCAAATTTTTAGACTATGTCCCCTAGTTTTAGAATCTCCAACCAGTGGAAATAGTTCATCTTTATCCACCCCGTCGTTCCCTGTTAATATCTAAAATACTTTAATCAGATCACCCCCTCACCTTCTACATTCAATCGAAAATAGGTCTAATTTGAGTAATCTCTCCTCGTAACTTAACTCCCGTAGTCCAGGTGCCATTTTTGTAAGCCTATGTTGCACTTTCTCCAAGGCCAAAATATCCTACCTAAGGTGTGGTGCCCAGAACTGCTCACATTACTCCAAGTGGGGTCTAACCAGAGTTTGCATAGCTGCAGCATAACCTTGGTGTCTTTGTACCCCAATCCTGTAGATATAAATGCAAGCATTCCATTAGCCTTTTTGAAAATTTTGTGCACTTGTTTGTGACATTTTAAGGATATATGCACCTGAAACCCCCAAGTCTCTCTGGACATCCACTGTTCCTAATCACTCTCCATTTAGAAAGTACTCTGCTATATCCTTTCTTGGTCCAAAATGGATATCCTCACATTTGTTTACATTGAATTCAGTCTGCTACAAATTTGCCTTTTCACCTAGTCTGTCAATATCTCCTTGCTGTTTTATGCTATCATCTAGGCTAGTGTTTTTCAAACCTTTTTTCCTGGGATCCACTTTTACCAACCGGCCGACCTTCAGAATCCATGCCAGCCAGCCTTCGCGACCCACGCCGGCTGACCTTCGCAACATACTATTCTTGCTTCCCATTAATGTGACAGGTGGGTCCTTGGTCTTCATCATCTCACTTGCTTTGTCATTCACTGTTATGTTTCTGCTAAGTAATTCAGCTGATAGGGCAGCATAGTGAGGCGGTGGTTAGTACTGCTGCCTCATGGCGCCGAGGTCCCAAGTTCGATCCTGGCTCTGGATCACTGTCCGTGTGGAGTTTGCATATTCTCCCCGTGTTTACGTTGGTTTTGTCCCCACAGCCCAATAGATGTGCAGGCTAGGTGGATTGGTCATGCTAAATTGTTCCTGAATTGGAAAAATGAATTGGGTACTCTAAATTTTTAAAAAAGGAATTCAGCTGATGATTTAAATTCTTGCTGCATCCTTTGAAAAGAATCAAGAGGTTTGTCCTCAGACTCTTCACTTTAGTCTTTAAATGCCTCTGAAGTTTTTAGGGTTTTAAAC
Source organism: Scyliorhinus torazame (assembly GCF_047496885.1). Lineage (NCBI taxonomy): Eukaryota > Metazoa > Chordata > Chondrichthyes > Carcharhiniformes > Scyliorhinidae > Scyliorhinus > Scyliorhinus torazame. The sequence continues at coordinate 255,058,568 of NC_092713.1, read as the reverse complement.
TTTCATTTGCCAGGCAAAATTAACATTGCCATACCTCAAGAAATCATCTTCATACTGCCTTCTTCCCATTTTCCATTTCTTATCATTGAGTTGTTCACCAAGGGCCCTGGAGCTCTGGAAGCAGCTCACATACTGCTTTGTCCTGCCATGGACTCTCCTGAGAAGCTCTCTCCAGCAGATTCAATTGTGAGGCCCAGGCCTGTTTATGACTCTGGCCCTCTCTATTACAAAACGATCCACCTTCAGTTCTTCACATAGTCCTGTTGCTTGCAGCTACAAAATGGCGGAATCACTCCTCTAACCTTGCACCCAAAGCACAGACATACAGGGCACGTGACGCCAGTGTAGGTGCTGGGCATGTGACCTGCTCTCTGTTGCTGCTTCTGGTGGCACGACTCCACTGTTCTCATTTAAAGGCCGTCGCGGCAGGCATTCTCAATTTAAAAACCAGTCGTGACTGGCATTGTGAAAAGCCGGTCGCGGTCTTTTGGTGTCTCTCCTGCGATTGGGAACGCCTCGATCAATCCTCCGCAGCACTCCCGACACCCGCCTGCAACCCATCCGTGGGTTGTAACTCTAAGTTTGAAAAACCCTGATCTCGGCTGTCTACAATGACACCTAACTTTGCAGCATCAACAAATTTGGATATAAGCAGGGGTTGGGGAGGGGACGGTCTCAGCAATATATAAGGAACTGATGGAGTGGGAAGGGGTTCCAATTGGGGAGGTGAAGAGGAAGTGGGAGGAAGAGCTGGGAGGGGAGATGGAAGTCGGGTTATGGGAGAAGGCCCTGAAGAGAGTTAATGTATCCTCGTCGTGTCCCAGGCTTAGCCTGATCCAGTTCTAGGTGGTCCACAGGGCTCATATGACTGTGACCCGGATGAGTAGGTTTTTTGAGGAGGTGGAGGATAGGTGTGGGCTGTGTGGGGGAAGTCATGCGAACCATGTAAATATGTTTTGGCCGTGTCCGAGGCTGAGGGGATTTTGGCAGGGATTTTCAGATGTCATGTCAGAGGTCCTGGAAGGGAGGGTGACTCCGAGTCTAGAGGTGGCAATATTTGGAGTGTCGGAAGATCCGGGATCCCAGGGGGGAGAGAGGCTGACGTTTTGGTCTTTGCCTCCCTGGTGGCCCGGAGATGGATTTTGTTGGGATGGAGGGACTCGGAGCCTCCAAAGTCAGGGGTTTGGGACAGTGACATGGCAGTGTTTCTTAGGTGAGAGAAAATTAAGTTCGCCTTAAGGGGTTCATTATAGGGGTTTGCTCAGAGGTGGCAGCCGTTCATCAACTTCTTCAAGGAGAATTGACCGTCAGCAGGAGGTGGGGGAGGGGGGGGGGGGGAGAGGCGGGTAGGCATGGAAGTGGCAAATAAGGGCAGGGAATCTAATGTATGGGTAGTTAGAGTTTAGGGCTGGGGGGAGTCAGGTATGTTATTGTGGGTTTTTTGCGTGTGTTGGATCTCTCTGTTGTTTAAAATGTTAAAATTATTGGGACTTCCGGTTGCGGCTATGCGGAGCTAAGTCGCACGTTCGGCATCTCCCGCTTGGAATGGACTTTTGGGCTTTTTTCAGGGCCCCCAACGGCATTTTTTCGACATTTCCCGGTGTGGGAAGAAGACTGCAACATTCCCCCGACAGTGTATGACTTGGACCAGGAGTGGGGAGACTAAAAAAGTGGTGGTGAAGCCAAAGAAAGTGCGAGGGAAGAAGAGCAAGATGGTGGCGGGCGGGGACCAGGCAGCGTGGATGCAGTGGGCGCAGGAGCAGCAGGAGGTTATCCAGCGCTGCTTCAGGGAGCTCAAAGCGGACCTGCTGGAGCCGATGAAGGCTTCTATTGATAAGCTGCTGGAGACCCAGATGGCCGAGGGGGTGGCGATCTGCGAGGTCCGACAAAAGGTCTCAGATAACGAGGATGAGATCTTGGGCCTAGCGGTAAAGGTGGAGGCGCACGAGGCGCTCCACAAGAAATGGCAGGAACGGTTCGAGGAGATGGAGAATCGGTCGAGGCGGAAGAATCTGCGGATCCTGGGCCTCCCGGAGGGGCTGGAGGGGTCGGATGTGGGGGCCTATGTGGTCACCATGTTAAACTCGCTGATGGGAGTGGGGTCCTTCCAGGGGCCCCTGGAGCTGGAAGGGGCCCATAGAGTGCTGGCGAGGAGGCCCAAGGCTAACGAACCGCCGCGGGCGGTGTTGGTGCGATTTCATCAGTTCGCTGATCGGGAGTGTGTACTCAGGTGGGCCAAGAAAGAGAGGAGCAGCAGGTGGGAGAATGCGGTGGTTCGAGTATATCAGGACTGGAGAGCAGATGTGGTGAAGAAGAGGGCCGGGTACAATCGAGCGAAGGTGGTGCTGCACAGGAAGGGGGTGAAGTATGGCTTGCTGCAGCCAGCGCGTCTGTGGGTCACCTACAAGGACCGGCACCATTATTTTGAGTCCCCGGAGGAGGCGTGGGCCTTTGTTCAGGCCGAGAAGCTGGACACAAACTGAGGGTCAGGATGGGGGGGTCCGGCGTGGGGATGGTCAGGGATTGCTGTTGTTGTGTTACATTTTGAGGGGGGAATCTTTGTTCTTGTTCAGTTTTAGTTGGGTGTGGGTGGGTTGGGCACTGTTTTGGTTGGGTCTGTCGGGTGGGCTCTTGGAGGGGGGCAAGTAAAAGGAGTAGGGGGTGGATGGCCGGTAGAGGGGATGGGGCCCCACGGGGGAGGGGGAGGCCCGAGACGGGGGTGAGGGGACTGGGCCTGTAAAAGGAGCTGCGACAGAGGAGGCGGGGCCGGGCAGGTGGAAAGCACGGGCTTTTTTCCACGCTGAAGGCTGGAGGGGCCGGGGCGGGGAAACCGGATTTTCCCCCGCGCTTGGGATGGAAGGGGGAGGCGGAAAACCTGCTGGTGGGTAATGGAGGGAGAGGGGAAGTCCCACAATGGGAGGAGTTGAAGGAGAGGTGGGAGTGGCCGGGGTCAGCAGGAGTCAGCTGACTTGCGGGAGAGCAATGGGGGGAGCAATGCAGCTAGGAGGGGTCCTGGGTGGGGGGGAACCAGGTTGCTGCTGGTATGGTCAAGGGGGAGCTGGAGCGAGTAGAGGGTGTTGGGACAGTGTTCTGCCGCCGTGGGGAACGGGCCGGGTGTGGGGCGTGGGCGCGTGTCTGGCCGAGGAGGGATTATGGCTAGTCGGTGGGGGAGGGGTGCGGGTAGCCCCCTGATCCGGCTGAAAGCCTGGAATGTAAGGGGACTGAATGGGCCGGTTAAGCGGGCCCGGGTGTTCGCACACCTGAAGGGGCTGAAGGCGGATGTGGTCATGCTCCAGGAGACACACCTGAAGGTGGCAGACCAGGTAAGATTGAGGAAAGGGTGGGTAGGCCAGGTGTTTCATTCGGGGCTGGATGCCAAAAATCGGGGGGTGGCGATCTTGGTGGGAAAGAGGGTGTCGTTCGAGGTGTTGAGCATTGTGACAGACAATGGCGGCAGGTACATAATGGTAAGTGGTAAGCTGCAAGGGGAGAGGGTGGTGTTGGTCAACGTGTACGCCCCGAACTGGGACGATGCGGGTTTTATGCGGCGCATGTTGGGTCGGATCCCGGACTTGGAAGTGGGGGGCCTGATAATGGGGGGGGGGGGGGGGACTTTAACACGGTGTTGGATCCGGCACTGGATCGCTCCAGGTCTAGGACGGGTAGGAGGCCGGCGGCGGCTAAAGAGAGAGAGCGGGTAAATGGAGTTGAAATCAGCCATGATTGAATGGTGGAGTGGACTCGATGGGCTGAATGGCCTTCCTTCCGCACCTATGTCTTATGGTCTTATGGGGTTTATGGACCAGATGGGAGGGGTGGACCCTTGGAGATTTGCAAGGCCGGGGGCTAGGGAATTTTCATTCTTCTCGCACGGTCATAAGGCCTATTCCCGGATCGACTTTTTTGTTATGAGCAGGGCGCTGATTGCGAAAGTAGAGGATACCGAGTACTCGGCGATAGCCATTTCGGATCACGCCCTGCATTGGGTAGACCTAGAGCTGGGGGAGGAGAGGGACCAGCGCCCGTTGTGGCACTTGGAGGTGGGGCTGTTGGCGGATGAGGAGGTGAGCGAGCGGGTCCGAAGAAGCATAGAGGGATACCTGGAGGCCAACGATAACGGGGAGGTCCGAGTTAAGGGCAGCACGGTAGCATTGTGGATAGCACAATTGCTTCACAGTTCCAGGGTCCCAGGTTCGATTCCGGCTTGGGTCACTGTCTGTGCGGAGTCTGCACATCCTCCCCGTGTGTGCGTGGGTTTCCTCCGGGTGCTCCGGTTTCCTTCCACAGTCCAAAGATGTGCAGGTTAGGTGGATTGGCCATGATAAATTGCCCTTAGTGTCCAAAATTGCCCTTAGTGTTGGGTGGAGTTACTGGGTTATGGGATAGGGTGGAGGTGTTGACCTTGGGTAGGGTGCTCTTTCCAAGAGCCGGTGCAGACTCGATGGGCTGAATGGCCTCCTTCTGCACTGTAAATTCTATGAGTGGGGATGGTCTGGGAGGCACTGAAGGCGGTGGTTAGGGGAGAGCTGATCTCCATTAGGGCCCACAAGGAGAGGAGAGAGCAGAGGGAGAGGGAGAGGCTGGTGGGGGAGATGGTGAGGGTAGACAGGAGGTATGCGGAGGTGCCGGAGGAGGGACTGTTGAGGGAGAGGCGTAGCCTCCAGGCCGAATTCGACCTGTTGACCACCAGGAAGGCGCAGGCGCAGTGGAGAAAGGCCCAGGGGGCGATTTACGAATATGGGGAAAAGGCAAGTCGGATGCTGGCGCATCAGCTTCGGAAGCGGGATGCAGCTAGGGAGATTGGGGGAATTAAGGGTGGGGGGGGGGGTGGGAGTGTGGTGCGGAGTGGGGTTGGCATCAATGGGGTCTTCAGGGACTTTTATGAGGAACTGTATCGGTCCGAGCCCCCACTGGAGGAGGGAGGGATGGGCCGCTTTCTGGACCAACTGTAGTTCTCGTTGGGTTGGAGGAGCTGGTCAAAGGGATAGGGAGCATGCAGGCGGGGAAGGCACGTGGGCCGGACGGTTTTCCGGTCGAATTTTACAAAAAATATGTGGACCTGTTGGGCCCGTTGCTGGTTAGGACCTTCAATGAGGCAAGGGAGGGGGGGGTGTTGCCTCAGACAATGTCCTGGGCACTGATCTCCTTGATCCGGAAGCGGGACAAGGATCCCCTGCAGTGTGGGTCTTACAGGCCGATTTCATTGTTAAATGTATATGCCAAGGTGCTGGCGAAGGTCTTAGCCACGAGATTTGAGGATTGTGTGCCGCAGGTCATCCACGAAAACCAGATGGGGTTCGTGAAGGGGAGGCAGTTGAACGCGAATGTGTGGAGGCTCCTGACGTTATTATGATGCCGGCGAGGGAGGGGGAGGCGGAGATAGTGGCGGCGATGGACGCTGAGAAGGCCTTCGATAGGGTAGAGTGGGGGTACTTGTGGGAGGTGCTGAAGAGGTTCGGGTTTTGGGAGGGGTTCGCCAGGTGGGTTAGGCTGTTGTACGAGGTCCCGATGGCGAGTGTGGCCACAAACACGGGGAAGTCTGAGTACTTTCGGTTGCACCGAGGGACGAGGCAGGGGTCCCCCCTGCTCTTCGCGCTGGCGATTGAACCCCTGGCTATGGCACTGAGGGAGTCGAGGAACTGGAGGGGGCTGGTACGGGGTGGGGAGGAGCATAGGGTGTCACTCTATGCGGACGACTTGCTGCTATATATGGCGGACCCGGTGGGGGGAATGCCGGAGGTAATGAGGATCCTCAGGGAGTTCGGGGATTTCTCAGGGTACAAGCTCAACATGGGGAAGAGCGAGTTGTTCGTGGTTCACCCAGGGGACCAGGAGAGGGGGATTGGCGAGCTCCCACTAAAAAGGGCGGAGAGGAGCTTCAGGTATTTGGGGGTCCAGGTGGCCAAGAGCTGGGGGGCCCTGCATAGACTTAATTTCACGAGGCAGGTGGAGCAAATGGAGGAGGAGTTTAAGAGGTGGGACACGTTGCCGCTGTCCCTGGTGGGTAGGGTGCAGTCGATCAAGATGACGGTGCTCCCAATGCGGCGATGGTGCGCAAGTGGGTGATGGAGGGGGAGGGGGCGGCATGGAAGAGGCTGGAGATGGATTCTTGTGAGGGTATGAGTCTGGAGGCGCTGGCAACGGCGCCGCTGCCGCTCCCTCCAATGAGGTATACCACGAGCCCGGTGATGGCGGCTGCCCTCAAATTTTGGGGGCAATGGAGGCGGCACAGGGGGAAAGTGGGGGCCTCAGTGTGGACCCCGATACGGGGGAACCACCGGTTTGTCCCAGGGAGAATAGATGGAGGATTTTCGGGGTGGCACAGGGCAGGGATAAGAAGGTTGGGGGACCTGTTTGTGGATGGGAAGTTCGCGAGCCTGGGTGAGCTGGAGGAGAAGTACGGGCTCCCCCCGGGAAATGCCTTTAGGTATCTACAGGTAAAGGCGTTTGCCAGGCGCCAAGTGGTGGAATTCCTGCTGCTGCCGCCACGCACGGTACAGGACAGGGTGCTCTCGGGGGCGTGGTTTGGAGAGGGGAAGATCTCGGCAACATACCAGGTGATGCAGGAGAAGGAGGAGACCTCGATGGAGGTGCTAAAATGTAAGTGGGAGGAGGAGTTGGGGGAGGAGATCGAGGAGGGGACTTGGGCAGATGCCCTAGGGAGGGTGAACTCTTCCTCTTCGTGCGCGAGGCTCAGCCTCATACAGTTTAAGGTGCTGCACAGGGCACACATGACCGGGACAGGGATGAGCCGTTTTTTTGGGTGTGAGGACAGGTGTGTTAGGTGCTCAGGGAGCCCAGAAAACCACACCCATATGTTCTGGGCATGCCCAGCGCTGGAGGAATTTTGGAAGGGCGTAGCGAGGACGGTGTCGAGGGTGGTAGGATCCAGGGTCAAACCGGGCTGGGGGCTCGCAATATTTGGGGTTGCAAAGGAGTGCAGGAGGTGAAAGAGGCTGGTATTCTGGCCTTTGTGTCCCTGGTAGCCCGGCGAAGGATTCTTCTTCAGTGGAAGGATGCGAGGCCCCCAAGCGTGGAATCCTGGATCAACGATATGGCGGGGTTTATTAAATTGGAGAGGGTGAAATTTGCCTTAAGGGGATCGGTACAAGGGTTCTTCAGGCGGTGGCAACCGTTCTTGGACTTCCTGGCAGAACGGTAGACAATGGTCAGCAGCAGCAGCAGCAACGTGGGGGGGGGGGTTTCTATTTTATTTTTGTTTGTCTATACTGGGGGATCTGAAGGGGGTGTATATATTTGCTATGTGTTTCGGTGGGTGTTAATATATTATTTATGTATAGGGGGAGGGGGCGCTGGGTTTTGTTTTGTTTTGTATTTAATTCTATTGGGTTCCTTTTACATTTTGTTGTTGATATTTTGTGAAAACTTTAATAAAAATTATTTTTTTAAAAAAATGTTAAAATTATTAATGCCTCAAATCCAAAATCCAAAAACAAATTTGGATATATGACTTTCCATGCCACAGTCCAAGTCATTAATGCATAATGTGAATAATTTTGGCTCCAACACAGATCCCTGTGGTACACCACTAGTCACTGTAATGATATGTATATTGACTGGGATGTAAAGAGTTAACAAGTTAATGATAATGCTTCTTACCACTAGAGGGAACCACAGATCAGTCATCATGTGACTCGAGGATTCTGGGATTTGATTAGATGATTAGGAGTTAAGAGTTAGGAGAGAGCTGGAAGAGTGTCAGGCATAGAAAGCAGTTGTATACTTGAGAGTTCTGTAAGTTAGAGATAGCAAAGTTTTATACAATAACCTTTTACTTTAAGAGTTGCCTGCCACTCAACTAATTCCCTGTCCATGTCAATAATTTACCCTCAACTCCGTGGGCTTTCACCTTAGTTAACATTCTCTAATGTGGAACATTATCAAATGCCTCTGGAAGTCCATATAAATAACATCCATAGACATTCCCCCGTCCACCACCTCACCTGTACTGTCCCAGTTTTGAGGGTGTGCTGTATTCTTTGTTTGTAAAAATGGAAAAACTCTGATAAAAATAAATTAAAAAAAAATTCTGATTAATTATTATTTACACCCTAAACCTATCCCATCCTGGAATAAAATGAAAAGTTCAAAGTATACCCTTTTACAACCTGGCATTTTTAACACTTCCCTGAGACTTGGAGACGTTGTCCACTGGCATCATAGTTGTCATCACCATTGTCTGCAAGTACGAATACCTTGCACTTCTTCCTTAATCTTTAACAACCCCAGGCGACACAGTGGCGCAGGCCTACAGCGCTGAGGACCCAGGTTCAATCCCGGCCCCGGGTCACTGTCTGTGTGGAGTTTGCACATTCTCCCCGTGTCTGCGTTTCACCCCCACAACCCAAAATTTTGCAGGTAAGGTGGATTAAGAACATAGAACATACAGTGCAGAAGGAGGCCATTCGGCCCATCGAGTCAGCACCATCCACTTAAGCCCTCACTTCCACCCTATCCCAGTAACCCAATAACCCTTTTAAACCTTTTTGGTCACTAAGGGCAATTTATCATGGCCAATCCACCTAACCTGCACGGCTTTGGACTGTGGGAGGAAACCGCAGCACCCGGAGGAAACCCACACAGACACGGGGAGAACGTGCAAACTCCGCACACACAGTGACCCAGCGGGGAATTGAACCTGGGACCCTGAAGCTGTGAAGCCACAGTGCTAGCCCCTTATGCTACCCTGCTGCCCTAATTGTGCCCGATTGGCCACACTAAATTGCCCATAAATTTGAAAAAGAATTATTGGGTTCTGTAAATTTATAGGAAAAAAATCTTTAACGACCCCATCACCCAGGCCTGTTATCAGATCAGATGACTCTCCATTTCACTCTACATTTAAAGACACAGGGCACGATCTAACCAAATTGCAATGGAGTCCTGTGTCGAGCACATTTAGCTGGGTGCTTCCTAGTGCTCGCACTCCCAAAAAACGCCACACAATCTAATGGGACTTTGTTACAATCCGGGCCTCGGCAGAGAACGCTCAGCATTGAGGAGTTCCGCTCGCATTTTTAAATGTTGCCCCAATCTCGCGACCCCCTCCAAAGTGACCCCTGGAAGCCAAATCACATGAACTGGGCACCCCCTGGCTTGATTCCCTGGTGAGAGAAAAATGCCAGCTTGGGCACCACTGGGAGACCCCCCCAACTGCCGTTCCATCTGGTCCCCGTTTGTAGGGACCAGCACTTAATGGCATTCACCTGAGGTTACCTTGGTGAAGGGGTTAGATCCCAATGCCTCGGTAGATCAGGCGAGCTGCATATTAGAGTGAGATTAGTGTCATAATATCCACTCATGTATATAATGAGATACAGACAGGCAGTGACTGACACACAGAATAACCAATAAACACACAGGACACAGAACAACCAATCACCAGACAGGACACTACAGGGGACACCACCACTATAAAACACACAAGGCATCAAGACTCTGCCTCTTCTCACTGGATACAGCTACAGAGATAGTCAGGGTGCACAGTGCAGTGAGCACCGTCTCCATGTGACAGAGAGCCAGTCTGGTCAAGCCAGGCAGAGGTTATCAGTTTAGATTAATAGAGTGTCAACCCACAGCAGATTATGTACAGCAACCAGCAGGTTCAATAAAACAGTGTTGAACCATCTCCTGTGTCGGAAGCCTGTTCCTCGTCTTACTGCATCCAGTTGCAGTCAGTGTTAAACCAACTCCTATAACACATCAATTAGCTACTTCTATTGTGTGAATTGCCAATTTCTGATACCGCCCATTTTGGGCGGCATTCAGATTGCGATGTTTCACGAGATCCCATTAGATTTTTAAAAAAAAAATTTAGAACACCCAATTATTTTTTTTAAAAATTCCAATTAAGGGCCAATTTAGTGTGGCCAATCCACCTAACCTGCACATCTTTGGGTTGTGGAGGGAAACCCACGCAGTCACGGGAGAATGTGCAAACTCCACACAGACAGTGACCCAGAGCCGGGATTCGAATCAGTACCACTGGCTGCCCTTAATTTGAATTGATTTGATTTGATTTATTGTCATCTGTACCGGGTACAGTGAAAAGTATTGTTCTGCGTACAGTCCAGACAGATCGTTCCATGCCTGAAAAACATAGGACATACAATAAATACACAATGTTAATACATAGACATAGATAGCGGGTGAAGCATACAGAGTGTCGTACTACTCAGCAGAGAAGACGTGTGGAGAGATCAGCTCAGCTCATAAGAGGGTCATTCGGGAGTACACCCATTGGCATTTATTTTAATTACAGTGCTTTTATATAATTGTAACAGACCTACTACTGTTAATTGAGAATAATGGACGCGATTCAGCGACCCCATTACACCCAGCGCAGGTCTGGAAACAACGGGTGAATCATTTGCGAGCGCCAAATTGGTCTCTGGACCGAGCGTGAGTTATCTGATTTGCTCGCCCAATGCGATCTGGATCTAGCCCTCACTGGCCTTGGCGGGAGAAACTCCTCAAGGCCAAAAAAGGCAAAGCTCCATTGAATCGCGGGGTGTTTCTCGGCACTGCAGCCAATGAGAAACACCCCGCTAAATGTGACTTTGACTTGAGCCTGCTGAATGCTGGAGTTGATGATGGTCCAAGGGGTAAAATATTTCCTGTCTTCAATGTTGACCAGTTTGCTGCCTGTCAAAGAAATAGGGCTAGATTCTCTGATCGCAGACATTGAGTTCGGCGATCGGCCGAAGAATCCCCGTTTATGCCAGAAACTGGGGCGGTGCCGTTTTTGTGATGCTCCGCTCTCTCAAAAACGGAGTACTCGGGGAGTTCGCCGCACGCCCTGTGGACGGCCTCAGGACATCACCTGAGGCCCTCACCCAATGCTCCTCCCCCGGTGGCCCGAGTCCCCGACGGGGTGGGACACGTGCTCGGGAACCTCGCGTGGCGGCTGCGGACTGAGTCCAGCGCCGCCACAGTCGGGGGGGGGGGGAGAATTTCCGCTGGCAGAGGGGGCTTCGGCGGGGGCTGGAGGGACTGGTGGGAGGTGGTCCGGGCTTGGCAAGGCTGGTCACAGGGCGGCGGTTTTTGGCAGGCCGGGTCCGCCTGTGGCCGGCGCCGTGCGGCTAAGGACTTGGCCGTATCGGCAGGTAAAGCCGGGGCCTTTACGCTGTGCGGCTGCTAGCCCCCCACCAGACTGAGGATTGGTGCGGGGGCGCCGCCGACTTTTTGGTCGTCTGACCAGACGAATCCTGCAGACATAGCTGCACGATCGGAGAATCCAGCTCATGGTTCCAGGTTTGAGGCTGAAACAAGCTGATAGGAATACCTTTTTAAAAATATATATATTTATTAAAGTTTTTAACACAACTTTTCTCCCTTACACCCAGACGTTCCCCCCCCCCCCCCCCCCCCCCCGCCCCCGCCCCCCCCCCAGGTTGCTGCTGCTGCTGACCGACCTTCCTCTAACGCTCCGCGAGATAGTCTAGGAACGGTTGCCACCGCCTGTAGAACCCCTGCGCAGACCCTCTCAAGGCGAACCTGATCCTCTCCAACTTTATGAACCCAGCCATATCATTTATCCAGGCTCCACGCTGGGGGGGCTTCGCCTCCTTCCACATTAGCAAGATCCTTCGCCGGGCTACTAGGGACGCAAAGGCCAGAATACCGGCCTCTTTCGCCTCCTGCACTCCCGGTTCGTCCACTACTCCGAATATTGCTAGCCCCCAGCTTGGCTTGACCCGGACTTTCACCACCTGAGATATTGCTCCCGCCACTCCTCTCCAGAACCCCTCCAGTGCCGGGCATGACCAAAACATATGGACATGGTTCGCCGGGCTCACTGAGCACCTTCCACATCTGTCCTCTACCCCAAAGAACCTGCTCAACCTCGTCCCCGTCAAGTGAGCTCTGTGAACCACCTTAAATTGTATCAGGCTGAGCCTGGCACACGAGGAGGAGGAATTAACCCTACCCAGGGCATCAGCCCACAGACCTTCCTCGATCTCCTCCCCCAGCTCCTCCTCCCATTTACCCTTCAATTCTTCTACCAGAGCTTCCCCCTCTTCTTTCAACTCCTGGTGTATTGCCGACACCTTGCCCTCCCCGACCCATGCACCCGAGATCACCCTGTCTTGAATTTCTTGTGCCGGGAGCAACGGGAATTCCCTCCCCTGTCGCTTCACAAAAGCCCTCACCTGCATATATCTAAAGGCATTTCCCGGGGGTAACTCAGACTTCTCCTCCAGTGCCCCTCGGCTCGCAAACGTTCCGTCAATGAACAGGGCCCCCATTCTTCTGATCCCCGCCCGGTGCCAGCTCTGGAACCCCCCGTCCATCTTCCCCGGAACAAACCGATGGTTACCCCTGATCGGGGACCACACCGATGCTCCCATTGCACCCCTGTGCCGTCTCCACTGGCCCCAGATCCTTAGCGTTGCCGCCACCACCGGGCTCGTGGTATACTTTGTTGGCGAGTGCAGCAGCGGTGCCGTCACCAACGCCCCCAGGCTCGTTCCTTTGCAGGGCGCCATCTCCATCCTCTTCCATGCAGCCCCCTCTCCCTCCATAACCCACTTGCGGATCATCGCCACATTTGCTGCCCAGTAGTAGCTCCCCAGGTTTGGCAGCGCCAACCCTCCTCGGTCCCTACTGTGTTCCAGAAACCCTCTCCTTACCCTCGGGGTCTTATTCGCCCACACAAACCCCATAATACTCCTGCCTACTCTCTTAAAAAAGGCCTTAGTGATCACGATGGGAAGGCACTGAAACACAAACAAAAACCTCGGAAGGACCACCATTTTGACCGATTGCACTCTACCCGCCAGCGAGAGCGGTAGCATGTCCCATCTTTTAAAATCCTCCTCCATTTGCTCCACCAACCTCGTCAGATTCAGTTTATGTAGGGCCCCCCAACTCCTGGCTATCTGGATCCCAAGATACCGAAAGCTCCCCTCCACCCTCCTCAGCGGTAGGTCCCCTATCCCTCTTTCTTGGTCCCCCGCCTGTAATACAAAGAGCTCACTCTTCCCTACATTGAGCTTATAGCCCAAAAACTCCCCAAACTCCCTTAAAGTCTGCATGACCTCCACCATCCCCTCCATTGGATCCGCCACGTACAGCAACAGGTCATCCGAATCTTGCGACACCCGATGCTCTTCTCCCCCTCGGACCACCCCCCTCCATTTATTAGACTCCCTCAATGACATGGCCAATGGTTCGATCGCCAATGCGAACAACAGGGGGGACAGGGGGCACCCCTGCCTCGTCCCTCGGTACAGTCGAAAGTACTCCGACCTCCGCCGGTTCATCACTACACTCGCCACCGGGGCTCTGTAAAGGAGCTTAACCCAACTGATAAATCCTCCCCCGAACCCAAACCTACGCAGCACCTCCCAGAGGTACTCCCACTCTACTCGGTCAAAGGCCTTCTCCGCATCCATAGCTGCCACTATCTCCACTTCTCCCTCCACCGATGGCATCATTATCACGTTTAAGAGCCGCCGCACATTGGTGTTTAGCTGCCTACCCTTTACAAATCCTGTCTGGTCCTCGTGAATCACCCCCGGGACACAGTCCTCGATCCTCGTGGCCAGCACCTTTGCCAGCAACTTTGCATCCACATTAAGGAGCGAGATCGGCCTGTACGATCCACATTGCAGTGGGTCCTTGTCCCGCTTTAGGATCAAAGAAATTGTCGCTTCCGACATTGTCGGAGGTAGGGTCCCCTCCTCTCTTGCCTCATTAAAGGTCCTCACTAGTAGCAGGGCCAGCAGGTCTACGTACTTCCTGTAGAACTCCACCGGGAACCCTTCCGGTCCCGGGGCCTTCCCCGCCTGCATGCTCCCCAAAACCTTGCTCAGCTCCTCCAACCCAATTGGTGCCCCCAGACCAGCCACCTCTTGCTCCTCCACCCTCGGGAATCTCAGTTGGTCTAGGAATCATCTCATACCCTCTTCCCCTGCTGGGGGCTGAGATCTGTACAGCTCTTCATAGAAGGCCTTAAATACCTCGTTTATTTTTGTCGCACTCCGAACCGTGGCTCCCCTTCCATCTTTGACTCCCCCTATTTCCCTCGCTGCCATCCTTTTACGGAGCTGGCGTGCCAGCATCCGACTAGTCTTTTCCCCATACTCATAGGTCGCCCCCTGCACTTTCCTCCACTGTGTCTCCGCCTTCCCTGTGGTCAACAGGTCAAACTCCGTCTGGAGCCGTCGTCTTTCCCCAAGTAATCTTTCCTCCGGTGCCTCTGCGTATCTCCTGTCCACTCTCAAAATCTCCCCCACTAACCTCTCCCTTTCCATGCCCTCTGTCTTCTCCCTATGAGCCCTAATGGTGATTAGCTCTCCCCTGACCACCGCCTTCAACGCCTCCCATACCACCCCTACCCGCACCTCCCCGTTGTCGTTGGCCTCCAAGTACCTTTCGATACACCCCCTCACCTTCCCACACACCACCTCGCCCGCCAGCAGTCCCACATCCAGCCGCCACAACGGGCGTTGGTCCCTCTCCTCTCCCAGCTCCAGTTCCACCCAGTGTGGGGCATGGTCCGAAACGGCTATGGCCGAATACTCCGTCCCCTCCATCCTCGGGATGAGCGCCCTGCCCAGAACAAAAAAATTTATCCGGGAGTAGGTTTTGTGTACATGGGAAAAGAAAGAAAATTCCCTGGCCTGCGGCCTTGCAAACCGCCATGGGTCCACTCCCCCCATCTGATCCATAAACCCCCTAAGTACCTTGGCCGCCGCCGGCCTCTTTCCAGTCCTTGATTTGGAGCGGTCCAGTGCTGGATCCAACACTGTATTGAAGTCCCCTCCCATTATCAGGCCTCCTTTCTCCAGGTCCGGAATGCGCCCCGACATGCGCTTCCTGAATCCTGCATCATCCCAGTTCGGGGCGTATATGTTTACCAACACCACCCATGTCCCTTGCAGCCTACCGCTCACCATTACATATCGCCCTCCATTGTCCACCTCAATAGTCTTGGCCTCTAATGACACCCGCTTTCCCACTAATATTGCCACCCCTCTATTCTTCGCGTCCAGTCCCGAGTGGAATACCTGTCCTACCCATCCCTTTCTTAACCTGACCTGGTCCGCCACCTTCAGGTGAGTCTCTTGGAGCATGACCACGTCCGCCTTCAGTCCCTTTAAGTGCGCGAACACTCGAGCCCTCTTCACCGGCCCATTCAGCCCCCTCACGTTCCACGTTATCAGCCGGATTGGAGGGTCTCTCACCCCCCCCCCCCCCCCTGCCGACTAGCCATCTCTTTTTCTGGGCCAGTCCCGTGTCCACGCCTCCCTCACCCTCCTGTCCCCCAGACGGGGGACCCCCGTCCCGACCACCTCTTCTATGTCCCATTCCCTTTCGGCCAGTGCAGCAGCAACCCTTCCCCCCCCGCTAGACACCTGTCTAGCTTTTTTGCTCCCCCCATGTCACTCCCGTAAGTGCTGACCCCGGCTACCCCCGCTATCCCATTGACCATTGACCTCCCCGTGTGGGAGTTCCCCCTCCCACCTTTCTTCCCGCACGCGGGAAAAACAAAAATCCCGCGCTTTCCAAAGCCCGCTCCGCCCCCTCTGGCGCAGCTCCTGTCGCGGCCTTGTCTCTCTCCCCCAGCCCATGTAACATTTCCTGTGCGTGATTGTGATTGACCCCCTATATACAACAACCATCACACATCAAACCTCAAATATCCCCCCCACCCTCACAAACCCTCAGAGTCCAACTTTTCGGTTTTTATAAATGTCCACGCCTCTTCAGGCGTTTCAAAGTCGTAGTGTTGGCCCTTGTATGTGACCCACAGTCGCGCTGGCTGCAGCATTCCGAATTTCACTTCTTTCCGGTGCAACACCGCTTTGGCCCGGTTGAAACCCGCTCTCCGCTTTGCAACCTCCGTGCTCCAGTCCGGGTATATTCGGATCTCTGCATTGTCCCACTTACTGCTCCGCTCCTTCTTGGCCCATTTCAGGACCCACTCTCTGTCCGTGAACCGGTGGAACCTCACCACCATCGCCCTTGGCGGCTCATTTGCCCGGGGCCTCCTCGCCAGCACCCAGTGTGCCCCATCCAACTCCAGCGGCCTCGAATGGGCCTCCTTGCCCATCATCGCCCCGAGCATCGTGCTCGCGTATGCCCCGGCATCGGCCCCCTCCACTCCTTCAGGGAGACCCAGGATTCGCAGATTCTTTCTCCTCGACCTGTTCTCCAGGTCTTCGAGTTTTCCCGCCCACCTCCTGTGTAGCGCCTCGTTCTGCTCCACTCTCACCGCCAGGCCCACGAGCTCGTCCTCGTTCTGACCAACTCTTTTTTGTACCTCCTGGATCTGAACCTCGTGGGCCTTCTGGGTGATCCCTTGTCCTTCGATTGCCGAAAGCATAGGCGCCAACATCTCCTTGCGCATCTCCTCGCGCTGCTCCTCGAAGCAGTGCTTAATAAACTCCTGCAGCTCCACTTTGTCTCTGGCCGCCGCCATTTTGTCTTTTTTCCCCGGTTTTTCCCGTTGCTCCAATGCCACTTTTGTGGCCGTTACGCTTCGAATCCGTTTCATAAAAGGTGGAGGGGGACCTCCCTCTTACCTTCCCCACGGGTTAGTGTCGAAAAAAGTTCCGTTGGGGCTCTTCTAGCGAGCCCGAAAGTCCGTGGTAGCGGAAACTGCCGAATCGTGCGGCTCAGCTCCGCATAGCCGCACCCGGAAGTCCTGATAGGAATACCTGAGCATCACTGGCGGATAAATTTAAGATCTCGGCTGCAGAGGTATGCTAGTGTTCAGCTAAATTCCACAGACAATATATTTGAAAAATTAATTATGAATTTTAAGGTTTGTTTTGAAGACCAGAATTATTTTTCCATGAATACAACAATCATACTACCTTGTAATTATATACTGGGCTTCTTCTGTGGCAGGCGTCCTCTCCTGTCGATTTTGTACTAGCTCTGCTCCGATAAATAATCCAATGCCCCTTTAAGTACAAAAGTGAGATATATTATCCTTATGATTCCAGGTTGTTATTTGGACATTTTTTATTGGCGGATTCAATACCTGACATCGCCGATAATTGGATGTTTGGCTTTTTGCTCGTTTAGCAGATTCAGCAAGTATGTACCGACTCGTGTAGCATTCCCACGTAGGTCTTCCTTTTCAATGACTTCTAAAACTGCAAGCCCGATTGCACAGGATACTGGACTTCCTCCAAACTGTAATACATCAATGACAATCTAATAAAAACATATGTTTGAAAATGTTATATCCAGCATACATCCCTTCCACCTCAATAATATAACTGCTTGCAGCCTTCAAACGTGAATGTTAATTTTAACACAAATACTGAAATGTTGTAAACTGAATTACATCTCAACACTGATTAACTTTCAGCAATTCAGCTTTTGGCTCGAGATCCTTTTTAAACCTTTTCCCTCCTTTCTCTCCTGTCTACATTATTGGGATGTAGTTTCAGTTTCTAGTATCGAACCCAAATGTCCTCTTCTGGATGCATAATCACGCACAAAAATGTACATATAATTGCAACTAAAATGGGAATATTTGCTTATAGGTTCTTTTTATGTACTGTATTTCTTAGTTTGACAATAGCGACCCTAGTGACGTAATCGTAGATCATGCAAACTGGGTGAGGGGGAGGGAGCTATGAGGGCAAGAACCTATTTCAGAGGATCTCTGTTCCTTGAGTCTCCAGTTAAAAGTTCCAACTAGGGCTGAAGAAATGAGTATGTGTTCCTGCCCTCCCTGCCAGAAATCTCAGCTGGAAGTACCTTTAAGAAATATACCATAATCTGCTGCAATTCCACACTGAGAATAAGACTTCTATATTTAAAGCACTCAATGCACATAAAACCAACAGATTATCATTAGATTGTATCCAGAGAGATAAACTGATACTTGCAACATCCAAATCTAAAGGAATAATTGTACTTAACCAGTGTGGTGGTATATATTAAGGGTATTACGGTACCCTGTGATGCCGCGAGGCTATTGGTGGATAGACGCTGGGTCCCGATTGGATCAGCCGCCTACTGGCTCCACCCAGTAAGCGGAGTATAAGAGCCCAGGTTCTCCCAGCAGCCGCATTCTGTGACTGTGCTGCTGGGGAACAGGTCTGCGTAATAAAGCCATCGATTGACTCCTCATCTCATCTCGTGAGTGATTGATCGTGCTACAATTTATTACGCAACTTTAAAGGACATGGAGCTCCAAATCACCCCGGAGTGTCTGCGAATCAGCCCCGACGCGGCAAACTCAGCGGCCACTTTTTAAACACTGGCCACCGTGTTTTCGAAGGATACCTCTGAACGGCCACCTGCGCGCCTCCAGAAGACCAGAAAATGCAAGTCCTGCATTCCAGGGTGTACGCACGCCACCAGCTCGCGACAAGACGGCAGATCCCCAGGGAATCGCTGGACGAATTCTACAGTGTGTTGATACTGGGGAGAAACTGCAACTGCCCATCGGTTTCGGCTAATGAACATACGGAACTACTAGTTTGGGATGCCTTCATAGCAGGTATGCTCCCGTCCCAAATTCGCCAGTGATTGCTGGAGAGAGACGCACTAGGCCTCAAGGAGGCACGGGCCCTCGCTCGATGTGGCATCACAGAACGCCGGGCCTACGCCCCCGACCGCGCGGCTGCCCCTTGGCACCCCCCACCTCCCCACAGGCCTGTGCTGCCAGAGTGCCAGCCCACCCGGGGGGGGCCCCGCTGCTACTTTTGCGGGCAAACGAAACATCCCCGGCTGCGCTGCCCGGCCCGCTCAGCACTCTGCAAAGGGTGCAGCAAAAAAGGACACTTTGTAGCGGTGTGCCAGGCCCGGGGGGGGGGTCGCCACAATCTACCGGGGAGAACCAGGACCCCAAACTCAACTCCCCCAACGATCCATGTGCGGCCAACGGGTCCCGGACTCCATACGCCCCGACCGCACGGCTGCCCCTTGGGCACCGTGGACCTCCGACACGACCGACCCCCCCCCTCCCCCTCCCCAACGATCCATGTGCGGCCAACGGGCGCCGCCATTTTGGGTCCCAGACTCCATGCGGGAGGGGCGCCGCCATCTTGTCCACCCCCGACCGTGTGCGACCCGTGGACGCCGCCATCTTGGCTGCCGGCCAAGGACCCCGGAATGGACGACTTCACGGGGCCTGAAGAAAACGCCCCGATCCAGCACCAGCGACTGGCTTCGGTGAGCCTGGACCAGTCGCGGCCCCGGACGCTCCAAACGGCAACAACGACCGTACTCGTCAATGGGTACGAGACGCCCTGCCTGATTGACTCTGGGAGCACGGAGAGTTTTATACACCTCGATACGGTAAGACGCTGTTCTCTTCTGATCCACCCGAGTAATCAAAAAGGTTTCCTGGCAGTAGGATCCCATTCCATAGAGATCAAAGGGTTCTGCATCGCGAACCTCACGGTGCAGGGGAGGGAGTTCAAGAACTACCGGCTTTACGTCCTCCCCCACCTCTGCGCTGCCACACTCCTGGGGTTGGATTTATAGTGCAACCTCCAGAGTTTAACGTTCCAATTCTGCGGCCCTATACCCACTTGCTATCTGCGGCCTCGCGAGCCTCAAGGTCGACCCGTCTTCCCTGTTTGCGAACCTCACCCCGGATTGCAAACACGTCGCCACTAGGAGCAGACGGTATAGTACCCAGGACTGAACCTTTATCCGGTCAGAAGTCCAGCGGCTGCTGAGGGAAGGCTTAATCCAGGCCAGCAATAGGCTCTGGAGAGTTTAGGTGGTAGTTGTAAAGACCGGGGAGAAGCAGAGGATGGTCATAGACTATAGTCAAACCATCAATAGGTACGCACAGCTGTATGCGTACCCTCTCCCCCGCATATCCGACATGGTCCATTGGATTGCACAGTACAAGGTCTTTTCAACGGTGGACCTTAAGTTCGCATATCACCAGCTCCCCATCCGCCCGAGCGACCGCAAATACACTGCCTTTGAAGCAGATGGGCGGCTCTATAATTTCTTAAGGGTTCCATTCGGCGTCACTAACGGAGTCTCGGCCTTTCAACAAGAGATGGACCGAATGTTTGACCAGTACGGCTTGCGGGCTACGTTCCCGTACCTCGATAGCGTCACCATCTGCGGCCACGATCAGCAGGACCACAACGCCAACCTCCTAAAATTCCTCCAGACCGCAAACGCCCTGAATCTCACGTACAACAAGGAAAATTGCCTGTTTAGCACCGACCGTCTAGCCATCCTTGGCTACGTAGTGCAAAATGGAGTTACAGGCCCCGACCCTGAACGCATGCGCCCCCTTATGGAGTTCCCCCTCCCTCACTGTTCCAAGGCCCTGAAACGCTGTCTGGGCTTTTTCTCTTATTACGCCCAGTGGGTCCCCCACTACGCGGACAAGGCCCATCCGCTAATCCAGTCTTCAGTCTTTCCCCTGTCGACAGAGGCCCGCCAGGCCTTCAGCCGCATCAAAGTGGATATCGCAAAGGCCACGATGCACGCAATCAACGAATCCCTCCCCTTCCAAGTCGAGAGCGACGCGTCCGACGTAGCTCTGGCGGCCACCCTCAACCAAGCGGGCAGACCCGAGGCCTTTTTTTCACGCACCCTCCACGCTTCAGAAATCCGCCACTCCTCAGTGGAAAAGGAGGCCCAGGCCATAGTGGAAGCTGTGCGACACTGGAGGCATTACCCGGCCGGTAGGAGATTCACTCTCCTCACTGACCAACGGTCGGTTGCCTTCATGTTCGATAATGCACAGCGGGGCAAGATCAAGAACGACAAGATCTTGCGGCGGAGGATCGTACTCTCCACCTATAACTATGAGATCTTGTATCGTCCTGGAAAGCTGAACGAACCTTCCGATGCCCTATCCCGCGACACATGTGCCAACGCACAAGTGGTCCGTCTCTGAACCCTCCACGATGACCTCTGCCACCCGGGGGTCACTCGGTTCTATCACTTCGTAAAGACCCGCAACCTGCCCTGCTCCATCAAGAAGGTCAGGACCGCCACCAGGAATTGCCAAATCTGCGCGGAGTGCAAGCCACACTTCTTTTTTTTTTAAATTAAATATTTTATTGAAAATTTTTGGTCAACCAACACAGTACATTGTGCATCCTTTACACAATATTATAACAACACAAATAACAATGACCTATTTTATAAACAAAAAATGAATAAATAATAAATAACAAAAATGAAAACTAGCCCTAATTGGCAACTGCCTTGTCACAAGTAACACTCTCCAAAAATATAATTTAACAGTCCAATATATAATTATCTGTAGCAACGACCTATACATACTATACAGTATATATTAACAACCCTGAGAGTCCTTCTGGTTCCTCCTCCCCCCCCCCCCCCCCCCCCGCCCCGATCCTGGGCTGCTGCTGCTGCCTTCTTTTTCCCATTCCGTCTATCTTTCTGCGAGGTATTCGACGAACGGTTGCCACCGCCTGGTGAACCCTTGAGCCGACCCCCTTAGGACGAACTTAATCCGCTCTAGCTTTATAAACCCCGCCATGTCATTTATCCAGGTCTCCACCCCCGGGGGCTAGGCTTCTTTCCACATTAGCAATATCCTGCGCCGGGCTACTAGGGACGCAAAGGCCAAAACATCGGCCTCTCTCGCCTCCTGCACTCCCGGCTCTTGTGCAACCCCAAATATAGCCAACCCCCAGCTTGGTTCGACCCGGACTCCTACTACTTTTGAAAGCACCTTTGTCACCCCCATCCAAAACCTCTGTAGTGCCGGGCATGACCAAAACATATGGGTATGATTCGCTGGGCTTCTCGAGCACCTCGCACACCTATCCTCCACCCCAAAAAATTTACTGAGCCGTGCTCCAGTCATATGTGCCCTGTGTAATACCTTAAACTGAATCAGGCTTAGCCTGGCACACGAGGACGACGAGTTTATCCTGCTTAGGGCATCTGCCCACAGCCCCTCCTCGATCTCCTCCCCCAGCTCTTCTTCCCATTTCCCTTTTAGTTCATCTACCATAGTCTCCCCTTCGTCCCTCATTTCCCTATATATATCTGACACCTTACCATCCCCCACCCATGTCTTTGAGATCACTCTGTCCTGCACCTCGTGTGTCGGGAGCTGCGGGAATTCCCTCACCTGTTGCCTCGCAAAAGCCCTCAGTTGCATATACCTGAATGCATTCCCTTGGGGCAACCCATATTTCTCGGTCAGCGCTCCCAGACTAGCGAACTTCCCATCCACAAACAGATCTTTCAGTTGCGTTATTCCTGCTCTTTGCCACATTCCATATCCCCCATCCATTCCCCCCGGGGCAAACCTATGGTTGTTTCTTATCGGGGACCCCCCCAAGGCTCCAGTCTTTCCCCTATGCCGTCTCCACTGTCCCCAAATCTTCAGTGTAGCCACCACCACCGGGCTTGTGGTGCAGTTCCTCGGTGAGAACGGCAATGGGGCTGTCACCATAGCCTGTAGGCTAGTCCCCCTACAGGACGCCCTCTCTAATCTCTTCCACGCCGCTCCCTCCTCCTCTCCCATCCACTTACTCACCATTGAAATATTAGCGGCCCAATAATACTCACTTAGGCTCGGTAGTGCCAGCCCCCCCCTATCCCTGCTACGCTGTAAGAATCCCTTCCTCACTCTCGGGGTCTTCCCGGCCCACACAAAACCCATGATGCTCTTTTCAATCCTTTTAAAAAAAGCCTTCGTGATCACCACCGGGAGGCACTGAAACACAAAGAGGAATCTCGGGAGGACCACCATCTTAACCGCCTGCACCCTCCCTGCCATTGACAGGGATACCATATCCCATCTCTTGAAATCCTCCTCCATCTGTTCCACCAACCGCGTTAAATTTAACCTGTGCAATGTGCCCCAATTCTTAGCTATCTGGATCCCCAGGTAACGAAAGTCCCTTGTTACCTTCCTCAGCGGTAGGTCCTCTATTTCTCTACTCTGCTCCCCTGGATGCACCACAAACAACTCACTTTTCCCCATGTTCAATTTATACCCTGAAAAATCCCCAAACTCCCCAAGTATCCGCATTATTTCTGGCATCCCCTCCGCCGGGTCCGCCACGTATAGTAGCAAATCGTCCGCATACAAAGATACCCGGTGCTCTTCTCCTCCCCTAAGTACTCCCCTCCACTTCTTGGAACCCCTCAACGCTATCGCCAGGGGCTCAATCGCCAGTGCAAACAATAATGGGGACAGAGGGCATCCCTGCCTTGTCCCTCTATGGAGCCGAAAATATGCAGATCCCCGTCCATTCGTGACCATGCTCGCCACTGGGGCCCTATGCAACAGCTGCACCCATCTAACATACCCCTCTCCAAAACCAAATCTCCTCAACACCTCCCACAAATAATCCCACTCCACTCTATCAAATGCTTTCTCGGCATCCATCGCCACTACTATCTCCGTTTCTCCCTCTGGTGGGGCCATCATCATTACCCCTAACAACCTCCGTATATTCGTGTTCAGCTGTCTCCCCTTCACAAACCCAGTTTGGTCCTCGTGGACCACCCCCGGGACACATTCCTCTATTCTCATTGCCATTACCTTGGCCAGGACCTTGGCATCTACATTTAGGAGGGAAATAGGTCTATAGGACCCGCATTGTAGCGGGTCCTTTTCCTTCTTTAAGAGAAGCGATATCGTTGCTTCAGACATAGTCGGGGGCAGTTGTCCCCTTTCCTTTGCCTCATTAAAGGTCCTCGTCAGTACCGGGGCGAGCAAGTCCACATATTTTCTATAGAATTCGACTGGGAATCCATCCGGTCCCGGGGCCTTTCCCGCCTGCATGCTCCTAATTCCTTTCACCACTTCTTCTACCTCGATCTGTGCTCCCAGTCCCACCCTTTCCTGCTCTTCCACCTTGGGAAATTCCAGCCGATCCAAGAAGCCCATCATTCTCTCCCTCCCATCCGGGGGTTGAGCTTCATATAATTTTTTATAAAATGTCTTGAACACTCCATTCACTCTCTCCGCTCCCCGCTCCATCTCTCCTTCCTCATCCCTCACTCCCCCTATTTCCCTCGCTGCTCCCCTTTTCCTCAACTGGTGTGCCAGCAACCTGCTTGCCTTCTCCCCATATTCGTACTGTACACCCTGTGCCTTCCTCCATTGTGCCTCTGCAGTGCCTGTAGTCAGCAAGTCAAATTCTACATGTAGCCTTTGCCTTTCCCTGTACAGTCCCTCCTCCGGTGCTTCCGCATATTGTCTGTCCACCCTCAAAAGTTCTTGCAGCAACCGCTCCCGTTCCTTACTCTCCTGCTTCCCTTTATGTGCCCTTATTGATATCAGCTCCCCTCTAACCACCGCCTTCAACGCCTCCCAGACCTCTCCCACCTGGACCTCCCCATTATCATTGAGTTCCAAGTACTTTTCAATGCACCCCCTCACCCTTAGACACACCCCCTCATCTGCCATTAGTCCCATGTCCATTCTCCAGGGTGGGCACCCTCCTGTTTCCTCCCCTATCTCCAAGTCCACCCAGTGTGGAGCGTGATCCGAAATGGCTATAGCCGTATACTCCGTTCCCCTCACCTTCGGGATCAATGCCCTACCCAGCACAAAAAAGTCTATTCGCGAGTAGACTTTATGGACATAGGAGAAAAACGAGAACTCCTTACTCCTAGGTCTGCTAAATCTCCACGGGTCTACACCTCCCATCTGCTCCATAAAATCTTTAAGTACCTTGGCTGCTGCCGGCCTCCTTCCAGTCCTGGACTTCGACCTATCCAGCCCTGGTTCCAACACCGTATTAAAATCTCCCCCCATTATCAGCTTTCCCATCTCTAGGTCCGGAATGCGTCCTAGCATCCGCCTCATAAAATTGGCATCATCCCAGTTCGGGGCATATACATTTACCAAAACCACCGTCTCCCCCTGTAGTTTGCCACTCACCATCACGTATCTGCCCCCGTTATCCGCCACTATAGTCTTTGCCTCGAACATTACCCGCTTCCCCACTAATATAGCCACCCCCCTGTTTTTCGCATCTAGCCCCGAATGGAACACCTGCCCCACCCATCCTTTGCGTAGCCTAACCTGGTCTATCAGTTTCAGGTGCGTTTCCTGTAACATAACCACATCTGCCTTAAGTTTCTTAAGGTGTGCGAGTACCCGTGCCCTCTTTATCGGCCCGTTCAGCCCTCTCACGTTCCACGTGATCAGCCGAGTTGGGGGGCTTCCTACCCCCCCCCCTTGTCGATTAGCCATCACCTTTTTCCAGCTCCTCACCCAGTTCCCACGCAGCTGTATCTCCCCCAGGCGGTGCCCCCCCGCCCATCCTCTCCCATACCAGCTCCCCCCTCTCCCCAGCAGCAGCAACCCAGTAATTCCCCCCTCCCACCCCCCCCGCTAGATCCCCCGCTAGCGTAATTACTCCCCCCATGTTGCTCCCAGAAGTCAGCAAACTCTGGCTGACCTCGGCTTCCCCCCGTGACCTCGGCTCGCACCGTGCGACGCCCCCTCCTTCCTGCTTCTCTATTCCCGCCATGATTATCATAGCGCGGGAACCAAGCCCGCGCTTCTCCCTTGGCCCCGCCCCCAATGGCCAACGCCCCATCTCCTCCACCTCCCCTCCTCCCCCATCACCACCTGTGGGAGAGAGAAAAGTTACCACATCGCAGGATTAGTACATAAAACCCCTCTTTGCCCCCCACATTCGCCCCACCACTTTGTTCAAACGTTCTTTTTAATAACCCGCTCATTCCAGTTTTTCTTCCACAATAAAAGTCCACGCTTCATCCGCCGTCTCAAAGTAGTGGTGCCTCCCTCGATATGTGACCCACAGTCTTGCCGGTTGCAGCATTCCAAATTTTATCTTCTTTTTATGAAGCACCGCCTTGGCCCGATTAAAGCTCGCCCTCCTTCCGCACTCCAGTCTTGATAAACGCGGATCACCGCGTTCTCCCATTTACTGCTCCGAGTTTTCTTCGCCCATCTAAGGATCATTTCTCTATCCTTAAAACGGAGGAATCTCACCACTATGGCTCTGGGAATTTCTCCTGCTCTCGGTCCTCGCGCCATCACTCGATATGCTCCCTCCACCTCCAACGGACCCGCCGGGGCCTCCGCTCCCATTAACGAGTGCAGCATCGTGCTCACATATGCCCCGACGTCCGCTCCCTCCACACCTTCAGGAAGACCAAGAATCCTCAGGTTGTTCCTCCTTGCGTTGTTTTCCAGTGCCTCCAACCTTTCCACACATCGTTTCTGATGTGCCTCCTGCGTCTCCGTCTTCACCACCAGGCCCTGTATATCGTCCTCATTCTCGGCTGCCTTTGCCTTCACGACCCGAAGCTCCCGCTCCTGGGTCTTTTGTTCCTCCTTTAGCCCTTCGATCGCCTGTAGTATCGGGGCCAACAGCTCTTTCTTCATTTCCTTTTTTATCTCTTCCACACAGCATTTCAAGAACTCTTGTTGTTCAGGGCCCCATGTTAAACTGCCACCTTCCGACGCCATCTTAGTTTTTGCTTGCCTTCCTTGCCGCTGTTCTAAAGGATCCACTGCAATCTGGCCACTCTCTCCTCCTTTTTCCATCCGTATCCAGGGGGGATTCCCTCCTGGTTTACCGCACAGTGTTTTTAGTCGTCAAAATTGCCGTTGGGGCTCCTATCAAGAGCCCAAAAGTCCGTTTCACAGGGAGCTGCCGAAACGTGCGACTCAGCTGGTCATCGCCGCACCCGGAAGTCTCGCAAGCCACACTTCTACCGGCCAGATAAAGCGCACCTGATAAAGGCTTCCCGTCCCTTTGAGCGCCTCAGTCTGGACTTCAAAGGCCCCCTCCCCTCCAGCGACCGCAACACGTACTTCCTGAACATGATTGACGTGTACTCCCGCTTCCCTTTCGCCATCCCCTGCCCCGACATGACCACGGCCACGGTCATGAAAGCCCTCTGCACCATCTTTACACTGTTCGGTTGCCCCGTCTACATACATAGCGATAGGGGGGTCCTCCTTCATGAGCGAAGAACTGCTCAATTCCTGCTCAGCAAAGGCATTGCTTCGAGCAGGACGACCAGTTACAACCCCCGGGGGAACGGTCAGGTAGAGAGGGAGAACGGAACGGTCTGGAAGACTGTCCTGCTGGCCCTACGGTCCAGGAATCTCCCAGTCTCCCGCTGGCAGGAAGTCCTCCCAGACGCACTCCGCTCCATCCGGTCGCTGCTTTGTACAACAACAAATCAAACACCTCACGAACACCTCCTGGTCTCCCTAGGAAGTCCTCCTCCGGAACGTCACTTCCGACCTCGGCTGGCAGCCCCGGGACCCATCCTGCTCTGAAAACATGTGCGGACGCACAAATCGGACTCGTTGGTCGAGAGGGTTCATCTCCTCCACGCGAACCCTCAATATGCCTACGTGGCGTACCCCGACGGCCGACAGGATACAGTCTCCCTGCGGGACCGCTCCACACACCCCCTCCCACCGGCGCACCCCACAGCCGCCCCCTCCGGAGCTCCACACACACCCCCAACACCAATCACCCCCTCCCTCCCACCGGCGCACCCCACAGCCGCCCCCTTCCCGGGTGGATCGGTCCTCCCCCCAGTCGCGACTAGGGGTAGTGGAGCAGGAAGAGGCGTCGCTACGCTCCCAGAGACGACGGTGCCCGTGCCAGCGCCTGCATCACCACCGGGGCTCAGACGATCGGCGAGGACGACCAGGGCACCCATTCGACTCATCGAATCCGTATAACAAAGCAAGAAATGCCTCTGTAAATAATTCAGTTGCCCAGTAAAAGTGGCATTGTAAATAGTACTGGTAGTTTGATATCGGAGCATATGTTAGCGGCATCCTAGGTACCGACTCTGTAAACCCCTGCCACTCTACGGCCCACTACCCCCGCCGGGTTCTTTTTTAACAAGGGGTGAATGTGGTGGTATGTATTAAGGGTATTACGGTACCCTGTGATGCCGAGAGGCTATTGGTGGATAGACGCTGAGTCCCGATTGGATCAGCCGCCTACTGGCTCCACCCAGTAAGGCGGAGTATAAGAGCCCGGATTCTCCCAGCGGCTGCATTCTGTAACTGTGCTGCTGGGGAACAAGTCTGCGTAATAAAGCCATTGATTGACTCCTTCTCATCTCGTGAGTGATTGATCGTGCTACAACCAGCAATACAGTATAATTGGGGGGCAGCACGGTGGCGCAGTGGGTTAGCCCTGTTGCCTCAAGGCGCTGAGGTCCTAGGTTTGTTCCCGGCTTTGGGTCACTGTCCGTGTGGAGTTTTCACATTCTCCCCGTGTCTGTGTGGATTTCGCCCCCACAACCCAAAGATGCGCAGGCTAGGTGGATTGGCCACGCTAAATTGCCCCTTAATTGGAAAAAATGAATTGGGTATTCTAAATTTATTAATAAAAATACAGTATAATTGGGGTAGCCCTAAAGATTTGACAGACCTCACTTGGCATCCTTTTATTTATGTAATAGTGGGAGACGGGAACGTCGAACACTGACAGATCAGCCATGATCTTATCAAATGGTGGAGAATATTCGAGGGGCCAAATGGCCTAAGTCTGCTGCTGTTTCATATGCTTGTATTCCACAGTTTACTCTGCAGCTGTTTGTCCCTGAGTTCTCAAAGTTGAAACTGTATTCAAAGGGTATAAGAATCTGATCATTTGGATACATCAGTTAGTTACAGTTTTGATTGTGCCTTAACAAGCATGTAGGCAAAACACAGGGAATAAACTCCATTGGCAGTTTACTCTTGTTGTGAAGACATCTGTCATGATGAATATTAATTATCCTCAGCAGTGACTTTGGCACATAGTGAAGGTGCTTTGTGTTAAATCAGAGACAATAAATGAGTCTGAGGACACAGAGGATAGGATTTCCCAGGTTACATTGGTTTATAAAAAGCAATCATTCATGAGTAGGAGATACCTTTTATATTAAGATTTAACAAAAAAAGAATCGAGAGATGCATAAATTGTAATGGGGAGAGGATGCTAAGTTACTGGAAAGTGATTAGGATTAGTGGCCATGGACAATTTCCTCTTCCTAACTAAGGATGCTGAGGACAACTGTAGTAGATTAATTCACTCAACATCAGCTTTTGTGAAAACACAAGGTTTTCTAGTCTGTGTAGCTCAGCTAACTGGTGGATACATTCAAGAGGAATAGTGGTTCAGACCCTTAAATTGAAATTTGATTAATTAAGTAGAATTTCTCATTTAGAGTTGCTTGAAAAACATTTAATCCTAAAAACCATTAGAAAATAACAAATCTGTTATGCCTTTCTATAATTATCAGTTAGACCATAAGACATAGGAGCAGAAGTAGGCCATTTGGCCCATCGGGTCTGCTCTGCCATTCAATGTGATGATGACTGATTTGATATGGTAATCGTCAACAATTTCCACCTTATTCCCATAACCCTTGATTCCCTGAAGGATTAAAATCTGTCTATCTCAACCTTGACCATACTTAATGACCCAGCCTCTACAGCTCTCTGTGCTAAAGAATTCCACAGATTCACTGACCTCTGAGAGAAGAAATTCCTCCACATCTCTGTCTTAAATGGGTGACCCCTTAGACTGAGATTATGCCCTCTGGTCTTAGACTCTCCCACAAGGACAACCAACCTCTCAACATCTATTCCGTCAAGTTCCCAAAGAATCCGATATGTCTCAATAAGGTCGCCTCTCATTCTTCTAAACTCCAATGAGTACAGGCTCAACTTACTCAACCTCTCCTCATAAGAAAATCCCTCCATTCCCAGAATCAACCTAGTGAACCTTTTCTGGACTTCCTCCATTCCAGTATATGTTAGATAAGGGAGCCAAATCTGTCCACAGTATTCTAGGTCTGGTCGAACAAGTGCCTTGTCTAGTTTTAGCAGGACCTCCCTATTTTTATACTCCATTCCCTCTGAAATAAATGCCAGCATTCCGGTTGTCTTCCCATTTACCTGCTGAACTTGCATGCTAGCTTTTTGTGATTTATACACGAGGACCCCCAAATCCCTCTGTGTTGCAACATTCTGCAGTCTTTCTCCATTTAAATAATATTCAACTCCTTTATTCCTCCTGTCAAAGAGCATAACTTCACATTTTCCTACATTATCTTCCATCTGCCAAGTTTTTGCCCGCTCACCTAACCAGCCTATATCTCTCTGTAGACTCTTTGTGCCTTCCCACCTACTTTTGTGTCATTTACACATTTGGCAATAGTACATTCACTTCCCTCGTCTAAATCATTAATATATATTGTAAACAATGGTGGCCTCAGCACAGATCCTTGTAGCACTAATTACAAGTTGCCATACTGGAAATGTCCCTCTTATCCCAACCCTATGTCTTCTATTTGTTAGCCAATCCTCTATCCATGCTAATATGCTAGCCCCAACACCATGGGCTTTATCTTATTAAGTAGCATTTTGTGCAGTACCTTATTGAATACTTTTTGGAAATCCAAATATATTTTATCTACTTGTTCTCCTTTATCTATCCTGCTTGTTATCACCTCAAAGAATTAAAATAAATTTGTCAGGCATAATTTCCCTTTCACAAATCCATGCTGACTCTGCTTGATTATATTATGTATTTCTAAATGCTCTGCTATTACATCTTTTATAATAGACTAACATTTTCCCAACAATAGATGTTAAGCTAACAGTTACTTGTTTTTGTCTCCCTCCCTTTTTGAATAAGGGTATTACATTGGCAGTTTTCCAATCTGTAGACTCTATAGAATCCCGACAGTGCATAAGGAGGCCATTCAGCTCATCAAGTTGCACCGACGCTCCAAAAGAGCACTCTACCGAGGTCCACTCCACTGCCCTATCCCCATAACCCTGTGCATTGGTTATGGCCAATCCACCTAACTTGCACAACTTTGCACCAGGAGGAGACTCATGCAGAGACGGGGAGAACGTGCAAACACCTCACAGACGAGTCACCCGAGGTTGGAATCGAACCTGGGTCCCTGGCACCGTGAGGCAGCATTGCTAATCACTGTGCTACCATGCTGCCCTAAATACTCTGGAACTTGAGAATTTAAGGATTCTTGGAAAATTACTACCAGTGCATTCACTATCTCTATAGCTACTTCCTTTAGTATCATAGGATGCAAAATATCAGCTCCAGGGGATCTATCAGCCTTTAGCCTAATTGCTTTTGCCTAGTACTTTTTCTCTAGTGATAGTTATTGTATTTGTTTCCTCCCCAGCTTTTGCCCTTTGATTATTTATAATTTTTGAAATTTTATTAGTGTCTTACACCATGAAAACTGTCTTACAACACCAGGTTAAAGTCTAACAGGTTTATTTGGGGTGTGGGGTAGCTGCCGTCGGAATGCCGAGGACTACGGTGTCCGATTTTGGTAGGTAGCGGGGAAAGGGACAGCACATCTGGCACCGACGTTGAACCGCTTGTTAACCCCAGCGCCACTCGGTCACCCTCACGAGCCCCCTGGCACCGGACATAGCACAGAGTCTTACAAGTTAAGTGCAACAGTGAGTTTAATTGTGAC
Organism: Scyliorhinus torazame; assembly: GCF_047496885.1. Taxonomy (NCBI): domain Eukaryota; kingdom Metazoa; phylum Chordata; class Chondrichthyes; order Carcharhiniformes; family Scyliorhinidae; genus Scyliorhinus; species Scyliorhinus torazame. The sequence continues at coordinate 255,027,137 of NC_092713.1, read as the reverse complement.
ATTCACATACAGATGCCCTACCCCCTACAACTAAACTGTGCCCTGCATCCGTGCCAACTTACTATGTTTCTAACGTCTTTGCCTTACGGGCCCTACCACTACGTCTAGGTGTCTCCCAGATGGTACAGCTGGAGTGGAGGCGGACTGCTGAGAATCATGCCGTGCGACATGGCTCCCCGTCGGCACGCGTTTCCTGTGGCGGCCCGGCTTCGATGGGCCAGGCTGCTCGGCGGGCGTGCTGGATGGCGTGGTGCCACCCTGTCCTGCCCGCTGCTCACCAGATGTGCCAGGGACGGAACGGGGGGAGGCCGAGTGTTCCGGGATGTCCCTTGCTGGAGATACCAGGACGGGCCCCAGAACCACCTCCTCCGTCGGGGAGCTCGGTGGCCCCCGGGCCTCAATGTGGGATGGAGGTGGGATCGGAGACATACCCCGTCGCACCACCGGCACCTGACGCTGCCAGTCCTGGAGGCCTGCAGTGGTATCGACCATGGTCCGAATGTTCGCAGAGACGGAGACGAGGGAGTGCGACATTCCTGCCAGGGACTGTGCTAGCTCAACCTGTGAGTGCGCTACGCCATCCATCACGTGCGCCAGGCGGTCTATGCTCTCCGCAACTGACTGGTGGGACTGTGCCATGGCCTGCTGGGATTGGGCCATGGCATGGTGAGACTCGGCCAGGGCCCGGAGCGCGGCGGCAATGTCGTGTTGGCTCTGGCGCATGGCTACCTGTGAGAGGGCAGCCCTCTCCTGGGCCATGGATGATACATGCACGTGATGGGCTTCACTTGCAAGCGTCATCCATGGCTCAGGAGAGCGCCCAACACGACATTTCTGCCTTGCAGAACCTGACCCATGGCCAAAACCGTTTCACCCATTGCCTCCACCGCAGACGCTACCCTTGCGGTGTCGGCCTGGGTGGCTGCGATGAGCGGCACCAGTCCCTGCTCCTGGACTCCTCCAACAGCATGTGCAGGTCCTGGAAGATGGCCCTCATCCCGTTATTCAGTCCCTGGGTGTCCACATGCATCGGGTGTCCGGGTGGGTCAAGTACATCCAGGAACCCGGGAACCGTCTGGGCGGAAGCTGGGTGCTGGGCTTGGGCTGCCCTCCAGCCCCTCGGCTGCTCCAAACTCCATCTGCTGTACTGGCTCGGCTGTGTGGTGCACACCAGACCGTGACCCGGGAGCCTCCTGACTTATTTGCCCAACCGAGGTAAGTGTCTCTGCGATGGTGGATGGTGTAGGAGACAGCAGTGCCGCAAGCTCTAGGTCATCGTCCGTAAGAGGTCTGGTGTGTACTGGTCCCCCTCATGGCCCGGCGCAGGGTGCGTGCGGCCCATGTCATGTTGCCCTCCAGGTGATTCCGTGGACTGTGTGGCCGTTCTCTGTGCGTCATTGTCCACTGTCCGTCCTGTCCCCGTCACTGTCGTGGATCATGGCCCTACCTTCGGGCAATGCACGGCCATCACTCTCGTCACCGTCCTGTGCCCCCTCAGTATTGTCTCTGTCCGTCCTCTGTGCGTCCCCCTCCAGCGGCCCAGACTGACAGGATGGCCCTCCTGTCCGACCGACTGCCACCCTCTGGCGTGCGTCCCTGGGTGCGGTTGAGGTTGCAGATGGTCGGCTGTGTCTTGGCCGAGACGATCCTGGACGTTCGGCGGCTGGCCTTGGGGAACACAACGATACGGGGTTCGTTAGACACGCTGGGCCGGGTGTCTGGTGGTGGTGGGGGCAGTGTGTGAGGGGGGAGGGGATCGAGGGTGCAGTGGCCAGAGTGTGAGGGGGGTGGGGATTGAGTATGCAGTGGGCAGAGTGTGAGGGGGAGGGAATCGGGGGTGCAGTGGCCAGAGTGTGAAGGGGGGAGGGGATCGGGGGTGCAGTGGCCAGAGTGTGAGGGGGGAGGGGATCGGGGGTGCAGTGGCCAGAGTGTGAGGGGGGAGGGGATCGGGGGTGCAGTGGCCAGAGTGTGAGGGGGGAGGTGATCGAGGGTGCAGTGGGCAGAGTGTGAGGGGGGAGGGGATTGAGGGTGCAGTGGGTAGAGTGTGAGGGGGGATGGGATCGGGGGTGCAGTGGCCAGAGTGTGAGGGGGGAGGGGATCGAGGGTGCAGTGGGCAGAGTGTGAGGGGGGAGGGGATCGAGGGTGCAGTGGGCAGAGTGTGAGGGGGGAGGGGATCGAGGGTGCAGTGGGCAGAGTGTGAGGGGGGAGGGGATCGGGGGTGCAGTGGCCAGAGTGTGAGGGGGGATGGGATCGGGGGTGCAGTAGCCAGAGTGTGAGGGGGGCGATGACGGGTTGGGGGGGTGAGGACATGCAGGGTTCTCTCACTTGCTTCTGCACCTCCGACCTGGCATGTCGCGACCTCCCGGGTGGCGGATCCCCCAGCGAGGTCCAGGGCCCTCTGCTCGTGAACGGTTAGGGGGTGTAAGACTGGAGAAACCCCTCCGGTTCTCATGCGCTCACATTGGTTGTGAGCTGTCTTGTCTTGGGGGGGGTGGGGGTTGGATAAAGCACCACAATTCGGCGGGTATCATCGCTGCGTGCAGATATAGGCTATATTAATGCTGGGTGAGGAGACAGTTGGAGCCACGCCATGGCATCTCTCCAGGGGGGGTCCCAGTGCTCATGTGGGTCGACTACAGCATTGTGCACCCTGAACCCCCCCCACCCCCCCAGCCCACTTCCCCCCCCCTTGTGCCCGGGAAAGGGGGGAGGTTGGTTGTGACCCGGGGGCACCCTCATGGCACTTACCCTGGCAGCCCGAGTGAGGTCGTGCAGCTTCTTCCGACACTGCTCCCCGGACCGGGGGGCGTGCCCCACAGCACTCACAGCGGTGCCAACGTCACGCCAACCGCGCCTCACCGTGCTGGACAACTGGTGATGCCCACGTCTTGGGCAGAAGGTGGCCCTTCGTTGTTCAACCTCATCCAGCAGGGTGTCCAGGTCCGTGTCCCGGAACCTCGGTGCGGCTCGTCGGGGCTCAGCCATCTCTCCTCCTGGGTCCTTCCGTGCAGGATCGCGCCATTTATGGCACTGCGCCGCGTCATTCGGGCATCGCGCGCTTACGATGCTGCTTTCGTGCCGCGCCACGCCCCCCCCCCCCCCGAGTTCCTCGCGGCCCCGCTCCTAGCCCATTTTCGGGCCCTGAATCGATCGCGATCGGGGCCGATTCGCGCCGTCGTGAAACTCGACGGCGTTCACGACGGCGCAGGCACTTAGTCGTGGGAGCGGAGAATCCCGCCCAGGTTTTTCACACGCTGCTCCTTACACCAAGCACTTACCAGCCAATTGACTTACCAGTTTCCTGTGGCCTCAAGTTGTCCTTTTGTTCTCCCGCTGCTGCCTCACAGCAGCTGAAATACTCACCAAAAGCCACTTTCTGAAGGATGAAAAAGTTAGAAAGCAAAAAGCAAAAGAGCCCCTCTTTCCCCTCTGCATCAAATTCCCACTTTGCTCCTAATTCCCAAATGTACTCACTCGGACTGTGTCTCACTCAGGTGATGTCTCCTCTCTGACTGCTCATGCAACCACTTACTGATTGTGTACTTAAACAGTCCCGTTCTTATATCGAGCTGAGATGAGTCACTGTAACTTCCTGCTACAGTAATCAACACCTATTGAGGCCCTATTCAGGCAAAGGGATTTCAGGTGACTGACAGTTAATTAATTTAAAACTTTCTTTTGCTGATTTCTTGAATTTGCAACACAGCTACAGTCATTTTTTATTGTTTTGTTTATCCCATCTTTAAAGTTACAAAGCCAATGTGCAGAGTGGACAGGGCAAACCCTTAATCAATTTCATTGTTTGTTCCAAAAACCAATTGAAATTCAAATTGAAGCCAATTCATGGTCTCCATAAGAGAGACATACAAGATCCAAGCTGACAAGAAAAGGCATTGCACCTCGGGCTTCATTTGGTGCTTGATCTTAGCCAAAAGGCTGAGAAATGATACACAGCTATAGTCATAGCTATTGGTTCCAACTTACTGTGTTGAAATGCTCCACTCCAGTTGCAGAAAATGCATCTGCAATTTCTTTGGTTGTAGCCACACAGGCTAATGGATGCCCGTTTCCAATAGGTTTTCCCATAGTTACAATGTCGGGTAAAAAATCATCTCCTTGTAGTTGGAATGCCCAGAAGTGTTTTCCGACTCTTCCAAATCCAACTTGGACTTCATCAGCGACAAACAATCCCCCTACTTTGTGAATATGTCTGCAAGTGACAGTAGAATATAAAGTTGTTAGCATTAGATTATCACTCCCCTTCTCCTTGACCCCCCCCCTTGTTTGCAAAATATATCTTGCAGCATTTGGTGCCTTAAATGATTTCATTGTAATAAAGTTGGACACACAAAGTTGCAGTGTTTGTAGCTTAAGAAAAATTACTGGGAAGAAAGATTCATTAAAACAGGATAAGCCAGTGGGGTTTATTAAAGTGATAAAATAAACTATGGTTGAAGAGGTGTAAAAGAATGTACAACCTGTTCAGAGGTTGGTTGAAAGCAGGTGCCAGATCTTTTAAAAGATTTTATTTGTGAAGGTAAGATTTACTTGTGTGTACAGGTGGAGTAGGTAAGGAGGTTAAGATCTTAAGGGTTACAGGAGCAAGTCAATCTTTAATGGTGAGAGATAAAGAGATATGTAGTTCAGAAGGAATATGTCGCGTTGGGTGTTCCGATACACAAATGATCCAACACGGTTGTAGATGGTACAACTCTGTTTTATTGTCTTAAACAATAACAACTAATAACTGCTGGCTGAGGTTCGTGCTTCACCAGCTAACCTGTGGACCCAGCCCTTTCACTATCTTGGTGAGGCACTCAGCACGTGGTGTATGGTTGAGTGGCACGCTATGAGCTCTGTGCTCTGAGCTATCTCCTGGTAGAAAGAGCGGGAACTGTGGTGTTCCCTGTTTTATAGTGCGTGTGCTCTCACTGGTGATTGGCTGCGATGTTGTGTGTGTGCTGGTTGGTCCAACTGCCTGTCCATCAGTGTGTGTGTGATTGCACCATGATATGCTAATGTGGATATCATGACATCCCCCCTTTTCACAAGGATATGTGCCTACATGGTAATAAATATAAGTGTGTACTGAGTGCACCTGAGTATTTGTGTGAAATATTTACAACATGTACATGAGGCTAAACTATATACAGAGGAAGGTGTCAGGTGCAACAGAGCAACAAGGTTGTACCAATAACAGAACAAGTGCAATCAGCAAACAACGAAAGAGAACTTCTGGAACGACAAGAAAGAAACACGTTAACAGTACTGTAAAACAATTCAGTGAGTCCAATGTGCAAACAGGCTCATAAGTCAAGTCTATCAGGTGGGCGACGAATTTGGGTTGACCACCTCAAGGGTGGGTCAGGATCCACTGGCTGAGGAACGGGCCTGGCCAAGGGCGGGAGAGGAATAGGCAGAGTGGCAGGAAGCTCAACGAAGTCGACATCAGGGACAACAGGAGGGCGTGGCACCGGTGCATGATCTCATAGCGAGCGCGGAACCAGACGAAGGGCCCGCCGATTACGTCGGCGAATAGAGCCATCAGGCATGCGAACCAGGAACGAGCGGGGAGACACGCGGCGGAGAACATCGGCGGTTGCCGACCAGCCACCCTCCGGTAGGTGTATGCGGAAGTTGTCTCCAGGCGCCAGGGCAGGAAGATCAGATGCCCGAGCGTCATATGCCACCTTCTGCTGATCACGCTGTTGTTGCACCCTTCGCAATACTGGAGGATGGTCGGGTTCAGGAACATGAATGGATGGCACAGTGGTCCTGAGGGTGCGACCCATCAACAGCTGGGCTGGCGAGAGGCCCGTGGACAGTGGGGCCGAGCGATAGGCTAAACAGAAGTCAGATCCGGCATCAGCAGCCTTGCAGAGGATCTGCTTCACGATGTGGACGCCCTTTTCCGCCTTGCCATTCGACTGGGGATACAAGGGACTGGACGTCACGTGCGTGAAGTTGTATGAAGTGGCAAAGGAAGACCATTCTTGGCTCGCAAAACAAGGCCCGTTGTCAGCCATGACGGTGAGCGGAATTCCATGGCGAGCGAAGGTTTCTTTGCATGCCCGGATGACAGCTGATGATGTCATGTCGTGCAGGCGTATGACCTCTGGGTAATTTGAAAAATAGTCAATCAGAATGATGTAGTCCCTGCCGAGCGCATGAAAGAGGTCCACGCCCACCTTCGCCCAGGGGGATGTGACCAACTCATGGGGCTGAAGTGTCTCAGGGGGTTGCGCTGGCTGAAACCTTTGGCAGGTGGGGCAGTTGAGCACGATGTTGGCGATGTCGTCGCTGATGCCCGGCCAGTACACCGCTTTTCAGGCCCTATGCCTACACTTTTCAACTCCGAGATGGCCTTCGTGCAGTTGTTTGAGGACAAGCCGGTGCATGCTGTGTGGGATCACAATCCGGTCCAACTTCAAGAGGACACCATCAATGACGGCCAAGTCGTCCCGGACATTGTAGAATTGTGGGCACTTCCCCTTGAGCCACCCTTCTGTCATGTGGTGCATTACACGCTGTAGAAGGGGGTCAGCCGCAATCTCACGGCGAATGCGGGCCACAGGTGCGTCAGTGGCCGGCAGATTGGCCGATGTGAAGGCTACTTGTGCGTCGACCTGACAAACGAACCCCTCCGATTCGGGCGGTGTGTTCACTGCCTGGACAGGGCATCCACGGTGATGAGGTCCTTTCCCGGGGTGTAGACAAGTTGGAAGTCGTACCTCCGGAGCTTGAGCAGAATGCGCTGGAGGCGAGGGGTCACATCGTTGAGGTCCTTCTGAATGATGCCGACCAGGGGGCGATGGTCGGTCTCCACAGTGAACTGCGGAAGACCATACACATAATCATGGAATTTGTCAATGCCAGTCAACAAACCCAGGCACTCCTTTTCAATCTGCGCATAGCGCTGTTCTGTGGGGGTCATGGCCCACGAGGCATAGGCGACCGGGGCCCATGATGAGGTGTCGTCCCGTTGCAGGAGTACCGCCCCAATGCCGGACTGGCTGGCATTGGTTGAGATCTTTGAATCCCGAGTGGTATTGAAAAACACCAGTACCGGGGCGGTGGTGAGCTTGACCTTGAGCTCCTCCCATTCACTCTGGTGTGCGGGCAGCCACTGGAATTCCGTTGTCTTTTTGACCAGGTGGCGAAGAGCAGTCGTCTGCGAAGCAAGGTTATGAATGAACTTCCCCAAGAAGTTGACCATCCCGAGAAAGCGCAGCACTGCCTTCTTGTCTGACGGCTGCTACATGGCTGCGATGGCTGCCACCTTGTTGGCATCCGGCCGCACCCCTGACCGGGATATGTGGTCCCCCAAAAACCTTAGCTCAGTCTGGCCAAAAGAGCACTTGGCTCGATTGAGGCGCAGGCCCTGATCTCGTATCCATGCAAAGACACGCTGGAGACGACTGATGTGCTCCTGTGGTGTGGTGGACCAGATGATAACGTCGTCTACATAGAGGCGCACCCCTTCAATGCCCTCCATCATCTGTTCCATGATGCGATGGAACACCTCGCAGGCCGAGATGATGCCAAACGACATCCTATTGTAGCAGTTTCTGCCAAATGGAGTGTTGAAAGTGCACAGCTTCCTGCTGGACTGATCCAGTTGAATCTGCCAAAAACCCTTTGAGGCATCAAGCTTGGTGAATATTTTTGCCCGAGCCATTTCGCTCGTAATCTCTTCCCGTTTGGGTATGGGGTAGTGCTCCCTCATAATGCTGTTGTTCAGGTCTTTCGGGTCGATGCAGATCCGGAGCTCGCTGGAGGGCTTCTTGATGCACACCATGGAGCTGACCCATGGCGTTGGCTCCGTGACCCGGGAAAGCACTCCTTGGACCTGCAGGTCCTGCAGCTGCTGCTTGAGGCGGTCCTTGAGTGGTGCTGGGACTCTACGAGGTGCGTGAATGACCGGGGTGGCGTCCGGTTTGAGCCGTATCCTGTAAGTGAAGGGCATTGTGCCCATGCCCTCGAAATCCTCCTGGTTGTGCGCGAGGAGTGAGTGCAGCTGCACCCTAAAGTCTGCATCCGGGAAATCGGGCGTGCCTTCTGGAGACCGAGTGTGTACCCGCTGAACGAGGTGGAGGATCTTGCATGCCTGTGCGCCTAACAGAGAGTCCTTCGAGGATCCAACTATTTCAAAAGACAATGTGGCTTTGTGTGAGTTGTGTGTAACCTCGAGCTGGCAGGACCCCGTGGCTGGGATGACATTTCCGTTACAGTCAACCAGCTGACAGTGGGATGGCAGAATTGGTGGTTTAACCTTCAAGGTCTGGAAGGCTGACCATGCGAGGAGATTGGCGGAGGCACCAGTGTCCAAGCGAAATGTGATCGGTGATCGGTTGACCGTTAGGGTGGCACACCACTCATCGCCCGGATCAATGCTGTGCACTAGCAGCGGCTGGTGGTTCCGACTTGGGGACATCTGGTTCTTGTTTATTACTGCAACGCGGAAAGGTTCCCTGTCTTCGGTATCACTGGTCTGCATGTTGTCAGGATATGACTCAGTGTATGGGGGCTGAATGGCCCGCACGTCCCTGCGAGGCCGGCAGAATTGTTGAGAGTTGGCAGGTTGAGCTGCTCGACAGCAGGCAGCTGTAGCCACCTAAAGTGGCCAACTCCCGATTTAAAATGGCGAACAGCAAAGGCTGATGGGAACGCCAGCCAACAAGACAAAAACCAGCAGCTGCAGGTTTGCTGTGTATTTACAAAATATCTGCAAAAAACCAGACAACATCGATACCAGCGGCCATCAACATAACAAAGTAACAGCCATCTGCATACTGATGAGCAATCCCCGGGAACAATAAGTAACATTTTGGACACACAAAGCAAAGCCAGACTCCTCGGCGCCAGCAGGAGCCAACACAAAGGAGGTGAACGAGCACCTCAAGACCGCCCATCGATCAGGGAACCGCTCCAGTATTGGAGAAAATCAAACCAAGCGATTGGGACAAAGTCCAATCACTTGGGACCAGGTTCAGGGTCCGCCCCGAAAGGCGGGAAGCCCCTGGGGACTATAAAAGTTAAGCCCCAAGTTCAAATCGCTCTTCTTCACCTCCTCGCGCTCTTCACGCTCTTCTTCCTGCCCGGGTCACCCAGCAACAACAAACCAACATTGACCATGACCGGTGCAGTGACTCCAGTGATCATCGAACTCGTAAGTCTTAATTCAACGCTCGCTACGAGATAGGCGCTCCTAGCTACCAATCCGTACCAAGTTTGAATCCCGCAGACTCAGAACCCGAACGAAAAGCCATTTGTTCCCCTGACCTGGTGGGCCAGTCCAAAGTTAAGTATAGGCCTGCTAGTTGTAGAAGTAGCTTAGACGTAGAATTTGTGCATGAGTAGCGATTACTGTGTATAATAAATGTGCTTTGATTTAAATCTTACTAATCGGTGTATTGGATTATTGATCATTACTCGGACTTGAACCTCGTGACGGTATCATAAAGATACCTGGCGACTCGAGAGCAAAGGTAATAAAACAGCAATTGAACTAAGGCAAAGTTAGCAACATTATTTGGCGACTCTGGTGGGACCCGATCTAGAAGTGGAAAACCACTCCGGGAGAACCCAGAATTTGAATTAGAGATCCAATTGGAAACAGAAAACCACAAGTGTTCAAGCAGTTCTGATCAATACTCATAAATTCGGAAGTGTGTGTATGCATGCGTAACAAACAGGGCGATAAGGTAAAACTGATAGATTTTTTGTTGCGACAAAACTGTCGGAAGTTTGTATTTCGGAAAGTAGCGAAAGCCGTACCTGTATTTACAGCACCACCTTAAAACCCCTGTCCCAAATTTGAAGAGCAGCATTCGGATAGGAAAGATGGCCTAATGAACCCAGAGGAATTTGTGGTTACAGCGACCAGCAGCAGTAGAGTGGGACAATGTCCCATTTGGGAGGAAGAGATCAGGAAATATCTCAAAGGGAAAGGATGGCCCCTTTGGAATGAATTCTGTGACAACGAGGAATCAGGTCCCGGGAGTATAGGACATACTTGGTGGGAGAACCTGAGCGAGATCCACAAAAATAGCTTAGGGAAAGCTCGCAAGCCGATGGCAATCGTGTCCTGCTTGGCACAATTGCGAGGCACAGAGGAGGTTGTTAGAACGCTCCGGAAAGAAGTTGAAGGCATACATCGAATGAGTAAGGTCGATGTAAGTGAGGTAGAAAAGGAGAATTTGGAATTGAGAAGGAAGTTGGCAGCAAAGGATGGAGAGGTGGAGGATGCCAAAAGGGCACACCAGTCTTGTCTGGCGCACTTAAGCAGCTTCCAGTCTCAATATGAAAAGGCCTATCAGGACACGCAACGTGCAGTCCTGGTACGTGAAGAAACAGAAAAGCAGGTAGAAGCATTACAGAGACAGTGTAGTGACCTCAAGGCAGCATTAAGAGCTCTCCATGCTGCCACCACAGAACAAACACAAAGCACGCTAGATCACGCAAAGTGCCGGAAGCAGATTGCAGAGCTGCAATCACTGCTTTCAGTTCAGAAAGGCTTCCAAGAAACCTTTGGAGCGAAATTAGATCAGGAAGACGGCCCTGATTGGGAAGAATTGAACGAGACAGCGCAGAGATATGTTCAGGGAACATGTGCGCAGGGAAAGCCACAAAAGAGGAAAGCGCCCCAACCCCCCTCAGAGCAGATAGTTCACGCTCCAATGAACCCAGCAACCACCCGCCGCACAGCCATAGTGGACGATACGGAATTTCTATACTACACCCCCATAATAATGACCCAATTATGGGACGCATGCGAGAAAATCACACCGTTCCTCCCCACCTCAGACCCCCACCATTTCTTTGCCACAGTAAAGCATCAGGCGACCATGTACGGCCTGGATGAGCGAGAGCTACGGGGTAACCCCGCAGATGGCCTCAACAAATGTAGGCAAAAGAAATCTGAGCACCCCACAGCGTTTGCTGGACGCCTGTGGATCCACTTTGCAGCAGTCTTTGGAGACTTAGACCGCGCCCATTTGTCCCCAGACAACATGGCCAAATGGACCCACACCCTTATCTCCCATGCCACAGAAACAGGACAGAAAGCCTGCGCAAGTTATGATCCCTCAGAGGAGGCCCATAACGAGAAGTGGGTAGTGAAAAGATTGTCCCGCGCTTGGGAGCAATCTATACAAAGTAAGCCCGCAGTCAAGAATCCTGAGGAAAAGCAGGCCGTAGCAGATATGCAGGCAGTAAAAACACACCAGAACCCCGCATGGGTGAATGAGGGAGAGAACAGTCCCCCACCCAAGTCACAGGAGTGTTACAACTGTGGACAGTTGGGACACTTCGCAAGAGAGTGCAATACCCCTAAAAAGCCACAGAGAGCCCAGCAGACGGGTACTCTGAGTAAGAAAAAGACAGAGCCCATTCATAGCGTTAGCGCCCGTTCAGATCAGACGGACTTGACCGGAACGGACTGACGGTGTACGGGCTCCCCCAGTTGGGTCTGCGACACCCTTTGGGATAGGTCCGGACGACCGGTAGTTGCAGCGAAAATTCGGGGACAGCCCATCGAATTTCTCTGGGACACAGGAGGGTCCCGCACCACAATAAATTCCTTCACCCTGTTTCAAAAAGACACGTGGCCCACTACAGCCACTATCACCCTCAGCGGCTTTACAGACCACTCACAGCAGGGACACATCACAGCCCCTGTACCCATTCAAATCGGTACCATCACCACCAAGCACCCCGTAGTTTTTGTCGATCTGCCCCACACATTCTGGGAATCGATTTCATGAATTCCCATAATCTTTCATTTGATCCAGTCAACCAGTGTGTCTGGAAGATGGCAAAATCTGCAAGAGCCCCCGCAACGCTCAACATAGGAGAGTACGTCTGGTTGCGGCGATGCACTGCTAAGCCGCACGTTTCGGCAGCTCCCGTTCTAATGGACTTTTGGGCTCTTTTTGGAAGCCCCAACGGAATTTTTTTTGGACCAAACCCAGTGTGGGGTGACGAAGTAAGGAGTCCCCCCTGGTGTGTATGGAGAAGATCAGTGGTGGTGGCCAGATTGAGAAGGATCCTTTGGAGCAGCGGCAGAGAAGGAAGAAGCAAGATGGTGACGGATGCATCCAGACGACATGGGGCCCGGACCAGCAGGAATTCCTTCAACGGTGTGTGGAGGAATTAAAGAAGGAGGTGCTGGCGCCGATGTTGTTGGCAATCGAAGGGCCAAAAGAAACGCAAAAGGCCCAGGCGATAGAGCTCCGTGGGGTGAAGGCGAAGGCAGCTGAGAACGAGGATGAGATTCTGGGCCTAGCGGTAAAAATGGAGACGCATGAGGCACTACATAAGAGGTGTATCGAAAGGCTCGAAGCCCTGGAGAACAGCTCGAGGAGAAAGAACCTCCGGATTCTGGGTCTCCCCGAGGGAGTGGAGGGAGCAGACGTTGGGGCTTATGTGAACACGATGCTCCATTCGCTAATGGGAGCTGAGGCCCCCTCGGGCCCCCTGGAGGTGGAAGGGGCTCACCGGGTCCTTGCGAGGAGACCAAAGGCTGGAGAACCACCAAGGGCGATAGTGGTGAGATTTCACCGCTTCACCGACAGAGAGGCGGTTTTGAGCTGGGCCAAGAAGGTACGGAGTAGCAGGTGGGAGAATGCGGTGATACGAGTGTATCAGGACTGGAGCGCGGCGGTGGCAAGAAGGAGAGCGAGTTTTAATTGGGCCAATGCGGTGCTACACAAGAAGAAAGTAAAGTTTGGGATGCTGCAGCCGGCATGATTGTGGGTCGCGTACCATGATAGACACTATTACTTTGAAACGTCGGACGAGGCATGGACCTTCATCCAAGAAGAGAAATTGGATCAGAACTGAGGGACTGATGCTGTGGGGAGATGACGATGTTGATGTACAGAAATGTAAATTGGGGAATGGGAGGTTCACAGTATCGGGACGATAGATGGGGTTTTTTTTTTTCTCTTCTTGACGGGGGGACACTGAGAAATGTGGGCGTCGGTGGAAAAAGGGACAGAGGTGGGGGATGGGGAATGGGGGAGCTGCGCCATAGGGGGCGGGGCTGATCCAGGAAAGCGCGGGTTTTTTCCCGCGCTAGGGAGATGATGGCGGGAAGATAGGCGCAAGGAGGATGAGAGTTCCGCACGCAGGGGGGTCAAGGAGAGAGCGGGGGAAGCCGGGGTCAGTTGGAGTCAGCTGACTTTCGGAAGCATTATGGGGGGAATAACCATGCTGGATGGGGATCTAGCGGGGGTGGGTCAACTGGGTTGCTGCTGCTGGGAGCGAGAGGGAGCTGGCAAGGGAAGAGGTGGTCGGGACGGGAGTGCGCCGCCTGGGGGACGGGTGGGTGTGCGGGACCTGGACGTGGGACTGGCCTACAGTAGGGGATGGCTAGTCGGCGGGGGGTGGAGGGGGGGGGGGGGGGGGGGGCAGGCAGCCCCCCAATCCGGCTGATCACGTGGAATGTGAGAGGCCTAAATGGGCCGATTAAGAGGGCCCGAGTGTTCGCGCACTTAAAAGGACTGAAAGCAGACATGGTCATGCTTCAAGAGACGCATCCGAAGGTGGCGGATCAGGTTAGGTTAAGGAAAGGATGGGTGGAACAGGTGTTCCACTCAGGGTTGGACGCGAAAAATAGAGGGGTGGCGATATTGGTGGGGAAACGGGTGTCGTTCGAGGCTAGGAATATAGTAGTGGACAACGGTGGGAGACATGTGATGGTGAGTGGTAGATTGCAGGGAAGGGAGGTTGTGCTGGTAAATGTATATGCCCCGAACTGGGATGATGCGGGATTTATGAAGCGGATGCTGGGACGTATCCCGGACCTGGAGGTAGGAAGCCTGGTAATGGGGGGGGGATTTCAATACTGTGCTGGATCCAGGGTTAGATCGGTCTAGATCCAGGACCGGAAGAAGGCCGGCAGCGGCCAAGGTGCTCAGGGGGTTTATAGAGCAAATGGGGGGAGTGGATCCGTGGAGATTTGCTAGGCCGTTGGCCAAAGAGTTTTCCTTTTTCTCCCATGTTCATAAGGCTTACTCCCGGATAGATTTCTTTGTTTTGAGCTGGGCACTGATTTTGAGGGTGGCAGGAACGGAGTATTCGGCCATAGCCGTTTCAGACCATGCCCCGCACTGGGTGGATCTGGAACTAGGAGAGGAGAGGGAACAGCGCCCACTCTGGCGACTGGATGTGGGACTATTGGCGGATGAGGGGGTCTGTGGAAGGGTGCGGGGATGTATTGAGAGGTACCTGGAGGCCAATGATGATGGGTAGTATGGAAAGCGCTGAAGGCGGTGGTTAGGGGAGAGTTGATCTCCATTAGGGCTTACAAGGAGAAAAAAAAGGGCAAAGAAAGGGAGAGATTAGTGGGGGAGATTTTGAGTGTGGATAAAGATATGCGGAGGCCCTGGACGAAGGACTATATAGAGAGAGGCGAAGACTTCAGACGGAGTTTGACCTGCTGACCACAGGGAAGGCAGAGGCACAGTGGAGGAAGGCACAGGGGATGAGATACGAATAAGGGGAAAAGGCGAGCTGGCTGCTGGCCCACCAGCTTCGTAAGAGGATAGCGGCGAGGGAAATAGTGGGAGTTATTGATGAAACGGGAACTACGGTGCGGAGTGCAGGGAAGGTAAATGAGGTGTTTAAGACCTTTTATGAGAGGCTATGTAGGTCCCAACCCCCGGAGGGAAAAGAGGGGATGCAACAGTTCTTGGACCAACTAAGGTTCCCGAGGGTGGAGGAGCAGGAGGTGGCAGGTCTGGGGGCGTCAATCAGGGTGGACGAGGTGACTAAAGGGCTGGGGAACATGCAGGCAGGGAAGGCCCCAGGACCAGACGGGTTCCCGGTGGAATTTTATAGGAAAATGTGGACTTGTTGGCCCCGCTGCTGGCGAGAACCTTTAACGAGGCCCGAGAAGGGGGGCCTCTACCCCCGACAATGTTGGAGGCGACAATATCATTAATCCTGAAGCGAGATAAAGATCCGCTGCAATGCGGGTCATGTAGGCCTATCTCGCTCCTGAATGTAGACACCAAGTTGCTGGCAAAAGTGCTAGCGACAAGGATCGAGGATTGTGTCCTGGGGGTGGTGCATGAAGACCAGACAGGGTTTGTAAAGGGGAGACAATTGAATGTCAACATGCGACGGCTGTTGGGGGTGATAATGATGCCCCCAGCGGAGGGGGAGGCAGAGATAGTGGCTGCGATGGATGCAGAGAAGGCATTTGATAGGGTAGAGTGGGAGTATTTATGGGAGGTGTTGAGGAGGTTTGGGTTCGGGGAGGGGTTTGTCAGTTGGGTCAAACTCCTCTATGGGGCCCCAGTGGCAAGTGTAGTCACAAATCGGCAGAGATCGGAGTATCTTCGGTTACATAGGGGAACAAGGCAGGGGTGCCCCCTGTCCCCATTACTGTTCACGCTGGCAATTGAACCACTGGCCATAGCATTGAGAGACTCTAGGAAATGGAGGGGGGTAGTTAGAGGGGGTGGGGAACACCGAGTGTCACTACGCAGATGACCTACTGCTGTATGTGGCGGATCTTGTGGAGGGGATGACAGAGGTTATGCAGATATTGAGGGAGTTTGGAGATTTTTTGGGATATAGGCTTAATATGGGGAAGAGTGAGCTTTTCATAGTACACCCCGGGGACCAGGGAAAAGGGATAGACGGCCTGCCGTTAAGGAGAGCGGAAAGGAGCTTCCGATATTTGGGGATTCAGGTAGCCAGGAGCTGGGGAACTTTACACAAACTCAATCTGACGCGGCTGGTGGAGCAGATGGAGGAGGATTTCAAGAGGTGGGATATGCTGCCGCTCTCACTGGCGGGCAGAGTGCAGGCGGTCAAGATGATGGTCCTCCCAAGGTTTCTTTTTGTGTTTCAGTGTCTCCCCATTTTGATCACTAAGGTCTTTATTAAGAAAATAGATAGGAGTGTTATGAGTTTCGTGTGGGCAGGGAAGACCCCGAGGGTAAGGAGGGGGTTCCTGCAGCAGGGACAGAGGGGGACTGGCGTTGCCGAATCTGGACGATTATTACTGGGCCGCCAATGTGGCGATGGTTCGCAAGTGGATGAGTGAGGGAGAGGGAGCGGTGTGGAAGAGGCTGGAGATGGCGTCCTGTAAAGGAACGAGCCTAAAGGCGCTGGTGACGGCGCCGCTACCGCTCTCCCCGGAAAGGTATACCACAAACCCAGTGGTGGCGGCAACCTTAAGGATCTGGGAGCAATGGGAGTAATCTGGGAGCATAGGGGTGTGACGGGTGCCTCGGTGTGCTCCCTGATCAGGAACAACCATAGGTTTGTCCCAGGAAAGATGGACGGAGGGTTCTAGAGCTGGCATCGGGCAGGAATTAGGAGATTGAGAGATTTGTTTATTGACGGGACGTTCGCGAGCCTGGGAGCGCTGGAGGAAAAGTATGAGTTGCCCCCGGGGAATATCTTTAGATACATGCAAGTGAGGGCGTTTACGAGGCAACAGGTGAGGGAATTTCCGCTGCTCCCGACACAGGGGATCCAGGATAGAGTGATTTCCGGGGTATGGGTCGGGGAGGGCAAAGTGTCCGAAATATGTCAGGAGATGAGAGACGAGGGGGAGGCGCTGGTAGAGGAGCTGAAGGGAAAATGGGAAGAAGAGCTGGGGGAGGAGATTGAGGAGGGGCTGTGGGCTGATGCCCTAAGTAGGGTAAATTCCTCTTCCTCGTGTGCCAGGCTTAGCCTGAGGTTCTACACAGAGCACACATGACGGGAGCGAGGCTGAGCAGGTTCTTTGGGGTGGAGGACAGGTGCGGGAGGTGCTTGGGAAGCCCGGCGAACCACACACATATGTTTTGGTCGTGTCCGGCACTGGATGAGTAGTGGAGGGGAGTGGCAAGAGTGATTTCAAAGGTGGTGAAGGTCCGGGTCAAGCCAGGCTGGGGGTTAGCTATATTAGGAGTAGCGGAGGAGCCGGGAGTGCAGGAGGCGAAAGAGGCCGATATTCTGGCCTTTGCGTCCCTGGTAGCCCGGCGAAGGATCTTACTCATGTGGAAGGAAGTGAAACACCCCGGCGTGGAGGCCTGGATAAACAATATGGCAGGGTTCATAAAACTGGAACGGATCAAGTTTGCGTTGAGAGGATCGGCTCAGGGGTTCTCCAGGCGGTGGCAACCGTTCCTTGACTATCTCGCGGAACTTTAAGGGAAAATAGATCGTCAGCAGCAGCAGCCCAGAGGGGCAGGGGAGGGGGGGGGGGGGGGGGGACACTATTTTTTGTTATTTTGTTAGTTCACTATTTTATTTAAATAATGTTACTTATTAGTTATTGTTATCTTTTATGTTGATTTGTAAGGTGGAAAAATTGTGTTTGAAAACTTTAATAAAATATATATTTTTTAAAACATAGGAGAGTATGGAAACAAAATTAGCGCAGTAGGCAAATTTTGGTTCAACCCGACCACGCTTAGTACGGACAAGCAGGTTAGGGCAGTTCTGCAAAAGAACAAGGCAGCATTCGCGACCCACCAGCATGACTGTGGACGGATGACTGACTCCGTACAAATAACAGGACCTGACCCTAAACCCCCAAAACAGTATGGATTTCCCCAAGAGGCAGAGGGAGAAATCCCCAAGGTAATAGAAAGCTTATTAGAGCAGGGCGTACTTAGATCAGTAGCCTCCACTAATAATGCCCCGATTTGGCCAGTGAGAAAGCCCGATGGATCATGGCGACTGACCATCGATTACCGGAAACTCAACAAGATCACCCCCGCAGCAGCCCCCACAGGAGCAAGTCCCGAGACCATGCTCAAGCAGGGACTCAATTCCCGATTCTTTACGGTTTTGGATGTCAGTAATGGATTCTGGTCCATTCCATTGGCAAAGGCGTGCCAGTACAAATTTGCCTTCACCTTTAAAGCACAGCAGTACACGTGGACATGCCTGCCACAAGGCTTCCACAACTCCCCCTCCATTTTCCACCGACAGCTGGCAAATGGTTTAGCCAAATTCTCTCACCCCGAATGTCTGGTACAGTACGTAGACGACCTTCTACTGCAGACAGACACCAAGAAAGAGCACATTGAGCTTCTGTCCGAACTCCTGGAACTCTTACACTCAATCGGTTGTAAAGTCAACCCCAAAAAGGCCCAGATTTTGGAAGATAAGGTGATATATTTGGGAACAATTATCACACATGGTAAACGCGAGATCGAGCATAAAAGGATTGACTCGATTGCTAAATTGCCCCTTCCCCAGAACGTTTCAGCCCTCCGGTCGTTTTTAGGACTGGTTGGCTCCTGCCGAAACCACATTGACGGTTTCGCCAGCAAGGCAGCACCCCTCTCAGACCTCCTAAAGAAAGGAGCCCCCTGGGAATGGCTTCCACAGCATACGGATGCTGTGGATTCTTTAAACCAGGCACTCATAGCAGCCCCCGCACTACAAGTTCCAGACCCACTTTCCCCTTACGCCATAGAGGTAGCGACCACAGACCGCACCCTTTCGGCCGTGCTCCTCCAGGAACGGCACGACCAGTTAAGGCCCGTAGCTTACGCCTCCAGGCTTTTAGATGCTGTGGAGCAGGGATTTTCAGCCTGTGAGAGGCACCTGCTCGCAGTATTTTTCATATATTACCGGACTGAACCCCATCATGATTCTCACCGAACACACCCCCACCCAACTTTTACTGGATGGATGACTCAAGGACGGTACAGTAAGCCAGATTAGAGCAGCTAGATGGACCCTTCTCTTGCAGAGATGGGACATCACTGTTAAAAGGACAAAGCCGACAACTTACAGTACCCCGGAACCCCCCATGAATGTGAAATTATCTCTCCACACCACAACACAGGCCCCTTTATTGCGAAAACACCCCCTAGAAAGATAGGTAGTTCAACCCAGAGCCCCCAGCACACGGACACGTGTGAGCCCATAAAGATCTATGTGATTGGATCTTCCACAGTCTTGGATGGGAAGCGCATAACAGGTTGCGGTATATATGTTGAGGACGCGCAGGGACGTGCCCTCGAGGAAATATCGTTAAAACCTCCAGGCCACTTAGGCGCGCAGGCAGCAGAGCTCGCGGCCATCGCGTATATAGTGGAACACCCAGATTCCTTCCCCAGCCCAGCAGACATATACTCGGACAGCCTCTATGTCTGCAACAGCCTCATGGAATTCCTGCCCCTGTGGAAAGCAAGAGGATTTGTTTCCGCAGATGGAAAAACCCTCCCCTCAGCTCCATTGCTCAGTCACATTTTAGAGCAAGCACTGAACAGGACCTTTGGGATTATCAAAGTCCGCAGTCACCATCGTTCCTTGCCCCCTGGAAATGTGAAAGCCGACGCACTGGCTAAAGCAGGTTCCAGGCATGGATATTTTTGGACACCCCCCGAAAGCGCACCAGTGAGTGCAGTTCAGGTCTCACAGACAAAGATCGAGGATCTAGTGGAGGCCCAGAAGCAGGACAGCAATCTCAGGGAGATTGTAAAAGGAAAATATCCAGCACCCTATGAGAGGTTCAAAAATGCTCTGACCACACATGACGGTGTGGTGTTAAAAGACACCCTTTATGTGGTTCCTGAACAGGACAGGAATCAACTGATGTGTTTGTTCCATGACGGTCATGGACATCAGGGAATCGATCCCACTACAGCCCATCTCAAGCAGCTTTGTTGGTGGCCGAATTTAAAGGACGATGTAAACCACTACATCGAGAGTTGTCTTATCTGTGCCCAGAATAATCCGGACAGATATGCCATATAAGCTCAACTCAGCCACACCCGACCCGTTAATGGCCCCTGGACTAACCTCCAGATTGATTTTATAGGACCATTGCCCCCTTGCAGGAATGGCTTTAAATATGTACTTGTGGTAATTGACACATTTACGAAATGGGTGGAAGCATTCCCAGCCCGCACGAACACTGCAAAAACCACAGCCAAGATTTTGACCCACCACATCTTTACAAGATGGGGACACCCCCGCAGCATTGAATCCGACCAAGGCTCCCATTTTACGGGATGTGTCATGCAGAACGTCCTCACGATATTTGGCATCACCCAAAAATTCCACATAGCATACCACCACAGTCGAGTGGTATCGTGGAGCGCATGAATCGGACCCTAAAATCCACCCTCAGAAAAATGGTCCAGCAGAACACCACCACTTGGGACTCAGTCCTCCCTTTTGTGCTGATGTTTTTGCGTAAGACAATTTCTACTTCCACAGGTTACACCCCACACACTCTCATGACCGGACGCCCCATGAAAGGCACAGAATATTTATTAGGTTTATTCTTGACCAGCCACGAGGTGACGACCCTCACACATGAGAAAGCAGTAGAGCAATTAGTTGAAAATGTTAAAACGGCTCAGCTAGCAGCCGCAATAAAATTGGGCACCAGAAAGAAACAGAGCAAGGCTTGTTTCGACAAGACAGTGCATGCGACTGAGTACAGTACAGGACAGCAAGTTATGCTCTCCGTATATAACCCCAGCACATTCCTGTCACCAAAATACTCGGGTCCGTACTCCATTGCGGACAAAGTAAGCCCTTCCGTATATAAAATAAAGTATCGCAACGGTAAGACTGCGTGGTTCCATATCAACCAGCTGAAGGCATATGGAACACAGTCCAACCACGCACACCACGTCATGCTCGACGCAGCACACCACGCCCCGCCCACAGCCAACGTAACCCTACCATCCCCCAACACGTCCAGCCCAGCCATGGACTCTACCTCGACTCCACCCCGAAATATACACTCCGCCCCGGAACGCCCACAAACTGCAGCAGTAGAGACAGCGACTGTGACTCGGATGATAACCACAGCACGCCTCCCTACTATCTCCATGCAACAGGACCCACACCCAGCGATTCCGACTACGATCCGAGTGATCCCTTCATGATCACTTTCCTAAATAAACCCCACCACCGACCACCGAACTGCACTGACGACCCTGATTCTGTCCCCATACAGCTAGACACCAACTATTGGCACTGAGATAACTCGTTCCGACTCGTCCGCAACGACGAGAGCAACCCCAACTCACACCATGCAGCCCTTTCTGCCCTGATACACTCAAGAGTTTGGCACCCAGGAGAAGATGACAACCTTGGGTCTGACTCCCAAACCGAGAACCCCTTTGCGACCCTGTTCGCAACCGAGAACTGAGGCGTCCAGGTGATGTTTTAAAAGGAACCGCTTGAGAGAAGTGGTGTCCTTTCTGATGGAACCTGCAGCATGTTTTATGTTGTTTGTAAGTTTGTTAACTGTTATATGTCCGACAGGAAAAAAAAATTTCACTGCCCCACGCCTTTTCGGCCGAAACCTCTGAGGACTTGCCTACAGAGACTCACTATTGCCAGACACTAGTTCAGCGGAACTAGCTTGTCTGCAGAGACTGGTTAAGGTACCAGACGCCCGTTCATAACTGCTCTTCTGGTTCAAGGAAGGAACCCCTACGGCAGCCCCACCACGATGACTACATTTCTTGCCCATTCTTGTCGGTTGTGCAGGCAATGGAGAAATGGCTTGGGACCCGCCCTGCCTGGGAACCCCCCCCTCTGGTCCCCCTCCCTTACGCTTGGGTAGGGGAGACACGGCATTGGTAGCCGTCCTACCCGGGGACTCCATCTAACTCTTACCCGTCGCGGCCCATACGTACCTCATTTTGGAAATTTTAGTTCAAAAAGTTTTGTTTTGTTTCAGGTAACCCTTAGGTTGCCATCCACATGCTATTTACATCCTGAAACGTTTGGATGGTAAATTGCACAGTCTGCGAGACGGCTCGCACTGGTTCATTAGTTGGAAGTGTGTCTTGTCCTAAAATTCGGTAAAAAAAAAAATGAGGGAGTCACGCATTGTGACCAATTATAAAGGGAGTAATTGGCACTAAAGGACAGACAGACTATCGTACGAGATGTTAAACCAAGATAGTTACAGACACTATGCTTGTTTCCACAGAACTCCAGAAGCTCCAGGACCGGAGAAGAGAAGGAAAGAAAAGAAGAAGCACCATGGGGACATCCTCCGGATGGCTTATCTTTATGGACATTTGGTTGCGCGTGAACGTGAACCCCATGACCTCAAGCCCCCCAGCCGTTAATGTTTCACTTCCCACAGTACCCAGAGCCCAGTCACCAGCGACACCACACCATCTTGGTGTGCCAGGTTTCTAACCTGGTACTCCCTGTCCTATGTAATAGAAATCTTACTGATACTGGCGATACTCTGCTGCATCGTGCAGACTATGCATCTAAGAAAATGGAGAAGAAGAGCCTACCGCGCTCGAACCCCGGTATATAGGATCAGGTCCCCTATCTTCGGATACGACCAGACCCCCGACCCCCACGATCTATAATAAAGAGCATTCATTTGCGGTTTTATTGTAAATAAAGAAATGTAAAGAACTGTTCATGAGCAAATTGTACGATCCTGAGCTTGACTGCCAAGCCAGGAAAAATGTGTATAAACTGCTATGATTTTGTTTGTATGGTTGAGGAAGTTAGAATAATGAAATGTTTAAGTGAGTGTAGTGTATTAAGAATAGTTCGAGGTTCCCAGTTTATTGTTTTGTAATGCATGACCCTGTTTGACATAGCGCCCCTTAGAATTGGGGTTTTTCACAGTAACTTCACTTGAAGCCTACTTGTGACAATAAGCGATTTTCATTTTTCATTTTCAATTGTCAGTTAAAATTTTTTTTGCATAGTTATGGTCAGCATAGAGGCCATCAAAGAAGTGCCCCCCAGGTCAGGGAATGGAAAGCAACATAGTTATGTAATCCTTCACGCTTCGCGTTAGGATCACAAGGAGGGAATGTAGCCACCTAAAGTGGCCAACTCCCGATTTAAAATGGCGAACGGCAAAGGCTGATGGGAAAGTCAGCCAACAAGACAAAAACCAGCAGCTGCAGGTTTGCTGTGTATTTACCTCTGCAAAAAAACCAGACAACATCGATACCAGCGGCCATCAGCATAACAAAGTAACAGCTATCTGCATACTGATGAGCAATCCCCGGGAACAATAAGTAACATTTTGGACACACAAAGCAAAGCCAGACTCCTCGGCGCCAGCAGGAGCCAACACAAAGGAGGTGAACGAGCACCTCAAGACCGCCCATCGATCAGGGAACCGCTCCAGTATTGGAGAAAATCGAACTAAGCGATTGGGACAAAGTCCAATCACTTGGGACCAGGTACAGGGTCTGCCCCGAAAGGCGGGAAGCCCCTGGGGACTATAAGAGTTAAGCCCCAAGTTCAAATCGCTCTTCTTCACCTCCTCGCTCTCTTCACGCTCTTCTTCCTGCCCGGGTCACCCAGCAACAACAAACCAACATTGACCATGACGGTGCAATGACTCCAGTGATCATCGAACTCGTAAGTCTTAATTCAACACTCGCTACGAGATAGGCGCTCCTAGCTACCAATCCGTACCAACTTCGAATCCCGTAGTCTCAGAACCCGAACGAAAGGCCATTTGTTCCCCTGACCTGGTGGGCCAGTCCAAAGTTAAGTATAGGCCTGCTAGTTGTAGAAGTAGCTTAGACGTAGAATTTGTGCACGAGTAGCGATTACTGTGTATAATAAATGTGCCTTGATTTAAATCTTACTAATCGGTGTATTGGATTATTGATCATTACTCGGACTTGAACCTCGTGGCGGTATCATAAAGATACCTGGCAACTCGAGAGCAAAGGTAATAAAACAGAGCAATTGAACTAAGGCAAAGTTAGCAACACAGCGTAGTGGCCCATCCTGCCACAGCGGAGGCATTGTCGCGCTTTGGCCGGACATTGCCGCTTTAAGCGGGTGGAGCCACAGTTGCCGCACGTCGTGACATCATGGTGTTCGTTGCGCCACCGCGCATGCGCAGTGCGATCCTGTGTAGAGCGCATCTGCGCATCCTGTCCCTCTGCGTCGACGTCCCCTCTTTTGGCGCGTACAAGCGCGGGAGGTCTCGGAAAGCGCGCAAAATGGCCACCCTCATCCGGGCCACGGGCCGGGAGGACCTCGATCGACTGGACCCGCTCCACCTCGTAGGACCCCTGCTGTGCCGATTCGGCCGCCTGCATTTGGGAGTACCGGCTGGTCGCGTTCTCATGGAGGACGCAGGTCTCGATGGCAGTCGCTAGGGTGAGGCGCTTTATTTTGAGGAGCTGCTGGCGTAGGGTGTCCGTGGTGTCCCCAAAAACTATCTGGTCACGAATCATGGAGTCGGAGGTGGCACAGGACTGCGCGAGGATACGGAGGTGTGTCATATAAGATTGCAAAGGCTCATCCTTACCCTGCAGGTGCTGCTGGAAGAGGTACCTCTCGAAGCTCTCATTAACTTCCACGCTGAAATGTTCCTCAACTTTAGAAGCATCGTCTTGTATTTTGTCTTGTCCTCGCCTTCCGCGAATGCCAGGGAGTTGTAGATGTGGATGGCGTGTTGACCCACCGTGGAGAGGAGGAGGGCGATCTTCCTGGTGTCTGATGCATTCTCCCTGTCAGTGGCTTCTAGGAAGAGCTGGAAGCGCTGTTTAAACAGCTTCCAGTTGACGCCAAGTTTTCCAGTGATTCGGAGCAACTGTGGCGGGCTGATGTTCTCCATGGAGCAGGATGGCGGATTTCTGAAAGGGTGCAGGTAGGTCTCACAGTCGCTGGCTAGCTTCCACTACTGGTATCATGTCGTGTTGGGTGTTCCGATTCACAAATGATCCAACACGGCTGTAGATGGTACAACTCTGTTTTATTGTCTTAAACAATAACAACTAATAACTGCTGGCTGAGGTTCGTGCTTCACCAGCTAACCTGTGGACCCAGCCCTTTCACTATCTTGGTGAGGCACTCAGCACATGCTGTATGTCTGAGTGGCACGCTGTGAGCTCTGAGCTATCTCCTGGTAGAAATGAGCGGGAACTGTGGTGTTCCCTGTTTTATAGTGCGTGTGCTCTCACTGGTGATTGGCTGCGATGTTGTGTGTGTGTTGGTTGGTCCAACTACCTGTCCATCAGTGTGTGTGTGATTGCACCATGATATGCTAATGTGGATATCATGACAGAATATTGCCAGAAAAGGTGATAATATGTGGGATTAGTGGTGAAAGGAGTAGTGTGCCACTATGTAAGGTAGTGTTAGCGAGTCCAATGAAAGGTGAAGTAGTGGTAAGGATAATAGAGAAATGACCATTTTCAGGGGTACAGTTTACCCTGGGTAATGATATAACTGGATTACAGGTGGGAGTGATGACTACTGTGGTTGCAAAGCCAACTGAGGTGTTGCAAGAACCATATGCTGGGGTGTTTCCAGATTGTGTAGTAACAAAGCCACAGATTGAGACAGGACATCAAGGAGTAAAGATACGGAGACTGAGGTTCAGTTATCAGAAACAATCTTTGACCAGATGATTGATAAAGAACAAGTGCAGGTGGAGGATGAAGCGGATATCTTTAGTTCAGGAAAGTTGGTTCAGTTACAGCAGAAAGATTCAGAAATACAGCAGTCTTTTCAGAAAAAATGCACAGAAGAAGAATCTGAGTGTCAACCGGAGTGTTATTACATTAGAAATAATGTATTAAGGGCAACACGGTGGCACAGTGGTTAGCACTTCTGCCTCACGCCGGCGAGGTCCCAGGTTCGATCACGGCCCTCTCCGTGTGGAGTTTGCACATTCTCCCTGTATCTGCGAGGGTCTCACTCCCACAACCCAAAAGATATGTAGGGTAGGTGGATTGGCTATGCTAAATTGCTCCTTAAAAATAAACTTCAGGGAGAGATTAACTAGTTATGATGAGTTGGCGAGAAAGCATTTAAAATTATCATAGCATGTGATGGAAAAAGAAGTTATAAGAAATCAAAAATTGGTAGTTTTGTTAGTGGTGTATTAGTATTATTACCAGTGGTAGCTGAACCATTAAAAGCAAGATTTTAAGTTCGCCTTGAGAGGGTCACTGTTGGGGTTCGCCCGGAGGTGGCAACCGTTCGTCGACTTCTTCGCGGAAAATTAATCGTCAGCAGAAGGGTTGGGGGGGGGGGGGCTATTTTAGCTTAGAATAGGGTGTCAATAAAGGTGGGACCTGTAAGGGAGGGTGACGGCTTTTGCCCTATGTGTATAGTTTCATGTGCATTGTTTATTTTGTTGTTGTTACAATACCAAAAATACCTCACTAAAATGTTTATTAAATCAAATCGAAAGGAAATTGAATGAGGTGATTATTTTATAAGAAGGCCAGATGGAGGGAAAGCCCAAATCACGTCCTTAGGCCGTACAGTTGGCCTTGGTCAGATGGCCCCATGGCATGTGAAAACAGAAGCTACTGGGAAGTTCTTACTTAATACCATCAACGAGAAGAGAAGTTCCGAGATTTCTGTGTGTGAATGGTTTCTACCAGATATTTGTGACACATTTTAGCATTGCTGACTGAAATTCTGAAAAGCACAGGAAATCTATTGGACGTCAAAACATCAAGAGGCATTAAACAATTTGAAAATTGTTACCCACCGCACCTGTTTTGGCGACACTGAATTATGCCAAGCAATTTAAACTGACAGTTGATGTGACTGAAATTACCGTTGCTGCTGCGCTGTTACAAGAACAAAGAACAATACAACGCTGGAACAGGCCCTTCGGCCCTCCAAGCCTGTGCCAGCCATGATGCCAACCTTTGCCAAAACCCTCAGCACTTCCTTGTGCCGTATCCCTCTATACCCTCCTATCCATGTATTTGCTGAGATGCCTTTTGAACACCATTAATGTATCTGTTTCCACAACCTTCCCTGGCAGTGCGTTCCAGGCACTCACCACCCTCTGCATAAAAAAATCTGCCTCGCATATCTTGAAGATGATGAAGTGACAGTAAGATCTGTTGCTTATTTTTCCAGAAAATTAAATATTCATCAAAAGAAGTATTCAGCCATCGAGAAGACGTTGAGTTTGATAGTGATATTTCAACATTTTGACATTTATGTTGCTTACAATTCATCAGAGATACTTGTATATACACAGACCATAATCCATTAAAGTTTCTGGAGAAGATTAAAGGTTAAAATTAAGAACTGTTTAGATGGAGTTTATTGCGCCAATCATTCAACGTGAAAATTATACATGTAGCAGAAAAGAAAACGCGATTGTAGATGATTTCTCACGACTTTGGGATGCAAGAACGATGGAAAGTTCAAAGTTGGAAAAGAAAGACTGAAATGGACCAAACTAATGTTTACATTTGCATGCTTAAATAATAAGATATGTATCTTATGGATTACTATTAGTGTTTAAAGTTGAAAAGATGTTGGGAAAATGAAGCCATCTTTTTATATTGCTCGTTCAGTTTTTGAAGCGGGATGGTGTGATGAATTTGGAAATTCTTTTATGTATTGTATTATAGGTTTGTTGCAGTAACATTATTAAAATAACTAGGGTTAAGGTATGTCTGCAAAACTGTGATTAAGGGGTTAACAGCTAGGCAGGCTGTGATGTCACTCATGGGAGGGCCTGTGTCTGTTTTTAGTTTCGCTTTTAGAGTTCTACACAAGGTTCTGAGGAAAGGAGTTGTGTTTCTTAGATTGGCTTCTGAAAGCTTCTCTCCAAGCGCTTTGTGAATAAACCTGTAAGCCACTAAGTGTTAACTTTATTAATAAGTGCATTTGATCTGTATGTCGATTTTGCTTTATTGAAATTTTAGAAGGAGATGGGAAAGTAAACATTCTTCATTTTATTTTTCTAGGAACTGTTTGATTAACTATTAATTGAAAAGCTGGTTTTTTTTGGATGTTAATGTGGTTAATCATGTGTTAAAGTTTGTTTTAACACAAAAGATCCTTATTCGTCAGTGGAATCATAGTTTTCTCACATCTTACAAATTGAAAAATTGTTGGGGTCCAGTTTCCTAAAAAAATTGGGGGTTGGGCCTTGTGCCAAAACAAGAGTCTGAGGCCTAAGACTCCAGCAGACCTAGAGGGATACTGGAGTCACAACTTGAGGAGAGCACAGTTTTGTCAAGAACTTCATAACATCGAGAGGTTAGAGCTCTGTGTCAAGGGGGAAAGATCTATCTTCCTGCTTGATTGTATTAAGACGGGGGAGTGGGGTGTGGGCAGGGGAAGTGGGGAGGTGAAGACAAAAGCCTTCAGTTTGGACCTTCAGGCTGCATGGGTGTTGCAGTGCTGCCCTCCTCGGTGTCAGGCTGGAGGTGTGTATCTCACAGGGAGGAAGCCAGATGGGCTGGGCAACCCCAAGGTCTCCTGAGTGGAAGGCTGCACGCTACACTCTTCCCTATGGGTGCCCGGGGGCCTCTGGGCTCCTCCATGGGATAGAGGGACAGCTGGAGTGAGATCCAGAAGCCCTGCTGACCTCTGGCCTGCACCATACAGTTGAAGCCCTGTATCATGGAGCTCATGCCTTCAGCAATGGAGCTCATGACCTGAACAATAGAGCGGACATCCCCGCCTAGGAGTGCACGTCCTGCATCAAGATCACTGCAGATGCCATCCTCGCAGTGTTGGCCTCGTTATGTAGGAGTGATGCCACCATCTCTTTGGACAGGAGGCAATGAGACTCCTCCAGTCAGCCTTATAGCCTAATGAGGGATGCTGTCATCCCTTCCCGATATTTACACCTATATTTGTAGCTCCAACAGCTCTGGGATGACCGGACAGAGGGGTCAGCAGAGTTCTTGACTCTGACATCCTTCCGATTGCTGTGGATCTTCAGCAGTGAGGTGCTCATCAGTGAATGACCCGGAAGCCTGCATACTAGTTAATCCCACCAAGGTGTGAATATCTGTGTTGGTGGAGTGGGCGGGAGACAGCTGTGATGCCTCCTCGATGCTTCTCTCTGAGATGTCTCCCTCAGAGCTGCTCACGTCTGTGGTGTCCAGAAGGGGCAACACGGTAGCACAGCGGTTAGCGCAGTTGCTTCACAGGTTCGATTCCCGGCTTGGGTCACTGTCTGTGCGGAGTATGCACGTTCTCCCCATGTCTGCATGGGTTTCCTCCCACAGTCCAAAGATGTGGTTAGGTGGATTTGCCTTACTAAATTGCCCTTAATGTCCAAAAAAAGCAGGTTAGATGGGGTTACGGGGATAGGGTGGAGGTGTGGGCTTAGGTAGGGTGCTCTTTCCAAGGGCTGGTGCAGACTCGATGGGCCGAATTACCTCCTTCTGCACTGTAAATTCTATGAAATCTATAAGGCACGAGTATGGTCTAGACAGGTTGACTAATTGACCTGCAAGGGGAGCGAGATGGAATTAGTGCATCACAGGGGCAGATGGGAGTAAGTTAACTCCTGTGAGGTTTGCACTATGGCTGCACGTGTTGGGGGTTCTCACTTTTGCCACTTGCTCCCAGCTCGCCCTCTGCACAGGTGCGGTCCAGCTTCTCGCTGGCCAGCTCAAGGGCTCTCTCCTCAAAGGCCATTAGTGTTTTCAGCTCAGGCATGACTCCGGCAGGCTGTACCCACTCACGCTTGTTGTGCTCGGGTTTGTCCTGCAATGAGACAGGTGGGGAGAGTATAGGTGGGACTCTTGCCAGGTCAGATGGTGATGAAATCTGGCATGTGTGGGTGTTGGAACCCCGTGAGGAGGCTGTGAGACAGATCACTGCGGAGGTGTGATGGGTGAGTTAGGGGGTGCAGCGGGAGGCATGAGGAGGCAGACTTACCCTGGCTGCACGAAGAAGGTCACTCATCTTCTTCCGGCACTGTAGCCCTGTCCTCTTATAGAGCGAGCCGGCGCTCACTATGGTGGCCACAGTCTCTGAGGTGGGTTTGGTGACCTTGCGAGTTGGACTTCTGGCCGCCCACGGGTAGAGGATGTCATGCCTCTGCTCGACGCCATCCAGTAGTTTGGTGAGGGCCCCCTCCGTCCTGGCCGCCACCCTCATCCCCCACCCCACCGACTGGACTCAGAACACGTGCTGGGGAGGTGTTTAAAAAGAACACCCCACTTATTACAGAGATTCAGTTTTCCCAGGACGAACAAATCAGAGGTAAGGAACCACGAGCGCTGTGTGAAACATGTGGAAGATGTTGAATATATGGTGAGCCTTTCCCGCTGTCGTTACTGGCGGGATTCTTCCTGGTTTTCTCCCTGATTTTTTGGCAGTGTGTCATTATTTTAAAAAAAAATTTAGAGTACCCAATTCATTTTATCCAATTAAGGGGCAATTTAGCGTGTTCAATCCACCTACCCTGCACATCTATGTGTTGTGGGGGTGAAACCCACTCGAACACGGGAGAAAGTGCAAACTCTACACGGACAGTGACCCAGGGCCAGGATCGAACCTGGGACCTCAGCGCGTGAGACTGCAGTGCTAACCATTGCGCCACCGTGCTGCCCTCAGTGTGTCATGCCGCCGGCCCTGGTGGCAGAATCTGGTTCACAAATTTCAGGCACTTAGAATAATTCTTTTTCCCCACGTGAAAAGCTGTGCCTGAGGCATGAAGCGACTGATTCACCCACCCTGGGGGTCATCTGAACACTTCATGAAGGAGGCCACAGTGTTTAAACTGCTCCACAGCACTTGCTCTCAGTCAAGCCAGCAGGATGGCAGCGAGGAAAGCAGCTCCTCGATTTATGGAACGGACCCTCAGCTGTTTGCTGGATGCCGTGAAGGAGAGGCGGCCTACCATCTACCCCCGTGCTGGCCTACAATCTACCCCCCGTGCTGGCCTACAATCTACCCGGGCTGGCCTACAATCTACCCCCGGGCTGCCGGGAGGCCCTCCAGCAAGGTGACGAATTCCACCAGAGAGACAGTGGAAGCACTGGTCAGTGCTTGACCAAGAGGCTGGGGGTGCAATGCCGAAAGAAGATGAACGATCTACTCGGTTCCAGCAGGGTACATGCTCCCTGTCTGCTCTCTGCACTCCACCTTGCTGTCACCCTTCGGAATGTCACCTCGCTCCCACATGCTGCCACTTATCAGAACCCCAACACTCAATCTCCCACCAGCATCCTCAAACCCCCAATAGCACTCCTCACTCCCACCTGGTCTCCGTCCTCTGGATCCTCAGCAGCCTCTTCCTCCATGGACTTGTGTCACTCCTTGAGGTCATCCTCATGAAGATTGTTGCCCTGCTGCAGTGCCAGATTACATTGGGCACAACAGACCACCACAATGTGGGAGACCCTCCGGGGGCTGGAGGGCCCCACCGGATTGGTCAAGGCAGCGGAAGCACACCTTCAGGAGGCTGATGCACTGCTCTATGACAGATCGGGGGGCATAGAGAGCCTTGCTGTATAGGGCCTCTGCTGCAGTCTCTGGCCTCCGCACTGATGTTGTGAGCCAAGAATCATAGAATCCGTACAGTGCAGAAAGAGGCCATTCGACCTATTGAGTCTGCACCGGCCCTCTGAAAGAGCAGCCTATCGAGACACACACTCCACCCTATCCCCGTAACCCAGTAGTGTCTTTTTTGGACACTAAGGGGCAATTTATCATAGCCAATCCACCTAACCTGTACATCTTTGAACTGTGGGAGGAAACCGGAGCACCCGGAGGAAACCCACGTAGACATGGGGAGAGCATACAAACTCCACACACACAGTCACTCAAGGCTGGAATTGAACCAGGGTCGCTGGTGCTGTGAGGTAGCAGTGTGAACCACTATGCCACCATGCTGCCCTACAGCCTGGGGTGAACCTTGAAAATGCCAGGGATCTGCGATTGTCATGCACGCTCCCTGGAAAACGTGCACACACGTGCATGAATTGCATCTGGTGGTCACACACCCGCTTTACATGGAGGGAGTGGAACCCCTTCCTGTTTATGAAGGGGGCTCCCTGATGCCATGGGGGACGCAGTGTTGCATGGATACAGTCGATCACCCCGGACCTGTGGCAGACCAACTCTGTTGCTGAAGCCTGTAGCCTTCTCATCTTGCTGGGCCTGGTCCAAGTTGAAATGAATAAAGTCCAAAGGCCCTGCATAGATCATCCATCACTTCACAAATGCATTAATGGGCTGATGCCAGCTAAATGTCACCCATGGAGCCCTGGAACGACCCTGTTGTGTAGAAATTGAGGTTGACATGATCTTTATGGCCACAAGAAGCTGGTATCCTCCGCCATTTCATGGCACCAAGCCGGCAAGGATATGGCACAGGTACCGCACAGACTCCCTGGTGAGGCAGAGTCTCCCACGGCACATGTTGTCTGACAGCTACATGAAGGACACTCAGGCCTTGTACACCCTCTGTCTTCTTCTGCGCCTTTGTGTCCCCTGTACATCTGGTGCGGCCTCCAGCCACTGAGCCTGCCCTGCGGCCCGTGATTGTGTCACTGGGGAGGGCCCGGGAAGATCACATTCCAAAATCTTGCTGGCTGGCGCAAACCCTGTTTTTGGCCCCTCGCAAGGGTCTAGCGGCCATGACGGGGTTTGCGCCTGCGGCTAATGGGCCCGTTAAATCCTGCCCTCCAGCTCAGAATCTTTCTCACACAAAGGTGCAGAAGGCCACAACCAATATCATTGCTAACAAACTGTTGGGTAGCAGTAAAAAAGATTTATTCAGACAATCCTCCCCCCACTTCAATTCCTTACAGCAGCCAAAAATAAGGTCATACTTATTTTTAAAAGAACCTGCTTTTTTAAAAACGAAACTGAATTGAGACGTTTTATTATTTTTTAAAAATTCTGATTAAGGGGCAATTTAATGTGGCGAATCCACCTTCCCTGCAAATCTTTGGGTTGCGGGTGTGAGACCCACACAGACACAGGGAGAATGTGCAAACTCCAAACGGACAGTGACCTGGGGCTGCATTAATGAATAACTCTGTTAGATAAAACTACTTTTACTTTTTCTTCCCTTCCCAGTATGTTCCATGTTTGGGCCGCACGGTAACTATGAGGGAAGGCACCTCTGTCTTGTTCTGTTTAGATCCTAATGAAGTACACGAGGACATTGTGTTATTAATTTTCATTCCCTGCCTGTAGAAAGCTTTGGCCTTGTGCTAGTGCTTTAAAACTGAGCTTGATATCTCAATGCTTTGAGTGCAGAGTTTACTGTAAATATGGAATTATACGACTTGCTGAATTTCCGGTTAATCTTTTCTAAATAAATTGATTTCTAAAATTACAACAGTGTCTCGTGTGCTGTGGTCCTGCTTATGGAGACTGGATTGAGCTCGTATGAAGTATAGGACATATCCCCAAAAGCTGAAAGGGTGAGCCAGATAGTGTGAGCTGTCCATTTGCTGGCAATGTTATAAAAAGCTTACTTACATTTGAAAGGGTAGACTCTTTCCAAAGTATGAGAATTTGGGACCACCCACCAGAATCATCTCAGATATCAGGACTAGTATAATCCCAAATTGGTTAGAAAACGCGTAACAGTGACCAGAATGAAATTAGTTAATTTTAATATAATTAAGCAAAGAATGGTGAGATGCACACATTTAGTTAAAGTAATATGTAATACATACTCTGCAACCTTCTGGAAATATCCTGCAGGTGGGATTACGTGACCGCCAACACTTGGTAATGATTCAGCAAAAAATGCAGCAATCTGGGGATTGAGGAAGTTTAAAAAAAATATATAATTCCACACTGCTTTTTAATGTATGAAAAATGTAAGCCAGACACCTGAATTCAAGAACATATAGTGATGTATTTGCACTTAGGCCAAAATCCACAACTTTCCAACCTCCCCAATGGCTCATTGGTCTGCACTGAGCCAATGAAACAGCAAAGATTCAGCCAGTGTACATTGGGTTGTACAACTGATGCCACTGCTTACGGCCAGAGTTTTGAATATGGCTCACTATCCATTCACGTCGTCTGGAAAATGGGTGTGAAAATCTGTGTACCCAGCGACAGTGAAGGAAAGGCGATATATTTCCAAGTCAGGAGGGTGAGTGACTTGGAGGGGAACCTCCAGGTGGTGGGTGTCCCCAGGTATCTGCTGCTCTTGTCCTTCTGTAGATGATGGCGGTTGTGGGTTGGAAGGTGACAATAATCAGCCTTCATATTCCTGTCCCCTAGAATTTCCATTCTGTATAGTTTTACTTAGTCATATGACACAACATTATCTTTCCATGGTACTGACCTTACGATTTTTCTTTTGTACTTCATCAATGACAGTTTTCACTTCATTTGCATAGGCCAAGGCTGGATCAGGATGATCCTCCCTGAACATTCCCCGGTATGTATCGGGAATAGGCACCTGTCCAGAAAGTAATATGTGGTTTAACTGAAAGGAAGGTCACAAAATAAATGGTTTAACAAGTATTGCAGTTTAATTACTAGACTTCAACATACCACATGAACCCAATCCTTTTGAGGTCTTAGACTCCGGAATTTATAAGGACTGATATCTATCAATAAATTAAGGTGTCCATGGTAGGCACTTTGAATACAAAGAAAGTAATTACATAGTCAGTCACATGCACATCACATTAGAGTAGAACTGCAGTTGAATGCAATATGGACTTAAATATTGGAATTATCATGTTAAACCTAATGCGACTGTGCATCACGGCACCAAGGTCCCAGGTTCGATCCCGGCTCTGGGTCACTGTCCGTGTGGAGTTTGCACATTCTCCCCGTGTTTGCGTGGGTTTCGTCCCCCACAACCCAAAGATGTGCAGGGTAGGTGGATTGGCCACGCTAAATTATCCCTTAATTGGAAAAAATGAATTGGGTACTCTTAAATTTATTTTTTAAAAACCTAATGCTACTTTAAGCCATGCAACACAAGCAGTATACCATTCAAAAGACAACTGGTTCACATTGAAAACTTACTAAAGAAAACAGATACATGGAAATTTATATTAGCACATAATTTCACAAATTTTTATAAGCTAACTTACTGGTCTACAACAACAATGTCTTCGTGTTGGGTATATTGTTGAGCTAGTCTGAGAGCAAGATCATTTGCCTCTGAACTGTAATGTGGTTAAGAAAAGAAAACTCACATCATTGTTTTAGTTTAAACTTTCTGCATGAACAATTTGAACATACAATCTGAATTCCAGTTACATTAGTACCCAACAAATCAACAATTTAACGATCATTATGCATAGAGAATTTAAAGAAAATGCTCATTGCGAAGCTCATTGATAAAGTAACTTTTCTTCATTTTGCAGTTGTTGCATTACATTTGATATACATATTGGGCAGAATCTTCTTAAACGCCGGGAGATCCTGCTCCCGGGATCTGCCCGGCTCGCAATGCCCCATGAGATTAAACGCGATCTTGCAACATGTTATGATATAAATCTCGCCCATTGTGGGCGGGATCATTTTTTTGCAAATCTGCATAATTAGAGCAAGTCAGCTGTTCTCACTTTAATGTGCAATTTCCCGAGGTACTTGAAGCTTTGGCATTGATCCCCTTTGCCTTGGAGACCTTGGGCGAGCGCTGTTCAGCACTGGTCCCCACAAACAGGGACCAGACGGAATGGCACTAGCGGGGGTTCTCCCAGGGGATCGGAGGCCCCCAGCTGCATGCCCTTTGGAAAGTGTGGTCCCCTGGCATGGCTAGTGCCACCTGGGCACCCTGGCAGTGCCAGTCTGAGGGGGAGGGGTGGGGACCCCTCCATAGTGTAACCAGGCTGGCGGGTTGCTTCACGGGCCTTGGAGCTTCCCAGTGTACAAAACGTGGCCGCGTGTTCCCCACTAAGGCTCCTTATACAACGCGAGTTGCGTTGTATAGCCCTGTGTTTCCCTTGTGGCTATAAGACTTGCTACGAGACTTTGTTCCCAATTAGTTAAATCGCGCCCTTAGAAATATTTTGGTCAAATCGCACCCTTAGTCTCCCAGCTCAGATCACAGTGACAAACTAAGTTTTATTTCAATTATCTTAATCACAAGGGTAAATGTAAGAAAAACTGAATTTCAAACCACCCAGAATTCATAAACATGGAACTCAAATTATTATATGAAATGATTAAAAATATTACAAATCAACAAAAACATATTTAACAAATTGAAAGAAATATATTTTACCCAGAGTTCACAAAATAGAAAACCGATAGGTTCTGTGGTAATGTCTCCGATAATTTCTTTGCATAATGGACTATATTGTCATGTAGAAACCGTGCATTTGTGTTCAATTTTGCCATTTGCGTGCATCCAGCTTTCACAACATCTGGGTGACAATGTCCAACTATAAAAGGGAAAACAGATTTATAGGCAGGAAGACTGTTTCACATGCAGCTTCATACTTTAAAGTAAAAGACAATGAGCGGGATTTTCTGCTTCAACTTTACTGTCCCGCCCGTAACGATTCCCGCAGCGGGTGAGACAGGACAATCCCTCCTGGTGTTGCATCTGAGTAAACTTGCAGCCATTAAACCAATTAAGCAGACTTCAGGTGGCGGCCGTGTGGTGATCAGTCACACACAGGGTAGCTCCTGTTTGAAGGTCTCGGTTTTGACACTATCTGCCCGATTAATGGATTCATTGGTCAGAAAGTTTGTGGAATAAGTTTTGGGGAATGAATTGTCCACTGAAGCAGGTTACTAGACATGACAGAAGCCGAATAAGGCGACGGTATTGGAGATGGAGGGTCTGCGTGGCACAGTTGCAGAAGACGAGGTAGAGGAGGGGGGGGGGGCATCAT
The DNA here is from genome assembly GCF_047496885.1 of Scyliorhinus torazame. Taxonomy (NCBI): domain Eukaryota; kingdom Metazoa; phylum Chordata; class Chondrichthyes; order Carcharhiniformes; family Scyliorhinidae; genus Scyliorhinus; species Scyliorhinus torazame. Next base: position 254,990,634 of record NC_092713.1, on the reverse strand, counting down.
TGCCATCCACCCCATTGCTCATGGCGCAATTGGTGGGATTGTTTAAAGGAGAACCTTGGCAGCATGGGCTAGAGATGCGGGAGGACAGGTTGAAGTGTGGTTGCCCCAATTTGTCGTGCCATGGAGTGGGTGGAGAAGCTCCTGGAGTCGCAAAGTGCCATGATTCAAGAGGTGGAAAGGGCGGTCACAGACCACAGTGATCAAATTGTGGAGTTAGAGGCAGAGGTGACAATGCTGGGTGTGGTCTGCAAGGAGTTGAAAACAAGGCTAGACGACCAGGAGAATCGGTCCAGGCAGCCAGAATATACACATTGCGGGCCTGCCAGAGGGGATGGAGGGAACCAGTGCCGTGGCTTATGTGTCAAAGGTGTTGGTGAAGCTGGTGGATGAGGGGGTCTGTGAGAAGGCCCCGGAGGTAGATTGGCCATATCGATCGTTAAGGCAGAGGCCGAGAGCAGGGGAACCACCGAGGGTGGTGATAGTGAGAATGCATCGATTCCAGGTGAATGAGCAGATCTTGAAGTGGGCGAGGACGATGCGAGACTGTATTTGGAAGGGCCAGCATATCTGACTATACTAAGACAATGGTGCTGACCTGGCCAAGCGGCGGGCTGTCTTTAATTGGGCCACGGCAGTATTCTTCCAAAATAAGGTCCGGTTTGGCTTGCTGTACCCGACCAAACTTTGGGAAACTTTTAAGGGGAAGGAGGACTATTTTACGCTGCCTGAAGAGGTACAAAAGAGCATGGTTTGGAGGAGGGTTGATTGGGGGAATGTTTTCCAATGTTTTGGGTTTTATGAAATGTGTGTATAATATTTACCAATTTTTTTTGATTGTCACATAGATTGTCTTGTTAATATTTTACAATGGTCGAGGGGGCGGGGGGAAGGGTCGGAATCCTAGGTGTCTCTCTCCTGTTAGTTCAGGGACAATCTAGGTGAGGGTTTGGGTCTAGGGTGGGATTCCGGTGAAGGAGGTGAAGGAGGGGAGAAGGGCAGTTTGGGCGGAGGCCATTGTTTCAGTCTTCAGGTGGGAGTTGTGACGCTTGCAAGCATGCTGGTGAATGGAAGCAATATGGAGTGGGTAGCTGAGGGGATGTGGTGAGTGGCGGTGGGATTGGCTGGGGGGAAGGGGGATTTGGGGAGGAGGGTGCTGATGATACAGGTGGGTCAGATAGTTTATTGGCAAAGGCAGGGCAGAGGGAGGTGGGCGGCCATTTTGGGTAGACTCGGACGAGAAAGGAAAATGGGGGCATCACGGTGGCGCAGTGGGTAGCATTGCTGCCTCACGGCGTCGAGGTCCCAGGTTCGATCCCGGCTCTGGGTCACTGTCCATGTAGATTTTACACATTCTCTCTGTGTTTGCGTGGGTTTCGCCCCCATAACACAAAAATGCGCAGGTTAAGTGGATTGGCCACACTAAATTGCCCCTTGATTGGAACAAATGAATTGGGTAAACTAAATTTTTTAAAAAGAGGAAAAAAAAAGGAAAATGGGAGCAGAGATGGTTTTGTGATGGATTGGGATGGCAGATTTAAATTGGGGAAAGTCAGTAATCCCCGGTCAGAATAGCGACTTGGAATGAATGGGAGTTGAATGGGCCGGTGAAGTGTTCTCGGGTATTTGCGCATTAAAATGTTTGAAAGGGGAGGTGGTACTCCTTTATGAGACACACCTGCAGATTAAGGACCAGGTGAGTTTGCGAAAGGGATGGGAGGGTCAGACATTCGGGATTTAAGTCCAGGTCAAGAGGGCTCGCTATTCTATTAAGAGGGGACATTTATGATGGCTAGGGAGGTGTGGGACCCGGGGGGCGGTTTATAATGGTCAGTGGGGTGCTGGAGGGGACCACGGTAGTGCTACTAAACGTCTATGCGTCTAATTGGGGTGACGGGGAATTTGTTAAGTGGATGGTGACAGACATCCCGGATCTGGATGCACATATGTTAATAATTAGCGGTGATTAGAGCCCAAGGACAATGATTAGGTCGGGAAAGGCGAAGATGTAGGGGAGTTTATGGAACAAATGGTGGGGGGAGGTGGATCCTTGGAGGTTTAGACATCCGGATGGGAGGGAGGGAGTTTTTGTACTTTTCCCATGTGCATCGTGTTTACTCCGTATATATTTTTGGTGGGCAACTCGATTCTCCCGGGTTGGTGGGGGTCCCGGCGCTGAGGAGTGGCGTGAACCTCTCCGGCGTCGGGCCGCACCTTCAGGGGCTAGGCCGGCGGCGGAGTGGTTTGCGCCGCGCCGGCCAGCGGGGAAGGGGCTTGGTGCCACGCCAACTGGCGCCGAAGGGCCTCCGCCGGCCAGCGCGAGTTGGCGCATGCGCGGGAGCGCCAGCGCATGCGCAGGGGGGGTTCATCTCCGCGTCGGTCATGGTGGAGGACCACACCAGCCGACGCGGAGGAATAGATTGTCCCCATGTCACAGGCTCGCCCGCAAATCGGTGCCCACCGATCCGCGGGCGGGCCTGTGCCGTGGGGGCACTCTTTCCCTTCCGCCTTCGCCACGGTCTCCACCATGGCGGAGGCGGAAGAGACTCCCTCCACTGACGCTCCTGCGCATGCGTCGCCCGGAGATGTCATTTCTGCGCCAGCTGGCGGGGCGGAAATTCGTCCGGCACGGGCCTAGCCCCTTAAGGTTGGGGCTCGGCCCCCAAAGATGCGGAGTATTCCGCACCTTTGGGGCGGCGCGATGCCCGACTGATTTGCGTCGTTTTGGGCGCCAGTCGGCGGACATCGCGCCGTTTCCGGAGAATTTCGCCCCTGGTCTTTCACATGGAGGTGTGTCTCCTGCAGAAAGGCCACCTCTGCTTTCAAGCTCCTGTGATCTTTTAACTGGTCCATTAAGTCCCCGGACGTTCCACGTCACCAACCTGACGGGAGGCTTATGCCTCCAATCCCCCCTACCATCCATCATCTTCCACACTTAACTCCAGCCCCGGTAAATCCATCCTGTACCTAGCCCATCCCAGATGACCCCCCTACTCCACCCCTCTCAGTTTCCGCCACGTCCCAGACTTCAAACGTCACCCATAACTTCGCCGGGTAGAGCACCTCAAACCTGATCCGCCACCGCTACAGCACCACATTGGCCTTGTTGAGTCCTGCCCGCTATTTCGCCGTGTCTTTATATATTCGGACCTTGTTCTCCCTGGCCCAACGTAAGATCTTCCCTTTCTCCACAAATTTGTGGAGTCTCACGATCACCGCCCTGGCGGCTCCCCAGCTCTAGGCTTGTGCCTCAGGGACCTGTGCACTCTGTCCACTTCAGGGCCTTATCTAGCAACCCCTCCACCACCAGCTCTGCCAGCATCTTTGAGACGTACACCTTCCACTCCTTCAGGCAGGCCCACTATTCGCAGCTTCTTCCTTCTTGAGGTGTTCTCCTGCTCCTCCACCTTTGCCCTCGATGTTTTGCAAAGGTCTCCCAAGAGTTCCACTTCCTTCTCCAGTGCCGCCGCACGATCGCTGTGGTCCAAGACCATTCCTTCGATGTCTCAGATCTACGACCCCTGCACCTCCAAACACTTCTCCACTCGTTCCATTGAACTCTTAAGGGGTGCCACAACTCCTTTGATGGCCTTCCGAGTGATCCTCCAGCATCTTCTTCCTCTGCCGGCCGAATTCCTCCTTAATAAAAGCCATCAACTGCTTCATCTGGGGCTTTCCACCTTGCACCAGCCTTTCCCCCACCCCCATCCTTCCACCAGCTGCTGCGCCACAGGTTTCCTCCAATCATTGGTCAGGTCTCTCACTGTCTTCTGCTGGGTTTGGTAGCCAGCAGATATACCACTACTGGGGGAAACTCCTGCAATGTACAACTACACCTTTTCGGCGAAATTACACCCAATATCGGGTAAAAAGAGCTCTTTCCTGTGCCTTCAAGCAGGAGCTACCTTGTGTGCGACCACTCACACCATGGCCGCCACCGGAAGTGATGTCCACATGTTTTGGTGATGTTCACGGCTGGTGGGGTTCTGGGGCTCAATATTCGAGTGGCTATTGAAAGTTGTGGAGTCGGAGATATCGCCGTGCCCTCTGGTGGCGATATTTGGGGTGTCAGAGCTGCCGGAGCAATTGGCTGGGAGGGGGGTGGGATGTGGTGGCTTTTGCCATTCTGACCGCACGGCAGCAAGTTTTACTGGAGTGAAGGTTGGTGGAGCTGCCGAGGGTGTTGGCGTGTTGGGAGATGTGGTAGAATTCTTTAAACTAGAGAAGATTAAATTTTCCCTTCGGGGCTTGGGTGGGCGGGGCAGAGTTTTCTGGACAAGATGATGGCTGTTCGTGTCCCTGTTTGAGGACCTGTTCGTTGCCAGCGGGGCGGGGGGGGGGGGGAATGTTGAATTATAGGGATTGCTTTTTTTTGATTGATTATTTTTAAAAATCCAATTAAGCTCAATCCTATTAAGTTCAAGTTGGACATCACTCAGTTTCAGCACTGGGCCACATTTGCATTTTACAAGAAACCCTCATTAAGGTTCCATGGTGGGCGGCATGCTGGTTAGCACTACTGCTTCACGGTGCTGAGAACCCGGATTCGAATCGCGGTCCCGGGTCACTGTCCGTGTGGTGTTTGCACATTCTCCCCGTGTCTGCGTGGGTTTCACCCCAACAACCCCAAAGATGTGCAGGTTAGGTGGATTGGCCACGCTAATTTGCCCCTTAATTGGTAAAAAATAATTGGATACTCTAAATTTATATTAAAAATAAATTTAGGTTCCATGGTAGAGGCGAGAGGGGCATTTGTATGTCTGGTGATAGGCCATGCTGAGAGCAGGACAAGTCAAGGGTTTATTAAATATTGATGGGTGTAGGTGTCACTGGCTCGGACAGCATTTATTGCCCATCCCTAATCTCTTGAACTGGTGGCTTGCCAGGACATTTCAGAGGGCATTGCTGTGGAGTCATATGTAGGCCAGCTCAGGTAAGGATGTCCTAAAGAACATTATTGAAGCAGATAGGTTTTTACAACATTCGACTTTGGTTTCATGGTCATCATTAGATGACTAATTCCAGATTTTTATTGAATTCAAATTTCACCACCTACCTTGGCGGGATAGGAACCCTGGTCCCCAGAGCATCAATCTGGGCCTATGGATTACTAGTCCTGTGGCAATACCACCACACCATCACCTCAGTGAGAGACTAGGAAATGTTGACATTCAAAAGGATTTGGGTGTTCTTGTACATGGATTGCAGAAAGCTAACAAGCATGTACAAGCAAATAGGAAAGGAAATGCTATGTTTGCCTTTATTACAGGAGGGTTGGATGTCTTGCTGCAATTGCATAGGACTTTGGTGAGACCCAGCTGGAGTACTGTGCACATTTATGACCTCCTTATCAAAGGAAGGGTGTACTTGCAACAAAGGTTGACTAGCTTTATGGCTGGAATGAGATGGCTGGTCTATGGGGGTGGATTGAGTACAGCAGCCCTATATTCTCTGCAGCTTAAAAGGATGAGAGGTGATTTCATTGAAATGTATAAAATTGTTAGGGGCTTAACCTCCTCTGTTGAGAGGCATACCGCCCTGGTGGCAGGCCTAAAACTGGGTGACAAGCAATTACTTCACTCAGTGGCTGTGAACGTTTGGAATTCTCAACCCTAGAAGACTAAATCACAGAAATGTTACAGTACAGGAGGAGGCCATTTGGCCCATTGTGGCTGTACTTGCTCTCCTCGTAACTCTGTGCAATCTTCCATTGCAGATAACAGTCTCATTCCCTTTTGAATGTTACAATTGAACCTGCACTCTCAGGCAGTGTATTCCAGGCCTAACCACACATTTGATGAGTTTATTCAAGATAGAGTGCCAGATTTTTGGGCACAAGGCAATGTAGAGACAGGATGGGAAATTTGTGATCTTGTTCACCTGAGCAGCCGACACCTGATCCTATTTCTGTTTTGATGACTTACAATTGTGGAGCTTGGAGGAACACACCATAAAAACAAATTTAATAAACCATTTGGACCTTTATTCAGCATCCTCCAGTGGTACATTAAGTCATTTCAGAGCCAGGTGAACCAGCTGGCGCTTGCATTGTGCATGCACTTAAACAAGGTGATGCACAATTCCTACAACTGGCATTGGGCCCCAATTGGTAACAAACTCAGGGTGTTTCAGGTGCACCTCCTGGGTGATAAAGTCATCCAATCCAGTTTTGTGTGAGGCCCATTTCCAGAGTTAAACAGTGTTGGGAGCTTGTTACCAGATCTTGGAATCAAGAAAGCAAATGGGCTCCATGCCCACGTACTCCTCCAAAGATTTTTCAAAGGACTTGGTCAGGTAGCATAACATTCAAAGTAGAAGCACTGCTAGATTCCCTTGACAATCTGATTTATTCCGCTTCTTTAATTTGGTCTTTATCAAACAAATCTCTGGTCGGAATCTTCCAAAAAATGAGCAGAGTGTTGGCTCAGGCGAGAAAACTGACGTGAAGCTCACACCCATATTGAACAACACTCTGTGTAGTTTAAAAGGGGAAATAAGATTCACAGTCAGCTGGAGGGCAGCAATGCCAGGAACCCCAAAATCGGGGTGCCCCGATCTCTGACTTAAATAAAATGCTCCCCCACAACGGATATCCCCCAAAGGATGAGAGCACCCCCCGCCCCCGTAAAAAAGTCCCCCTCCCCCGCCTACAACGATGCAAAAATCGAGGCACCCACCCCCCATGCAAAGATTATCTCCCCCCCCCAATCACATAAACATTGGGCAACCCATACTGTCCACAAGCATCAGGTCTCTCCCCTTCCCTCCACCCTCTCTGGCATCAGGGTTCTTCCTTTCCCTCCAACCTCACAGGCATCAGGATTCTCCCCCCCCCCCCCCCCCCCCCTCACAGGCATCAGGATTCTCCCCTCCCTCCCCCTCACAGGCATCAGAGTTCTCCCCTTCCCCTCCACCCTCACAGGCATCAGGATTCTCCCCTCCCTCCCCCCTCACAGGCATCAGGATTCTCCCCTCCCCCCCCCCCCCCCCCCCCCTCACAGGCATCAGAGTTCTCCCCTTCCCCTCCCCCTCACAGGCATCAGAGTTCTCCCCTTCCCCTCCACCCTCACAAGCATCAGGTCTCTCCCCTTCCCTCCACCCTCTCTGGCATCAGGGTTCTTCCTTTCCCTCCACCCTCACAGGCATCAGGATTCTCCCCCCCCCCCTCACAGGCATCAGGATTCTCCCCTCCCTCCCCCTCACAGGCATCAGAGTTCTCCCCTTCCCCTCCACCCTCACAGGCATCAGGATTCTCCCCTCCCTCCCCCCTCACAGGCATCAGGATTCTCCCCTTCCCCCCCTCACAGGCATCAGAGTTCTCCCCTTCCCCTCCCCCTCACAGGCATCAAGGGTCTCCCCCACCCCCCAGGCATCAGGCTTCTCCCCTTCCCTCCCCCTCACAGGCAATAAGGTTCTCTCCTCAGCAGGTTGAAAGTGAGCAAATGTAAGAGTGCTATTCAAGAAAGGAGGGACAGAGAATACAGTGAAATACAGGCTGTGAGCCTGATATCAGTCATCAGGAAAGTGCTGGAATCTATCACGAGGGACGTCTGAACAATGTACTCAGAAAATCATAGTATGGTCAGACAACATTGAAATGGTTTTACAATCTCTTTTCAGAGGATGTAACTAGTAGAGTGGATAAAGGGCAACCGGTACATGTGGTGTACCTGAATTTTTAAAAAGCATACAATAAAGTGCCACACAAGAGTAACAGGCAAGATCAGGACTCATGGATTTGGGAATAATAAGAATGGGGGATTGATTAATGGACAGGAAGCAAAAAGTAAGGATAAATGGTGTATTTTTCAAGTTGGCAGGCTGTGACTCATGGAGTGCTCCAAGGGTCAGTGCTGGGGCCACGTTATTTACAATTTATATTAATGATTTAACCAAAGAAAGTAATATATCTATGTTTGCTGATGAGCAGTTGTTTACTTATAAGAATAGAAAAGCTGAATTTTTTAAAAGATGCAAAACTTGTAAATGTTGACTTGTTAATGTTGATGCTTAAAGGAAGTTGGGTGTGCTCAGACAAGGAACACAAAGTTAGCATGCAAGTACGAAGGCAACGGGAATGCGGACCTTTATTGCAAGATAATTGGAGTACAAGGATAAGGAAATCTTGCTCCAATTCCACAGGGTTTTGGTGAGACTACATCTGGAATAGTGTATGCAATTTTGGTCTCTGTATTTAAGAAAGAATATACTTGCATTGGAGTTAGTACAGTGAAGATTCACTGGACTGGTCCCTGGTATGAGGGAGTTGTCCTACGATAAGAGGCTACGTAAATTGTGTCTATATTCCCTGGAGTTTAGAACAGCGAGAGGTAATCTCATTTAAACATACAATGAGTTTGTGAAGGGGCTTGACAGAGTCGGCAACGAGGCTGTTCTCCTGACTGGGGAATCACATGGGCACAGTTCTTAGGCTAAGGGGCCAATCATTTAGTTCTGTGATGAGGCGGTATTTGTTCAATGAAAGCGTTGTGAATCTTTGGAATGTTATAGCAGAGGATTGTGGATGCTGCATCATTGAATGTATTTAAGGGCTGAGATAGAGAGAGTTTGGGGGTCTGAAGGAATCAAATGATAAGGGGAAAGGGCAGGAAAGTGGACTTGAAGCCAAATATCAACCATGATTGGACCCAATGTTCATCAAAGAAAAGGACTTTGTGGAAGATGATTCTTGGGTAGGGTGTGTGGACAGTCTGGATCATGCTGACATCAAAAAGGAGGAGGTATTGGGTGTTTTAAAAGACATTAAGGTAGATAAGTCTCCTGGACCGGATGGGATTTACCCCAGAACACTGAGGGAAGCATGGGAGGAAATTGCTGGGGCCTTAACTGACATCTTTTTATCCTCATTGGCTACCGGTGAGATCCCAGAGGACTGGAGAATAACTAATTTGGTACCGCAGTTTAAGAAAGGTAGCGGGGGGGTGATATGTGGTGCAGTGGTTAGCACTGGGACTGTGGCGCTGAGGACTTGGGTTCAAATCCCGGCCCTGGGTCACTGTCCGTGTGGCGTTTGCACATTCTCCCCATGTCCGCATGGTTTCATCTCCACAACCCTGTGCTGGTTAGGTGGATTGGCCACGCTAAATTGGCCCTTAATTGGAAAAGAAAAATAATTGGCTATTCTAAATTTATTTTTTTAAAAGGTAGCAGGGATAATCCTGGAAAATATAGGCCGGTGAGCCTCACGTCGATAGTAGGTAAATTATTGGAGTGAATTCTCAGAGATAGGATTTATACCCATTTGGAAACAAATGGACTCATTAGCGATAGGCAGCGTGGTTTTGTGAAGGGGAGGTTGTGCTTCACTAACGTGATCGAGTTTTTTGAGGAAGTGACAAAGATGATTGATGAGGGGAGGGCAGTGGATGCTGTTTACATGGATTTCAGTAAAGCCTTTGACAAGGTGCCTCGTGGCAGACTGATACAAAACGTGAAGTCACACAGGATCAGAGATGAGGTGGTAAAATGGGATACAGAACTGGCTCGGTCACAGAAGGGAAAGGGTAGCAGTACAAGGATGTTCTTCTGAATGGAAGGTTGTGACTAATGGTGTTCCTCAGGGATCTGTGCTGGGGCCTCTGTTGTTTGTCGTGTACATAAACGATTTGGAGGAAAATGTAGCTGGTCTGTTAGTAAGTTCGCGGATGACACCAAGGTTGATGGAGTGGCAGATAATGTTGAGGATTGTCAGAGGATAAAGCATGGCTTAGATAGGTTGGAGACTTGGGCAGAGAAATGGCAAATGGAGTTTCATTTGGACAAATGCGAGGAAATGCATTTTGGTAGGTCTAACATGGAGGGGAAATATACCGTAAATGGCAAAACTCTTAGGAATATAGAAAGTCAGAGAGGTCTGGCCGTGCAGGTCCACAGATCTTTGAAAGTGGCACCACACGTGGACAAGGTGGTCAAGAACGCATACGGAATCCTTGCTTTCATTGGACGGGGCATCGAGTATAAAAACTGGCAAGTCATGCTGCAGTTGTATAGAAACTTGGTAAGGCCGCACTTGAAATATTGCGCACAATTCTGGTCGCCATACTACCAGAAGGCTGTGGAGGCTTTGGAGAGAGTGCAGAGGAGGTTTACCAGGATGTTGCCTGGTCTGCAGGGTGATAGCTATACAGAGAGGCTGAATAGACTCTGACTGTTTTCATTAGAGCGATGGAGGTTGAGGGGTGACCTGATAGAGGTCTACAAATTATGAGGGGCATGGATAGAGTGGATGGGCAGGCACTCTATCCCAGGGTGGAGGGGTCAGTCAATTAGGGGGCATAGGTTTAAAGTCTGCGAGGCAGGTTGTTTACGCAGAGGGTGGAGAGTGCCTGGAACATGTTGTCAGGGGAGGTTGTGGAAGCAGATACATTAATGGCGTTCAAAAGGCATTTTGATAAACACATGGATAGGATGGGTATAGCGGGATACAGCACAAGGAAGTGCTGAGGGTTTTGGCCAAGAGTTGTATCATGACCGGTACAGGTTTGGAGGGCTGAAGGGCCTGTTCCTGTGCTCTATTGGTCTTTGTTCTTTGAATGGTGTATCAGGCTCAGTGGACCCTATGGTACTCTCCTCCTATTCCTTATGAATGTTCCTGGTTAGTGGATTCCCACAGCAATAAAACGTTACTCAGCTTCTCTAAAGTTGTGCAATTTTTGTCACCTGTTCAAATGATTTTCTTACCATGAGCAACATTGTTAATACAGTCCAAATACCTTCTTTCCTTTTCATCAAACATATATTGCCCCTGAGCTCTGACAATCTTGATGGGATCATCTGGGAAAAAAAGCTTGCAAGAAGATCTGCAAATAAAAGCACAGAGACCACGATGTGATGAAATTATTTATAGATGATTGATACTGATATTCTTTTAACCTTTGGTTTACTAACGTTTTTATTTAGTGCATAGTAAACCAGAATGAGATTTTAGAATATATTGCTGTCATTTGAAATAAAATGGGCAAAATCACATTGAAGAAGCCTAAGTTGTGTTCCATTGTCCACATGTTCCAGTGTGAGGTGAAGCAACAAGACTGTTAAATCAAAGAACAAAGAACTTTATAGACGGAACGGTACAACTGCGACTCAGGTCACGTTCCCTCGATTCCCAAACTTACTCTGATGATACCCTTATAGCCAGCTTTGTGCCTAGCCACTCGATCGGCTGAGGTACGCGCTCTCCGTCCCCGTAAGCTCCAGGTGGGTTACGTGGCCTGTGCAGGCTCGCCCCCTTAAAGAGGCCACGCCACCACACCACAGTATAGGATTTCCAATTTGTTGCCTGTTTCCGTGTACTGAATACGTGTATCTCCTGAATTATAGACCCATAGATGCCTTTCTAAAGAATAAAGGGATTCGGGGATATGGTGTACGGGCCGGAGATTGGAGCTGAGTCCACAAAGATCAGCCATGCTCTCATTGAATGGCGGAGCAGGCTCGAGGGGCCAGATGGCCGACTCCTGCCCCTAGTCCTTATGTTCTTATATTTGAGGAGAATGGGGCATTTATCCAGAGCCTCAATACACAACAGTACTTGTCACAGTAACTTCATTGCAGTATTAATGTAAGCCTACTTGTGACAATGAAGCTTATTATTACATAATGACAGGAAATAGATTTCAACAGTGTCACTGTGCGATTATAACCAATTGCAGTTTGCTGGGGAGAGGTGTGTGTGCACAGTTTGAGCTTTTTATTTGCAATCTCAAACATGCACTAAATTTGGTCAATTTTGTACCATTCAAGTCAACATTCAGAGCTGGGCTGAGAAGCGAGGCAAGTAACATTTGTGTCATAGAAATGCTGGGTAATGATCATCTCCAATAAGAGAAATTCTAAACATCTCCCTTGGAACAATGACATTACCCTCAACATCCTTGGGTGACCATTATCCAGAAACTTAACTGGGAAAACCACATAACTACTGTGGCTACAGAAGTAGGCCAGAGGTTGGGAATTCTGCTCATCTCCCGACTGCCAAAGTCTTTCCGCAAACTGCCAGGCACAAGCCAGGCGTGTGACAAGGTCAAGCGCAGCTCTAACAGCAGTCACCACTAGGCCGAAACTATCCCGGACACCCACTCGCTATCCAACCTTTAGATACATTTGTAACGTTTACAGGCAAAGCCTCAATATCAGATAAGCAACTCCCTATAAATCCTTCCAATCAAGGTCGGGAACTCCTGATCTATTCCCATATGCGGTGTTAATACTTTCAATTCTTCAGGATTACTTCCACACGAGCAGTGGTATGAAGGAGTACCCAGGCGCTGCACTCAAACACACGCTGCAAAGTGAGCATTCTCCCCGTCCGACTGAATCACACTGACTTTCAGACTTACGCAATGAACTTCTTCCGAAGAGTTAAGGTTTCCCTCTTGTTGTAGAGATCAGATGCCATATTGTGTGGAAACCTGTTCCGAAACTGCTCCCTGCCCCGTACGGAACCCAATGCAGCTCCTCCCCCCTCACTCACACACCCACTCTGCCTCAGCCAGCGTGCCTGCTGATGATCAGAGGGAGGAGAAACAATCCAGAGACAGCCTGTACCCGAGCACAGTGGGCAAGGGGGGTATCTGTACCCGAGCTCTGTGGGCAAGGGGGTATCTGTACCCGAGCTCTGTGGGCAAGGGGATATCTGTACCCGAGCTCTGTGGGCAAGGGGGGTATCTGCACACAAGCTCTGTGGGCACGGGGTATCTGTACCCGAGCTCTGTGGGCAAGGGGGGTATCTGCACCCAAGCTCTGTGGGCACGGGGTATCTGTACCTGAGCCCTGTGGGCATGGGGTATCTGTACCCGAGCCCTGTGGGCACGGGGATATCTGTACTTGACCTCTGTGGGCAAGGGGGGTATCTGCACCCGACCTCTGCGGGCACGGGGATATCTGTACCCGAGTTCTGTGGGCACGGCGGTATCTGTACCCGAGCTCTGTGGGCATGGGGGATATCTGCACCCGAGCCCTGTGGGCAAGGGGGGTATCTGCACCCAAACCCTGTGGGCAAGGGGATATCTGTACCTGAGCCATGTGGGCAAGGGGGTATCTGCACCCACACCCTGTGGGCAAGGGGGTAATCTGCACCCGAGCCCTGTGGGCAAGGGATTATCTCTACCTGAGCCCTATGGGCACGGGGGTATCTGCACCTGAATGCCGTGGGCACAGGGGGTATCTGCACCTGAATGCTGTGGGCACAGGGGGTATCTGCACCCGACCCTGTGGGCATGGAGGTATCTGTACCTGAGCCATGTGGGCACAGGGGGTATCTGCACCCAAGCTCTGTGGGCACATGAGGTATCTGTACCTGAGCTCTGTGGGCATGGGGCTATCTGTACCCGAGCTCTGTGGGGACAGGGGATATCTGTACCCGAGCTCTGTCTCATAGAAACCTGTATAAATCTAACAGGATTAGACATGGTAGATGCATGTAGATGGCGGCACGGTAACACAGTCGTTAGCACTGCTGCTTCACAGCACCAGGGTCCCAGGTTCGATTCCTGACTTGGGTCACTGTCTGTGTGGAGTCTGCACGTTCTTCCTGTGTCTGCGTGGGTTTCCTCCAGGTGCTCCAGTTTCCTCCCACAAGTCCCGAAAGACGTGCTGTTAGGTGAATTGGACATTCTGAATTCTCCCTCCATGTACCCGAACAGGCGCCAGGATGTGGCGACTAGGGGCTTTTCACAATAACTTCATTGCAGTGTTAATGTAAGCCTACTTGTGACCAAAAAGATTATTATTATTGTGCAGGAAGGATGTTTCCGATAGTGGGGAGTCCAGAACCAGCGGTCACAGTTAAGGATACAGGGTAAACAATTTAGGACTGAGATGAAGAGAAATTTCTTCACCCAGAAAGTGGTGAGCCTGTGGAATTCATTACCATAGGAAGCAGTTGAGGCTAAACCATTGTTTTCAAGAAGGAGTTGGATATAGCTCTGGGGCTAAAGAGATCAAAGGATATTGGGCGTAAGTGGGAACAGGTTACTGAATTGCATAATCAGTATTATTATCCCAGACCAGACCCCAATAGTGTCCAGGATACCCAATATTTTATTTTGCAAGACAGTGTGGAAAGAATACTTTGCTCCGGGAGTGAGTGCACAAGAAATAGGGATTTTGTATTTTAAAACAAAACTTTATTATTAACACAATATTAAACTCTTTACCACCACACCTGAAAATAGCTTACAATTACCCCTTAAACAATACTACTCAATACAGTAAATACAATAACATTAATTACTATCTCTATTCCCAATTAAACAACAAGAAAGGAAAAAAACATACATCTCTCAATCCATCCCACATTCCAAAGGCACAGAGCAATACTTGCTCTCCAGAACAGATTTGGCTCCTGTTAGAACCCCCACAGACTCTGGCTGGATGTCTTCAGAAAGCTGTTTCAACTGGTTTGTTTCATCTTTCCCTTTGTCCTCAGACAAGTCTGCTCTGCTTTAAATTCTATTATTCTTTTAAAAAATAAATTTAGAGTACCCAATTAATTTTTTCCAATTAAGGGGCAATTTAGCATGTTCAATCCACCTATCTTGCACATCTTTGGGTTGTGGGGGCGAAACCCACGCAAAAACGGGGATAATGTGCAAACTTCACACGGATAGTGAGCTAGAGCCGGGATCGAACCTGGGAACTCGGCGCCGTGAGACTGCAGTGCTAACCCACTGCGCCACCATGTTGCCCTTTATTATTCTTTTTTTAACTATCCTACTGGGAGAAAATTACCTTCCTTGTGGTCTAAAGGGTTAGTCAGATCAGAACTCAACTCAAAAGGCTTTCTCAAAATGTCTGAATACCTTAGCTCCCCCCAACAATGACATCATCTCCCCAAGGTGAAAACAAATTAACTCTCTCCGGGCTGAAAACACATTCAGTCCCCAGGGACCCGCCTAGTCAAACAGCACTGCGTTTGCCCAGGCTTTTACGATGGTCGATTTCACCTCTGGCTCCTAAAAACTTTCTGGTCTTTCAAAACAAGATCATTTTTAAAAACATGATGACTGCAGTCAGACACATTAGAACCCCAGGCTTTTAACCCTTAAATTGCCAATTGTTTATAATCCAAAATATCTAAAATCCTGCATTTGTCACACAGCCATGATCATAATGAATGGTGGAGCCAAATGCTGCTATTTTCTATGTCCTTTTCTCACTTGTTTTGGGAAGTGAGTGTTTTATGAACCATCTTATCTAGTTCAGCATCTTTGGTCCTGTATTCCCAAGTTTCTTTGTTCCTCTGAACCTCTTAGATCCCATGATTTACTGTGAATTCCCTTGCCATTTTTTCTCTCCACAAATGCATTCTTTCACACTTTTCGGGCTGAGGCACCAGATTTTCCAGATTCCTGGCTAAAATGTTGGGAGCGAGTCTGCTGAGTGGAATACTGACAGTCCCACTGCCATGAATAACCAATTCGACACTAATAAGCTGGAGGTGGGATTTCCACCCTTCTTAAAAAAAAATAGATCAAGTGGTCCCACTCCAGAGAGCTGCTGGCCAATCGGAGGCTGGTAGCTCTCCAACACTTCAGTCAGAGGCATGCGATGTTGAATCAGGATTCAGGTAAGTGGCAAGCTCCAGAAAGGGAGTTGTGGAAGTGGAAGTGGGGTTTGAGAGGCCATAGGGGGAGAGAGGACAACCTGGGAATTAAAACCTTACAGGCACCCTCCGATGGGCCCAGTAAACCAGTTAAGGAGGGAACCTCCACCGGCCTGCACAGGGAAACCGGCTAGGCTGGACGTTTTGTGTGGATCACCCGCAACTGGTTAAATCCTGCTGGCAGGAGGCAGAGAACATAGAGTCTCACTCTACACAGATGACCTGGTCCTCTACATCTTGGACCCACAAAGCAGCATGGAAGGAATCACCATGCCTCTGAAAGAGTTTGGTGCCTTCTCGGGCTACAAACTCAACATGAGCAAAAGTGAGATCTTCCCGGTGAACCCACAAGGGGGAGGGGCAGCACTAATGGGACTGCAGTTTAAACAAGCCTGGCACAAATTCCGCTACCTGGGGATGTAACTTGCACATGTCTGGAAGGGGATCCACAAATGGAACCTGACCAGTCTGACAGAGAAAGTCAAAAAGGACCTGCAGAGGTGGAACACACTCCAACTCTCCCTGGCAGGGAGAGTACAGATGATCAAGATGAACGCACTGCCCAGATACCTCTTCCTACTAAGATCCATCCCGCTCTATATCCCCAAGGCCTTTTTCAATGCATTGGACAAATTAATCATGGCGTTTGTATGGGGCGGGAAGAATGCTAGGATCACAAAGAAGGTCCTACAGAAAACAAAATCCAGGGGAGGGCTAGCTCTCCCAAACCTACAATTCTACCACTGGACAGCGGAAAGAGTGATGGGATGGATAAGGGAGCCAGAGGCTGAGTGGGTGCGCACGGAGGAGGCTTCCTGCACAGGACATCCCTCCGGGCCCTCGCCATGGCGACACTTCCATCCCCGCCCAAGAAACACTGCAACAGCTCAGTGATGATAGCCACCATCCAGATGTTGAACCAACTACAGCAGCAATTCGGACTGACCAAAATGTCTGACAAAGCCCCAATCTGCAATTAAAAAAAAAAATTTTTTTTTGAATTTTTTATTTTTTATTTTATAAATTCAGATTTTCCAATTCATTTTTTTCCAGTTAAAGGGCAATTTAGCGTGGCCAATCCACCTACCCTGCACACCTTTTGGAGGTGGGGGCGAAACCCATGCAAGCACAGGGAGAATGTGCAAACTCCACACGGACAGTGACCCAGAGCTGGGATCGAACCTGGGACCTTGGCGCCGTGAGACAGCAATGCTAACCACCCCATCTGCAATAACCACAGATTCACACCAGCACTCACCGACGCCACAATCAAAAGGTGGAGACAGGACTGGGGATACATTGACAGTCAGGGACCTATACACTGACGGTAGGTTCACAACATTGGAAGAACTGACGCAGAGGCTCCAACTAGCTAAAGGCAACAAACTCAGATACCTGCAACTTAAAACCTTCCTACGGAAAGAGACAAGGACATACCCGTGACCATCATGACAGACACTATTAGAAGAGCTACTGGACGCAGACTGCCTAGGCAGAGGGAACTGCAGTGACATGTATGAACGACTGCTAGAGAGGCCCGACACCGAACTGGACACAAGGAGGAAATGGGAGGAAGACTTGGGGTTCGAAATGGGGTGGGGATTCTGGAGTGAAGCACTGCACAGGGTCAACTCTACCTCCACATGCGCGAGGCTCAACCTAACGCAGTTAA
This sequence comes from Scyliorhinus torazame, assembly GCF_047496885.1. NCBI lineage: Eukaryota > Metazoa > Chordata > Chondrichthyes > Carcharhiniformes > Scyliorhinidae > Scyliorhinus > Scyliorhinus torazame. Next base: position 254,973,340 of record NC_092713.1, on the reverse strand, counting down.
AAGTGGTGCATAGAGCCCACTTGACCAGAACCCGAATGAACAGGTTCTTCTCGGAGGTGGAGGATAGATGTGAACGGTGCCAATGAGGCCCGGCCAATCATGCCCACATGTTCTGGTCTTGCCCCAGACTTGCTGGGTGCTGGACAGCCTTCTTCCAGGCAATATTCAAAGTGGTGGTGTTGAAGGTGGAGCCATGCCCAAAAGTGGCGGTCTTCGGGGTATCAAACCAGCCAGATCTCTTCATGGGGAGGAGGGCGGATGCACTTGCCTTTGCCTCCTGATCGCCCGCCGTAGAATCCTGCTCGGCTGGCAGTCAGCAGCACCACCCAAAGCTGCAGACTGGCTGTCCGACCTACCAAAATTCACTATCCATGGGTCGGAAGAGGGCTTCCACAAAACATGGGAGCCATTCACCCGACTGTTCTGAGATCTGTTTGTGACCAACACATAAATAAATAAATAGCCAGGACAAGATAGAAAGAGGAAAGCGAGGGAGGACCGGGGAGTGGTTGGAGCAAGGTGAGGGAGCAAAACCCAGCAAGGAAAAGTGGGGAACAGCAGTGAAAAAGGGGGGAAGGGAGGGGGTGTCAAGGAGAGAGGAGCTGGGGCGGGAGGGGGGGGGGGGTAGGGAGGGAGGATTGTAGGTTGAGCCAGCCAGACGGCAACAGACTGTAAATAAAGAAACCATTCTTTTCTGTCAGGAATAAAAGAATGACTAGGGTAAGAGTAGGGCCAGTCAAGGACAGGAGTGGGAAGTTGTGCTTGGAGTCCGAGGAGATAGGAGAGGCGCTAAATGAATATTTTTCATCAGTATTCACACAGGAAAAAGACAATGTTGTCGAGGAGAATACTGAGATTCAGGCTACTAGACTAGAAGGGCTTGAGGTTCATAAGGAGCAGATGTTAGCAATTCTGGAAAGTGTGAAAATAGATAAGTCACCTGAGCCAGATGGGATTTATCCTAGGATTCTCTGGGAAGCTAGGGAGGAGATTGCTGAGCCTTTGGCCTTGATCTTTAAGTCATCTTTGTCTACAGGAATAGTGCCAGAAGACTGGAGGATAGCAAATGTTGTCCCCTTGTTCAAGAAGGGGAGTAGAGATATCCCCGGTAACTATAGACCAGTGAGCCTTATTTCTGTTGTGGGAAAAATATTGGAAAGGTTTATAAGAGATATGATGTATAATCATCTGGAAAGGAATAATTTGATTAGAGATAGTCAACACGGTTTTGTGAAGGGTAGGTCATGCCTCACAAACCTTATAGAGTTCTTTGAGAAGGTGACTAAACAGGTGGATGAGGGTAAAGCAGTTGATGTGGTGTATATGGATTTCAGTAAAGCGTTTGATAAGGTTCCCCATGATAGGTTACTGCAGAAAATACGGAGGCATGGGATTCAGGGTGATTTAGCCGTTTGGATCAGAAATTGGCTAGCTGGAAGAAGACAAAGGGTGGTGGTTGATGGGAAATGTTCAGACTGGAGTCCAGTTACTAGTGGTGTACCACAAGGATCTGCTTTGGGGCCACTGCTGTTTGTCATTTTTATAAATGATCTGGAGGAGGGCGTAGAAGGATGGGTGAGTAAATTTGCAGATGACACTAAAGTCGGTGGCGTTGTGGACAGTGCGGAAGGATGTTACAAGTTACAGAGGGACATAGATAAGCTGAAGCGCTGGGCTGAGAGGTGGCAAATGGAGTTTAATGCAGAAAAGTGTGAGGTGATTCATTTTGGAAGGAATAACAGGAAGACTAAGTACTGGGCTAATGGTAAGATTCTTGGCAGTGTGGATGAGCAGAGAGTTCTCGGTGTCCATGTACATAGATCCCTGAAAGTTGCCACCCAGGTTGAGAGGGTTGTTAAGAAGGCGTACGGTGTGTTTGCTTTTATTGGTAGAGGGATTGAGTTTAGGAGCCATGAGGTCATGTTGCAGCTATACAACTCTCTGGTGCGGCCGCATTTGGAGTATTGCGTGCAATTCTGGTCGCCGCATTATAGGAAGGATGTGGAAGCATTGGAAAGGGTGCAGAGGAGATTTACCAGAATGTTGCCTGGTATGGAGTGAAGGTCTTATGAGGAAAGGCTGAGGGACTTGAGGCTGTTTTCGTTAGAGAGAAGAAGGTTAAGAGGTGACTTAATTGAGGCATACAAGATGATCAGAGGATTGGATAGGGTGGGCAGTGGGAGCCTTTTTCCTCGGATGGTGATGTCTAGCACGAGGAGACATACCTTTAAATTGAGGGGAGATAGATATAAGACAGGTGTCAGAGGTAGGTTCTTTACTCAGAGAGTAGTAAGGGCGTGGAATGCCCTGCCTGCAACAGTAGTGGACTCGCCAACACTAAGGACATTCAAATGGTCATTGGATAGACATATGGACAATAAGGGACTAGTGTAGATGGGCTTTAGAGTGGTTTCACAGGTCGGCGCAACATCGAGGGCCGAAGGGCCTGTACTGCGCTGTAATGTTCTATGTTGTATGTTCTAGACTGTACAATAAATGTAAATGAAAGCGAACAGCAATTTCATAATTTTGAAAATGCAAATAAAAATATATATTTTTTAAAAATCCTGGTGGCAGTGGGTTGAGGCCTTTAAATGGTCATATTGTTCCCCACCTAAGAGCCTCAGTTGGCCCACTCTCTGCCTGATATTTCCCCCTCTGCTGGTAAAATTGTGGTGGAGACAGACAGAGGATGGACAGACCATGAGCTAGATTTTATCTGCCTTCAAACTCACTGATGGACGGGGCGGCTCAGTGGCGCAGTGGTTAGCACCGTTGCCTAAGGCGCTGATGGCCCAGGTTCGATCCTGGCCCCAGGTCATTGTCCGTGTGGATTTTGCACATTCTCCCCATGTCTGCGTGGGTTTCATCCCCACAACCCAAAGATGTGCAGGTTAGGTGGATTGACCACTTTAACTTTAAAAAAAATAAATTTAGAGTACCCAATTATTTTTTTTTACAATTAAGGGGCAATTTAGTGTGGCCAACCCACCTAACCTACACATAGGGTTGTGGGGACGAAACCCACACAGACTTGGGGATGACAACGTTAACCTGACCCTTAATTAGAAAAAAAATAGGTACTCTAAATTTATTTTTAAAAACTCAGATGGAGAGTGTTAAAGTCTAACCATTCCAGATTCTATTCCATTTTTCATTTGTTTGCCCACTTAACCAGGTTCATTGATATCTTCCTGCAGCCTCCAGTTTTCTTGCTCCAACAATCAACCACACAAGTTGAGTTTCGCCAGCAAACCTTTTCATCATGCCGCTTACTTTTCAGTGTAAATCATAGATACACCACCAAAAGTCAATACAGTGCCCGGTGGAATGCCACTGAAACGAATCTTCCAACTTGCCATTTATGTGAAGCCCACGTACTTCTACTTTTCTGATTAGTCTGCCATGTTAGTCCTTCTCAAAAGCCTTGCTAAAGTCTGTGTAGACTGGGCCTCTATCGACCTTCCTCATTTGCCTCAAAAGATTTAATCCGGTTAGTCAGGCATGACCTTTTAATTTAACAAATCCAGGCTAACCGTCCTTAATCCATGCACACCTAAATAATTAATAATACTCAGAATTTTATCCAATAACTTGACCACTACCAAAGTTAGGTTGACTGATTAAACATGAATTTTCTGTTCATAAATTGGAGTTGAATCTTACCAATCATATTATGATTTTCTAAGTATCCTGTTATACATTCCTGATAATAGATTTGGCCATTTTCCTGATGACTGATGGTGGGCTAACTGGAATATAGTCTGGATTTTCCAACCGACCCACACCCAATGGTGGGTTTTCCTGCAGCAGATGTGGCTTGCCATTGGACGCAGGCAGGATCTTCCGATCCCGTTGATGTCAATGACCATTTATGTTGCTCGCTTGCCGCACCGCCGGCAAACCTGACATGAGGGGTCAATCTTAGTGAGACCTCTGGCGGAAAGGGCTGGAAAATCCCCAGCCATTTTCCCTGTTTTCACTTGAGGTCCTCAATTGGGCCATGGGTGAGTGATCCACCCCCCCCATCACAGGCAAAATATCTGTGGGGGTGGGCAGGCATGGGGCACGTTATTATTGCCATGGTACTCAGCTGTATGACCTTCCAGCTCATGGGGCATGAAACCTAGTCCATAATGTCTCCCGTTGCTGCCTCTAAGGGACCCATATTTACTTTTTGTTAATCTTTTCCTTTGCACATACCTTTTACAATCTTGGGTGTAATAATATGAGATGTGGACAGCAGCCCCCTTCCCCCGGCCACGTCAGTGTGGAGCTGGCATGCTCCTCGCCAAGACACCCCACAGGCTTAAAGTCGGTAGCACTGCTCTCTGGAGCTGTCAGCCAATCAGATTAGCTGGCAGCTCCATCATGCCCAGCAGCACCAGGAAGGCATCAGTGGCAGTTGCCGAGACCGCTGCCGAGGAGCAGGGCCCAAGGCATAGGAACCCCAGAGCAGGTAAGGCATGGATGATGTGGGTGCGTTACGGAGAGGGGTGTGGGGGGGAAGGGTGTGTTTAAGGGAGGGAGTGGGTAGGATGGATTGGGGTGGTACAGTCCTAGGTGAGGCGCCCCACAATCAGCAAAGCGCAACCCCCCAAAGAACGACAGCTCCTACCTTCCCACTCCTTAAATATTTCGTGGAAAAACATCGGGCTCCCTGCACCTGTCCTGCTTCCCATGCCAAACGTTTTATCGTGTGGGCTGTATAGAATTAGGGTCAATCCTTGATAACAAGTCTAATTGACCCATTATTGTTCAGTTAAATATGGGGGCGATGGGGCAGCACAGCGGCGCAGTGGTTAGCACTGCTGCCTCACGGCGCCGAGGTCCCAGTTTTGATCCCGGCTCTGGATCACTGTCCATGTAGAGTTTGCACATTCTCCCCGTGCTTGCGTGAGTTTCGCCCCCACACCCAAAGATGTGCAGGGTAGGTGGATTGGCCATGCTAAATTGCCCCTTAATTGGAAAAAATGATCTGGGTACTCTAAATTTATAGAAATAAATATGGGGGCGATTTGGTGCTCGCCCGCCCCCAATGAGGGTCAACTTGGGGATGGATGGGAAGGTGGTGGATAGGTGCCCACCTGATTTTACACAACCTGCCCACTGCATGCCCGCCAGGAAACATAAAATTCAACACTCTTGTTAGTTTACTTCACTTTCTAAGTCTCTTATTCATCCTTTGAATTCTAAACGTCTACTAATCCTCAGGATATTACCCATTCTCCGACCCAACCAGCTGAAGTCCCAACGGCGTGGACCGTCATGGTCCTGCCGTTCGGGATATTCGCGTGGCGGCTGCGGCCTCAGTCTGCGGCCACCATGGTAGGGGGCAGGCCGATCGGAGGGCAAGTGGGGGAGGGGCTTCATACGGGACCGGGGTATTTTCCAGCGGGTGATCCGGGTCGGGTGCGCGGCTGATTGGGGGCACTATTTGCACAGTCCAGCTCCAAGGTCTGAGTCCGCCATGGAGCAGAGCCGCTGTGCGCATGCGTGGATTCTGAAAATGAAAATCGCTTATTGTCACAAGTAGGCTTCAAATGAAGTTACTGTGAAAAGCCCCTAGTCACCACATTCCGGCGCCTGTTCGGGGAGGCTGGTACGGGAATTGAACTGTGCCGCTGTCTGCTTTAAAAGCCAGCGATTTAGCCCAGTGAGCTAAACCAGCCCCCACTTCTGACCCGGAAGTGCAGAGGGCCGTACCTGCAGTTGGAGCTGCGAGCCTCACAATGGCTGCCTGCTAGCCCCCTGCAGGGCTGTGAATATGTGGCCTTTTGACGCCAGTTTTTCTGGTGTAAAAGCCACAGTTTTCACGACGGCAAGGGTCATGGTCCCTGAAATGGAGAATCCAGCCCTGATTTCCATCAAGTTAAATTAATGTAAGTATAATTAACACCATACCGTCCAGCCCCGTGTGATGGGCACCCCCCCCCCCCCCCCCAGCAGAGTGATGCCACACCCGTGTGATTCACTACTAGTCATGGTGACCATGCTGGGATTGTGGAGCTACCTGGAAGACCCGGATTGAGGGCTGAGACTGGGCATTGAGGGCAGTAAGAGGGGAAAACCCTTCTCCGCGTGGCGGAGGAGGAGGAGGGGTGTGCACCGGAGAACATTGGGGTGGGTGGGAGAGGGAGAATAGTGCCATCTGATACCTCGGTGGTGGTGGGGATCTGGGGGGGGGGGGGTGACCCCAAAGTTTGTTTGGGGGTGGTTTCCTTGGCCGCGGGGGTAGGAGGAACGTCAGTGTTCTCGCTGATTGGGGCACCTTTTCAAAATAGCGCCCCAATCTCAGTGTAGCCAGGTTTGCCGGCTCTGGGAGATCCTGTCCCACCAGAGTGATGCTGCAAAACACGCCACAACGTGTCAGAAAAATGGCAAGAAGCACGTCGGTTTTCAGTCAGAACTTAACACTGCCACTCTTCTGGAAAATTCCGCCCAATATTTCTAACTCTTGTTATCCAGGTTTGGGCCACTTTAATTAATTAACCTCACACATTGCACAATACTGGATCTAGAATATCCTATTCCTTAACTGGCTCCGTGACACACTGTTGTCAAAATGAATGTATTCTACGATGTCATCCTCTTTATTATTGCTGGAAATTTGGTTTATCCAGTCTATGAAGAATATACATCCCCAACTCTAACCAGTATTTTCTTCGCTTGCTGTTTCTTAGCCCCACCCAAACGGATTCTGCATCTTGATTTTTCGAGCTAAGATCCTTTCTCTTGATTGTCCTTATCCCATCCTGTAATATCATTCAATCCCTCCTGCTTTCCAACCTATCACTGAACTTCCCTATTCTTCTTTTCCCCTATCTTGTTTCCCCTGTCCCTGTATTCGCTTAAAATCTGTTACGTCTCTAACATTTTCCAGTTCTGATGAAAGGTCATCAATATGAAAAGTTAACTTGGTCTCTCTCTCCACAGATGCTGCCTGACGTGCTGAGTATTTGCACATCATTTACATATTGTCCTTGGGTTTGGGACACAGATATTGGAACTAAATGGGGGTCACAAGCCTGCAATTGCCAGCAGCGAGACTGGTGCCGCAATCCTCTGGCAGGCAGCCTCCTAACTAGCCAACTATGCGTTCACCATCCTATGAAGGACAATGGGTGGGGTCCCGATGTTGCCAGCCTAGACAGAGGGCCGGCAGATTTGAAATCTCGGCAACCCCACCAGGAGCAGTGGCCACTGCAGGGACAGGTCAGGGATTGTGAGGACACCTCAATATGGAGATGCCCTCGGAGACATGGGTCTAATTTTTAAAAAAAACTTTTGAGGGGCAAAACTGCTGAGCACCTTGGGGCAGAAGGGAATCCCCTCCGGGTGAATCATCTGGGTAGATTTCTTGGCCATGGCTCTGACTTTGTGGCATTGAGCCTCTGACTCTGACGGGCCTCCCACAGTGAGCTGCGGCATGGGGCTTTCATTGAGCTGGTGGCCTCAAGTGGTGGTTGGTGGGTGGGTGGGTGGGGGGGGTCCACCAGTGGCAGAAGGCAACTGATCCTACTTCTGCAACCCCCCCCCCCCCCCCCCCCCCCCCCAGGAATAGGTCAGGGAGCGGTCCGGATGTAACTTGCCACTCTTTTCCCAGCCCCTTCCCACCACCAAGCCCGATGTCACAAGGCCAGGAAAATCAAGTACTATATGCAAGAGATTGAACTTGTTTACACCAAATGAACCAACGTGTAGCATTTAAACAAGATCACTTCGCAGTGATATTTTGTACTAATATAATATGTATTTGTGTTTCAAAAACTGATAATGTAAAGATGTATTCTAAATGCCAAAATCGGGCAGCATGGTGGCGCAGTGGTTCGATCCCGGCCCCAGGGAACTTTCCGTGTGGTGTTTGTGCTTTCTCCCTGTGTCTGCGTGGGCCCCACCCCCACAACCCAAAGATGTGTAGGGTAGGTGAATTGGCGACGCTAAAATTGTCCCTTAATTGGAAAAAAAGAATTGGGTACTCTAAATTTTTTTTTTTTTAATGCCAAAATCAAAGATATATTTACCACCCAAGCTTGGAAAAATAAAGTGGTTGAATGAATGGATTATGGAATGATTAACAAGTTGAAAATCACAGCTAACATTCACTATTTCCTTGCTCAAGATAATGAAAACAAAGGAAAACTGCTCTTGTGTTTTCACCTTTTCACAAAAATCAAGTTATATGGACAGAAAATAATTACTTGTAGATGCAATTCAGGTGGCTAGCACAGGCTGAAAAGTTTAGTTTCACTTGCCTAACTTGCATTTTAAAAATAACCTTCAAATATATAAAATATTGAGACAAACAAGAAATTATTTTTATTTTCAATGTAGAAAGCTAAGAAGGTACTAAATGTAAAAAAACATAAACTACCAAACATGTTTATATCAGCATGTTTCTATACTGGATGATCTGTGTGGTTAATGTAAACTTGTGAGTGTAACATCCCTTAAATTGTTGAAGTAACAGGAATATTGTTTGCAAGAATGTCTTTTGATTGTATAGCTAACAGAGCAGAAGCAGTGTACTGGACATCTGGAGGCATCGTGGAGGTAATTTTCCGAATATCTGCTGATGTGAGTTTCTTTCCCGTAATTGAATATTGGTAAATTGTGGATATTGGCTCAAAGGTTCTCTGTCACCGGCAGGTACAAAGAAGATGATCTTATTTTGCAAGATATATAATAGCTGCCAGTAATTGTCACTCTAGTCACCCTTTGATGTCCAAGAAGCCTGTCAAAATTTCATTTTGTTGGCTGTAAGTTCTTTGGTGACAAACGAGACTGCTACTTTGCAGAGTATGAGTATGGAGACTGAGCAGTGGATCACTGAGTTATCGGATAGGGAATTGTTGTTTTTGAAGTTCGACTTCCTCCGCCATTTTTATTTAGCAGCAGCAATTCAATAGGATTCATAGTAGCGGGTGTCTTCACGGGTTGCTTTTCACCACGCTCTCTTATCTTAAATTGTTACCACTCCTGGACATCTTTTTTGAACAGTTTCAGCTCTGCCTCAAGAGGAGTCTTTATGACTGAGCACCGCAATTAGATTCCCAGTTGTCACTGCACCATAAAAGATTTTCTTTGGGATCTGCTCATCAGTTACATTATCTGACCTTCTTGATCAAGGCATCTATGCTTGGCATGTCAGAACTCACCATCTGATCTGATCTCCATCTGGTGCTCTGGCTACCATCATCTCGGATTCAGTCTTGAGATGGCTGGCTGGACTACCTGCCTGTTTCAAATAGAGGGGAACTTGTAATATGCAAATCAGAGTCCTACAAAATGCACAGGACCCTGACTGTAATTTCGAGCTACATATTAGCAGATCAAGCGCCACACACACACACACTCCACACCATTGTACCAAACTGTGTGCGGCCGAGCCAGTGGTCTTTAAAGGGACTGCTGGAGAGTGCTCAAAATGTGCCCAGGAAAGGTTTTCTTTTTAAATTTAAAAACTGAAAATGCTTGAAATGCTCAGCAGGTCAGGCAGCAATCGTAAAGAGAGAAACAGGGTTTTAATGTTTCACGTCGATGGTCTGAATCATTAACACTTTCTCTCTTCACAGTTGCTGCCTGACCTGCTGAGCATTTCCAGCATTTTCAGATTCCTAGCATCTGCAGCATTTTACTCTTTTTTTAAAGATCCTTAGATCCACAAAACAATCTTTATTCTATCATAGGCCTGTTTTCTCCTTCCACAGCTCCAACTGCCAGCTTGTTCAGCATGGGAGTCAGCTGATACCTACTCTCCCACAACTGCAACAGCAACAGAGTGCCAACATGACGCGCTCACTCACTCAATGTCAGCTGGGTTCTGGTCTTTAAACACTCAGGCCTCATGCCAGAAAGAACAGCTGCAAAAGTGTGTCCTCTCTGCTTGTCATTGGTCCTCCTTCCGCCTTAGCCTAAAGCCCACCCTAGTTATTTCTGCAAATGCCTTGGAATGCTTCGTAGCAAATCCTGGAACATCTATCAAACACTTGTTTTCATTGTTAAGCACTTACTATGGCGATACTTAATGCACAGGTTTGGCTATCTCCTAACAGAACTAATACACGTATCCTGGTGAAGTGACCAGTTACACCGTATTACTTTGTTCACTTGGAAAGAGCCATCTTCAGAAATGGGATTGTTCAGTTCAGTTTTTAAAAAAACTTGTCGGTAAGTTTACTCCCTTTTACTAAAAGTTTAAAGTTCATTGGAATATTATGCAACTCAAAATAGAACCAGTCCGGCCACGTATGAAATCATCAATTCACGGCTTGGTGAACAAATGGGCCATTGACAAGGTTGCATCCCAGGTAAAGTACGGCAGCGGAAGTAGCCATCAGTAAAATTCATAACTGAAGCTTATTTTGTTGTATCTGAGTCCGGATATTTGGTCTAAGCTCGAGAGTAATATTTTGTTTCATATACCTCCGTCCTCGTCAGATCTGCAAGGCTTAATATATTATCAGCTGAGTTTCTTTACAAAGTGTTGAAGGACAAAATATATCATCATTATGTACACACTCCTTGCTTGCATAGTTGGTAATCACTGGAAAGAAAGCACAAAATAATTATTTGGTTAAAAATGTATATTTCAGCAAGATGGCATGCTTAATTATATTAATGGTCATCCAAAATGCCTTAAAAAGTACAAATTTGAAATGAAAAATGTATTATTTCCATGTGATAATGCCACTAGCAAAACCAGAAATATTTTTGGCTTACTAAGCCAAACAATCAGGTCCCTTTTGTGATTCCGGGATGCGCTGAACTAACAGCCAGTTGAGCAGTTAGGGCAAGTGCTGATGCCTGAGTATTCATTAGGCAGGCACAGCAAGTTAAAATTGGTCAGGGTCCTTTCTTGCATATTCATGCCAATATAATTAAACTTCATTCTTTTAACAAACTGGAAAAGGGTTGAATGGTATATTTGTAGGGCATCCAATAATAACTGGAATTGTGGGATTACCAGCTGAATAATATAGAAATACTGGTTAAAACATTGGCAGGAATTCTCCGGCCATTCACTGGTGGTGGGATTCTCTGATCCCGTTGGCAGCGCACCCCTGCCCGCGGGTTTCCCGGTGGTGGGAAGTGGCTTCGAAGGGAATTCCCATCGACAGCGGTGGGATAAGAGATTCCTGCCACCAGCGAATGCCGCACTGCTGCCAAGAACCACGCGGCTGGGAGGCCAGACAATCCGCCCTTTATTTCAGTTTCAACTTTAGTGAGAACTGAAATTCAAGCCCTCCAGAGGATATAATGGAACATTCTTTTGCAGATTATGGCGCGATTTACGGCTGCACCCCCGATCACCCCAAGCAATAATTGGGCTCAAGGATGCAGACACAATACAGCTCCTGTTTATTCTGTCCTTGTATCTATATAATACATTGTATGTATTATTATTTCTGATTACATAGAATTTGCAGCACAGAAAAATGCCTTTGGTCAATGCCGATGTTTATCACCAGGTCTCTTCCCAGCTACTTTATTTCAGCCTTTCCACATGTTCTTCTATTCCTTTCTTCTTGTACTGATCTCCATTCTCTTTGCTAGATATTTCCATCGACCATTCAACGGGTATGGTGCTTCACATTCTCAGCACTCTGAATAAATGGCAAAGCTTGTGCTAACTGGAGGAAGGTCTAATTATAGCATGACCTGTTTACACTGTTATGGGCCAAGGTTTAGAAAACTCCAAAGTATATCATGCAGTTCACCTGACCTACAATTGTTTATTTATTTTGGTTACGATGAGCACAAGGACCTGCCTTTCAGGTGTTATTCAACAGAGGCCTTAAGCACTTTAATCAAAAACAAAGTTTATTCTACAAATTTAGTTAACATTTTTATAAACACACACAGTTAACATTTTTATCAACTACCAACATAAATACCTCACACAGCTACAGTACTCTATGTTTTACCCTTAATAGATTTCCCCCCCTTAAGCTGTTCCAATTGAATAACAAGATCCCATAAACCAGTACCCCTTTTCAAAAGGTGTGGCCCAGCACACAGCATTCAAGACCTGGTTTGGATGCCCTTGTGTCCTTTCCAAAACAGCAGGGTTGACTTGTCTATCCTGATGAATGCAGGACAGAAAGCTTTAACAACATGCCTCTTTTCCAGCAATACTTAAGTTCCATTCTGGGTATAAAAGCACTCAGTCACACAGTGCCATTTTTTCTGGCACTAAACAGCCTCCTGCAAGATGGGTTGCTATTTTCAGGACAGAAAAGAAAATTGGATGAGTAGAAAGTGAAATAAAATGTGGATCAGTTTGATAAGAATAATCTCCTCAGTATATATATTTATTTACGCAAAGAGTAGTGAGGTCGTGGAATGCCCTACCTGCAACAGTAGTGAACTCGCCAACATTGAGGGCATTTAAAAGTTTATTGGATAAACATATGGATGATAATGGCATAGTGTAGGTTAGATGGCTTTTGTTTCGGTGCAACATCGTGGGCCGAAGGGCCTGTACTGCGCTGTATCGTTCTATGTTCTATGTTCTATGAGATGCTAAAATCTATCATGTAATTTGCCTGTGTGTACTTCTTTTCTGTGAAATCTTGCCTCCCGTTATGTTTTTGTTCCACTTTTGTGTCAACTTTTCCATTATAAATTCCACTGTTCACATGTATGATGATAGCTGTCCATGTCAACTTGTCATACTGTGACATACCCTCCTACCAGTACTGGTGATGTAAAGTCTCAGTTTTGTATCTCCTCAGGTTCTCAGCCTGTACTGTTCCAAACAATGCTACTTGTTTGCTAATATCAAACCAGGATCTTATATTAAAAATCTTGGCCGGGATTCTCAATTTCCCACTTCGAAGATCGGGAATCCTGATCGGGCGGAGAATCCTGCAACGGACCAAAAACAGTACGCGTTCCCAGTCTCTGGTCCTGCCAGCAGCAGTGGGCATCTCATCCCGTGCCGGTAGGAACATGCAAACAGCTGAATTGCATTCATTAGAATGCAATTAACAGGCTGGAACTCCAAGTCGCTCCTCCTCCTCCCCCCCCCCCCCCCCCCCGCGCCCCCACCCCCAAATGTTATGCTCCGATCCCCACAGCGGTGACTCCACCGGGTGGATTTTGGTGCAAGTATTGGCAAGTGCAGTCCTGGTGCAATGGACCCAAGGGGTCAGCCCATTGCTCATGTGTCCCTCTACCACTGCCAGGCTGCAGGGAGAGGGTCCCCCAAGGGTCCTGGGGGTTGGATGGGCTCAGGCTATGGGTAAGGGGTTGACCCTGGGACCCTCCCCAGGATGGGGGTCCCAAGTCTGGACTGCTCTTCAGGCCTGGCATGGTGATCTCAGGCAGCCCTCTGTTGAAGATCTTCACCCTGGTTTGACCTGCTCACTCTGAACTGCTCTGCCTGACAGCTGATGAGCAGACCAGCAAGTTCAGTGAAGAATCAAGCCAGGAATACTTTCCCTCTCCTCACATCTTCGCCTTCAGCCCTATGCTTTTGAAACTGCTGTTTTTTTCAAATAAATTTAAAGTACCCAATTATTATTTTTTTCCAATTAAGGGGCAATTTGGCGTGGCCAATCTACCTATCCTGCACATCTTCTGGGTTGTGGGGGCGAAACCCACGCAGACACAGGGAGAGTGACCCAGGGCCGGGATTCGAACCCGGGTCCTCAGCGCCGGAAGCAGCAATGCTAACCACGCGCCACTGTGCTGCCCTGAAACTGCTGCTTTTTGAAGTGTCAGAACCTTCTTAGAAATCCCACAACACTTGAAAAGGCTTGAAATCCCTGAAATCCCTTGAAATGCTTAGCATTCATTCAATTCCGCAGAGCAGCACCAGTAACATGCCTTTTATTGACAGTTTAATGGCTTAAACACAGCTGCCAGGTGGGCTGTTTATTTATCTTTCCCTTCATACTCCAATACATCTGAGGTACCCTCCATTGATCCTCGCCCCAATCTTTATGAACATTCTTTTTATGATTGATAGCTGCTGACCACTTCAAAGCAGCTAAGTGGTTTCACTTCCTCTTTCCCGTGGTAGGGGATGCCACTCCTTGATGAGGGGTTGGAGTAATCTCCTTGTGGGAGGTGTGGTCAACATTTGAATTGTGAGGAGGAGGGAGCCCTGTCCCTGGATGCTGGGATCGGGGTGCACGTTCAAAATGGCTGCCCAACCCCAGTAACTGCAGGGAAACTGCCGTGTTCAGTGATATGCATATTTTTGCATAGTCAAGGCATGTGAATCTGACCCCGGTGACGCTCCTAGCAGCAGCGGGTCACAGTCCCGATTCACTGCTGGCGGGAGCACAGTAGTGCATGTTCAACCATTGTATTAGATCATGGCTGATCAAAATCAATTTTACATTATAAATATGGGCATAGGAAATTATAATGGAAAATAAAAAGATAAGCACAGAATGTATGACTTTAAAATAAAAACGGAATTAAATCTGCGCTGTCTCGTCTAATTCTTATTCTTCAAACCCAGTTTCATCTGAAGATACTTTGTCTTCACTCCCATGTTATAATAATTCTGGAAATCTACTTTCACCTAGGCCTTGTTTTATGTAAAATTTTACTTGCACAACCATGTCCACATGTTCTGGGCGTGTCCTAAACTTAAAGGATATTGGCATGGGTTTGCGGACGTCATGTCCAGAGTATTGAAAACAAGGGTGGCAATGAGTCCAGAGGTGGCGATTTTTGGGGTGTCGGAAGACCCGGGAATCCAGGAGGAGAAATAGGCAGATGTTCTGGCCTTTTTTCTCCCTGGTAGCCCGGAGACGGATATTATTAGCTTGGGGGGACTCAAAGCCCCTGAAGTCGGAGACCTGGCTAACTGACATGACGGGCTTTCTCGGCCTAGAGAAGATTAAGTTCGCCTTGAGAGGGTCATTGTTAGGGTTCGCCTGGAGGTGGCAACCATTCATCGACTTCTTCGCGGATAATTAATCGTCAGCAGGGGGGAGGGGGGTGTAGGGTAGCGTAGAATAGGGGGTTAATTAGGTGGGCCTTGGAGAGATGGGAGTCGGTGTTTTGCACTATGTTTATTGTTCTTTGTACATTGTTTTTATACTGTTGCTGTTTGTAATGCCAAAAATACCTCATTAAAATTGTTTGTTAAAAGGGTTTTGAATGGCGTTATGGCACCGGCGGAAGGGAAGTTAACAGTGGTGGTTGTGGCATTGGAAGCCGAGAAGGCGTTTGACCGGGTAGAATGGGGGAATGGGGGAATGGGGGGGGGGGGGGGTAGAGCATAGGGTGTCCTTATATGCCGATGACTTGCTGTTATATGTGTCGGAACCGAGTGTGTCGATAGGGGGAATATTGGAGCTACTGCGAGTATTTGGGTCTTTCTCGGGGTACAAGTTGAACCTGGACAAGAGTGAGTATTTTGTGGTGTCTCGGCCGGGGGTGGGGGCAGGGGTGGGGGGGGGGGGGGGGGGGGGGGCTGCCATTCCGGAGGGCAGGGACTCACTTTAGGTATCTGGGGGTGCTGGTTGCCTGGGAGTGGGGGAGGCTTTGCAGGTACAACATCTCTAGTTTGGTGGGGAGAGTGAAAGCCGATCTGGCAAGGTGGGATGGTCTCCCTCTGTCACTGGCGGGTTGGGTACAGGCGATTAAAATGAATGTGTTGCCGCGATTTCTGTTTATTTTTCAATGCCTACCGATTTTCCTGCCAAAGGCTTTTTTCAGGGAGATTGAGGGAAGGATTACCTCGTTCATATGGGGAGGGAAGATGGCCAGAGTGAGAAAGGTGCTGCTACAGAGGGGAAGGCAGGCAGGGGGTTTGGGTCTCCCGAACCTGATGTACTACTACTGGGCGGCGAATGTGGAGAAGGTGCGGAGCTGGGTCAGAGGGGTTGATTCCCAGTGGGTCAGAATGTGCAGGGGGTCGGGACTGAAAGCACTAGCAACAGCACCGCTCCCGATAGCTCCGGGTAAATACTCAGGGAGTCCGGTAATAATAGCTTCATTGAAAATCTGGAGGCAGTTTCGCCAATACTTCGGGTTGGGGGCAGGGTCAAGGGAAATGCCGATTCGGGGGAACCACAGATTGAGCCAGGGAGGTGGGATGGAAATTTTCAGAAATGGGAAGAGAAGGGGATTAAGACGCTAAAAGATTTGTTTCTTAGGGGTCGGTTTGCAGGATTGAAGGAGCTGGAAGCGAAGTATGGGCTGGAGCAGGGGGAAATGTTTCGATACATGCAGGTTCGAGATTTTGCCAGAAAGGAGATACAGAGCTTCCCGGAGGAACCGGCCTCCACATTGCTGGAGGTGCTGACGACAAGGGGACTGAAGAAGGGGGTAGTGTCAGCGGTGTACGGAGCTATTTTGGAAGAGGATAAGGCACCACTGGAAGGGATCAAAGCAAAGTGGGAGGAAGAGTTGGGAGAGGTTATAGAGGAGGGGGTCTGGTGTGTGGTGCTCCTGAGAGTAAATGCCTCCACCTCATGTGCGAGGTTGGAGCTGATACAGCTGAAGGTGGTATACAGAACACACCTCACGAATGCGAGGATGAGCTGATTCTTTGAAGGAGTAAAAGATGTGTGTGAGTGTTGCGGGGCGGGGGGGGGGGGGGGCGCTAATCAAATTCATATGCTCTGGTCCTGTCCAAAGCTAGAGGATTACTGGAAGGAGGTTTTTAGGGTAATTTCCAAGGTGGTGCATGTGAAACTAGAACTGGGTCCCCGGGAGGCCATATTCGGGGTGTTGGACTAGCCAGGGTTGGAAACGGGTGTGGAGGCAGATGTTGTAGCCTTCGCCTCGTTGATCACCCGAAGGCTGTTGGGATGGAGAGCAGCCTCTCCACCCTGTGCCCTGGCGTGGCAGGGGGACCTGTTGGAATTCTTGACTCTTGAGAAGGTTAAGTTTGAACTGAGGGGAAGGACGGAGGGGTTCTACAATTCATAGGCATTATTCATTATGCACTTTCAAGAACTGGATAACATCGAACATTAGTTGGGGGGATGGGTGGGAGGGAGGGGGGCTGTGTGTATTAAGGGTGACTATGGGTAATCCCTGATTCCTTTTTGTCATTTGTTTATGTAAACATGCGGGCTAATGTTTGGGGGTTGGTGGGAGGATGGGATCGTTGTTATTGTTATGGGGGATTGACATATTTGTTGCTGATTATTGTTTATTGTTGGTGGTTGTAAATTCGGGAGAAAATTGAAAAAGGAGAATAAAAATATATTTTTTTAAAAATTGTTAACATTTTTTTTTTAACTTGCATGTACAGATACTAGACAGGATTTTCCTTCCCCCTCCGTGGTGAGTTCTGCAGCCGCAGAGGGCGACTCGCCAGTGGCCTGCAGTGGGATCTTCTGGTCCCACCATTGTCAATGGGGTTTCCCGTTGAACTTGCCCCTCGCCACTGCGAAACCTGCAGCGGGGTTGCACCATCAGTCAGACCGTAAGATCCCGCCAGCCTGAATGGCCAGAAAATCCCGCCCACTGTCTCGGCATCTCCAAACACTGAATTTATTTGTTGAAGAGAACTGGGTTGAATCAATCTTTTTGCTTAGTCTTCTCTTGCACATTTTGAACATATTTATGGATTTATTTCAAGAACCTTAAAGTCATATAACATTGTGATTGAATGTTCCTGGTTGAATTATGGAAGCATAAGTAGGTTACCTTTTGCCAACATCCTGGAATTGGCAGACCATCTGAACCCTATGATGGAAACAGACACAGGAATGTAATGAATTAATAATCTCTACTTTATCCTCATTCACTCATACATTTTCTTTATAACACTCCTTTTGGGAGTCACATGAAAATCATGCTATACAGTGAAAATGCTGGACAAAGCTTATCTTCCAGAAACTGTGGAGAGAACATATAAATTTACCTATCAAATGTGGAACCTTTGGCATAACTGGATGACTACGTCATGCCGGAAACATTAAATTGTCTGTTTTCTACAGGGATACTACCTGACCTGACTTCCAGAATTTTAGATCTCTAGCACCTGCTGCATTTTGCTTTTTGCTTATATTGGATGGATTTTGATTTTATTTAATGAGAACATTAACGGCACACTTTTTATGCAGGAATGTAGGTGGCCAATCCATTTCCGACACAGTGTTAAATAGGTTATGTATGTGATAATAAAGATACGCCATGGCATCAAGGCTTTCAATTTGCAGCTGAAATACATAAAATATTTCAGAAAGTGTTAAATCACTGAAGGCACAGGCAGGATCTCATTTAATTTCACACTTAAAGAAATTAATCTCTGAAAACGCAGCAATCCAACTGTATTCCGCTGTGGCACTATTTGACATTAGTAGCACAAACCTAAGTGAATCTAAATTTATCAACTGTCTATTTGGCAGCAGGGCACTTGTGGACAATGTGGGATTCTCATATACTCAGATATTTTTATATTGAAATATGTATGCCTGGCATGAGGGTTATGATTGAAGATTAATCCAATGGTTTAATAGAATAGAAAGCAGTGATTGAAATGTTGTTACACTGTGACAAGTTATACACAATTGGGATATGGAAACAATTACTTTGAACAGAAAACAGCAAAATATCTGTTGTAAGTCATAAATGGCATGTGCTATGTTACAAGCTGCAATACAGAGACGTGTATTACAATTAGCTCTGGATTTACATTGTAAAAAGGGGTTTTGTTTAAGGTTAGAAAGATTTTCAGTGTTCAGTAACTGAACTCCAGCACAGAATCCTTGCAGCGCAAAAGGGCCATTCAGCCCGTCGAGTCTGCACCGACCCTCCGAAAGAACATCCTGCCAAGGCCCACACTTCCGTCCTATCCCATAACCCCATCTAACCTGCAATAGCACTGAAATAGTCCTTATCAAAGTGACAAATGACATCTTATGAGACAGTGCCCATGGTAAATGATCCCTTCTAACTAACCCTTCTCAATCAGGCTGCAGTGTTTGACATAGCTATCCCAATGGACGCGATTCTCCAGAAAGATTTCTAAGTGTGGTAGCGAGCGGGAACTGCTGTGAGCTTCCCAGCACTCGGTCCAGAGAGGCTGGCAATGCAATACAATGTTAATTGGTTCATGTAACGAGGCCACATGGGCTTCACGCTGCAAATGAAGGCTCGCCAGCCAATTCGCCGGGCCCGCGCTCGCCAGCCTCCCGCTAGCAAGGTCGAGCTGCACTTAAAACAGCACTTGCACGGCCAACCCCACTTAGCTCATGGACATGGTGCCGAGACGACCATCCCCAAGATTTGGAGACATGGACCTGGGGAGGCTCCGAGATGCAGTTGAGGCCAGGAGGGATCTCCTGTTCCCCCGAGGATCCCAGCAGGTGAGCCACAGGGCAGCCAGTGCCGTCTGGGATGAAGTGGCAACGGCCATCAGCTCGGGAAGTACGACCAGAAGTACTGGCCTACAGTGCTGCAAGAAGGTCACCACCGGCTGCACACGTGAGTTCACCCCCCCCCGGACACTCATCCCCCACCCCACACTGATCACATGTTCATTCTCCCGCAGGCCCTCCAGCCAACGACGCCAGCCCATCCGGGGTGGCCCCTCCCCTGGCCCCCATGAGACCACCTCGAAGGAGAGCTCCGAGGATGCCACCGTGAGGCATCACAGCTGTCATCCCCACCCTCCACCAGCCCAGAGACATGCACCTCGGTGGGCAACGTTAATGGGCAGGCTTCTGGGGCACAATCTGGTGAGGGCCACACAGTCGTGACGCACATCAGGCGGAGGCTGGAATGCCCAGGCGAGACAGCAGTCGGAAAGTTGCAGGATCCCAGGTCCCAGCTGGGTCCCAACCAGATGCTGGGGCTATGGAACATGCTATCCCGGAGCTGATAAAGATGCTAGGGAGTGGCCAGAACATTCAGAGGGAGGTGTCAGCGACACTCCAGTAGGTCCAGAGCCGATTAGAGAGTCCCAGAGGCTATGGGCGCAGGAGATTGCGCCGGCAATGCCTGGTATCTGGACCAACACTTACAATTAATGTTGTAAGAGCCAAATGGGGCCTTACATTTCAGTGTACTGAAATATGGGTGTTATGCATGAAGTTTTACCAAATGACAAACACAACTGGAAATCATGAAAAACCCAAAGATATTTTCCCACCACATTCTACTGACAATGCTAATGAAACATTTCTTTCTATGGATGTAGAATTTGAAATAAGTAGAGTTACGTTAAACTTATAAATGACTCTCTTTCAAGTGACACATGTTACTATGCACAGTTCAGACCTTCATACCCCAAAAAGACTGGAGAAAATACAAAAAGATTCATAAGGATTGTCCAAGGACAGAGAATAAAATTGAGAATAAAGAGAAGTTGGAAAAAGGGATTGTCACCTTTGGAAAAGCAAATATTTTTGTTTGACCTGATCAGAGGCCTTCAAAATTGGCAATGGGTTGGACAGGGCAGAAATTGAGAGAATGGGCGCGATTTAATGGAAAAATTTGTCAGGGCGCAATCTCCCCAGCAGGGAACAAAGTCCCCCAGCGAGCTTGTTTGGCTGCGTGTTTCCCGGCACTCTCGGTGCCAAGAAACACGTGGCTATTCAACGCAATTCGCTTTGAATAAGGGGCCTAAACAGGGAACGTACGGCCGAGACCTCACATAGCCCCGTTTTTTACAATGGGGAGCTCTGCTCGCTGGAACTCTCCGTTGCAGTGAGAGATCGGGCCGCCATTTTTAAATGCCTACCCAATCTCTGAGACCCGGAAAAGAATCCCCGACCTGAACGCAACATGGGAGGGTCCCCCGGCCCACACCCCCCAACACCCACGGCGGACAACCCTGGCCTGATCGTGCACACACAAAAAATGCCAGCTGGACACCTTGGCAGTGGCCCTGCCAGCACCATCTGGACACCTTGGCAGTGCCAGGCTGGCACCCAGGTGACACTGCCAGGGCACCACCCTGCCCAAAGGGTATGCAGCTGGCGGCCTTCGATCCCCTTGGAGATCCCCATGAGTGCTGTTCCGGCGGTTCCTGTTTGTGGAGACCAGTGCCAAATAGCGCTTGCCCGAGGTCCTTGAGGTGCAGGAATTGAATCACAAAGTCTCAGGTACCTCAGGAATCTGCATATTAGAGTATGCCTCGCTCTAATATGCAGATTTGCTCAAAAGTGATCCGCCCTTGGTGGGCGGGATTCCCGTTGCAACAGCTCGCGGGATTGCGTTGAATCTCTTGAGGGGTTGCGAGCCGGGTAGATCCCAGGAGCGGGGTCTCCCAACTTCCACGTTGCATCGCGGCGAGCTGCTTTTCCGACGCAGGTGGCCGGAGGATCGGGCCTTCTGTCATTTTGGATGGGATTAGTGGGGGTGTTTCTCGATGGCCCCGTTGGCGCGATCGTGGCCCATATTCAATAGCACTTAGTGCCGGCAATGAGCCCCCCCCCCCGAGATTCCTGACATTATTGGCTGCCTTGCTGTTTAATTCACCGGACACGTGCTTCACTCCAGTCAACACACAAGCATGGCAGCACACAGACTTGCTCCTTGCTTTGGGGATGCCGACTTGGCCAGGCTTCTCGACACTGGGAATGTGAGGTGGGCCACCCTGTCCCCCCGAGGGAGTCGGAGGACCAATATCACCTGGGGGGCAGTGGCAGCGGCTGTCAGTGCGGGCAGCATGACCAGGAGGACCAGCGTCCAATATTGGAAGAGGTTCCATCTGCTACCCCTCAAATTTCCAAATCCCACACAGGTCACTGGCTGACACCACACACCCTCCCCACATTGGACCTTGGTGCTTGTTCCTCAGAACCCACTAGCACCCACCAGCACAACCCCTTCATGTCCAGTTGCGGCGCCCAGACCTGCCACCAGCTATAGACCCCTTGATCCATTAAGTGTGCGGCTCACAATGCCCTCACTTTGTCCCCGCAGGACAAGAATCCCTGCAGGAGAAGATAGCCCATAATAAGCGAGAAAGGGCCAAGATGGGGAGGCGGATGCCAGAGATCCGAGTCCTCATCCCCTATGAGGAATGGGCCCTGGAAATTGTAGGTTTGTCTGAGGAGAGAGCAATCACCAACAGCGAGGTTGGCCTGCGTCAGAGGGGTGAGATTCCATTGCCCCTTCACCCAGATGACCAGTCTCAAGTGAGTCGTTCATGTCAGACAAAATGATCCTTCCCTCTCACTGACCACATGTCTATTGTCCCGCAGGATCACCATCTGGTGAGGCCGGGCAATCTGGAGTCATTCTCTCCAGCCCCCCGCCACCCAAGAGACCACCTCAGAGGAGAGCTCAGAGGAGACCACCATGGAGGCGTTACAGCTATCACCCCCATCTTCCACCAGAGAGACATACACCTCGGTGGGCGACATTAGTGGACAGGCTTCTGGGGCACAATCTGGTGAGCATCACAGAGTTGCCGATGCACATCAGGTGGAGGCAGGAACATACAGGGGAGACAGCAGTCGGAGGTCTGCTGGATCCCAGGGCTCAGCTGGATCCCAGACAGATGCCAAGCCCCTGGACAAGGTTCTCCCAGAGCTGGTGCAGATGATATGCCAGAGCCGTGACATTCAGGAGGGGATGTTGGGTACAGTCCAGTGATCGCAAAGCTGATTGGAGGAATCCCAAAGGCTCCCGGCGTAGGAAATGGTGCCGGCAATGCGTGGCACCGGCACCCGCAGTGGAAAACCTGGAGCAGTCTGTACATGTCTTGAGTGACGGTGCTCAAGGCGTGGCTCAGTCTGTGACAACCATGGCTGAGGGCCTCGACATCATGTCCCAGTCACTGAGGGACATGTCCCAGCCGTGTCTCAAGGGCAGCGGCAGAATAGGGTAGCATGGCGGCGCCAGTGAAACCGGTATGTCGGCCAGGGCCGTCCGGCTCCAGGCTCTCCAGAGGACGTCTGCCGAGGGCATCAAAGACCACAGGGTGCAGAAAGCAGCAGGCTGCCTACACCTCTGATGTGAAACCTGGGGACCCACCTAGACATAGCAGTAGACCATGAAAGTTCAAGAGAGAGGAGCACTGAGTGGGCACTGGCGGGCGGGGGTCACTCTCTGTACCCAGGGGGAATGGAAATGTAAAATGTTCACTATTAAAACATGCAACACCTAATACATCTGAAGCCCCTGTCATGTTAATATTCACTGCGGGCCTGGCTGCAGCCGACCCCATACCTCCGCTCCCCCCACCCCCTGGGCACTGTGCTCCAGGATCAAAAGCCTCTGATGCAGACCCCATTCAGAGGATGGGTGTGAACGCATTGTCAGCAGAGAGACAGGAGTTAGACTTTCAGAAGCTGAGGAGCACCAGAGCTTTTCTCACAGCAAGTGATCATCACTCTCCTGCCTTGTATAGTGACGCGTTGACCGTGCAAACACAGGCCCATCACCCTGGGTGATGCTACACAGACCCTTGGTGGGTGGAACAGGTGGTCGGGGAGGGGGCGATGTGATGGGGGGGGGGGTTGGGGGGGTGCTGAGCTGATCGATACAGCCAAGCCCTATAAGAATCTGCAGACGATAAGGCTTCCTCCTGGCATGCCGGACCCTTGCTGCCGGATGTCCTCCATCCTCCAGCTCTTCCTCGGGCTCGTCCTCCAGCCCCTCCTGGTCCGCCTCCTCCTCCTCGGACAAGGCCGCATGCCACTCCTCCTCCAGCACACTGCCTCACTGCTGTGCCAGATTGTGAAGGGCACAGCAGACCACCACAAAGCAGGAGACCCTCTAGGGTGTGTACTGCAGGGCATCACCAGAACGGTTCAGGCATCGGAACCACATTTTGAACAGTCCGTGCACTACTCAATTAAAGTACAGGTGGCAACATGGGTCTCATTATAACGGGTCTCTGGGTCTCCGCCTTGGTCCCAGGCCTCTGCGCAGGCGTCATCAGCCATGACCTCAGCGGGCACCCCTTGTCCTCCACGAACCAACCCATCATCCTTGGGTGGTCTTCAAAGACGGCGGGGATCTTCGAGTGCCCCAGTATGTAGCTGTCATGCGCACTACCTGGGTAGCTGGCACACACATGCATGATACGGAGGTGGTGGTTGCACTTGATCTGAGCATTTGGGGAATGGAACCCCTTCCTGTTAATGAAGAGCACTCCCTGATGCCCCGGTGCAGACAGGGCGACATGTGTACCATTGATTGACCCCTGGACCTGGGACATCCCGGCGATGCCAGTAAATCCTGCAGCTGGTCATCTTGGTGAGCCTGGTCCAGCTCAAAGGTGATAAAGTCTGATGCCCAGGCATACAGGGCACCCATCACCTCCCAGATGCACCTGTGGGCCGTAGATTATGAAATGCCACACAGGTCCCCGCTTGAGCCCTGGAATGACCCAGTGGCATAAAGGTTCAGGGCTGCAGAGACCTTCATGGCCACTGGGAATTGAGTCCTCCTCCTCTACGGGGTGCCAGGTCTGCAAGGACATGGCACAGGTGCCACACTGTCTCTCTGCTGAGACAGAATCTTCTGCAGCACATCTTGTCCATCACCTCATTGAATGACCAATGACGCCTGTAAACCTAGGCTGTCCCCATCTGGTTTGCTCTCAGCCTGATGGTCAGCTGGGTCATCAGGGTGTGAGGCGGTCCTCTACATATGGGGTGCCGCCTCCAGCCTGCCACATCGCTGCTGCCTTCTCCGGGGTCTGCCTGCCTTGGCTGCCGCAAGCAATGTGAGGGCATCGTCTGCAGGACCGTTATATATTTAAGGAAATGGAGAAGGAGAGAAACCGACAATCCATTAGTGCTTCCATCCCGGGACCCTCAAATCCTCCAAGCCTCCCGCACCCTTACGTCTTCCACCTTCTCTCCGAGTGCCATCCACCGAGCCAGTTGTGCTGGAAAACCTTGGTCTGCACACTCACCCGCAAGAAACATCAGAGAGTCGTGAACACAGCCCATCACATGAACCTGCCTCCCATCCATTGACTTCATCTACATCTTATGCAGGCAGCATAATCAAAGATCCCTCCCACCCGGCTTACTCACTCTTCCAACTTCTTCCATTGGGCAGGAGATACAAAAGTCTGACTACGCGCACAAACAGACACAAAAGCAGCTTCTTCCCCGCTGTTACCAGACTCCTAAACGACCCTCTTATAGACTGACCTCATTAACACTATTCTTCACCCGGTGCCAGTGCTTATGTAGTTACATTGTGTACCTTGTGTTGCCCTATTATGTATTTTCTTTTTTTTCCTTTTCTTTTCATGTACTTAATGACCTGTTGAGCTGCTCGCAGAAAAATACTTTTCATTGTACCTTGGTACACGTGACAATAAACAAAATCCAAATCCAAGTCCAGATCAGGAACCCCTAGACCCCAGACTTCTGCCGGGAACATTAGGGAGACCGTGCTCAGGTGCCCTCTCCTGGTTGCGCGAGGATCCCCAGTGCTGAAGCCCTGCTCTTTAGTGTTTGATTGTTCACAGCTGCCTCTATGGTGACAGGCTCACTGTTCAGGCATCAAAGTTTGCTGGACATGCTGTGCACAAATCATCCTCTGAGGCATGGCTCCCTCGAGGAGACACTTGAGAGTTTCAGGGTGTGAAGTGCTGTCACAACAAACAAAGCTAATTCCTCATTTGAAAAAGCCTTCAGCTAGGAAGCTGCTGACAATCAAAGGGAGTGAAACTGAATTACACCAGGGTAAAGTCGAACAGGTTTGTTTGAAATCACAGGCTTTCGGAGCGCCGTCCCTTCATCAGGTGAAGAGTTTGGTAGGACAGACAGGCTGCAGCTTTGGTTGTCCCTGTTTAGGGCCTCCACAATATTTAAAGATGGCTCGAAGGTTTCACATCCGCAAGGCCCCTCACCCCTCCGGCCCAGCGGCGACGCCCGACCTAGAAACCCCCTGAGCACTGGGGCAGCAGCTCCAATGCCCTCGAGCTGCATGCCTCAAGAAGTCATCACGCCAACTTCACATTTTTGAAAAGGAGTGCCAAATGATGCCCTTTGGGGTAACACCGCCGCTGCATTTGACTTCAACCTTGCTGAGCAGATTGAAATGAATGCAAATGAGGGTTAATAATATTTTCGCCATCGTTGTGCGAGTTCCGGAATTTGCCATCGGGAGCGGGCCGGGTGAATCGCAAACTGGCGTCAATCCCGATTTTGGCCTTTCCTGCTCTGCACCCAGTGCACCTCGATCCGTGCTGGGCTTAAATAGCACCCAATATTTCCACTTGGGGGAGGATCCAAAATTAGAGGTCGTTAAAACAAGATAGTTACTGACAGGTAGATCAGGAGAAATGTTATTATTCTGTGAGTGCTTTGAATAGGAAACTCGTTAAGTTAGAAGAAATGGAAGTGAGTGTGGGATATATTCACCAGCAGTGTTACCAGGGCCAAACGTCCTACTGCTGTGCTGTGTGTGCTTGTAAATAAACGGGAAAAAAAACCTTGTCACAAATTGTTTCCTGCATTTTTGCTTGTCTGACACGGTTATTGAAATCGTTATTGACAGTGTTATTGATATTCTGCAGTACAAACCTTTTAAAAACAATATGCTCTTTCCTTTTAACATTATTAATTTCTGGACACATTTCTAAGAAAACAAAGCAGAAATCACATACCACTGGACAAGGCTGATCTAATCCAGGGGGACCTTGTTCTCCCTTCTGCCCTTTGCTTCCTTTTTTACCTGGATAACTTCTCTCCCCCTGTGGAAATAATTGATGATGTGTTTGAGAAAGACTAGCAAATATGTGTGGGCCCAATCAAATGTAGCGCTTCTGCCTATCCGGTCCCACTGAAAGTCACTGGACGTTTGGCTGCCCTGCCACAGCCCCCACAGCAGGATCCCCCCCCCCCCCACAGTGGGGCCAGAAAATCAAAGTAAAACCAGCCAGTAAAAGTTTTTAAAAGAAATTTTAGAATACCCAATTCATTTTTTCCAATCAAGGGGCAATTTAGCGTGGCCAATCCACCTACCCTGTACATCTTTTTGTTGTGGGGGGCGAAACCCATGCAGACACGGGGAGAATGTGCAAACTCCACACAGACAATGACCCAGAGCCGGGATCGAACCTGGGACATCGGCGCCACCGTGCTGCCCCCAGCCAATTAAAGTTATCTCTGCAAAAGATACAAATTTATTTCAATGTATTCATTACAAATGCACAGTAAAATCCAGTTATATATGCATAAAATTGCATAAAGCAGGAATAGATTCACAAACCTACCAGGCGCTTAAACAAGGCATTATCTTTGCAATTGAGGGCAGCATTTAGAATTTTTAGAGTCTGCATTTGGTGAAGCTGCAACTGCAGAGGGTGCACTCCCTATACCTGTAGTTGCAGGGTCCTATTCTCTACAGGTTCCTTGGGACAATGTACAGGGGAGTTTATTCTGTCAGGAGTGAGGAGGGGGGAGTGAGGAGGATGGGGGTGGGGGAGTAATGAGGGGGAGTAATGAGGAGGGGGAGTAATGAGGAGGAGGAGAGGCAGTGATGCGGAGGGGTGAGGGCAATGATGGGGAGGGGCAGTGATGGGGAGGGGGAGTGAGGAGCTCCCGGTGGCACGGGCGCAAACTGTTACTGCCACCAGATGATTGGACACGTGCCGGAGAGCTCGCTGGTCCTGCCGCCAATTCTCTCCCAATTTAGAGTGGCCAATCCACCTACCCTGCACATCTTTGGGTTGTGGGGGTGAAACCCACGCATACACAGGGAGAATTTGCAAATGCCACACGCACAGTGATCCAAGGCCGGGATCGAACCTGGGACCTCTGTGCTACCACTGCACCACCGTGCTGCCCTCTCTAGATCTTCTCACGGTAGAAACTCTTGAGAAGTTTCTGTGAACTCAATTAGTGTAGCAAGTAACAGATCAGCATGAGTCTGCACGGTGTATGATATTGGACCCATCTTCGCTAGGATCATAGCTGTTACCTATTTCTCATTGGTGGTGTAATTCCTAGCTAACACTCAAGAAGGTTGATAGGTTCATGCCCCACTGCTGCACTTGAGCATAGAATTTCCATGTTAATAAAGAGGCAGCATTGTACTCGTCAGGTACGGTTCTTTGTAAAGGATAACTCAAGTTTCGATCTGCCTTCTCAGAGACCCCATGGCACAAGTCAAAGAACAGGCGTGTTCCCTTGCTAACATTTTTCCTTCAACCACCACCACAGTTAAAGTCATCATTTATCTCCTGGCTTTGAGGGAGTTCACTGTGCCCAAAATGGCTGCCATGTTTCCCACATCATAAGCTTGGCTGCATTCTGTTGTCCACTGCATTTTTCGACCGAGGGAGAGGAGAACGTTTGGGAGTGTTTTACGGCAGGTATGATGAGGCGGCACCAAGTGGGAAGAAAGGGGTCTGTCATGAAAGGTTGCAACCTCCGCATGCTTTTCATCTCTTTTTTAACAACTTTTTGGAGCCTGACATAAGAAATTAGCACAGGTTAGGAATGAGTAGGTGGTTTTAAACTTGTAGCTGTGACCAACTTCTTGTTTGCGACATTA
The DNA here is from genome assembly GCF_047496885.1 of Scyliorhinus torazame. Taxonomy (NCBI): domain Eukaryota; kingdom Metazoa; phylum Chordata; class Chondrichthyes; order Carcharhiniformes; family Scyliorhinidae; genus Scyliorhinus; species Scyliorhinus torazame. The sequence goes on along the minus strand of NC_092713.1, from coordinate 254,944,936 downwards.
CTCCTCTGCCGCATTAAAGTCCCGGCCTACAGTCCCGATTGGACATGGAGCCTCCCTTTACAACTCTAATTGGTCACCTGCCAGCCAGACGCCACTTATCCCCCCCCCCCCCCCCCCCCCCCCGTTTGATTTGACAAACTGAGACAGTGCAGATGGGAGTGAGCCTCCCTCTCTCTGCTAAGAAAAATGTAAAATTCAGCCCATTATAACCATAAATAAAAATGGTGCGTTAGTAAATAATTAATATGTCTCCTACCTTCTCTCCCTTTTCACCTCTATCTCCTTTCAGCCCCCTCAGACCTGGGAAACCCTGCAAACAATAGTATCCCTGAATGCTTTGAACACAATAAATGCAGCATTTTACAGTGTAAATAACATGTTTTTAATAAATGTATGAGCTTTGAAAAGCAGTTAATAGGCTCGAATACTTAGACTAATAATAAAATTGGCGTGTGAACCAGTTGGCAATATGCAATTTTTTTCTATTCAGCATCACCAAGATTCTAACATATATCTAAGCTTATACAGCAGTAAATTCTCATTAGAACATCAGAATTATTTCATGATTTGAGGAACTGAAAGCACAAACGATGAGGAGTAACCTAAAACAAGAAGTTAGTTGCTGGTGTTTCCAGCATTTGCATTTTTTATTTTAGATTTCCAATATCTGCAGCATTTTGCTTTTCATGGCCTTTGGGTGGAATAATATGGGGGCTCAGATGGGATGCGCCCCTGGAAACCACGTTGGCACAAAGCCAACACACTCTATGTCAACCTCCCTGCAGCATTAAAACGCTGTGGGGATCATTAATGAGGGCCGAGTCGGACTGGGGCGGACATCGCACCCTCTGGAGATGCTGACCAATTGGATTGACTGGCAGCTCCCTCAGTCCCAGCAGCACCAGGAAGGCGCCCATGGCAGCTGCCTGCGCTGCAGATGAGGAATGGAACCCAAGGCCTAGAATCCCTGGAACAGCTAAGTCTGGAGTCTTAGCCTGGGAGGATTTGGGGGAGGGGAAGTGCAGGGGTGGTATAAGGGTGGGAGTGGGCAGGAAGGAAAGGGGTGAGGGGTTAAATGGTGGGAGTGAGTAGGAAGGAAGGGGGTCTTCAGTCTAAGGGGGCAGCCCACGACAGTCAAAGGCCAGCCCCTGAAGAGCGAGCCCCCCACCTCTCCTGCCCTTTAACCATTATGAGTTTAAAAATGGGGCCGCCTGTTCCCCTGCCCTAGTGCGCATGCCAAACATATTATGGTGTGGGCAGCACATTATCAGGGTCAATAGGCTTAATAGCAAGCCTAAATGACACTTAATTGTTGATTTAAGTGTGGCAGGTGGGCCGATAAAGGTGCCACACGGGTGAGTGGCAAGGGGCCGGAGATGTGTCCACTCCATTTTACGTAACACCCCCCCCACGAATCAGGTGCCCTTTTTTCTGTTGGTCCAGCAATTAACATCAGATGAGGATAAGGGAAACTTTTAACATTTTGATGAAATAATGCCTTGTTCACGGGCAAAGGAATATATTGTTATTTTGCATACCTTAAAGGATAATGAAAATTATGTCTCATGCATGCAAAGTATTCTGTATCGCTCATACTGTGTCCTGGCTAAGTGTTCTTTTTAAAATGGCATACCTGAATCTGAACTGAGAAAGGTTAGAGGGTCAGTCAGTGAAGTGGAACTGTCCAATCAGATCAATTTGAGCCCTCAGTTCCCATCGTGCTCATTGAGCAGCTCTGCAACTTGCACTTTAATTATTAAATTCTCCATTATTGATTTGTTTTCCAGAAATGTGGCCTTTATTTTGCACTATGCATATGGTGACAGAGTAGAAATCTGTAGAATTACAGGCTACTGGGGCATCTACTTAATGAACAATTTATTTTTCCAATTTAAGAGCATATTTTAAATATTCTGTCAAAAGATACTTACATCTAATCCTGGCTCACCAGGTTTTCCCTGTGTAAAAACAAGAAGGAAAACAGAGACTAAATTTCAATGCAACAAATCTGAACTTGACCATTGTCTGAGTAAGCTTTAAAGTAATGCAGTACACCCTTATATAGTTAATACCCAAAACTCAAGAAAGAGCTGAAATACAAAACATTCATGTATGAAAGGATATTCACTAACTTCCAATGAGGAGCCAAGTTCTGCAGAGGGCTGGCATGTGGTTGGCTGCCACTGCAGGCAGCGGGCGGCCAACTTGCCTATTGAAGGCCCCAATTTGCGTCATTTAGAGCAACCGCGTGCATTTTGCCAGCAGCTGAGTGCTGCGCCACCCCCTCACCCCCACCCAGTGACCAGTGGAGGGTGCCAATATAATGGTGGCTGCCTCCCTGCAGGAATCTGTGGGGGGGTTGGGTACGGCAGAGAGGTGGTGACATTGGAGCCAGAGGCTCTGGAGATGTTTTCCTGCTTGGTTCTCGAAATAGTTATTTAAATATCACCCATCCGAGCAGTGTTCACATCTCTCAGGCTCTAGGCCAGTGGTACTCACTCGAAAAATAATGAAGGGAAAATTTTGGTATTGAAAAATGTCGATTGGACTACATGAGAGCATGGTGCGGTAGGGTGTGTAGAGTTGTGAGAGCGGGGGAAATAATTGTTGGGGGGGGGAAGGAGGGGACGGTTTGAGAGAGTTGTGGGAGGAGAGAGTTGTGTAAGCGGGGATAGAGTTGTGATCCGAATTGCTCATGGGGTGGTGACCCACAGTTTTAGAAACCCCATGGCTAAGGCTGTCAATTCACCATCATAATACAATGCAAAAAATAGCACTGGGTGACATAGTAAGAGGGGCTGCAGGTAAGACAAGTGACTGCAACCAAGTAAAATTCCCATCATCCAGTGAGACATTTTTTGAAGGGCAAAAGATATTTAAAGGGACATCACCAACGACGTCTTATTCCAACTGTATAGCTCCCTAAGACCTGGCACTGTAGGGACTGGACTCAGACTGGGTGCAAATCTCCCAGTGGAGGCCAAGGAGCCCATTTCCTGTATGCAAACAAAGCTGGAGCCATTAATATGGGCCGAATTGGGAAGAAATCCTGGGGCTAAAGGAAGCATTATCTGACCACAAATGAGCCATAAATTGAAGGGTGGAACGTGTAGAAAGTCGGGGCCAGTATATAAGCGCAAAGTTGTATTGTGTATTGTTATCGGACTTGAGGGCAGCACGGTGGCGCAGTGGTAGCACTGAAGTCTCACGGCGCCAAGGTCCCAGGTTCGATCCCGGCTCTGGGTGACTGTCCGTGTGGAGTTTGCACATTCTCCCCGTGTTTGCATGGGTTTCACCCCCACAACCCAAAGATGTGCAGGTTAGGTGGATTGAACACGCTAAATTGCCCCTTAATTGGAAAAAATGAATTGGGTACTCTAAATTTACAAAAAAAGTTATCGGACTTTGTGCTAAACACTTTGAATTCTTGTTGTGTAGGCAGCAGAGGGGGTGCAAAAAAGATTAAGGAGTGACAAACTTCAAATAGTTAGATGGACGGGAGCAGTTGGGATTGTTTTCCTTGAAGAAAAGGCTAGAGGAGATTGATAGAGGTATTCAAAATCATGAAGGGCTTGGACAGAGTAGATAGGGAAAACCTGCTCCTATTGATGGAAACGTCAAGAAAGTGAGGGCCCCGATTTACAGTGATTGTCAAATTAAGCGATGGAGACACGAGGAGAAACGTTTTAAAGCAGCGAGTGGTGAAGATCTGGAATGTGCTGCCTGAGACGGTGGTGGAGGCAGATTCAATCGAGGCATTCAACAGGGAATTAGATTGCAATCCAAAAATGTGCAGGACCATAGGGAGAAGGCAGGGGAATGGCACCAGGTGATTTGCTTATTCGGAGAGTGAGTGCAGACACGACGGGCCGAATGGCCTCCTTTTGGGCTGTAACAATTCTGTGATCCTTACCTTTTCCCCCTTTTGACCAGGTAGACCTGTAAGCCCTATGGAACCAGGATTTCCCTACAAAGGAGAGATGACATGATGTTATTACTTAATCCACCATTCAATTCCGATGAACTGGAGTATGTTTCCATTCACTTCATTGATGTATGTTCATGCTTGCATTGAAATTCTGAAGGGGGCCCCACCATATGTGGTTAACTAAAGAAGTTGAGGAAAGTATCAAATCTAAGAAAAGGACAAAGACATATAACTGCGCAAAGATGAGTGGCAGTTCAATGATTGGCCAGAATATAAAGAATGGCAGAGAATGACTAAAAAGTTAATCAGGAGAAAGAAATTAGAGTATGAGAGGAAGCTAGCTAGGAAAGTAAAATCAGAGGTATTGAAAAAGGCAGTGTAAGTAACGTGAGTGTTGGAATGCCTGAGAGTGTGAATGGGGAGTTAATAGTAGATAATAAGGAATTGGTGGATGAAATGAACAAATATTTTGCTTTTATCTTCACCAAAGAGTTTACAAAATCATTCCATTAATAGCTGTAAATCAGGAGGTGGAAAGGAGAGAGGAGCTTGGTGAAACTATAATCATTAGAGAAGCGGTACTGAGCAAACTGATGGAGCTGCCGCCTGGCAATTCTCCGGGTCCTGGTGGATTTCATCCTAGGGTCTTAAAAGAGGTGCCTAATGAGGTCGTAGATGCATTGGTGTTAATTTTCTAAAATTTGCCAGATTCTGAAAAGGTTCCATCAGACTGGAAAGTAGAGGAAACTATAGGCCAGACAGCTTGACATCTGCCTTGGGGAAGGTGCGAGAATTGATCATTAAGGGAGTTATCGCTGGGCACTTAAAAAGCCTCAAGGTAATTGGGAAGAGTCAGCATGGTTTGGTGAAAGGGAAAACATATTCAACCAATTTATTAGAGTTCTTTGAAGGAGTAACATGTGTTGTGGGTAAAAGGGAACCTATAGATATGTTGGGTGGGATTCTCCAGTCACCAATGCCAGAATCGCATTCGGCGATCAGCTGGAGAATCCTCGTTTGCGCCAAAATCGGGGGCAGCACCACTTTTGCAATGTTCGCTCCCTCGAAAACACGAGTACATCGTATGCCATGGGAACGGCCTCAGGACATCACCTGAGGCCCTCCCCTGATGCTCTGTCCCCGATGGGCCAAGTTTCTGACAGCATGGAACACTTATCCTTTTTTTTGTGAACCCAGCATGGCGGCTGCGGACTGAGTTCAGTGCCGCCACAGTCGTGGGGGAGGGGGGGCGTTCCGCTGGCAGGGGGGCCTTTGGCGGGGCTGGGAGACTGGCGGGGGGGGGGGGGTCCGGGGGTGGTGAGGCTGGTTACAGGGTGGCAGTTTTTGGAAGGCCGGGTCTGCGCGCGGCAAGCGCCATGCTGCAGGCCTCCACTGTGCGCATGTGCGGTCACGAACCCGGCAATTCTCTGGCCGTATCCACAGGTAAAGCCCGGGGCTTTAATCGGCGCGGCTGCTATTCCCCCCACCGGAGGGAGGTTCGGAGGAACTTTTACATCGTTTTTTCTGGCATAAAAAGCCACTGTTCCCAGCACTTAGTCTGCAAATCAGAAAATCCAGCCCATTGTACTTTGATTTCCAGAAGGCATTTGGTAGGGCGCCACATCATAGGTGATTGTGGAAAATAAAAGCTCATGTTGTAGGGGGTAACATGTCTGCATGGATAGAAATTTGGCTAGTTAACAGGAAACAGAGAGTGTGTATAAATGGGTCTTTGTCTGATTGGCAAAATGTGATGAGGCGAGTCCCACAGGGGTCTCTACTGGGGCCTTAACATTTTACAATTTACATCAAAATGAGGGGAGTGAAGGTACGATTCCTAAATTTGCAAACGACACAAGATAGGTAGGGAAGTGTGATGTGAAGAAGGGATAAGGATTTACAGACAGATAATGTCACCATGGTTTCCCCTTTTCAGGGAGAGAGCTGTCTGGTGGGGGTTTAACCTGAGGATCACCACACATCAGGCTGCAGTATTCAATACATTCAGCCATTTCTTGATGTCACCTGGAGTGAATCAAATTGGCTCAAGACTGGCATCTGTGATGCTGAGCCCTCCTGAGGAGGCCGAGACAGATCATCCACTCAGGACTTTTTGTTAAACAGGTGAATATCCATTTACCAATTAAGGCAGCAGAAAAGATTCTGAATATTCACAACTGTTTTATTGTGACTGTTGTTCAGTACAAACACTGGTTTCCATTCTCCCCTTCTGAATCCTCCACTTGTCCAGAAGCATCCTCAACTGAGGAAAAACCGATGTGTGGCACTTCGCATTGCTGCCTACCACGCTGAGGACCCGGGTTCGAATCCCGGCCCCGGGTCACTGTCCGTGTGGAGTTTGCACATTCTCCCCATGTCTGCGTGGGTTTCACCCTCACAACCAAATGATGTGCAGGTTAGGTGAATTGGCCACGCTAAATTGGCCCTTAATTGGAAAAAAAAAAATTGGGTACTCTAAAAACCGAGGCAAAACCTAACTTTAAAGCACAAGGTTCAATGAGCATCACCTGCTCTCAATTCACTCTAAAGAAAGACTGAAAGGCACCTGCTTTCTAAAATTGTCAGAGTCCCATCCTTTTAAGAAAAAAAGAATTGTTTAGACAAAGATACGCAGATATAAATATAGAAAAAAATTAATAATTTCAGGTTCCCTCTGTTACATAACAAGACATTGTTCTTCTAGAACCTTCAACAATTTTTCTGTAGAGGCATTCCTCTTAGTGAAAGAATCCGATATTTGATGACTAGTATCCATTCACCTTAGCTTAGAGATTTCTTTCCTCTCCATCATCTGCTGTGCCAATGTTTTTGTTTACACTTTTTCTTTGAATGTACATTACCTCACAAAGATCAGTTATCTATTTAACATTCTATCGGTACTGTTCCTTCCGTCTGTTTTTTTTAATATAGAACTTGGACAAATCGAACGCCACAGCATCAACAACAAGAGTAGTGCATTCTTCACCACTTTCTTTGGCTCCTATACTGCGGGCATCTTTTCTCATTCTCGCCCACAAGGAATATCAGCAATACTCCTGCATTGGCATATCCTTCATCAAAGTTTGCAGGCGAGGTATCAATAAAAATGAACAATTTCATGTTATTGGAATCATCCAAAGTCGGGAATTTCAGCAAGTGCTTCTTTATTTTTAATTTTTCTGACGTTTTATTCATTCTCAAGATGACCTCTACCTTTGGGTTTTTCATGGCAAGACACATAAAAACTTGTTTGTGGTTCTGTTTGTGTGCCTAACCAATCGAACTGTTTGACAAGACTCCTCAACTGTTACAGATGGGATGGTGTAAAATGGGTTGCCAAAAATGATTCCCAAGGATCGCCTGACCATTTTTCCTGTTTTCTCTCTGGGTAAATTCTCACTGCAGTACCGTGTATGGCCACAAGAGGCTGATATGGAAGCTGGTGCCTCTCTAGGCACAGTGTGGTTGGGGGGAGTTTGCAGTCAGAGACCTGTAAAATTCTCGTCGGGTGGTATTTCTTGCTACTGTGTTCAGTGTCAGGATTTGTATTATTTCTGACTTCAGTGTGTCACTAACAAACCCCGTGCGTCCTTGATTGTCCTCTCTGTTAATCCGGAGGTACAGCCTTCTCCACCCCTATAAACCTCAATGTCCGCTTCCTCAACTTCCAAATTGTCTCCACACCGGCACTTCTTGTCCTTCAAGAACACGTCTTTTCATCACTTCCCCTGCCGCTATCCCACCCACTCCACCCAGTTGCTTGTCCTCAACTATCCGTCACCTTGTGGCTACATGGGACTCGATCAGCTGAATTGGTTCCTGTACCTCAAGAGCTTTTGCATCTAAATAGAGTTTTCAATTGTAACCAAGGATGGCCTCAGCTGATGACTGAACTACACTCGCACACAGGTGCCAGTAAAATGTTGTAAGTGTGTGGGGTGGAACGGAATGTGCCTGCAAAGATTTGCATATTGGTTAGCTGAGTTGTGCCCAGCATTGTTTGTTTAGCATGTTTTCAGTCTGTTACATATTTACCTGGGAAACAGTACTGACATGTGTTCAGTGACATTCTGACTGTTTTGGTTCAACAATTAGGGTTTCTGTCTCTGAAGTGGAAGTTTTGAGTTTAATTTCCTATCCAGGTGGTGTTAGGTTTTGAAAGAGTGAACATAGAGGGCGGGCCACTCGAATGGAGACAGAGACCCACAGCGCGAGATTAGCTGGGTGTTTCCCTGCACTTGAAGCGCCAAGAAAACCCCTGCTATCTAACGCCCATCCGGGTAGATTGGGGCAGCAGCTGGGAAATCTCTGACGAGGCAGCACTTAGTCCCGTTTTGTGCATTGAAGAGCTCCACTCGCTAGTACTCCTCAATGCAGCGAGAGATCGGGACGCCATTCAAAAATGGTGTCCTGATCTTTTGATCGCCACACGTGACCACCGAACCCTTCCACAAGCCCCAACTCACTATAAAGGGGTCCCGGGCACCCTCATCTCCCCCCACACCCGTGCAGGACGCACCCTGGCTGATCACTTCCGTGCAAAAAATGCCAGCTTTGCACCTTGGCAGTGCCAACCTGACACCCTAGCAATGCCCCAGCCAAGTGGCAGTGTGACCTGGGCACTTTGGCAGTGCCAGGATGGCACTAAGGTGGCACCAGCAGTGCCAGGGCATCAGACGGAACGGCACTTGGGGTCTCCCTGGGCCTGGGGGTGCCCTGTATGGACCCCTTTGTAGGTGAGTTGGGGCTTGGGGGGTGGTCGGGAGTTGTGTAGAGGGCTCGAGAGATTGGGGCGCCATTATTTTGGCACCCTTGGCTGCATGTTTCCCTCCGATCTACCCAAATGGCCGTTCGATAGCATGGTGTTTCTCGTCGCTCCGAGCACCAGGAAACACCCGGCTAATCACGTGCTATGGGACTCTGTTTCCATTCGGATAGATCGCACCAAATGTCTATCTTGCCATTTAATTCCCACTGCCACATTTTCCAAGGATTTTTAGATCTGTAATCTGCCACCACCTCATTCTATACTACCTTCCCCCATGGGCCATTTGAGGGCTGAATATTGTGTTTTCTCTGATTTCTGTCTCCACATTTGTTTTGACCATTTTGGAGTAATTTTGTCAGCCTTTGGGCCTAGCCTTGTATTACAGTTACCCAAGCAAATTTGGCAAAGATTGAAATATATATCAATGTTTTATTATCTTTGTAAAGTTTACTAACAATTTTATTCCCATATACATTGTTGTAAAATGTATACACCAGCTTCTGTATATGGTTTATATATCCCACTTCTAACAAAAGGCTCCTCATACTCGGTTTAATCTGTGACAATGTCCTATTCCAGAGGGTCAGTTGGTGAAGTATAGAACTGGAGTCAGTCTTGACACTTTTCACACTGTAAGAGTGATATAATTCAAGCCTACATCTTCCAATCCAAAAACCATAGTTTCAAAATTACTGGACAACCTCAGGTCTGACAGCCTCTGTGGAGAGTGAATGGAGCTAATGTTTTGAGTCTGGATGACTCTTTGTCAAAGCTGGAGAGAACTGGAAATAAGGTCAGATTTATACTCTGGTGCATGTATGTGTGGGGGGGTGGGGGGTGGGGGAGAGAGGTCCCTGGAGCAGTGAAGTTGGATAGAGGACCAGCAATATGTGCAGATTGACAAAGACGTTGTGGACAAGAAGACAAAGGGAATGTAAATAGGGAATGTAAATAGGGTGATCGGGGCTAAGAAAGGTGCTGATAATGGCATATAAAGAGATTAGAATATGTTAATGGCAGAACAAATGTGAGCAGTGTGTCAAAGGACAACTAGGAGCAGGGAACAGATGGCCCAAGTGAGGTGGGGTGGGAGGAGGGGGGACAATGGTAAACGAAAAACAGATTGATGGAAGAAATGAAAATAAATTGATAGAAATAAAAATGGGGTGAAGGTGGAGGAGAGAGTTCACAGTCTGAAGTTGTTGAACTCAATGTTAATTCCAGAAGACTATAATGTGCTTAATCAGAAGATGAGGTGCTGTTCCTACAGTTTGCGCTGGAATACACGGGAACATTGCAACAGGCCAAGGACGGACATGTGAGCAGGACAGTGAGTTGAAGTGGCAAGCGACAGGAAGATCTGGGTCCTGCCTGTGAATGGACCGAAGGTGTTCTGCAAAGTGGTCACCCAGTCTGCGTTTAGTCTCTCCGATGTAGAGTAGACCGCATTGGGAGCAGCAGCAAATGAGCAGTTTGAAGGAGTTGCATGTGAAGCGCTGCCTCACTTGAAAAGATTGTTTAGGCCCTTGAATGGTCAGCAGGGAGAAGGTAAAGGGGCAGGTGTTACACCTTGTGTGATTGCATGGAAAGAGGGTGAGGTGTTCGAGATGATGGAGGAATGGACCAAGGTATCCTGAGGGAACGGTCCCTGCGAAATGCTGACAGGGGGAGTGAGGGGACGGTGTGTTTGGTGGTGGAATCACGCTGGAGCTGGTGGAGGAAGATACTTCAAAAACAAAAAATACTGGACAATCCCAGCAGTTTCAATCATAGTTTCAATCTGTGTCTCTTTATAGCGGTTCAATTAAATCCACAATTAATACCCACTAATCTCATATAATTAAACACAAATAACATACAATTAATAATCGGGATCTTTCTCATTTATAAATAATGCTGACCTGATGATAAAATCAAAAGCATCAGCACAATTATGGTAGGCTAAGTGCTAATAAATGTTGCTCAGTCATACCCGATAGGAGAGCCAGTCAGGAAATCTATCCATATTACACAGCCACACGGGTTTTAGAACAAAGAACAAAGAAAAGTACAGTACAGGATCAGGCCCTTCGGCCCTCCAAGTCTGTGCCGATCATGATGCCCTAACTAGAAACAAAACCTTCTGCCCTTTCTTGGTCCGTATCCCGAGTACGCTGCGCCACGTATCCACGCCCTCAGGCCATTGCCTGAGGCCTGCCTCCCGATGCTCTGTCCCCGACTGGCCGAGTTCCCGACTGCGTGGGACACGTGTGGTCTTACCCATCGGGAACCTCGCCGTGGCGGGTGTGGCTCAGTCCCGGATGCGGGCAGGGGTGGACATATTCGGGGCTGGGGGCACTGTGGTGGGGCGGTCCAGGGCACGCGAGCCAGCTGAAGGGGGGTCCTATTTCGCGGGCCGGGTCCACGAGCGGCATCCGCCATGAAGCAGGGCGCGGCGGCTGCTGTGCGCATGCGCGGCCACGGACCCGGCAATTCCCCGGCCGTATCAGCAGCTAGATCCGGGTGCTCTACGCTGTCTCCCTGCTAGCCCCCTGCAAAACGGGGAATCGGGGGCCGTTTGTGCCAGTTTGTCTGGCGTAAAACGACACTGTTCCCATGCCGGAGCGGGGACATAGTCTCAAAATCAGAGAATCCAGCCCATTATGTCTATTAACGTAAAGTTCATTTCTGAGTGGAATGGACGGGAGGGGAATTAAGTTCCAAATAGAATAGTGTTTCGGGAGTCTGGTGTCAATTGTATGAATGACATGTCCCATCCAGTGGAGCTGCCTTTGAATGATTAACATCTCGATGCTGGGCAAGTTGGCTTGGGAGGGGAGGATCTTGCGAACGCACCACTGATGGTACTTCGCCAGTGATTTGAGGTGCCTGCTATAGGATGTACCCTGCAACTATTGGAAGGCAGCCAATGACTCAAATGCAACTGCCCGCTCAGTTTGGCCATTGTCATCATAGAGGAAATTGGCATAAGTTGACAGGCTGACAAACAACCCACCTGGAACATGTCTTATATATTTACGGACAGCAAGCTGGGACCCTCAAGATCTCCAGTGGTGCACAGGAAGGAGCCAGAGACAAGGAAACAGTGATGACTTCCACAGTGGTGGGCGAAGCTGTGCAGCCAGGTCCAGCTCCCGAAGGCAGCTTCTTTTCATAAAAGAGGCGGCAGATACCAGTGATGACCCGGTATGTCAACATGAGCGTGCAATCACACTGTTCTTCAGCTAAGCTTTCAACTGTAGTCTCGTCTACAGGGAGTATCTTCTGTGGCCTCAACCCCTCCGTTGCTCTCCACTCTGTTATTCTCTACTCCACTGTTGCACAGATCTCCCCTGTACCCCACCCTCTCTGTGCATCTGTAAACCTCATCATAACACACTGTTGCTGCCATGGATGGTGACACACTTCCTCATCCGAATTCACACTGAAAACATTCATGGTGCTCCCGCCATTCTGATGCTGTCCATTTGAGAGCTTCAGACTTCTGTCTGTGACCAGAGGGAACTGAGAAATCAGCTGGAAGCACAGAGCCTATTCATATCGAGCAACCAGAACATTAAACACCACTGAGGCTCTCCATTAAATCACACCTGCATGAGAGACAAACGTCCCGAGCTCCCCGTGCCGGAGGTGTTAATTAGAAACCCCTGTTGAAATCATTTGGAATTTGCCTCATTAGCATGTGATAATTATCGACTCATCTCCGGTGAGCAGATTTCTTGCACAAAGTCAAATGAGTTTCCATTCAATCCAGAAGTGGGCACATTGCTGTCAGGTTTGAGAAATGTTACATTTTGATTTCCCACCTTTCTCCAAAAAACCTGTCCTCTTATGACCCTGGAGCTGCTCCAGGAGCTAAAAAGGCAATTTCTGCAGATAAATGATATGTAGAAATGACTGAAATGTGTACATAAATGTTCAAATAAATCTCAACTCTTTACTCTGATTAAAGACATGGCTGTTCACATACCTGAATTCCAGGACCACCTCTATCACCTTTTCTACTGGCATCACCCTTTTCTCCTTTATTGCCACTCAGTCCCGGTTCACCCTAGGTAGAAATTAAGAAATAGCTTGAATAATTTATCACAGATGTCATGGTCTTGAAATTCTAGTGTCTACCTAGGCCCGTGCCTACACCCTATCCTCTTCACGCCTTAACCCCACCTAACTTTATGGACACTAAGGGGCAATTTAGCATGGCCAATCCACCTATCCTGCACATCTTTGGACTGTGGGAGGAAACCGGAGCACCCGGAGGAAACCCACGCAAACACGGGGAGAACGTACAAAGTTCACACAGTGATCCGAGGCTAGAATTGAACCCGGGTCTCTGGCGCAGTGGGGTAGGAGTTAGTCTGGCAACTTCCTGAGACACAACCCTCAAGGACTGGAGAAATATTCTTCCTTCGCATTCCAAAGGAATTTGGAACAAAGTGTCAATAGGCATAAATCTGAAGGATCAGCGCCAAATTATGTCCCCAATTCTGAGCAATCCTCTTGATATAGAGCGTTCCTGGATTTTTCTGATGGCCATGTTTAAATGGCGTCCCGGCCTCTTGCTACAACGGGGAGGTCCAGCGAGCGGAGCTTCCCATTGTAAAAAACGGGGCTGTGTGCGGCCTCGGCCGTGCGTTCCCCATTTAGGTCCCTTATTCAAAGCGCGTTGTGTTGAAAAGCCATGTGTTTCTCGGCATTACAAATGCCGGGAAACACGCGGCTAAACTCACTCGCTCGGGCACTTTGTTCCCTTGTGGGTAGACCGCGCCCTAACTTCTCTAAATTTTGATCCAACCTGTGATAAATGCTATGCTGCCTCAGCCCTTTTAATTCATATGTACTGGTTGTCATGATATCCACATTAACATATCATGGTGCAATCACACACACACACCAATGGACAGGTAGTTGGACCAACCAACACACACAACATCGCAGCCAATCACCAGTGAGAGCACACGCACTATAAAACAGGGAACACCACAGTTCCCACTCATTCTACCAGGAGATAGCTCAGAGCACAGAGCCTCACAGCGTGCCACTCAGACATACACCATGTGCTGAGTGCCTCACTAAGTTAGTGCTAGGGCTGGGTCCACAGGTTAGCTGGTGAAGTACAAACCACAGCCAGAAGTTAATAGTTATTATTGTACAGAGCAATAAAGCAGAGTTGTACCATCTACAACCGTGTTGGTTTGTTTGTGTATCGGAACACCCAACACGACAATGATACCAGGACCGGACACTCGCCAGCGACTGTGAGACCTACCTGCACCTCTTCAGAGATCCGCCATCCTGCGCCATGGACACCATCAGCCCCCCGCAGCCGCTCCAAATCGCTGGAAATCTCAGCGTCAACTGGAAGCTGTTTAAACAGCACTTCCAGGTCTTCCTAGAAGCCACAGACAGGGAGAATGCATCGGACACCAGAAAGATCGCCCTCCTCCTCTCCACGGCGGGGCAACATGCCATCCACATCTACAACTCCCTGGCATTCGCGGAAGGCGAGGACAAGACAAAGTACAAGACGGTGCTTCTAAAATTTGAGGAACACTTCAGCGTGGAAGTTAATGAGAGCTTCGAGAGGTACCTCTTCCAGCAGCGCCTGCAGGGTAAGGATGAGCCTTTTCAATCTTATTTGACACATCTCCGTATCCTCGCGCAGTCCTGCGGCTATGAGGCCACCTCCGACTCCATGATTCGGGATCAGATAGTTTTTGGGGTCACCTCGGACACCCTACGCCAGCAGCTCCTCAAAATAAAGCACCTCACCCTAGCCACCACCATCGAGACCTGCGTCCTCCACGAAAACGCGACCAGCCGGTACTCCCAATTCCAGGCGGCCGAATCGGCACGGCAGGGGTCCTACAAGCCCGAGCGGGTCCAGTCGATTGAGTTCCTCCCGGCCCGCGGCCCGGACGAGGGCAGCCATTTTGCGCGCTTTCCGAGGCATCCCGCGCTTGTACGTGCCAAAAGAGGGGAAGCCGATGCAGAGGCTCGGGATGCACAGGCGCACTCTATGCAGGACCGCACCGCGCATGCGGGGTGGCGCAACGAACGACATGACGTCACGATGTGCGGCAACTGTGGATCTGCACACTTAAAGCGGCAATGTCCGGCCAAAGCGCGACAATGCCTCCGCTGTGGCAGGATGGGCCACTACGCTGCCTGCTGTCGAGCAGCTCAACCTGCCAACTCGCCGCAATTCCGCCAGCCTCGCAGTGACGTGCGGGCCATTCAGCCCCCATACACCGAGTCATACCCTGACGACGTGCAGACCGGTGATACCGACGACCGGGAACCCTTCCGCGTTGCGATAATAAACAAGAACCGGATGTCCCGAAGTCGGAACCACCAGCCGCTGCCAGTGCACAGTGTTAATCCGGGCGATGAGTGGTGTGCCATCCTAACGGTCAACCGATCACCAATCACATTCCGCTTAGACACTGGTGCCTCCGCCAATTTCATTGCATGGTCAGCCTTCCACACCTTGAAGGTTATACCACCAATTCTGCCATCCCACTGTCAGCTGGTTGATGATAACGGAATCGTTATCCCGGCCATGGGGTCCTGCCAGCTCGAGGTTGCACACAATTCGCATGCAGCCACACTGTCTTTTGAGATAGTTGGATCCTCAAAGGAATCCCCGTTAGGTGCACAGGCGTGCAAGATCCTCCACCTCGTTCAGGGGGTACACACTTTGTCTACAGAAGGCACGTCCGATTTCCCAGATGCAGACTTGAGGGCGCAGCTCCACTCGCTCCTCACCCACAACCAGGAGGTTTTCGAGGACATGGGCACACTGCCCTACACTTACAGAATATGGTTCAAACCGGACGCCACCCCAGTCATTCACGCACCTCGTAGAGTCCCAGCGCCACTCAAGGACCGCCTCAAGCAGCAGCTGCAGGACCTGCAGGACCAAGGAGTGCTTTCCCGGGTCACGGAGCCAACACCATATGTCAGCTCCATGGTGTGCGTAAAAAAGCCCTCCGGCGAGCTCCGGATCTGCATCGACCCGAAAGACCTGAACAATAACATCATGAGGGATCACTACCCCATACCCAAACGGGAAGAAATCACGAGCGAAATGGCCCGGGCAAAAATTTTCAGCAAGCTTGATGCCTCAAAGGGTTTTTGGCAGATTCAACTGGATCAGTCCAGCAGGAAGCTATGCACTTTCAACACTCCATCTGGCAGATACTGCTACAATAGGATGCCGTTTGGCATCATCTCGCCATTCGACGTGTTTCATCGCATCATGGAACAGATGATGGAGGGCATCGAAGGGGTACGAGTCTATGTTGACGACGTCATCGTCTGGTCCACCACACCACAGGAGCACATCAGTCATCTCCAGCGTGTCTTTGCACGGATATGAGATCAGGGCCTGCGCCTCAACCAAGACAAGTGCTCTTTTGGCCAAACTGAGCTAAAGTTTCTGGGGGACCACATATCCCGGTCAGGGGTGCGGCCGGATGCCGACAAAGTGGCAGCCATCGCAGCCATGCAGCAGCCGTCAGACAAGAAGGCAGTGCTACGCTTTCTCGGCATGGTCAACTTCTTGGGGAAGTTTACTCCCAACCTTGCCTCGCACACAACGACTCTTCGCCACCTGGTCAAGAAGACAACGGAATTCCAGTGGCTGCCCGCACACCAGAAGGAATGGGAGGAGCTCAAGATCAAGCTCACACCGCCCCGGTATTGCGTTCTTCGACACTACTCGAGACACAAAGATCTCGACTGATGCCAGCCAGTCCGGCGTTGGGGCGGTACTCCTGCAACGGGACAACACTGCATCATGGGCCCCGGTCGATTATGCTTCGCGGGCCATGACCCCCACAGAACAGCGCTATGCGCAGATTGAAAAGGAGTGCCTGGGTTTGTTGACCGGCATCGACAAATTCCACGATTATGTGTATGGTCTTCCGCAGCCCCCTGGTCGCCATCATTCAGAAGGACCTCAACGATATGACCCCTCGCCTCCAGCGCATTCTGCTCAAGCTCCGGAGGTACGACTTCCAACTTGTCTACACCCCGGGAAAGGACCTCCTCATCGCGGATGCCCTGTCCAGAGCAGTGAACACACCGCCCAAATCGGATGGGTTCGTTTGTCAGGTCGACGCACAAGTAGCCTTCACATCGGCCAATCTGCCAGCTACTGATGCACGTCTGGCCCACATTCGCCGTGAGACTGCGGCTGACCCCCTTCTACAACGTGTGATGCACCACATGACGGAAGGGTGGCTCAAGGGGCAGTGCCCACAATTCTACAATGTCCGGGATGACTTGGCCGTCATTGATGGTGTCCTCCTAAAGTTGGACCGGATTGTGATCCCACACAGCATGCACCGGCTTGTCCTCAAACAATTGCACGAAGGCCATCTCGGAGTTGAAAAGTGCAGGCGGAGGGCCCGAGAAGCTGTGTACTGGCCGGGCATCAGCGATGACGTCGCCAACATGGTGCTCAACTGCCCCACCTGCCAAAGGTTTCAGCCGGCGCAACCCCCTGAGACACTTCAGCCCCATGAGTTGGTCACGTGCCCCTAGGCAAAGGTGGGTGTGGCCCTCTTTCATGCGCTCGGCAGGGACTACGTCATTATAATTGACTATGTTTCAAATTGTCCGGAGGTCATACGCCTGCACGACTTGACATCATCAGCTGTCATCAGAGCATGCAAAGAAACATTCGCTCGCCATGAAATTCCGCTCACCGTCATGTCTGACAACGGGCCCTGTTTTGCAAGCCAAGAATGGTCATCTTTTGCCGCTTCATACGGCTTCACACACGTGACGTCCAGCCCTTTGCAACACCAGTCGAATGGCAAGGCGGAAAAGGGCGTCCATATCGTGATGCGGCTCCTCTGCAAGGCTGCTGATGCCGGATCTGACTTCTGTTTAGCCCTGCTGGCCTATCGCTCGGCCCCACTGTCCACGGGCCTCTCGCCAGCCCACCTGTTGATGGGTCGTACCCTCAGGACCACTGTACCGTCCATTCATGTTCCTAAACCCGACCATGCTCCAGTACTGCAAAGGATGTGACAGCGTGCTCAGCAGAAGGTGGCACATGACGCTCGGGCAACTAATCTTCCTGCCCTGGCGCCTGGAGACAACGTCCGCATACAGCTACCGGAGGGTGGCTGGTCGGCAACCGCCGAGGTTCTCCGCCGCGTGGCTCCCCTCTCATTCCTGGTTCGCCTGCCTGATGGCTCCATTTGCCGTCATAATCGGTGGGCCCTTCGGCTGCTTCCGCGCTCGCTACATGATCATGCACCGGTGCCATGCCCTCCTGTTGTCCCTGATGTCGACTTCGTTGAGCTTCCTGCCACTCTGCCTATTCCTCTCTCACCCATGGCCAGGCCCATTCCTCAGCCGATGGATCCTGACCCACCCTTGAGGCGGTCAACCCGAATTCGTCGCCCACCTGATAGACTTGACTTATGAGCCTGTTTGCACATTGGACTCACTGAATTGTTTTACAATACTGTTAACGTGTTTCTTTCTCGTCGTTCCAGAAGTTCTCTCTCGTCGTTTGCTGATTGCACTTGTTTTGTTTGTGGTACAACCTCGTTGCTCTGTTGCACCTGACACCTTCCTATGTATATTGTTTAGCCTCATGTACATGTTGTAAATATTGCACACACATACTCAGATGCACTCAGTACACACCAATAATTATTACCATGTAGGCACATATCCTTGTGAAAAGGGGGGATGTCATGATATCCACATTAACATATCATGGTGCAATCACACACACACGCTGATGGACAGGTAGTTGGACCAACCAACACACACACAACATTGCAGCCAATCACCAGTGAGAGCACACGCACTATAAAACAGGGAACACCACAGTTCCCGCTCATTCTACCAGGAGATAGCTCAGGGCACAGAGCTCACAGCGTGCCACTCAGACATATACCATGTGCTGAGTGCCTCACTAAGTTAGTGCTAGGGCTAGGTCCACAGGTTAGCTGGTGAAGTACAAACCACAGCCAGAAGTTAATAGTTATTATTGTACAGAATAATAAAACAGAGTTGTACCATCTACAGCCATGTTGGTTCGTTTGTGTAGCGGAACACCCAACACGACACTGGGTATGTCCTAAATTGGCTTTGTTTTGGACAAAAGCATTTAAAGCACTCTCATATTTTTAGGAGTAACATTGAACCTTCTCCTATTCCAGCACTCTTTGGGGTGGTACAAAATGGCATACCTCTTATAAGAATTCAGACTGATGCACCACCTTATCAACATTGTTGGCTCGAGGCATTATTCTGTTAAACTGGAATTAATCTATCCGCCCACCTTTACCAATTGGGGAAGTGATTTTAGCCAGAATCTCAAACTTGAGAAAATAAAGTACACTATAAAAGGCTGCACTGATAGATTTTATGTAGCTCGGCAACCTTTCCTAGATTATTTTGAAGGACTGCAGCTTGCTACTTTCACATAATTGACCCTAATTAGGTTGTATCTATTAGATCAGGTGAAACTCGATCTGTCCCATGATTTTCTTCTTATTTATTTTTTCCCTGTTTTGTTCTTTCCTTCTACTTCTCTTTTCATTTCTCTTCCAAACGTGAGTTTATCAAATTATTGCTGTAATGTAATCTATTTTCTGTATTGTTGTCCATTATGAAAGTTGTTAAAACGTAGACACAAGTGACAGGAGTCAGCAGGATTGAGAGTTCAGCGATGTTTTAGCGCTTGCACAGGTTACAGGGATAGGGAGGAGTGAGGCCATGCAAGACACGAAACACAAGTTTGAAACTATAGCACAGTTACTGAATGCCAATAAGATTAGGACGATAGGTGAACAGAACTTGACGCTATCTTACATTAAGAGCACAGAATGTCAGATAAACTGAAGTTTATCGAGGGTGGAAGAGTCAGAGGGCATAGGTGTAATAAAATCTAGAGGTGACAAAAGTATATTTGAGGGTTTCAGTGGCAATTAGGTAGACCAGGATAGAGGTGGGCAATGTTACGGAAGTAGAAATAGGTGAAGAAGAGGTTATGAGGTTGAAAACAACCTGGTTGAGCAGGATGTTGAATTTTGCATAAAATAATGTAATCAAATTTGCTTTACCCTGGTAATAGCCAATATACCACAATATTCATACTTGTTGGGGACTGCATAATTCTGTGTTGCAAATATCTAGAGCATGGCTTACATATTCTAGGACACATCATTTAGTTTCAGTAATTAAAGTTTTAACTGTCGGCAAAGAGGGGTGTGTGATTGAAAAACTGATAAGCAAGTCTGAAATAAATGTAATTCAAACAGGTCTGGAATTTATTACAATTAAAGGTAGCCTGTGTTTGTCTTGCAGGGTCAAAGTTGACCTCTAACCTTGCATTGGAGCCAGTGAGTCTGGAGAATGAGTTAGAAGCTTCATGGGCAATATGAATTATTCATATGGGTTACATAATCAAGGAGGAGCCTTGAAGGTAAAATAACTTGGGCAGAATTTTCCTATAGTTTTTCAGTGTGTCAGAATCCTGGCATGTAGCTCTCCAGCTGCACAGCGCGTTTTTAGACCACATCTTGAGGCGATCTGAAAAGCAGAATTTAGGAGGTGTGGTTTACGCTGCCACTGTGGCAGGGCAGGCCCTGATCGAGCCAGCTAGGAGATTGGGGCGCCGTTTGAAAATGGTAACTTGATCAGCATAGAAAATGACCCCCTACACATCAAGCATTGGGTCTCTCCCCCCCCCCAAACACCATCAGCTTTGGGGCTCTCACCTCGCCCCCTCCCCTCCCCCACCATCAGCATCGGGACTCTTCCCCCATCCCCCCACACCACTACAGGCATCGACATTGGGGGTTCCTCCCCCCCCCAACAAACATAAAGTGAACCCCGTCCCCAGTGGGTCCACATTTGGCAATGTTTATGGGCACAGGTTTGAAGAAATTAGCTGAGTACAGAGAATTTGGTGATGTCTTGAATGACACCATTAGAAACAGACTAAAGTGTGGGTTAAGAAGCGAAGCTATCCAGAAAAGACAATTAACAGAAATCAACTTAAATCTAAAGAAAGCTTTTGGAGACCCAATCACTATAGAATTAGCAGCTAAGGAAGCCCAACAATTACGTTTGAGCTCTAGAGTCCATAAAATGTCGGCTGAGACCCGAACACAGACACAGATTTGAAATTGTCACTGATGTGCAAAAACTGGGCACGCAGTAGCAGACTGTTGGTGTAAGGGTGTAAAATGCAAGAATTGTGGTAAAAAAGGGCACAACAAATGTCAGTGTTGGGGACCAAAACAATAAGTTCCAAACAAGAACTATAAAAAGCATGAACCAAGTGCATAAAATGGAAAACTGAATAGAGGGAAAAGGATCCATGTGATACAGAAAGGGCGCAAAAAAGTCCAGGGTCACAATCAGCTGACGCACTGCCGCTGAACGTACTGGCCATTGTAAGAATCGTAGTATTGACAGTGCAGAAGGGGGCCATTCAGCTCATTGAGTCTGCAATGGCCCTTGGAAAGGGTACCCTACTTAAACCCACGCTTCCACCCTATTCCCATCACCCAGTAACTTCACCTAACCTTAAGGGGCTATTTAGCATGGCCAATCCTGCTAACCTGCACATCTTTGGACTGTGGGAGGAAACCGGAGCATCTGGAGGAAACCCATGCAGACACAGGGAGAAAGTGAAAACTCCACAGAGACAGTCACCCAAGGTCGGAATTGAACCTGGGGTCCTGGAGCTGTGAGGCAGAAGTGCTAACCACTGTGCCACCATGCCGTGTGGGTGCAACAAATGCTGCTGGGTCACACCTCTACTGGACAGACAAACCAATTAAAATGAAGGCGGCTCTGAAGCAGCAGCTTTGTTGTACCAGAAACTGTTAACCAAGCGAAACTATGATATACCACCTTAAAACCCTGAAAGATAACACTAAAAACCTAAACTGGGGAAGTGGTCCCATTCTGGGGCCTTATTGATGCAAATGTGCAGCTAAACAGACAGACCGCAGACTTGTCCCTGCACGTCGTTAAAGGTAACTATCCAGCCCGAATGGGGAGGACCTGGCTGGAGGGAATCAAGCTAAACTGGGCCAAGGTGAATCTCATGTCAGAGTCTGAAGCAGGTCTAATGAAGATTCTAAAGAAATATGCCATTGTCCTTAATGGAGAGCTGGGAAGCATTAAAGAGATCTTAGTCAAGCTAAAGATTCAGCAAGAAAGCCAAGCAAGATGTTTAAAGGCTAGGTCAGTGCTGGACGGCATCAGGCCGAAGGTCGAGGCAGATTTAGAGAGGCCGGTTAAGACAGGGCGTCTCAAACCCATTAATGTAAGTGAATGGGCTACTCTGATAGTACCTGTGATGAAGAAAGATGGTGTGGTACGAATACGTGGTGATTTTAAGGTCACTATCAGTCCAGTACAGTGTGCGGAGCAGCACCCTCAGCCTTTAATTGGCAACCTACTTGGTGGATTGGCTGGAGGCCAGCATTTCAGTAAAGTTGACCTTAGTCAAACTTATCTCCAGATAAATGTGGATGCAGATTCATAACAATATTTGACAATTGTGCCACACAAAGGGCTATTGAGATATAAAAGACTTGCAGGGTGGCACGATGGCACAGTGGTTAGCACTGCTGCCTCACAGCACCGAGGACCGGGTTCGATCCCGGTCCAGCAGAGGGCAGTAGAGCGGAGCTGCTGATTGGCTGTTGCAGGGGCAATTTGCATACGTCTGTTGTGCTCACCCTAACTTGAAGGTGGTTTGTGGAGGAGCTGTTGTCAAGTGACACTTAAACCCAAAACACTTCTTCAATGTTTCCCTCCCTACCCCCTCCTCTAACCAAAAGAAAACAACTGCTCTAAAGATCAAGAGGAAGGCTCGAGGGCAGGTAGAAGTAGAAAGAAGTTGAACCATGAAGTCACAGCCTGCAGGTAAGGGATTGGCTGGTGACTGGTAAGTATTTTTTTTTTCTTTTATGTTCCCTCAGGTGTTATCATACGGGGCGCAGAGATTGCTGAGTGAATGCTTGCTGAGAAGGGGAGTGAATAACAGGTAAGCTCTTTCTTTCTTTTTCTTTTTTATCTAGAGGGGATGGCAGGGAAGGTAGTGCAATGTTCCTCCTGCAGAATGCTTGAGGTGAGGGACGCCGTCAATGTTTGAGGTGAGGGACGCTGATTTCATCTGTGGGAAGTGCACCCATCTCCAGCTCCTCAGAAACCGCGTTAGGGAACTGGAGCTGGAGCAGGATGAACTTCGGATCATTCGGGAGGCAGAGGTGGTCATAGATAGAAGCTTCAGGGATGTAGTTACTCCGAAGAATAAAGATAGATGGGTGACGGTGAGAGGGGCTGGGAGGAAGCAGTCAGTACAGGGATCCCCTGTGGTCGTTCCCCTTAGTAACAAGTATACTGCTTTGGATACTGTTGGGAGAGACGCCTTACCAGGGGTAAGCCATGGTGTACAGGTCTCTGGCACAGAGTCTGTCCCTGTTGCTCAGAAGGGAAGGGGGGAGAGGTGTAGAGCATTGATCATTGGAGACTCCATAGTTAGGGGGATAGATAGGAGATTCTGTGGGAATGAGAGAGACTCGCGGTTGTGTGTTGCCTCCCAGGTGCCAGGGTGCGTGATGTCTCGGATCGTGTTTTCGGGATCCTTAAGGGGGAGGGGGAGTAGCCCCAAGTCGTGGTCCACATAGGTACCAACGACATAGGTAGGAAAAGGGATAGGGATGTTAGGCAGGATTTCAGGGAGCTAGGGTAGAAACTTAGATCCAGGACAAACAGAGTTATTATCTCTGGGTTGTTACCCGTGCCACATGATAGCGAGACGAGGAATAGGGAGAGAGAGGAGTTGAACATGTGGCTACAGGGATGGAGCAGGAGGGAGGGTTTCAGATTTCTGGATAATTGGGGCTCATTCTGGGGTCGGTGGGACCTCTACAAACGGGATGGTCTACACCTGGACCAGAGGGGTACCAATATCCTGGGGGGGAAATTTGCTAATGCTCTTCGGGAGGGTTTAAACTAGTTCAGCAGAGGCTTGGGAACCTGAATTGTAGCTCCAGTGTACAGGAGGTTGAGAGTAGTGAGGTCATGAGTAAGATTTCAAAGTTGCAGGAGTGTACCGGCAGGCAGGAAGGTGGTTTAAAGGTGTCTTCTTCAATGCCAGGAGCATCCGGAATGAGGTGGGTGAACTTGCGGCATGAGTTGGTACCTGGGACTTCGATGTTGTGGCCATTTCGGAGACATGGATAGAGCAGGGACAGGAATGGTTGTTGCAGGTGCCAGGGTTTAGATATTTCAGTAAGCTCAGGGAAGGTGGTAAAAGAGGGGGAGGGGTGGCATTGTTAGTCAAGGACAGTATTACGGTGGCAGAAAGGACGTTTGATGAGGACTCGTCTACTGAGGTAGTATGGGCTGAGGTTAGAAACAGGAAAGGAGAGGTCACCCTGTTAGGGGTTTTCTATAGGCCTCCGAAAAGTTCCAGAGATGTAGAGGAAAGGATTTCAAAGATGATTCTGGATAGGAGCGAAAGCAACAGGGCAGTTGTCATGGGGGGACTTTAACTTTCTAAATATTGACTGGAAACGCAATAGCTCGAGTACTTTAGATGGGTCCGTTTTTGTCCAATATGTGCAGGAGGGTTTCCTGACACAGTATGTAGATAGGCCAACGAGAGGCGAGGCCATATTGGATTTGGTACTGGGTAATGAACCAGGACAGTTGTTAAATTTGGAGGTAGGTGAGCACTTTGGTGATAGTGACCACAATTCGATTACGTTTACTTTAGTGATGGAAAGGGATAGGTATATACCGCAGGGCAAGAGTTATATCTGGGGGAAAGGAAATTATGATGCGATGAGGCAAGACGTAGGATGCATCGGATGGAGAGGAAAACCTCAGGGGATGGGCACAATGGAAATGTGGAGCTTGTACAAGGAACAGCTACTGCGTGCCCTTGATAAGTATGTACCTGTCAGCCAGGGAGGAAGTGGTCGAGCAAGGGAACCGTGATTTACTAAAGCAGTCGAAACACTTGTCAAGAGGAAGAAGGAGGCTTATGTAAAGATGAGACATGAAGGTTCAGTTGGGGCGCTCAAGAGTTACAAGTTAGCTAGGAAGGACCTAAAGAGAGAGCTAAGAAGAGCCAGGAGGGGACATGAGAAGTCTTTGGCAGGTAGGATCAAGGATAACCCTAAAGCTTTCGAAAGATATGTCAGGAATAAAAGAATGACTGAGGTAAGAGTGGGGCCAGTCAAGGACAGTAGTGGGAAGTTGTGCTTGGAGTCAGAGGAGATAGGAGAGGTGTTAAATGAATATTTTTCGTCAGTATTCACACAGGAAAAAGACAATGTTGTCGAGGAGAATACTGAGATTCAGGCTACTAGACTAGAAGGGCTTGGGGTTCATAAGGAGGAGGTGTTAGCAATTCTGGAAAGTGTGAAAATAGATAAGTCCCCTGGGCCGGATGGGATTTATCCTAGGATTCTCTGGGAAGCTAGGGAGGAGATTGCTGAGCCTTTGGCTTTGATCTTTAAGTCACCTTTGTCTATAGGAATAGTGCATGAAGACTGGAGGATAGCAAATGTTGTCCCCTTGTTCAAGAAGGGGAGTAGAGACAACCCAGGTAACTATAGACCAGTGAGCCTTACTTATGTTGAGGGCAAAATCTTGGAAAAGTTTATAAGAGATAGGATGTATAATCATCTGGAAAGGAATAATTTTATTAGAGATAGTCAACACGTTTTTGTGAAGGGTAGGTCGTGCCTCACAAACCTTATTGAGTTCTTTGTGAAGGTGACCAAACAGGTGGATGAGGGTAAAGCAGTTGATGTGGTGTATATGGATTTCAGTAAAGCAAACCAATGGGCATTCATAAGGTTCCCCACGGCAGGCTACTGCAGAAAATGCGGAGACATGGGATTCAGGGTGATTTAGCAGTTTGGATCAGAAATTGGCTAGCTGGAAGAAGACAAAGGGTGGTGGTTGATGGGAAATGTTCAGACTGGAGTCCAGTTACCAGTGGTGTACCACAAGGATCTGTTTTGGGGCCACTGCTGTTTGTCATTTTTATAAATGACCTGGAGGAGGGCATAGAAGGATGGGTGAGTAAATTTGCAGACAATACTAAAGTCGGTGGCGTTGTGGACAGTGCGGAAGGATGTTACAAGTTACAGAGGGACGATAAGCTGCAGTGCTGGGCTGAGAGGTGGCAAATGGAGTTTAATGCAGAAAAGTGTGAGGTGATTCATTTTGGAAGGAATAAGAGGAAGACAGAGTACTGGGCTAATGGTAAGATTCTTGGCAGTGTGGATGAGCAGAGAGATCTCGGTGTCCATGTACATAGATCCCTGAAAGTTGCCACCCAGGTTGAGAGGGTTGTTAAGAAGGCGTACGGTGTGTTAGCTTTTATTGGTAGAGGGATTGAGTTTCGGAGCCATGAGGTCATGTTGCAGCTGTACAAAACTCTGGTGCGGCCGCATTTGGAGTATTGCGTGCAATTCTGGTCGCCACATTATAGGAAGGATGTGGAAGCATTGGAAAGGGTGCAGAGGAGATTTACCAGAATGTTGCCTGGTATGGAGAGAAGAACTTATGAGGAAAGGCTGAGGGACTTGGGGCTGTTTTCGTTAGAGAGAAGAAGGTTAAGAGGTGACTTAATTGAGGCATACAAGATGATCAGAGGATTGGATAGGGTGGACAGTGAGAGCCTTTTTCCTCGGATGGTGATGTCTAGCACGAGGGGACATAGCTTTAAATTGAGGGGAGATAGATATAGGACAGATGTCAGAGGTAGGTTCTTTACTCAGAGAGTAGTAAGGGCGTGGAATGCCCTGCCTGCAACAGTAGTGGACTCGCCAACACTAAGGGCATTCAAATGGTCATTGGATAGACATATGGACGATAAGGGAATAGTGTAGATGGGCTTTAGAGTAGTTTCACAGGTCGGCGCAACATTGAGGGCCGAAGGGCCTGTACTGCGCTGTAATGTTCTATGTTCTATGATCCCGGCTCTGGGTCACTGTCTGTGTGGAGTTTGCACATTCTCCACGTGTCTACATGAGTCTCACCCTCACAGCCCAAAGATGTGCAGGGTAGGTGGATTGGCCACGCTAAATTGCCCCTTAACTGGAAAAAAAAATGAGTAATCTAAATTTAATAAAGATGTAAAAGTCTTCCATTTTGCATCATCTCCCCACCTGTGTTGTTCCATTTGAGCCATTGCCATGGATTAAATTCTAAGCAGACTAGAAGGAGTCGAGTGCTACTTAGGTATTATCTTAGTTTTTGGAAAGAATGAAGAACAGCATCTTCAAAATTTAGATGCTACACTCCAGAGATTAGAAGATTATAACTACAGAAAAGGAGCCGCATTCAAAGAAAGAATGAAGGGGCTGTTTAGCACAGGGCTAAATCGCTGGCTTTGAAAGCAGACCAAGGCTCGACAGCAGCACGGTTCAATTCCCGTAACAGCCTCCCCGAACAGGTGCCGGAATGTGGCGACTAGGGGCTTTTCACAGTAACTTAATTGAAGCCTACTTGTGACAATAAGCGATTTTCATTTTCATTTCATTCATTTCCATTGTGGTAGATGTGCACTCGAAATGCCTGAAATCATCATTGTGAAGACTATGTCCACGGGAAGAACAATTGGAAGACTGGGTGAAATTTCTGCAAGATTCGGTTACCCTGAACAACTTGTTAGTGACCCACTGTCTGTGTGGAGTTTGCATATTCTCCCTGTGTCTGTGTGGGTCTCACCCCCACAACCCATAAAGATATGCAGAGTAGATGAATTGGCCACACTAAATTGCCCCTTAATTGGAAAAAAAGAAGAATTGGGTACTCTAAATTTTAAAAATAACTTGTTAGCGACAACGGGCCATAGTTCTTCTCGTATGAATTCACAAATTATCTACTGGAGAACGGAATCCAACACATCCGATCCGGTCCTTATCATCCTGCCATGAATGGGCTGGCTGAAAGGTTTGTTCAGATAATTAAACATCCATTGAAGGTAACTCATGAGCAATTTCCGATGAGGTACAGGAATACAACACATTCGGCAATCCAAAGTTCTCCAACATTACACATGATAAAATTTCAGTTACATGCCGCATTTGATTTGCTGAAGCTGCCAAACACAAGAGAAATTGTTGAGAGGAAACAGCAAAGTCAGCTTTTGTGATGTGAGAACAGGACTAAACGTCATGTTTTTCAGAAAGGTCAGGACGTATTGGCAAGGAGCTATACCACCAGTAAGAGGTGGATACCTACCATTGTCTTAGCACACAGGCAGGATGGTTTCCTACATTGCTCAAACCTGGGACAGTTTAGCGTAGAGAAGACATGCTGATCAACTTATAGCAATGAAAACTAGATGCCAGACACTGTCCACCAAAAGTCCACAACAAACTGTGCCAAGTGAAGACCTAGACATTCCTGAGAACCTGACAAGACCAGAATCAACTTTGACAAAGGGTCATCTGGACTCGAAATGTTAGCTCTTTCCTCTCCCTACAGATGCTGCCAAACCTGCTGAGATTTTCCAGCATTTTCTCTTTGGTTTCAGATTCCAGCATCTGCAGTAATTTGCTTTTAATACCAGAAATAACTGTGGAAGACAGTATCTCAGTTGAGGATATTTGAACACCAAGTTGTGGTGATATGCATCACTGTAAAGACACAAGGGGTTAATGTAAATAGATGTAGACAAGCTAGACACTAGAGGGAGCACCAGGGACATGACACACAGACACTCAACCAATAGAACAGTTAGATAGAACACGACCAATGGGCATTCACGATACACACAGAGGTGACACGACCACAGGATGGCATTACACCAACCCATTTATAAAGGACACAACACACATGATCTTCCTCTTTCCAGTGGAGACAGTCAATGAGCAGAGACACAGGGTTGATTCAATTTTACACCCACCACGTGGATTGTAGCAGACTGGTTAGTCAGTCTGAGTAGCTATAGAAGGATTAACAGTAGTGGAGAACCCGAGTAGAAGAAGTGTAAATAGTTTAATAAACGTGTTGAAGTTATCTCAACGTCTGAACCTTCCTTTGTCAAGTGCACCACAAGGAAGCCGCTTATGCTATGCCTAGAGCTTAACAAGACACAAGTCAATCTCCAAATTGTACATTGACTCTGGTTGAGGCAACAATGGACGATGTCAGCAGGCAGCACGGTGGCGCAGTGCTGCTGCCTCATGGCTCCAAGGTCTCAGGTTCGATCCTGGCTTTGGGTCACTGTCCATGTGGAGTTTGCACATTCTCCCTGTGTTTGCATGGGTTTCGCCCCCACAACCCAATAGATGTGCAAGATAGGTGAATTGGCCACGCTAAATTGCCCCTTAATTGGAAAAAATTAATTGGTACTCTAAATTTATAAAAAATAAAAAAAAGCAATGGCCGATGCCCAAACTACACCAAAAACACCAAAGGTTACAGACAACATGAAAAAGCAGACAGCTGAGGTTCGCTGACAACCACCTAGAAATTAACATCCCACGAAAAATCTAACTTACTGACTGTTGTGTTTATTAATTGCTTATCTCGTAAATTTTGATTGTTAATGTTATATTGTGTTTCATTGCAGGAACCTCTTAATGTAAAGGGGAAGGAAAGTGTTGTGTATTCATGTTTGTTCCTAGTTGAAACAACGTCACTTTAAGAGTCAGATCATGTGATGCATTGATGACGCATCGGTCATTTGTGCGGGCAATTGGGCAGTCTATCCTACCAGCCTGTGGAGTAAACACCTTTCCAATAAAGCTCTTGTTTGTACTTTCGTGATCTGCAAGCCTACCATTTAAATATACCACCCGCCCTGTGTGTCTGAAGTAAAGGCTTGGGTCAGACCTGAGAAGCGGCACTGGAGAAAAGGGCACATTTTAGGGCCTCAGAATGTCTCTTTGCAGCCAAGGTGAGGTGCAGATACTGTTGTAATGTAGGAAACGTATTTTGGGCAAAGCAAAGTCCCACACAAAGCAATGGCAACCAGATCATTTGTTTCTTAGTGATGTGAGGATTGATACCCAGCAGGGGTCAGTTTATTTTGGATAGGAGAGATAAAGGTGGAGATTTCTATAGAAGGACCAAAAAACGTGGAGCAGGAATTATAAACAGCTAGTATATTTCTCAGTAAGTTTTCACACTTTCCGTTGTATTGATATCTGACATCTTATTTACGTATACGGAGGATATGCTCTCATTCTTAAGAAATGAAATACATTTAGATAAACACTTACAGGTGGACCAGAGAAACCGATTTCTCCTTTTTCACCTTTTTGTCCTGGAATTCCTGGGACTCCTGGGATTCCTGAGTTCCCTTTAGGACCAGTTATACCCTAAAAAACAATAAACACCAATTGGAAGCTCACATTTTAACGGCATCACTATTAAGACATGTGAACATCAAAAACATTGGGGAGGAATTTTCGGTTTGGGCCCAAAATAAATGCACTGTAGGCGGCGAAAATGTGGCGGCAATTAAGACGCACAATCCAGTTTTAGGTTCAGCCCTCATTTAAACTTTGCTGGCCAGCTACAGGTTTCGAACAACCCTAACTAATTGGCCAGCTCCTGCAGGATTGGTGCGTGCTGGGGGGTGACTTAATACAGGTATGAGAACAGATGGCAGGATTCTTTGATCCCACTGCAGTGAACAGAGATTTGGCCAAATTCTCCAATCTCGCTGGCAGCGGTAGTAAGGCTGACTCCCAATGGACAATCCCGGTCAGAATGTCTGCTGGCCAGAGAAGTTCCGTGGGGCTTGGGAGAGCATTCAAAAGACCCCAAAGCACAGGAGGAATAGAAAGTTGATCCTGGAGGGAAATGATTACCAGCCTGGGGTGATCTTTTTTTTAAAGAAAAATTTAGTGTTCCCAATTCATGTTTTCCAATTAAGGGGCAATTTAGCGTGGCCAATCCACCTAGCCTGCTCATCTTTGGGTTGTGGGGGTGAAACCCACGTAAACACAGGGAAAATGTGCAAACTCCACACGGACAGTGACCCAGAACCGGGATTGAACCTGGGATCTCGGCGCCGTGAGGCTATAGGGCTAACCCACTGCGCCACCGTGCTGCCCCTGCCAGGGATGATCTTACAGCACCTTCAGGTATCAAGCTACTTGGTGTCTCGGGAGGATCTGACGAAGCTTCAACTTCCCCGAGCTTTGTTAGGACAGGGGCTGTCAATACAGCTTTATTGGTGTCAATGACCCTGCCTCCACAATTTAGAATGTTCAATCATAGCAGCTCATAGGGGAGACCAGTAGTTCCCTTTATCTGTCGGTGGAGTAGCCACCTGGAAATTCAAACCATGTATATATATATACATATATATATATAATTTCTTCCATTCACATTCACCTCTAGCTGGGAAACAATTGGTGATCCACATGGTTGGCCCCAGTGTAGTACTGACAATGGCCACGACTCCCACTGATGGTGCCAGAACTGGAGAGCTGCCAGCCTCTGATTGGCCAGTAATTCTCAGGGATGAGAAATTTTATAGTGTGGCCCCTTTAAGGGGCGATCCTGCGCAGGCCAAGTGACCTGCCAGGAGCCTATGGGGATGGAGCATACAAACCTCAGCCTATCGGGTGTTTAGGGCCAGGCCTAGCTGTTGGGGTATGATCAGAGTAAGCTGGAGTCAAAGGAACAAGATCTGTAATGGAGTTGTACTGTTCTGCACCTAAACCTTTTTGTTAAATAGGTCACCGTTGTGATTTGACACTTCCTTGCTTTGCCTCGCATTACAACATGGACAATGGCAATGAATTAATCCAGTCAAAAATTGGAAGGGGGGGGAGGGGGTTGGAGGAGAGTGACCTCCCAGAGTCCTGAAAAGGTAAAAGACCGTCAACAGTCGAATAGCTTTACGACTATTTGGGAAAATTGATCCTTTTGATCTGGAGGTTGAAAGTTGGGGCCGATATGTCGAAAGGCTTCGATACTTTTCCGCTGCCAATGAAATCACGGCAGAAGATTAACAGAAAGTAATATTACTTACAGTTTGCGGCCCATGAACATATAACCTCGTGTGAAATCCGGAGGCTTCGGACTTTTAAGTCCTTTGATAAATTGGTGTAACCAGTGAGGGACTATTACAATCCCCGACTCTCCATTATTATGCAGCACCATAAATTTAATGCAGCCATTAGAGGTTCTGGAGAAATGGTACCTGCTTTTGCAGCCAGATTTCGACAAATATCGGAACATTGTAAATTTGGTACTTCTCTCAGTGAAATGCTGCATGACCGGTTGGTCTGTGGGTTCAACAACTGAAATATTTAGAAGAGGTTGACGGCAGAAACCAAGCTACCCTTGGACAAAGCGGTTGAATTGGCTTAAGCGACTGAAAGCGCCGAACAAAGCACTTTTGAACTATAAGGCGTGCAAAGCGAGGCAGACCAATTATGGCGGGAAGAAGCAGCCGCTCGAGATTCCCGGAGTGAAGGAGCAGCAGAGACAGAGAAGAAGAAAAGTGACCGGCAGTCACAAGGGTTAGAAGCTTGTTATCGTTGTGGGAAAGAGCATTGCCAAGACAGATCCAAGTGTAAGGAATTCATTTGTTTAAGATGTAATTTAAAAAAAGGCCACATACAAGCCAGATGCAGTCAGATAGACTACTCCAAGTTCCTGAAAAAAAACATTCGGTGACTCCAGTGAATAAGCTTGAAGAAGACCCTGAAGAAAAGTCTGAAGTATATAAGTTCAACATGGCGAGAATAAATAAAATCTCCCCCACATTGAGATTGCCCTTGTTGTCAATGGCCGTCCACTTAAGATGGAGTTCAATACAGCGGGAGCTGCCACAGGTGTGGGTGGGCAAACAGTTAGGTATCTGCAGGATCGCTGCAGCCTGTGAACCTCAGCAGTACATTGGCCACCTTAACAACCTATACTAGGGATGGCATCAGTACCTGTGGTGATATGCATCACTGTAAGTACACAAAGGGTTAATGTACATACACTACACCTAGCTAGACACTAGAGGGAACACCAGAGACATGACACACAGACAGTCAACCAATAGGTCAACAAGACAGGACACGACCAATGGGCATTCACGATACACATAGAGGTGACACTACCACAGGAGGGCATTACACCAACCCATATAAAAGGACACATCACACATGCTCAGTCTCTTTCCAGTGGAGACTCTCAGTGAGTACAGACACAGGGTTGATTGAACATCACACCCACCACGTGGATTGTAGCAGACTGGTTCGTCAGTCTGAGTAGCTATAGCAGGATTAACAGTATGCGTTGAATCCAAGTAGGAGAATTGTTAATAGTTTAATAAATGTATTAAAGCTATCTCCAAGTCTGAACCTTCCTTTTGTCAGAGTGCACATCAAGGAAGCAGCTTATGCTACGTCAAGACCATAACAAAACAGTACCTTTATCGTACCAACACCAGTCAGCCCAGCTGCCTTTAATCACAGTCAGAGGACAAGGCTAAGCCTCATAGCGCAGGATTGACTGAAGAAAATCAAAATAAATTGGCTAGAAATATTCAGCATCACAGATGGGGTTTTCCAGGAACTTTGATAGAAATACAACAAGGTTTTCCAGAGAGAGTGAAAGCGAAGATCTACAGTGAGCCAGAAGCAATGCCAAAATTCTTGTGTGTCAGACCGGTGCCTTATGTTTTACACCAGAAAATTTAAATGGAATTGAAGCATTTGGAAGATCTGGGGATAATTACTCCAGTACCGTTTTCAGAATAGGCAGCACTGTCCCAGTGTTGAAGCTGGACTGCACAGTCTGGATCCGTGGTGTTACAAGATGATTGTAAAGAGGGCTGCTAAAGTGGTTGAATGTCCGATTCCCAGGATAGAAGACTGATGCACCAAATTGGCAGGGGGCCTCAAGTACACCAAATTGGATTTAAGCCCTGCGCACCAGCAGCTTGAGCTGGAAGATGAGTCAAGAACGTTTGTCACTATAAATACCATAAAGGCTTGTTCCAATATATGAGATTGCTTTTGGTATTTCACCTGCCTCCGCTGTATTTCAGCACACAATGGCGAGCCTTTTTCAGGGAATTCCAAAGGTTGTCGTGTATCTGGATGATGTCTTAGTGATGAGACAAACATCAGAGGAAATTTGGAAGAGATTTAAGAGATTCAAGAGATTTAAAGTAGCCGGTATTCGGTTAAAGTGAGCGAAGCGTCAGGCTGATGCGGTCATGCATTTAGGTTTCAGAGTTGATGCAAAGGGATTACATCCACTGGAAGTTAAGATAAAGGCAATAAAAGGGCAACCTGAACCAAGGAATACATTGAAACTGTGGTCCTCTTTAGGGATGGTCAATTATTACGGCTGCTTTTTACCCAATCCGGCCACCATTTTGTCAACCCAGCATCAACTGCTAAAGAAGCACAAAAGTTGGAAGTGGGAAGATTCCCAGAGAAGTCTTTTGACCAAGTCAAACAGGCCCTGTAGTCGTCGGCCGTTTTAACCCAAAGAAACCCATAATAATCGTGTGCGATGCATCACCCTAAGGCATTGGTGCGGTAATCCCGTACAAGATGGACGATGGTGTGGAAAGCCTGTTGCCTTCGTCTCCAGAACATTGTCAGATGCTGAAAGGAAATCCCAGATAGGCAAAGGACGTCTGGCAGTCATTTATGCCATGCAAAAATGTCATCAATATATTTATGGCCGACACTTCACCATTGTATTGGACCATAAACTATTGCTTGGATTTTTCATGAAGATGAACTAGTCCCGCCAATAGCAACAGCCAGAGTGCAAAGATGGGCATTGCTGTTGGTCACGTATTCATATACCGTTCGCCATAGACCGGGTACCCAGATATCAAACGCTGAAGCTTTGAGCAGGCTTCGATTTCCACAGACGATATCTGAGCCTCCCACTCCTGGCTCTGAATTTTCTCGAAACTCTACCCATTTTGTCTGTCTTATTAAGACTTGGACCAACAGGGACCCTGTGCTGCCAAGAGTACAATGGATGGTTCTCACTGGCTGGCATTTTGAGAAGTCAGAATGGATCAGACCCTATATGTAGGGATGAAGTCACTTGTGAGGATGGGGTTCTCCTGTGGGGTAGCAGAGGGACTCCAAAAATTGCACAGTAGTCACCCTGGTCAGTCCAATATGAAGATGCTGGCCAGGAGTTACGTCTGTTGGCCAGGGATCGACAAGGAGCTCGAACGTATGGACAACCGTTAAGAGCCATGTCAGACTCAACACACCCTTCCACCTGCAGCGAATGTGCTCCCTTGGGTGTGGCTGGGGCTACCGTGGACGAGGTTCCACATTGTTTTTGCGGGTCCTTTTATGGGAATTATGTTATTAATTGTGGTGGATGCCCACTCAAAGTGGCTGGATGTCCAGCTTATGCTCGACAATGACGGCAACCACCGTTGACAAGCTGCGCCAAATCTTTGCCATAGACGGCGTCTCAGAGGTGATCATCTCAGACAATGGTATCGCCTTCACAGCCAAACCGTTTCAACTCTTCATTAAACCAAATGGAATCCAGTACATAAGGATGGTCCTCTACCACACCACTTCAAACAGGCTGTCTGAAAGAGTGGTCCAAACCTTTAAAGGGTCAGTGGAAAAACAGTCTAACCAGCAACTGGTGCTTCGTTTAGTGGGCTTCTTGCCCTCATACAATACGCCCCCGCACCCTACCACAGGGACCACCCCGGCTGAGTTGTTAATGGACAGGCATCTGCGGACCCGGCTCGACCTTGTTTTTCCAAATTTATCGGGGAGGGTGGAGGCTAAGCAAGCCTCACAGAAAGGCTGTCACATTGCAGCCAAGGGGGACAGGTCTTTCCAAACAGATGATTTAGTTTACCTGTGGAACTTTGGAGGAGGATCAGAGTGGATGCCTGGGAGGGTTGTTGCCAGGACTGGGCCAGTGTCTTATGACATCGAACTACAGAGCCGTGAAGCTAGAAAAAATGTTGATCATTTGAGAAGGAGAGAAACTGTCGTCCCTCCCCTGGGCTGTGGACCAAGTCCAGGTAACCAGTGTACCATTTACTGAGTCAGTGATGGTAGAACCGAAATCTTCTTAAGAGGAATCATGAGGGGCCACAGAAGGAGTTGAAGATGTAGTCAGTACTACCCCTTTTCTGAATCTACAAATTTGCCTGCCTCTGCTGAGGACTCAGGTGCCTCAAGGTGGAGAAGCCGGTTGCCAAGTTGAGGCATTCAGCGAGAGTTAGAAAGTCACCTGATAGACTTATCCTATGAACATTTGCTTGAGCTCCCTTACTGCAACTCTCTTTGTCTGTATATAATTGTAAACAAGAGTCTTTCTTCTTTTGTAATTCAGCGATCTGTAAACGAACATATGGAGGGGAGGAATGTGGTTGCCTGGCCCCTTTAAGGGGCGATTCTTCGCCGGCCAAATGATCTGCCTGGAGCCTATGAGGATGGAGTGCGCGAACCTGTCAATTGGGTGTCTAGGCATGGACCTGGCTTTGGGGTATGGTCAGTGTAAGCTTTGGAGTCGATGGAATTAGCCCAATGTTGAAGTTGTCCTGCTCTCTACATAAAGTTCTTCTTGGTTACATAAATCACCGTTGTGATTTAACACTGTCTAGTCACTTTGCCTCGCACTGTAACTGGTATCCACCCTACAGGGGACTTTATTCAAAAGAAGGTATGGTGCTGCCCAGATAACTGCCTGATTATCACAGAATAGCATTGGGCCTCCCAGAGAAAAGCAGGGCTGGATTGTACGGCCCCGTGCCCAGTTTGTATTTGGCAGAGTGTTATGGGCCAGGGTTTAGAGAACCCCAAAGTGTATCATGGAGTTCACCTGACCCACAACTTTTACTAGATTGTGGTATGAGGAGCGCACGACCCACTCTGCAGGTGTGGTACAGCAGAAAAGGAAAAGTATTTTTTAAAAGCAAAACAATGTTTATTCTATGAACTCAACCTTTTTAAAACATACAGTGAACATCTTAGCAACCATTAATTCAAATACAACCCCCAAAGACTACAACACTAAGTAATCCTGTAAGCTTTCCTTTTTAACATCCATACGACTTAAAAACAAAACCTTTATCAGAAGCACATCAGGTTAAAGTCATTACTGTTATTAGTTTTAAATCACCAGGATCGATTTACAGTCTTTAGATTTGTACACCTTCTGGCTGTGACTGCAGCTATCCAGCTCTGAAAACGAAACTAAAACACACCCTGCGGCCTGCTCAAAAACTAAAGTAAAAAGCTGACAGACAGCCCAGCTGCACCCACTCTCTGACATCACTGCAGCAGTAAACACCCATTTCTTAAAGGTACTCACACTACAGATATTTATAAACACACCCATTTATAAACACCAAGTTCTTAAAGGTACTCCCACATGACACCTCCCCCCCCCAAGAAAAAAACCCCATCAACTTCAAGATGGTTTCATTTTTCACCTTTTCACCATTCTTCAAGAAATGCACACAGTAAATATACTTTTCGTTTCAAAAAACAACACACGCAAACCGGTATAATAATATAGTCCATTTTTCTTCCGTTCTTCTTCCTCCAACTGAAATCCTTCCTGATTGACAGTCTCTTTGAACAAGAAGGTCTCTGCACGATCCGTCCATTGCTCTACACCTCGGCATTTCTCTTTAAAGTCAGATATTTTAGTTCAATCTGATCGCAGAGTCCCTTGTAATCCTCCAACACAGGAGCATTGGTTATCACAGCTTTCAGGCAGTCAAATGCCTGTTGAAAGTCCGCTGTCCACTGAAATTTTTTATGTTTCTTTAGCAAGTCCATCAATGGAGCAATCACGCTACAAAACCTTTGCACAAATGTTCGATCAAATCCACTCATGCCAAGAAATCGCATTATTTCCCTTTGTCTCGAGGGTATCGGAAACTCCTCAATAACTGTTGGTTTCACATCCCGTGGGACCATTTGTCCCTGTCTGATTGTATGGCCAAGGAAAGTGATTGGGCCTTTCCAAATTCACTTTTGGCTAGGTGTATCACCACACCCGCCTCCTGAAGTCGATCAGGTGTTTTATATGTTCTGTCCATGTCTGGCTGAAAATTACCAGATCGTCGATGTATACCGCACAATTGGGTAATCTTGAAACAACTTTGTTAGTTAACCGTTGAAGTGTGACTGGGGCGTTTTTCATGCCAAATGGCATAACTTTGAATTGATATATACCATCTGGAGTCACAAAAGCTGAAATTTCCTTCGCCATTTCGGATAAAGGTACCTGCCAGTAACCTTTAAGTAAATCCAGTTTGGAAATAAAAGCTGATTGTCCCACTTCCTCAATGCAATCCTCCAAACGTGGGATAGGATAAGAGTCCGTTCTTGTAACTGCAGTAACCTTTCTATAGTTCACACACAACCGTTGGGTCCCGTCTGGTTTTGGTACTATCACTATGGGTGAGCTCCATTGGCTGCAACCCACTTCAATTATGCCATTTGTAAGCATACTCTCAGTCTCTTTGTTAACCTGTGCCAATTTTAAAGGGTTAAGTCTGTATGGATGTTGTTTGATTGGAACAGCATTTCCCACATCTACATCATGTATAGCCATTTTAGTACTTCCCAATTTATCTCCACAAACTTGCCCATGTGATATCAATAACTCTTTCAGGTCAGTCTGTTTTTCCTCCAGGAGGTAACTCAACAATTTATCCCAATTTTTAAGAACATCCTCATTTTCCAATTTAATTTGAGGTTTATCAAATTCATAGTCATCTAGAGTTGGTTCGTCACTTTGAGTTTGAATCGTTAAAACCTCCTCCTTTTTCTCTCCTTCCCTTTCAAAATACCTTTTAAGCATACTCACATGACACACTAGGCGAGTCTTCCTTCTCTCTGGTGTTTTTACCACATAGTTCACCTCACTTAATTTCCTTTCAATCTGATAAGGTCCACAAAACCTTGCTTTTAAAGGTTCACCTCCCACTGGTAACAATACTAAAACTATATCCCCACAGGCAAAACTACGAACTTTGTATTTCTTTTCCGCTACCCGTTTCATCACATTTTGTGCAACTTTGAAATGTTGTCTAGCCAATTCACCTGCTCTATTTAATCGTTCCCCAAAATTTGACATGTAATCCAATCATGTAATTTCGAATTTCTCACTCACCAATTTTTTCTTAATCTATTTAAGTGGTCCTCTTACCTCATAACCAAAAATTAGTTCAAAAGGACTAAATTTGGTTGACTCATTAGGTGCATCCCTAATTGCAAACAGTACGAATGGAATTTCTTTATCCCAATCCTCTGGATAATCTTGACAATAAGCCCTCAACACTGTCTTTAATGTCTGATGCCACCTTTCTAACGCTCCCTGCGATTCTGGATTGTACGCAGTTGATTTAAATTGCTTTATTCCAAAGCTATCCATAACTTCTTTGAATAACCTTGAGGTAAAATTTGATCCTTGATCCGATTGTATTTCTGTAGGTAGTCCATATCTAGTAAAGAATTTAAGTAACTCATCCACAATCTTTTTAGCTGTAATATTATGTACTGGAATGGCCTCTGGAAACCTAGTAGACACATCCATTATCGTCAAAAGATATTGATTCCCACTTTTTGTTTTAGGAAACGGTCCTACGCAATCAATTCGGACCCTTGTAAAAGGTTCCTCAAATGCTGGAATGGGTATTAAGGGCACTGGTTTTATCACTGCTTGAGGTTTCCCTATCACTTGACATGTGTGACATGATTGACAAAATTTAACCACATCTTTATGTAGTCCAGGCCAATAAAAATGTTTCTAGATTTTAGCTTGAGTTACTCCTACTACCACCACTTCACCACTTTTCACTGGACATTCCAACCTTACCTTATATAATGGAACGCTACTCCTCTCACCATGAATTCCACATATTACCACCTTTTCTGACAACATTCTTCCCAAACTAAATAACTCTTCATCTCTTACCATTAAAGATTGACTAGCTCCTGCATCTCTTAAAATTGTGACTTCTTTACGTGCTCCTCCTGATACACGAGTAAACTTTACCTACACAAGTAAATTCTTTTAAGAGATCTGGCATCTTCTAATCAATCACCTCTTGATCAGGCTGTACAATCGTTTGCACCTCCTTCGCTTCACTTGGGCTTTCCTTTACCACTTTAACAAACCCCACTGTCTTATCCTGTTTTACCACATCAGCCTTCCCAGTGCTTTTCTTCAACCACCAACACTGTGACTTTACATGGCCTTGTTTATTACAGTGAAAACATTTGAAACTTTCCATTTCTTTTCCACCCTCCTGGATCTCTTTTTTAATCTGAGGTATACTCTCCTTATTATCTCCCATCAGATCACGTTTACCTTTACCACTTGAGTATTTCTCATGTCCCCAGTTTCAATCCCTCACAGGCTGAAACTGGTGTCGGAAACCAAGCTTTGATTTATGAACTAATTCATAATTATCTGCCATTTCTGCTGCTAATCTAGCAGCTTTAACCCTCTGTTCTTCCACATGAGTTCTCACCACATCAGGAATTGAATTTTCAAACTCCTCCAAAAGTATAATTTCTCTGAGAGCTTCATACGTTTGGTCTATTTTCAAAACCCTTATCCACCTATCAAAATTGCTCTGTTTGATCCTTTCAAACTCCATGTATGTATGATCAAATTATTTCCTTAAATTTCTAAACCTTTGTCTGTAGGCTTCAGGCACTAGTTCATATGCACCTAAGATGGATTTTTTCACCTCCTCATACGTCCCAGATACCTCCTCCGGTAGTGATGCAAACACTTCACTAGCCCTACCTACCAGCTTTGTTTGAATCAGTAATACCCACATGTCCTGTGGCCATTTCATTTGTTTAGCTACCTTCTCAAATGAAATGAAAAAGGCTTCCACCTCCTTCTCGTCAAACCTTTGCAATGCTTGGACATATTTAAATAGATTCCCACCAAGCCTTCGAATTTGACGCTCTTTCTCACTATCCTCATCACTATCCACCAACTGTACGTTTCCCTTTACGTCTGCCAATTTTAACTGATTGTCATGTTTCATGGCCATTTTCTGAAGTTCAAACTCTCTCTCTTTATATTTTTACCTGATCTGATTCTCCCTTTCTCTTTCTTTTTGTTCTGCTCGGGCTATTCTTTCTTTTCTCCTTTCTTCTGTCTCCTTTTCTCTTTCCTCTCTCTCTCTTTCTTTTTCCTCTCTATCTCTTTCTCTTTCCTCTCTCTCTCTTTTGTATTCAAGCAGCTTTAATTCTTTCTCATGTTCCATTTGTTTAATTTGCAATTGAATTTTTGCTATTTCCAATGAGTCAAACTGTATCTCAGGCAACCTTAAATGCTTAGTCACCGCCATAATTACCTCATCTTTTCGCATTTTGTCAGGTAATGTTAACTGCAATGTTTTTGCCAAATCTAACAGTCTGCTTTTAGTCTCTGTCCGTAAGGTACTGCGAGTGACTGTCTCCACCCCCAAAAACCTCAGAGCCTCTGAAAGAGCCATTGTCCACAACACACTCCCTACTTAAACTAAAATACCACACCTGATAAGCAACCACAATATGCTCACCCCTCACTGTCTTTAAGTTCACTAAGTCAATCCAATAGATCGACTTTTATCCCCCTCAAGCCCCCAATTTGTTATGGGCCAGGGTTTAGAGAACCCCAAAGTATATCATGGAGTTCACCTGACCCACAACTTTTACGAGATTGTGGTATGGGGAGCACACAGCCCACTCTACAGGTATGGTACAGCAGAAAAGGAAAAGTATTTTTTAAAAGCAAAACAATGTTTATTCTATGAACTCAACCTTTTTAAAACATACAGTGAACATCTTAGCAACCATTAATTCAAATACAACCCCCAAAGAATACAACACTAAGTAAACCTTTAAGCTTTCCTTTTTAACATCCAAACGACTTAAAAACAAAACCTTTATCAGAAGCACATCAGGTTAAAGTCACTACTGTTATTAGTTTTAAATCACCGGGATCGACTTACAGTCTTTCGATTACAGAGAGAGATTCATACACCTTCTGGCTGTGACTGCAGCTATCCAGCTCTGAAAACGTAACTAAAACACACCCTGCAGCCTGCTCAAAAACGAAAGTAAAAAGCTGACAGACAGCCCAGCTCCACCCATGCTCTGACATCACTGCAGCAGTAAACACCCATTTATTAAAGGTACTCTCACTACAGATATTCATATACACCCATTATATACACCCATTTCTTAAAGGTACTCCCACATGACAAGAGGCACATAAAATATGTCAAGTCACCAGCCCACCTCCTTCCCCTGACCCTTTCCCTCGGAGGGTGAGTGTGCTGCTCACTCGGCCACCTACCCTTAGGCCTAATGAGACCCTTAGCTGCCCAAGCAATTAAGGGCCTCAATTTGCCTTCACCGTCATAAAAGGCTGGGCAGTGGCCAGCGGGCCAGTTTGTAAAACTGCAACTTTGAAAAGGGGGGGGGGGCACATAAGTTGGGAGGTGCTCTGCACTTTGGGTTGTCACCCCGTTCCTCTTTGTTCCTCCCCACCTTTCCTCCAAAGCCCATATCCCCCGTCCACCCCAGCGTGCCCCATAGGTACTCTATAATCCGGGGACTTACCTCACTCCGGTGGCCACTGCTCTTCTTTGTGGCGATGCCTGTAGGCCTGGCAATGCAGACTACTAATTTTGGGGACTGCTGGGACTGCTGGAACTGCAGGCCAATCTGATCAGCCGGCCGCTCTTGAGGGTGGGACTTCCTGTCTGCTGAGGGGAATTAGTCTGCCCCCCAGCCTGTTTGTTCCACCCTCATGTGTGATTGCTGCAGGTTAGGCTTTTTTAAGGTTGGTCCATTTAAAAAGTGGATGAAAAGATGAGCAAGAAATGCCGGCCCAGCCAGTGACGTCCACTTGAATGGAAGAGCGACGTTGGAAAATCATCTTCGTTTCTTGCCTTTTAACAGTTACTTCTTAATATACCTTCAATTCAAGGAGAGGCAGAGAGAGCGAGTGAACATTAGGCTTTATTAATCATGAACTTGCCTAACCAGAGTCGGTTGTACAGATGAATGCCGCCCACAGGCAGCCGGTCTATATATGGCCCCGGTGAGGGTGGAGCCAGAGGCGGAGCCCACCGGGGTTACAGTACAGTACCTGGAAACAGCTCGTATCACCACTTCTAGGTCATAGGTCACATGTTACAGTCCCATACATGCATTAGGTGAATACATTCACCACATTCACCCCGTGTTAAAAAAAACAAGTCCAGCTGGGGTGACGTGGGGTCATTACATATTCAGTCTATCTGGAGGCCGGATCGTTCTCTTCGACCTCCTCAGCTCTTGCAGTGTGGCGGGCACGGTTGTTGCGGGTGGTGACTCCAGGGGAGTTGTGTGCAGAGCTTGAGCCTCAGTCCGGCGTGTCAGAGACGGTTGGGGTGTGGGGGTAGGCAGGCGGGTGATGGGTGGCGGCAGTGTTGGCGCAGGACAATACAGAAGACCCAGGGGAGCGTACGG
This sequence comes from Scyliorhinus torazame, assembly GCF_047496885.1. Lineage (NCBI taxonomy): Eukaryota > Metazoa > Chordata > Chondrichthyes > Carcharhiniformes > Scyliorhinidae > Scyliorhinus > Scyliorhinus torazame. Next base: position 254,901,759 of record NC_092713.1, on the reverse strand, counting down.
GGCGCTGGGGGTGGTGGCAGGCAGTGGGGAGGGGGGCGCGTTGGCAGGGGAACCAGCTGGCACCAGGTCCCGTAGGGAGACCGTATCTTGCCGTATCAATGCTTAGGCGCTCAAAGGGCCGGGAGGCCTTTACCAGGCGGGCTTTGTCTGGCCGGTAGAAGTGCGGTTTGCACTCCGCGCAGACTCGGCAGTCCCTGGTCATTGCCTTGACCTCCTCGGTGGAGAAGGGCAGACTGCGGGCCTTAATGAAGTGGGTAAGCCGGCTGAGCCCCGGATGGCAGAGGTCATTGTGGATAGCCCAAGTCGGTCATCTTGCGCGTTGGCGCATGTGCCGCGGGACAGGGCATCTGGGGGCTCGTTGAGCTTCCCAGGACGATACTAGATATCATAGGTGGAGCGTTCGATCCTCCACCTCAAGATTTTGTCATTTTCTATTTTGCCCCGTTGTCCGTTGTCAAACATGAAGGTGACTGACCGTTGGTCGGTGACGAGGGTGATCCTCCTACCGGCTAGGTAGTGCCTCCAGAGCCGTGCGGCTTCCACTTTGGCTTGTGCTTCCTTCTCGACCGAGGGGTGTCAAATTTCGGAAGCGTGGAGGGTCCTAGAGAAGAATGCTACTGGCCTGCCCGCCTGGTTGAATGTGGCGGCCAGTGCGACGTCTGACGCATCGCTCTCTACCTGAAAGGGGGTGGACACGTCCACCGCGTGCATTGCGGCCTTGGTGATGTCGGCCTTGATGCGGCTGAAGGCCGAGCGGGCCTCATCCGTCAGGGGAAAACTGGCGGTTTGAATAAGTGGGCGGGCTTTGTCCGCATAGTTGGGGACCCGCTGGGCGTAGTATGAGAACAGCCCCAGGCATCGTTTTAGGGCCTTGAGGCTGTGGGGAAGGGGGTGTTCTGTGAGGGGGAACATACGGTCGGGGTCGGACCTAGGACTCCGTTCTCCACGACGTAGCCGAGGATGGCTCGTCGGGTAGTACGGAAGACGCACTTTTCTTTGTTGTATGTGAGATTGAGGCATTGGGCGGCCTGGAGGAACCTTTGAAGGTTGGCGTCATGATTCTGCTGATCATGGCCACAGATGGTCACATTGTCCAAGAACGGATATGTAGCCCGCAAACCGTACTACTCCACCATTCGGTCCATCGTTCTCTGAAAGACCGAGACCCCGTTAGTGATGCCGAAGGGGACTCTGAGGAAGTGGCAGAGTCGGCCGGCTGCTTCAAAGGCAGTGTAGTGGCGGTCTTCCGGGCGGGTTGGGAGCTGGTGGTAGGCCGACTTCAGATCGACCGTTGAGAACACACGGTACTGCGCGATCTGGTTGACCATCTCCGCTAAGGGGGGGGGGGGCGGGGGTACGCATCCAGTTGCGTGAACCGGTTAATTGTCTGGCTGTAGTCCACAACCATCCGATTCTTTTCCCCGGTCCGGACGACCACCACTTGCGCTCTCCAGAGGCTGTTGCTGGCCTCGATGGTCCCTTCACTTAACAGTCGCTGGACCTCCGACTTGATAAACGTCATGTCTAGTGAACTGTGCCGCCTGCTCCTGGTGGCGATGGGCTTACAGTCAGGAGTGAGGTTCGCAAAGAGTGAAGGGGGGGAGACCTTGAGGGTCGTGAGGCAGCACGCCGTGATGGGGGGCAAGGGTCCGCTGAACTGTAAAGTCAGGCTTCGGTGATTACATTGAAAGTCCAATCCAAGCAGTAGGGGAACGCAGAGGTGGGGGAGGACGTAGAGTTTAAAACGAGCGTACTCTGCGGCCTGCATCGCGAGATTGGCGATACTGTACCCCCGGATCTGAACCGAATGGGACCCGGAGGCAAGGGAGATTGTTTGGGAGGCTGGGTAGGTGTGGAGGGAGCAGCGCCTTACCGTGTCGGGGTGGACAAAGCTCTCCGTGCTCCCGGAGTCGAAAAGACAGGGGGTCTCGTGCCCGTTGACCCGGACGGCCATCATGGAGTTCTTCAGCTGTTTCGGCTGCGACTGGTCGAGAGTGACTGCATCCAGCTGCGGATGCCTGTGTGGTCAGTGGAATCACAAGATGGCGGCCCCCATGAGTCGCACGTGTCGGGCTGGGGCGAAGATGGCGACCAAGATGGCCGCCCCCATCGGTCGCATGTGTTGGTCGGTGCCGGAGCCGGCGGCCAAGATGGCGGCCCCCATGAGTCGCACGTGTCGGTCGGTGTTGGGGCCAGCGACCAAGATGGCGGCCCCCACGAGTCGCACGATGCTGATGGTGCATCTGACGGGGGCGTCCTGGGCAGGCACGCAGTCACATTGCGAGATTTGTGGGGCTGCGAGTGCATGGGTCGACCCTGGTGCGTTTCCAATTTTTGAGCCTCAGGTCAGCCCAGACTCTAGCGAAGTGCTAATTTTTCCCACAGTCGCTGCACATCGCTGTGCGGGCTGAGCAATGCTGCCGGGGGTGTTGGCCCTGTCCGCAGAAGTAGCACTGCGGTTCCCCGGGCTGGGCTGGCAGTCGCGCGGCGCAGGCCTGCGACGTAGTTGGGTCCGACGGGGGCTGCGATGAGGGTGTCCATGAGGGGTTTGCCAGGCCCGCGGGGAATGCACTGAGGTTCTGGTAGGCCACCTCGAGCGAGGTATCTAGCTTTACCGTGTCTCACAGGTCAGAGGTCCCGTTTTCCAGCAGGCGCTGCCTGATGTAGTTCGAGCGGACCCCCGCCACGTAGGTGTTCCGGATCTGTGAGTTCATGTGTTCCTCCGCCGTCACATCTCGATTGCTGCAGTTCCTCACGAGTAGAGTCAGGGTTTCCAGTTACTCGTCCAGCGATTCTCCGGCTCGTTGGCGGCGAGTAGCGAGGTGTCTGGCGAACACCTCATTTACGTGCTTCACGAAGTGTGCCTTGAGGGTTGCGACCGCCGCCTCATACGTGGCTGCTTTCTCGATCATTACTGAGATTTGGTGGCTCACCCGAGCGTGGAGGAGTCGCAGCTTGAGGGTCTCCGTGGGAGGCGTTGTGGAGGAGTTGAGGTAGGCCTCGAAGCATCAAAGCCAATGTACGAATATCACCTTGACTTCGGACGCGCGGGCGTCGAGTTCGATCCTGTCTGGCTTTAGAGTGGCTTCCATAGTGCTGTCTATGATTAATAAATTGATATACCTTCAATTCACCGAGAGGCAGAGAGAGAGTGAACATTAGGCTTTATTAATCGTGAGTGGCCTCCTTCTGCACTGTAAATTCTATGATAATCTATGATAAACTTGCCTAGCCAGAGTCGGTTGTACAGATGAATGCCGCCCATAGGCGGCCGGTCTATATATGGCCCTGGTGAGGGCGGAGCCAGAGGCGGAGCCCACCGGGGTTACAGTACAGTACCTGGAAGCAGCTCGTATCACCACTTCCAGGTCATAGGTCATAGGTTACAGTATCATACATGCATTAGGTGAATACATTCACCACACTTCTCTTAGGATAGATGGAGAGAAACTGCTAGTTGGGGAGTCCAGGACCAGGACGTATTGTCTAAAGATTAGAGTCCGATCAGAGCTTTCTGTAGTGAAATGAGGAAACACTTGGAACTGTCTTTTAGATGCTAAATCAATTGTTAACTTTAAATCTGAGGGCAGCACGGTGGCGCAGTGAGTAGCACTGCTGCCTCACGGCGCTGAGGTCCCAGGTTCGATCCCGGCTTTGGGCCACTGTCCGTGTGGAGTTTGCACATTCTTCCTGTGTTTGTGTGGGTTTCGCCCCCACAACCCAAAGATGTGCAGGCTAGGTGGATTGACCATGCTAAATTGCCCCTTAATTGGAAAAAATGAATTGGATAATCTAAATTTATATTAAACAAAAATTTAAATCTGAGAGTGATAGATTTCTGTTCACCAAAGATATTTAGGGATATGAATCAAAGGTGAACGTATAGAATTAGTACACAGATCTAATTGACTGGCGAAACAGGCACAGAGGGTTAAAGACCTTTTCCTGTTCCTATATTCTTACAGTTCAAGAACTGAGTGAAGGTACCATGTGAACAGATAAATGTTGCAATGTTCTGAATGCTTTTTGGAAATGCTTGACAATTTTGAGTATTGTAACTAAAGCCACTATACTCCTAGGTATGTATAATCATACAAGAGCTGATTTTATTTTAGAGCAAGATGTGAGAGTAATCTGATCTGAATTGCAATACAGAATTTGGGGCGAGATTCTCCAATAATGGGGCTATGCCCCAATGCCCACGGGAAAATGGGCGTGAATTTCTAGAAAATAGTCCGGAGTGATTCTCCGTTTTGCAGGGGGCTAGCAGGGCCCCGGAGTGCTCCATGCAGCTCCGGCTGCCGATACGAGGCCCTGCACTTCCGGCCGCGGGTCCACGCATGCGCGCGGCAGCCGCCTGCGGCACCAGCCCCGCACAACATGGCGGACCCACACAGCGGGCCAGCCCCGAAGAAATAGGACCCCCCCAAGATCGTGCATGCTCACCGATCGGTGGCGCCCAATTGCGGTCGTGGCTGGTAATGGATCCCCTCGCCCCCCCCCACCAGGGCGCCCTCCGCAGCCCGACTCTGAGCACCCACCAGGTGGAACCACGCCGGTGGGTACTTGGCTAGTTGCCGGCGCAGAATCGCCGGGGGGGGGGGCCTCTTTCAATGGCCCCCGACTGGCGCCGGGACAACTGCGCGCGCGACTGGCGGCGTTTCTCCAGGAAGGCGTCAGACCCAATCGTGGGTCTGACACCCCATTCTCTGCCCCCGCGCCGAGCCGATTTCCATGCGGAGGCTCGGAGAATCCTGGTCTTGGTGTTTTAATTGGGACATTTGGTTCAATTCTAAGGAACAACTGGATACAACCATTACATGTACATCTTTTTAAAAAACATTAACTTGGATTGTTATGTGAGAGTACCTTTAAGAAATGGGTGTTTATTGCTGCAGCGATGTCAGAGAGTGGATGGAGCTGGGCTGTCTGTCAGCTTTTTACTTTCATTTTAGGCTGTTTGCTGCAGGGTGTGTTTTAGATTCGTTTTCAGAGCTGGATAGCTGCAGTCACAGCCAGAAGGTGTATGAATCTCTCTCAGTAATCTAAAGACTGTAAATCGATCCTGGTGATTTAAAACTAATAACAGTAGTGACTTTAACCTGATGTGCTTCTGGTAAAAGGTGTTTTAAGTCTTCTGGATGTTAAAAGGACAGCTTACGGATTACTTAGTGTTGTAGTCTTTGGGGGTTGTATTTGAATTGATGGTTGCTGAGATGTTCACTGTATGTTTTAAAAAGATTAACTTGAGTTCATAGAATAAACATTGTTTTGCTTTAAAAATTACTTTTCCATTTCTGCTATACCACACCTGTAGAGTGAGCCATGTGCTCCCCATACCACAATCTATTAAAGGTTGTGGGTCAGGTGAACTCCATGATACACTTTGGGGTTCTCTAAACCCTGGCCCATAACAGGATTTCAAAGTGCCACTCTGACCCTGGAGCCACAATGGCAGATAGCTTAAATCAGTGATGGGTAACCTAAACTGGCAAGTGGGCGTCAAAGGTGGCTCTCCTTCTTCTCGGTGGGCGGCTTTCTGTAGTGAAATGAGGAAACATTTGGAACTGTCTTTTAGATGCTAAATCAATTGTTAACTTTAAATCTGAGGGCAGCACGGTGGCGCAGTGGGTAGCACTGCTGCCTCACGGCGCTGAGGTCCCAGGTTCGATCCTGGCTCTGGGTCACTGTCCGTGTGGAGTTTGCACATTCTCCCTGTGTTTGGGTGGGCTTCGCCCCCACAACCCAAAGATGTGCAGGCTAGGTGGATTGGCCACGCTAAATTGCCCCTTAATTGGAAAGAATGAATTGGGTACTCTAAATTTATTTTTTTTGAATGAAAAAAAAAAGAATAAGATTGAATACATTTAATACATGCTGAATATATCTTAATGAGTTATGGAAAATGTTTAATCATTCATATTTTAAATCGGTCTGTCAACTTCAAATGCTAAAATCGAAATAAACAAAATAGACTCATAGTCAATGCTGTGTGCAACCAGCATGCACCTCACTTCACCTGCGTATCACTTCAGTCATACAGGTAGGAAAAAAACTGCGTGGATATAAATCAGCAGAATGTGCTAACTCTGCACTTGGGCAATGGTGAACAAAATGTCTCATGGGCCATACTCAGAACCCTGATGGGCTACATGTGGTCCCCAGGGTTGCAGGTTACCCACCACTACCTTAGATCGAGCTGAATGAAGATTGCAATCATAAATCCTGTCACCATTCCAAATCCGGATATTGATAAAACTCTTGGGAGTTGATGAAAACATTTGCCTTTTGAATAAGCCAGTATGGTAAATCTTTGGCACTTAGCGTACACGTTTTTGTTATAATCTTTATGTCAGGTTCCTTTCAATTTTACATATTCTAATTCTGTGAAATTTGCTGTGAAAACATTACCTGTAGCGCCTCTTGAATTTTTCCATCGTAGTCTATTATCCCTGTTGTTCCTTGTTCACCTTTTTCACCCTTCATACAAGTTGATAACATATATAGAGGAGGTATTAGTTGAACAGGTTGAGAAAATCAATTCAAATCCTTCAGCTGAAACGTGGACTATGTGACTTCTCTGGTGCCAATCCCAGACACAAACAGTGCTCATACCATACCTCCCTCACTGCACCTGGATGGTCTCTCATCTTCCTTCACACCAGGAATGCGCCCAGCACACAAAACGCAATCAGTAACTTATCACTGGCTGCTGGCGCCAGTGAAAGTGGTCCTAATGCTATGTGTGTTCATCAGAGATGCGCCAGGAGTGCCAAAAGATCATGGGCGGAATTCTCCGTTCCTGAGGCTAAGTGTTGATGTCGGGGCAGGATTTGTCAACTTCCACTACAGCAAAACTGGTACCGAATCTGGACCAATTCAGTGACTGTTAACAGACTCGCACCGGCGCCGTGTGGAACACAATCGATTCCAATAAGAAACGATGAGGGATTCGCTGGATTCGCGATTGACAAGCTGCAGCCGCATATACACATTTCACTCTCCACACACACCACCCCAGCCAACAAGATGGCAGCAAGGCGAGCGGCCCCGAGATTCATGGTCACCGAGCTGGAGACTCTCCTGGACGCTGTGGAAGAGAGACGGGCCACCCTGTACCCCGGCCCGGGAAAGGGGCTGCCAGCCGCCGCCGTTCGCCGTGCCTGGGCGCAAGGTCATGAGTGCCACCAGCAACACTGGTCTGCAGTCCAAACTTTAAATGGAACATTGAATGAGAGCAACAAAGACAGCAATTAGTGACATTTTGCACTGCACTTATTTATGTTATTTTTTAGAATGTAAAGCTTATTGCTGAAACTTGCATTTTGCATAGTTTTTTGTGTAAAACAACCGCACAACTGTTGTAAAAAACTGCACAACCTCCTCATGGCGGCCAGGGTGAGTAAGCAGCATTGTGCCTCTAGCACTAAACACCCAGTTACCCCACCCTCCCCAACCCGGAGGCAGGCCGAACTCCCACCCTGCACCAGATGCCGGCATCCATACTGGCCGCCATGGCTGGCTCCTTGGCCACTGAAGCCACCAGCTACCCAGCCCCTGGGCTGCATGCGTCGGACTGTCAAACACGTTGCACAGGTGGAGGTGGATTCATTCAACCGAGTCAGGAGCCGGAGGTGTTGCCCCCATGCATGCCACCCAGGCAAATACTGCACAGGTGGCATCTGCGGTGGAGGCCTTGGGGGCGAGGGCTTCGATCATGGACCAGCATGTCCAAGGTCTGGGGCAATCTGTTCAGGTGGTGGCCAAGGCTCAGGACAGGGCTGCCCTCTCACAGGCAGCCATGTGCCAGAGCCACCTAGACATTGCAGTGGTGCTACTCAGTGTGGCCCAGTCAAAGCAGGCCATGGCTGAGGGGGTCGCTGGCATTTCCCAGGCACTGGCTGATGTGGCACAGATGCAGAGGTAGGTGTCCCAGTCCCAGAGGGAGATGGTACAGTCACTGGGTGATGTGGCACAAACCCAGAAGGTGATGGCACAGTTGCAGCGTGATGTTGCACAGTCCCAGATGGAGGTGGTCCACTTGCTGTGCTCGATGATTGTGGGCATGCAGACTCTGGCCAAGACAAGAGCAGACCTCCTGTCCCTGGCATATCTCGTGGGCAGCGGGCAGAACAGGGCAGCGCCATGACACATGGGACACCTGAGCCACAGCTGTGCCCATCCAGATCCAGGCGCCGCAGAAGTTGTCCGCAAGCAGGGACCCAGGTCGCAGGGAATCACAGAAGGCCGCCTCCACTCCTGCTGTACTGTCTGGGGATCCACCTGGATGTAGTGTTAGGACCCGTACGGCCAGAAAGTTACACACCAATTAAGTTGGCACAGGTGCGGAGCAGAGTCTAGTTATCGGGGCTATGGCATGATTCTGTATATATTTATTCACATTAAATGCCTGTTCAAAATATTACAACTTGCCTCGGTGTGAGGGGTGGGCTGGTCTGTGCTGGCGCAGGGGTGCGGAATGGGCAGATGTTGGAGGTGGGCTGGGCTCAGGGACCACAATTCAGCCAGCGCTCACCACTCCAGTGTCCCCCCCCCCCAATCCCCCAACCCCCCCCCACCCCCCAAGTTCCCCACTTCACCACTCCAGGGATTCGATGGGACCGTCTGATGGAATGGCCAGCTCGCATGCAGGATCACCCAGGTGGATGGTGGGAAGTGCTAATTTGGGCAGCAGTCTGGTGTTATCAGATGTGGAGCAGCAGGGCTCATCACAGAGCGGGTTCTTCTCATCCTCCATGCCATGGACCATACCGCTGTTACTGCCAACCCAGGGCCCACACCCCTGTAGTGTGGCAAGTAGGTATCATGGAGCGGGTTGCAGGCAGGGTGTGTGTGTATGTGTGTGGCCAAGGGGGTGTGTGAAGGTGGGATGCTGTGTCCGGGCCAATTCCCTACCCGAGTTGGTGAATCTGGAGGTGATCAGAGCGTCCCGTGCGCGTTGACCTTGTTGCACACGTTATGGGCCTCCCGTGCCTACCTGGGCCCCATGTCCTGCCAATCCTTGCCCTTGCCTGTATCCTCCTCGTCGGATGAGGCCTGGCGTTCATCCTCCTCCTCCAGCACATCGCAGAGGACGCAGCAGGCCGCCACGATCCCCAAGTGTCAAGTGTGCCAGGATGAAGGCGTCATACACACTGCCCAGGTATCGGGTGCAGACATGCATGATGTGCATCTGATGGTCAAATATCAGCTGCACGTTCGAGTAGAACCCCTTTCGGTTTGTGAAGATCGGCCTGTCATATGCAGGCGCTCGTAGGGGGACATGCATCCCGTCGATCACCCCCTGGATCCAGGACATCCTGTCGACGGCGGTGAACCCTGCCACCCGGGCATCCTGGTGAGCTCGGTCCACATTGAAATGGGTGTGTTTTGCCGACTGGGCATATAGGGCCTCCATGACGCACAGATGCACCTGTGCACCGAGCTCTGTGAGATCCCGGACAGGTCCCCACTTGGCGCCTGGAAAGACCCATGGCTTGGAGGTTCAGGGCGACCATCACTTTGACGGCCACCGGGATTGGGTGTCCCACCGTGATCTGACAGATATGTCGCACTGTCCCCCTGCTCAGCCGGAGTCTTCGACGGCATGCCTGGTCCGATAGGTCCTCGAAAGACAGGCGGTGCCGGTACACGCGAGGCGTCATGCGGCGCCTCCTTTGCACCTCCTCCTCCATCGGCCTGTTGGGAAGCCATCTCCCCATCCTCAGCGGATGCCTCCTGTTCTGTTGCTGCATGTTCCGCTGCTGCAGCTTCATCCTCCTCGAGCAGCGGCAGCTCGTACAGCCACAGTGCATCCCCCAGGGCTGCGGCAACTAGGAGGAAGGTTACCATTGTTGGTTGAATTCCAACATCCAGGGGCTAAAAGGCAGACATGTTAGCATGGTGCGTACCCCTGTGCCCAACCGGGTCCGGCTACATGGTGCCCCCGATTGGCACTGCGGACCATGACCCACATGCCCCCCTCCTCTCTGCACCCCGAGCCCCGTCAGTGGCTGGATCCATGGGGGCCTCTGGCCCTGGCGCCTGTCCCTGCTGCCACGGTTACCATTGGCTGGTGCTGTCCTTGCCAGCGGTGTACTCCTCTGCCCCCATCCGGCACTGCCCCTGTAGGGGCTACGCATTGCCCTGGATGGGCCGCGTGATGCCTTGCCGGCGAGTTGCATCCGGTTGGGAGGGTGCTTTGGCGGAGGGTGGGATGGGGGCACCCAAACGGCTGGTGTCATTCTGCAGAACCAGGGGCCAGGGTGGATGTTCAGTGGGGTGCGCAGAACGATGGGCAGTCCATGCCTGGGCACCACCCCAGTCCCGTCGTGGGTCATCCCGACCACACGACCCGTTCTCCCATCACACACCCGGTCGAATAGCCACGTGTTTCTCGGCACTGCGAATGCCGGGAAACACGCAGCTAAACGCACTCGCTGGGGGACTTTGTTCCCTTTTGGAAGAATCGTGCCCCGAGAGTACAGATGTCTTGGAGAATTCTACTGGTGTGGTCACTTCTGAGGGGGGTTCCATTGGGCTGAGAAAGCACAGCTGAAGGGTAATTTGGTCACATTGTTTCAGAAAGAAACAGATATATATGTGGAATATCAGATTTGCCTGATAATTTGTATTATTTATCTCTGTGTAGTATTGAACCTAAACTCCAGAAATGAACATAATCTAACATAATGACTACTTACATTCAGCCCCGCTTGCCCCTTTTCACCTTTTTCTCCACGTTCTCCCTAAAACAAATTCCATCATATCTTTGTTAAAGTCTGATGACTGCAGATTAAAATTCAGTGCAACCATAATTAAATACTGTTGTGTTTTATGATTTAATTAAGTGCATGTTATTCAATAGTAATTAAATCATGTGCCAACCTTTCTACCTTTCAGACTCAAAATGCGAGCCTCCATTGATTTATCCTTATGTATTGTATGTGCAGAACTTTTAAATTAAAACAGTATTTACATCTGCTGACAAAATAATTTTAAGCTGCCAAATTAATTTATCTGGTAGCTTTGGTCTTCGAGAAATCCTTGTTGTACGGAAAACCATCAATCAGATTCACGAGTGTGCAGTTACAGCAATTAATTGGGAAAGCTGGTAAAAAGTTATCATTTATTGTGAGGGGAATTAATTACAAAAGTAGGGAGGTTATACTGCAGTTGTACAGGGCACTGGTAAGACCACATCTCGAGCACTGTGTACAGCATACAGGGCGGCACGGTGGCACAGTGGTTAGCACTGCTGCCTCACAGCGCCAGGGACCGGGGGTTCAATCCCGGCTTTGGGTCACTGATGTGTGGAGTTTGCATGTTCTCCCCGTGTCTGCGTGGGTTTCCTCCAGGTGCTCCGGTTTCCTCCCACAATCCAAAGAGGTGCAGGTTAGGTGGATTGGCCATGATAAATTGTCCCTTAGTGTCCAAAAGATAGGCGGGGTTACTGCATTACAGGGATAGGGTGGGAGCATGGGCCTAGGTAGGGAACTCTTTCTGAGAGTCGGTGCAGACTTGACGGGCTGAATGGCCTCCTTCTACACTGTAGAAATTCTAAGATTCTATGAGTATTGGTCTCTTTATCCAGGGAAATATGTAAGTGCGTTCAAAGTAATTGAGAAAAGGTTTACTAGATTAATGCCTGGAATCGGCGGTTTGTCTTTTGAGGCACAGTTGGAGTTTAGAAGCAAGGTTGGAGTTTAGAAGCAGGGTTGGAGTTTAGAAGCAGGGTTGGAGTTTAGAAGCAGGGTTGGAGTTTAGAAGCAGGGTTGGAGTTTAGAAGCAAGGTTGGAGTTTAGAAGCAGGGTTGGAGTTTAGAAGCAGGGTTGGAGTTTAGAAGCAGGGTTGGAGTTTAGAAGCAGGGTTGGGGTTTAGAAGCAGGGTTGGAGTTTAGAAGCAAGGTTGGAGTTTAGAAGCAGGGTTGGAGTTTAGAAGCAGGGTTGGAGTTTAGAAGCAAGGTTGGAGTTTAGAAGCAGGGTTGGAGTTTAGAAGCAATCTTTAAGGTCTTGAGTGGTATTGACAGGGTGGATGTGGTATTGACAGGGTGGATGTGGCGCGGATGCTGCCTCGTGTGGGAGAATCTGGAACTAGGAGTCACTGTTCAAAACAAATAGTTGCCCATTTAAGACGGGCCGAAATCTTCCGCCCTCGTTTGCGGCTGGGATTTTCCGGTGCTGGTGAGAGTAAATGGAATTTTGTCAGATTTTCTCTCAGAGGATCGTGAGTCCATCGAGCTCTCTTCCTCAAAACGCGATGGAAGCAGAGTTGTTGAACATTTTTAAGGCAGGGATAGACAGATTCATGTTAAGCAAGGGGTAAAAGATTATTGGGGGTAGGTAGGAATGCGGGGGTTGAGGTTACGATCAGATCAGCCATGATCTTACTGAATGGCGGAGCAGGCTCGAGGGGCCGAGTGGCCTATTCTTGTTCCTAATTTGTGTGTTTCTATGTACCTCTATAACACCTTTAAAATAATGGAACATCCTTTGGTGCTTTGTATCCTGAGGACACCAAGCAGAAATCCGAGCCTGAGGTAAGTGAGGTGAGAAAACGTGTGACTGAAGAGGTGAGGCCAGCAGTGTGGGATCTCCAGAATGTGAATGCATGATGTCTAAAGATTCTGTCACCTTCGGTAAACTATGTTTTGATGGGTGGAGAGTACAAGCTGGGACACTGTTTGAGAGACAGCTGCATAGGCAGGATAGAAAAGCCGGAAAGAGATTAATAGATAAGGACAAATATTTTCTACCAAGTGCTTTAGGCCTTAGGCATTGGGGAGCTGCTGGAGGTCAGAAATGATGGAGATGAGAGATGAAGTTGACTTTCTGTGGAACGGGAAGTAGAGAGAACTCTGATTCAACTCTTGCTTTTACTTTTCTTATCATTAGCAACATTGCTGAAACTATTCAAACAGGATGGACAGCTTCACATTTCATCCTTCCCCTTCAATTGAATCTGGTTGAATGATGCTGGTTGTTTTAGAGTCTTTCATAAAATTTCTACCTATCGCACTTGACATTGTGGCCTGTCCACTGTTGTCCAATGTGCAGCGACTGCTGAATGTGGTTCTTACCCCAGAGATCAGGCCAGAGCCAGAGATAATTGTGTCATTGGATACAGAAAAGGCAAAGGCATTTGATAGGGTGCCGTGGAGGTACCCCTTTGCGGTTTTGGAGAAGTTTGGGTTGGGCCGCAGGATTGTGTCATGGGTACGTCTGCTGTACAAGGCTCTTTTGGTCAGCGTTCATACAAATACCATGGACACGGTCTACCAGCCACATTGCGCCTAAAAGGCAGCGCGGCTGGTAGATGCTGGGAAATTCCTCTACCCGGCTTGCCACGCCTCACGAGATCGAACGCGATCTCGCGAGACATTCCGATGGGGCGGGATCACTACCTCGTAAATTTGAAATGAAATGAAAAATGAAAATCGCTTATTGTCACAAGTAGGCTTCAAATGAAGTTATGTGTGAAAAGCCCCTGGTCGCCACATTCCGGCGCCTGTTCGGGGAGTCTGGTATGGGAATTGAACCGTGCTGCTGGCCTGCCTTGGTCTGCTTTCAAAACCAGCGATTTAACCCTGTGCTAAACAGCCCCTATGCATATTAGAGTGAAACAGCTAGGAGGAGCCAAGGGGGAAGAGTGCCGCAAAAGAGGTCATCCCACCCTTGCTCAGCACCACGCTATGGGGATAGGGTGGAGGTGTTGACCTTGGGTAGGGTGCTCTTTCCAAGAGCCGGTGCAGACTCGATGGGCCGAATGGCCTCCTTCTGCACTGTAAATTCTATGATAATCTACTCAGCTAAAGTTGCTGGGCTTCAGGCATGACATGACTCTGCCCTTGCCATTGGTAAAACACCTGATAGACCAGGATGAGGCCCTCCATGGCTCCTTAGGTGTCACAATAGGTTTAAAGGAGGACATGTCGCCTGATGCCCCTCCCACCAACTCCCCCCCCCGCCCCCCCATATAATTTAAGACAGCTCGGGGGCAGAGTTAGACGTAAATTTATACTTTACCTTTAATCCTATCATTCCACGTAATCCATGATGCCCCGTAACGCCCTTTTCTCCCTGCGTAGATGAGGAATGTTCAGGTGCAAATCACAAAATATTCAGCAAAAACACATACATTGAAAAAAAATAAAAACAAAATTCTGTGGCTGCTGGAAACCTGAAATAAAAACAGAAAACGCTGGAAAAACTCAGCAGGTCTGGCAGCATCTGTGGAGAGAGAAACGGAGTTGACATTTGGAGTCATCTTCAGAGCCTTTAAAACACATCTGTTTTCATCACTATATTAACAGCAGTCAGATATTAGCATTCAACATTTCTATTACATTGGACAATGAATGACAAGTTCTCTAAAAAGAGCGAGCAGGGAGCAAAATAAGGGGGGCATTTTCTAATTTTTCTTCACGTCAATGAAAAAAGATTTAAACTCAAATGAGTCAACCTAATGTCAGGAAAAAACATCACTGTTTGTGTTGCTGCTCTGAGAAATCATACCCTTCCAAAGGTGTAACAAAAGGATATAAAAGCTAGTCTTTGCTTGTTAGGGTAATGAACTCTCTGATGCTGACCAGCTGTTTCAAGTGCTTTCTAATCAATGGTGTTTGCAAGAAAATGTAACCTATACTTTACATCCTCTTTTATGTTCAACCAGGAACAGAAGAAAATCATGATATATCTTCCACAATAGTGTATGGCTGTCAAAGATCCACAGAAATTAAAATAAAAAGGATGCTCTTCGGCCTGGAGCTACACTTCCTAATGTGTCAGGACATTCAAATTGAAAAATCTGCCTCCTCATAGGATCAAGTACAATTGTTAAAACATTTAGGTTTTGGTTAGACTTTAGTTCAGCTACTGAACAAATTTGAATTTGACTGACAGAACAAAGCAAACAAGCATGCTAGATGCAATTAGCATATTGAACACTGGGGTAGATTTTGCCCTGAGCAATGTTCTGCTGGCTGTTCAATAGTCATGGCGGAAAACTGAGCCAGTTTTGAGGAGGGGAAAATTAACATATTACCAGCAGGCTGTGAATGGAAATGAAGAGGCTCAAAGATAATCTGGGTTGCTGCAAGACCGGGCAGTCTGCCTAGTTTCTGGCCTTGGATAAAGGTATATCCAGGGCAAGAGGCTGTTTTCAGGGGTTGGGGACCAAATGCAGCATAGACTAAGGTAGTTTTTATGCTTTGTAGGTGCATTCAGATATACCGTTTTGGTGGATTGGCTATGATAAATTGCCCTAAGTGACCAAAAAAGGTTAGGAGGGTTATTGGGTTACGGGGATAGGGTGGATTTGAGGGCTTAAGTGGGTCGATGCAGACTCGATGGGCTGAATGGCCTCCTTCTGCACTGTATGTTCTATGTTCTATGATACCGCTGAGGGGAATGGCCTCTCAGTAGGAGCCAAATTCGTAGCACCACGGTTGAGTCTGCTGCACAGTGGAGAAGCAAAAGGCGTAGAAATGCAATAGTCATAGGGGATTCAATTGTGCGGGAAGTAGTTAGACTTTTCTATGGCTGAAAAAGAGACTCCAGGATGGTACGTTGCCTCCCTGGTGCTAGGGTCAAGGGTGTCTCAGAACGGTTGCAGGACATTCTGAATGGGAAGGGTGAATAGCCAGTGTTCATGGTGAACCTTGGTACCAACGACATAGGTATAAGAAAGGGATGAGGTCCTAAAAGCAGAATATAGGGAGTTCGGAAGCAAGTTGAAAAGTAGGACCTCAAAGGTAGTGATCTCAGTATTACTACCAGTGCCATGTGCTAGTTAGAGAAGAAACAGCAGGATATATAGGATGAATACGTGTGGGGAGGGTTTCAGATTCCTGGGGCAATGGGACCGGTTCTGGGGAGGTGGGACCAGTACAAACGGGACGGGTTTCACCTGGGCAGAACCGGGAGTGATGTCCTTGGGGGGGGGGGGGGCGGGGAAAGAAGGCAGAGAGATCAAGAGCCAGATTCAGATAATGACACTGTGAAAAATAGTAGGGATGGGAAAAGGGACGTTTCAAGGTCGAACCTTCAGTTTTTGTACCTGAACGCTTGGGGTATTCAAAATAAAATGGATGAATTAGTTGTGCAGATAGATGTAAAGGGGTACGATATATTTGGGATTACGGAGACGTGGCTCCAAGGTGACCAAGGATGGGAACTCACCATTGAAGGCTATTCAGTTTTTAGGGAGGCCAGACAGAAAGGAAAAGGTGGTGGATTTGCATTGTTGACTAAAGAAGATATTGATACAATATTGAGGAAAGATATGAGTACAGATGATATGGAATCTGGCTGGGTCGACTTCAGAAACATCAAGGGGCAAAAAACATTCGTAGGAGTGGTGTACAGACCACCAAACTGCAGTGGTAATGGGAACAGCATTAGACAGGAAATCAGAGATGCATGTGATAAAGGAACATCTGTGATTATGGGTCACTTTAATCTGCATATAGATTGGGTGAGTCAAATTAGTCACAGTACAATAGAGGAGGAATTTCTGGAGTGTGTACGGGCTGGTTTTCTGGACCAACACATTGAGGAACCAACAAGGGAACAGGCCATCTTGGACTGGGTGTTGTGCAATGAGAAAGGATTAGTTGGCAATCTAGTTCTGAGAGAACCCTTGGGGATGAATGACAATAACATGATAGAATTCTTATCAAGGCGGATAGTGAGGTAGTTGATTCTGAGACCAGGGTCCTGAACCTCAATAAAGATAACTTATGGTATGAAGCATGAACTGGCTATGATGGCCTGGGAAACATTTCTGAAAGGAAGGACAGTGGACTGGGAATGACAGGCATTCAAGGAACGAATAGGTCAACTCCAAAAGTGTTTATTCCTATTTGGTGCAGGAAAGAAAGGGAACTGTGGCCAAACCATAGCTTACAAGGAAACCGTAGAGATAGTATTAGATGCAAAGAAGAAGCATACAAATTAGCAAGAAAAAGCAATAGACCTAAGGATTGGGAACAGTTTTTAAATTCAGCAAAGGCAGACCAAGGACTGACTAAGAAGGGGAAAATACAATATGAAAGTAAGCTAGTGAGGAACACAAAACTGACTGTAAAAGATTATATAGGAGTGTAAAGAGAAAAAGATTGACAGAAACGAATATAGGCCCCTTACAGTCAGAAACGGGGGAATTTACAACGAGGAACAAAGAAATGGCTATTGAACCAAATTCGTACTTTGCTTCTATCTTCACAAAGGAAGACATGAATAATATACCAGAAGTTCTGAGAAACAGGTTTTAGTGAGGAGCTGATGGAAATTAGTATTAGTAGTGAAATGGTTTTGGGGAAATGAATGTGATTGTAGGTGGATAAATATCTAAGGCCTGAAATTTTTCATCCCAGAGTACTGAAGGAAATGGCCCTAGAAATAGTAGATCCATTGGTGGCCATTTTCCAAAATTCCTTGGACTCTGGAATAGTTCCTAAAGATTGGAGGGTAGCTAATGTAAGCTAACATGGTGTAACGGCAACAATCTCTCTCTCAACTTCAGCAAAACTAAGGAGCTGGTCATTGACTTCAGGAAGCAAAGTATCGTACACACCCCTGTCTGCATCAATGGTGCTCTGGTGGAGATGGTTGACAGCCTGAAACTCCTAGGTGTGCACATCACCAACAATCTGTCCTGGTCCACCCACGTTGATGCTACGACCAAGAAAGCACAACAGCGCCTATACTTCCTCAGGAAATTAAGGAAATTCGGCATGTCAACATTGACTCTTACGAATTTTTACACATGCACTATAGAAATCATCCTATGTGGCTGCATCACAGCCTGTCTATGGCAACTACTCGGTCCAAGACCGTACGAAACTACAGAGTCATGAATACAACCCAGTCCATCACGTGAAATCGCCTCCCATCCATTGATTCTGTCTACACTTACTGCTGCCTTGGGAAACTGGGCAGCATAATCAAAGACCCCTCCCACCCAGGTTATTCTCTCTTCCAACCTCTTCCAGCAGGCAGGCGATACAAAAGTCTGAGAACACACTAACTGATTCAAAAACAGCTTCTTCCCTGCTGTTACCAGACTCCTCAATGACAATCTTATGGACTGAACTGATCTCTTCACACATCTTCTCTACTGAGTACTGGACACAGTGGTTAGCACTGCTGCTTCACAGCTCCAGGGACCCGGGTTCAATTCTGGCATTGGGTGATTGTGTGGCATTTGCACTTTCTCCTCGTGTCTGCGTGGGTTTCCTCTGGTTGCTCAGGTTTCCTCCCACAGTCTAAAAATGTGCAGGTTAGGTGGATTGGATATGCTAAATTGCCCCTTAGTGTCCGAAAGGTTAGGTGGTGTTACTGAGTTATGGATTTAGGGTGGAGGCGTGGGCTTAAGTAGGGTGCTCTTTCCAAAGGCTTCTGCAGACTTGATGGTCCGAATGGCCTCCTTCGGCACTGTAAATTCTATGATTCTATGAGTAGTTGTATGAGATGCCTGTGACTATGTATTTACATTGCGTATATATGTATATTTTTGCTTGTGTGGAACTATCTGTCTGGACTGTATACCGAACAATACATTTCACTGTACCTCGTACATGTGACAATAATTCAAATCCAAATCCAATTCAATCCACTATTCAAAAAGGGATGTAGAGAGAAAACAGGGAACTGTAGACCAATGAGCCTAACCTCAGTAGTAGAGAAGTTGCGAGCATCCATTATCAAGGATTTCATAGCACAGCATTTGGAAAGCAGTGGTATAATCAAAGTCAGCATGGATTTACAAAAGGGAAATCATGCTTGACAAATCTACTGGAATTCTTTGAAGATGTAACCAATAGAGTTGACCAGGGAGAACCGATGGATGTGGTTTACTTAGACTTTCAGAAGGCTTTCAACAAGGTCACACATAGCAGAATATTATGTAATGTTAAAGCGCGTGGGATTGCGGGCAGTGTCTTGAGATGGAAAGAAAGATGGTTAGCAGACAGGAAGCAAAAAGTTGGAATAAACAGGTCTTTTTCCGATTGTAAGTCAGTGACTAGTGGGATACCGCAGGGATCTGTGCTAGGACCCCAACTGTTCACATTATATATGTGACTGTAGGGCAGCATGGTGACACAGTGGGTTAGCCCTGCTGCCTCATGGCGCCGAGGTCCCAGGTTCGATCCCGGCTCTGGGTCACTGTCCGTGTGGAGTTTGCACATTCTCCCCGTGATTGCGTGGGTTTCGCCCCCACACCCCAAAGATGTGCAGGGTAGGTGGATTGGCCACTCCAAATGGCCCCTTAATTAGAAAAAATGTATTGGGTATTCTAAATTTATTTTAAAAAAGAAAAAAAAAATGTGACTGGGACGAGGGAACTAAATATATTATCTCCAAATTTGCAGATGATACAAAGTTGGGTGGGAGGGTGAGCTGTGAGGAGGATGCAGAGATGCTTCAGCGTGATTTGGACAGGCTGAGTGAGTGTGCATATGCATGGCAGATGCAGTATAATGTGGATAAATGTGATGTTATCCATTTCGGTAGCAAAAATAGGAAGAAAGATTATTATTTGAATGGGTGTAAATTGAGAGATGTTTATACTCAGCGAGACCTTGGTATCCTCATGCATCAGTCGCTGAAAGTAAGCGCGCAGTAAAGAAGGCAAATAGTATGTACATTTGTATGTACAATGGTATGTACAATAATATACACACTACTTAATGTGTACACTATGTTGTGTTCACATTGGGTGGAGCTTTCAGTGTACACATCTGTAGTATGCACATTATGTAGTGTACACATTAAGTAGTGTGCACATTCTGTAGTGTCTACATTGGGTGGAGCTTGTAATGTGCGCACACTGTAGTGGGTACACACTGTAGTGTGCACATTCTGTAGTGTGTACGTTGGTTGGAGCATGCAGTGTGCACATTCTGTGGTGTGCACGTTGTTTGGAGCTTGCATTATGCATATTCTGTAGTGTGCACATTGTGTAGGGTACACATTTCGTGTGCACATTCTGTCATGTGCACATTCTATAGTGTACATATTTTGTGTGCACATTCTGTAGTGTGCACATTCTGTAGTGTACACATTTTGTGTGCACATTCTATAGTGTACACATTTCATGTGCACATTCTGTCATGTACACATTCTTGTAATGTGCAAGTTCTGAAGTGTGAACATTCCGGTTAGTAGCCCATCCAAACTGGAGTCCAAAAAGAGAAATTGTAGATAAGTTTTGTACAGAAACATACAGAGAAAATAGAAGCAGGAGGAGGCCATTTGGCCCTTTAAGCCTGCTATACCATTCATTATGATCTTGGCTGACCATCAAGTTCAATACCCTGATCCCGCCTTACCCCCATATCCCCATATATTTAATTCCTTCTTGAAATCACACAACGTTTTGGCCTCGACTACTTTCTGTGCTAGTGAATTCCACAGATTCACCACCCTCTGGGTGAAGAAATTTCTCCTCACCTCAGTCCGAAAAGATTTACTCCTTATCCTCAAACTATGACCTCTCGTCCTGGATTCCCCATCATCGGGAACATTCTTTCTGAATCTATCCTGATTAACCCTGATTTTATAAATTTCTATGAGATCCCCTCTCATTCTTCTGAACTCCAATGAATATAATCCTAACCAACAAAGTCTCTCCTCATATGACAGTCCCGCCATCCCAGGAATCAGCCTGGTAAACCTTTGCTGCACTTCCTCCATAGCAAGAACATCCTTCCTCAGTTAAGAACACCAAAACTGCACACAATACTCCAGGTGTGGCCTCATCAACATCCTGTACAATTGCAGTAAAACATTCCCATTCCTATAATCAAATCCTTTTGCCATGAAGGCCAACATAATGTGTACACTACAGAATGTGCATAGTACAGAATGTGCACATTACAAAATGTGCACACTACAAGCTCTACATAATGTGCACACTACATTTCAATTTATTTTTTTATAGTACCCAATTCTTTTATTTTCAATTAAGGGGCAATTTAGTGTGACCAATAATGTGCACACTACAGAACGTACACCCTTCATAATGTGTACGCTACAGAATGTGCACACTACAGAATGTACACACTACATAATGTGCACTGAAAACCACCCAATGTGCACACTATACAATGTGCACACTACAGAATGTGCACACTACAGAATGTACACACTACAGAATGTACACACTATGTATCTCCCTTGATCGCTTTGGCCCCAAGAGCTATATCTAATTCCTTCTTGAAATTACACAACGTTTTGGCCTCAGCTACTTTCTGTGCTAGTGAATTCCACAGATTTACCACTCTCTGGTGAATATCTCCTCGCCTCAGTCCTAAAAGGTTTACCCCTTATCCTCAAACTATGACCCCTAGTTCTGAACTCTCCCACCATTGGGAACATTCTTTCTCAATCTACCCTGATTAATCCTGTTAGAATTTTATGAGATTTCTATGAGATCCCCTCTCACTCTTCTAATCCCCAGTGAACATAATCCTAACCGATTTAGCCTCTGCCCGTATGGTACTCCCGCCATCCCAGGAATCAGCCTGGTAAACCTTTGCTGCGCTCTCTCCATAGCAAGAACATCCTTCCTCAGATAAGGACACCAAAACTGCACACAATACTCCAGGTGTGGCCTCACCAATGCCACAAAACATCCCTATTTCTAAACTCAAATCCTCTCGCTATGAAGGCCAACATACCATTTGCCTTATGTGCTGCCTACTGTACCTGCGCACTTTTAGCGACTGATGAGAGGACAGAGGGAGAAACTCCCAGGACTGTGGCAATGTAAGGCTTGTGGTTGACAACATTTGCCATATATCAGCTGTACAGTTATCAATGCACTCATCTACCCTGAACTTATGTTCCTTTCTATTTTAGTATAATCAGTCTTGTGTACAAGAGACGCAATGATGTTGTGACTATTACCAAATTATCAACATTTCTACATATCGAAAAATAGAATCATAAATCAAATGTACAAATGTCAGCCAACTGAAAAGAAGTCAGATAAAGACATATGGGCTAAATTATCAGTTACTTCATGGTCAATAGGCAGAAAGTTTAGCCCATGGCTATGCTAACAGAAGTAATAAAAATCAGATTTATATTTATGTTTCCTAAAATTCAAATGTACGTTAGATTTGTGGCAACATTTGCACAGTTTCCACTGCACAATGATATTAAAAATTATG
Organism: Scyliorhinus torazame; assembly: GCF_047496885.1. NCBI lineage: Eukaryota > Metazoa > Chordata > Chondrichthyes > Carcharhiniformes > Scyliorhinidae > Scyliorhinus > Scyliorhinus torazame. The sequence goes on along the minus strand of NC_092713.1, from coordinate 254,879,582 downwards.
CTATAATCCTGGGGTTATGTATGTTCCTGACTCTGAAGCATAGCAATGAGAGTTCCCCTCAGGGAAACCATATCCCACCACTTGGGTCATCACCAGTGTGCTGTCAAACAACATTTAGGAAGTACCCTGGGGATCTAGACCTTGCAGACACTTTCTGAGGTCAGGCAGAGTGCTTTTTACTGTTTTGAGAGTACAGACAAAACGTTCTCAACTCATTCCCAAACATATAAGGGGTTAAGTTGGTTAGCTCCTGAAGATGGGCATTGGGATTGCAATGTGCTCTTAACCCATGCCCATTGATTGCAATACAGGAAGCACACCAATTTTGTGTGCCTGTTCATTTTAATAATTTCTGCCCTCAGGCACGGGGTGACCCTTAACGGAGGCCAAGAATACTGGACAGCAGACCAGCACTGCACACAGAGATCATGGGCCTCCCATCTACCATGCCCATGTGTGGCCCTGAAAATGACTGTGAAATAATGAGGAAAGGAACGTGAACAGGCCCCTTACGGTCCTCCACTGCGGCCCTCTTAACACACAGTCAAAAAGCAATGGGGGCGGTTAGCCGTGGTAGTCAAGGCCAGGGGTCAAGTCCCAAGGATCTGGAAGTAGTGCCTGGAGAAGTTCATTGAGCTCACACGAGTGGCCACGGTCAATGAATTTATCTTCTAATTCAACATTCCACCAATGGCACCACCAGCCGCACACACTGCTCAATGCACCACAACCCCAACATGCACCAACAATTAGGCCGCATACCTATAATTTAAATGCTTCAACTCACCTTCATTCACTTGTCACTGCTGCAAACCCCACACCAACGTCTCATGGATTGCATACACTGCCAGTTATTCAACCATGACAGCCACATCAGTTAAACGCGCCTCATGATAATCATTGTCACACTTGAATCTCTCTTCCAGGCAAGGTACTGGAGCCAACAGGCGCTAACTGGAGGGACACAAGTGCTGTCCCGACCCCATGGTGGAAATGGTGTGGGTCATTATTGGGCTGGCCATGGCTGCAGCCTTGGCCAATTATGAGGCTGAAAACATGAAGGGTAATGGTATTCTCATACCTAATCTTCCTTCTCACGTCCACTTACCCCCCGTCCGACACATTCTTCTGAGTTACAAGCTGATCATGGAAGTGTGCATCTCTCCTTTCCTCCCTTTTTCACATTACAACCTCACTCTGATGCCTTTATCCTTTCATACATCCAAGAGGTGCAACCTAGCCATGCAGTGTAGGAAGAGTAAGGCGAGTGGTGATGAGCACATGACTGACATTCGCAGTCACTTGAGGATATTGACACCGAGTGTAATTTAGATGATAGCAGAGGAGCAGGATCTGTGTGTGGTGAGATACAATGCATGCATGAGCTGCAATCAGGAAAGTGCAGGTGTCAGGTTGTTGGAGATCGAGGTGGAACAACAGCAGGGGCGTCAGAAGAGCACTTCCATGGGGCAGCTTACAGAAGAATGCACAATAAAATGCTGGCCTTCCAGAAATGCCAAGAGGAAATGGAAGAGTCCAGCACCAACAACTCTTTGTGTGGAGCTTGGAGTCCCTTATTTCCAAAACGGAGGTGGTGCCCAACCCTATTCGCACACTTCTGGACCCAGCTATGATGTGGCGTCTGATGATTGATGTCTCAATTTTCATTGCAGCACAAGCTGTGGCCACCCAATGTCCAAGTGGTACAGGAGAAGCTCAGGCTGAAGCCATGTACGCTCAGTTTGCTGCAATGCAAGTTCAGGCTGCTGCATCATGATTGTGAATTAACATTGGGTAAAGAGGCTTGCAGGCAGCTCAGCTACCTGTCCTCCAACAGATTACTTGGATAACCAAGGTGTCATCTTAGGATCAAGAAGACAACATTTGTCCATTCCTGCCACTCTGCCATGCCAGCTAGCTGCCATCCATACCGAAATGGTGCAGCCCACGCAGTAAGGCATTCTGGATGCAGCGCTGCTCGAGGCTGACCCCCAAGGCTATCTGCAGTCCCCTCCACAGAAAGCTGGCAGTTTTCCCATGAGCCCTGCTTCAGACTCTGGAGTGGCATTACATAGAAGTACGGAGATAGACAACGGCATATGGAAGACATGGAATCAGGGATTCATGATTCCATTTATACATTTGATTCAGAATGTTTATTTTATGCTGACTTGTTTTATTGCATTGTGGCAAGTGGAAGCTGTGATGGTCAGTGGCAGAAGGGAGGGAAGTTTAAAACTTTGGTGAACGGGGGAACTAGGTTCATGATTACCGATATTACTCTTGAATAAGTTGCTCATGGAGAGCCCAGCCAGAAAGGCCCCTTCCCCTTCCTTTCCTTCCTCCTTAAATAGGGCTGATGAAACCCTAACTTTAGCCATTTATCACCCCACTGACCTGCAGGAAAGTGCTCCCAGGTTATTATTTGAGGAAGCATGGGCAGGCTGTGGAAAAGACAACGGTGAAAGGGACATAGACATGAGGGATACCATTCAAAGTGCTCCACCTTGGTCAATACCCAACGTGCTGCCCAATATCCCGATGGCCAAATCTGCCCCTGCTCAGGTGCAGGTGAAATAGTTTTTAACGGGGCCCTCACGAGTTCCAAAACTCAGAGGATGTCAGTGAAGAGCGGGGCGCGGGTCTGAGCAGCCTTCTGACGCCACAGGGGTGATATCACCTCGGAGCAGCAGAAAAGGAAGAACAGAGATTTGTAATGGCACAAAGTTATGATCATGGGTGTGTCACACAATGTTAGATGGGTTCATGTTTCCTTTATGAGCCACGGAAATGCTATTTATTTGCACCACTTTCCTGTCTTGACCATTCATTCCTGCTGCCTGGCAAGTGGCCATTTCACGTGTGAATAATCAGTCCAGACGTAATGCTGTGGATGGCTGTGAAAAGGACACAAGGCTGATTGCAGGACTGATTGTTGTTCCGAGAAGGGTGGGTTGGTTTTAGCATGTGGCTACCAGATGATTGCACTGGCACAAGTTAAAGAAATAGTGCCTTTCCAAGGACATTCTGGGTGGCCCAAGCAGCTGTTGATGCACTGGCCGCATGTATCCTCCATCCTCCTCTAAAGAGGCTGTGCTCCTCCTGGAGGTCTGAACTCCACTGCTGTGTGAGCACAGCACACCATGATCATTCTGGAGATGCTCGATGGTACATTCGATGGGCATCTCCAGATCTATGGAAGCATCTGAGGCGCATCTTTGACATGCCAATTAACTGTTTAATGACATTTGCAGTTGTCATATGAATTTCATTATAGAGCTCCTGGGCCCCATTGCTTGTGTTTCTCCTGGATATCATCAATCCTGCTTTAAGTGGGTGCCATGCAAGCAACCAGTCGGTCAGTCTGCTTTGAAATGAGAAGGAGTGAGTGAGGGTGAACTCGTGCGAGGGTGAAAGCATCGTGGTAGTTGTCTGCGAATCTTCTGCACACCTGTAGAAATATTCTGTTATGGTTTCACACCAGCTGTACATGGAGTGGAAACCCATGTAGTTCACAAACACTCCTGGGTGAAGCACATGCAATGAGTGCACTGAACAATGTCCTGCACCCGTGGAAAACCAGCCAAATCCACAAACCTGCGCGTCCGCTGATTCTAACTGCATCATCAGTGGCGATGTGCATAGAATTGCCTGTCCTGGCAAACATGGCATTAGCCATCAGTCTGCTGCATTTTTGGGTGGTCAACTGCAAAATCCAACATGATCCCTGGATGTAGCTTGAGGTAAAGGAGTCAAGCAATATGGTGACTTTGACAACATGGTCCGCAGGTTCATTTCATGGCAGTAGCTCTTCTTTCAGCAAATATCTGTCATGACCCGACATGAAACCCAGAGCCTCTTAATGCCCTAATGTTTAGACATTGCCTGGGAGCTGATCGTCTGCTAGTAAACCCTCTGACCGGGATCTTCCCACCCTTCTCGCCAGTGGGATCTGCTGGTTCCGCCAAAGTCAATCCCCTGCGATGGGTTCCCCGGTGGCACGGCGGGCGAGCAACACAAATGGTCATTGACTTTGGGATGAACCGAAGATCGCACCAGTGGGCAATGGCAAGCTGCCCCCCGCCACGGGAGTGGTACCGGGTGGAAATCCCAGCCTACGTTGCAGTGTTGTGAGTGTGGCCTCCTGTGAATGCCATCGCATGTGCTCACTCACCTCCCCTGTGGAGCGGCAGCTCTGTCAGGAGAAGGCTGCTGCAGCTGCAGCTGCTGCTTTTCAAACTGCCCCCGGTAATCCTGCTGCTGGCTCAGTTGCTCGGTTGTTTCTGCTGCTGTTGGTCAACTTGCACCTCGCTGGACGTTCAAGCTTAGATTGCATAATTGGCACCGATGCTGATCTGATATATCATGGAATCAAAATGAAGCAGTGAAAGTAAAGTCACAGGACAAGCACTCTGAGCAAAAATCTTTCATACAATTAGCAAAGGAAGCAGCTAAGAGATTTCAGCACTTATGGGGAATTTTTGCTGATCATTTCCTCAGTCCCCCTCAAACCCTGCAGGGTTCACCTTCCCGGAAAACTAGGAAACCTGTACACCTACAATTAAATCCGCAAACCTCGATGAGGATCGCTCTTTATTGTCTATTAACCTTTTTAAATTGGCAACCCATCTCTCCTTGAGCGGGTTTCTCATACCCAGTTAAACAAGTGCAAGTCAGCAAGTTGGAGGCAATTTCCAGATGTTTTAACTTCTTTGTTTTTATCTCCCACCCCCTCCCAAACCCACTTGCTCTTGTAATTAGTTTTCCCCATTATTTCTCAATGATCCCCTATTCTGTAACTCAAATCCTTCTGTGTAAATTTTAGAAAGCTGTGGGGCAGAATTGTCCATTCCCCGATGTAATCAGCGATCGGGCGGAGAATCCCCTTTTACCACCGAATCGGGGCGGCACCTGTTTTTGGATGCTCCGCCCATCCAAAACACCACACGCCATTGGGACGGCCTTGGGATGTTAACTGAAGCCCCCCCCCCAATACACTCCACCCCCCCCCCCCCCCCGGGCCGATTTCCCAATGGCGCGGGACACGTGTGCTCTCAGTTTTTGTGAACCTGACGTGGCAGCTGCGGATTGTGTCCAGCGCCGCCACAGTCAGAGGTGGGGGGGGGTGGGGGGGGGGGGGGGGGGGGGGGGTGGGGGGGGTGGGGGGGGGGGGGGGGGTGGGGGGGGGGGGTGGAGGGGGGGTGGGGGGGGGTGGGGGGGGGGTGGGGGGGGGGGTGGGTGGGTGGGGGTGGGGGGGTGGGGGGGGGGGGCCCTGCTGCAGGTCAGGGGGGCCCTGCTGCAGGTCGGGGGGGCTTCGGTGAGGGCTGGGGGGACTGGTGGAGGGTGGTCCGGGGTGGTGAGGGGGCACTATCTGACAGGTCGGGTCCGCATGTGGCCGGCACCATGTTGTGCGTCGCGACCGCTGCAGGTCGTCGCCGTGCGCATGCATGGCCACGGACCCGCCAATTCCCCGGCCATTTATTTTGTAAAGGCCGTGTGTTTTACGTGGCGCGGCTGCTAGCCCCTCACCTGTCGGAGGGTCGGTGCTGGGGTATCGCCGATTCTTTCACCGTAGAACTAGACACTTCCTCCGGAGATAGCCTCAAAATTATAGAATCCAGCCCATGATTTCCCCTGAAAATATGGATGTCACTCTACTGCTGACCACATGGTGGCAGTATATAGACTCAAATGGCTGGTGCTGGTAAAGGAAGGCTTGGGAGAAACAATTGCCAGCAGCAGAAAAGCAGATTTGTATTTGCTTGCTTAAAGTATCAGTGTATATTATTAACATAATCACTGAAAACATCCTTCAAATTCAATAATGTCAGTCTGGGTCGCGTGAAACTCTAGCCTTCACATTTAGATGCATGTTTCGGGAGCAGGCAGTCAGGTAAGACACATGGCTATAATTTTTAAATTATTTGAACCTTTAGGATATATCCTCAATTTGAAGGGGCTCAAGTGAATAATTTTATCAATGAAAATGTTTGCACATTTTCACAATTTTGGTCGACAATAATCAAATTTCCCTTTCTGATGGGGAGCTAAGATATTGACCAGATGCAGAAATATGATTTTGAAATACTGTTGTAAAAGTTACAGCATAAGAAATGCATTTACAAGTTAAGTAATTTAAGGGTTCCATTTATACCATTCAAAATGTAAAGGAACTAAGCTTGTCTGTATGATTTAACATGATCAAAGTGTGAGGCAAACACAATAAGGGACATATTCTGATTGCTGGTAATTTTAACGATGACCTACTATCCACGAGTCTATGTGTTAAGGTGGATTTTTCTGTGTTATTAATATGCATGAAAATTCAGACAAATTTAACATAGCACAATGGTGTCCTGCCAGGCATGTTCTTCAGGGCTCACCATCTTCTGACCCCCTTCCCAGTTTCCATTCTATGATCCAGCCTCCATTTCTTAATGAGGGCTCATAGTGAAAGTTATGGATTTTTTTGTGGGGCAGTTTGGCGAGTGTTTCTGAGAGGGGCGATGAACAAAATGTGTGGCAGATAGCCCTTAGCCCCACGATGTTGTGCAGAGGCAAGAGGAGGGCAATGGAGAAGCTGCAATATCAAAAAGATTGCAGCAGATACATAGACTGTAAGCACTGACCTACATAATACATGGCTGGTGATCATTCATCTGTTACACATTAATGGAAGGAAGCCATTGCAATTCACAAAGACACCGGGGTTACAGGGCAATCCACCACACCAAACTCTTAACTCCTGCAAGCCTCAGAAGTCTATAGATTGGAGAGATTCTCCTTGGAGAAAAGAAGGCTGAGATAAGATTTGACAGAGATGTTCAAAATCATGAGGGGACTAGACAGAGTAGATAGGGAGAAACTGTTCCAGCTCGCAAACGGATGGAGAACGAGAGGGCACAGGTTTAAACTGATTTACGAAAGAAGCAAATATGATGCGAAAACAACATTTTCGCACAACGAATAGCTCGGGTCTGGATGCATTGCCTGGAAGTGTGGTGGAAGCCAGTTCAATTGAGGCTTTCCAGATGATTACTTGAATAGAAACAATGTGCAGGGGTACGGGGAAAAGCCAGGAGAATGGCACTAAGTCATGATGCTCTTTGGGGGGCGGCACGGTGGTGCAGTGGTTATCACTGCTGCCTCATGGCGCCGAGGACCTGGGTACGATCCCGGCCCCGGATAACTGTCCGTGTGGAGTTTGCACATTCTCCCCGTGTCTACGTGGGTCTCACCCCTACAACCCAAAGATGTGTAGGGTAGGTGGACTGGCCACCCAAAATTGCCCCTTAATTGGAAAGAAAATGATGCTCGTTTGGAGAGCTGGTACCCAGACGATGGGCCAAACTGCCTTCTTCTGCGATGTGACAATTCCGTGATTCTGTCGTGCTGACTACATTTGTTCCCGGGAAAGTGATTAAATACGTTTGCTTAACAAACACAATATCATTCTCCTGCTCAATGCGAGAAGGGATTGCAGACTGGCTGATATTATTGAAAGGAGTTCAACAAAGAAATTGAGGTTTGCAGTGACCAGAACTGCAACTGACAATACTACAAGTTGTTGCAGCTGGCTGCAAGTCTTCATGAAGGAAGCATCTCTGTGACAGCCTCCCTGCAGAAATGCTTCTCTGAGAATTGTGGCTATTTTGTGCAAGACTTTTAACTCTGTTAGGGGGATAAGGATTCTTGCAGGAACACTTTCTTGTTTATCTCCCTCGTGTCATCTCTCCCGCTCCTGTTTCGGTCGAATTGCAAGAACCATTTCCATCAAGATATAAACGCGTTGCCAGAAGTCTCCTGAAGAATGTTCTGCAACCGCTGTTACCATTTTATAAACAGTTTAAGTAGAGTGGAACTAATATGCAATGCAAGGAAAATACCTCCCAAAGCTTTTTAGTGTCCTACTTCGAGAGGAACTGAGGATCCCTTCAAATATCATTGGAAATTGCAATCTCCTAACTTGTACCACCCATAGTTCGTGGGCAGGATTAAGAACTAGGCAGTAGCAGGGGCAAAACTAGTATTGGGACTACGCTATCTGACCCATATTTAAATTATTTTTAATTTTTAAATTAGGGGGTTCCAATTTGAGCTCTTGCTGCCTCACCAGGTTGATACAGAGGGGCCAGAAATTCTGTTTCTTGCCCGGTTTTTCTGTGCAAAGAAAGCTGGTAATGACGTGCAAATTTCTCCCATAAACGTGTAACGGGCAGGCGTCACTTCCTGCATAATTGCATGTCTGTTGCCGGTCCTCAAATCATCTGGCCCTACAGTCTTGTCTTTTTAAGTAGAAAGAAGCATATCCACGTTAGATTTGTGAAGTTTGCGACTCTTCTCCCAAATGTCCCGGCCATCTTGGTCCTCCAGCTCGCCCCTTTAATGCAGCTATTACACCTTGAAGCAGCAAGAGCAGCAGGGTGTAATAGTTAATTCTCACAAAACAGATGTTCTGCTACCAGTCCTGCTGCCCTCATCTTCCTCCAATTCAGCACTTCTCAGGGGCAATTAGGGATGAGCAACACATGTAGGCTTTGCCAGCGACATTCACACACCATGAGAGAATTAAAAAAAGGGACACAACTTAATTCCTGCCTCGCACAGATTTTCCACCCCCATCCAAGCATAACTCTCAACATAAACGGTTGACAGTTCCACATGTGGAAAATGGTTTTAATGTGCTCAAAGCACGACTGTTAGTGACTGTAGCAAAATGTCGGATGGAAGTTTCGCTCCAAGGTACTTTTTTTTTTTGAAACTCTTTTTATTGACTTTTCTCATATTTATAAACAGTTACTGTGTATATATATATATACACTACATTTTTCTTACCCGCATTAATTTACTTTATTTTTAAAAAAAATTTAGAGTACCCAATTCATTTTTTCCAATTAAGGGGCAATTTAGAGTGGCCAATTCACCTACCCTGCACATCTTTGGGTTGTGGGGCGAAAACCACGCAAACACGGGGAGAATGTGCAAATTTACTTTATTTTACAGAGGTCTGTTTTGTCCTTCATTAAAACTAACTCCATGTACATTTAAAAAAAAAAATGTAGTGTACCCAATTCATTTTTTCCAATTAAGGGGCAATTTAGCGTGGCCAATCCACCTAGCTGTCGTGTTGGGTGTTCCGATACACAAACGAACCAACACGGTTGTAGATGGTACAACTCTGTTTTATTATTCTGTACAATAATAACTATTAACTTCTGGCTGTGGTTTGTACTTCACCAGCTAACCTGTGGACCCAGCCCTAGCACTATCTTAGAGAGGCACTCAGCACATGGTGTATGTCTGAGTGGCACGCTGTGAGCTCTGTGCTCTGAGCTATCTCCTGGTAGAATGAGCGGGAACTGTGGTGTTCCCTGTTTTATAGTGCGTGTGCTCTCACTGGTGATTGGCTGTGATGTGTGTGTGTTGGTTGGTCCATCTACCTGTCCATCGGTGTGTGTGTGTGATTGCACCATGATATGTTAATATGGATATCATGACACTACCCTGCACATCTTTTGGGTTGTGGGGGCGAAACCCACTCAAATACGGGGAGAATGTGCAAACTCCATACGGACAGTGACCCAGAGCCGGGATTGGACCTGGGACCTCAGCGCCGTGAGGCAGCAATGCTAACCACTGTGCCACCGTGCTGCCTACTCTGGATAGGTCTATGATTCCCCCCCTTCGTCTCCCCCTTCCTCCCTCTCCTCCCCCCCCCCCCCCCATTTACCAAAATTCACTAGACTCTGGGGTGGTCCCGGCGGATTGGAAATTAGCAAACGTGACACCACTGTTTAAAAAAGGAGGTAGGCTGAAAGCAGGTAATTATAGGCCAGTGAGCTTAACTTCGGTAGTAGGGAAGATGCTGGAATCTATCATCAAGGATGAAATAGTGAGGCATCTGGATGGAAATTGTCCCATTGGTCAGACGCAGCATGGGTTCATAAAGGGCAGGTCGTGCCTAACGAATTTAGTGGAATTTGTTGAGGACATTACCAGTGCGGTAGATAACGGGGAGCCAATGGATGTGGTATATCTGGATTTCCAGAAAGCCTTTGACAAGGTGCCACACAAAAGGTTGCTGCATAAGATAAAGATGCATGGCATTAAGGGGAAAGTAGTAGCATGGATAGAGGATTGGTTAATTAATAGAAAGCAAAGAGTGGGGATTAATGGGTGTTTCTCTGGTTGGCAATCAGTAGCTAGTGGTGTCCCTCAGGGGTCAGTGTTGGGCCCACAATTGTTCACAATTTACATAGATGATTTGGAGTTGGGGACCAAGGGCAATGTGTCCAAGTTTGCAGACGACACTAAGATGAGTGGTAAAGCAAAAAGTGCAGAGGATACTGGAAGTCTGCAGAGGGATTTGGATAGGCTAAGTGAATGGGCTAGGGTCTGGCAGATGGAATACAATGTTGATAAATGTGAGGTTACCCATTTTGGTAGGAATAACAGCAAAAGGGATTATTATTTAAATGATAAAATATTAAAACATGCTGCTGTGCAGAGAGACCTGGGTGTGCTAGAGCATGAGCCGTAAAAAGTTGGTTTACAGGTGCTTAAGAAGGCAAATGGAATTTTGTCCTTCATTGCTAGAGGGATGGAGTTTAAGACTAGGGAGGTTATGCTGCAATTGTATAAGGTGTTAGTGAGGCCACACCTGGAGTATTGTGTTCAGTTTTGGTCTCCTTACTTGAGAAAGGACGTACTGGCACTGGAGGGTGTGCAGAGGAGATTCACTAGGTTAATCCCAGAACTGAAGGGGTTGGATTACGAGGAGAGGTTGAGCAGACTGGGACTGTACTCGTTGGAATTTAGAAGGATGAGGGAGGATCTTATAGAAACATATAAAATTATGAAGGGAATAGATAGGATAGATGCGGGCAGGTTGTTTCCACTGGCGGGTGAAAGCAGAACTAGGGGGCATAGCCTCAAAATAAGGGGAAGTAGATTTAAGACTGAGTTTAGGAGGAATTTCTTCACCCAAAGGGTTGTGAATCTATGGAATTCCCTGCCCAGTGAAGCAGTAGAGGCTCCTTCATTAAATGTTTTTAAGATAAAGATAGATAGTTTTTTGAAGAATAAAGGGATTAAGGGTTATGGTGTTCGGGCTGGAAAGTGGAGCTGAGTCCACAAAAGATCAGCCATGATCTCATTGAATGGTGGAGCAGGCTCGAGGGGCCAGGTGGCCTACTCCTGCTCCTAGTTCTTATGTTCTTATATTCTTATTGGCTTCAGCACCCTTCCTCTTCTCTTGTGGTTTCCCCACCTTCCTTCTGCACCCCCCCCTCCCCTCAGGTTGCGAGGTTCTTTGGTTCCCCATCTATCTTTCCCCCCCCCCCTTAGCTTACTCCTCGTTGCTGGCCTCAAACAGGTTTTGGAACAGGCCGACGAACTGCCCCCAAGTATCCAGGAAGCCTTCCTCTGACCATCGGGTGGCGTACTTAATCTTCTCCAGGCGGAGAAATTCCGAGAGGTCAGTGAGCCAGTCCGCAGCTTTGCTGTGGGTGTTGCTGCCGATCGTCAGTCGAGCAGGATTCTCCGGCGTGCGATTAGGGAAGCGAAAGCAAGGACGTTGGCCCCCTTCCCCAAATGTAACTCTGGCTGCTCCGATACCCCGAAGATTGCCACTATTGGGCATGGTTTCACCCTCACCCCCACAACTTTGGACATTTCCTCGGAGAAGGGCTTCAATGTACTTCTAGTGGCACATTGGCACAGTCAGCGTTGGAATTTGAAAATAATGATTGTTAATAATGGAATATTTTTTTATCTCTGTATCTTTCCTGTAGAAATCTAGGAGACACGAAGATAAAGGTCAAAACCGGATTTATTTTTACCCAAAAGTGGAGGCCTACCCTTGACAAACAACACCAGTGTCCCAACCCAGGACTGACGGGAACTCCCGGATGGGTCTGAGACAGTATTTAAAAGACTCGATACAAGTCCCTGCTGGACGGACCTCCACCCTCTATCATGGGAATTTGTACTCCACGGGCCCCACGGGGAGATCAATGAGTGATCCCTTATGGTCCTCGTGAGGATTATCACAGGTTTCATCCCATTGGACTTCACAAATGCCTGGAATTCTCCCCTGGTGAAGGAAGCCCCGCTGCCAGCCATGAGGCCCCCCGGGATCCCAAGAGTGTAAAATGATTGGCTGAAGTCCGCGTGTACCCGTACCCAAGGCCTTCCTGGCCATTTCCATAGATGTAGCAAGGCCGGTGGCAGGGGCTTCTGGTTCTCCTGACATGATGGGCACTGTTTTAGCAAATGTCGGAATCACGCCCCGGGCCACCAGACATAGCTCCCGGTGAGCATCTTCATCTTCGAGACTCCAGGGTGACCACTGTGGAGCACCTTCAAGATTGGGCTCTAGCCAGGGTGACGGACAACCACTCTGGCTCTCCACAGGATTATGTCATCTTCCATGCTGAATTCTTGGCGTTTGGATAGGAAGGGATCCGGGTCCTTGGACTCCACCGTTTAGGATCATGTGGTGTAGTTTCATCAGCATGCGGTCTTTCTGGGTTCACATCTGGGTCTGCCTGGTGGGCACAGCCAGGGTTTCCATAAAATTCAAATTCATGATGACTTCGTCCATTCTTGGGGGGGAGGAGGGGTGGGGGTGGTGCGGGGGGTGCTTGTGGGTGATGGTAGGCGACTCAGGGCATCAGCATGTGCGTTCCCGGGCAATGATCGAAGGAGTATTTGCATACCGCCAACAAGAATGCCCAGCGCAGAATCCGAGCACAGGCCTCGTCCTCCTTAAAAAGGACCATCAAGGGTTTATGGTCCGTGATTATCTGATTATCGTAAAGTGTCGGCCATAGACATGCGGATGGAATTTTATTATCGCGGCCCGCCCCTCTTTTTTGATTTGCATAGCATCTCTCTGCGTCTGCCAGGGTGCGAAACGCATTTGCAATTGGCCACTTGCTGCCATCGTCCCACTAATGGAAGAAGACCACTCCTATTCCATAGGGGGAGGCATCACACATACTTACCAGAGATTTTGTGGGATCATAGTGCGCCACGATTTTGGATATCAGCAGTTGGTGCTTCACTTTCAGGAATAATTCATCCTGTGGCGCCTGCCATGACCACTTTGGTATTTTCTTCAGCAATGTGTGTAGGAGTGCCAGTAAGGTGGCCAGGTTGGGGATAAATTTCCCATAATAATTGATGAGGTCTAGGAATGACTTCAATTCTGTCGTGTTCCGCGGGGTCAGTGGCCCTTTTATGGCCTTCACTTTGTCCTCTACGGGGTGCAGACCATCTTTGTCGACGCGGTAACCCAGGTATTCCACCTTCATCACCAGTGCAGTAATCCAGGAGACACAAAGAAAGAAGTGAAACCAAATTTATTTGAACTCAGAAGTAAAGCTGCTCCTGTGGCATACAACACTAGTGTCCTGACCCAGGATTAACAGGAACTCTCGGTCCAAGTCTGGGATGGTATTTAAAGGGCTCGATAACGAGCCACAGCTGGTCACCCGCTGACATGGGAACTGGTACACCATGAGCCCTACGAGGAGATCAATGAGTGGTCCCTCATGGTCCTCGCGAGGGTTATCACAATTCCCTACATGTAAATTCATATTTTCCCCAAATGAAATGGAATATTATTCCAAACGTTTTTCAAGTAAACGTTTCAGAGACAGGCTAATTATGGACAGCTGTGTTTTATTTACCTGAAAGTCTCTGTATTGGATCTGAAAATACAAACATAAAGACACAGGCTAACTACAGGCAGCTGTCCGTTGTTTATGTTTTTAAAATCAAAAACACTCTTATAAATGCAGTTGGGTGGAAAATGGATAACCAAGGGGAATTTAAGAACCCATTTTTCAGCAAATATGGTGGAGAGATTGCTGCAACATAAAAATGTCTTTAAAAAGGAAAAAAAATGGATAAACAAGTAAAGGAACTTATCTAATGTGAGCGGTGTGATGATATGCATAAGGCAAGTTTGTATATAATGTTATGCATGACCTCCGACCACTAGGTGGCATTGTAAACCCATCACGTGACCCTGTGATCTGGGAGTTGGGAGTCGGTCGTGCTGGGAGATAGACGTAGTTGCAGTAGTTCCACGAGAGTTGTTTCGTGTTAGTTGTTTATTATTTTATTTGCCCTAGTTATCTTACCACGGAGTTGTTCCACAATAAAGGATTTTAAACTACATGTTCTGTAGTTCATCGTTAACTTCGGCCAGTCTACAGACCATGACAAGCGGAGGCAGGAGAAAAGTGGATTTTGCCTTCATTGAGCAAGATGCACTAACCTGCGGGTTCTGCTCTTTGTAATTTTTTGCAAGTTCTCAACCTTAAATACACTTTATGTCAGCAGCTTGTGCACTGAGGGAGTCAAATTCTGTTTACTGCTACAGCGATACCAAGGGTTGCAGCTTCTCGGCCTTTTGGCTAAGATCAAGGGTGCGATTCAGATGTTAGGACAAGGCCACTCGTGAGATTCACAATGCTTCAAACGGAATCTCGTGAGTTGTCGCAATCTGGATCTCACCCCCACTGACCGTGATTCAGAACAGCATATTTAAATGAACTATTCGGCTCATTTAACTATACATTTGCCAGATTCACCTGGTGGCCCAGACTCAACCCCAGTGTCTGGGAGGCCTCACCAGGGCCTTGTTTAGTACTGGTCTACACAATCGTGGACCAGGTGTAACAGCACCTGGAGGGGGTTCCCAGGTTATTGGAGACTCGGGTGGTCATGGACAGGGTGGCACCCTGGCAGTGCCAAGGTTGGGCCTGGGAGGCTTTGCCAGGTAGAGGGGGTGGGGGTTAGGCGGAGGTTCCCAGGGGCCTCTCCAAGGTTGGGGGTCAGGGGGAATGTGGGGGGTCTGAAAGGGGTGGTGGGCGGGGGGGGGGGGAGATTGGGGCAGCGGAACAAAATGGCGCCCTGATCTTAGCTCACCAGCAGGAAATCACTTTAAGTGTGGCCTCGGCAGAGAGAATCTTCCCGAGGCCAAAAAAAACGTCAACGTGCCGTTGAATAACGGGATGTGTCTTGGCGCTGCCGTCTGTTGAATCATGCCCCAAGTGTCAGATCAAGCCCAAGATGAGGTGCAATGCCTTTTCGTGTCAGCTTGGATCTTGTATATCTCTCTTGTGGAGACCATGAATTGGATTCAATTTGAATTTGAAATGGTTTTTGGAACAAGCAAGGAGATGGATTAAGGGCTTTCCCAGTCCACTCTGCACATTGGCTTTGTAACTCTGAGAAAGGGAGGTAATCAACCACATTTATGGAGCTAGTATAATTAGTTGAATAGTATCATTAGATTGCAACAATTGTTATACAACACAAAATTCCTGGAAAACACAAAGTCTCAAAATTCAGCTGTGTCATGCCATATTTTTGACACCACAGAAACATAGAAAATACCACACTCCCATTCTATTGCCTTCATAAATAGATTCAGTGGTTTGACCTCCACAGCCAATTCCAGTGAATACAGGTGCGCGCGCACACACACACACACACATTGTTTGACCCTCCACCAGCGTTGTTTGACCCTCCACCAGCGTTGCTGAAAAGGATCATCAACTACTCTCAGCTTATTTGCTGGATAATTCCTGTTAGCTTTGTTTCATTTTGTAGGAATACTGTGAGCTTTCAGCTGCTATTTAAAGCAGGTGAAGTTGACAGGGAACAGTGATACACAGGGCAAAGGTTTGGTAACATTTCCTGAGGCAGTCTTTCCACACCTTACCTTCCCTAAATCACTGAACATCACAGCCATTTCTTGTCCAGAATGACAAAATAAACCCCCCCCACAAAACAACCATTTCAAACTAACTTTATCACACAAGCCATTCAATATTCAATACTGAAGTCAATAATTAACTTGTGCTTTCCCTTCATGCCTGTCTTCCATGTGCGGCACGGTACCACATGAGCGACACGGTAGCACAGTGGTTAACACTGTTGCTTCACAGCTCCAGGGTCCCAGGTTCGATTCCCGGCTTGGGTCACTGTGTGCGGAGTCTGCACGTTCTTCACGTGTCTGCGTGCTTAAGTAGGGTGCTCTTTCCAAGGGCCAGTGCGGACCCGATGGGCCAAATAGCCTCCTTGTGCACTGTGGATTCTATGATTCCATGATGTACCTTTGCCTGTCCTGTTATCCCAGTGGCTGCAGCACAGCTAGTGGAAGGATGCTGACTTTCGCTAGAGAGACTGCAGATGGCCTTGCAGGATAGCCCCAAGAAGGTCTGGACCGAGAAAACTTGACCTTGAACAGCATTCACTTTGCATGGGAGGCAGCAGTCTGGGCTGACTGGCCCAAAGGCGGTAGTATGGGCACTGGCTGTGGAGGGAGGGCAAATTGTTATCCACTGGGTGGACGGTAGATTCATGCTCCACAAAGTCGCTGCCACTCCTTGGAACATTCCCTCAGCAATCTTAACAATCTTTTGGAGTATAACCTGCAGACTGCCCTGTGAGCCTGCAAGCCTCTTAGAGCACGAGTATCCACAGCCATGATAGCAGTAGGATGAGTGTTTTAAGCTACAAGCTGAGGTTGCATGAATTCAGTCTGTGCTTTCACTGCAGCACTCTGAAACTGGAGACACTCTTTGCCCTTTTATGCCATAGTCACTCTTCTGGCAGTTCAAATACTCTTCTTCATCCACTTCCAGCAGCCAGACCACATCTTCCCTTTAAGAGGCACAGGTTATAGCTTCAAGTACTGTAAGCTCGTTTCACATGGTGGCAACGTCACATGAACCTTGGTCGTCTGCTGAGGTGTGCACCACTCAAAAGCACACTTAGGACTGGGCTGCACACTACTATTATTTAAACCAGCAAGCAGCATGATGTTTGAGTGCCACCTGCTTCGGCAGGGACAATCCCATTTCATGATTCCCACACCCATTTTTGACCCTAATCTAATTCTTTCCCCGAATACCTGGCTGAGAGCAAGGCCCAGTGGGGGCCATTGGAGGCATGAAATGGATTTTCTGAGGAACTGATGCAGTTATTCAGAATCAGGCAGTATGCATGATGGAGCTTAATCCAGAGCTATTCTATAATCCACCACAAGGGAGTATAAAGTTATCGAGTGTGCTTAGAATTACGCTTGGAAACAATCACCTTAATGCTCCTACCATGAAAGTAATGTGATGGTTAAGATGCGGATTGAGCAGATTAGATTGGGAGTTCAAATTTCACCATGGGAAGTTGTGAAACTGAATTCTATCACGCAAGTAATTTATGGGTCACCTCAAATATGACTTTGAAAGCTGCTGATTCGTCGTAAAAAGCCAATTGGTGTTTTTCCGTGAAAAAAGCCCACCGCCCTTACCTGGTCTAGCTTACCGATGCTATGTGTTGTAGCTGACGCTTAATGCTGCTCAGTTACAACATAGAACATACAGTGCAGAAGGAGGCCATTTGGCCCATCGCGTCTGCACCGACCCACTTAAGTCCTCACTTCCACCCTATCCCTGTAACCCAATAACCCCTCCTAACCTTTTTGGTAACTAAGGGCAATTTATCGTGGCCAATCCACCTAACCTGCACGTCTTTGGACTGTGGGAGGAAACCGGAGCACCAGGAGGAAACCCACGCAGACACAGGGAGATCGTGTAGACTCCGCACAGACAGTGACCCAGCGGGGAATCGAACCTGGGACCCTGGCGCTGTGAAGCCACAGTGCTATCCATTTGTGCTACCGTGCTGCCAAGTTGTAAAATAAATGACTACAAAACAGAATAGGAAGAGAAATATTACCTAAACATCAGGCCAGGGCAGGCGCTATAAACCCTAATTTTTAACACGTAGTGACAGCTCTACTTGAACAACAAACTGACAAGAGTCCTATCTATCAGTCAATAACGCAGAACTTTCTGACACCATCCCTGGTTATATCCAGTCACACCAGCAGAACACAAGCACAATGGTGTACAGTCAGATGAGTACCCAAGCTCTGGCTTCAGATCAAAAAGACAGCTTACTGCTCTTTCTCAGCTGATAAACGAGTATTCCTCGATGGTGCACAATCACCAATGAGCCTGCTGCCCAGACAAAGGGAAATATCGATTCTGAATGACCATGGTGATAGGTGGGCTCTCAAACTCAGCAGGTTGCTTCTGCCCTTGGTATGTCCAGCTGACCCAAGGGAAAAAACAAATGAGGGAAATAATTTGCTTTTACTGGTTCGCATTGAATGGAGAAAGACACATCAGAGAACATTTCAGAGTGAAAACCAGCCAACAGAGGTGATCCACTTCAGAAATGTTCCAAGTATATCAAAGCATCAGATATCTTCTATTTATATCACCACAAATAACATGCTCTAAATCCAATTTATGAGGAATTTCAGATGGTTCCTGGACAATATCTTGATGTAGCTAGAGGATTATCAAATTGTAACATTATTCTTATTAAAGCCAGAACCACTTATAAAATGTTCTTTGGGAAACAGCGTCTAGAATTTTGTGGTCAATGATGAAGGAATGCGCTCACTGCCTGTTTCGCTGACAAGTTACTCACAGTGTTTTTCTGAACATTTGGATGGATACTTGCTCTAGTTTTGGGCTGAATCCCGACGGCGAAATCGCGTTCAGTGACGGGGCGGAGAATCCGTTTTCCTGCACAAAATCAGGACCGGCACCGATTCCGCTATCCTCTGCCCCCCAAAAAAGCACCGTATTTGGGGAGTACGCCGCGCCGAGTATCCGACGCCTCAGGCCATTGCCTGAGACCCGCCCCACTATTCTCCGTCCCCGACCGGCCGAATTCCCGATGGCGTGGTTCTAATATGGTCCTGCCATTCGGGAACCACGGGTGGCGGCTGCGGACTCAGTCCTGGGCCGCCACAGTCGGGGGAGGGGTCTATGTGTGCGGGTGGTCCGGGTCGGGCGAGCAGCCAATGTGGGGCACTATTTCGACAGTCCAGGTGCGTGGGCTGAGTCTCCGCCATGGAGCACGGCGCAGCCGCCGGAGGCCGTCGCCGTGCGCATGCGCCTCCTCTGACCTGGCAGTGAGGGGGGCCGTATCGGCAGCTGGAGCTGCGAGCTCTCTGATTGCTGCCTGGCAGCCCCCTGCAATATGGTGAATCTGTAATAATCTTTATTATTCTGTGGCCTTTTAGCGGCAGTTTTCCTGGCGTAAAAGACCTCGGTTTTCATCACAGCGTGGGGACATAGTCCCAAAAGTGGAAAATCCAGTCCCCAGTGTGTGCTTACGCATGGTGCCTTCCACAGGGTGCCTGTGGTATCTGTCAGCAGACCAAGTAACTGCAAGCTCTTCAATCAGTCAGATGAAGCAATCCTCACTAAGGCAAGCTGGAGCTGAGGGACGTCTCAGGCGGTGGTACAAAACAGGTGGTATTAATTCAGCCATCCCTTCTCTGCACCGCCTGCTATTTATATTAATTGACAGCAACATAATAGAACTGAATATCAGGTGCTGTGTATAACAGGCAGCCAAATCGATGCCAACAGTTTTGTGGATCTACCCAAGATGAATACCTACGCTGCAGAATGGAAGACCAGAGGTATAAAGCAGCAAGTGTTTCAGAATTCCACAAGTACACAAGAGTTTGAAAGACAATGGGAGTAACAGAGAGTGGTAAGACATAAGAAAAAGTAAAAAGATATTTATTTTAACTTTTTTTTAGATCTCCAACATTGGGTAAAGTCGAAGAAATCAGACCCCCCTTTTTTAAGTGTTCAGGGCCAGAGAGGTTGTTTGGTAATAATTTGGTAATAATTGTTCGGCACGGTAGCACAAGGATTAGCACTGTGGCTTCACAGTGCCAGGGACCTGGGTTCGATTCCCGGCTTGGGGCACTGTCTGTGTGGGTCTGCACGTTCTCCCTGTGTCTGCGTGGGTTTCCTCCGGGTGCTCCAGTTCCCTCCCACAAGTCCCAAAAGATGTGCTGTTAGGTGAATTGGACATTCTGAATTCTCCCTCTGTGTAGCCAAACAGGCGCCGGAATGTGGCGACTAGGGGCTTCTCACAGTAACTTCATTGCAGTGTTAATGTAAGCTTACTTGTGACAACAATAAAGATTATTATTATTATCATTTATTACGGTGTTAAAAATGTGCTTTTTTCAGATTGAATCAGCCCTAACTGTTTATGGGCAAGTAACCCACCTTCAAGCTGTTAATTAGATTTAGGTAGTGAGACCATAACTCAGGACTGTTAAAGATCACCCTATAAAGGAATGGTATACGTGATGCACGATCAATTACAATCAAAGGCGAGGTAGTAACATAACTGAAGGCTTCAATAGACTAGAACTGTTCCCCAGCAGCTTCGGTACAGAAATGAGGGCTGCTAGGATGGCACCGGTTCTTATACCCCGTCTGTCAGGGCGGAGCTACATACCAAACAGCCAATGGTAAACTCCTAGGTTTAACCAATGGTCTTCAGCCTCTCGGGTACTGTAATACTTGATAATACCACATTCAGCCCCTTTTAAAAAAAGAGTCCGGCGGGGGTGGTGGCTAGTGGTTACAATTGCATCGAACATTGTATGATCAGGTATGGAGGTACCGTGATACCTCCTTACAGAGTTGTCAAGAATATTTACAAGCGTGGAAGATATATACATTCAGTGTTTGTTTACAGTTACAGTGAAACAATCAGTCGGTCGGGTGGCCTGGTCGTCCTCCTGGATTGTCTGGGCATCGGTGGTGATTCTGGTGGGGGTCCGGGCGTCTGCGACTCTGGGAGCGTGGCTTCGGCCTCCGTGGCAGCTTCGTCACCCCTAGATGGTGCTGGTGGGGCAAACGGTTGACACGAGAGGGGGGCGCCTGTAAGGGGCGTCGGTGGGTTGGAGGGCCTAGGCAGGAGCGGCGGAAGGACTGATCTTCCAGTGAGGTGCTGTGGGGGGGGTTAATGGTTCGGGTGCGCGTGTGCTTCCGGCGGGCGCCAGGTCCCGAAGGGAGACTGTATCTTGCCGGCCGTCAGGGAACGCCACGTAGGCATACTGGGGATTAGCGTGCAGCAGGTGGACCCTCTCGACCAACGGGTCCGACATGTGTGCGCGCACATGCTTCCGAAGCAGGATGGGTCCGGGTGTTGCTAGCCAGGTTGGGAGCGAGGTCCCGGAGGAGGACTTCCTGGGGAAGACAAGGAGACGTTCATGAGGTGTCTGGTTGGTAGTTGTACAGAGCAGAGACCGGATGGTGTGGAGGGCCTCCGGGAGGACTTCTTTCCAGGGGGAGACTGGGAGATTCCTGGATCGTAGGGCCAGTGAAACGGTCTTCCAGACCGTTCCGTTCTTCATCTCTACCTGCCCATTTCCCCGGGGGTTGTAACTGGTCGTCCTGCTTGAGGCAATGCCCCTGTTGAGCAGGAATTGACGCAGTTCGTCGCTCATAAAGGAGGACCCCCTATCACTGTGTACGTACGCGGGGAAACCGAACAGTGTAAAGATACCCTGGAGGGCCTTGATGGCGGTGGTTGCAGTCATGTCTGGGCAGGGGATGGCGAATGGGAACCGGGAGTACTCGTCAATCACGTTCAGGAAATACATGTTGCAGTCGGTGGAGGAGAGGGGGCCTTTGAAGTCCATGCTGAGGCGTTCAAAAGGACGGGAAGCCTTTATCAGATGCGCCCTCTCTGGCCGGTAGAAGTGCGGTTTGCACTCCGCGCAGATTTGGCAGTCCATGGTGACTGTCCTGACCGCCTCGATGGAGTAGGGCAGGTTGCGGGTCTTAATGAAGTGGAAAAAACGAGTGACCCCCGGGTGGCAGAGGTCCTCGTGGAGGGCTCGGAGGCGGTCCACTTGTGCAGTGGCACATGTGCCACGGGACAGGGCATCAGGAGGCTCATTTAGCTTCCCAGGATGGTACAAGATCTCGTAGTTGTAGGTGGAGAGTTCTATCCTCCACCGCAAGATCTTGTCGTTTTTTATCTTGCCCCGCTGTGCATTATCAAACATGAACGCCACCGACCGTTGGTCAGCGAGGAGAGTGAATCTCCTGCCGGCCAGATAATGCCTCCAATGTCGCACAGCTTCTACTATGGCTTGTGCCTCTTTTTCGACCGAGGAATGGCGAATTTCGGAAGCATGGAGGGTACGGGAGAAGAAGGCCATGGGTCTGCCCGTTTGGTTGAGGGTGGCGGCCAGAGCTACGTCGGGCGCATCGCTCTTGACCTGGAAGGGGAGGGACTCGTCGATGGTGCGCATCGTGGTCTTTGCAATGTCTGCTTTGATGCGGCTGAAGGCCTGGCGGGCCTCAGTCGACAGGGGGAAGGTTGTGGACTGGATTAGGGGTCGGGTTTTGTCTGCGTAGTTAGGGTCCCACTGGGCGTAATAACTGAAAAACCCGAGGCAGCGCTTCAGGGCCTTGGGGCAGTGAGGGAGGGGGAATTCCATAGGGGGGCGCATGCGTCCAGGGTCGTGGCCTATAACTCCATTTCGCACCACGTAGCCGAGAATGGCTAGGCGGTCGGTGCTAAATACGCATTTATCCTTATTATACGTTAAGTTAAGGATTTTCGCGGTCTGGAGAAATTTTCGGAGGTTGGTGTTGTGGTCCTGCTGGTCATGGCCGCAGATGGTGACGTTATCAAGATATGGGAACGTTGCGCGTAAGCCGTACCGGTCAACCATTCGGTCCATTTCGCGTTCGAAGACCGAGACCCCATTAGTGACACCAAAGGGAACCCTTAAAAATTGATAGAGCCGCCCATCTGCTTCGAAGGCAGTGTATTTGTGGTCACTAGTACGGAGGGGTAGCTGATGGTAGGCGGACTTGAGATCCACCGTGGAGAAGACCTTGTATTGAGCGATCCTGTTTACCAGGTCGGATATACGGGAGAGAGGGTATGCATCCAGCTATGTAAACCTGTTGATGGTCTGACTGTAGTCAATGACCATCCTATGTTTCTCCCCGGTCTTTACCACCACTACTTGAGCTCTCCAGGGACTGTTGCTAGCTTCAATGACCTCTTCCCTCAGTAGCCTTTGGACCTCTGACCTGATGAAGGTCCGGTCCTGGGCACTGTACCGTCTGCTCCTGATGGCGACGGGTTTGCAATCCGGGGTGAGGTTCACAAACAGAGAAGGCGGGTCGACCTTAAGGGTCGCGAGGCCGCAGACAGTAAGGGGGGGTATAGGGCCGCCGAATTTGAAGGTCAGGCTTTGCAAGTTACATTGGAAGTCCAACCCCAGTAGTGTATCTGTGCAGAAGTGCGGCAGGATATAAAGGCGGAAATTGTTGAATTTCCTGCCTTGGACAGTGAGGTTTGCTAGGCAGAACCCCTTTATCTCCACTGAGTGTGACCCGGAGGCCAGGGAGATTCTTTGGTTTACAGGGTGGGTAACAAGTGAACAGCGCCTTACCGTGTTGGGGTGTATAAAGCTTTCCGTGCTCCCAAAGTCGATCAGGCAAGACGTCTCGTGGCCGTTGATGAAGACCGTCGTCGTTGCTGTTGCGAGTGGCCGAGGTCGATTTTGGTCCAGAGTCACCGAGGCCAGATGAAGCAGTTGCGGGTTTTGATCGGGCAGCGTGTAGTCGGCCGTGCTGGGGCCCCATCCAAGATGGCGTCTCCCATGGGTCGCACATGGTGGTCGGTGATGGACAAAATGGCGGCGGGGATGGACAAAATGGTGGCGCCCATCCGTCCAGTGGGTGTCCGAGGGGCAAGATGGCCGTGCCCGTGGGCCACACGTGGCCCTAGGATAGGGGGGTGGCGGTGAGTGCTAGCCGCCTGGGGCCCGAAGGGAAGGTTGCCGCGCCGGTCCGGAGTCGCTGGAGACCGCGGCCACGGCTCGTGCCTGGCAGACCCCCACAAAATGGCCCCTCTTGCCGCACCCTTTGCAGGTGGTGGTGCGGGCCGGGCAGCGCTGGCAGGGGTGCTTCGCCTGCCCGCAGAAGAAACAGCGGGTCCCAACGGCGTTAGCGGGCCGTCTTACAGCGCAGGCCTGCGGGGACATGGAGAAGGTCTGTGGGGCTGCCGCTGCGGGATGCCATGCAGCCCAGGGGGCCGCCGCGCGGTCGGGAGCATAGGACTGCGTGTTTCTGGAGGCAACATCCATGGACCCTGCCAGGGCCCGCGCCTCTCTAAATCCCAGGGTGTCTTTTTCTAAGAGTCTTTGGCTGATCTCTGAGGAGCTCATACCTGCTACGAAGGCATCCCGGATTAGGGGTTCCATGTGCTCGCTCCCCGAAACTTGCGGGCAGACACAGTTTCTGCCCAGCACCAGTAGCACACGGTAGAACCCCTCCAACGATTCCCCGGGGCTTTGCCGTCTAGCTGCAAGCAGGTGACGTGCGTAGACCTGGTTTACAGGGCGGATATAATGTCCTTTTAACAGTTCGATCGCAGCATCGAAGTCCTCCGCCTCCTCGATGAGGGTATAGATCCCAGGGCTTACCCTTAAGTGCAGTCTCGAGGTAGCCTTTAAAGCACGCCAGCCAGTGCTTAAATATCGCCGCCGAGTTCTCCACGTGGGGGCTGAGTTGTAGACACTCCGGCTTGATTCGGAGATCCATCCTTTCAGCTTAAGTGTAGTCTATTAAATTGATGCACGATCAATTACAATCAAAGACGAGGTAGTAACATAACTGAAGTCTTTAATAGACTAGAACTGTTCCCCAGCAGCTTCTGTACAGAAATGAGGGCTGCTGGGATGGCACCGGTTCTTATACCCCGCCTGTCAGGGCGGAGCTACATACCAAACAGCCAATGGTAAACTCCTAGGTTTAACCAATGGTCTTCAGCCTCTCGGGTACTGTAATACCTGATAATACCACCATACGTCCATCAGCAATGTCTGAATTTTTGCATTTAACTGGGCATGTCCAGATACCAGAAATTGATGTCTGATGTACTTCATAGCAACAGTGCGTGCTGTTAGCCAATTGCTTTTGACAGAAGTCTACCTGTACACTTCTAATTTTATATTATTATCGCTGCTTCTCAGAGTAAATAATCAACACCAAATATACAAATTAAAAAAACTGGATTTTCACAGATCAGATGACTCGGGAGCCCTTTAATAATGGTGGACGGGTCCCAATTACTCGATTCCTGACCTCATTCCCGGGGTTTTCAATTCTTGGGAATGCCTTTTAAATGCTGCCACTCTCCCTGGCGGGTAGGGTACAGTCGGTGAAGATGACGGAGCTCCCGAGGTTCCTTTTTGTATTCCAGTGCCTCCCCATCCTGATCCCTAAGGCCTTTTTTAAGCGGGTCAGCAGGAGCATCATGGGATTCGTGTGGGCGAAAAAGACCCCGAGGGTGAGAAGGGTTTTTCTGGAGCGGAGTAGGGACTGAGGAGGGTTAGCGTTGCCTAATCTGTGTGGGTACTACTGGGCTGCCAATGTGGCGATGATACGCAAGTGGGTAATGGAGGGGGCGGCGTGGAAGAGGCTGGAGATGGCGTCCTGCGTGGGCACGAGCCTGAGAACACTGGTGACAGCACCGCTGCCGCCGACTAGGTACACCGCGAGTCCGGTGGTGGCGGCGACTTTGAAAAATTGGGGGCAGTGGAGACGCCACAGGGGTGAGGTAGAGGCTTCGGTTTGGTCCCCGATCCGAGAGAACCATCGGTTCGTCCCGGGGAGAATGGATGGAGGGTTCCTGAGCTGGCACAGGGCAGGAATTAGAAGGATGGGGGACCTGTTTTTAGATGGGACGTTAGCAAGCCTTGGGGCGCTGGAGGAAAAATTTGGGCTTCCCCCCAGAAATGCCTTCAGGTACATGCAGGTAAGGGCGTTTGTAAGGCAGCAGGTGAGGGAGTTCCCACTGCTTTCAGCACGTAGGATCCAGGATAGGATGCTCTCGGGGGTGTGGGTCAGAGAGGGCAGGGTCTCGGCAATCTACCAGGAAATGCAGGAGGAGGAGGAGACCTCGGTGGAGGAGCTAAAGGGTAAATGGGAGGAGGATCTTGGGGAGGAGATAGACGAGGGCACGTGGGCGGACGCCCTGGGTAGGGTTAATTCTTCCTCCTCTTGCGCCAGGTTTAGTCTGGTACAATTTAAGGTTCTTCACAGAGCGCATTTGACAGGGGCGAGGCTGAGCAGGTTTTTTGGGGTGGAAGACAGGTGTGTGAGGTGCTCGGGGAGCCCAGCAAATCACGTCCATATGTTCTGGGCGTGCCCGGCGCTGGATGGGTTCTGGAGGGGCTTTGCGAGGAAGGTGTCTAAGGTGGTGAACACCTGGGTTAAGCCGAGCTGGGGGTTAGCACTATTTGTGGTATCAGACGAGCCGGGAGTGCAGGAGGCGAAAGAGGCCAGGGGAGGGGGGGCGGGGTGTACTTTGTGTTTACTACTGTGCTTATGTAGTTGTAAGATGTTTATTTATGCGTTCTTTGGTTTTCTTTGTAAAAATATGAATAAAAATATTTTAAATAAAGGGAATGCCTTTTAAGGGCTTGTTTGGGATGCGAACCAAAGGAGGTGGGTGGGGGGCCATTCCTTGGCATGAGGGGTCATAGGGGTTGTTTGGGGACATACCTTGGTATAGGGGACATGAGGGGCCCTGGGGTGTGACTCTGAACCTTTACCAGGTTGGGTAGCCTAACTGCAGCTGCAGCTTGCACTTACCACTGCCCCCCACCCCCCTCCCAAACACTCCCTCCACCTCTAACGATGAAAATTCCACCCTTGCGGGCACTTTCTCCTGAACCAGGAATTTTCTTGACTCCCGCCACCTGCCTTGGGGATGAAAATCCAACCCAAAATATCTATATTTTAAAAAAAAGAAGTTTGAGAATTCTCTCTGCAAGTGCCACTGATGTACTGTTTGAAATAAAAACGCTATTTCATTCTGTTCATTGTGGTGATACTCCTGTGCACAGTTCTCCATATGGTTAGCAATGTGACCTCCAACCAGCTGATGGTGATAGAGATCTATTACGTGACTCAACACACCCGTCCAAGTAGTAGGACGTCCAAGAAGATATTTGCACTTAGAGAATTCCTTGAATTCATTTAGTAGCCATTGTCTGTATTCTAGTTCCATAGTTATCTTTTCCACATGTTTATTAATAAATCATCTTTATAGTTAAACAACCATATGTTCTGTGTATATCCTTACAATGGTTACATCGCAGAACACAACGACTATAGGCAGGAGTCAGCAATTACCCCGCCTCCTCCCACCACTCCGATTTCCTTCTATTTCTGTCTCTTGAGGACATTAACTCTTGTTGGATTTATTTTTGCGGACACCTAGTTACTGGTGGCTCAACTTTTCCTGACATAAACAGTTGTATGGCCACCTTCATGTGATCAATCAGGATTTCAACAATCGTGACGTGATAAATTCTTCAGGAATACATGAAAACATATCTGGCAGCCTTATACACGATCTTGATTCGGCCAAATATCACCATTTTATTGGAGTACCCTAGCCTACACCATTGTGGGAGCATAATCAGCTTAAATATTGCAGTGGTCCTTTTATTACAGCTACTGAAATGGGCAATAAATGTAGCCATGCCCACATTGCCCTGGTCCTGAACATCATTAAAAAGCAATCTAGTAAAGGTAAATCCATTGAAGCATCTGATCCCTCGACTATGTCTCTATGCTGACCCCACCAAAAATTGGGAGCTAACTTTCATGGGGCTTTTATATTTAAGCCCCAGAAAATGACACAAAGAAAAATATTTTTTTGAATGTAAAAGAGTCAAAACGATGATCAAAGGAACTGGTTGCTACAATTTTTTTTAAAAAGACACAATATTCAAATGAATCTTTTAGTGAGATTTGAATCATTTGAAAAAATAAACTTCAGCGTCTTCAGTTTCTCGAAAAATACATTTTCAGTAAATTGGAAATTTGTTTTTGCACTCTGAATGTTGAGCACAGAAACCACAGGTTCTCAAGTAGGAATTGGGCAGTCCTCCATCGGACTGAAGCAGTTATTCATATTTTACATCTCAAACTTAAAATTCGATTTTCTGGATTGATTCAAAATCTTTTGGTAAAGTAAAATAACTCAATATGCTTTCAGGATAAATGGTGAAAATTCTCAGAAATCTATTGATGCAGGTTGGAAAATTCTGCATGTTTCACACACTCAAATCCTACAGATGTGACTGGAAACTATTTTCAACTATGCTGGGCAAAAAACATCAAATTAAAGCCTCGGCTTTGAGGCATTTTGACGTCTTGAAGTAAAGCCTTTAATGAAGGCATTACATGACACATACGCACACAAAAAAACATTTAACTGAGAGCACCAAACCATGATGTTGTGAAATATGAATTCTTTTGATTTTTTTCATCTGGTTTCAAAGGGAGCTTTAAAATTCCAGTTACTAACCAAAACATAGGGTTGAACTTTATGGCTCCCAGTTGACGTATTTGAACACGGTGGGAAACATAGCATAAATAGAGTGGCCAGCCTACCGTCTTCTACATTTGACCTGACTCTCAGTGAGGCACCAAGAAGTCTACCTGCTCTTATGCATATTGATGCCATGAAGTGGCCAATTAATGGATACTTAAGGTGCCTCTGCTATAATAATATATGTGGCTGGGGAAGACAGAAGAATGGTAGCCAACCTGACAAATTTCAAAGAATGGGTAAAGATGGGAAAAAAGATGGCATCCCCTTTCGGGGGATCCCTGTGTCCATCAGGGATACCACTCCTTGTGCCTTCCTCTTTTCTCCTCACCTCTAAAATCCAAATTGCCCCCATGCTTTAAGGAAGCCTTCTTCCGACCCTCACATGGTGTATTTGATCTTCTCCAAGTGGAGAAATCCTGACAGGTCTGCCAGCTGTGGATGGTGCTGCCGATCGCCAGCCAAGCAGGATTCTCCGCCGTGCGATTAGGGAAGCGAAAGCAAGGGCGTTGGCCCCCTTCCCCATGTGTAACTCTGGCTGCTCTGGAACCCCGAAGATTGCCACTTTTGGGCCTGGCTCCACCCTCACCCCCACAACCTTGGACATCGCCTCGGAGAAGGCTGTCCAGATGGAGGGCATAGAGTCTGCGGGGCCTACAAGCCGTCCGCCAATATTGTGTATCATAGATTATCATAGAATTTACAGTGCAGAAGGAGGCCATGCGGCCCATCGAGTCTGCACTGGCCCTTGGAAAGAGCACCCGACCCAAGGGCAACACCTCCCCACTATCCTCATAACCCAGTAACCCCACCCAACACTAAGGGCAATTTTGGACACTAAGAGCAATTTATCATGGCCAATCCACCTAACCTGCACATCTTTGGACTGTGGGAGGAAACCGGAGCACCCGGAGGAAACCCACGCACACACGGGGAGGACGTGCAGACTCCGCACAGACAGTGACCCAAGTCAGAATCGAACCTGGGACCCTGGAGCTGTGAAGCAATTGTGCTATCCACAAGGCTACTGTGCTGCCCCTTAAAGTTACTGTGAAAAGCCCCTAGTCGCTACACTCCAGTGCCTGTTCAGGTAATGAGCCGGGAGTTGAACCCGCGCTGCTGGCCTTGTTCTGCATTACAAACCAGCTGTCTAGCCCACTGAGCTAAACCAACTCTATGTTCATAACAGGGGCAACTACAGCTGCTGCCTGTATGTCCTACCAAATACTTCCAGGACGGAGCCCTTGTTATTGATTAAATGTCACTTGATTAAGGTCACTTTAACTCCCTTTGACTGAAAACAGCCTCTAGCTGCTCATCTGAAGACTATTGCTAATAAGGAATTGGCCTTGTTAGTTGTGCGAGCACTTCACAGCTGCAGGTTGTGTTTGCTGCTTGCTCCTGCTGGTGGCTGCAGATGCCTGGAGGCTGCTATTGCTGTTTTGTTCCTTTTCTGTAGCCGGAAAGAAGGACAATTGTTTCTAAGATACCTGGGTCCTGGAAGACCGAGCTGAGGGGAACATAATTCCAGAAATAAATCCGGTTTGAAGGAAAAAGATGCTGTGGGACCTGGTGTACGACATTAATCCAAATGGGCCACCTGATGATGCCGTTGAAGAAATGGTTTGTAGAAATGCTGATGCTTTTGTTGCTGGTGTGGTGAGTGCTGCATGTAACTGGCACGTCACCACGGGTTAAACACGCTGTAAGTCAAGGGTGTTCAACTGCATTTTGAGTGCCAGTGGAATATGTGGATGTCAGGATTTGGTTCCGGTGAGATTAGGCCGTGTGGGAGGGCCTGCTGTGGCTCCTGGACGGAGAATGGCACCGATAGGTGTAACAAGTCACACATTGATGGACAGATCATTTCTACGGCCAAGTTCTGGACATGATGATTAATTCTCAGGCTTATCCTCCATTTCTGTTGAGGAACCGTGAGGGTTGATACTGTGTGTTTGCTTTTTATTTGTGAAAATGAGTTGATTTTGCTTTGTATTAATACCAATATGGAATGGTGACATTTCCTTGTTGTTCAATGGTTAGTGCGATATGTGGAATGTTGAACAGTTGATTTTTTAATCTTTGTTACTGTTGATCATTTAATAAACAAAATATTCCCAGGTGCCATGTCTCAGATGAATGCCTAGCATTCCAATCAAACTGTGAGGCCTGGACACTTTGTCTGAACCCTGGAGATGTCAGCACCACAAAGGCAGCGGCCAACAATCAAACACCCTAAAGCAGGCATTTTCAAAGTGGGGGTCGCGGGTGGCTGTCGGGGGGGTCACGAAGCCAGCCATCGCGGCATTCCCGATCGCGGGAATTCACATGCAACAGTCGCAGCAGCGGCTTTTAACAAAGCTGGCTGCGACCAGCTAAAAAAATGCGGGCACACTGCGCATGCGGCCCGGAAGTGTTGGGACCTGAACCCGGAGTCAAAGTGCGATAGTGGCATGGCGGCGGCTGACTGTGTGGTGATCACCGATGACGAACAAGGCAATGACCTCAATCTGTTTTGCGTCCCTATACATTACTCAAATGATCTGGAGAGAGTATATATTCCTCATGGCTTAATCACGGACAGAACTGAATGTTTGGCAAGGGACATAATGAAAGCCATGGGAAATCATCACATCATCGCCCTCGGTGTACTGAAGGGTGGCTATAACTTTTTTGCTGACCTTTTGGACTATATTAAAGCATTGAATTGAACCAGTGACCAGTCAATCCCAATGATGGTGGACTTCATCCGCTTGAAGAGTTACTGTAATGATCAGTCAACAGGGGAGCTACTCAGAGTTTCTGAACTGAGGTATGGAATCAACACTTTCCTCCACGAGAAATTGTCCTCTCTGGTTGATTCGTTTGCTGATGAAACTTGGATGCTAACTATGTCTTACCTGTATTCTTGTGAACCTGATCGGAGTGGGATCGTGAGGACCAAGCAGGCTCACGTCTTGCATTAAAAGTAAGAGAAAATGGTGGGTCATGAAGGTCGGCCGGCGTGGGTCATGAAGGTCGGCCGGCGTGGGTCATGAAGGTCGGCCGGCGTGGGTCACGCAGGTCAGCCGGCATGGGTCCCGAAGGTTGGCCGGTTGGTAAAAATGGGTCCCCAGAAAGAAAGTTTGAAAGACACTGCTCTAGAGCTAGGCTTTAGTCCTGCGTATATCCCCACAACCAGAGGGTGAGTTTGTGGATCAGGGGAGGGCACCTGAGCACAATCTCCCTCATGTTCCCAGTAGTGGTCTGGAGTCTATGGGCTCCTGCTGTGGCCTGGGGTGAGTGTGCAGCGAGGGGTTGTCCACGCCTGGCTCGGTGAATGGCACTGAGAGAAGGCGGGACAGGTAAAGGTGGGGGAGGCCCGAGGGATATGAGGGTCCCAGGGTGATTGCGGTCTCTCTCCTTCCCCAATTCCTTACAGGTACCATAATGGATGGTGTTGACCCCGCAGCGGCTACCCAAATGACCAGACGCCCGAGAAGGAAACAGCGCAGCACAGGCTTGAGGCGGCACCCCATGTGCAGGGGGCTGCCGCACACCCTGCAGTCCTGGCCACCCACCAGGCTATGGAGGGACCCAGAGGCGGACATCAGCGATAGCCCAAGGTGTATAGGCATTGTTGGTTGTACAAGGAGATGACAGACAGCGTGTGCCGCTGGAGACTCTGCCTCAACAATGAGGTGGTGTGAAACTTGTGCCATATTCTCGCGGACTTGGCACCCCTGGAGGAGAAGGACCGCCACTCCCGGTGGCCGTGAAGGTCACCGCAGCCCTGCATTTTTATGCCATCGGATCATTCTAGGGCTCGAGCGGGGACTTGTGTGGCATATCACAAGCTACAGCCCACAGGTGCATCTGCGAGGTGACGGATGCCCTGTACGCCCAGGCAGCTGACTATATAAACTTTAAGCTGGACCAAGTCCATCATGATGCTTGGCAGCAGGATTCTCCACCATTGCCAGGATGCCCCAGCTCCAGGGGGTAATAGATGGCACGCATGTCACCTTGCATGTACTGGGGTGTTAAGGAGCGTCCTTCATTAACAGGAAGGGGTTCAATTTGTATGTGACCACCACCTCCGATCATGCACAGCTACATTCTGGGACACTAGGAGATCCCCAGCTTCCTCAAGGGCCACCCCAAGGTAACGGGTTGGCTCTTGGCGAATAAGACGTAGCCGCTGAGGTCCTGATTGATGACACCATTGCGGAGACTGGAGTCTGAGGCCCGTGCTGCCACCCCATGCTGTCATTGAGCGGTACAGCAAACTGCTCAAAATGGGTTCCGATGCCTGGACTGCTCTGGTGGTCACTTTGAGACTTGTGTGTAAAGTGTGAAAGGAAGAATAAACTGGAGACAGAATGCAAATGAAATAAAAGTTTGGAACTACATAGATTACATAGAACATACAGTGCAGAAGGAGGCCATTCGGCCCATCGAGTCTGCACCGACCCACATTAATCCCTCACTTCCACCTTATCCCCGCAACCCAATAACCCCTCCCAACCCTTATGGACACTACGGGTAATTTAGCATGGCCAATCCACCTAACCTGCACGTCTTTGGACTGTGGGAGGAAACCGGAGCACCCGGAGGAAACCCACGCGGACACGGGGAGAACGTGCAAACTCCGCACAGACAGTGACCCAGCGGGGAATCGAACCTGGGACCCTGGCGCTGTGAAGCCACAGTGCTAATCACTTGTGCTACCGTGCTGCCCCCAAACTATAGAAGAGCAGGAAAGAAAGGGATACAAACAGACATGCTGATTTCAGTAATCAGGACCCTATTTATTTAATCAGCGAACTTGAAAATGCCATATATTTATAAAGGTAGTTAAAAAGGAGATAATTCAATTGACAAATTAAAATCATGGTGTAATATATATATTTTTTGATGTTTTAAATAAGATAAAACGTTACCACAGCTCCAGGGACCCGGGTTCGATCCCAGCCTCGGGTGTCTGTGTGGAGTTCGCACTTTCTCCCCCTGTCTGCGTGGGTTTCCTCCGGGTGCTCCGCTTTCCTCCCACAGTCTAAAGATATGCAGGTTAGATGGATTGGCCATACTAAATTGCTCCTTGGCGTCCGAAGGTTAGGTGGGGTTATGGGGATGGGGCAGGGGAGTGGACCTGGGTAGAGTGCTCTTTCAGAGGGTCAGTGCAAACTCGATTGACTGAATGGCCTCCTTCTGGTCTGTAGTATTCTATGATTCTCTGGTTATTTTTAACATTGGGAATTTTAAGCACTGAAAAAAACCTTTTCAAACGTATTTTGAGCAATTGTTTATTGTAATTTGATTGGTTTACCTTCCCAGTGCAGGCTCATTATAGTAAAGGAGAAATGTGTGATAGTCCAATGTCGACATGTAGATTCAAATTGACATTCACATTGGCACAAATCCTGACACCGTGTAAATGTTGATATATAACAGAAAAATTGTGACACGGCGGAAGTCTAATGACTGTAAGACAAGATGCAGTTGTAGGTCATTTGGCCCATCCAGTCTCCTCCACCATTCAATGAGATCATGGCTAATCTGATATAATCCTCAACTCTACTTTCCCACCTTATCCCCATAACCCTCTGTTCCCTTATTGAGTAAAACTTTGTCTATCTCAGCCTTGAACATACTTAATGATCCCGCCTGTACAGCTCTCTGTGGCAAAAAATTCCACAGATTCACTACCCTCAGATGGAAGAGATTCCTCCTCATCTCTGTCTTTGGAGCAGCAGGGTGGCTCAGTGGTTAGCACTGCTGCCTCAAGGCGGCGAGGACCCGGGTTCGATCCAGTTCCCAGGTCATTGTCTGTGTGGAGTGTGCATATTCTCTGTGTCTGCATGGATCTCATCCCCACACCCCTAAGATGTGCAGGGTAGGAGGAGTAGCCATGCTAAATTGCTCTTTAATTGGAACAAAACATCTGTCTTAACTGGGTAGCCCCTTGCTCTTTGATGCTCTCTGGTCCTAGACTGTCCCACAAGGGGCTGGTTTAGCTCACTGGGCTAAATCGCTGGCTTTTAAAGCAGACCAAGGCAGGCCAGCAGCACGGTTCAATTCCCGTACCAGCCTCCCGAACAGGCGCCAGAATGTGGCGACTAGGGGCTTTTCACAGTAACTTAATTGAAGCCTACTTGTGACAATAAGCGATTTTCATTTTCATTTCATTTCATTTTCAAGAGGAAACATCCTCTCAGCATCTACCCTGTCAAGCCCCCTGAGGATCCTTTATGTCTCAATAAGGTTGCCTCTCATTCTTCTAAACTCCAATGACTACAGGCCCAACTTACTCAACCTCTCCTCATAAGAAAATCCCTCCATACCCGAGATCAACCTAGTGAGCCTTCTCTGGACTGCCTCCAATGCCAGTGTATCTTACATAAGGGGACCAAGACAGTTCTCAGTATTCCAGGTGTGGTCTAACTAGTGCCTTGGATAGTTTTAGGAAGACTT
Source organism: Scyliorhinus torazame (assembly GCF_047496885.1). Lineage (NCBI taxonomy): Eukaryota > Metazoa > Chordata > Chondrichthyes > Carcharhiniformes > Scyliorhinidae > Scyliorhinus > Scyliorhinus torazame. The sequence continues at coordinate 254,844,839 of NC_092713.1, read as the reverse complement.
CCCTATTTTTATACTCCATTCTCTTTGAAATAAAGGCTAATATTCCATTTGCCTTCCCAATTAACTGCAGAACTTGCAGACTAGCTTTTTGTGATTTATGCACGAGGATCCCCAAACCCCTCTGTGCTGCAGCTTTCTGCAGTCTTTCTCCATTTAAATAATATTCAGCTCTTTTATTCATCCTATCAAAGTGCATAAATTCACATTTTCCTATATTATACTCCATCACCCAAGTTTTTGCCCACTCACCTAACCTGTCTACGTCTCCCTGTAAACTCTTTGGGGCGGGATCTACCGACCGCATTGTGCCCGAAAAACAGCGTGGCGCGGCACAATGGTCGGTGCTGGGAGATCCCACTTCCGGGATCTCCCTGGCTTGCCATGCCTCATGAGATATAATGCGAACTCGCGAGATGTCGCGAAGTGAATCCCACCCGTTGAGGGCGGGATTACGTTTTTGCAAATTTGCACATTAGAATCAGTCTAATATGCATCCCTGAGATGTACCCAAGGCATGAGAATCAACTCAACTGTCTTGGAGACCTCGTGCGAGAGCCATTCAGTGCTGGCTCCCACAAACGGGGACCAGATGGAACCACATGGGTGTCTTCGGGGATTGGAGGCCCCCAGGTGCTTGCCCTCTGGCACTGCTGGTGCCACCTGGGCACCCTGGTATTTTTCCAATTACAGAAGTTAAGCTGACTGGCCTATATTATTATTATTTTTTTTGTCTCCCTCCTTTTCTGAATAAAAGTGTTACATTGGCAGTTTTCCAATCCTCTGGGACTTTCCAAAATTTAAGGAGTCTTGGAAGATTACTACCAGTGCACCCACTATCTCTGTAGCTACCTGCGGGGATGGCCTGTTTAGCTAAGTTGGCGAGACAGCTAGTTTGTGATGCTCAGCAAAGTCAACAGTGCGGGTTCACGTCCCATGCTGGCTGAGTTAATTCATGAAGGCTTCACCTTCTTAACCTTGCAACTGGCTTGAGGTGTGGTGATCTCAGGTTAAATCACCACCAATCAGCTCGCCCCTTCAAAGGAGAATGCAGCCTATGGTCATCTGGGACCATGGTTACCTTACTTCAGCTACTTCCTTCAATATCCTGGGATGCAACCCATCAGGTCCAGGGCACTTAACGACCTACAGACCCATTAGTTTCCCCAGTACTTTTTCCCTAGTGATCATTATTGTATTTATTTCCCCCCCCCCCACCTCCCCCAAAACACCCTGATTGCTCAGAAGTTTTGAAATGTTATTAGTCTTGTGTACAGGAAGTGCATTCCATTTGTTTAGTATTTGGAGAAAACTGTGTTATAAAAAAAGTTACCATGGAGTGTTGGTGACAGTGACTACTGATCAATGTTTTTAAAAAATATTTTAATTCTCCTTTTTCACATTTTCTCCCAAATTTGCATCCAACAATAAACAATAGTCAGTAACGAATGTAATGTCAATCCCCATTATCAATAACAACGATCCCATCCATCCACCAAACCCCCAAACATTAGCCCGCATGTTAACATAAACAAATGACAAAAAGAAATCAGGAATCACCCATAGTCACAATTAACACAAAAAAATCCCCCCCCCCCCCATCACAGTGTTTGATGTAATCCAATTCTCGAAAGTGCATAATGAATAACGCCCATGAATTGTAGAACCCCTCCATCCTTCCCCTCAGTTCAAATTTGACCTCTCAAGAGTCAAGAATTCCAGCAGGTCCCCTACCACGCCAGGGCACAGGGTGGAGAGGTTGATCTCCACCCTAACAGGATCTGCCTTCGGGCGATCAACGAGGCGAAGGCTACAACATCTGCCTCCGCACCGTTTCCAACCCCAGCTGGTCCTACACCCCGAATATGGCCTCCTGAGGGCCCGGGTCCAGTTTCACGTGCACCACTTTAGAGATTACCCTAAACACGTCCTTCCAGTAATCCTCCAGGTTTGGACAGAAGCAAAATATATGAACGTGATTTGTTCCCCGCATCGTTCACACACATCTTCTATCTCCTCAAAGAGCTGGCTCATCCTCGCCCTCGTGAGGTGTGTTCTATATACCACCTTCAGCTGTTTCAGCCCAACTTCGCACACAAGGTGGAGGCATTCACCCTCCAGAGCACCTCACACCAGAACCCCTCCTCCATACCAACTCCCAACTCTTCCTCCCACTTTGCCTTGATCCCTTCCAGCCGTGCCTTCTCCTCTTCCAAAATAGCTGCGTAAACCGCCGATACTACCCCCTTCTCCAGTCCCCCTGTCGTCAGCACCTCCTCCAGCAATGTGAAGCCAGCTCTACTCGGAAGCTCTGTATCTCCTTTCTGACAATGTCTCGAACCTGCATGTATCTAAATATTTCCCGCTGCTCCAACCCATACTTCGCTCCCAGCTCCTTCAATCCTGCAAACCGACCCCCAAGAAATAAATCTTTTAGCGTCCTAATTCCTTTCTCCTCCCATCTCCGAAAATTTCCATCCCAATTCCCTGGCTCAAATCTATGGTTCCCCCGAATCGGCATTTCCCTTGACCCTGCCCCCAACCCGAAGTGCTGGCGAAACTGCCTCCAATTTCTCAACAAAGCTATTACTACCAGACTCCCTGAGTATCTCCCTGGGGCCGTCGGGAGCGGCGCTGTTGCTAGCGCCTTCAATCCCGGCCCCCTACACAAACTCTCCTCCATTCTGACCCACTGGGAGTCAACCCCTCTGACCCAGCTCCGTACCTTCTCCACATTCACCGGCCAGTAATAATACATCAGATTCGGAGGACCCAAACCCCCTGCCTGCCTTCCTCTCTGTAGCAGCACCTCTCTAATTCTGGCCACCTTCCCTCCCCATATGAATGAGGTAATCATCCCTTCGACCTCTCTAAAAAATGTTTTTGGCAGGAGTATTGGCAGGCATTGGAAAATAAACAGGAATCGCAGCAGCACATTCATTTTAACTGCTTGTACCCGACCCGCCAGTGTCAAAGACCACAGATCAATAATAGGTCAATTTTGCTGTCAAAATAATGGTATGGCAACAGTGTTCATTGTCATTATATTGTAATCTGGAGAGTAACATCCAGCTACTGGAAATGCATATTTAAACACAAAAACTTGCAAGTTGCTATTTGAGATGCGTTGCTTCTCCAAATTCCTCCAGCAACAATATCTTGCCAAAAGACTTCGCATTGAAATACATGTACACTGTGAAATTGCTGAACTTACGTGATCGATATCCATTAATCTCATCAGAAAAGGTTGGGGCTGGTCCAATGCACCATGTTATGGGCCAGGGTTTAGAGAACCCCAAAGTGTATCATGGAGTTCACCTGACCCACAACTTTTAATAGATTGTGGTATGGGTAGCACATGGCCCACTCCACAGGTGTGGTATAGCAGAAATGGAAAACGTATTTTTTCAAGCAAAACAATGTTTATTCTATGAACTCAAGTAAACCCTTTTTAAAACATACAGTGAACATCTCAGCAACCATTAATTCAAATACAACCCCCAAAGAATACAACACTAAGTAATCCTTCAAGGTTTCCTTTTAACATCCATAAGACTTTAAACACCGTTTACCAGAAGCACATCAGGTTAAAGTCACTACTATTATTAGTTTTAAATCACCAGGATCGATTTACAGTCTTTAGATTACAGAGAGAGGCTCTAATACACCTTCTGGCTGTGACTGCAGCTATCCAGCTCTGAAAATGAAACTAAAACACACCCTGCAGCCAACAGCCGAAAACGAAAGTAAAAAGCTGACAGACAGCCCAGCTCCACCCACTCTCTGACATCACTGCAGTAATAAACACCCATTTCTTAAAGGTACTCTCACTACAGATACTTATATAGACACCCATTTCTAAACACCCATTTCTTAAAGATACTCTCACATGACAACCATAAGCATTTTAGTGATGTCTTAATTATTGCCACCCAGCTCTCTGATACTGAAAAATAGCTTTCATAAATGTTGAATATCATTCCATCAGATTGTAAATATTACTGGGGATTTTGAAACTAAAATGTAAGTTTTGTTAACTTCAGTTTTTTTCTGTCCCTCCCTGAATCCTATCTTTTTTTCAACATTGAATTAGATATCCTGACTGACAATTGGTGGTTCCAATCCCATGCTAAGTGCCATTTATTAATTAAAAAAAATAAAATAATTTATAGTACCCAATTCATTATTTCCAATTAAGGGGCAATTTAGAGTGGCCAATCCACCTATCCTGCACATCTTTGGGTTGTGGGGGCGAAACCCACGCAACACGGGGAGAATGTGTAAACTCCACACGGACAGTGACCCAGAGCCGGGATTGAACCTGGGACCTCGGCGCCGTGAGGCAGCAATGCTAACCACTGCGCCACCATGCTGCCCTGTGCCATTCATTAATAACATTTCAATAATGATCTTGGGCGGCACGGTGATACAATGATTAGCACTGCTGCCGCACAGCACCAGAGACCCAGGTTCAATTCCGGCCTTGGGTGACTGTGTGGAGTTTGCACTTTCTCCCCGTGTCTGCGTGGGTTTCTTCCGTGTGCTCAGTTTCCTCCCACAGTCCAAAAAAGTGCAGGTTAGGTGGATTGGCCATGATAAATTGCCCCTTTGCTTCCAAAGATGTTAGGTGGGGTTCTGGGGTTAAGGGGATAGGGCGGGGGATAGGCCTAGGTAGGGTGCTCTTTCAGGGTTGGTGTGGACTCAATGGGCCGAATGGCCTCCTTATGCACTGTAGGAATTCTATGATTCAATCTGATTGGTGTAGGAGGTAACACAAGTGCTTCCCCTGGTCACACAGGAGTGTAGATATTTCAGCTCTCTAATTGGTCTCGAATTCCCAGTGCAAAATGCCACAGGCAATCTGTGGAAGAATGCAAGTGTAATGAATGTGTAGTTATTAGTTTTTTGTTGAAAGCAAAATCTGGCCGGAATTTTGGAAGTGGTATTAGTTATATGATGACTTGAGAGCTGCTGTAAAAGTAGTTTTGGGATTAAGGAAGTCAGATGTAATGCAGCTGTTACAAATTTTGGGTTTGGGCTTGGTATTTTCTTGGGAACCACATAGTTGGTCACTCAAGTAAATAGACCTTGTGGCCTCTGTCATCTGGATTCTATAATCTCACACATGCCACCATATGGACTGAAAACCACTCCAGGGAGGTGAAGTCAATTGTAAACCAACAAACTGGTTATTTCACATGAAACATTTGAATCCTAAAAGCACAATCTTATCCTTTTATGTAGTTCTAATTCATTTTCCAAGACATCAGTCTGACTGGTACTAACCTTACTCTTACAGGACAGATGCACTCATGACTCCGGCTACAGTTTCCAAGCCTCCTGAACTAGTTGGCAAGACCTTTCTGGATTTCATGCTGTTCCAGACTGAAACCGCAGACTCATTTGTCCAAACGGAGATCTACAAACAAAGCTGAACTCCCTTGCTATGTTGCCAATTGATTTGCTGATCTACTTATTAAATATACCATCTTAAATTCATCATCTCTTACCACTGACTTCACAGCCAGAGGAAATAGTGTTTCCCTGTTTACTCTTATCAAATATTTATTTTTTTAAACTAAATTTGTATTAAATATTCTATTATCTTTTTTCTCGGATGGAAATAATCCCTGTAACTCACTTCTCGCCTCCGAAATACAGTTGCCCAATTCTGGCATTTTGCTTATGAATCTCTGCTGTATGTTTTCCATTACTTTAATGTCCTTTCTTATTGGGGCCTAACTAATGCTTTGTATGAGTCTATTATTGCTTATTCATTCTGGTGGATTCTCCTGCAATCCTAAATATTTTTATGGGTGTATCTACCTGCACTTGCACATTTAGGGAATGATGTGTTTGAACCTCTGGACCCGCATTATCCGGTGTTTTTCCATTCTGTGTATACTTCGTACTCCATCTTTTCTCCAGAATGTATTTGCTCACATTTATCTATAGATAAATGCTTCTGCCAACTGTCTGTCCTTTCCTCTCCCCTGTCTATGGTGCTGGATTTTGCAATGACAGAGAGCCTCTCCATCGTTGCAAAAATGTGCGTAAAAAGTGCATTAATTCATTGGAACTGTGAATCTGTCTAAACTGTCTAAAACAACTATCAAACGTGTCAAGATGAACTGTCGGGAGATGGCAAAACAATTGACAAAAATGTCAAGGTGCACTTTCAAGCAGAGCTCTCAAAAACAATAGTCGAAAATGTCGAGAAGCTGTCAAGCTATCAAGGCATTTAAGACTCCTGCCTTTATCTCAAACTGAAGTGTTAAAAAAAGATTGCTTGCTATTTCATTCTGTCTGTTGACATTAGCGTTAGGGCCACCATCACTGGATTAATGATGCATGACTGATTTCGCAACCATCCATTATCACAGTACGGTGCCTACCAATTCTCAGTTTTATTGACAGCAACAAGTGGTTCTGGACTCTTCAAAGTGGAACTATGAATTCCAATGTTTGTTTTTATAAGGGATGCTGAACTTGAATGAAATGTTTGTTGTTATAAGGGATAACATAGTTGAAGGAGTGTACACACAGTAAATTGTTTTTTATGAATGAGAGAGATTTTACTTTTTAGAAAATAATGCCTGCAACAGATATTTGGAAATGTATTTAATCTCTGCATTAGTCCTGAGTTCTTTCTATGATAGATACTGAGTGAGTTGGCATGGAAGATGGAAGGCCAAAGGGTGGAGGGTGGAGGGCATGAGTTGGCACTAAATTAGCGTCGGGCCATGTGTGGTGGACAGGGAGCATAGCTTGGCATGAATGAGTGTGTGCAGTGTGAGGACCGAAGGCTGCTTGCGTTTTTCTATTTTTTTAATTCTCTGAGATAGTGGTGGTGCAGCAAGGCAAGCCTACCGGCAAACTCGCCTCCATACCCGGCAGCCTCTGCACATGTTCCTGGTTCGCCTATCTTGCCTCTATCACAACCCCAGACCAGACCCCAACAGTGGCTAGGATACAGGACCGAAACCCCAATGTTTTAGTTTACTTTGTAAGACTGTGCGGAAGGAATGATTCACTCCAAGAGTGATTGCATGAAAAAATAGGGCTTTGGTATTTTAAAACAAAACTTTATTATGAATACAATTGGTGTGATCTAACGGGAGAAGCACTAAGTGCGGTAGCAAGCGAGACTTGCCGAGTGCTTCCCGATGGCTGACCCTGTGACACTGCGACCAGTTCTAACGTCAATTAGGGCCGATAATAATGCCCCACGGCTTCACAGCAGAAATGGCTGTCCTGCCAGCTGATTCACCTGGATCACACCCGGCAGCTAGCCACTAACGATGGGGAGCAGCTCTTAAACCGCTCCCCCCCGAGCAAACCCCAGTCAGCACACAGCCATGCCACCGCGCAGACCTGCTCCACATTTCGGAGATGCCAACCTGGCCAGACTGCTGGACGTGGTGGAGTCACAACAGGACACCCAGTTCCCCAGAGAGGTTCGGAGGGTCAGCCACAGGTCAGCCAGTGGCGCCTGAGTGAGTGGTCGTCAGCTCGGTGAGGACCTCCATCAAGTGCTGTAAGAAGTTCAATGATCTCCACCGGGTCTCAGGGATGAGTTGGCATCGGCCCCCTGGCACCGTCTGCAGCCCCCCCCAACAAACCAGCGGTTGTCACCATACCGCCCCCCACCCCACTCGCTGTTCTCCCCCGGTGGGCCCCTTCCTGGCCCGAAGGGCGGCCGAGTCTGCAGTGTGTGGGACGGGCCCCTTCACATGGTTGCCGCCTCGAGCCTGCGCTGACGCAGCTGCCACCACCTTCTCCAGCGCCTGGCTGCCTGGACTGCCACCAGCACCATGTGGGCAGTTGCTGTGGGGTCCACAATACCATGCATAATGTAATATCTGTGAGGAGCTGCAGAGGGTGAGAGACCAACAATCAGTTATGGTTTCCATCCTGGTACCCTCAAATCCCCCAATCCTCCACCACCCTTACGTTCCCTGCCTTCTGACAGGGTGCCTACCAACAAACTAGTTGTGCTGGGGTCCCCCACCCTACACACACTCCCCTGGCCACAGCAGGAGCCCCTGGGCACCCACCCCACCCAACTCTAGGATGTTTGATTGTTGGCTGCTGCCCCTGGGGTGCTGTCGCCTCCGGTGTTCAGGCCTCACAGTCTGATTGGGATGCTAGCAGTAACACTCGCCTGCGACATGGCATGTCTACCCACGGGAATCCACTTGAGAGCCGTGAAATGCTTGTGTAACTAACAATGCCTACTCTGTATTAGTGACAGCCTTCAGCATTGTCCAGGTGAATCAGCTGGCAGGACCGCCATTTCTGCTGTGACGCCACCTCGAGCACTGAGGCAGCAGCTCCAGAGCCCCCGGGCTGATTTCCCGATTTCGAAGATGGCTACTCACTTCCTCCGATCCCCACAGTAGCCACTGCGCTAGCTTCACATTTTTAAATAGGTGTGCTAATGTGTGCCCCCCCACGTCCGCTCGTTGGGGAGCCGGTTAGATCACAGGAGACTGTTAGATAGGGGATCCGTCTGGTTAACAATATGGTGATTGGCCTCAATTGGTTTCTCGCCACACCTAGGTAGGACATAGAATGTGCCAACGGGAGCAGGCCGGTTAGATCGGAAACTGATCGGTGCCCAGCGCAGATCCCGATTTCGGCCGCTCCTGCGATGTAACTGGTTAGCACGGATCTGTGCCAGGTGTGACATGGCCATTAGATCGCACCCAAGATTAAACTTTTTAAACTAACACCCAAAAAGAACAGGGGCGAAATTCTCCAGAAACGGCGCGATGTCCGCCGACTGGCGCCCAAAACGGCGCAAATCAGACGGGCATCGCGCCGCCACAAAGGTGCGGAATGCTCCGCATCTTTGGGGGGCGAGCCCCAACCTTGAGGGGCTAGGTCGGCGCCAGATGAATTTCCGCCCCGCCAGCTGGCAGAAAAGGCATTTGGTGCCCCGCCAGCTGGCGCGGAAATGACATCTCCGGGCGGCGCATGCGCGGGAGCGTCAGCGGCCGCTGACGGCATTCCCGCGCATGCGCAGTGGAGGGAGTCTCTTCTGCCTCCGCCATGGTGGAGACCGTGGCGGAGACGGAAGGGAAAGAGTGACCCCACGGCATAGGCCCGCCCGCGGATCGGTGGGCCCCGATCGCGGGCCAGGCCACCGTGGGGGCGCCCCCCGGGACCAGATCGCCCCGCGCCCCCCCCCAGGACCCCGGAGCCCGCCCACGCCGCCTTGTCCCGCCGGTAAGGTAGGTGGTTTCATTTACGCCGGCGGGACAGGCATTTTAGCGGCGGGACTTCGGCCCATCCGGCACCGGATATTCGGCGGGGGCGGGATTCACGCCATCCCCCGGCGATTCTCCGACCCAGCGGGGGGTCGGAGAATCTCGCCCCAGTTTACAATTACCACTTAACGCTACTACTCAATTCCCCATTAAGCAACAAGAAAAGAAACATACAACTCTCAATCTAGCTTAAAATCAGCAGGGCGTGGAGTAATACAGCAGGGCGTGGAGTAATACAGCAGGGCGTGGAGTAATACTGCCGGCGTGGAGTAATACTGCAGGGCGTGGAGTAATACTGCAGGGCGTGGAGTAATACTGCAGGGCGTGGAGTAATACAGCAGGGCGTGGAGTAATACTGCAGGGCGTGGAGTAATACTGCAGGGCGTGGAGTAATACTGCAGGGCATGGAGTAATACTGCAGGGCGTGGAGTAATACTGCAGGGCGTGGAGTAATACTGCAGGGCGTGGAGTAATACTGCAGGGCGTGGAGTAATACTGCAGGGCGTGGAGTAATACTGCAGGGCGTGGAGTAATACTGCAGGGCGTGGAGTAATACAGCAGGGCGTGGAGTAATACTGCAGGGCGTGGAGTTATACTGCAGGGCGTGGAGTAATACTGCAGGGCATGGAGTAATACTGCAGGGCGTGGAGTAATACTGCAGGGCGTGGAGTAATACAGCAGGGCATGGAGTAATACTGCAGGGCGTGGAGTAATACTGCAGGGCGTGGAGTAATACTGCAGGGCGTGGAGTAATACAGCAGGGCGTGGAGTAATACAGCAGGGCGTGGAGTAATACTGCAGGGCGTGGAGTAATTCTGCAGGGCGTGGAGTAATACAGCAGGGCGTGGAGTAATACAGCAAGGCATGGAGTAATACTGCAGGGCGTGGAGTAATACTGCAGGGCGTGGAGTAATACAGCAGGGCGTGGAGTAATACTGCAGGGCGTGGAGTAATACAGCAGGGCGTGGAGTAATACTGCAGGGCGTGGAGTAATACAGCAGGGCGTGGAGTAATGCTTGCTTTGTAGAACAGATCCCGGAAGACTCTGGCTGAATGTTATTCAAATAGCTGCTTCAACTGAGTTGTTTCAGCCTCTTCCTTGTCTTCAGGCAAGACTGCGCTGCTTTAAAATATGACTTTTCAAAAAACTTTTCCATTGAGAGCAACCAGGGAACAAGGTTTGCTGATCAAATGCCTTAATCAATTCCTACTCATTCAATTACTAAAATCTCTCCTGCTTTATTAATGATGAAGTGACAACTACATTCAGCATTCGACTTGTTGAAACATCCAAAATCAAAATAAATCGTTCAACAGAAAGAACAAGGACAGATAGAACTGCAGGGAAGCAAATCTAAACATCATGTGTTGGCCAGGAATTACTCCACAGGAGAAAAATGGGTTCCTGCCATGATCCTTACACAGACTGGCTTGTCTCATGTGGACCAGCTGTTTGCGGGAGAACCGATCCACCGGAAATGGAACCAGCTGAAAATTCGGATTCAACTGTACAAAGTCCTGACCTGAACCCTTCTACAACCTTGACACCGACAGACACTATTAAGCAAGCAACGCCTCACCTTCAGACCAAACACAGAGTCAACCTCTATTGTTACAATGTCAACACTGGTCAAAACACCACTGATGACATTTGTACAAACGCGAAAACATCAGAGATTACAGTTAGTGCAAAGAAGCAGACACCAGAGGTTCATCGTCCAACCATCCCGACAGTGACGACCTCCGAACCGTCTGACTTATTGATTATTGTTATTTGATTATTGTTCATGTTACACTTGTTATAAATTGTTGGGGACGTTGGACTTAAAGGAGGAGGAATGTTATGTATTTATATTGAGCCTTAGTAGCTGCAGTAAGCACTGTGTCTTAATATATGCATGTCATCACTGTCATAATATACACCAGTATATCATGGTGCAGACACACACTGATGGACACACAGTGGGACCAATCAACACACACAACACCGCAGCCAATCACCAGTTAGAGCACACGCACTATAAAGACAGGGGGCATCAGAGTTCCCGCTCATTCGAGCTGCAGCTAGCTAGGAGGACAGAGCTCACAGCCTGCAGCACAGACATTCACCATGTGCTGAGTGCATCGACTGGTTAGGACAAGGCAAAGGTCTTTAGTTAAAGCTAGTATCGTATTAACGCACAGTCAGAGTATGTTAAACAGTTAATGATTCAATAAAATAGTGTTGCACTATTTCAAGTGTTGGTGACCTGTATGTGTTCCATGGATCCAGAGCACCCAACACAACAATCACCGGAAGTGACATCACAGGTTGCTAGAGCTGGAAACTGCCAGAGTGAAGAAGCAGCCTGTAGTGAACACACCTTGTAAATAAAGCTGTTAGTTTTTGACCTTCCTACTTCCAAGCATCAGTTCTCCACAATATATAACTATATCAATCCCTAAGATCCTTTGACAAGGTAGCTACCATTTCTAGTGCTGTAGTGGTGGCTGTGCTATTGTACATGAGATTTCATAGTTAAGCAATGGCTGCTCCCCAGGCAGCTACAGGAAATCCACTGGAAGCCACCAGGCATAGCAGATAAACCCCAACCCAGGATGCTCCGTTTAGAATGCATCCGTACCTCTGCAATTGCTAATTTACTCAATCAAGCATTACAACCTCCTCCTGAATTCTCTGCTCCTCTAATTAAGGATCCTTGTGTATCCTCCTCCCCTTCTCCCTTCTCTACACCCCTGGTTGCTGTGTTTTAGCTGGTTTTGCTTACTCTAGAACCCTCCACCTAAACTCCTCTGTCTCCCCACCTCCCTAAAACCCGTCTCTACGACATCTCGCAAAATTTTGTCAGCTCCCATTTTCTTTTCTTACACTTCAGTGGAGCACCTTGGGCCTTTTTTCCATATTAAAGGTGCTATTTAAATGCAAGTTGTTGTAATAGGCATTGAATATTTGCAAAATTTGTAAAGAATATAAAAAGCATAGACTACCTCTTAATGTGCATATTGCATGACACAAATTTGTGCAAGTGTGTGTTCCTGGTTTGAGTCAGCTGTTTCTACTATACAACTTGGAGTAAACTTGCAGTATCTCTGCATGTACTTTACGAGAAATCATCTTGAATGTTGGCAGGGGAAGAGAACAATCCAGAAAACAAACAAAGCTGTGTTCAATTTAACCATGACTGTGACCAGTCAACAAGTCCTTCTGAAACAGGCTGTTTGATTCAGTTAACAAACGTATGATGATAATTACATTATGACATTTCTTCAGGATGCCTCTTTAAAATATGATTCAGATGTGTGGGATTACTGAAACACAAGTTCAGGAAAACAAGTACAGCAACGGCACGCAAGACTTACAATTATGTAATTTACATTCAGCCTGATTTTAACCCTACCCATCCAATGGGAACGGGGTAGATGGGTCACTACCGCAGCATTCACGTACTTACTGCTGTCTTCCAGGCATGTTTCTGCCTGCCGCCAACCTAATCGCACAATTTCTCTGATTCAGGACAGGAGCCTGTCACAGGCCGGTCGTGACATCAGGAATAAGTTGAAAGTGGGTCCGAGGTGCAATATGGATCCCAAAGCTATTTTAATTAATAACTGTGGATGCCTGACCAGCCAATAACTCTGGTGGGATTGGTGTCTCTGAGCCGTTACTTGGAAAGGGACACTCAGCTGCACAATAATGGATCATGGGTTGTTTTTTTTGGCCGTCTTATTTTCCAGGAGTTTCCAACTTCCAGATCACTTCTTTCACATTTGTTTTGATCTTATCATCCTAAGTAAGCTTTAACTGTTTATCATGGGTACTATCATTTTTATGTTTATTTTGGGTAGAGGAAGCACTTGCAGGCTGAGGAACAGTATAAGTAGCAACAGCAGACTCAGTATCGGACCACAGTAGGGCCTATTAGAGGACAGCAGGTAAGAGTGGCTACTTATATCCCATACACGGGTGTACAGGCCATGTCATTTCTTAGATCTATTTTTAGTGCTTTGCCTCAGGAGGTTGTGCTTTACCAGGCAGGATGCTGGAGGCCTCTGCAGCTTCTTGCAAGAGGACCTGCTGCCTGCTGCAAAAAACTCAACAGGTTTCTCAAACATGATTTCCCTATCCTACAATTATTTTAGAAGTGTCCTGTTATCACATTCTTTATTATAAATTCTAGAAAATTTCCTCCCACTGACGTCAGGCTAACAGGCCTGCAGTTTCCTGTTTTCTCTCTCGCTCATTTTTTTTTAAAGAGTGGGGCTATATTTGCTACTTCCTAATCTGCAGGAACTGTTCCAGAGTCTATAGATTTTTGGAAGGTGACCACCAATGCATCCACTATCTCTACAGCCACCTCTTTCAACGCTCTGGGATGCTAATTATCAAGTCCAAGAGATCAACATTTAGTCTCTCATTTCTCCAGTACTACATTTTTACGAACATTAATTTATTTCCAATTCGCATTCTTGTTTGACTCTTGGTTATCTAGTATTTTTGGGAGGATTTTTGTATCTTCCTTTGTGCAGGCAAAGTATCTGTTTAGCCTCTCTACCAATTTCTTATTTCCCATCTTCCGACTCTACCTGTATGGGTCCACATTTGTCTTTGTTAATCTTTCCCTTTTCACATACCTATATAAATTTTTACAGTCCATTTTTATGTTCCTTGATAATTTCCCATTTTCCTTTTTTTTATCAGCTTCTCCTTTGCTGAATTCTGATGACAGGTCACAGACCTCAAATGTTAACTCTGTTTTCGCCTTCACAGTTACTGCCTGACCTGCCGAGTATTTCCAGTCTTTGCTGTTATTATTTCAGATTTCCAGCATCCGCAGTATTTTGCTTTTGTTTTACCTCAGAGAAGCTGATGAGGGCAATTACTTAAAATGCATTGCTTTATGATAACTATGAGATTCAATATACGCAGAAGCATATGCACCCGCTTCAATCCTTAATAACACCAGTTTTAGAGTACTTAAAGAAAAGATTTTCATTAAAAATACCTATTACATAATAGCAACTGTTCTTTTAACCCTATCCCTTCGAAAAGCACTGTTATTGCAAAAATTCTGACAGTTATATCGGCCTGGTGACGGTAATGTTCTTGACGGATGGCCTGATTTATATTATAAGAACACTTGTAGCTAAAGCTATAAATGATTTATTAACATTAACTGTGGGTCAAGTATTTACAAACAACAGGTGAATAATAGTATGAACATGCACAAGCATCCTCTCTCCCAGATCCCTAGTCAATCTGAGGTCACCTGACTCTAACATTCACTAGTGAGACGCCTAGTGGTCAGTCAGTGAATTACAACACAATCATAGTATCACTACAGTGACGTTCGCTATCGGGTAATGCAATTAGAAGCCCAAAACAAACAGCACTAGCTGCAACCTGCAATTTATTTGTTTCAGTCATTGATTCAATTAATTTCGCTAAGGTTATGATCTCGCCACGTGGGAGTTGCACCATTTTCTGGCAAGGCAGCACTGAGTATTTTGAACTGGTACAGCATTTGATCTTGACAGAGGAGAGGATGTCCACAATCTTTGCCTGCACTGTACAGCATACTAATCACAATGGATGAATGTCCCCTACTACTTGTTGATGCAGACTGTGTGGTTATATAAGACTAAAATTAGGCAATTAATTCAACTTAAATGAACAAATAGAAAAGCGAGCTTTAGTTGGTCAAATTAACCACTAGAGGCATCATTTTGCAAGACAAGGCTCCCTGAGTAAACATTGATGGACAGAACTGCTCGCTGCAAAATCAATTGTGTTAAAAGCTTCTTGCACAATTGTATTTAAACTCATTATTGAATGATTGTCGACTTATGAAGAAGGCTGGGACTGAAATTAGTTTTCAGCAATAGCACAAAATGGGTGACAAAGAATCTGGATAATTCTACCCACTGGAAATTGGGAGGGTGCCAGGTACCTGCTTTGCCACCCATTTCATTTTACTGCCAAAGACCAATTCATTCCATGTCAGTCACTGCAAAACATGCTAAATTAAAACTGAAGAGTAAGGAAATTATTTACACAAAATGTACTTTGTAGTCTGCGCATGCTATGTGTTTGAATAGGTAATAAATATCCTTACAGTTGCACCTGGAAATCCACGAGCACCATCCTTCCCTGGGTCTCCTGGGGGACCTGTTGGACCTGCTGGACCAGGTGGTCCAGAATGACCTTGACCACCCTATACATTGAAGCATAAAATAAAGGGTAAGCATTGAACAAGGCATATGTTTTGGGAGGAAGAATGAGGATAGGCAATATGAAACGAAATGCTATGGGAACAGAGGGACCTGGGCCTATAGGTAAATTAATTTTTGAATGTGTCAGGATAAGCTAAGAAGACCATCATAAAAATCATCTAGAATTCTCAACTTTACTCATGGAGGCACAGCATATAAAATCAAGGAAGTTATATGAACCTTTTATATAACACTCGTTAGACCTCAGGTTGTGTTCAATCTTTCACATCACACTTTAGGACGAATGTTAAAGCCTCAGAGAGGATACAGAAGTGATTTACTAGGCTGGTATTGAGGATGAGGTATTTGGGCAGCACGGTAGCATTGTGGTTAGCACAATTGCTTCACAGCTCCAGGGTCCCAGGTTCGATTCCCGGCTTGGGTCACTGTCTGTGCGGAGTCTGCACGTTCTCCCCGTGTGTGCGTGGGTTTCCTCCGGGTGCTCCGGTTTCCACCCACAGTCCAAAGATGTGCAGGTTAGGTGGATTGGCCATGCTAAATTGCCCTTAGTGTCCAAAATTGCCCTTAGTGTTGGGTGGGGTTACTGGGTTATGGGGATAGGGTGGAGGTGTGTGCTTGGGTAGGGTGCTCTTTCCAAGAGCCGGTGCAGACACGATGGACCGAATGGCCTCCTTCTGCACTGTAAATTCTATGATTCTATGAGAAACCTCAGTTAAATGGAGAAACTGGGGTTTTCTCCTTAAAGCAGAAATGGTTAAGTGGATACTTGATAGAGGTGTTCAGAATCACGCACAGTTTTGATAGAGTAACACTGTTCGTACTGCTGTGAGGTTCGACGTTGAGAAGGAGAAACTGAGGGCAGCAGGGTGCCGCAGTGGGTAGTGCTGCTGCTTCACGGCGCCAAGGTCCCAGGTTCGATCCCGGCCCTGGGTCACTGTCCATGTGGAGTTTGTACATTCTCCCCATGTTTGCGTGGGTTTCGCCCCACAACCCAAAAGATGTGCAGGGTAGGTGGATTGGCCACGGTAAATTGCCCCTTAATTGGAAAAAATGAATTGGGTACTCTAAATTTAAAAATAAAATTAAGGAGAAACTGGTTCCAGTGACAGAAATGTTGACATTCAGTGACATTATCATTACAGAATTCCCCACCATCAACATTGTGGAGATCATCATTGACAAGAAACTTAACCTCCAGCCACATAAATATCGTGGCTACAAGAGCAGGTCTGCAGCAAGATGTTCTGACTCGCCAAGCCTTGTCCACCGTTTACAAGGCACACATTAGATGTGTGATGAAATAACCCTCACGAGCCTAGATGAGTGCAGCTCCAACAGCACTCAAGAAGCTCAACACAATTTAAGACAAAGAAGCCTGATTGATCGGAACTCCATCCACCACCTTAAACTTTTACTCCCTCCACTAATGGTGCACTGTGGTAGCAGTGTACGCCATATACATGATGCACTGCAGTAATTTGCTGAAACCTCTTCAAGAGCACAGGGCAGCACGGTGCCGCAGTGGGTTAGCCCTGCTGCCTCACGGCGCTGAGGTCCCAGGTTCGATCCCGGCTCTGGGTCACTGTCCGTGTGGAGTTTGCACATTCTCCCCGTGTTTGCGTGGGTTTCGCCCCCACAACCCAAAAGATGTGCAGGGTAGGTGGATTGGCCACGCTAAATTGCCCCTTAATTGGAAAAAAATGAATTGGGTACACTAAATTTATTTTTTAAAAATGAAAAAAAAAATGCACAACCTCTACCATGTAGAAGATCAAGGACAGCAGACACGGGAACAGCACTTAGAATTTCCCCTCCAAGTCGCATGCAATTCTGACTTGCAAATGTGTCACTGTTCCTTCACTGAATCTGGAATAAAATCGTGGAACTCCCTAACAGTGCTGTGGGTGTGCCATATTGACTGCAGAGATTCAAGAAGGCAATCTACATCAGGAATGGACAACAAATGCTCACCTTATCAACCATGCCCACATTCCATGAACAAATAAAAAAAAAAATACAGATTTACGGTAATTGGCCAAAGAATTAACGATGACATGAGGAAACCATTCTTTACCCAGCAAGTTTCTTTTTAAAAATAATTTTTACGGGATGTGGGCTTCGCTGGCTAGGCCGGCATTAATTGCCCACCCCTAATTGCCCTTGAGAAGGTGGTGGTGAGCTGCCATCTTGAATCACTGCAGCTCATGTGACGTGGGTACATCCACAGTGCTATTTAGGGAGGGAGTTCCAGGATTTTTAACCAGCGACAGAGGAGGAACGGCGGCGATACGTTTCCAAGTCAGGATGGTGAGTGGCTTGGAAGGGAACCTCCAGGTGGTGGGGTTCCCAGGTATCTGCTGCTCTTGTCCTTCTAGATGATAGTGGTCATGGATTTGGAAGGTGCTGCCTGAGGAACCTTGGCGAGGTCCTGCAGTGCGTCTTGTAGATGGTACACGCGGCTGCCACTGTGCTTTGGTGGAGGGAGTGAATGTTTGCAGAAGGGGTAGCAATGACGTGTGCTGCTTTGTCCTGGATGGTGTTGAGCCTCTTGAGTTGGAGCTGCACTCAGCCAGGCAAGTGAGGAGTATTCCATTACACTCCTGATCTGTGCCTTGTAGGTGGTGGACAGGCTTTGTGGAGTAAAGGGTTGAGTTGTCGCCGCAAGATTCCAAGCCTCTGACCTGCTCTCGTCACCACTGCATTACTGGACAGTACCCTGGCAGTACCAGGGTGCAGTGCTGGGGAGGTGGGTGCTTCCGATGGGGTGGTCTGTGGGGGGAGGGTTCCCCATGTCCATGGGGAGTGAGATTCCCTCGGGATGGGGCCCTTGTGCATGCGGAGGGGTTCTCTGTGTCTATGGGCTGGACTCTTCCTTATTTTTATTATGTTTGAAGGTTGTCGTTGCCAGCGGGGCAGGTCATAGGACCTGCCTCCATGTGTCAAAATATATGGCAGGCAAAGCCAACAGGGGAGCCCGTGGGCGGCACACCGCTTCACTCGCCTGAGTTCGCATTTAGTCAGAAAAAGAGAATTCTCCCCTTAGTGTGCTTCTTCGCATCAATCCATATCTGTGTTTGCCTACACACCACACATGCCACTTCTATATACTAATAGCAACTGTGAAAATGTGACAAAGCAATTTGGATTTGGACGCTGACCTACCACCGGTGGTGCTGCTTGGTGCAGTAAGTAAACCTGCACCAAGTCTTTGGAACACTGTTATTTGCTGCTTTTCTTCCCACTGCTCTGACGGCCAAAATCCAAGTGTGCCCACTCTTCCCAAATTGCCATTTTTGAATGGTGTGCTCTCTCTCCTTCAATCGTCAGATTAACACCATATTCGATGACAGTATGGATTTATATCTCGTTAATTCAAAAACATCAGAAACTCATCATCAGGAATGACAGAGGAAATCAGTATTCTGCAGGAATAAGCCCTTAAGATGCTAACATGGGCGTAGTACCTTGGAATGTTCCACCACTCTTAAGATGCTAGAGAAAAGCAAGTTGCTGGTATTAATGCTGCTTTTTTTAAGTTTTAAAAAAGACTTTCAGAACATAATGTACAGGTATCAGAAGGCATTTGATACAGTGCCGCACAACAGACTTCTGAGCAAAGTTATAGTTCATGGGACAAAAGGGACAGTGGCCACATGGATATGAAATTGACTGAGTGACAGGAAACAGGGAGTAGTGGTGAATGGATGTTTTTCAGGCTGGAGGAAGGTCCATAGGGGAGTTCCACAGGGGTTCATGTTGGGACCCTTGCTCCTCCTAATATATATTAATATCCTACGCCTTGGCGTACAGGGAACAATTCCCAAATTTACAGATGATGTTCTGTGAGGGCAACGTCGAACCTCACAGCAGTACGAACAGTGTTACTGCCTTGATCAAGTATGTGCAGACTTGTCAGAATCTTAATACAAAAGGTTGTCCTGTGTCACCTGATATCCAGACCTCTGATAATGTTATCCTAAAATGATATGTAGATCTGAAACAGCTATTCCCACTGTTCTGCTTGCTTGTTTGATGTGGGGTTGAAATAGGGAACGTGGCAGAATAGGAACTGGCTGTGTTTTACATGGTGCCTCATGCAGGACGTAAATTACTTGCCATTGCCATTTTTGAGTGGTGTGCTCTCCTTCAATCGTCAGATTAACACCATATTTAATGGCAGGCTTTCCAATATATTCTATTTGTTTTATCATCTGCATAATGAAATTGCTGAAAATTTGTAGGACCAAGTATATTAAACCGTTTGAATATTTAAATAATTCTACAAGTCCAATATATTTAAATTGATATAAAACAAGGTTACTTTTATATTTCTAAACGCTTAAAGAAGCCACATGCAACAATACCCATAATTAAAATATGACTCTGAGAAATCATTTAAGTAAGTTTTAATTACTTAAATTCTTTTAAGTAAGAAAAAGTTATTCACACACTTTGGGAGGGGCATTCATTTAAATCATTAAACATTTTTTTAATGCAGCACATTTTTATTCAAAGGAAAAATTGACCCAATGGTGAAAGGAAGCATTTCAGTGATGACCTTCATTTTAACTCACTTAATTAGTTTCATTAAAACATGCACAGCTTATTTAAATATGGAACAGTTAATTGGGTTTTGTAGCAGTTTTTTTTGGGGGGGGGGGTTCTGGGGCAGCAATTGCACTGGGGAACTCAGCAATAAGCAAGTGTAAATGATAATTGGAAAGTACTGTAAGACAAGTAGAAATAATACAACTTTACTAATACAATAAACAGTTCCCTACCTTTTCTCCTTTTGGTCCAGATTGGCCCTGGAAAATGAAGTAATGGAAGATTGTTTTGTAACTAAAGCACATTTTATCACAGAATCGCAGAATGATACAGTGCAGAAGAGACCCTACGGCCCATCGAGTCTGCACCAACACGTGAAAAACACCAGACCTACCTACCTAATTTCATTCAGCTACTGCTTTTAAATTTCCTCTATGACATGTTTATAGTAATTACCTGTGCTCTGCACAAGATAAAGCGTATCAGTACTGAGAAACAAAATACATTTTCCAATTTACCTACCAGTGTGCACATTAAGTATCATTAGGTACATCATTGTCAGGGGCACAGTAAACCTTCTACCGGTTGGAGCCAAATATAGCCTTTCGTCCGTTTCTTAGAAGAGTAGTCCTTACTTATGACTGCTCATTTTTCCACAGACTGCTAATTTTTGTACAGCCGTCCGTAAGGATTACCATTCCAGAACCAATTGCCAGAAATGCCGTTCCCTGGGATGGAGCCAGCAAGGTTGGGAATACTGCAGGCAGGCTCACAACACACACTGTTATCCTGCACTAGCAATAATTGCGGGAAACAAGTGTGGGGGGGAATCTCAGAATCAGGCCTGGTCTACTGTTTTTACTGCCCGTCTGCTTCCTTTCTGACTTGGAAAGAGGCATGAAATTCTCTGGCAAGATATATTGGTCTTGGAGAGAGTACTGTGAAGCTGCACCAGAATAGTATCAGGGCCAGAAGGGTTAAATTATGAGGACAGGTCGTATAAAGTTGTCTTCCAATCCCTTGAGTTCAGAAGAGGGGGTGATCTAATTAAAGTCTTTAACTTGATGAAGGGATTCAATTGGGTTGATACAGATAAGCTATTTCTCTTGTGGGGGAATGCAGAATGAGGGATGATAATCTTAAAATCAGGCCTTGGCCACTGAGGGGTGAAATCAGGAAGCATTTAATACAATTTAAAGAAAGGCAGTGAAAATTTGAAACTCTTCATCAGGAGGCTGTCAATGCAGCGTCAATGTTCGAAACTGAGATGAATAATTCTTGTTGGATAAAGGTATCAAGGGATTTGGAGCAACGGTGGGTAAGTAGTGTTGAGATACAGATCACCGACAAACAAACTGAAATAAGCAAAAACTGTGGATACTGGAATCTGAAACAAGAACACAGGATGCCAGAAAAACTCAGCAGGTCTGTCAGCATCTATTAGGACAGAAACAGAATAAATGTTTTGAGTCCTTTGACTCTTCGGCAGAACTGAAGGGAGGAGAACGTGTTAGAGCTGTGAGAGATTGCAACAAAAGTAGCAACTTTAAGAACATAAGACAGATGGCCTTGTGTGAGGCTGGGGCGGGGGGGGGGGGGGCGGGGGAGGGGGGGGGGAAAGGGTGTTTGCATTGAGGCAATGCATATATGAGATATTTTTAAAAAGGGGGTTTGAGATGGAAGAGAAAGGTCACAATCTAAAATTGCCAAACTCAACGTTCAGGCGGCACGGTGGCAGAGTGGTTATCACTGCTGCCTCACAGCTCCAGAGACGCTGGTTCAATTCCAGCCTCGGGTGACTGTGTGGAGTTTGCACTTTCTCCCCATGTCTGCGTGGGTTTCCTCCGGGTGCACCGGTTTGCTCCCATAGTCCAATGATATGCAGGTTAGGTGGATTGGCCATGTTAAATTGCCCCTTTGTATCCAAAAAGTTAGGTGGGGTTACTGGGTTACGGGAATAGGGTGCAGGAGTAGGCTTAGGTAGTGTGCTCTTTCCAAGGGCCGGTGCAGACTTGATTGGTCAAATGGCCTCCTTCTGCACTGTAGGGATTCTATAAATCCCAAGGGTTGCAACCTGCAGGCCAAACATGTGGGCATGACAGCAAGGTGCTGAGTTAAAATGGAAAGTAAGAGGAAGATTGAGGTTGTGTGTGTGGACTGCAAAGCAGTCACCCAGTCTGCGTTTAAAGGTGGGGGATGTTTGTGACCGTATTTGAGGAGCTGTTTGTCGCAGCGGATGGGGAGGAAGGGGGGGAGGGTGTAAAAGGGGAAAAATCTGTACAGACTGTATAGTTGATTGTTGGGAAGTATGTTTCCTGGGGTGTTTATTTGCTGTAACCTGTTTTGATACATGTTTGTAAAAAAATACATTAAATAAAAAGGGAAAAAAACATAATCTCCCCGATGTAGAAGAAATGGCATTGGGAGCAGTGAATGCAATAGATCAAATTGAAGGAAATGCAAGTGAAACACTCCTTAACCTGAAAGGAATATTTGGAGCCTGAATGGTGAGGAGGTAAATGGGCAGGTGTTCAATTCCAGCCTCGGGTTGCATCCAGTGGACGGGGAGTTGGGAGCGTGATGGATAAACTGTCAAGGAGGCAGTGGTCCCTGTGGAATTCTGACAGGAGGAGCGGAAGTGAGGGGAAGATGTCTTTCATGATAGCGTCGTGTGGAATTGGCAGAAATGTCGGAGGATAATCCTTGCTAGTGGGGTGAAAAGTGCCGACAAGGGAGGGCTCTGAGAGAGAGGGGAACGGATGCGGGCAGACATGTGGGAGATGTGTCGAACCCACTTAACCACAGGTGGGGGGGAACCTCAGTTAAGGAAAAAAAGCAGACATGTCAGCAGCATCATTTTCGAAGGTGACATCATCGGAACAGGTGCGACGGAGGCTGAGAAAATGGGAGAATGAGAGCTGGGTGTGAGGAGCCGTAATGGAGGTAGCTGTAGTCGAAGGTGAGAAAGGGGTGACACTTAGAAGCAAAATTGATACATTTTTCAATGGAGAAAAAAACTCCTAAACTACCCGAATTGTGATACAAGCTCAATGGCCTGAATAGCCTACAAGTGTTCCTGTTTTCATTTATTCCTAAGGAAGGTCAGAAAACTTACACAAAATTATTTGGTGCCACATAACATCTTACAACAAATCTTACAAACGTCCAGCTTTCCTACATGCCCACGTAATTTTCTACATATACAAAGTACTACAATTTTCCATAAAGTGGGCAATGAAATTTAAGTGATGACAGATCACTATATTAAAAAAAATCACTAGTTAATGGGCAAAATATCTTTATCCAAATAAGCCGACTTATGTGTAAACAGATGTTTGGGCCCCCAGTAAGTGTGCAGAGAATTACTACACATTAATTAATGCACATTCAAAATGTAAACACACTTCTAGCTCCCAGAACAATTTCTCCCACTAGAGTTTTCCCGTATGGTACACACAAAATTGTTTCCTTTATTATGTGACTCGATATGCATTGGGGTGTGGGGCTGGTGGGGCCATTCATTATGAAACCAGTTTTTGAGAAATTATTCCACTTAACGTCCTGTGTTGTTTGAGTATGCTTTTTTAAGTGAATCTTGTGAACCTGATTTAATATTTTCTATTTGTGGTATTTTTACAGTTTGGGGATTGGGGACAAAATCATACCTCCCATATGCTTCTAAATTAGCACCAACAAACGATGCAATTACTTTAAGTACACACTGTTTTGGTGATATCTCTATTAAAACTTTAACCCACCGTGGTGATTTTCAGATGGCAACTCACTGCTGTTGTGGCCAGAATTTTCGGTTTTTCATTTTTCTACCATTATGTTGATCTATAACAACCACTATGAAACTTTAGGGATATGATGCAAAATATTTTCACAGGCGCTGAGCTTTTCAAGAATGAGTTTCCAGCGAGAATGGGTTGGAAAATATAGGGTTTAATGCTGTCGCCACAACTCCACTTGGAAAGGTGTGTAGGTGGTGGGCATGGGAATATTAGAGCCTTCAAAATCTGAATTTCCCTTTTTTTAATTAGATCACTCCTACTTTCTAACAAATGTTCCTTGGTAGGACACAGAAACAATGAACTTTCTCCTAGAGCTAGTCAGAAGTCAACGTCATCATTGAAAAGAAGGGCAGCATGGTGGCGCAGTGGGTTAGCATTGCGGCCTCACTGTGCCGAGGTCCCAGGTTTGATCCTGTCTCTGGGTCACTGTCTGTGTGGAGTTTGCACATTCTCCCCGTGTTTGCGTGGGATTCACCACCACAACCCAAAGATGTGCAGGCTAGGTGGATTGGACATGCTAAATTGCCCCTTAATTGGAAAAAATGAATTGGGTACTCTAAATTTTTTTAAAAATCATTGAAAAGAAGACGGGCGGCACATGGCACAGCGGTTAGCACTGCTGCCTACGGTGCTGAGGACCCGGGTTCGAATCCCGGCTCTGGGTCACTGTCTGTGTGGAGTTTGCACATTCTCCCTGTGTCTGCGTGGGTTCACCCCCACAACCCAAAGATGTGCAGGTTAGGTGGATTGGCCACGCTAAATTGTCACTTAATTGGAGAAAAAAAAATAATTGGTACTCTAAATTTATTTTTAAAAAGTGATTTAAAAAATAATTGAAAAGAAGACAAGCAGTTAACTCAACCACTCAGCCCTCAAGGGCAAGGCAGCATAAGTCTGGAACATTGCTAACCACCATATGTCCATGGGTCTGGCTATCCAATGCTAATTTATCAGCAATCTAGGGAATCAAGCCTAAAATTCTTCAAAGCAAATTATATCAATCCGACGCTGATCTTAATGGTAATTTTATAATCCGTCATAGATTTAATTCTGAACTATGATGATATCACTGAACTGCCTTTATAATCTGCCTAATATTTCTTTTTAAGTAACCCTGTCTCCAACTACTTCTATCTAGTTATTGACATACTCAATGTTTAAGCTTGGTTACTGGTGATCATGATTTTGGAGTTAATAAACAATTACTAGTGCATAAAACGTCTACATTCTTTGAAGATTTGGTAAGTAAGAGTGAATTCACTCACTGAGCAGCTTGTGGATATCCGAATTGAAGGTGATTAAAGTAAACTCTTATTCTAACTGAATTGGGTAATTTAAGAATTAAGAAAGGAAGAGAAAGAAGCATGAGATGGGAGGTAAATTAGAGGGGTGAATTTCATGTCAAATCAGGGGATATAGAGGTGGAAAGAATAACTGAATTAAGAGAGAGAGGAAAAGAAACAAAGGAAAAGTGAAGGGTTGGATTCTCCGCACTGCGCTGTCAGCAACGCCGATCCAGATCAGGCAGAGAAGCTGGCATCTGACCAAAATGGAGGTTCGCACCAGGCACTGAAACGACTGCTGTCCTCCAGCCCCCCTGCTGGCGGTGGGATCGCCCACATGCCAGCGGGAGGATACCTAATGATCCATTTGCATTCACTTAGCGGGCCTGGCACAAGAGTCTCCGGGACCTCACGACTCTCCGATCCTCCGGGCCGGGAATTACAGGGATGCGGATTACTACTGGTATTTACCAGCGTGGCCCTGATATGCTGGACCTCACCGTGGGCCAAGGAGGTAAGGGAGTTGCCCCCAAGGCCATCCACTCCCCAAAATGCATGACCTTCCCTCACCACTGTAGCGCACAAAGACTCCGAGAGACGAATAGAGTGACGTCGATGAGGCTTTATTAAGCGTGACTGTTTCCCCCGCAGTTCAGTAGTAGACTGCCTGCGGGGGAGGACTCCAGGTACTTATACTCCGCCTTCAGGGCGGAGCTAGAGGTCAACGTCCAACCAGGACCCGGGGTCTGTCAGCCAATGACATCATGGCTTCACAGTCCCCCATGACCCCTAATGCATACTACCACATTCACCCCTTGTTAAAAATGAACCCGGCGGGGTGATGCTTCGCATGGTGGTAAGGGTTTACAAGGCTGGTCCTGGGAGGAAAACTTTCGCATGTTATTACAGTATGTACAAGGTTTTTTTTTGTTTCAAACTATTTACAGTAATCGTCAGGAAAAGACAAAATGTTCTCGTTAAAGGTCCACATATTGTACTGTTAGATCGACGCCACGAGTCGGTCGGGCGGTCTGGTCGTCTGTGTCGATCGCCTCGGCCCCGGTGGTGGTGGTGGTGCTTGTTCCGGTGTTGTCGTCTCCGGGAGCCTTACGGTTTCAGCTTGGGCTTCATTCCTGGTCGGGCCTGGGAGGAGGACTGATCCTCCTGGGAAGGGGGCGGTCGCGGGGTGCGGCGGTGGCAGGAAGGGGGGGGTTGGGTGATTGGTGTCGGGGGGGTGTGTGTGTTGCCAGCGGGCGCCAGATCTCGCAGGGAGACCGTGTCCTGTCGGCCGTCGGGGTACTCCACGTAAGCGTATTGTGGGTTCGCGTGGAGAAGGTGAACCCTTTCGACCAACGGGTCCGACTTGTGCGCCCGCACATGTTTTCGGAGCAAGATGGGTCCTGGGGCCGCCAGCCAGGTCGGCAGCGACGTTCCAGAGGAGGACTTCCTGGGGAAGACAAGGAGGCGCTCATGAGGCGTTTGGTTAGTGCTAGTACACAGTAGTGACCGGATGGAGTGGAGGGCGTCCGGGAGGACCTCCTGCCACCGTGAAACTGGGAAGTCCCTGGACCGTAGGGCCAGTAGGACGGTCTTCCAGACCGTGCCGTTCTCCCTCTCTACTTGCCCGTTCCCCCGGGGGTTGTAGCTGGTCGTCCTGCTCGAGGCTATACCGTTGCTGAGCAGGAACTGGCGCAGCTCGTCACTCATGAAGGAGGACCCCCTGTCGCTGTGGACGTATGCGGGGCAACCGAACAGTGTGAATATGGTGTTCAGGGCTTTAATGACTGTGGCCGCGGTCATGTCAGAACAGGGCGTGGCGAATGGGAAGCGGGAGTACTCGTCCACCACATTAAGGAAGTATATGTTGCGGTCGGTGGAGGGGAGGGGTCCTTTGAAATCCAGACTAAGGCGTTCAAAGGGGCGGGAAGCCTTAATCAGGTGCGCACCATCCGGCCTGAAAAAATGCGGTTTGCACTCTGCGCAGATGTGGCAGTTCCTTGTGACTGTACGGACCTCCTCTAAAGAGTATGGGAGGTTGCGGGACTTGATAAAGTGGTAAAACCGAGTGACCCCCGGGTGGCAGAGGTCCTCGTGGAGGGTTTGGAGGCGGTTAATTTGTGCATTGGCACATGTGCCGCGGGATAGGGCATCGGACGGCTCGTTCAGCTTTCCGGGACGATACAAGATCTCGTAGTTGAAGGTGGAGAGCTCGATCCTCCACCTTAAGATCTTGTCGTTTTTGATTTTGCACCGCTGTGCATTATCGAACATGAAGGCTACCGACCGTTGGTCCGTGAGGAGAGTGAATCTCCTGCCGGCCAGGTAATGCCTCCAATGTCGCACAGCTTCCACTATGGCTTGGGCTTCCTTTTCCACTGAGGAGTGGCGGATTTCTGAAGCGTGGAGGGTTCGGGAGAAAAAGGCCACGGGTCTGCCCGCTTGGTTAAGGGTGGCCGCTAGAGCTACGTCGGAGGCGTCGCTCTCGACCTGGAAGGGGAGGGACTCGTCGATGGCGCGCATCGTGGCCTTTGCGATATCCGCTTTGATGCGGCTGAAGGCCTGGCAAGCCTCTGTCGACAGAGGGAAGGTCGTGGTCTGTATTAGGGGGCGGGCCTTGTCTGCGTACTGGGGGACCCACTGGGCGTAGTATGAAAAGAACCCCACCAGCGTTTTAGGGCTTTTGAGCAGTGCGGGAGGGGAAATTCCATGAGGGCGCGCATACGTTCGGGGTCGGGGCCTATTATCCCATTGCGCACTACGTAGCCCAGGATGGCTAGCCGGTTGGTGCTAAAAACGCACTTGTCCTCGTTGTACGTGAGGTTCAAGGCTTTAGCGGTCTGGAGGAATTTCTGGAGGTTGGTGTCGTGGTCCTGCTGATCGTGGCCGCAGATGGTTACATTGTCGAGATACGGGAACGTGGCCCGCAACCCGTGTTGATCAACCATTCGGTCCATCTCTCGTTGGAAGACCGAGACCCCGTTTGTGACGTCAAATGGGACCCTTAGGAAATGGTATAATTGCCCGTCTGCCTCGAAGGCTGTGTACTTGCGGTCACTTGGGCGGATGGGGAGCTGATGGTAGGCGGACTTGAGGTCCACGGTGGAGAAGACCTTATATTGGGCAATCCGATTGACCATGTCGGATATGCGGGGGAGAGGGTACGCGTCTAGTTGTGTGTACCTGTTGATGGTCTGGCTATAGTCTATGACCATCCTTTGCTTCTCCCCTGTCTTTACTACTACCACCTGTGCTCTCCAGGGACTATTGCTGGCCTGGATTATGCCTTCCTTTAGTAGCCGCTGGACTTCGGACCGAATGAAGGTCCGGTCCTGGGCGCTGTACCGTCTGCTCCTAGTGGCGACGGGTTTGCAATCCGGGGTGAGGTTTGCAAACAAGGACGGGGGTTGCACCTTGAGGGTTGCGAGGCCGCAGATAGTGAGTGGGGGTATTGGGCCGCCGAATTTGAAGGTTAGGCTCTGTAGATTGCACTGGAAGTCTAATCCCAGTAATGTGGGGGCGCAGAGTTGGGGAAGGACGTAGAGCCTGTAGTTTTTGAACTCCCTCCCTTGCACCGTTAGGGTAACTATGCGGAAGCCTTTGATCTGTACGGAGTGGGATCCTGCAGCTAGGGAAATCTTTTGTGCGCTGGGATGGATGGTCAAAGAACAGCGTCTTACCGTGTCGGTGTGGATAAAGCTCTCCGTGCTCCCGGAGTCGACTAGGCATGGTGTCTCGTGCCCGTTTATCAGCACCATTGTCGTCGTCGTCTGGAGTGTCCGGGGCCGAGCTTGGTCCAGCGTCATTGAAGCGAGACGTGGTTGTAGTGGTTGAGCGTCTTCTTCGAACCCCGTGGAGCCGTCGACACTGGGGTCCGTTGTTGCCGTCCAAGATGGTGTCGGGGGTGAACAAGATGGCTGCCCCCATGCATCGCACATGGCTGGGGGGTCACAAGATGGCGGTGGGGGTGGACAAAATGGCCGCCCCCATGCGTCGTACAGGTCTGGGGTGGTCCAAGATGGCGGCGCCCTTCCTCCCCTCTTGGTGGCCGGGACCCAAAATGGCGGCGTCTGCGGGTCGCACATGGGGCGCTGGGGGGGGGTTTGGGGGGCGTTAGAGACGCGCAGGGCTCCCTGTTCTCCCGGGACAGCGGTGGTCGGGACCCAGAGTGGCTGCGCCTGCGGGTCGTACATGGGGCGCTGGGTGGGTTGGGGAGCGTAAACGGCGTGCAGGGCTCCCTGTTGTCCCGGGACAGTGGCGACCTCGCGGGACCGGCACACAGCCGCGAAATGGCCCTTTTTCCCGCAGCTGTTACAGATCGCTGCGCGGGCCAGGCAGCGCTGCCGGGGGTGTTTCGCCTGGCCGCAGAAATAGCTGCGGGCGCCCCCGGTGCGACTTGGCGTTTGGACCGCGCAAGCCTGTGGGGTGTCCGGGGGGGGTGGGTTTGTCGCGACGGGTACGTACGGAGCCCAATGGGCTGCCGCGCGGTCGGGGCCGTAGGCGCGGGTATTTCGCGCGGCCACGTCTAGGGAGGCTGCTAGGGCCCGTGCCTCTGAGAGTCCTAGCGACTCTTTTTCTAGAAGTCTTTGGCGGATTTGGGAGGAGTTCATACCTGCCACAAAAGCGTCGCGCATTAACATGTCCGTGTGTTCATTTGCGTTCACCGACGGGCAGCTGCAGGCTCGTCCCAAAATTAGTAGCGCGGCGTAGAATTCACCTATCGATTCTCCGGGACTTTGCCGTCTCGTTGCGAGTTGATAGCGAGCGTAGATCTGGTTTACTGGGCGGACATAGAGACTTTTTAGTGCTGTGAACGCCGTCTGGAAATCCCCTGCGTCTTCGATGAGAGAGAAAATCTCCGTGCTTAACTTCGAGTGCAGGACCTGTAGTTTTTGGTCTTCTGTGACCCGGCCGGTGGCCGTTCTGAGGTAGACCTCGAAACAAGTCTGCCAGTGCTTGAAAGCTGCTGCCGCGTTCACTGCGTGGGGGCTGATCCACAGGCATTCCGGGATGATCCTGAGCTCCATAGTCCTTTAGTCACGCTTAATAAATTGTAGCGCACAAAGACTCCGAGAGACGAATAGAGTGAAGTCGATGAGGCTTTATTAAGCGTGACTGTTCCCCCGCAGTTCAGTAGTAGACTGCCTGCGGGGGAGGACTCCAGGTACTTATACTCCGCCTTCAGGGCGGAGCTAGAGGTCAACGTCCAACCAGGACCTGGGATCTGTCAGCCAATGACATCATGGCTTCACAGTCCCACATGACCCCTAATGCATACTACCACAACCACGTGAATCGCGTTGAGTTGCCATGTGTTTCTCTGCACTTTGAATGCCGGGAAACACGTGGCTAAACATGTTCGCGAAAGGACTTTGTTCCCATTTGGGTGAATCGCGCCCTGTGTTTAATCTGTTAATTACTGGACTTAACTTTCTCCGGTGAGTTTAATGGGAGATTGATGTACAAGTGCAGCAACTTCATGAAAATCAAAGTGAGAATAAGATGCTACTTGCATGAAGCCAACAACAGAGCTACACAAATCGGTCTACAACTTGCAGTGATTCAGAATTCATGGGGTGCCTCTTCCTCGATACAAATTGCTGACCGATCTGTACATTCGTAACACATATGTTATCATTCACACACTGTTATTTGTTTAGTATCAGTTGGCCCAGTATTGAGATGAAGGACTGGGTAATCTTAGAAGTAGGTAGAGAAGGAAGAGTCAGAAAACATAAAATCAAGTACGCAACAGTTCCACATGCATTCCGTAGTCTGAAATGGTCAAATCCGTATGGAGTTAGTTTTCACTTTGGGAATATGAGACGGAAACTCATTTCAAATGGAAAATTTAGAATTCTGCAGTTCAAAATTTACCATTCCAGGACAACTAGAGATGACAGATAATTGAGCAAGAAATTGGAAACCATTCCAAGAGAAATTGGGACTTAATGACATCGCATCACACCTCAATAAATAGCCAAACAATAGTGGAACTGCCACATGGAAAAGCACTGGATTAGAGGCAATCTCTGCTGATAACTAGTAAATCATCAGTGGACAACTTTCAGTAAAACCTGAGGCATTGAGTACAAGAACAAATGTAGAAAGGCACAGTTTCTCAGCATTGCATTCCTCATATTTTTTAAATATTTAGAGTACCTAATTACTTTTTTTTCCAATTAAGGGGTAACCTAGCGTGGCCAATCCACCTATCCTGCACATCTTTGGGTTTTGGGGGTGAAACCCACGCAGACACGGGGAGAATGTGCAAGCTCCACACGGACAGTGACCCGGGGCCAGGTCCTCAGCGCCATAAGCAGCAGTGCTAACCACTGTGCCATAACATTCCTCATATTGCTGTTCATGAATCAGAAGAGAAAAGAAATGCAGTGGCAGACCTACTCAAGATTAGTGAGCAGCTACAGTTGTTTTTGCCTGAAATAAACAGATCACTCATAATGCTACAACTGTCAACTTTGAAATGGACAGTAATACAAACGACCAACGGTTATCATGGGCGAAATTCTCCCCCAACGGCGGGATGTCCGTCGACTGGCGCCAAAGACGGCGCCAATCAGACGGGCATCGCGCCGGCCCAAAGGTGCGGAATGCTCCGCATCTTTGGCGGCCTAGCCCCAACATTGAGGGGCTAGGCCAACGCCGGAGGGATTTCCGCCCCGCCAGCTGGCGGAAATGGCGTTTGTTGCCCCGCCAGCTGGCGCGGAAATGCGGCGCATGCGCGGGAGCGTCAGCGGCCGCTGTCAGTTTCCCGGCGCATGCGCGGGAGCGTCAGCGGCCGCTGTCAGTTTCCCGCGCATGCGCAGTGGGGAGAGTCTCTTCCGCCTCCGCCATGGTGGAGGCCGTGGCGGAGGCGGAAGGGAAAGAGTGCCCCCACGGCACAGGCCCGCCCGCAGATCGGTGGGCCCCGATCGCGGGCCAGGCCACCGTGGGGGCACCCCACGGGGTCAGATCGCCCCGCGCCCCCCCCAGGACCCCGGAACCCGCCCACGCCGCCTGGTCCCGCCGGTAAATACCAGGTTTGATTTACGCCGGCGGGACAGGCAATTTCTGGGCGGGACTTCGGCCCATCCGGGCCGGAGAATTGAACGGGGGGGTCCCGCCAACCGGTGCGGCCCGATTCCCGCCCCGCCCAATCTCCGGTACCGGAGACTTCGGCGGGGGCGGTATTCACGGCGGCCAACGGCCATTCTCCGACCCGGCGGGGGGTCGGAGAATGACGGCGCATATTTTGACAGCTATAAGCAACCAGTGATTTTAAATATGGACATTGAAGCATCACTACCCCCCCCCAAAAGAAATCTAACACAACAAGGATGGAAATAAGTTTAGCGAATGAGAAGTTAAATGTTTGGCCGGCCGACTAACTCTGAAAATAAATTAAAACGGGCTCCCGCTGAAGATGAAACACTGAGTAATAAACAAGAGGGGAAATCTCTCCCTTCTATGCATGAACATTACTCCACCCGCTGTAAAACCCATTCCATTTTCATCAAACTGTCATTAATGTGCAGCAAAATAATTAAATTAACTAAGGGCAAATTAACCTCAAACATTGCTTGGAATTATTAACCAAAGAATTTCAGGGTCATATATAATAGGGTCCCTGATGGCTCCATGAGTTTACTAATGAGTTTATAACTGTGCACTAGCTTTCAGTGCCTAGTGCACATGGACAGCTAAGCTCTTTTGCTCCTCTACAGCTTCTCGTCTCTTACCATAAAGCATATACTGGGGGATTTGTCTTTCTCACATCCAAAATGGATGACTTCATACTTCTCAACCCTGAACTCAATTTTTCATGTAATCTGTTTTTGTCCCATACATTATTTCCTGCTCACATTCACACTGTGCCTCTTAACTTGGTGTCATTTGTAAACTTGGAGATACAACTCTCTATTTCTTCATCATAGGAATATATATATACACCAGAAAGCTAAAGCCCAGTACACAGGCCTGAAAAACTATTTGTCACCAAAGCCCAAACCGTTATTCATTTCCGGGAGCGGGAGAGAGAGAGCCGGAGTGCAGCTTGGGAGTCCGGAAGGTGATATCTATTCTGAGCGTTCCGGCTGGGCAAAAAAAACAAACTGAAAAGTGACGTCACAGGATAGATGTGACCTGATTGGCTGGTAGGGAATCTGCACTAAATTTTAAAATTAAACATTGTTAAACTAATTAAACATAATTAATTACTTAATCATAATTAAAAGGGGCATCTAAGCCAGAGACCGGAGAGTACTGTATTCAGCATTTACATTTATAGTAGAAATCTAGTGCGAGGAAACAGTAACGTTTTAAAATTTATTTTCTATTTTAATTTATTAATTAGTTAACGCAATGTCAATTAGAGGGGTGCAGTGCTCTGGCTGTGAGATGTGGCAGGTCCGCTACATCTGCAGAAAGTGCACCCAACTGGGGCTCCTCACAGACCGCATGGTTCAGTTGGATCAGCAGTTGGATGCACTTAGGAGCATGCAAGTGGTGGAAAGCGTCATAGATAGCAGTTATATAGATATGGTCACTGTCATGATATTCAAACACACACATCATGATAGACACACCAACAGACAAATCAGAACACACAGCACCACAACCAATGACAGAAAGATATAAAAGCACAGACACGACCCCCGGTGGTCAGTATTAGCTGCAGAGGAGGACCAGGACAGACCTACTACACGACACACTCAGGGAGACAGCACGTGCAGAGTATCCAGAACGAACTGTATTATAAGAGTTAAAATAAAATAGAGTTGTACCACATACAACTGTGTTGGCTCATCTGTGCACCAGAGCACCCAACACCACATGGTACAGGAGTGGATCGATACCTGCCGGCATACCTCAGTGTACACAGACAACCAGCAGTGCCCAGGCAAAATGATAGAGCTCCCGGTTCCGCAGCCGCTCCAGTGCTACGGCGATCTCCGCGAAAACTGGCGGCGATTCCGGCAAGTGTTCGAATTGTTCCTGGTGGCAGCTGAACCCCAAGACCTGGATGATAGCGAAAAAATTGAATTTCTCCTCACCATCGCCGGTGCAAGGGCAAGAGAAATATTCACAAGGTTCAGGTTCTTCAGGAGGCAGCAAAGGTACGATTAACAGGCAGTCCTGGACAAATTCTCCAAGTACTGTGAAGAAAACGCAATCCAATCGGCAAGTAAAGGTAAGAAAAGCGGCAGTACTCACCTCGTGGCTGGGATCCCGGAGCCCGAATTCCCAGAGGCCGAAATCCCGGCCTGAGAGAGGGCTGGGTCGAGGTCGGCGGCCATCTTGCTAAAGGTATCACGCTAGCACAGTTGCGCGAGCAGTGCGCAGAACCGGAAGTTTTGTTTGCGCATGCGCGAGATGCTGCGCATGCGTAGTCAAGAAAACGGCCATTGGTAAAGGAACAGCGATCTGAGCATGCGCAGTCGCTTCCTACGTGCTACATACCGAGCGTCAGGATGTCAGAGGCCCCAGACTGCACCAATTTAAAGGGGAAACGTCCCAAATCCAATTTAAAAGGGAAACGTCCCAAATCAAAAAAACAAAAATCTGTTAAAGCTGTAAAACAACCTTCCCTCACCTGGAATGACAGCACATTGCCACAAATTGACCCAGGAGATGAATTTGACCTCCGAAGAACCCTCCGACAAGCAGTTACCTACGCACAAGCCGATGATTCCGACCTCGAATACTTCGATGACGATCTTTACAGTGTTTCCGGACCTCGCGAGCCCAATGATAGCTCCGTGGTCCTATACGACTATGACTCGGACGAACCTTTCGTGTTGCACATTGGCGGCCCCCACATTGAATCCGACGCAGATGCGGATTCATTTTTCGGATTTGAGGATCTTCAATCCAGCAGATATGACGTCCCAACTTATCAGTACCGGATGATGCTGCAGCCTGACATTAACAGACAGGGAGCGGTGCAAGCACACGGGGAGCGCCCTGCTGCCACACAGAGCGTGGTCCACGTCCCGCTCAACGTTCCCGACTCTATGAAAGAAGACATGCAAGACTCCAGAGCGCAGTCCTCGCATGAACCAGAAGTGACTCCAGTGTCACAAGCCTCCACAGCAAGCTCGTGGACAGACTCCACAATTGCAGAAATGCAAGACTCCAGAGCGCAGTCCTTGCATGGACAAGAAGTGACTCCAGTGTCACAAGCCTCCACAGAGAGCTCGTGGACAGCCTCCACGATAGAAGCAACGCAAGACTCCAGAGCGCAGTCCTTGCACGGACAAGAAGTGACTCCAGTGTCACAAGCCTCCACAGAGAGCTCGTGGACAGCCTCCACGATAGAAGCAACGCAAGACTCCAGAGCGCAGTCCTTGCACGAACAAGAAGTGACTCCAGTGTCACAAGCCTCCACAGAGAGCTCGTGGACAGCCTCCACGATAGAAGCAACGCAAGACTCCAATGTGCAGTCCTTGCAGGAACAAGACCATGAGGGTCTCGCAACCTCTCCTGACCAACCAGCGGCAGACGATGCAAGTCTGCCATGCTCACGTGAACAGCAAGAAGGCTATAACAGCCTACCATGCTCCACTACACAGCAGCATGACCATGACGGTCTCTCATGCTACAATGAAGGGCACAGCGCTGAAGACTGTTCAAGCCCAACTGAAGACAAGCCAAAGGAATCGCCTCGTCCAAGCCCGAAGAAAAAAGGTTTATGCGCTGACCTTCAGGATCATTATAGCCGAACAGAGATTAATAATGCTGCACGGCCACAGAAGGATGCTGAGGATTTGCTAAAGAAATTAATTGAATGTTTAACTTGCAAGGAGCAGACTGAGAATTGCCAGTGTTTTAGTACGGATCGAAAAAATGGACAAGACATTGATCCTCAGGTAATGGAAATAACACAACCTGAATCATATCTACAGCAGGGACAAATGTCTCCCTTCAACACAACGCCGCAAAGTCCCAACTTCGGAGACCAGCAGTTAGTCAGTAATGACTCTTCAAACCTTGAGGGGAACATTAATTGCATTGAACCTATACACACTCCACTGATAAATGAGCAGAACATTGGAGCAAGAATCCTGAGGACACCGACATCGAGTAGCCAGATAACGAATTTAAAACCCGCAGCAGTTTCAAGTGAACCAAGTGTGCTTTCCACTAATGGTGAAGATGCAGATAAGGTCGACCCGATTATCCATTGTACCACACTAACCCCAGTGATTAAGCAGTTATGTATGGGGAGTATAATGTGGGCAATTGAGAACAGTAAAAGAGAGACTGTGACCATGCCAGTCCCAGCAAAATCAGACCCAGAGACCATGAAGGCATGTACATTAGACAAAGATACATATGAGGTACCTGAGAAGAAAAGTGAAACGGAATGTTCTTTGGAAAATAGTACAATGTCGATAGAAACATTGGATCCTATATTCGAGACCATACATATGGGAGAATTTGGGGGTAATAAACAAGGTTCTGCAATGTCTGGGGGAAGATTTAAAATTCCAAAGAAGAAAAGCCCAAATGAAGGACAACGGCAAGACAATGACAGTCCACCGACATGGTGTGCACCACCAGATGAAAGCTCTGACAATTTACCCAACCCTAGTGAACAGCAAGCTGCTAATGAGGATCTATCCACGGGATGTGAGACGAGTGACGACAGCATCCCACTTCCCATGCAAAAGGTGCAAGGTGACAGACCTCACCTAGTGCGTACCGAGGCACTCGACGATCACGGTGGGACCACTGACGACTGCGGTGGCGGCGCACCGCTTCCACCCTCGATGGCTCGAGCCTCTCCACTGGTTGGTGCATTCCTGCATGTTCCGACTCCAGAAGTGCAGCTTCAGGGAATCTCGGCTGCCTCCAGTGAACCTGTTGGGACTCCGGACGGGGGGCATCGACGGAAGGCAGACCGGACTTCAGATGGGGAGCAGCCAAGTGCCGACTCTGATTTGCGCACGCCAGACCTTGCTCCGGACGGGCGGTGTCGCGGCCTCGGTGATGGCACGCTCAGGGTGACGGCGGATGCCACGGCGACAGGGAATGGATCGCGTGGCAGTCCCACTGGGTCAGCAGTGGCAACCAGCACCGGCGGTCCAAGATGGACACACCAATTTGTGCCATCGCCAGACGTTGATGCGAGCAACAATTCTCTCTCCAAGGCGACATGCTTCGACGTTTCTCTGCGGAGTCGCCCTTCCGGCACAGCAGGTGGCCGGAACCAGCGTGCACGGTCTCGGCCAACTTCCACATCTGGCACAGTCATCGCCTTGCATGATATTAGTGATGGTGCTACTTCGATGGCAACGACCCATCGGCTACAAGATGCCGTCCACCACAAACATAAAAAGAAAAAAGACTCCACCTTGTTCCTGGCATGCAGGGCGGATGGATTGGTGCGTAGGCGCAATCAGCGAGCTTTGCGCCGCCTTCCACGCTCGCAACTGAACCGTACGCACACGCCGGATCCTCCACTGGTTCCCAAGGATGACTTCGTGGAGATGCCACGGATCATGCCCCTTCCATCGCCACCAGAATCAAACCACAGCCAAGGCACCACTAACAAAGATGTTGAATGTTATATTTGCACGAATGAAAAAACCAAGCACTGCACGAAGTACAACAAATGGTAAAGTAGAGACTTCGGCAACAGCATCACCTCCAACAGTCCAAGGTGAACCAGTGTGACCCCAAATCTCCACAGCTGAACCGGCTTGAGGACCAGCCCATTCTTGAGGCGGTCACCCATTAGACTGGACTTATAACGCTGTTCATACGTTCAAAAAGTCAAACACTTCTGTATTATAACCTGTTGTTGTTTATTGTTCCAGATATCGTCTGACCGGACCAATGTTCAAGTTTTTTTTTTCTCTCGCATCCATGTTTTGTTATGGTACAACCTTGTTAGTGTGACGCACCCGACATCGCCCCATGTAAATAGTTACGTCATATACACACGCTGTACACAACACACACACACACTCTTAGATGCACTCACGACACAATTATATTTATAACCACGTAGGCACATATCTTTGTAAAAAGGGGGGATGTCATGATATTCAAACACACACATCATGATAGACACACCAACAGACAAATCAGAACACACCACCACAACCAATGACAGAAAGATATAAAAGCACAGACACGACCCCCGGTGGTCAGTATTAGCTGCAGAGGAGGACCAGGACAGACCTACTACACGACACACTCAGGGAGACAGCACGTGCAGAGTATCCAGAACGAACTGTATTATAAGAGTTAAAATAAAATAGAGTTGTACCACATACAACTGTGTTGGCTCATCTGTGCACCAGAGCACCCAACACCACAGTCACACCCAAGGTGCAGGCAAAGAGATGGGTGACCACCAGAAGGGGCAGGCAGTCAGTGCAGGAATCCCTGTGATTGTCCCCCTCTCTAACAGGTATACCATTTTGGATACTGTTGGGGAGAAATAGCCGATCAGGGGAAAACAGCAGCAGCCAGAGCAGTGGCACCACGGCTGGCTCTGATGTTCAGCAGGGAGGGTCAAAGCGCAGAAGAGCAGTAGTCATAGGGGACTCTATAGTCAGGGGCACAGATAGGCGCTTCTGTGGGTGTGAAAGAGACTCCAGGATGGTATGTTGCCTCCCTGGTGCCAGGATCCAGGATGCCTTACAACGGGTAGCGGGCATCTTGAAGGGAGAGGGCAAACAGGCAGAGGTTGTGTTACGTATTGGTACTAACGATATAGGCAGGAAGGGGGGTGAGGTCCTGCAGCAGGAGTTCAGGGAGCTAGGCAGAAAGTTAAAAGACAGGACCTCTGGGGTTGTAATCTCGGGATTACTCCCTGTGCCATGTGCCAGTGAGGCTAGAAATAGGAAGATAGAGCAGCTAAACACGTGGCGAAACAGCTGGTGTAGAAGGGAGGGTTTCAGTTATCTGGACCACTGGGAGCTCTTCCGGGGCAGGTGTGGCCTGTATAAGAAGGACAGGTTCCATCTAAACCGGAGAGGCATAAATTTCCTGGCCACGAGGTTTGCTAGTGTCACACGGGAGGGTTTAAACTAGTATGGCAGGGGTGTGGGTACCGGAGCAATAGGTCGGAAGGTGAACAAATTGAGGGAGAACTAGGGAATAGGGCCAGTATGGCTCTGAGGAAGAGCAGACAGGGGGATGTTGCTGGATTAGCACAGGGCTAAATCGCTGGCTTTGAAAGCAAACCAAGGCAGGCCAGCTGCACGGTTCAATTCCCGTACCAGCCTCCCCGAAAAGGCGCTGGAATGTGGCGACTAGGGGCTTTTCACAGTAACTTCATTTGAACCCTACTTGTGACAACAAGCGATTTTCATTTCATTTTTCATTTCGAAACAGCGGGACTGGTGGCCTGAAGAGCATATGTTTT
The DNA here is from genome assembly GCF_047496885.1 of Scyliorhinus torazame. NCBI lineage: Eukaryota > Metazoa > Chordata > Chondrichthyes > Carcharhiniformes > Scyliorhinidae > Scyliorhinus > Scyliorhinus torazame. Next base: position 254,805,337 of record NC_092713.1, on the reverse strand, counting down.
AATGCAAGAAGTATAACAGGTAAGGCAGATGAACTTAAGAGCTTGGATTAGTACTTGGAACTATGATGTTGTTGCCATTACAGAGACCTGGTTGAGGGAAGGGCAGGATTGGCAGCTAAACGTTCCAGGATTTAGATGTTTCAGGCGGGATAGAGGGGGATGTAAAAGGGGAGGCGGAGTTGTGCTACTGGTTAGGGAGAGCATCACAGCTGTACTGTGGGAGGACACCTCAGAGGGCAGTGAGGCTATATGGGTAGAGATCAGGAATAAGAAAGGTGCAGTCACAATGTTGGGGTTTACGACAGGCCTCCCAACAGCCAGCGAGAGACAGAGGAGCAGATAGGTAGACAGATTTTGGAAAGGAGTAAAAGCAACAGGGTTGTGGTGATGGGAGACGTTAACTTCCCCAATATTGACTGGGACTCACTTAGTGCCAGGGGCTTAGATGGGGCAGAGTTTGTAAGGAGCATCCAGGAGGGCTTCTGAAAATAATATGTAGATAGTCCAACTGGGGAAGGGTTTGCACTGGACCTGGTATTGGGGAATGAGCCCGGCCAGGTGGTAGAAGTATCAGTAGGGGAGCATTTCGGGAACAGTGACCACAATTCAGTAATTTTTAAAGTGTTGGTGGACAAGGATAAGAGTGGACCTAAGGGGAATGTGCTAAATTGGGGGAAGGCTAACTATAACAATATTAGGCGGGAACTGAAGAACCGAGATTGGGGGCGGATGTTTGAGGGTAAATCAACATCTGACATGTGGAGGCTTTCAAATATCAGTTGAAAGGAATTCAGGAACGGCATGTTCCTGTGAGGAAGAAGGATAAATATGGCAAATTTCAGGAACCTTGGATAATGAGAGATATTGTAGGTCTCGATATAAAAAAAAAAGGAGGCATTTGTCAGGGCTAGAAGGCTGGGAGCAGCCAAAGCCTGTGTGGGATATAAGGAAAGAAGGAAGGAACTTAAGCAAGGAGTCAGGAAGGCTAAAAGGGGTCATGAAAAGTCATTGGCAAATCGGGTTAAGGAAAATCCCACGGCTTTTTACATGTACATAAAAAGCAAGAGGGTAGCCAGGGAAAGGGTTGGCCCACTGAAAGACAGGGGAGGGAATCTATGTGTGGAGCCAGAGGAAATGGGCAAGGTACTAAATGAATACTTTGCATCAGTATTCACCAAAGAGAAGGAATTGGTGGATGTTGAGTCTGGAGAAGGGTGTGTAGATAGCCTGGGTCACATTGAGATCCAAAAAGATGAGGTGTTGGGCATCTTAAAAAATATTAGGTGGATAAGTCCCCAGGGCCTGATGGGATCTACCCCAGAATACTGAAGGAGACAAGAGAGGAAATTGCTGAGGCCTTGACAGAAATCTTTGGATCCTCACTGTCTCCAGGTGATGTACCGAGGACTGGAGAATAGCCAATGTTGTTCCTTTGTTTAAGAAGGGTAGCAAGGATAATCCAGGGAACTATAGGCCGGTGAGCCTTACGTCAATGGTAGGGAAATTACTGGAGAGACTTCTTCAAGACAGGATCTGCTCCCAGTTGGAAGCAAGTGGACGTATTAGTGAGAGGCAGCACGGTTTTGTGAAGGGGAGGTCGTGTCTCACTAACTTGATAGAGTTTTTCGAGGAGGTCACAAAGATGATTGATGCAGGTAGGGCAGTGGATGTTGTCTCTATGGATTTCAGTAAGGCCTTTGACAAGGTCCCTCATGGCAGACTGGTACAAAAGGTGAAGTCACATGGGATCAGAGGTGAGCTGGCAAGATGGATACAGAACTGGCTAGGTCATAGAAGGCTGAGAGTAGCAAGGAAGGGTACTTTTCTGATTGGAGGGCTGTGACTAGTGGTGTTCCGCAAGGATCAGTGCTGGGACCTTTGCTGTTCGTAGTATACATAAATGATTTGGAGGAAAATGTAACTGGTCTGATTAGTAAGTTTGCGGACAACACAAAGGCTGGTGGAATTGCGACAGCGATGAGGACTATCAGAGGATACAGCAGGATTTAGATCATTTGGAGACTAGGGCGGAGAGATGGCAGATGGAGTTTAATCCGGACAAATGTGAGGTAATGCATTTTGGAAGGTCTAATACAGGTAGGGAATATACAGTGAATGGTAGAACCCTCAAGAGTATTGACAGTCAGAGAGGTCTAGGTGTACAGGTCCACAGGTTACTGCAAGGGGCAACACAGATGGAGAAGGTAGTCAAGAAGGCATATGGCATGCTTGCCTTCATTGGCCGGGGCATTGAGTATAAAAATTGGCAAGTCATGTTGCAGCTGTATAGAACCTTAGTTAGGCCACACTTGGAGTATAGTGTTCAATTCTGGTCGCCACACTACCAGAAGGATGTGCAGGCTTTAGAGAGGTGCAGAAGAGATTTACCAGAATGTTGCCTGGTATGGAGGGCATTAGCTATGAGGAGAGGTTGAATAAACTTGGTTTGTTCTCACTGGAACGAAGGAGGTTGAGGGGCGACCTGATAGAGGTCTACAAAATTATGAGGGGCATAGACAGACTGGATAGTCAGAGACTTTTTCCCAGGGTAGAGGAGTCAATTACACAGAGGGTAGTGGGTGCCTGGAACTCGCTGCCGGAGGAGGTGGTGGAAGCAGAGACGATAGTGACGTTTAAGGGGCATCTTGACAAATACATGAATGGGATGGAAATAGAGGGATACGGACTCCGGAAGTGTGGAAGATTTTAGTTTAGACGGGCAGCATGGTCGGCGCAGGCTTGGAGGGTTGAAGGGCCTGTTCCTGTGCTGTACTTTTCTTTGTTCTTTGTTCTTTGTTTGTTATTCCTACTCCCAGCCAATTACCAACCCAAGTCATTGGTTAACTTCAATTCCATGCACTCCCAGCTTTAAAGATTTGCTGGAGAACCTTATCAATCGCCTCAGAAGTCCAAATTTAGAACACTCATGCACGCTGTCATTTCCACCATGCTAGTGATTCCCTCAAAAAGCTCGACTCCACAGTTCACAATACCCTCAGCTTATGCATGGTTGCATTGTGGTTACAATCAGATCAACCATGATCTTATTGAATGGAGGAGCAGGATCGAGGGCTTGGGTGGCTTACTCCTGCTCCTAATTTGTATGTGCACACATACCCCTTTACTCCCATATCACATTTCTACCTCAATTCAAAAGGCATTTGTTCCCAGCCCTGAGTTCACAAGCCAACATCCGCAGCCCCCCCCACCCCTCAAAGGTTCAGAAGATACTTTGCTACTTGGTGCATAATACATTTCCGCCTAGTTTTTAAAACTAATTCAAGGGATGTGGGTGTCGCTGGATACTTTATTTTTCAATATTTAAAAGAGAGGCAAAAATAGACATTGGACCACTGGAAAATGAGGCTGGAGAAGTAGTAATAGGAAACAAAGAAATGGCAGAGGAACTGAATAGTTACTTTGCATCAGCCTTCACGGTGGAAGACACCAGTTGGATACCAGAATTTTAGGAGAATATGGGGTCAGAGGTGAGTGTACTGGCCATCACTAAAGAGAAGGCTCTGGGGAAACTGAAAGGTTTGAAGGTGAATAAATCACCTGGACCAGATGGACTGCACCCCAGGGTTCTGAAGTATATAGCTGAGGAGATTGTGGAGGCATTGGTGGTGATCTTTCAGGAATCACTGGAGGCAGAGAGTGTCTCACAGGACTGGAAAATGGCTGATGTAATACCCCTGCTTAAGAAGGGAGGGAGGCAGAAGATGGGAAATTATAGGCCAGTTACCCTGACTTCTGTCATTGGTAAGATTTTAGAGTCCATTAATAAAGATGAGATTGCAGAGTACTTGGAAGCACATGATAAAATAAGACTGAATCAGCACGGCTTTGTCAAGGGGAGGTCACGTCTGACAAATCTGTTAGAATTCTTTGAGGAGGTAATAAGGACGTTAGACAAGGAGAACCAGCGGATATGATCTATTTAGATTTCCAGAAGGCCTTTGACAAGGTGCCATATAGGAGGCAGTTGAATAAGTTAAGAGTCCATGGTGTTCAGGGTAAGATACTGGTATGGATAGAGGATTGGCTGACTGGCAGAAGGCAGAGAGTGGGGGTAAAGGGGTCTTTTTCAGGATGGCAGCCGGTGACTAGTGGTGGGCCTCAGGGGATGGTTTTGGGACCACAACTTTTCACAATATACATTAATGATCTGGAAGAAAGAACTGAAGGCATTGTTGCTAAGTTTGCAAATGATACAAAGATATGCAGAGGGACAGGTAGTATTGAGGAAGCATGGGGGCTTCAGAAGGACTTGGACAGGCCAGGAGAGTGGGCAAAGAAGTGGCAGATGAAATACATGTGGAAATGTAGGAGGTTATGTACCTTGGTAAGAAGAATGGAGGCATTGACTATTTTCTAAATGGAAAAAGGCTTAGGGAATCAGAAGCACAAAGGGACTTAGGAGTCCTAGTTCAAGGTTCTCTTAATTAACATGCAAGTTCAGTTGGCAATTAGGAAGGCAAATGCAATGTTAGCATTTGGAGTATTGTGAACAGTTTTGGGCCCCGTATCTAGGGAACCATGTGCTGGCCTAGGAAAGGGTCCAGAGGAGGTTCATAAGAAAGTTCCCTGGAATGAAGAGCTTGCTGTATGTGGAGCGGTTGAGGACTCTGGGTGTGTACTTGTTGGAGTCTAGAAGGATGAGGGGGGATCTTATTGAAACTTACAGGATACTGAGAGGCCTAGATAGAGCAGACATGGAGAAGATGTTTTCACTAGTAGGAAAAACTAGAACCAGAGGGCTCAATCTCAGATTGAAGGGACCATCCTTTAAAACTGAGATGAGGATGAATTTCTTCAGCCAGTGGGTGGTGAATCTGTGGAACTCTTTGCCGCAGAAGGTTGTGGAGGCAAAATCACTGAGCGTCTTTAAGACAGAGATGGATAGGTTCTTGATTAATAAGGGGATCCGAGGTTATGGGGAGAAGGCAGGAGAATGGGGATCAGAAACATATCAGCCAGAATTGAATGGTGGAGCAGACCCAATGGGCTGGATGGCCTAATTCTACTCCTATATCGTATGGTCTTATAGTTTAGAATGTATTGCCCATCCCTAATTGTCCTTGAGAAGGTGGGTGGTGAGCTGCCTTCTTCAACCACTGCAGATCTTGTGGGGTAGGTACACTCATAGTGCTATTAGGGAGGGAGTTCCAGGATTTTGAGCCAGTGACGGTGAAGGAACTGTGACAATTGGAAATTTTAGGAATCTTGGCTTCTAAATTTTAGGACAATCTTAAGGGTTAAAAGCCTGGGGTTAGTGTGTATGCAATGGATCATGTTTTTTAAAAAAAGGAGAGCTGTGTTCTGCAGGGTTGTTTTAGCAGCCAGCATATAAAATTGACCAAGGAAAATATTTTTCAGTCTGGGCTAATGCATAGTGTTTGCCTGGGAAACACCCTGGGGGAGTTAATGTACTTGTAGTCCCTGGAACAGTTAATGGGCGTATTCTGCCCCCCCCCCCCCCCCCCCCCCCCCACGGGTGGGAGAATCGCCCGGGCACCGCGCGAATCGCGCCACGGCACCCTGACCCCATACGCGATTCTCCCACCCCCCCCCCGAAACCAGCGCCACGCGAATCGCGCCGGGCCGCTTGGAGAATCATCACAAACGGCAAGCGGCGATTCTCCGGCCCGGATGGGCCGAGTGGCCTCTCTGACATGACAGGGTCCCGCCGGCGCCGTCCACCCCTGGTCGTTGCCGGCGGGAACTCTGCGGGAATGCTCGGGGGGCGGCCTGTGGGGGGGGGGCTCCTTCACCGGGGGGGGGCCACCGATAGGCAGCCCGGCCGCTCCCCCCCCCGTGCCTGCATTCCACCGCGGCCGGCCCCTGAACACCCACGGCATATTGCGTCGGGGCCGGCGCGCGTAAGAAGTTCCCCGCGCAGGCGCAGGATGCCGCGGCCCAACTGCGCATGCGCAGGATTGAGCTGCGTGAACAGAGGCTGGAGCGGCGTGAATAGGATGTGCCTGGGCCCTGTTCGCGCCGTCGTGAAACGCCATCGCGTTCACGACGGCGCGAACACTTGGCCGCCATATCGGAGAATCGCCCCCAATTTGTCTCTTTAGCTTGGGGAGATGAGGTCAATGCTGTGTCAAGACAAGGAATGCAGAGAGACATTTTGAGAAGCTGTGGTGAGAGACAGGGGGCGGGATTCTCCCCTACCCGGCGGGGCGGGGGGTACCGACGTGATGCAGTGGCGGGAACCACTCCGGCGTCGGGCCATCCCAACCGCACCTTTAGGGGCCAAGCCCTCACCTTGAGGGGCGAGGCCCGCGCCAGAGCAGTTTCCGCTTGACCGGCTGGCGGGAAAGGCCTTTGGAGCCACGCCAGCCGGGCGGGCAGCTCTTCGCCGGGCAACGCGGGTCCGCGCATGCGCGGGAGTGTCAGCGGCTGATGACGTCATCCTCCTCATGCATGGCAGAGGGGGTTTCCTCCACCTCCGCCATAGTGAAGACCATGGTGAAGGCGGAAGAAAAAGAGTGCCCCCACGGCGCAGGCCTGCCCGCCGATCGGTGGGCCTCGATCGCGGGCCAGGACACTGTGGGGGCACCCCCCCGGGGCCAGATCGCCCCACGCCCCCCCCCCCAGGACCCCGGAGCTCGCCCGCGCCGCCTTGTCCCGCCGTTCAAAAGGTGGTTTAATCCACGCTGGCGGGACAGGCATTCCAGCAGCCGGACTTCGGCCCATGGCGGGCCGGAGAATCGGCGGGGGTGGGCCCACCGACTGGCGCGGCGCGATTCCCGCCCCCGCCGAATCTCTGGTGGTGGAGACTTCGGGACACGGCGGGGGCGGGATTCACGCCCGCCCCCGCCGATTCTCCGACCGCACCCGCCCAGGGTTTTGGAGAAAAGGCTTTTGGAAGTGAAAGTCTGATCAGGTAACCCTTGTGTTTTTTAGACCATTTAAAAAGGCAGGTTTCTTTCCCAATAGGATAGGGGAAAAAAGAGAAATAATATTTTAAAAGCAGAGCGTTCATGTCTGAAGACAAGGAAGAGGCTGAAACAACAGAGTTGAAGCAGCTATTTGAAGACGTTCAGCCAGAGTCTGAAGAGGCTCTGACAAGAATCACAGAATCACAGAAAAATACTGTGCAGAAAAGGCCCTTCGGCCCATCGAGTCTGCACCGCCGCATGAAAATCACTTGAAATGCCAATCCTAATCCCATTTGCCAGCACTTGGCCCATTGCCTCGAATGTTAAGACGTGCCAAGTGCTCATCCAGATACATTTTAAAGGATGTGAGGCAACCCGCCTCTACCACCCTCCCAGGCAGTGCGTTCCAGACTGTCACCACCCTCTGGGTAAAAATGCTTTCCCTCACATCCCCCGTGCACCTCCCGCTCTTCACCTTGAACTTGTGTCCCCATATAACTGACCCTTCAACTAAGGGGAACAGCTGTTCCCTGTCCACGCCCCTCATAATCTTGTACACCTCGATCTGGCCTCCCTTCAGTCTTCTCTGCTCCAGCGAAAACAACCCAAGCCAGGATCTGTTCTGCACTGCAAGTATTACTCTATGGATTGCTAACTTTAAGCTGGATTAAAGGCTGTAAATTTATTTTCTTGTTGTTTAATGAGAAATTGTATAGTTGTATTCAGGGGTAAATGCAAGCTGTTCTTTTTCAGGTGTGAACTTTAATATAGTATTTATAATAAAGTTTTGTTTTAAAAATAACCAAGCCCTATTTCTTCCTGCAATCTCTCCTGGAGCAAATCTTTCGTTCCGCACAGTCTTCCAAATAAACTAAAATATTGGGGTTTCGGTCCTGTCTCCCAGCCACTGTTGCGGTTTGGTCTGGGATCATAATAAAATGACCATTTTCACATTAGGATTGTGAAAGGCTTGAAGGGGAACCTCCAGGTGGTTGCGTTCCCATGCGTGGTGTTACCTTCTAGATGGTAGTGGTCACATGTTTGGAAGGTGCTGTCTCAGGAGTCTTGGTGAGTTCCTGCAGTGCATCTATTAGATGGTACACACTACTGCCACTGTGCATCGATGGTGGAGGGAGTGAATGTTTGTGGAGGGGGGGCCAATCAAGTGGGCTGCCTAATCCTGGATGGTGTTGAGTTTTCTGAGTGTTGTTAGAGATGCACTCATCAATTCAAGTGGAGAGTATTCCATCACATCCTTGACTTGTGCCTTGTAAATGGTGGACAGGCTTTGGGGAGTCAGGAGGTGAGTTACTAGCCACAGGATTCCTAGCCTCTGACTGCTCTTGTAGCCACAGTATTTATATGGTCAGTCCAGTTCAGTTTCTGGTCCATGGTAACCCTCAGGATGTTGATCGTGGGGGATTCAGTGATGGTAATACTATTGAATGTCAAGGGTGATGGATTGATTCTACCATATTGGAGATGGGCATTGCCTGGCACTTGTGTGGTGTGAATATTATTTGCCACTTGTCAGCCCAAGCCTGGATATTATCCAGGTCTTGCTGAATTTGGACATGGACTGCTTCAGTACCTGAGGAGTTGCAAATGGTGCTGAACATAGTGAAATGATCAACAAACACCCTGGGCGGGATTCTCCGAGCCTCCGCGCCGAAATTGTGATCAACGCGGGGGCGGAGAATGGGTGTCAAACCTGAAATCCGGCCCGACGCCTCTCCCACGACACTGAATTCCCGATGGCGTGGTTCTAACCACATTTTGCTTGTCGGGAACGGCCAATGGCAGCTGCGGAGTCAGTCTGCGGCCGCCCTGGTGGGGAGCGTGGGGATCCTTCACCGAGGGGGGCTTCACGGACGACCAGGCTATCGATCGGGGGCTACCCATCCGCGGGCGCGCAAGATCTTGGGGAGCCTATTTTTTTGGTGCCAGTCCGTGGTGTACGTCCGCCATGTCGCGCGGGGTGGCCGCCGCAGGCCGCCGCCGTGTGCATGCGCAGACCCCCGACCGGATGTGCAGGGCCCCGCATCGGCAGCCGTAGCTGCGAGGACTACTCCGGGGCCCTGCTAGCACCCTTCAGGTAGGAGAATCACTCTGGACTTTCTTCAGGAAAATCCAGAGTGATTTGCCAGCATTTTGACGCTGGCGTGGGGACATAGCCCCATTATTGGAGAATCCCGCCGCCTGTCTTCTGACCTTATAATGTAAGGAAGGTCATTGATAAAGTAGTGAAGATGGTTGGGCCCAGGACACTACCTTGATGAGCTTCTGTAAGTGATGTTCTGGAACTGAGTTGGTTGACCTCCAAACAACCACAACCATCTTCCCTTGTGCTAAATACAACTCCAATCAGCGGAGAATTCTCCCCCTGATTCCCACTGACACCAGTTTTGCTAGGGTTCCTTGATGCCATACTCAATCAAGTGCTGCTTTGATGTCAGGAGTGGCACAGTGGCGCAGTGGATAGCCCTGCTGCCTCACGGCGCCGAGGTCCCAGGTTCGATCCCGGCTCTGGGTCACTGTCCGTGTGGAGTTTGTACATTCTCCCCGTGTTTGCGTGGGTTTCACCCCCACAACCCAAAGATGTGCAGGGTAGGTGGATTGGCCACGCTAAATTGCCCCTTAATTAGCAAAAATGAATTGGGTACTCCCCCCCCCCCCCAGGCCGCCCCTGACCGTTCCCGCAGAGTTCCCGCCGGCATCTATCAGGGGTGAACGGCAACGGCGGTGATTCCAGCGGCCCGCGGCCCACGCCATGACAAACGCGCCGGTGCAATTGCCGCTGATTCTCCGCACCTTGGAGAATCGCGCGCCGGTGCCGGGGCATCATGGCGCAGTTGCGGCGATTCTCTGGCGCGGGGCTCGGAGAATCGCCCCCTATGTTTTTCCCTCTTGTTGATGACCTCGCCACCAGCTGCAGTTCCAGTCTAGTAGCAATGTCCCTTAGGACCTGGCCAACTCGGTCAGTATTGGTCCCACTGGGCACTGTTGGTGATGGACCTTGAAGTCTCTCCCATCTAGATTACATTCTGAACTCTTGCCATCCTCAGTGCTTCCTCCAAGTGGCATTCAACATGGAGAAGTACTGATTCATCCTCAGTGCATGGTAATCAGCAGGAGGTTTCCTTGCTCATGTTTGACCTGGTAGTATGAGATCTAATGGGGTCCGGAAACATTGGTGGGGACTTCCAGGCCCCCCCCCCCGACTGTGTACCATTGTACCACCACGGCTAACAAGAACACTCTTCTACCAGCTCACTAAATCCTCTTTTCTTCCTCCAAAGTTGCAATACATTGCCCCTATGTAGCTCAGAAGGAATTCCTCTCTGCCCAGTATGCAAGACATTCCAATCCCTCCGCTGATCACAAACTCTTGCTCCTTACTTTCACAAACACTTCACCCCTGCCTTGATTCACAAGCTATTTTGAATCATTCTTCAAATTCTTATAGACTCTTTACTCCTTCCTTAACACATAGAAGAAATGAAATATCCTCTCCTGAGAGGCATTTGGAAGTGGTGGGGGGCAGTTAATTGGGTGGTGGGTAGGGTCCCTACCATCTTCCCTCCTCTGTCCCAATTGAATCCAGGGCAGAATGGCTCATGGACATCTCTCCTGCTCTGCCACCAATTAAGGCCCTTAAGGGGTCCTTATCCCACCACTGTTGGTATTCAATCAGTGAAGGTCAAGGGAGTCACTGGGAGGGAACCCATTTCGGGCTCTCAGGGGCTTCCTCATTCAAAGGCACATGGTGCCTGATCGAGAAATCTGGCATCGGGAATGGGGAGTCTACTCAGAGCCACTCTTCCTCCCCACAATCCTCCACCCCTCCCTTCCTCCCCACAACCCTCCACCCCTCCCTTCCTCCCCACAACCCTCCACCCCTCCCTTCCTCCCCACAACCCTCCACCCCTCCCTTTTTCCCCACAATGCCTCACCCCTCCCTTCCTCCCCACAACCCTCCACCCCTCCCTTCCTCCCCACAACCCTTCACCCCTCCCTCACTCATCTTTGGCCTGGGTTCCTTCGTGATCATGGGCCTCTGGTGGGTGCATTTCTGGCAGCAGCCACCATTCCTGCAATTTCACATTCCACAATTTAGCTTGTTTTTTTCTGGGATAACTGAAACTCAGTGGTCTCACCTATGACAAGAAAAGCAGCAGAGCAACAACTTATGATAGCTGCAACCACGGTCAATATTCCTTCAGCTGGATTATTAACAGGGGGGAGGTGATAAGGAGAGAAAGATTCTGAGGGTAGGTGAAGGGAGGGTGGTGAGGCAAAGTTCTGGATAAATGGTCTGAGGAAGTTTTACTGTTTTCCATTTTCCAACACTTTGAAGCGAACAAAATGTTCAGCGTTAACTACAGCGAGAGACCAGAGAAGGCTTGGGGAACACAAAAGAAAAGCAAATCCAGGGAGAAGGCTCAGCCAGACCAGGGATTGTCACCAAGTTTGGTCTGGTCTGCCCCCATGTCACTGGAGTCTGAACAATGACCAAAACCTTTTAATCGTGGTTTACACATAGTTGGGAAGCTGTAGATTGAAAAAAACGTTTTAAACATTACCTGAGGTAGCAAAGGAAAATTCTCCATTAAATTAAAGAAATACAGCAGAGAAACTAAGGCATCTTAATATTAATCTCAGTTAAATTTTAGTCAAGATTTTCCTGTCCTATCACAAAACACTATTGATTTTCACATTGCTTTTTAGTCACTCAAATTAAACTGCGATGTTCTATTCTTCCGACAGCAGGTAACGAGAAAGTAATGCAAGCTTCTTTTGAACATTTATAGGCCAGAAAATACCTACTGGCTTTCCATCCAATCCAAGAGGGCCCTAGAATCCAAAACCAAAACAAAAGTTTAGAATCACAGAATGTTTTAATGAGCAGAAACATATCAGCGTGGCTGTGTACATAAGGCGCTGGGGAGTAGAACTTTGTTTCAGGCAGTGGTACAGTGCAGTCAATAGGATCGAATATCAGACGCTCTGGTTACCAGGCGGGGGATTTGATATCACCCGTTTTGGCCACTGTCTCAGACCAATTTCTATCCCTAAGAATCTGATGCAGAATAATAGAGCTGTGAATGTGAATGCATAATTTCAATTTTGTACTTTGCTATGTATTATAATGCAATTAAGTAGAGCAGCAAAGGCGGAGGCTGAAAAATACCTTCATGTATTGCGTTTGGCAAAACACATTGTTGCAGACTCATTTCACAGCAGCATTACTTAAAATGCAACACCTGCATCAAAAGTTATTATTGTCATCTGTGACAAGCAATGTAATAATGTTAATTGCAGACTGTAACTATATTATCCTTAAAATGGGGCTGGTTTAGCACACTGGGCTAAATCGCTGGCTTTGAAAGCAGGCCAAGGCAGGCCAGCAGCACGGTTCAATTCCCGTACCAGCCTCCCTGAACAGGTGCCGGAATGTGGCGACTAGGGGCTTTTCACAGTAACTTCATTTGAAGCCTACTTGTGACAATATGCGATTTTCATTTCATTTCAAATGTATAACAGACAGAATTTTAGAATGAGCAAATACAAATGATCAAGAAAAAAAAGCAATTCAGGGATATATGCTAACCAACCCTCTGCAATTTTTCAGTGGCCGGTTCCATAAGACAATAAGACATAGGAGCGGAAGTAAGGCCATTCGGCCCATCGAGTCCACTCCGCCATTCAATCATGGCTGATTTCAACTCCATTTACCCGCACTCTCTCCATAGCCCTTAATTCCTCGAGAAATCAAGAATTTATCAACTTCTGTCTTAAAGACACTCAACGTCCTGGCCTCCACCGCCCTCTGTGGCAATGAATTCCACAGACCCACCACTCTCTGGCTGAAGAAATTTCTCCTCATCTCTGTTCTAAAGTGACTCCCTTTTATTCTAAGGCTGTGCCCCCGGGTCCTAGTCTCCCCTGCTAATGGAAACAACTTCCCTACATCCACCCTATCTAAGCCATTCATTATCTTGTAAGTTTCTATTAGATCTCCCCTCAACCTCCTAAACTCCAATGAATATAATCCCAGGATCCTCAGACGTTCATCGTATGTTAGGCCTACCATTCCTGGGATCATCCGTGTGAATCTCCGCTGGACCCGCTCCAGTGCCAGTATGTCCTTCCTGAGGTGTGGGGCCCAAAATTGCTCACAGTATTCTAAATGGGGCCTAACTAATGCTTTATAAAGCTTCAGAAGTACATCCCTGCTTTTATATTCCAAGCCTCTTGAGGTGAATGACAACATTGCATTTGCTTTCTTAATTACGGACTCAACCTGCAAGTTTACCTTTAGAGAATCCTGGACTAGGACTCCCAAGTCCCTTTGCACTTTAGCATTATGAATTTTGTCACCGTTTAGAAAATAGTCCATGCCTCTATTCTTTTTTTCAAAGTTCCCATTTGGAGAATTGGCTTCTCCATAAGAGCTCGAGCACACTAGAAATATTAGCATATGTCAAGTTCCTCATCATTTCTACTCCTTCACTTCAGCTGCAGAGGTTGTCGGTTAAGCACCAATAGTAAATGTGCAGAGATTTTTGGAGGGAGAGCAAAGGGCAAAAATCAAAGAGGAGCCTGTGTCAGTGCCCAACGAGTGTAGCTATGCACAGATCTCATAAGTTAAATGATGTTTAGGGAAAACACTCTAAAGAGACAACCTCTTCTGCCTCCTACTGCATGCAGCAAGCCCTTAATTAGCTTCTTCAACAGTACATTGTGAACATGCTGCGATTCCTGCATTAATAAAACTTTCTGAAAACTATTGGAGCAGTCTTCCACTCAATCTCTCCACTTGACTTTGACAGTTCCCTCTGGACATCCACCAACAGGAGGATGTGCATGTTCCTGCCCTGATTGTTTACTCAGCGTACAACTCACAAATGGCTTTACAAATATTATATATAAATTGTAATACTTCTGCATGATAGAAATCTCTGAAAAACTTGTCAGTTTATGCCTATTAGACATCGGAGCATAAACACTAAAACCTTTCAATCATACATGGATTGTAATTCTGTGGCACCAGTAACTGTAAAGGTGCACAAACATAAATATTTCTTAAACATGTGATGGCTGTGCAGGAGTTTTTACATTGCAATAACTCTTTGCTGACTACTCTAGTAGCTCACTCAAGTGGCTATTATTCATGCTTCAGCCTTTATACGAGTGCAGTATGTGACCTCGGGGGTATTACAGCTGAATACAATCCCATCCCACCTGATATCCACACACACATTTCCAGCAGAGATAATTGAATAACAATCAGGAACAGGAAACATGGACAGTTTTCCTTTTGTAACCCAGGCTCCTGCAGCAATTATATGGAATTAGCAAATTCAGGACAAGTCAGAAATTGAACCTGGGACCTTCCTGGTCTGTTTGGCTAATCTACTCACTGGAGAGACTCATTAATGAGTCAAGGGAATCAGTAAAAATGTTTTAACTGGGAACACGGCACCTGACTTTCAACTCTATGTAGCTTATGCATTATTGAACCAGAAGGCATACAGCAATAAAAGTTAAACTGGCTTCTCGTTACAGAAATAGAGGCAGATGGTAAGAAATTAGGAATTGGAGGCTCTACCCCTGGAGGTTTATTTTCAGTATAAATAACTGACTATAATTTAATATAAAGATCTCATATCTTACCCCGTTCATGATTAGCATCTGGTTCACACAATCAAAATCGATTTTTTAAGGTAAGGAAAATACCACAGGTATAATTTAGGAAATAGCCATCATCGACAATTGCAACAAGCAGCTCCAACAAAACAACTATTTCAAAGTTGAACCCCCTTAATCTGGTGTGTGCTGGCAGGAGGAGAGTTAAGATTGTGGGGGGAATGGGGTTACATCACATTGCTGCCCCTATAATTTTAACTTGCATGAAATGAGATATGGGAAGGTGGCCTGCCTCAGAGGAAGGGGTCCAAGTAAAATGGCAAAGTCACAGACCAAGATAGAGGATGGATAAATTCCTGAAAGTGGCCAATATATTTACTTGTAGAATCTACGTAGATTACCAAGGAACCGTGCCACCCAGTGACTGAGGTCTGTTGGTGCTTGTCTTCATGAGTTGGAAGGGAATTTCCAGCGAATTTTACCAAATTGGCCATGGGCTTTTTCCTGCCTCTTGGAAGAGCTCAGCTGAGAGGGGGCGTGTTTTGTCGAGTTACATAAGACCAGGATAAGACATGTTTTATAGACCAGGTGGTGTTTAGGCAGACTTCCAGTTTATATTTTTGGATGCCTGTGAGTGTCTTTCTCTCCCTCGCTCTCTCATTGCTGTGTTTCTATCTCACTGGTGTACAGTCATTATAATCTCAACAGAATACTGAGGATAATCACATGATAATTATATGCTTTGTTTGCTTTCAAAATTAGATTTAAAAACATCCAACTAAAAATCAGTAAACTTAAATTAGGGAGGTTGACAGCCAAACAGATAAAAGTATTAAGGAGGAGAAATTGGGTTTATGAGTGCTTGTTTTCTTAGTACTACTTGGCCTAACGGTATATCTGCGATGTGGGCAAACATTTCCGATAGGACCTGTATCTTGGTAAACGATTTGTTCACTTGAGCTCCCAAAGTTTGTTGCTGACTGTTGTTTTGTGTCACATTCTTCTACAAGAACGAGGGATGTGTGCCAGTGTGTACCATGCAATACGTTTTGGTGATGTGTGTTATGGTTGAATAGCTGTCAGTGCATGCAAGTTGTGAAATGTAACTGTGGCTTGCAACAGTTCTAAGTGTGTGAGAGTGAGATAAAGCCTATGAATTAAAGGTTTGAGACTGATTGATAGATATTGGGGATGTTGGGAGCATAGTGAATTCAGCAGTGGATGAGACTGGTGGTACCATTGTTAGGATATGTCACTTAACGATTAACTCACTGACCTTGACAATTTGTGTGAGATCAAGAACTATCTTGCACTGCATCCAGATTCTTGGAGGAACATTCCTGCCATTGACCTCCACCACTGCGACTTTGCACTACCTCCTGAGCGTATGTCTGCAGGTCCTCCTGTACCCTACAGAGGCAAGATATCTCCGACTTTTCGACTTTTTCCACCAAGACGTCCAGTGCAGTGTCTGAAAACTTTCCTGCGCACTCTCTCGCATGTTGGCCTAACTTTAAAATATCAGATTCAGTTTTCAAATCAACACACACCAGCCCCCCATGTTGATGTGGTCAATGTTTACAAACATTGGGGTTTCACCACTTAGGGATATGAATGAATCAAAGCTGCAGATGGTTTTATGGGCTGTCAATCACAGCCCACCACTCCAAAGCTATGAATGGCTTACAGATAATAGATCTGTGGGAACCAGACGTAGGCACAGCTGCTCTCATAGAACATATAACATACAGTGCAGAAGGAGGCCCGTCGAGTCTGCACCAACCCACTTAAGCCCTCACTTCCACCCTATCCCTGTAACCCAATAACCCTTCCTAACTTTTTTGGTTACTGAGGGCAATTTATGGCCAATCCACCTAACCTGCACGTCGTTGGACTGTGGGAGGTGATGTGTTGGGTACTCTGCTACACAGACGAACCAACACGGTTGCGAATGGTACAACTCAGTTTTATTACTAACATTTATTTACAGAGGTAAACTGGTTACTGAGGTTCGATCATAACCCTAGAATCTGTGGACCTATTCCTAATACCATCTTGTAGTGGCACTCAGCACGTGGTGGATGTCTGAGTGGCTTGCTATGAGCTCTGTGCCCTGAGCTGTCTCCTGCTGGAATGCTCAGGAAGTGTCGTGTTCCCTGTTATGTACTGTGTATGCTCTTGCCTGTGATTGGTTGTGGTGTTGTGTGTGTGTTGATTGGTCCGTTGATCTGTCCATCAGTATGTATGTATGTTTGTGTTATGATGTTTACCTGAATATCATGACATCCCCCCTTTTTTTTACAAGAACATGTGCCTATGTGGTTATGAGTACTGAATGCAGCTAAATGTGTGTGTGTGCAATATCTACAGCATGTACATGGGGCTAAACTATATACAAGGGGCGATGTCGGGTGCGACATAACAACAAGGTTGTACCATAAACAAAGAACGGGGAAATGTTGAACGACAAAACGAACTCCTGTAACGACAAGGAAGAACAGAAACATATTAACACAGTGGTATTATGAGTTCAATGTACAAACAGGCTCATAAGTCCAGTCTAGTAGGTGGGCGACGCATTTGGGTTGACCGTTAGGGTGGCACATCATTCATCACCCGGATTGACGCTGTTCACTTGCAACGGCTGGTGGGTCCTGGCTGGAGACATCCGGTTCCCATCAATGACCGCAACACGGAAGGCGTCCCGGTCGTCTGTGTCACTGGTCTGGATATCGTCTGGGCACGACTCGTTCTAAGGAGACTGAATGGTCCGCACGTCCCTGCGAGGTTGTCGGAACTGGGGAACATTGGCAGGTTGAGCTGCCCGACAGCAGGCAGCGTAGTGGCCCATCTTGCCACAGCGGAGGCATTGTCGGTTACTTGCGGGACATTGCCGCTTTAAATGTGCGGCTCCGCAGTTGCCGCACGTCGTGACGTCATGGCGTTCGTTGCGCCACCGTGCATGCGCAGTTCGGTCTTGCGTCGAGGGCGCCTGCGCATCATGCCCTCAGTGTCAATGTCGTTTTTGGCGCGCACAAACGCGGGAGGCCTCGAAAAGCGCGCGAAATGGCCGCCCTCGTCCGAGCCGCGGGCCGGGAGGAACTCGATTGCCTAGACCTGTTCGGCCTCGTAGGACGCCTGCCTTGCCGATCCGGCCGCGTAGGACCTCTGCCGCGCCGATTCGGCCGCCTGAAATTGGGAGTAGCGGCTAGTCGCGTTTTCATGCAGGACACAGGCTTCGATTGCAGAGGCTAGGGTGAGGCTTTTAATTTTTAAGAGCTGCTGGCGTAGGGTGCCCGAGGTGAACCCAAAAGCGATCTGGTCCCGAACCGCAGGACTGCGCGAGGATACGGAGATGCGTAAGGATGGATTGAAAGGGCTCATCCTTACCCTGTAGGCGCTGCTGGAAGAGATACCTCTCGAAACTCTCGTTGACCTCGACGTTGAAGTGTTGGTCGAGTTTGAGAAGGACCGTCTTGTACTTGGTCTTGGCCTCACCTTCCGCGAACACCAGGGAGTTGTAGACATGGATGGCGTGTTGACCTGCCGTGGAGAGGAGGATGGCGATCTTTCTGGTGTCCGAAGCGCGCTCCTTTTCGTTGGCTTCCAGGAAGAGCTGGAAGTACTGTTTGAACAGCTTCCAATTGACGCCGAGGTTTCCAGCGACTTGTAGCAGCTGCGGTGTGCTGACGGTGTCCATGGCGCAGGATGGCAGATTCCGGAGGATTCGTAGGTAGGTCCCACAATTACATCTGGTACTATGATGTGTTGGGTGCTCTGCTACACAGACGAACCAACATGGTTGCGAATGGTACAACTCAGTTTTATTACTAACATTTATTTACAGTGATAAACTGGTTACTGAGGTTCGATCATAACCCTAGAATCTATGGACCTATTCCTAATACCATCTTGTAGTGGCACTCAGACATCCGCTCTGGGTCCCGACCACCGCGGTCCCGGGAGAACAGGGACCTATGAGCTCTGTGCCCTGAGCTGTCTCCTGCTGGAATGCTCAGGAAGTGTCGTGTTCCCTGTTTTGTACTGTGTATGCTCTTGCCTGTGATTGGCTATGGTGTTGTGTGTGTGTTGATTGGTCCGTTGATCTGTCCATCAGTATGTATGTATGTATGTTTGTGCTGTGATGTTTACCTGAATATCATGACAGGAGGAAACCGGAGCACCCTGAGGAAACCCACGCAGACACTGGGAGACCCAGACAGTGACCCAGCAGAGAATCGAACCTGGGACCCTGGCACTGTGAAGCCACAGTGCTATCCACTTGTGCTACCGTGCTCTCCTTCCAGGAATGGACAGTGGAGCTGCAAGGTAAGTAACACAGCTATAATGCTTCCCACTGCCCCTGTCTGGACTGCTTTCCAGCTCCCACACAGGGGCTCCCATTCTGGTGGGGCAAAGGGGGGGGACTGTGGGGGGGGTCCCTCTATATAAGGGGCCCATCGAGGGGTCCCTCTATACAAGGGGCCCATCGAGGGGTCCCCCTATTACAGGGTTCCATATCGGGGGGTCCGCCTATTACCTAGCTTCTGGGGGCCTGGGAAGGTATATTACAGGGTCTCGTGGGGGTGGGTGGTGTGTCGGGTCACTCTGTACTTTGGGGTGGGGGGGCACAGGAAATCCGGAGGGCTGCTGTGTGTGGTGGTGGTGGTGGTGGGGGAGAGGGTCAGGGCCAACTTGTGATGCGGGGGCTGGCCGGCCGCGGGATCTCACTATCGGTGAGATCCCAGTGCTCGGCCCAGCGAAGCTGGCAATGCAATTCAATGTTAATTGGTCCACTTAACGAGGCCTCGCGGGCTTCTCATCGCAAATGAAGGATAACCAGCTGATTGGCCTGGACCGCGCTCGCCAGCCCCTCGCTAATAAGGTCGAACAGCACTGAAGCTGCACTTCAATCAGAGGGCTGCTGGGTCCCAAAGGTACCTTGAGCTGATGGAGACGATAGGGAGTGTGGTAGTATGTATTGGGGGTCATGTGGGACTGGAAGCCCTAATGTCATTGGCTGATAGATCCCGGGTCCTGGTTGGCCGTTGACCTCTAGCTCCGCCCTGAAGGCGGAGTATAAGAAGCCGGAGTCCTCCCCCGCAGGCCATTCTACTATCGAGCTGCGGGGAACAGACACGCTTAATAAAGCCTCATCGACTTCACTCTATTCGTCTCACGGAGTCTTTGTGCGCTACAATTTATTAAGCGTGCCTAAAAAGGACTATGGAGCTCAGGATCATTCCGGAATGCCTGAGGATCAGCCCCCACGCAGTGAACGCGGCAGCAGCCTTCAAGCACTGGCAGACTTGTTTCGAGGCCTACCTCAGAACGGCCACCGGCCGGGTCACAGAAGACCAAAAACTACAGGTCCTGCACTCGAGGGTGAGCACGGAGATTTTCTCCCTCATCGAAGACGCGGAGAATTTCCAGACGGCGTTCGCAGCACTGAAAAGTCTCTATGTCCGCCCAGTTAACCAAATCTACGCTCGCTACCAGCTCGCGACGAGACGGCAAGGTCCCGGAGAATCGATGGACGAATTCTACGCCGCGCTGCTGATTTTGGGACGAGCCTGCAGCTGCCCTTCGGTGAACGCAAATGAACACACGGACATGTTAATGCGCGATGCTTTTGTAGCAGGTATGAATTCCTCCCAAATCCGCCAAAGACTTCTAGAAAGAGAGTCGCTAGGACTCTCAGAGGCCCGGGCCCTAGCAGCCTCCCTAGACGTGGCCGCGCGTAATACCCGCGCCTACGGCCCCGACCGCGCGGCAGCCCATTGGGCTCCGTACGTACCCGTCGCGACAAACCCACCCCCCCCCGGACACCCCACAGGCTTGCGCGGTCCAAACGCCAAGTCGCACCGGGGGCGCCCGCTGCTATTTCTGCGGCCAGGCGAAACACCCCCGGCAGCACTGCCCGGCCCGCGCAGCAATCTGCAGGAGCTGCGGGAAAAAGGGACATTTCGCGGTTGTGTGCCGGTCCCGCGAGGTCACTGCTGTCCCGGGAGAACAGGGAGCCCTGCAAGCCGTTTACGCTCCCCAACCCCCCCAGCGCCCCATGTACGACCCGCAGGCGCAGCCGCTCTGGGTCCCGACCACCGCGGTCCCGGGAGAACAGGGAGCCCTGCACGCCGCTTACGCTCCCCAACCACCGCCCCCCCCCCCCCGTCCCCACGTATGACCCGCCGGCGCTTCCACTTTGGGTCCCGACCACCGCTCTCCCCAGAGAAGAGGGAGTTCTGCGCGTCTCTAACGCCCCCCAAACCCCCCCCCGCGCCCCACGTCTGACCCGCCGGCGCTACCAACTTGGGTCCCGACCACCGCTGTCCCCAGAGATGAGGGAGCCCCGCGCGGTCCTAACGCTCCCCAACCCCCCCAGCGCCCCATGTGCGACCCGCAGCCGCCGCCATTTTGGGTCCCGTCCACCACGAGGGGAGGAAGGGAGCCGCCATCTTGGACCACCCCAGACCTGTACGACGTGTGGGGGCGGCCATTTTGTCCACCCCCGCCGCCATCTTGTGACCCCCCAGCCATGTGCGATGTATGGGGGCAGCCATTTTGTTCATCCCCGACGCCATCTTGGACGGCAACAATGGACCCCACGCCGCTACTACAACCACGTCTCGCTTCAATTACGCTCGATCAAGCTCGGCCCCGGACACTCCAGACGACGACGACAACGGTGCTAATAAACGGCCACGAGACACTATGCCGAGTCAACTCCGGGAGCACGGAGAGCTTTATCCACCCCGACACAGTAAGACGCTGTTCCTTGACCACCTATCCCAGCGCACAAAAGATTTCCCTAGCTGCAGGATCCCACTCCGTACAGATCCAAGGATTCTGCATAGTTACCCTAACGGTGCAGGGGAGGGAGTTCAAAAACTACAAACTAAACGTCCTTCCCCAACTCTGCGCCCCCACCTTACTGGGATTAGATTTCCAATGCAACCTACAGAGCCTTACGTTCAAATTCGGCGGCCCAATACCCCCACTCACTATCTGCGGCCTCGCAACCCTCAAGGTGCAACCCCCGTCCTTGTTTGCGAACCTCACCCCAGAATGCAAACCCGTCGCCACTAGGAGCAGACGGTACAGCGCCCAGGACCGGACCTTCATTCGGTCCGAAGTCCAGCGGCTACTAAAGGAAGGCATAATCCAGGCCAGCAATAGTCCCTGGAGAGCGCAGGTGGTAGTAGTGAAGACAGGGGAGAAACAAAGGATGGTCATAGACTATAGCCAGACCATCAACAGATACACACAACTAGACGCGTACCCTCTCCCCCGCATATCCGACATGGTCAATCGGATTGCCCAATATAAAGTCTTCTCCACCATGGACCTCAAGTCCGCCTACCATCAGCTCCCCATCCGCCCAAGTGACCGCAAGTACACAGCCTTCGAGGCAGACGGGCGATTTATACCATTTCCTAAGGGTCCCATTTGGCGTCACAAACGGGGTCTCGGTCTTCCAACGGGAGATGGACCGAATGGTTGATCAACATGGGTTGCGGGCCACGTCCCGTATCTCAACAATGTAACCATCTGCGGCCACGACCAGCAGGACCACGACGCCAACCTCCAAAAATTCCTCCAGACCGCCAAAGCCTTGAACCTCACGTACAACGAGGACAAGTGCGTTTTTAGCACCAATCGGCTAGCCATTCTGGGCTACGTAGTGCGCAATGGGATAATAGGCCCCGACCCCGAACGTATGCGCGCCCTCATGGAATTTCCCCTCCCGCACTGCCCAAAAGCGCTGAAACGCTGCCTGGGCTTTTTTTCATACTACGCCCAGTGGGTCCCCCAGTACGCAGACAAGGCCCGCCCCCTAATACAGACCACGACCTTCCCTCTGTCGACAGAGGCTTGCCAGGCCTTCAGCCGCATCAAAGCGGATATCGCAAAGGCCACGATGCGCGCCATCGACGAGTCCCTCCCCTTCCAGGCCGAGAGCGACGCCTCCGACGTAGCTCTAGCGGCCACCCTTAACCAAGCGGGCAGACCCGTGGCCTTTTTCTCCCGGACCCTCCACGCCTCAGAAATCCGCCACTCCTCAGTGGAAAAGGAAGCCCAAGCCATAGTGGAAGCTGTGCGACATTGGAGGCATTACCTGGCCGGCAGGAGATTCACTCTCCTCACTGACCAACGGTCGGTAGCCTTCATGTTCGATAATGCACTGCGGGGCAAAATCAAAAACGACAAGATCTTAAGGTGGAGGATCGAGCTCTCCACCTTCAACTACGAGATTTTATATCGTCCCGGAAAGCTGAACGAGCCGTCCGATGCCCTATCCCGCGGCACATGTGCCAACGCACAAATTAACCGCCTCCAAACCCTCCACGAGGACCTCTGCCACCCGGGGGTCACTCGGTTTTTCCACTTTATCAAGTCCCGCAATCTCCCATACTCTTTAGAGGAGGTCCGTACAGTCACAAGGGACTGCCACATCTGCGCGGAATGCAAACCGCATTTTTTCAGGCCGGATGGTGCGCACCTGATTAAGGCTTCCCGCCCCTTTGAACGCCTTAGTCTGGATTTCAAAGGGCCCCTCCCCTCCACCGACCGCAACACATACTTTCTTACTGTGGTGGACGAATACTCCCGCTTCCCATTCGCCATTCCCTGCTCTGACATGACCGCGGCCACAGTCATTAAAGCCCTGAACACCATCTTCACACTGTTCGGTTGCCCCGCATACGTCCACAGCGACAGGTCCTCTTTCATTTTTTTTTATTAAATATTTTAGTGAAAATTTTTGGTCAACCAACACAGTACATTGTGCATTCTTTACACAATATTATAACACAAATAACAATGACCTATTTTATAAACAAAAAATGAATAAATAATAAATAACAAAAATGGAAACTAGCCCTAATTGGCAACTGCCTTGTCACAAGTAACACTCTCCAAAAATATAATTTAACAGTTCATTATATAATTATCTGTAGCAACGACCTATACATACTATACAGTATATATTAACAACCCTGAGAGTCCTTCTGGTTCCTCCTCCCCCCCCCCCCCCCTCCCCCCCCACCCCCCCCCCCACCCCCGATCCTGGGCTGCTGCTGCTGCTGCCTTCTTTTTCCCATTCCGTCTATCTTTCTGCGAGGTATTCGACGAACGGTTGCCACCGCCTGGTGAACCCTTGAGCCGACCCCCTTAGGACGAACTTAATCCGCTCTAGCTTTATAAACCCCGCCATGTCATTTATCCAGGTCTCCACCCCCGGGGGCTTGGCTTCTTTCCACATTAGCAATATCCTGCGCCGGGCTACTAGGGACGCAAAGGCCAAAACATCGGCCTCTCTCGCCTCCTGCACTCCCGGCTCTTGTGCAACCCCAAATATAGCCAACCCCCAGCTTGGTTCGACCCGGACTCCTACTACTTTTGAAAGCACCTTTGTCACCCCCATTCAAAACCTCTGTAGTGCCGGGCATGACCAAAACATATGGGTATGATTCGCTGGGCTTCTCGAGCACCTCGCACACCTATCCTCCACCCCAAAAAATTTACTGAGCCGTGCTCCAGTCATATGTGCCCTGTGTAATACCTTAAACTGAATCAGGCTTAGCCTGGCACACGAGGACGATGAGTTTACCCTGCTTAGGGCATCTGCCCACAGCCCCTCTTCGATCTCCTCCCCCAGCTCTTCTTCCCATTTCCCTTTTAGTTCATCTACCATAGTCTCCCCTTCGTCCCTCATTTCCCTATATATATCTGACACCTTACCATCCCCCACCCATGTCTTTGAGATCACTCTGTCCTGCACCTCTTGTGGGAATTCCCTCACCTGTTGCCTCGCAAAAGCCCTCAGTTGCATATACCTGAATGCATTCCCTTGGGGCAAGCCATATTTCTCGGTCAGCACTCCCAGACTCGCGAACTTCCCATCCACAAACAGATCTTTCAGTTGCGTTATTCCTGCTCTTTGCCACATTCCATATCCCCCATCCATTCCCCCCGGGGCAAACCTATGGTTGTTTCTTATCGGGGACCCCCCCAAGGCTCCAGTCTTTCCCCTATGCCGTCTCCACTGTCCCCAAATCTTCAGTGTAGCCACCACCACCGGGCTTGTGGTGTAGTTCCTCGGTGAGAACGGCAATGGGGCTGTCACCATAGCCTGTAGGCTAGTCCCCCTACAGGACGCCCTCTCTAATCTCTTCCACGCCGCTCCCTCCTCCTCTCCCATCCACTTACTCACCATTGAAATATTAGCGGCCCAATAATACTCACTTAGGCTCGGTAGTGCCAGCCCCCCCCTATCCCTGCTACGCTGTAAGAATCCCTTCCTCACTCTCGGGATCCCCCATCCATTCCCGGCCCACACAAAACCCATGATGCTCTTTTCAATCCTTTTAAAAAAAGCCTTCGTGATCACCACCGGGAGGCACTGAAACACAAAGAGGAATCTCGGGAGGACCACCATCTTAACCGCCTGCACCCTCCCTGCCATTGACAGGGATACCATATCCCATCTCTTGAAATCCTCCTCCATCTGTTCCACCAACCGCGTTAAATTTAACCTATGCAATGTGCCCCAATTCTTAGCTATCTGGATCCCCAGGTAACGAAAGTCCCTTGTTACCTTCCTCAGCGGTAGGTCCTCTATTTCTCTACTCTGCTCCCCTGGATGCACCACAAACAACTCACTTTTCCCCATGTTCAATTTATACCCTGAAAAATCCCCAAACTCCCCAAGTATCCGCATTATTTCTGGCATCCCCTCCGCCGGGTCCGCCACGTATAGTAGCAAATCGTCTGCATACAAAGATACCCGGTGCTCTTCTCCTCCCCTAAGTACTCCCCTCCACTTCTTGGAACCCCTCAACGCTATCGCCAGGGGCTCAATCGCCAGTGCAAACAATAATGGGGACAGAGGGCATCCCTGCCTTGTCCCTCTATGGAGCCGAAAATATGCAGATCCCCGTCCATTCGTGACCACGCTCGCCACTGGGGCCCTATACAACAGCTGCACCCATCTAACATACCCCTCTCCAAAACCAAATTTCCTCAACACCTCCCACAAATAATCCCACTCCACTCTATCAAATGCTTTCTCGGCATCCATCGCCACTACTATCTCCGCTTCTCCCTCTGGTGGGGCCATCATCATTACCCCTAACAACCTCCGTATATTCGTGTTCAGCTGTCTCCCCTTCACAAACCCAGTTTGGTCCTCGTGGACCACCCCCGGGACACATTCCTCTATTCTCATTGCCATTACCTTGGCCAGGACCTTGGCATCTACATTTAGGAGGGAAATAGGTCCATAGGACCCGCTTTTCCTTCTTTAAGAGAAGCGATATCGTTGCTTCAGACATAGTCGGGGACAGTTGTCCCCTTTCCTTTGCCTCATTAAAGGTCCTCGTCAGTACCGGGGCGAGCAAGTCCACATATTTTCTATAGAATTCGACTGGGAATCCATCCGGTCCCGGGGCCTTTCCCGCCTGCATGCTCCTAATTCCTTTCACCACTTCTTCTACCTCGATCTGTGCTCCCAGTCCCACCCTTTCCTGCTCTTCCACCTTGGGAAATTCCAGCCGATCCAAGAAGCCCATCATTCTCTCCCTCCCATCCGGGGGTTGAGCTTCATATAATTTTTTATAAAATGTCTTGAACACTCCATTCACTCTCTCCGCTCCCCGCTCCATCTCTCCTTCCTCATCCCTCACTCCCCCTATTTCCCTCGCTGCTCCCCTTTTCCTCAATTGGTGTGCCAGCAACCTGCTCGCCTTCTCCCCATATTCGTACTGTACACCCTGTGCCTTCCTCCATTGTGCCTCTGCAGTGCCTGTAGTCAGCAAGTCAAATTCTACATGTAGCCTTTGCCTTTCCCTGTACAGTCCCTCCTCCGGTGCTTCCGCATATTGTCTGTCCACCCTCAAAAGTTCTTGCAGCAACCGCTCCCGTTCCTTACTCTCCTGCTTCCCTTTATGTGCCCTTATTGATATCAGCTCCCCTCTAACCACCGCCTTCAATGCCTCCCAGACCACTCCCACCTGGACCTCCCCATTATCATTGAGTTCCAAGTACTTTTCAATGCACCCCCTCACCCTTAGACACACCCCCTCATCTGCCATTAGTCCCATGTCCATTCTCCAGGGTGGGCGCCCTCCTGTTTCCTCCCCTATCTCCAAGTCCACCCAGTGTGGAGCGTGATCCGAAATGGCTATAGCCGTATACTCCGTTCCCCTCACCTTCGGGATCAATGCCCTACCCAGCACAAAAAAGTCTATTCGCGAGTAGACTTTATGGACATAGGAGAAAAACGAGAACTCCTTACTCCTAGGTCTGCTAAATCTCCACGGGTCTACACCTCCCATCTGCTCCATAAAATCTTTAAGCACCTTGGCTGCTGCCGGCCTCCTTCCAGTCCTGGACTTCGACCTATCCAGCCCTGGTTCCAACACCGTATTAAAATCTCCCCCCATTATCAGCTTTCCCATCTCTAGGTCCGGAATGCGTCCTAGCATCCGCCTCATAAAATTGGCATCATCCCAGTTCGGGGCATATACGTTTACCAAAACCACCGTCTCCCCCTGTAGTTTGCCACTCACCATCACGTATCTGCCCCCGTTATCCGCCACTATAGTCTTTGCCTCGAACATTACCCGCTTCCCCACTAATATAGCCACCCCCCTGTTTTTCGCATCTAGCCCCGAATGGAACACCTGCCCCACCCATCCTTTGCGTAGCCTAACCTGGTCTATCAGTTTCAGGTGCGTTTCCTGTAACATAACCACATCTGCCTTAAGTTTCTTAAGGTGTGCGAGTACCCGTGCCCTCTTTATCGGCCCGTTCAGCCCTCTCACGTTCCACGTGATCAGCCGAGTTGGGGGGCTTCCTACCCCCCCCCCTTGTCGATTAGCCATCACCTTTTTCCAGCTCCTCACCCAGTTCCCACGCAGCTGTATCTCCCCCAGGCGGTGCCCCCCCGCCCATCCTCTCCCATACCAGCTCCCCCCTCTCCCCAGCAGCAGCAACCCAGTAATTCCCCCCTCCCACCCCCCCCCCCCCCGCTAGATCCCCCGCTAGCGTAATTACTCCCCCCATGTTGCTCCCAGAAGTCAGCAAACTCTAGCTGACCTCGGCTTCCCCCCGTGACCTCGGCTCGCACCGTGCGACGCCCCCTCCTTCCTGCTTCTCTATTCCCACCATGATTATCATAGCGCGGGAACCAAGCCCGCGCTTCTCCCTTGGCCCCGCCCCCAATGGCCAACGCCCCATCTCCTCCACCTCCCCTCCTCCCCCCATCACCACCTGTGGGAGAGAGAAAAGTTACCACATCGCAGGATTAGTACATAAAACCCCTCTTTGCCCCCCACATTCGCCCCACCACTTTGTTCGAACGTTCTTTTTAATAACCCGTTCATTCCAGTTTTTCTTCCACAATAAAAGTCCACGCTTCATCCGCCGTCTCAAAGTAGTGGTGCCTCCCTCGATATGTGACCCACAGTCTTGCCGGTTGCAGCATTCCAAATTTTATCTTCTTTTTATGAAGTACCGCCTTGGCCCGATTAAAGCTCGCCCTCCTTCTCGCCACCTCCGCACTCCAGTCTTGATAAACGCGGATCACCGCGTTCTCCCATTTACTGCTCCGAGTTTTCTTCGCCCATCTAAGGACCATTTCTCTATCCTTAAAACGGAGGAATCTCACCACTATGGCTCTGGGAATTTCTCCTGCTCTCGGTCCTCGCGCCATCACTCGGTATGCTCCCTCCACCTCCAACGGACCCGCCGGGGCCTCCGCTCCCATTAACGAGTGCAGCATCGTGCTCACATATGCCCCGACGTCCGCTCCCTCCACACCTTCAGGAAGACCAAGAATCCTCAGGTTGTTCCTCCTTGCGTTGTTTTCCAGTGCCTCCAACCTTTCCACACATCGTTTCTGATGTGCCTCCTGCGTCTCCGTCTTCACCACCAGGCCCTGTATATCGTCCTCATTCTCGGCTGCCTTTGCCTTCACGACCCGAAGCTCCCGCTCCTGGGTCTTTTGTTCCTCCTTTAGCCCTAGCTAACAGATCCCGGGTCCTGGTTGGCCGTTGACCTCTAGCTCCGCCCTGAAGGCGGAGTATAAGAAGCCGGAGTCCTCCCCCGCCATTCTACTATCGAGCTGCGGGGGAACAGACACGCTTAATAAAGCCTCATCGACTTCACTCTATTCGTCTCACGGAGTCTTTTTGCGCTACAGGGAGCAAACTGGATATTCAAAGGTTGATGTCCACGTCACTCCAGCAGATCCATAGCCGCTTGGAGGAGTCCCAAAGGCTAGGGGCACAGGAGATGGCACCGGCAATGAGTGGCACCGAGGCCAACACTGCTAGGGTGGTGACCGCAGTGGAGATCCTGTGCATGACACAGCGCCATTAGTGAAGGTGTCCAAGGCATCGCGCAGTCGGTGATGGCCATGGCCAAGGGTCTCGGCTGAATGTCCAACTGCCAGCTGCCTACCTCAGCTGGTGGTCACCTTGGGGTGTCACTGGGGGATGTACCAGGCTGACCTTGATGAGGTTCTGCGGGACATGTTCCGTTCTCAGATGGGAGTGGCCGAGGTGCTGCGGAGCTTGTCCCAGTCACTGAGGAGCATCGCTAAGGGCGATAACACGATGGTGTGGACCTTGGGGAACCGCCAGGGCTGGCAGAGCCAGATGATACAGGGGCAGCCGAGGCTCGAACCAGCTGCTCCTCCATCCCAAGGTGAAACCCAGGGTCTTAGATATGGGGTTGGTCTCGATAAATGTATGAAAATTGGGCTTATGTGGTGATAATTGCTTTCTCGCCACGCTCCAGTGAGATCCCGATTTTGCCTATAGGAGCGGGCGCAGATCTTGCTTTTGGCCTCTCCCGCTAGTCACCAGCCTCGTTACGCTTGAGCAAGAGCACAACGAGGCCGTAGAACCACACCCAATTTTCTCCCAAACGGAGAATCTAACCCACTATGTTTGATAAAGCTTTGAAATGCAAGGGGCTGGATTCTCAGCAGCGTTTGGCGCAGGGGCGGAGAATCGACGTTTACGCCTGAATCGGGCACGGCACCGCTCCTGCGATTCGCCGGTCCCCGGAGAATCGCTCGTGCGTGAATTACGTGGCGCGGCTGGGGGGCCCTTGCCAGAGGCCCTCCCAGCGATACTTCGGTCCCGCCCGGCCGAATCCCAATGGCGTAGTTCTAACCATGTCTTGCCGGTCGGGACTCTCGCGCGGTGGCTACGGACTCTGTCTGTGGCCGCCCTGGTGGGGGGCAGGGTAACAAGCACCGGGGGGGGGGGGGCCTTATGGGCGGCTGGGGCGGCGATTGGGCGGGTCATATGGAGCGCCGCGGGGCAGATCGTTGGGACCTTGTTTGTTGGTCCAGGTCCACCGGCTGAGTCCGCCATCGCGTTTGGCGCGGCAGCTAGAGGCTGCCGCCATGCGCGAACTTGGAACCGGAAGTGCAGGAGCCCATATCCGCTGCCAAAGCTGCGTGAAGCTCCCCGGGTCCCTGCCAGCGCCCTGCAGGTAAGTGAATTGGTTTTTCTTTTTTTTTAAGGAAAGTCTGGCGTGAAACGCCAGCGTTTTTACATCGGCGTGGGGACATGCCCCATTTTTGGAGATTCCAGCCTATGGATTGCCTATATTCGTTGAAAGATTTGAGCAACAATGTTTGTTATTAGCTAACATACTTTTTTTTGCTGTTCAGGTCAGATTCTTTGCCGGAAGAAATACCAACATTGGTGTCATATTTTGAAGTGCAAGAAAGTAGCCCATTAATCATAAGGCAGCCTTTAGTATGAATTCCAGCCAAATGGTTGAAATGAAATATGTAACTCCCAGACTGTGAAATTATATCTTCATGTTATATTTCTTACAATATTTATCAAATTCACTGGATGAAATTTCCATCAGTATGTTTAAAGACCCCAATTAAACCATAACTGCCCAAACAATGGAAAGTGTTAATTAGCATTACATTTTAAGTTTTGGTACAGTTGAATATTGTAACTCCAAGTATAAACATTTATACTTCCTTAAAATCCATTAAAAGCTATTGTTTTTTAAATGAATCGTATCAAATGAATCGATGTTCGCCAATACCAAGTAATTTAGAACTAATCCTGAAAATGATGCACAAAAGCTTCTCGTGACAGCAAGATGTAATTTCACCTCTGCACCATGAATTATAATCAAATTCTGGTATTTCCATCTGCCATTAACCATTTTGGAAATCATGAGAGTATGTCTCAATGTCAAATAATGAGCTGTTAGTAAACTTGACATTCAGGGAAAGTAATCCTCAGTTCAAAAAGTGATTTGATCTGGATAACTTCCCAGTTTCTGACTTGAGGTTAAATTATGGCAACAGTTGCCTGAAGTCAGAGGTGAAATCCACCCACAAAATAGTTGAAGAGACCTTGGAGACCTGCCTGTGTGCCTTTACTCATAGGTGACTCAGTCCTGGAACTTGCTCAGGTTGAGCTGCATTGAAACATTCCTGTCCTATCATGCTTCTCTAGCTGAGGATACGGAACAATAATCTTTCTTCCTTCACATGTGTTTCTCTTTCTCCTCCTCCATTTCTGCTATTCATTTTTTCTTGCTTCCCCTTTCTTTACTGTCCCTCTTTCCTTACATTCATCTCTCACCTTCCTCACTTTCATTTCTGCCTTTTCACTTCCCAATTTTTCTTCTTTGCTGCCTCTGTGTCCTTTTTGCCTTCTGGGCTGGAAGGTTACTCGGGGCTGGTTCCACCAGAAATCTCCCTTTCTGGATCCACTGCTGGGCACCCAGGCCACTCTTCTGAGTATAAGTTTCAGTTCATCTTTGAAATAATTCTCGACATCAACGGATGTGAAATTCCATATGTGGTTTGCCTTGACCTGTCATGACCACATTGGAAACTTCCAGGAACTGGAAAACCTGTAATGCTGGGGGCGGAATTCCCTAATCCCGCAGCAGAGTGTCCACGCTGTCGTAAACGGCGTCGCGTTTTACGACGGCGTGAATGGGTCGACCCGCCGACTAATTCTGCCCCTACAGGGGGCCAGCACGGCACTGGAGGGGTTCACGCAAACTGGGCGGCGAGGAATCCGCGCATGTGCAGGGGCTTCCTTCAACCCCCGGTCGGGGGGCGTGGCCTGTGGGGGGGGGGGGCCTCCGATGTGGCTCTCCATTCTGTCCCAGTTCTGCTTTTCAGCCTCTCTTATGCTTTATTTTCTGGTTGTCCCTCTCCTGCACTCGATGTTCTTTCCGCACTCTCTTTACTACTTTTTCCTTCTCGTCTTTCAGCCTTTGCTGCCGCTCTTTCTGTCATTATTTTCACTGGACTTGCTTTCCTGTTCTTGATTTGCTACGTTGCGAAATACACGTGTGCATACCAGTTGACTATAAACACTGCACCCCACTCCACACTTCTTCCCTTGGCAGGTTTGTCTCACAGTACAAATTATAAACAATTGTTGCAGCTTGGAACTGGTATTCATCTCTAAGGCCCAGCTTTTCACTCCTGCGTCACGTGTACAGAGACGGGGAAATTCCGGTTCTGCAGTTCTGATTTTAGTTTTTTTTTTTGGGGGGGGGGGGGGGGGGGGCGGTGAAGGCTGGATTAGAAATCGGGTCCGTCACCCCCGGTTTTCCGGAGGTTGCCGGCTGTGGGGGCGGGGGCTGGGCTCTGTGATTCGGCACTTTGTTGAATTAAATTTTAAAAAGGTTAAGTCAAAAAATACCTCCAGCCCTCACCCCTCTCAGCTGCCCACACATTCCTCATGCCCCATCCATGCCAACCTATGCCACCTCACTCCTCCCACCCACCCCATGCCCCTCTCCCCAGCCCCAGAACCCCTCATAACCCTCTATTCACCACCCCATGGTTTCTTATAACCCCAATGCCCCCCACATCCTCGTGGTCCTTTATAGGCCGATGCCAATTTAGTGCCAACTCACACCAACCCATGCCCCTCACGCACTACACTTTTCCATTACCCCATTCATGTCAACTCGCCTAGTGTCCTTTGACAGTTCTTTGACAGGGAAATGATCATGTGGAATATTAATCTCTAATTTAATTGCCTGGTCAAATACATATATTGAGCTTCTTTATACGGACATTTTAAAGGAAGCAAAGACATTTACTTAAAATGGCTACTGCAGGTCAGCTGAGACATCTGGGCGGGATTCTCTAATCCCGCGGCAGAGGGTCCACACTGTTGCGTTTTAAGACAGCGTGAACAGGCCGACCCGATGGCTAATTCTGGCCCCTACAGGGGGCCAGCATGGCACTGGAGTGGTTCACGCCTCTCCAGCTGCTGATCCCAGCGCAAACTGGGCGCCGCGGGATTCATGCATGCGTAGTGGCTTCCTTCAACGCACACATGCGCAGTAGCTTCCTTCAACGCGCCGGCCCCGATGCAACATGGCACAGGACTACAGGGGCCGGTGCGTAGGAAAGGAGGCCCCCAGACAGAGAGGCCGGCCCACCTATCGGTGGGCCCCGATCGCGGGCCAGGCCACATCGGAGGCTCCCCCCGGGGTCGGACCCCTCTTACCCCTCCCCCTCCCCCACAGGCCACTCCTCCCCGACCGGGGTTGAAGGAAGCCACTGCGCATGTGCGCGTTGGCGCCTGCACCACTGCGCATGCGCGGATCCCGCGTCGCACAGTTTGCACCAGCATCAGCAGCTGGAGCGGCATGAACTGCTCCAGTGCCGTGCTGGCCCCCTGTAGTGGCCAGAATTAGTCGTCAGGTCGGCCCATTCATGCCGTCGTAAAACACGCCGGCGTTTAAGACAGCATGGAGACTCTGCCGCGGGATTAGAGAATCCCCCCCTGGTATTACAGTTTTCCAGTTCCTGGAAGTTTCCAATGTGGTCATGACAGGTCAAGGCAAACCACATATGGAATTTCACATCCGCTGATGTTGAGAATTATTTCAAAGATGAACTGAAACTTATAAGTAATTTGCATTCCTGTAAACCTACCTTGCAGGCAGAGACAGAAAGTCTAGCGCAGTGTTTCTTGAAGTTTTTTTCCTGGACCCATTTTTGCCAACCGCCCGATCTTCAGGACCCACGCCGGCCGACCCTCGTAACCAATGATACATTGGCTTACCTTTAATGTGACAGGTGAGTCTGCGTGGTGCTCACCATCTCACAGGAAGAGAGGGCAATGCACATATCAAGTGCAGAGTTTAGCCGGATCCTTTATGCCGTTTTCATCTTTATGAGGACGGAAAAGCCAACCTGTAGGTCGTTGTGAAGGGCAACGGCAACAAAATGCTAATTTTACGCAGCACTGGATACTCCTAGGAGATGCTACTCCAGAATGCTGACAGCCTCATGGACTTGTGGTGTGTTTTTAATGTGCTGTCACAGGTCAGGTGCAGCAGCTCATTCTCCTCATTTGGAGTCAGCTGCAAGTTAATAACTGACTCTGGGGTCTTAAACTCAAAGGGACTTTTCACCCACCACTTCTCTTTCAAAATCTGAAACTTCTCCTCTGGAACGTAGCGCCAAAAACTGTTGATCAGCGAAGCGTGATGTGGCTGAATAAGGCTTGCCAGTCTATTGACAGTTCCCTTACTAACACTGTTTTCTTCGATGTGTCGTTGCAGTGTGGGGAACATGTAGGGCGGGATTCTCCACTCCCGCGCCGAAGTGGCCGCGCCGTCGTGAACTCCGTCGAGGTTCACGACGGCGCGAAACGGCCCCTTTCCCGACCGATTCAGGCCCTGACAATGGGCTAGGATCGGGGCCGCGTCATCTACACGCGCCAGGCCTTGTCGCCGCGTAAAGGCAGCGCCGTATAGATGACGCGGCCGGCGCCGCATAACTGGCGTCATCCGCGCATGCGTGGTTGCCGTCCTCTCTAAGTCCGCCCCGCAAGAAGACGGTGGACAGATCTTGCGGGGCCGCGGAAGGAAGGAGGTCCTCCTTCAGAGAGGACGGCCCGACGATCGGTGGGCACCGATCGCGGGCCACCCCACATTTGAGGTACCCCCCGGTGCAGGATGCCCCCTCCCCCACCCCCCGCAGGCCGCCCCCCCCCAGCGTTCACGCACTGTTCCCGACGGCAGCGACCAGGTGTGGACGGCACCGGGGGGAACCCGCCGTTTTGGCCTGGCCACTCGGCCCATCCGGGCCTGAGAATTGTGGGGGTGCCGGAGAATCGCCATTTTGGGTGTCTCCGGTGATTCTCCGGCCTGTGGCCCGCGGAACTTGACGGGGCCGTTCCCGCCGCTTGGGAGAATCGCGGGAGGGCGTCGGACCGGCGTCCCGGGAAATGTTGGCTGCCCAGGCGATTCTCCCAACCGGCGTGGGAGTGGAGAATCTAGCCCGTAGTTTTGGGCTTTGTACTCGCACTTGCCAAACTTTCAATTACTTTTGGAAAGCATCTATTTTTTCACAGTGCCAAAAGCAATCATCATCCTTCCCTTGCAATTTGAAGTTCAGTTCATTTAGAATTGAAAAGATGTACACAGGGTAAGACATAGTTAGCATTCAAGTGTCATCACCAAACATTTCAGAGAAGGGATGATGTCACAAGGAGGAAAGTGCAGATTTCATACCTCTGTTCATAAACTCTGCCAAGCACCCTGTAGTCATCTGTACATACATCTGCACGTACACCAGGGAGTACAGCACAGATGTAACAGCCACAGCATCACTAAAGGGCAGCATCAGAGACGGGTATAAAGGGTCCTGCCCAAGGGAGGATCCGCCTCTTTCAGAAGCACAGGGCTAGTGAGCAGCAGCACACAGAGACAGCTCGGCATAGGCAGCTTACCTTAGCTTCGCTGGTCATACCTCTTGACTGTATTATATCTAGTTAAGCTCTGGAAACAGAACGAACCCACTGAATAAAGTATTTGTGTTAACTGGAAGTCTACAATCTTCATTCCGACTTAGAGAATAATATACACCCGACACCTTGACAGCCAACGTACCTCTGTGTGGAACAATAAATCTGTGTGCTTGGCCCCCATTTGGAACACAGAGTCTCGAAAAGCTTGGTATTCAGTGCACTGTGTTTAATTAAATTCATGACTTTCACAATTCCTTTCAAGATCCGATGGAATTCGTTTGGATGCCAATGCCTCACAGTAAATAAAGCAATGATTCCAAACAATGTCCTGATGCTCGCACTGCTCTGTTTTTCCGTGGATTCTCCAGAGCAGCTCTCTCCTGCAGATTCCGATGTGAGATTCTGGCCAGTAGGTACACTGCCTATTTGTGTCTCTGGCCACCTCTTTCTTGTAACAAAACGCTTCCCCGTTCACAATTCTCGTGCCTTGCTTGTAAGTGAAAGAAGCTGACCTGCAAGTGATTTTGCGCTAAAAGCACACTTGGCAGAAAGTGTTGTGCAAGGTGTGCTGACTTGCTCATTCTTGCCTCTTCTGGGCAGAAGACTGCATGGTTGATTATGCAGTGGTTTTCAATTTAAATGCCATTACCGACTGATGGCACAGCGAGAATAAATAATATTTTCGGAAACACCGCGACCTGTAGCTCTACGACCCTTCTGACACGCGCCTGTGACCCAGACGTGGGTCATGACCTGCACTTTAAAGAACCCTGATCTAGTGGGACAATGACTATATAGAAGGTATTCTTTCCAGCTCAGGGGCGAAATTCTCCGGTATCGGCGCGACGTCCCCCGGCTGGCGCCCAAAACGGCGCAAATCAGTCGGGCATCGCGCCGTCCCAAAGGTGCGGAATGCTCCGCATCTTTGGGGGCCGAGCCCCAACCTTAAGGGGCTAGGCCGGCGCTGGACGAATTTCCGCCCCGCCAGCTGGCGGAAAAGGCCTTTGGTGCCCCGCCAGCTGGCGCGGAAATGACATCTCGGGGCGGCGCATGCGCGGGAGCGTTAGCAGCCGCTGACGGCATTCCCGCGCATGCGCAGTGGAGGGAGTCTCTTGAAGGGAAAGTGTGCCCCTACGGCACAGGCCCGCCCACGGATCGGTGGGCCCCGATCGCGGGCCAGTCCACCGTGGGGGCACCCCCCGGGGCCAGATCGCCCTGCGCCCACCCCAGGACCCCGGAGCCCGCCCGCGCCGCCTTGTCCCGCCGGTAAGGTAGGTGGTTTAATCTACGCCGGCGGGACAGCATTTTAGCGGCGGGACTTCAGCCCATCCGGGCCGGAGAATCGGAGGGGGGAGCCCGCCAACCGGCGCGGCGCGATTCCCGCCCCCGCCGAATATCAGGTGCCGGAGAATTCGGCAATCGGTGGGGGCGGGATTCACGCCAGCCCCCCGGCGATTCGCCGACCCGGCGGGGGGTCGGAGAATCTCGCCCCAGAAGTGATGCCTGGCATATTTAAAAAATAATTGGCTAGGGCTTGAACACAATAGCCAAAGTCTGTAAGGTCATGAGATAATCAATTGTCTTCTGTGGAATACTCATAATTAAAGGAAGCGAGGTTATATGACCAGAATCTGAGTCTGCAATAAAAGCCTGCAAATGGACAAGCAACACCATCCCCCTCTCTGCTGTCCTCAAGTTCAAGATCCTGGGCAGGATTCTCTGTCGGCCGACCCAGGAATCGGGAAATGCGATTGGGCGGAAAATCGGTTCCGACGCCAAAATCGCATGTGCTGGTTTCACACCAAATCACAATTCTCTGTCGACTCGACAGCGTGACAATGAGTTCTAGAACGCACGTACAGTAAACGCCGTTGGCACATCATTAGCGGGCCCGGAATGGTATTCTCCGGGGCCTCCGTGATCCTCCACTTCCACTGGGGCGAATTTCCGATGCCAATGTTCACTTGTGCTTTTAAAAATCGTGAAACAGGCGCCATGGCTGCTGAGGGAGAGCGAGGGGGTACGGAAAGTGTCTAACATCACCGTAATTTGCTGACGGTTGTGCCGCTGGCCGGGGGGGTTTCTGCCAGGGCCGGGGGTGTGGGGTGGGGGGGGGGAGTGAGTAGCAGGGGGTGGCCAGGAGGTGGGCTGTGGGGTCGGGGTGGATGGGCACAGAACACCATTGCTGCTGCCTACAAGGCAGCCATGCAGCTGTACACGCTGCTGACTGCCCACTGTGAACTTAGGGCCTTAGGGCCACACGTTGTATGGAACTCCCCCCGGGCACCCCCTAGGTACCCTCTGGCCCCAACCGGCTCATCAGCAGGATGGGCGCGCTCCAGCACAACCAGTGCCATCTTGTTGGCTGGGATGAGTGTGTGTGGTGTCACCCTCCTCAGTGTCAATCGCAAATCCGGTGAATCCCACACCATTTCTCATTGGAATCGATTGTGTTCCATGTTGCGCCGGTGCTAGCCCCTCAATGGATGTTGAATCGGTCCAGGTGCGGCGCCTGTTTTACTGTCGTGGAGGTCCATGACTCTTGCATTGGCTTCAACACTTAGACTCAGGAAAGGAGAATCCAGCTGCCTATCTTTGTTACATTTTGGAATCCATCACCGAGATTGAGAATTTCAATTGAAAAGCACCTCAGGTACAGAACATCCACTTCATAAGAGACAGATTTCAGTTTAAAAGAGCTGGGTTGGATTCTCCATCCCGCCGCACCACATTTCAGGTTCATCCCGCCGGCGGGATGCTCCGTTACGCCGGCCGATCAATGGGGTTTCCGATTGTGGGGAATACCCCGGGCTGCCAGCAAAACGGAGCATCCCCCCGTCGGAGAACCCAGCCAATTTGACTCCAGAAATTGTAGTTTACATTGGCCGCAACCCCATTAGAATTTCAAGGCAACCGTGAAAGAAATCTGCGCCACAGTCAGCAGGGAGGGATTCAAAAACAATCAACTCTCTATTTGTTGCCTTTTATCATTAAATCTTTATTTGTCCAAAAATTAACCTCCACTGTGTAACATTTCATTTTGCATTCCTGTGTATGTGTGTGGGAGTATTGCGAACGTCGTAATACCACTTTAAAAAATATCTTTACATGGTTGGTTTTAAGCACAATAAAAACGAACCACTTTTGCGTTTAAATTCAGGAAAGCCTGTCAGACTGAGTTCTTGGTACTAGGCATGTAAATGGTTAAGTCCAGCCACTGAATCTTCATCCTTATAAATTACAAAAATCTCTGTTACGATCAATCAAGGAGTGGGAAAGAAATGCTGAGTCCTGCCACTTGTCCTCGCCAGTTATAGTAACAGCTTTGAAGACATGAACAGTTTTGTGACAGGTTTGACAGTTCTTTGACAGTTCTTCCCTGCACACTCCGGGTTTCACATTCCTGGCCTACCAAAATTCCACTTCAGTGGAGGCAACTGGTGATTTAAATGTGCACCAGCCTCTGTAAACTACGCATGTGTGGACCCTGACCCAGCTCCAGTCCCACTTCCATGAAAATAGGAAGTGCCATGTTTCGGAACAAGACTGAGGATTTTTGGCCGTTTCCGCAGTGACAGAGAGGCTGCCCATTGTAGTGAAAATCTGGGCCTCAGAACCAGGACAAGAGAACCGGTTTTAACTCAGAGTGTGAATCCAGCAGTGCAAGGGTGCGGCACATGACAAGACTCCACAATGTTGTGGGTTTGAGGCCTGGGTCTCATTGGCAGAATTACAGCAAGGGGTATTTCACACTGTAGCCCATTTGTTAGATTTTTTTCCCTCCCCCTTCAGCTCAAAACATTTTGTGCTATAAATTGCTGGTATGAGTGAACATCTGGGATCTTCTGAATGACATGGCTAACTGTCCGTCTCCTAAACCAATGAGATCCAAGGATAAAGAAAGAAACAGCAGAGAAGGGAAAAGGTGAATTCGAGGCAAGTAAAAAAAAAAAGAGAAATAAAATTGCATTGAGAGAGAAATGTAAAACCTTTGGGCTGGATTCTTCTGAAATGGGACTATGTCCCCACGTGGTGTAAAAACGCTGGAGTTTTACTCTGGAGTTTTCTGCAGAAAGGATGAGCTGATTCAGTGACCTGCAGGGGGCTAGCAGGGACCCAGAGTGATTCACGCAGCTTTAGCTGCGGATACAGGCCCCCGCACTTCCGGTTTTGAGTCCGCGCATGCACACGGCGGTGGCCTCCAGCGGCCGCATCGAGTGCCATGGTGCACTCGGACCGCGGAGACAGATTGAAAATGTAGACCCCCTGATCGCTGCGCGCCTGAGCATCCGACCGCGTGGATCTGTCCCCCGGCCGCATATAAGCCCCCCCCCCCGCTCCCCAGCAGGACAGCCGCGGACTGAGTTGGCAGCCGCCACACGAGCATCCCGACCGGTAATAGGGGGCTAGTTCCACGCCATCGGGAACTCGGCGGGTCGGGAACGGAGGATCGCTGGGCTGGCCTCTGTCAATGGGCCCCCAGCCGCGCGGCGTACTCCGCGATCACGCCGATTCTCGGCTCCCGGAGAATCGCCGGATCGGCGCCGAGCCCGATTTCGGCGTGAAATTGGATTCTCGCCCCTACGCCGATTTCGCCGCGGGACTGCGGAGAATCCAGCCCTTTATATTTTAACAACCTGCAGGAACATTTTACTACCTGGAAGCATGAGACTCTACAGTTTTAATTGTTCCAATTCTGGACAAGGCAGGTAGAGTGGCATTGGAGGAAACATAAATATCATTATTAAGGAAATACCTTTATCTTTATTGACTTGCAATCATTAGCAAACTTTCTATACTTGCTGTGGGTGCCATTACTTTCTTCTGAAAGGAGCAGGACGGAGGATGGGAAGCAGCTGTCTCCAGCAACCACTCCCACAGCACCAAGGCCTCACAGAAGATATCGGGGACTGCATACAGGAGGCTGGAATCGGTTGGAAGACATCAAAGGAGTAGTCGTAGCAGTCTAGAAGAGGGACTCTCCTAACAAATAGAGCTACAGAAGTTTACAGCATGAAAACAGACCCTTTGGCCCAACTTGTCCATGCCGCCCAGTTTTTACCACTAAAACAGCTAATCATCCCATGATCCTGAGCTCCACCTTTACATTCCTTCAGGTGCCTACGGACACCAATCCAACTAGATTTTGCTGGCTGGTTAAGGACTGGGTGGGGCAGCTGACATTTTGGGTGAAAATATAATGAGGGGCATCTATGACATAGTGAGATTACTATCATGTCTGGGGTAGGCCTCTGAGCCTAAACCAAAAGCTGGTGTTAACATGGCAGTGGTGGGAGAGAATAGAGTTGCAAGGATGCAGAAAACCCCAGCCAAGTTCCTTTGTTGCTTGGAAGGGTGGTTCGAAATTGATCTTATTGTGTTCTGGCTCACTTTAAGCCCTGTCCTAAGTGCTCATAGGGATTTTTCTAGACTGTCCTGGGTGGTGGCTGCACCAGTATCAGAAATATGGAGATGGATATTAATTTAATTGTGGATAGACTGATTAAATTAATCATAACCATCCTACAGCTTTTGAGCATCGAAATGGCCTGCACATGTTACCTGGATGTCAAGCTCAGACTGTTGTAAACATGCCATATAATTTGGCAAACCCTGAAAGCACAAAGCAGCAAGGTATTAGCTCCATAAGACTGGGGAACATCTGACTGTGACTCACTACAATCTCCACTGCCTGGCTGAGAAACAATGGAAAGTCTTGTTAGTACAAAAATGAGATCGGCCATATCAACTTTGGGCCCATATTTCAGATTATGTAAAATCATAGAACGGAATGATACTGCCAATAAGGTGACCATTCAGCCTAGTCCGACTCTCCTACACTTTTCTTATAGTCGTCCTGTAAATATTTCCTTTACAAGTATGGATCCAATTTTCTTTTGAAAGTTACTGCTGGATCTGCTTTCACCATCTTTTCAGGTCGTGCAACCTAGATTAATAATAATAATGATCTTTATTGTCACAAGTAGGCTTACATTAACACTGCAATGAAGTTACTGTGAAAAGCCCCTAGTCGCCACATTCCGGCGTCTGTTCAGGTACACGGAGGGAGAATTCAAAATGTCCAAATTACCTAACAGCATGTCTTCGGGACTTGTGGGAGGAAACCGGAGCACCCGGAAGAAACCCACGCAGACACAGGGAGAACGTGCAGACTCCGCACAGGCAGTGACCCAAGCCAGGAATTGAACCTTGGGACCCTGGCGCTGTGAAGCAACAGTGCTAACCACTGTGCTACTGTGCCGCAGAACAATTTACTGCATAAAACTAACTCTCACCTCTCCTCTGAGTCACTTGTCAATTATCCTGATCTGTATCTATTAATCTGCTATTAGAACTATTTAAAAGGTGTTTGACAATATGAATGACAATGTAGATACCTTGCACTGATGTACAAAGGATAAATGCAATGAGAAAGTAAAGGCCACCAGTTTCATACTGAGTAAAATTACAAGTTCATTGAGGGTTTGCAAGACTCGGCAGTTCACAAGCCAGCCTTGACAATCTGCAAATTTCCCTAATCATCAACAACTAATCCATAACAACCAGGCTCTGGAGCCCTGAGTATTCAACAATGCAACAGACAATTGATCATTTTAGAACACACTTGGGGTAATCCGTTTTTTTCTCTTAAAGTTGCATCTGACAGAAACTAGGCAGGAATGGAATTAAATTTTGATGTGTTGGGTGTTCTGGGTCACAAACAGGTCATCAACACTGGAAATGGTGCAACTTTATTTTATTATAAGGTTAACTATATTAACATACTTGAACTGTGGGTAAATGCAATACCAGCTTTAACTGGTGACCCTTGCCTAGTCCTAACCACTCAGCACATGGTGAATGTCTGTGTTGCAGGCTGTGAGCTCTGTGCTCCGAGCTGGCTGCTACTAGAATGAGCAGGAACTCTCCTGTCCCCCGTCTTTATAGTGCGTGTGCTCTCACTGGTGATTGGCTGCGGTGTTGTGTATGCTGATTGGTCCCACTGCATGTCCATCAGTGTGTGTGTGTGTGTCTGCACCATGATATACTGGTGTATATTATGACAGCCCCCTTTTATATAAAGAATATGTGCCTGCGTGACAATAAATATTGTGTAGTGAATGTACCTGACTATGTGTGTGAGTGTTATTTACATGACTATGTACATGAGGCTAATCTATTTACACGGGAAGGTGCCTGGTGCCGAGAAATAGAGTGTCACACCAACAACGAAATGAACATTATATACAAACTACTGGAACGATGAAACAGGATAACAGAACAGATCAAAGAGTCCAACATCGTAAAACTCATAAGTCAAGTCTCTGAGGTGGGCGACGAATTCTGGTTGACCGTCAGGGTGGCACACCACTCGTCGTCTGGATCAATGCTGTGCACCGACAGCGGCTGGTGGTTTTAATTCAGGGACATCCTGTTCTTTGTTATAACAGCGACTCAAAAAGGCTCCCACGGGTCCTCGGTGTCACTGGTCTGCGGGAAGTCGGAATCGGACTCGGTTTGGGGGTAGGTAACTGCTTGTTGCAGGGTTCTTCGGAGGTTTATTTCATTTCCTCGTTCAATTTGAGGCATTGTGCTGTCATTCCAGGTGAAGAAAGCTTGTTTTACAGCTTTAAAAGATTTTTTCTTTGATTTGGGACATTTCCCCTTTAAATGGGCATGGTCCGGGGCCTCTGACGTCATGACGCGCGTGACGTAGCGCGTAGGAGGCGTTTACACATGCGCAGATCATGGTTCCTTTACTGATGGCCGTTTTCATGATTGCGCATTTAGAAAGATGGCCGCAGACCAGAATCGTTCTCTGCTCTGGGATTTCGGCCTCGAGGCGAGTACTGGCGCTTCTCTTACCTTTCCTTGCTGGTTGGAGTGTGTTTTCCTCACAGTATTTGCCGAATTTGTCCAGGACTGCCTG
The DNA here is from genome assembly GCF_047496885.1 of Scyliorhinus torazame. Taxonomy (NCBI): domain Eukaryota; kingdom Metazoa; phylum Chordata; class Chondrichthyes; order Carcharhiniformes; family Scyliorhinidae; genus Scyliorhinus; species Scyliorhinus torazame. The sequence continues at coordinate 254,762,084 of NC_092713.1, read as the reverse complement.
GAAGTCGCTCCTGTTTTGCCCCTTGGAGAACTTGAATTTTTAAAAGATTTCTTCTGCTCTGGCACCGGCGATGGTGAGGAGAAGCTCTGTTTTTTCAGGATCAGCCAGATCTTCTAGTTCGGCTGCCAGCAGGAAGATTTCAAACTTTTGCCGGAATGCCCGCCAGTTTTCGCGGAGATCACCGTGCCACTGGAGCTGCTGCGGAACCTGGATCTTGAACATCTTGCCTGGGTATCATTGCTGGTTGTCACTGTACGCTGAGGTGCCGGCGATGAGGAGCGGCGGCGGCGGGTTGATGTTCTCCATATTTCAGGATGCCGGAATGCTGATTAGTTGCAGGTGGGTCTCAGAGGTGCTAGTATGCAACCACTACTTGAACCATGATGTGTTGGGTGTTCTGGATCACAAACAGGTCACCAACACTGGAAGTGGTGCAACTCTATTTTATTATAAGGTTAACTATATTAACATACTTGAACTGTGGGTAAATGCAATACCAGCTTTAACTGTTGACCCTTGCCTAGTCCTAACCAGGTGATGCACTCAGCATATGGTGAATGTCTGTATTGCAGGCTGTGTGCTCTGTGCTCCGAGCTGGCTGCTACTAGAATGAACGGGAACTCTCCTGACCCCTGTCTTTATAGTGCGTGTGCTCTCACTGGTGATTGGCTGCGGTGTTGTGTATGTTGATTGGTCCCACTGCATGTCCATCAGTGTGTGTGTGTGTGTGTCTGCACCATGATATACTGGTGTATATTATGACAGATAATATGGGGAGCAATGTGCGAGTCTGTTGTATCAACTTCCTCAGTGTTCCATGCAAGAACAGAGACTAACCTAGATATGGGATAAATTCAATGCTCATCATCCAATAAACTTATAGACAGGGCATGCTGGTGCAATGTATTTGTGTCCTGGATAGGCGGGAGGTGTATTTATGCTTAATATTCTCAATGTAATTAATTAATTGCCCATCTGAGCCACATTATTGTGGCAAAATGCTAAGAGGGAACTACAAGACAAGGGAAAGGGAAGTGAAATTCACAAACTTCATGCCTACCTTCTTGGCTGAAAAATGGTGTATGGCCCTAGGGCACATCAGATAAAAAGAACAAAAAATGAAATACAAAAGTTGGCCATAAAAAAACAAGTAGCTTTCATACTGTCCATTATTTTATACCAAATATATGGCTGCCAAGAAAATAGTTTTCCCTCATCTTGTGATTATCTTATTAACATTTGTGGGTTTCTATTATTTTCAATTGACTTTGATAGAAAAGGGAAAGCATCATTAAATGAAGGTCTGACAAATACCCTACAAGGTTAATTCTTATCCTGCATTTCACACAGAATTTCATGTTTCTTCTTTGCCATTTAATGCGCTATGTCATAAGAAGCAACAAATTAAATTCCCCAAGGTGAGAATCCAATTTAATAGAATGTAGAAAATAATTAATCCTATATTAAATGTTCAATGAAATGTCATCCTCCGCCAACTGCTTTGAATAATTTGCTACCGTGACACAGTCCAGCTTGTAACAAAACACTATTTCTTCCAGTGCAGTTTGCGTAATATTCCCAAAATGTCTCAGAACTCCATGTTTTGATTTCCAATTTTGGCAGCAGTGATATATTACTGCAAACAAGCTAGTAGTACAGAGATTTCAAGAAATATAGAATGGGTAGCCATTTTCTAATGTGGAACTCCGCCTATTTTTTTGATTTCTGCCTTTAGGCACTGTATATGTGTTATTTCCCTGTTGGCCACTGTTAATGTTTAATTGTAGACAAAGTGCCTAGAATTCTGAAGCATGTCAGACCTAAATTTGGTGACAAGCTGTAATGACCTCCAATTGGCATTATTGGTTGGCCAATTGGAGTATGAGCTCCCTCAATGATCGCTCATTGAGGGGGCCCATATAAGCACCTGTGTAGGCTTTGTGAGGCAGTCTTAAGTTGACTGGAATGCTAGCAGCACTGTTTGGAGCTGCTTGTCTATATAAGTTATTGCAAATAAATACTGGTGTGGTGACGGAACCCCTGCCTCCTGTGGATTATTACAGTGGCGACGAGGTAAACAAAGAACCTTGCGGAGACCAGCTGCCACACTCGGAGGGTAAGCCTTGCTCTTTCAAAACTGCCTCTTTTTGGGAAGTTGGATGCACTTGACCCGACTATTGAGGACTGGTCCCAGTATGTGGAGAGAATGTGTTACTTTTTCCAGACCAATGAGATAACGGAGGACGGAAGGAAACGGGTTATACTGCTGTCGGCGTGCGGACCCTCAGCTTTCGCCATTATACGTAATCCAACTTATCCTGATACGCCGGACACGATACCTTTCCAAGAATTAACGAAATTAGTGGAAGAGCACTATGACCCCAAACCACGCCTCATTTTGCGGAGGTACAGATTCTACACAACGAAGCGGGACGACAGAGAGTCAGTCACAAATTTCTTGACCCGCCTGAGAAGGCTGGCGGAAAAATGTGAGTTCGGCCTGACGCTAAATGAAATGCTTCGGGACTGGTTAGTGTGTGGCACAAATGACCTCCAAATACAGAAGCGCCTGTTGGCGGAAACTCAGCTAGACTGCAGGCGGGCGTTACAGCTCGCACTGTCCCTAGAAAAGGCAGCAAGTGGGGTGCAGGAACTACAGGGCACGCCAATGGAGGTAGATACCTGGGAGAGAGACTACCACAATGGGTCCAGCTACCAGATAGCCGCCCTCAGGAAAAGCCTGAGGAACAGAGGGTCAAAGGAAAACCCCAGAACTGCCCCCAAGTCTGCTAGGACTAACTGGAGACAGAGGGAACTACTGGCTGAGGCTCCCCCAACAGAGAAGGACTGTTTCTGGCACCAGACAGAGTGGGGTAACAGCGACCGAAACCTTAGAAAGAGATGGCAAAAGAGGAATAGCAGGTGAGGATGCAGGGAAGGACACAACCTAGATGCCCCATCCTCCTCCGAAGGGGAACAGTTATATAATATTGCGACGAAGAAAGCAGAACCTATTAAGATTACCCCACGGGTGAACGGTCGGCCGACAATAATGGAAATAGACACAGGTGCGGCCGTATCAGTAATGGGAGTGGCAGCATTTTTAAAATATCAAAGATGGACTCCAGCCACTAACCCTAACAAAAACATCGACAAAACTTAAAACCTACACTGGGGAACCCCTGGAAGTTCTAGGCACGACTCATGTACCTATGACAAACAATTGCTCAGATTACCATTGACAATAATCGAGGGCTCCGGACAGAACTTAATAGGACGGAACTAGCTGAAAGACCTAAACTTGGATTGGATGGAAATTTTCCAGAGTGGAAGCGGGCAGTTGAGTGGAGTACTCCAAAAATACCTGGAGGTCTTCCAAGAAGGTTTTGGGGAAATTATAGGCGCCAAAGCAACTTTGCATGTGGACCCAGAAGCCCTTCTGAAATTTTGTAAGGCCAGGCCGGTACCTTTTGAATTAAGGAAGAAAGTAAATGTCGAAATAGAAAGGTTACGGCGCGACGGTATTATCAGACCAGTACAGTTCTCGGAATGGGCAGCGCCGGTGGTACCAATTTTGAAGCCAGATGGCTCGATACGTCTCTGTGGAGATTTCAAACAGACGGTAAACAAATACGCACTGCTGGACAAATACCCGATCCCGAAAATAGACGACCTATATGCCAAATTGGCAGGTGGGCTTTTGTTCACGAAACTGGACATGAGCCACGCCTACCTGCAGTTAAAACTGGACAAGGACTCCCAGAAGTTCGCTATGATCAACACCCTGAAGGGACTTTTTCGTTATACTAGGCTACCCTTCGTAGTGTCATCAGCCTGCGCTATATTCCAGCGTACGATGGAAAATATTCTGCAGGGACTACCGCAGGTGGCGATTTATTTGGACGATGTCTTAATCATGGGTAGGACAAACAGGGAACACTTGAGGAACCTGGAGGAAGTGCTCGGGCGTTTTGCAAAGGCAGGCGTACGGCTGAAAAGAGAAAAATGTGTTTTTCTGGCCCCACAAGTGACGTACCTGGGATAAAGTAGACTGGTCGGGCTTACACCCATTGGAAGACAGAGTAAGGGCAATAAAAGGAGCCCCAGTTCCCACCACGGTCCAGGAGCTACGATCATTTCTAGGATTGGTAACCTATTATGGCAAATTTATTGAAAATGGGGCATCCATCCTAGAACCCCTCCACCAGCTACTAAAAAAGGGCCGAGAATGGAAATGGTCCGCCCACCAAAACCGAGCATTTAGGGACATTAAGGAACAGCTGTCATCCGAAAATGTCCTAGAGCATTATGGCCCAAGGAAGGAGTTAGTGGTCACGTGTGATGCATCACCTTACGGGGTAGGAGCCGTCTTAGCCCACAGAGGAAGGACTGGGGAAAAACGGCCAATAGCCTATGCTTCGAGGACCTTGGCGATGGCTGAGAGAAAGTACGCCCAAATCGAGAAGGAAGGACAGGCGGTGATATTTGCAGTAAAAAAATTTCACCAGTATTTGTACAGGTGGAAATTCACCATAGTGACGGACCATAAGCCGTTATTAGGGTTATTAAAAGAAGACCAGTCAATACCTCCGATTTCATCAGCTAGAATCCAAAGCTGGGCTTTGCTACTGGCGGCGTATAGATACGTTCTGGAGCACAGACCGGGAACGCGAGTAGCAAATGCAGATGCTTTGAGCAGACTTCCCCTCCCAGACACCCCGCCGCTAATACTGAAAGTAGAGGAGACAGTAATGACTCTCAATTTTTTGGACACCCTACCAGTGGACGCACAACATATTCGGTTGTGGACACAAAAAGACCCAGTTTTAGCCAAGATGAAGCATTTACTGCTAACAGGGGAACTGGAGAGACCAGTGGAGCCCCAGATGTACCCATACTGGAGCAGAAGGGACCAAATAACCGTAGAAGACGCTATCCTATTATGGGGAGCCCGGGTAATAGTCCCAGCTCAGGGCCGTCGGGCAATCTTAACCGAGTTACATCACAGACACCCAGGGGTGTCTAAAATGAAGATGCTAGCTCGAAGCTACGGTTGGTGGCCAGGATTGGACACAGACATAGCAGCCTTGGTACGTCGGTGCCAGGAGTGCCAACAGGGGCAAAGAGTGCCACCAGCTGCGCCATTGCACCCGTGGGAATGGCCAGGCAGACCGTGGACCCGCCTGCATATTGACCTTTTCGTGGGCTCAATGTTTTTGGTGATAGTGGACGCCCACTCCAAATGGTTGGACGTCTACCGGGTAAACACGGCAAGCACAGCAACGACAATTGAAAAGCTCATGGCCTCGTTTGCAACACATGGACTTCCGGAGGTATTGGTGTCGGACAATGGAACGGCATTCACAAGTGGGGTATTTGGAAAATTCCTAAAGGGAAAGGGAGTCCGCCACATCAAAACGGCCCCTTACCATCCAGCGTCCAACGGCCTGGCAGAGAGAGCGGTCCAGACACTAAAAGCGGGACTCAAGAAGCAGCCGGCAGCGTCAATGGACACACAGCTCTCCCGCTGGCTGTTTGATTACAGGACCACACCGCATTCCACAACGGGCATACCGCCAGCTGAACTCTTAATGGGAAGGCGGCTGCGAACGAGGCTGAGTCTCCTTTTCCCAAATTTAACGGGGAAAGTGGAGAAACAACAGGAGGTCCAATGCAGGGGGCATGATAATAATCGGCAGCAGAGACATTTCCAGGTGGGGGCACCGGTTTGGGTCAAGAATTATGGGAATGGACCAACGTGGGTCAAAGGCACGGTCGAGTCCCAAACAGGGCCCATATCATATAAAGTTTCGATAGGAGGTAAGGTGCTGAAGAAACACCTAGACCAAATAAGGGCAGCGGAACCACACCTGGAGGCAGTCGAAGCAGGACCGCCTCAAGCCGGGATAGCTCAGACTGAAAAGATACCCACATCCCAGCCCCGAGAAATTTCTCCAGACCCCGTCATCCAGTCGTCAGAGTCGGAGATGGACACGTTCAACGAGGCCGCCGCGACACCTCTCCCCGAGGAGGAGGAAGTACAACTTTCAAGGAAAAGACGGGCACCTATAAGGTACACCCCACCCAGGTCGGAGAACGACTCGGCGGACGTCACAGAGGTGACAGACCCGGACAGGAGGAGCAGGAAGAAGCTCAGAGGAATGCCAGCTGGCAGGAATTCCTCTGACCTTGGGGGGGGGGGGGTGTAATGACCTCCAATTGGCATTATTGGTTGGCCAATTGGAGTATGAGCTCCCTCAATGATAGCTCATTGAGGGGGCCCATATAAGCACCTGTGTAGGCTTTGTGAGGCAGTCTTAAGTTGACTGGAATACTAGCAGCACTGTTTGGAGCTGCTCTTGTATATAAGTATTTGCAAATAAATACTGGTGTGGTGACGGAACCCCTGCCTCCTGTGGATTATTACACCAGCCAAGTCAAATTTTGTAGAATCAGAAAATTAATCCAATGGCAGGTCCATTCAGTTACTCTGAGATTATTAGTGCTCTAACTAGATTTAAATGTTAATTTTCTAATTGAAGAAGCAGTTACAGCTACTGCCATGGATCTGAGAATGGTCACTACAGTTCCAGTTATGACCACTTTTTGTCTCCTGCCTCACTCTGATTTTTTTTTTTTTAAATTTAGAGTACCCAATTCATTTATTCCAATTAGGAGGCAATTTAGCGTGGCCAATCCACCTACGCTGCACATCTTTGGGTTGTGGGGCGAAACCCACGCAGACACGGGGAGAATGTGCAAACTCCACACGGACAGTGACCCAGAGCCGGGATCGAACCTTGGCGCCGTGAGGCAGCAGTGCTAACCCACCGTGCTGCCCTCACTCTGATTTTTAACTGTGCTGTTTAGGGGTAAACTGTGCAACTGCCTAAATACATGTCTGCAGCTTTTCCCCAAAGGTTATAAATTTAGAGACTGTCTTGTAGCTCCGTCCAACTCACAGAATCATAGAATCTTTACTGTGCAGAAGGAGCCATTCGCACATCGAGTTTGCACCGACTCTCTGAAAGAGCACCCTACCTAGGCCCACTCCCTCGCCCTGGGCGGGATTCTCTGATCCTGAGGCCAAATGTTGACGCTGTCAGAAACGCCGTTGCGTTTCCTGACGGCGTCAACATTGCCTCAGGATCAGCAATTCTGGCTCCGACAGGGGGCCAGCATGGCACTGGAGTGGTTCAGGCCGCGCCAGCTGCTGATCCCGGCGTCAACTGGGCGCCGTGGGGTCCGCGCATGCGCAGTGGCACCCGCGAAGAGACTTCCGGTTGCGGCTATGCTGAGCTAAGTCGCACGTTCGGCAGCTCCTGCCAGAAACGGACATTTGAGCTCATTTGAGGGGCCCCAGCGGCATTTGTTCAATGGTTCCCAGTGTGGGAAGGTGACATTATGATTTCCCCGGCACTGTATGGATTGGACCAGGAACTGGGTTGCTGCTGCATTGGCAAAAGGTGAGCTGGAGCTCCGAGAGAGAGTCGGGGCGGGGGTCTGCTGCTGGGGGGGGAAAGGAGAGTGCGGGAGGCGCGGGCATGTGACTGGCCTGGAAAGGGGGGGGGGGGGGAAAGGGAAGAGAGTTAACCTGCAGGGGGTGCGGGTGGTATTAGTGAACGTATATGCCCCGAATTGGGACGATGCCGGATTTATGCGCCGCATGTTGGGCCGGATTCTGGACCTGGAGGCAAGGAGCTTGATAATGGGGGGGACTTCAACACGGTACTGGATCCAGCATTGGACCGCTCCAGGTCCAGGACGGGTAAGAGGCCGGCGGCGGCCAAGGTGCTGAGTGAGTTTATGGACCAGATGGGAGGAGTGGACCCATGGAGGTTTGTCTGGCCGGGGGCCAGGGAATTTTCTTTTTTTCCCCACGTCCATAAAGCCTACTCCTGGATAGACTTCTTCGTTATGAGCAGGGCACTATTCCCGAGGGTGGAGGGCACGGAGTATTCGGCCATAGCCATCTCAGACCATGCCCCGCATTGGGTGGAGCTGGAGCTAAGGGGGGAGAGGGACCAGCGCCCGCTGTGGCGCCTGGATGTGGGCGTGCTGGCGGATGAGGAGGTGAGCGGGCGGATCCGGGGGTGCATTGAAAGCTATCTGGAGGCTAACGATAATGCGGAGGTGCAGGTGGGGGTGGTCTGGGAGGCGCCGAAGGTGGTGATTAGAGGGGACCCACTAGGTCTCCACTAGGACCCACAAGGAGAAGAAGGAGAGGAGGTAGAGATTGGTGGGGGAGATTTTAAGGGTGGATAGGAGGTATGCAGAGGTCCTCGAGGAGGGACTACTCAAGGAGCGACGAGGCTTCCAGGCTGAGTTCGATCTGTTGAACACCAAGAAGGCAGAGGTGCAGTGGAGGAAAGCACAAGGGGTGGTGTATGAGTACGGGGAGAAGGCTAGCCGGATGTTGGCACACCAGCTTCGGAAGCAGGAGGCAGCGAGGGAGATTGGGGGAGTTGGGGATAAGGGGGGGAACACAGTGCGGAGTGCGGTGGGAATAAATGGGGTATTTAGAGACTTTTATGGGGGGCTGTATAGGTCTGAGCCCCCGACGGCGGAGGGGGGATGCGTCGATTTTTGGATCGACTGAGGTTCCCGAGGGTGGAGGAGGAGCAGATGGCTGGGCTTGGGGCACCGGTAGGGCTGGAGGAGCTGACAAAGGGGCTGGGGAGTATGCAGGTGGGGAAGGCACCTGGGCCAGATGGGTTCCCGGTGGAATTTTACCGGAAGTACATGGACCTGCTGGGCCCTCGATTAGTGAGGACTTTCAATGAGATGAGGGAGGGGGGCCCTACCCCCAACTATGTCCAGGGCGCTGATCTTGAAGCGGGACAAGGACCCATTACAGTGTGGGTCGTATAGGCCAATCTCGCTCCTCAACGTGGACGCGAAGCTGTTAGCGAAGGTGTTGGCTACCAGAATTGAGGACTGTGTCCCGGGGTGATTCACGAGGACCAGACTGGTTTTGTGAAGGGAAGGCAGCTGAATACCAATGTGCGGAGGCTCCTTAACGTAATCATGATGCCTGCAGTGGAGGGGGAAGCGGAGATAGTGGCGGCGATGGACGTGGAGAAAGCCTTCGATGGGGTGGAGTGGGGGTACCTCTGGGAAGTGTTGAGGAGGTTTGGGTTCGGGGAGGGGTTCATTAGTTGGGTTAGGCTACTTTACGAAGCCCCGGTGGCGAGTGTGGCCACGAATCGGAGGAGGTTGGAATACTTTCGGCTGTACCGGGGGTCGAGGCAGGGGTGCCCCCTATCCCCCTTGCTATTTGCATTGGCAATTGAGCCTTTGGCTATGGCTCTAAGGGAGTCCAGGAACTGGAGGGGGCTGGTCTGGGGGAGGGAGGAACACCGGGTTTCGTTGTATGCCGATGACCTGTTACTGTATGTGGCGGACCCAGTGGGGGGGATGCCGGAGGTGATGCGGATCCTTAGGGAGTTGGGGACTTTTCAGGGTATAAACGCAACGTGGGGAAGAGTGAGCTCTTCGTGGTACACCCAGGGGACCAGGGAAGGAGGATAGACGAGCTTCCACTGAAGAGGGCGGAAAGGAGTTTTCGGTACCCGTTCTCGTACAGTGGTATCGTTTTAATATTGAGGATCTTTACGTGAAGCTGGCGGGTGGACCTTTGTTCATTAAACTCGATACGAGTCACCCGTATTTACAACTTGAGTTGGACGCGGCCTCCGAAAATATGTTACAGTGAATACGCACAGAAGACCTTACAAATATACCTGGTTGCCTTTCGGTATGTCCTCTGCCTGTGCTATATTTCAATAAATAATTGAGAACATCCTGAGTGAGTTGCCGTGCGTGGCGGTCTATTTAGTCGTTCATCACTGTAAATGCTATAATTTATGATCCGCATGTGTATTATAAGTTATATGTTTTACTGTTGTAGTTCTACCATCCGACCAGCAGGTGGGGTGAATATGGAGTCCCAGGACGCGGATGCACCATGTGCTCCTTCAGAAGGTGTTTGCAAGGAATTGATAGCAGTCGCAGATTAGGACGCTCTGTTGTATCTTAGTGTAAGTTAGTGTTAGACATTTATTTCCAACTGTATTCATCTTAGACAATTTAGTTATTCGTTAATGTAGTGTTAGTAATAAATAGCTTTGTTTATAAAACAAAGTCTAATGTTCTTTGTTCACATCAGCCCAATCAAATAACATGACAGTGACCTTACCACAATGGGCGGGATGTACATCACAACGCCTCGCGAGATCTAACACGATCCCGTGAGGTGTTGCAAGCCAGGTAGATCCTGGGAGCGGGGGCACCCGGCTTTTATTGGCCACGCTGCGCCCCAGTGATCTGCTTTTTGGGCGCAATGTGGCCATTAAATTGCGCTCAAGATGTTGGTAAAATTAAAATTGTCCCCTTAGCATTCTTGATTGCCTCGATCGCAACCATTTTAACATCGGCTTTTTGTTTTGCAATGAGTACTTACCTGAATCAGTCAGCAGCCTCAATAATACATGTAAATCAGGCTCTTCTGATGTTATTAGGGCCTCAGTGCAGGTTTAATGATCTAAGCAAAGCATCTATAATGGTGCAGTAAGACCTGGCAGGCGCCCAGCAGACAAACAAGTTTAAACTGAACCGCCTGGTGTTCGCAGGCTATAAGCTGCCCCTGGACACCAGTTTTGGGAGGCAACTGGCCAGAGGAATGTTAATAAGGCTCAAGTATTAACAGGATTGGGGCTCTTACTGCAGTCCTCAGGCAGGGGGCCAAGTGTGTCCCATCAGATTTTTATCTCGGAGTTACAATTTCCCTTTGAATGCACAGAGTCAGGAGTGGAGAAGTCTTGTTCCCTAACCAGTTAAATTGAAGTTGTGCCGTTTTCCAAAGAGTTGACAAGATCCGACAGCTACCTGAGCATTTTGCATCCACGGGCGGAATTTTCCCAAAAAATGGTTCGGCACGAAAGCCGGTGTAATTCCTGCCAGTCCCCGCATGAAAAATGCTGCACCTGAGAAACAAAGGGTCTGATTCGTCTGTCCCCGGGGCGTATGGGCACTTTAATCAAGCTGCATTTAAACGGCTCCACGGCAATTCTCTCATTCAAGCCAGGAGGATAGCTGTGAGATAACCAGCTCCTCAATTAGCGGACGGGGCCCTCACCTGTATGCTGGATGCCATGGTGGTGAGACGGGCAGCAATATACCCTCGGCTGGCATGAGACTCTCCAGCAAGATAACAAATCTCACCTGGGAGACTGTTGCAGCACTGGTCAGTGCCAGCAGCCTGCACGAAAGGGCGGGGTGCAATGACACGAGACGATGAACGACTTACTTTATTCCGCCAGGGTATGTGCTGCCTGTCTCCTCCCTGCATTCCACCTTGCCGTCACCTGTTGGAATGTCACCTCGATCCCACATGCTGCTGCCTCGATCCCACATGCTGCTACCTCGCTGGGTCCCAGCACCTGACCTCCCACAAGCTTCCTTACATCCCCTGGCACTCTAACGAACCTCTCCCTGCTTATGCGCAGTGCTCACACATGTCAGGTATCATCGATACCTGACTCACCTGGTGGCCAGCATCATTCCCATTTGTGTTCCTGCCGGATAAGCTCACCCACAACCACTGTGAGCAAGGGACAACGGGCCGTGGGATGCCCGAGCTGAAGATCCTGACTCCTTTTGAGGAGAGGGCCCTGAAACTCATAGGGGTGGAGCAGGAACGGGGCTGGACAGGAGGTGGTGGCCCTGCGAGAGCAAAGTGAGGAGTCACTGCACGTTCATCCAGATGACCAAACTCAAAGTCAGTTGTGTGTATCCCAGACCATTGCCCTGGGCATGTGTTAATACCATGTCCCTTTCCTTGCAGGAACATCACCCGATCAGTCTGGCCCATCCACCAGCAGAGTCCCACTACCCACCCTCGACACCGCCTAGGAGGAGATCTCCGAGGAGGACAGCAAAAAAGTGTCATGGTTGTCACCCGCAGCATCCACCAGTACAGAGACGCACACCTAAGTGGACGACCTTAGCAGACCGGTTTCTTGTTAACCGCACAGCTTCTGATGCATATGGATGATAATGGCATAGTGTAGGTTAGATGGCTTTTGTTTCGGTGCAACATCGTGGGCCGAAGGGCCTGTACTGCGCTGTATCGTTCTATGTTCTATATCAGATGGAGGCAGGAATATCCCAAGGATCGGACAGTCCGAGACCTGCTGTATACCCGGATTCAGCTGTGCCCCAGCCAAGTAACGTGCCTCTGGACACGTTTGTCCCTTAGCTGCATGAGATGCAAAGGCAGAACAGGGAATACCAGGAGGGGGTGTCAGTGACACTTCTGCGATTGCAAGGTTGATTGGATGAGTCCCAAAGCCTTCTGTCGCATGAGATGGTGCTGGCAATGCATGGCACCCACGCCAAAACTGCAAGGGTGCCTTCCGCAGTGGAAAGCCTGGGGCTTGGGGTCAGATCCATGGCAGGAGAACCCCTGAGGGCCATGGCTGAGGGGTTCAACTGCATGGTGCAGACAATGGGTACTGGCAGCACCAGATGACAAGGCTTCTGGAGCTCACTCCAGCTGTCCCTCCAGTGCTTGGAGCCGACATCATTTCCAGTGTGGAAGCAGTGACGAAATCCGGAAGAATAATTGTGGCCCTAACCATGATGCAGTGCCTGGGGCCAAAATCTCACTTCCACTGCAACACAGGTAGAAGCCATCCTGGTCTCAGTGCGGCAGTGGGAGCTCAGATTGAGGTCATGCAACCCATGCTTGTTACCATAGATACTCGATCTGCCGCCATCATGGCTGTGGATACAAGTGTGGCTACAGCAATCCAACAATCTGTTCTCCAACACATCACTAGTCTGCTGAGGCACCAACCCAGGATGCTGGCAGCGGCTCCGTGGAGGAAGGCTCTGCTGTGCATTGTCAGGATAACAACATTTGTCTTTCCCACACTGCCGCTCCACCAGTGTCCTTGCTGTTGCCTGACACCCAGCCAGGCCAGGCTGCTGCTACCCATGCTGTGGGGGTGCAGTTCAAAGCTGGAGATGCTTGATGTCATTCCGGAAGGCCATGCAGCCTTATGCACACAGCAGATTGGAAACGTAAGAGGTGGCATGCTGTTGCAAGATTTAAACCCTGCAGTAGCTTAAGGAGCCAAATTTCTGAGAACCTTACTTTGCAGTATGGAGTAAGAGTGTAGAATAATCACAGGCCAATAGCCTGAATTTCAGACACATGGGGGCGCTGTTTTACTCCCTGTGTGGTCCAGGGCAGGCTAGAACCCTGGCACTCCCCCAGCACCTGGGTACCTTTGCATTGCCAGCCTGGCACCCTGGCAGTGTCACCTGGGCACCCTAGCAGTGCCAGGCACTGCCAAGGTTGGGCCTGGTGGGAGCCATGCCCATGAATGGGGTAGGGTAAGGTTGGGGAGGGGCGGAATCCTGAAAGCGGGGGTCCTGGAAGTGGGTGGGGAGGGGCAGGGGTAGAGATCGGGGAGTCTTTCAAAATGGTTTCCCAATCTGTGAGAAGCTGGCGAGTGTGGCCTCGACAGGGACAGACGCCCCCCAAAATGGCTAAGTGCCATTGAATAGTGTCGTGTTAGGTACACTGGTATAACACTGGGCAGCAAGGTAGCATGGTGGTTCGCACAATTGCTTCACAGCTCCCGGGTCCCAGGTTCGATTCCGGCTTGGTTCACTGTCTGTGCGGAGTCTGCACGTTCTCCCAGTGTGTGCGTGGGTTTCCTCCGGGTGCTCCGGTTTCCTCCCACAGTCCAAAGATGTGCAGGTTAGGTGGATTAGCCATGGTAAATTGCCCTTAGTATCCAAAATTGCCCTTAGTGTTGGGTCGGGTTACTGGGTTATGGGGATAGGATGGAGGTGTGGGCTTGGGGAGGGTGCCGGTGCAGACTCGATGGGCCGTATGGCCTTCTTCTGCACTGTAAATTCAATGATAACTGGTATAACACTGGCTGCAACTGAATGCAGCATAGATCAGAAAGATACTCTAGACCTTGAAGTTAGTTCAATCAAGTTTTTTGAACTAATAGCACAGTTATCTAGTTTGACTCTCTGCTAACTTAAGTGTGGTTACTCTGTCTGACTGAACGAGACTAGCTCTTAGCCACGTGGTGGGGGGGGTGAGATTGTAACAACACCCTTGACTGACTCTCCAGATATTCATCAGTGGAAAGAGGCGGAATGTGAGTGCCTCGTGTCTTTTATAGTCAGATCCCACCCCTGAGTGTCCTACCTGCTTATTGGTCATGTCCTGTTCTCTGTCCATTAGCTGCTTGTCTGTATATCATTAGGTGTGTGTCTGCATATCATGACATCTCCCCTTTTTTTTATGTTTGGATGACATATGTGAACGTATTTACAAGAATAAGCCAATATTAACATATGTTCACATCCACTGCATGTATATATGTACATGTGAAAACAGCTGTCTAATGCGAGAACACAGAACATAGCAAACAGAACAAATGTTCATAAGTCCAGTCTCTGGCTTGCGTCTGATCCTGGTCGACCGCCGGAGATGTGGTGGTGGGGACGACAGGGCCTTGATGGGCAGGATTGAAGCCTGACTGGTGGCCTCGTGAGTCGAGGTATCAGGAGGTGGCAAGACACAGAAGGAAACGGAGAAGAATGTGGTTGCGGGCAGGCAACTTTGCGCAGTGCCCGTCTGTTTCGTCGCACAACAGAACCATCAGCCAGACGCACAACATACGAGTGGGGGGCAGCCTGTCTAACAACAACAGCTGGAGCTGACCAGCCTCCATCAGGGATCTTGACCCGAACAGTGTCGGACGGGGATAACACGGGCAAATCGGTGGTATGAGCATCATAGCCCTGTTTTTGCCGGTCTCGGAATTGCTGCACCTTCTGCAGCACCGGGAGGCGATCCAGGTTGGGCACGTGTATGGCTGGAAGTGTCGTTCGCAGGTCCCTGTTCATCAGGAGTTGAGCCGGCGACATGCCAGTGGACAGCCCTATACACAAGCAGCGCAAGGTGAATGTCAGACGCAGAATCCGCGGCCTTGCAGATGAGCTGCTTCACTATGTGCATCCCTTTCTCAACTTTTCCGTTTGACTGCGGATAGTGTGGGCTGGAAGTGACGTGTTTGAACTGATACGACTGGGCAAACAGAGACCATTCCTGGCTGCTGAAGCATGGGCCATTGTCACTCATGACAGTGAGTGGGGTATCATGCCTGGAGAACGTCTCCTTACAGGCCTTGATGACGGTCCGCGATGTGAGGTCTGAGAGCTTCACGACTTCAGGGTAATTGGAAAAATAATCAATGATTAACTCGTAATCACGACCATTAGCATGAAAGAGGCCGATGCCAACCTTGGACCACGGCGAGGTTTCGATTTCATGCTGCTGAAGTGTCTCCTTACTCTGCGTTGGCTGGAAGCGTTGACATGTCGCACAGTTAAGGACCATGTTCGCGATGTCCTGGCTGATCACGGGCCAGTAGACTGCCTGCCTGGCTCTGTGTCTGCACTTTTCCACACCCAGGTGGCCCTCATGGATTTGACAGAGCACCAAGCTCTGGAGACTGTGTGGAATTACAATCCGGTCCAGTTTGAGGAGGATGCCATCAACCACCGTCAGGTCGTCCTTTACATTGAAAAATTGAGGGCACTGCCCTTTTTGCCAGCCATTGGCAAGGTGTTCCATAACACGCTGCAAGAGGGGGTCTTTGGCGTCTCCTCACGGATACGAATCACCTTCTCATCAGATGCCGGGAGGGCGCTAGCACACAGCTGCACCTGTGACTCAACCTGTGACTCAATTTGCGGGATGACGTTCAGTGGTTCACTATGCACGGTGATAGAACATAGAACATAGAACATAGAACAATACAGCGCAGTACAGGCCCTTCGGCCCACGATGTTGCACCGAAACAAAAGCCATCTAACCTACACTATGCCATTATCATCCATATGTTTATCCAATAAACTTTTAAATGCCCTCAATGTTGGCGAGTTCACTACTGTAGCAGGTAGGGCATTCCACGGCCTCACTACTCTTTGCGTAAAGAACCCACCCCTGACCTCTGTCCTATATCTATTACCCCTCAGTTTAAAGTTATGTCCCCTCGTGCTAGCCATTTCCATCCGCGGGAGAAGGCTCTCACTGTCCACCCTATCCAACCCCCTGATCATTTTGTATGCCTCTATTAAGTCTCCTCTTAACCTTCTTCTCTCTAACGAAAACAACCTCAAGTCCATCAGCCTTTCCTCATAAGATTTTCCCTCCATACCAGGCAACATCCTGGTAAATCTCCTCTGCACCCGCTCCAAAGCCTCCACGTCCTTCCTATAATGCGGTGACCAGAACTGTACGCAATACTCCAAATGCGGCCGAACCAGAGTTCTGTACAGCTGCAACATGACCTCCTGACTCCGGAACTCAATCCCTCTACCAATAAAGGCCAACACTCCATAGGCCTTCTTCACAACCCTATCAACCTGGGTGGCAACTTTCAGGGATCTATGTACATGGACACCTAGATCCCTCTGCTCATCCACACTTTCAAGAACTTTTCCATTAGCCAAATATTCCACATTCCTGTTATTCCTTCCAAAGTGAATCACCTCACACTTTTCTACATTAAACTCCATTTGCCACCTCTCAGCCCAGCACTGCAGCTTATCTATATCCCTCTGTAACCTGCTACTTCCTTCCACACTATCGACAACACCACCGACTTTAGTATCGTCTGCAAATTTACTCACCCACCCTTCTGCGCCTTCCTCTAGGTCATTGATAAAAATGACAAACAGCAACGGCCCCAGAACAGATCCTTGTGGTACTCCACTTGTGACAGAACTCCATTCTGAACATTTCCCATCAACCAGAATGGAGTTCCATGGTGATGGAGCGGGACAGTGTTATGCACGGTGATGGAGTGGGACAGTGTATTGGCAATGATGAGCTCCTTGTCAGGCGTGTAGACCAGGTCAAAGTCGTACTTTCTGAGTTTGAGGAGGATGTGCTGCAACCGAGGCGTCATGTCATTAAGGTCCTTGTGGATAATGTGGACCAGGGGCCTGTGATCCCTCTCGACAGTGAATGTCGGCAGGCCGTAGACATAGTTGTGAAACTTGAGAATGCCAGTGAGAAGGCCCAGGCATTCCTTCTCGATTTGTGCATACCTTTGTTCGGTGGGCATCATTGCCCTTGATGCGTAGGCAACCGGTGCCCAGGATGAGGTGTCATCGCGTTGTAGCTGGACCGCACCGATGCCATCCTGGCTCGCATCTGTCGAGATTTTTGTTTCCCTGTCTGGGTCGAAAAATGCCAATACGGGTGCAGTGGTGAGCTTGGCTTTCAGCTCCAACCACTCTGCCTGATGGACCGCCTTCCACTCGAAGGCAGTGGACATCGTCACTAGGTTTCGTAGGGCCATGGTGTGTGAGGCCATGTTTGGGATGAACTTGCCCAGAAAATTGACCATGTCCAGGATGCGCAATACTGCCTTCTTGTCTTCTGGAACCTTCATGGCTGCGATGGCCTTGACCTTGTCTGTGTTGGGGCACACGCCCTGCTGAGAGATCTGGCTTCCTAGGAACTTGAGTGTCGACATGCCAAAGCAAAATTTGGCTCTGTTCAGCTTCAGGCCATTGGCATGGACATGGCGGAATACCTGCTGGAGACGGGAAACATGCTCCTCCGGGGTCGTGGACCATATGATGACGTCATCCACGTACACACAAACCCCTTCGATGCCCTCCATCATCTGCTCCATGATGCGATGACTATTTCAAACCTTAGCCGTGCATGGGTGCTCCGGTTGGAGACGAGTAGATGGTAGGACCCAATGCCGTGATGGCATTATCGTTATAGTCCAGGAGCTGGCAGGCTGCTGGAAGGACCTTGGGTGTGGGGGGGGGGGGGGGGGCTTCTTGATGCGCTTGAAGTCTGCTTGTGAGAGGAGGTTGGCAGAAGCACCTGTGTCCAGCTTGAACTGGATGGAGCAGCGGTTGACCTGCATCACCGCACGCCATTCATCCTCAGAATCCACAGCGAGGATGGACTGAATGTGAGATGAGTTAGGTGCGGCATGTTCACGTGTGGCAATGATGTCCACTCGGTAGTCGGACTCCAGGCACTCGTCCTCTGGATCTGTTGTACTGCCAGGATCAGAATCCTGTAATTGTCGTTGCACATTCTGGACGCACCGTCAACGGAATTGGGAGCGCTGGCCTCTGACTGGTGGTGCAGACCTGCACAAGGTTGCATAGTGTCCAGGCTTCCTGCAGTTTAAACATCGCCTGCCTCTTGCAGGGCAATGTCCCTTTAAGTGGGCGTTGCCGCAGTTCGGGCACGTCATGACGTCAGCGTTGTGACGCGGTGTACATCGCACATGCGCAGTGCAGTCGGCAGACGTCTGCACCTGCCCAGTGTGGGTGTCGGCCACTCCGTTATCCCGTTCGCATCGCGCATGGTGGGGCTCTGGGAAAAGTGCGCGAGATGGCCGCTGTCTTCAATGCTGAGGCGCTGCATCCGGGAGATGGCAGGGTCCACACTCTCTGCCTTGTGGGAGGCAAGTTTCTCCTTTTCAGCCGATTTGTATTGGGAATACCGATTTTCTTTGCGTGCTCATGCACTGTACATGTTTCAATCGCGACTGGCAGGGTCATAAGCTTGATTTTTAAGAGCTGTTCTCTCAGAGGATCAGAGTGAACTCCAAACACGATTTGGTCTCTGATCATGGAGTCAGCAATATCACCAAAGTTGCAGCACAGTGCTAGCAGGCGGAGGCTAGTTAAGAAGGCACTGAAAGATTCATCTTTACCTTGAATACGTTGTTTGAATATGCAGCGCTCGAAGATTTCATTTGTGTCCACTTCACAGTGACTATCGAACTTGTCCAGGATGGTCTGAAACTTTGTCTTGTCCTGACCTTCGGTGAAGTTAAACGAATTGAAGAGTACGATGGCTTGATCACCCGCTGTCGAGAGGAGAAGCTCGATCTTTCTTGCATCAGACGCACCCTCGAGGCCTGAAGGTTCGATGTACAGCAGAAACCTTTGCTTGATTATCCGCCAGTTGGCACTGAGATTGCCTGAGGTCCTGAGCTGGTGAGGAGCCTGAATCTTCTCCATGGTGCCGGGATACATTTGCTGGTCGTCATGGAACGGACTGAGGTAAGCCACCTTAAATTAGTAGTCTCCTGGTGTCATGTCGTGTTGGGTACAGTGGTATAACACTGGCTGCAACTGGATGCAGCATATATCAAAAAGATACTCCAGACCTTGAAGTTAGTTCAATCAGGTTTATTGAACTAATAGCACAGTTAGCACAGTTCTCTGTGAGTTCGACTCTCTGCTAATTTAAGTGTGGTTACTCTGTCTGACTGAACCAGACTAGCTCTTAGCCACGTGGTGGGGGGGTGAGATTGTAACAACACCCTTGACTGACTCTCCAGATATTCATCAGTGGAAAGAGGTGGAATGTGAGTGCCTCGTGTCTTTTATAGTCGGATCCCACCCCTGAGTGTCCTGCCTGCTTATTGGCCATGTCCTGTTCTCTGTGTCCATTAGCTGCTTGTCTGTATATCATTGTGTGTGTCCGCATATCATGACAAATAGCAGTGTCAATCTCGGCATTGCAGCCATCATGAAACACCCCACCAAATGCACCCCAAACCGGACTTTGAAATGATTCCGGTGAATCGTGCCCAGGAGCTGAAGTGTTGCTACAATAGGTGCTGTTTGGAAAATGCATTTTGGGATGCATGGGACGAAGTCAGGGAAAAGAGGTCAGGCTAAGTGGAAGGAGTTGACGTTGGCTATTAGTACTACCTCTATGATTCCCCCTGCTCCTCAGTGCTGCATGATGTTTAATGACTTATAACCAGTTTGGCAAAAGAGGAGCCAGCTACACCTTAAAAGAATGCAGTGTCTCAAGCATTCAATATCACCTTCCCTTCACTGTGATTAAGTGGCAGCTCTATCCTGCACAATACACACTTTTCAGTGCAAGACATTTTCTTTTCATACCTACCTGTGTGCTTCGCCTCTCGCCATCCAAAGCCTCAGATGGTAGGAAATAGATTGGTTCAGAAATCCATGTTCTGCTTATTTACTCTTAAGCTGGAGGGCATCTCATGACAACCCCAGGCCAATTATAGTCTGGGTTGTTCAGGAAAAGCAATAAGGAGAGATTGGTCACAGGTAATGACCTCCATATGACGAGGAAGCCTGGAAGGTCAACAGTGAAAAGTTTTTGAAATGGAAAAGCAGCAGAAATGGAACAAGCTACACACTTGTTTTAGCCTCCAGTTCTTGCCGCTGACAGACCAAATTGCAAGCTACACATATTATGAACCCACGATTACTCATGAAACTGCAAGTCTCAAGCTGACTTGTGGGGAAGTCGGTAGCCATGCTTGTTTCTCTTCACCTCTTCTCCTCTTGAGCAAATCAGGAGTATCTTGTCCTTGGGGCTCAGGAACTGGATCAATACTCATATCATTTTAAATACACTCTAGAAATAAATAAACAGGTTGGGTTGAATTTGAACCCAGGACTATCAGGCTTGTGTCTGGAACTTGTACCACCTAGTCTACGGATTGATTTTCCTCTTCTTTGAAAAACTGTTTACCCCCATGGCGGGGAGAGGGAGAGAATAACAACTATGATATGCAGGAGTTCCAGTGCATTCTTGAGGTCCACTGGCACATCATGGTAAAAATGTCCCGGAAGTAGTTTCAAATGTGTGGTATGTCACCATGCTGTGGGAATGGTGCTAGATGTGATCCCTATTCTGTATCAATAAATATCTGTCAGGCTGGCAATGGGAGCAACATAATGGTTCTGAGTTGTTGGAGTTGGGGTAACAAACAAATCACTCAAAGTTCCTGGGGGGGGGATTCTCCGTCCCGCCGCACCCGTTTTCTGGTGCGGCGCGCCTTGGCTGGCAGCGGGATCCTCCGTCCCGGCTGACAGCCAATGAAGTTTCCCATTGTGGGCATCCCGACGCCGTCGCCATCCGTGGGAGTGAATGCACTGCCAGCAAAGCAGAGGATCTAACGGAAAATGCTGCCCCCTGCCTTTGATGGCAACCAATGGCGGGGATTTTCCGTTCCCGTTCTTTTTAGGTGGGTTTGGCTTTGGGAACCGAAAATCTTGCGAGGATCCCAAATTGCGTTTCATGTCAATTTTCCCACCTGCCGCCACACACAGGCAAAACTCCACCCAATGACCTAAGCAGCAATGTGTGTGCATATGTCGAGTAAGGGCATTTTGGTTTGAGTTTGATTGTGACGTTTCTAAATGTTGCAGAAGAGTCCTCGAAGGGATGAAAATCAGGAGGAACTTGGAAATGTCAGATGACAATGCAGCAGGATTTGTCGAGGCAGCACATCTGTTATAGCTGCTGGAAAATCAAGAGATAGTCAAGTAGCTTTTTGTCTATACTGTTTTGGCATAAAGATAGTCTAGGTGGGGCATGGATTAGAGCAATAAATCAGGCAGGAATCACATGCCCATAACAAAATCTGTCTTAATTTCCTTCTATTTAATTTATTGGAAAATAAATCAATCAGGCTTATATGGACATGCTAATCTACCCACATGACTTGCTTCTCTGACAAGTTCTTCAAAATAACTGGCATTGCAGTTGTGCTAAAATATTTTTGTTTCATGTAATTGCAGAAACAATATTGATTCACTTCAGAAGATATTCTGTGAATCATTTTTTCCAGTAAAGCAGAAATAACAATTGTTCCTATATTTGGCATCTATTTATTGTTAAAGAATTATTCAATCACAGCATGACATAGAATCATAGAATAATACTGCAAAGAAAGAGGACATTCGACCGACTTTGCCTGTGCCGGCTCTTTAGTAAAGCTATCCAATCAGTCTTACTTTGCTCTTTCCCCATTGCCTGGTTTCTCTTCACTTCTTCTCTTTTGAAATTTACTATTGAATCCGTTTCCACCACTCTTTCAAGCAATACATTCAGGTTATAACAACTCACTGTATAAAAAAAGTTTCCTCATGCTGCCTTTGGTTTATGCCCTCCTTGTCCCTTGTCTAATGATGACCATGAAACCATTGTCGATTGTTGTAAAAACGCATCGGGTTCACTGATGTCCTTTAGGGAAGGACATCTGCCATCCTTACCAGGTCTGGCCTCCATGTGACTCCAGACCCACTGTAATGTGGGTGATTCCTAACCGACCCTCTGAAATGGCCGAGCAAGCCACTTGGTTCAAGGCAATTAGGGATGGGCAATACATGCTGGCCCAGCCAACGACACCCACATCCCATAAATAAGTAAAATCCCCTATCTCTTATCTTCTTCAGCGCCATGACCCTTTGAGATATCAATGCTCATCTAATTCTGGCCTCTTGAGCACCTTCAGTTTTAACTGCTCCAACATGGGTGGCCACACCATCACATAGCTAGGCCTTAAGCTTCAAAATTCCCTTCCTAAACCTCGCTGCCTCTCCATGAACGCAATTCTCCACTCCCGCGCCGGTTGGGAGAATCACCTGGGCTGCCAAAATTTCCCGGGGCGCCGGTCCGACGCCCTCCTGCGATTCTCCCAAGTTTCGCAGGCCGGAGAATCGCCAGAGACACCCAAAATGGCGATACTCCGGCACCTCCGCTATTCTCAGGCCCTGATGGGCCGAGCGGCCAGGCCAAAACGGCGGGTTCCCCCGGCGCCGTCCACACCTGGTCGCTGCCGTCGTGAGCGCTGCGTGAACGCTGGGGGGGGCAGCCTGCGGGGGGGGGGCGAGGGGGATCCTGCTCCGGGGGTACCTCAAATGTGGGGTGGCCTGCGATCGGTGCCCACCGATCGTCGGGCCGTCCTCTCTGAAGGAGGACCTCCTTCCTTCCGCGGCCCCGCAAGATCCGTCAGTCATCTTCTTGCGGGGCGGACGGCAACCACGCATGCGCGTGGCTTCGATCGCCATTGCAGCTTCATCACCCCTAGACGGCGCTAGTGGGGAAAACGGCTGTCCTGGGGAGGGAGCGCCTGCGGGGGGGCGTCGGTGTGTGGGGGGGCCTCGGCAGGGGCGGCGGAAGGACCGATCCTCCTGTAAGGTGCTGTGGTGGAGGGGAGGGTGGGACTGGTGGCTGGAATGTGCGTGGAGTTCCGGCGGGCGCCAGGTCCTGTAGGGAGACCGTATCTTGCCGGCCGTCGGGGTACGCCACGTACGCGTACTGGGGGTTAGCATGGAGCAGATGGACCCTCTCGACCAACGGGTCCGACTTGTGCGCCTGCATGTATTTTTGGAGCAGGATGGGTCCACGCGCTGCCAGCCAGGTCGGGAGCGAGGTCCAGGAGGAGGACTTCCTAGGGAAGACAAGGAAACGTTCGTGAGGTGTCTGATTGGTGGTTGTACAAAGTAGTGACCGGATGGAGTGGAGGGCATTCGGGAGGACTTCTTGCCAGCAGGAGACTGGGAGGTTCCTGGACCGTAGGGCCAGTAGGACGGTCTTCCAGACCATTCCGTTCTCCCTTTCTACCTATCCGTTACCCCGGAGGTTGCAACTGGTCGTCCTGCTCGAGGCGATGCCCTTGCTGAGCAGGAATTGACGCAGTTCGTCGCTCATAGAGGAGGACCCCCTATCGCTGTGTATGAAAGCGGGGAACCCGAACAGTGCAAAGATGCTATGGAGGGCCTTGTGGTTGCGGTCATGTCGGGGCAGGGGATGGCGAATGGGAACCGGGAGTAATCGTCAATCACGTTCAGCGAGTATGTGTTGCGGTCGGTGGAGGGGAGGGGGCCTGTGAAGTCCATGCTGAGGCGTTCAAAGGGACGGGAAGCCTTTATTAGGTGCGCTCTCTCTGGCCGGTAGAAGTGTGGTTTGCACTCCGCGCAGATTTGGCAGTTCCTGGTGGCTGTCCTGACCTCCTCGATGGAGTGGGGCAGGTTGCGGGTCTTGACGAAATGGAAAAAGCGAGTGACTCCTGGATGGCAGAGGTCCTCATGGGAGGGCTCGGAGGCGGTCCACTTGTGCGCTGGCACATGTGCCGCGGGACAGGGCGTCAGGAGGCTCATTTAGCTTCCCGGGACGGTACAAGATCTCGTAGTTGTAGGTGGTGAGTTCGATCCTCCACCGCAAGATCTTGTTGTTTTTTATCTTGCCCCGCTGTGCATTATCGAACATGAAGGCAACCGACCGTTGGTCCGTGAGGAGAGTGAATCTCCTGCCGGCCAGGTAATGCCTCCAATGTCGCACAGCTTCTACTATGGCCTGGGCCTCCTTTTCGACTGAGGAGTGGCGGATTTCGGAAGCATGGAGGGTACGTGAGAAGAAGGCCACGGGTCTGTCCGCTTGGTTGAGGGTGGCCGCCAGAGCTACGTCGGACGCATCGCTCTCGACCTGGAAGGGGAGGGACTCGTCGATGGCGTGCACCGTGGCCTCTGCAATGTCTGCTTTGATGCGGCTGAAGGCCTGGCGGGAGGAAAAGCTGTGGACTGGATCAGGGGACAGGCCTTGTCCGCGTAGTTGGGGACCCATTGGGCATAGTAGCTAAAAAAACCCTAGGCAGCGTTTTAGGGCCTTAGAGCGGTGAGGGAGGGGGAACTCCATAAAGGGGCGCATGCGTTCAGGGTCGGGGCCTATAACTCCATTTCGCACTACGTAGCCGAGAATGGCTAGACGGTCGGTGCTAAACACGCATTTATCCTTATTATATGTTCGGCTAAGGATTTTAGCGGTCTGGAGAAATTTTCGGAGGTTGGTGTCGTGGTCCTGCTGATCGTGGCCACAGATAGTGACATTATCGAGATACAGGAATGTTGCCCGTAAACCGTACCGGTCAACCATTCGGTCCATCTCGCGCTGGAAGACCGAGACCCCGTTAGTGACACCAAAGGGGGCCCTTGAAGGGGGCTCTTAAGTGATAGAGCCGCCCGTCTGCCTCGAAGGCAGTGTATTTGCGGTCACTAGTGCGGATGGGGAGCTGGTGGTAGGCGGACTTGAGAACCACCGTGGAGAAGACCTTATAATGTGCGATCCTGTTTACCAGGTCGGATATGCGGGGGAGAGGGTACGCGTCCAGCTGCATACACCTGTTGATGGTCTGACTGTAGTCGATGACCATCCTATGCTTCTCCCCGGTCTTTACCACCACTACTTGAGCTCTCCAGGGGCTGTTACTGGCTTCAATTACCCCTTCCCTCAGTAGCCTTTGGACCTCTGACCTAATAAAGATCCGGTCCTGGGCACTGTAACGTCTGCTCCTGGTGGCGACGGGTTTGCAATCCAGGGTGAGGTTCGCAAACAGGGAAGGCGGGTCGACCTTAAGGGTCGCAAGGCCGCAGATAGTAAGGGGAATATAGGGCCGCCGAATTGGAAGGTCAGACTTTGAAGGTTACACTGGAAGTCTAAACCCAGGAGTGTAGCCGTGCAGAGGTTGGGAAGGACGTAGAGACGGAAATTTTTCAACTCCCTTCCCTGGACTGTGAGGTTTGCTAAACAAAACCCCTTTATCTCCACGGAGTGTGAACCGGAGGCCAGGGAGATTTTTTGATTAACCGGGTGGATGAGGAGGAAACAGCGCCTTACCGTGTCGGGGTGTATGAAGCTCTCCGTGCTCCCAAAGTAAATTAAGCAGGACGTCTCGTGCCCGTTGATGAAAACGGTCGTCGTAGCGGTTGAGAGTGTTTGAGGTCGAGACTGATCCAGAGTCACCGAGGCCAATCGCAGTAGTTGGGAATTCTGTTCAGGCAGTGTGTGGTCGGCTGTGCTGGAGTCCTGGGGGTTCATCCAAGATGGCGTCTCCCATTGGTCGCACATGGCCGAGGGGTGCACAAAATGGCGGCTCCCATCCCTCAAGCGTGGCGTCCGTGGAACTAGATGGCGGCGCCCGGGGTCCGCAGGTGGCCCTGGGATATGGGGGTGGCGGCGACCACTGGCCACACTGGGCCCGTGGAGAAGTTTGTGGTGGTGGTCCGGACTCGCCGCTGGAGACTGCGGCCACCGCTTGGGCCTGACATACCCCCACAAAATGGACCTTTTTGCTGCATCCCCTGCAAGTGGATGCGCGGGCCGGGCAGCACTGGTGGGGGTGCTTGGCCTGCCCGCAAAAGTAGCAGTGGGGCCCCTCGGGGTTGGCAGGCCGCCTTGCAGTGCTGGCCTGCGGGGGAGCGGGGGAAGTCTCTGGGTCGGCCGCAGCGGGGTTCCATGCTGCCCAGGGGGCTGCCGCGCGGTCAGGAATGTAGGCGTGGGCGTTCCTGGAGGCCATGTCCAGGGAGCCTGCAAGGGCCTGTGCCTCCTTAAGACCCAGGGTGTCTTTCTCTAACAGGCGCCGGTGGATTTGTGATGAAAGCATACCTGCCATGAAAGCGTCCCGGACTAAGAGTTCCGTGAGTTCGCTCGCCGAAACTTGCGGGCAGCCGCAGCTTCTGCCCAGCACCAGGAGTGCGCGGTAGAATTCCTCCAACGATTCCCCAGGGGTTTGCCGTCTTGTTGCAAGCAGATGCCGGGTGTAGACCTGGTTTACCGGGTGAATATCGTGTCCTTTTAGCAGCTCGAGTGCTGCATCAAGGGTGTAGATCTCCGGGCTCACCCTTGAGTGCAGGACGTGCAGTTTCTGCTCTCCCGTGGGTGCGTTTTCTGCCGTCTCGAGATACCCATTAAAACACGCCAGCTAGTGCTTAAAGATTGCCGCTGAGTTCGCAGCGAGGGGGCTAAGTTGCAGACACTCCGGCTTGATTCGGAGCTCCATCCTTTTAAATCTAGCTTATTAAATTGATGCACGATCAATGACCACTAAAATGAGGTTGTAGCCCAACTGAAGGCTTTAATAAGCTAGATGTTTCCCCCAGCAGCTCCGGTACAGAATGAGGGCTGCTGGGACGGCACGGGTTCTTATACCCCACCTATCAGGGCGGAGCTATTATACACTCTAGCCAATAGCAATCATACAGGTTCTACCAATGGTACTTCAGCCTCTCGGGTACCGTAATACCTATAATACCACACCTACCTCTTTGACAACACTTTTGCCCATTTGCCCTAACATGACTCGATGTCTAATTTTGCATTATAACCTTCTGTGATGTGCCTTGAGATGTTTCATTACGTTAAAGGTGCCATGTAAATATCTTGGCTGGGATTCTCTGACTCCGGGCCGGGTCGGAGAATCCCCAGGGGGATGCGAGAATCATGTCCCGCCGCCGGCTTATCAATTCTCCGGCACCGATTCTCAGATGCCCACGGGATCTCACTGCGCCGGTCGGGGGCCGTTGAAAGCGCCGCCCCCCCCCGGTGATTCTCCAGGCCCCGATGGGCCGAGTGGCCGCCGAGTTCGGCCGAGTCCCGCTGGCGTGGGTTACTCAGGTCCCACATGGCGGGACCTGGAAGGTGTATCTGCGGGGGCCGTCCAGGAGGGGGGTGGGGGGATCCGACCCCGGGGTGTGCCCCCACGGTGGCCTGGCCCGCGATCAGGGCCTACCGATCGGCGGGCGGGCTGGTTCCGTGGGGGCCTATGTTCCTCCGCGCCGGGCCCCTGTAGGGCTCCGCCATATTGCCCGGCTCGGAGACGGGAACCCACGCGCATGCGTGGAATCACCCCGGCCGTTCCGCGCAGGCTGGAGCTGCGGGGACTACTCCGGTGCCGACCTAGCCCTCTGGGAAGGGGAGCATTCCTCAATATCGGGGACCATTGACGCCGCTTTTCACGCTGGCGTCAGAACTTGGCCGCGGGATTGGAGAATCCTGGCCATCTTCTTGCTGCTCTTTTTCCCATTTTGAAAAGTCAGCTCACTTCAGAGACAACATTCTATGTTTTGAAGATAATGTGCCCCTGACAGTCACTGCTAAGTCTTTGAGACCTTCTCCCACTTTGCTGTTGTAACCCCAGTGGAAACCCTTTTGATGAATATAAATGGGATTTCCAACAAAATTAGGGTGGTTGAGCAACAACAACTTGCATTTACACAGCGCTGTTAACAAAAATATTCTAAGGTGCTTCAGAAGAGCTTATCAAACAAAATGTGACACCAAGCCCGATAAGGGAATGTTATGGACTTTTGAAGTAGTGTCTTAAAGGAAGAGAGAGTGAGGTATAGAGGCTAGGGGTGGGGGTGTAGGTGGGGTGGGGGACAGAATGGTTGTACGTTCGGAGCCTAAGGCCCAAAGCAATTAAAAAAGCTGTCGTCAATGATGAAATGATTAAAATTAGGAATGCGCAAAGATTAGGAGAGGAAATTCTTTTTTTTCTAAATGATTTTTATTTGAATAAAGTATGGTTACTATATATATATATATAATATATATATATATATATATATATATATATATATATATATACATATATATATATATATATATATATATATATATATAGAAGAGAAGGGAACACGCACAAAAAACAAAACAAACAACAAACAAAAAAAAAAGTTAGAATAAAATAACTGGTGGGGTATTATGTGCTAGCTCAACAACAGCAGCTCTGTACAATTGGCAGTATTGTTTTTAGCACATAAGTAGGCATCTGTTTGTGGGGGTGGGGTGCATATACATTTGGGTGCCGGGTAAACTAATACGGAACAAATACAGAGGGCAATACGCGAATGGATCTGGTGTTGGTGTTGTCGCTTGCTTCTCCCGGACAGTTTTCACTGCGTCTCGCAATCACCTCCGCTTCAGCCGTTCGTCCCGTCTTTCGCCCGGATTTTCCTTGTTCTCTGCTCCTATAGATGCCAAGTTTGTTATTGTTTCCCGTGCCCTCCTTCCGGCTGTCATTCCCTTGCCTCCCTCCCACCGTCACTGGTTCCCCTCTATTGTTCCCTGTCTCCTCCCTCTTCCACCCCTTACCACCCCCCCCCTTCTCCTGTGGTTCACCTTGCTTTTCTCTTAGGTTTAGCTGCTACCTCCCCCCCCCGCACCAGTCGATCCCTCCCTCCCCCGCCTTGGCTACTTTCCCCTGATTCTTGGCTACCTGGCTATTCTTCTGCTTGTTCATTGGCCACAAACAGGTCCCGGAACAATTGGGTGAATGGCTCCCACGTTCTGTGGAAGCCGTCGTCAGACCCTCGGATGGCGAATTTGATTTTCTCCATTTGGAGAGATTCCGAGAGGTCGGACTGCCAGTCTGCAGCTTTGGGTGGTGCTGCTGAGCGCCAGCCGAGCAGGATTCTACGGCGGGCGATCAGGGAGGCAAAGGCAAGGGCGTCTGCCTTCCTCCCCAGGAATAGATCTGGCTGGTCTGAAACCCCGAAGACCGCCACTTTCGGGCATTGCTCCATCCTCATCCCCACCACTTTGGACATTGCCTCGAAGAAGGCTGTCCAGTACCTCGCAAGTCTGGGGCAAGACCAGAACATGTGGGCGTGGTTGGCCGGACCTCCTTGGCACCGTTCACATCTATCCTCCACCTCCGGGAAGAACCTACTCATACGGGTTCTTGTTAAGTGGGCTCTATGTACCACTTTTAGCTGTGTCAGGCTGAGCCTTGCGCACGTGGAGGTGGAGTTGACCCTATGCAGTGCTTCGCTCCAGAGTCTCCACCCTATTTCAATCCCCAGGTCCTCCTCCTATTTCTTTATTGTTGTGTCCAGTACGGTGTCGGCCCTCTCTACCAGTCGGTCATACATGTCGCTACAGTTGCCTTTATCTAGGATGCTTGCGTCCAGTAACTCTTCCAGTAATGTCTGTCGTGGCTGTTGTGGATACGTCCTTGTCTCCTTTCGTAGGAAGTTTTTGAGTTGCAGGTACATTAGCTCGGTCCCCCTGGTCAGCTGGAATTTCTCTGTCAGTTCATCCATTGTTGCGACCCTGCCATCCGTGTATAGGTCCCTGACTGTCAGTGTCTCTCCGTCTGGTCCCCACTTTTTAAAGGTGGCGTCAGTCAGTGCTGGTGCGAACGTATGGTTGTTGCAGATCGGAGCTTTGTCCGACATTTTGGTCAGGCCAAATTACTGCCGTATAGGAGAGGAAATTCATCTCTAAATTCTCACAATGATGTAAAATGAGTAGCTGATATGCTACTAGTGTGTTTTATTTTTTTTAAATGTTGAGGAGTTTAGAATTAATGTTTAATAACTATTATCATTTTAATATGTTTTTTTATCAATAAAGTTTACACTTTAAGCAACCAACAAGATATCTAGAATCTTTCAAGAAGACTGCTTGAGCAACATTGGGTGACAGAATCCCTGATGGACTCATTACAATTGAATACGCAACACCCTGTCAGACATCCATCATTGGCAGTCGGGAATTCTAAATGAGACAGCATCCAAATAACTGTTCAATGATATGAGGGGCAAAATTCGCCAGAAACGGCGCGATGTCCGCCGACTGGCGCCCAAAACGGCGCAAATCAGACGGGCTTCGCGCCGCCCCAAAGGTGCGGAATGCTCCGCATCTTTGGGTGCTGAGCCCCAACATTGAGGGGCTAGGCCGGCGCCGGACGGATTTCCGCCCCGCCAGCTGGCGGAAAAGGCCTTTGGTGCCCCGCCAGCTGACGCGGAAATGACCTCTCTGGGCAGCGCATGCGCGGGAGTGTCAGCGGCCGCTGACAGCATTCCCGCGCATGCGCAGTGGAGGGAGTCTCTTCCGCCTCCGCCATGGTGGAGACGGTGGCGAAGGCGGAAGGGAAAGAGTGCCCCCAAGGCACAGGCCCGCCCGCGGATCGGTGGGCCCCGATCGCATTTTAGCGGCGGGACTTCGGCCCATCCGGGCCGGAGAATCGAGCGGGGGGGCCCGCCAACCGGCACGGCGCGATTCCCGCCCCCGCCGAATATCCGGTGCCGGAGACTTCGGCAACCGGCGGGGGCAGGATTCACGCCAGCCCCCGGCGATCCTCCGACCCGGCGGGGGGTCGGAGAATTTTGCCCGAGGTCTCTATAGGACGGTAGTGCCGTCTTATTTTTACACCAAAGATATTGGTCAGGCAATTGGATGCAGGTGTATCAGGTGCATGCAGTCTGCACTTCTTGATTCTGTTCAAGCCCTGCTAGTTACTGCAATAAGTCTCTGAAATTAAATTCATTTCAACACATAAGAATTTGTATCTTGTTTTGATTGCCTAAAAGAGGTACTAAGTGGAAGTCAGGTACTTTTCTACGATTAAAAAGAGCAAGAGGTAAGTTATTCCAGATGGCTTTTTCAAATTGAACCGAGCTCCCGAACAGCACTGGCAGAGGCCACAGGGCAAATTGCTTTCCTTCATGCCCGATTTGATGTTGATGGTACACAGTGTTAGCAACGCTTAACTCTTTTTAGAAATGCTGTCAGTGTGGATTCAAAATTGCACCTATAGGTTTTTCGGATCGAGTACATAAACAATCACCAAAACGACAACATGAAGGTGTGAGAGAAAATGCTACAAATATGCAAGTCAATGGATGATTAAATAGTTTTGGGCTTAAAACAGGTGGAAAACCAACGCCATTTATTGCTACGCTCGCCGATCCAAGGCATGATTGAAATTCAGCAGCCTGCATGCCAATTGCAGACCTGTTAAATACGTATGTTGTATCCATTTGCACAATGGAGGGAGACAAAAATCAGCAGTATAAGGAAATTTAAAAAAATTTTGTTTTAAATTCCAAAGCATTTTACTTTGCTTTCTAAATCTTTGTGTAAATACATTGGCAATCTGCCACACTATCGAGGATATTCAATATACATTTTTGAAGTATCTGTGAGTGTAATCTTTTTTTACATTTCCTATTGGGAAATTCTGAGCCAAAGCACATGGGCAGACACCATAAGAGTCCCAATGATCATGCTGAATCGATTTTAGTTTACTGCTAAAAATGATATAATTTTAGAGTGCGACAGGATTACTTAATGATTAGATGATTATGGGGAAATATTGTGCAATGTCATTTACACTTTATTAGGAATGCTATTCCTATTATTTTGATGCACTACCTGAAAATGGAAATGAAGAGTGTGACACCTTTAATTACATTGGAAATGCAGAGGAAATATAAAACTTAATTGCCATTTACCGGGTAACCATCTCTTCCTGGGGCCCCCTGTGGATGTGGAATGAATGAAACAACAAAACAGAAAACATTATCACAAAGCCATATTTTCTGAATCTCAAAAAGAATCATTCTCTCTAGCTGCATGACAAATAATGAACGTTAAAACTGATTAAATATAACTTGCACAAACTGCTATACAGTCGTGCTGCAAAAACAGCGCTTGAAACAGAAAACCCCATCTCTTTCATTACTGTGCTTCGCATCCCTGTGATTCAGCATTGATCAAAACACACTGAAAATTGCTGACTAACATTTATTTAATGAGTGATTTATGATTTATCCCATTTTTGGACAGGGGTGCCCAAGCTTGTGTCTTTGAGACTGCACAATTGCATGCCCCTGAGCCTTAGGGTAACATCTCTGAAGTTTAACTCAATACTCCTGCTAAATTGCAGATGTTAATGGATCATGATGTCCAGATTTAGAAAGTATTCACTAGTGAGGAAACGTTTGCTAATAAAAAAGCCCTTTCAACAACTCCAGGTATTAAAATTCAAACAGCAAATAAATGATATAAGCATAAATAGGAATGAGAAGCCTAAATTTTAAGAGCCAGATTGCTAGGACTCAGGGGTGCATATGGCCCTCAGGGTGCAGGTTGAATAACCCTGTTTTAGGACACTTGCATGAGAGGTTTAGTCACAGAATAGACACAATCAATTATCCAGTGATAATCTATAGAGTGCAATGATAAACAGCTGTTTCTAATTTTCTAACCAAAATATACCATTTAAATATGAAATAAAACATTCTGAGATTAAATGCACAAGTCAAAAGAAAAGAAAAGTAGACAAAGAAAAAAGAAGAAATCTCCTTAACTCAGTGGACCCAATCAGCTTTGTGGTATTCACAATACTTACAGGGAATCCTGAAAAAGAAGAGATGGAGAAAACGATCAGCTAAAATATCATGATTTGTTTGTGACATTTCTTCTTCCTAGTGTATAAGACACAAGTCTGTGTTATAAGGACTTACATTTTACAAAACATACATGATGCTCATGGAAGACATTTTCATAGCCGCCCAAATTTCAAAACATAACCCAGCATGGTCACTCACGTTTACCAAAGTCCTGTCAGTGTGTTTATGGTAGGCAGTAATAATAATTACATTTTCCAATATTTGCTTATTTTATTAAAGGAGCTAATATTCACAATGGGGACTATTTAAATGTACAGTAAAATGTTAAACAGTTAAAATCTTGTAATGTTAAGTTGTACAATGATATAAAAATGACTTAACTAACAAATGGCTAAGCTATGTTTAGCTTTGAATCTAATGTCATTGCACATTTTATGGATCAAATCAAATCTGGAAATTATAAAATGTAGAGGCAGGGCAGCACGGTGGCGCAGTGGGTTAGCCCTGCTGCCTCATGGCGCCGAGGTCCCAGGTTCGATCCCGGCTCTGGGTCACTGTCCGTGTGGGGTTTGCACATTCTCCCCGTGTTTGTATGGGTTTCGCCCCCACAACCCAAAGATGTGCAGGCTAGGTGGATTGGCCATGCTAAATTGCCCCTTAATTGGAAAAATGAATTGGGTACTCAAAATTGAGAGAAAAAAAAAATACTGTTTAAAAAAAAAAAAAAAAAAATGTAGAGGCCAGGTTTGAATAAAAAAAATAGCCTGGAAATTCCTGCTATGCCTCCCTGCTGGTAGCGTACATTCTTATCGAGGATACAAATGCAAATCTGCTAACACATACCACTAAAGGGCAGGCGTACAATTTCCTGTTCCCACAGACAAAGTACAGAGTACTAATCTCTCCCATTTCAAATGGATGTTAAATATCATCAAAGTTATTGATTGTCCCTTAAGCAATAACATTAACTTCCTCTTCCAGCCTCAGACATTTTAAGTTATGGGTGTTACGTTCAGTGCCACTGACCTTATCTAACATCAGAGGTGAACTTGGCACATTCACCAACATACCACCTAACATAGAGCGAACCCAGCACTGTTGCCTGGCAGTAAGTGAGGAGCATAATCCCTTCAGACTGAGCTTCAGTGTGGTGGCTATCACAGAATCCTGTACCCACTCTCACAATAGGGGCAGTACTGCCAATGACAATAAACCTGTTGGGCCCTATCAAATGGCCTCACTGTGCTCGACCCAGTGCCGTGATGAGGCGTTAATTCTCGTGACAGGCCTCTTGCAAGATTTGCGACTCTCTGAACACCTTGCAAGGTTTAACGAGCAGTTAGGCTCACTTAAATATGTCTGCGCCAGATTCCCCCAGTGCCCAGAAACAAACACCCGGGAGACCTCGGCATGGCACCGTTTAACACTGGTCCACACAAAGATGGACCGGATGTAACGGCACCTGGATGCGGTCTCCCAGATCAATGGTGGCCCCTCGGTGGTCAGGTTCTGGACAGGGTGATACCCTGGCACTCCAGTTGCCACCCAGGCACCTTGGCACTGCCATCCTGACACCTTGGCACTGCCATACTGGCACCTTGGCACTGCTACCTGGGCACCCTAACAGTGCCACCTGGACACCTTGGCAGTACCACCGTGGCACTCCAAGGTTTAACTTGTGTCAAAAAGTGATTGTGAAACTGGACCACCTGTCTTAAACATGTGAAGCACAATACACAACTTTTCGTACAGAAGGAAGTTTGGGCTATGGGAGAGCGTGGCCGGGATTCTCTAAAATTGCGGGTAGGTGTTGACGCTGGCGTAAACACAGGAGTGCTTCATGCCGGCGCCAACGGGCCTCCTGGCCCAGCGATTCCGTGGCCCTCGGGGGGCCAGCACGGACCCAGAGTGCTGCACGCAATGCCGATATGTGGATCTGCACTGCGGGCCGCGCATGCGCGCGCCGGCCGCTTCTGTGCCAGGCCCATGCAACATGGCGGAGCCACACAGCAGGCGGCGCGGAAGAAGGTATCCCCCCCAGATCACGCACGCCCGCCGATCGGTGGCCCCCGATCGCGGGCCTGGACTTCGTGGAGGCCCCTCCCAGAGTCTGATCCTCCCGCCCCCCCCCCCCCCCCCCCCCCACCAGGACGGCGACCGTGACCGCGGGTCCGAGCTCCCACCAGGTGGAACCACGTTAGAACCATGCCGCCGGCAACTCAGCCAGTTGACCGCGGAGAATCGGCGCGTGGGCCGATCCAGCGCCACGTCGACCGCGCAAGTGAATCGGAGAATCCCGGCCCATGTACTTCACCATAGGTATCACAATTATGCACATGGGGGGTTTTGTTTGATTTCACATTTGTAGCTTGTCCTGCACCTGGTGCTACTCCCTCAAATAGACAAATGACAGATCCACTGAAATTGGATTCTTAAAATGAGGTCACTGTTGTAAAATATCATTGCCTATTTTTCTGTTTAGCAATGAGGCGTTGGCCTCCTTTATTTGTGCTTGTTCCAACATCTGAACATTTTTATTTGCTTTCTTTTGACAATGCTTCCCTTTCATGTTTTAGTTGCTAAAATTGAAACAAGGTTTAAATGGAACGAAAATTAGTCATTGTGGGCTGCATGTTGAAACAGTGCTGTCCAATTCTCCTTGCTTCATGGATCCTCCCCATCATGTTTTCCACTGTGCTCCCTGCTTAGGTGATGCCTAAAATTTAGAAACCTAGCCTTGATTGTTAAAATTTTACATCTCTTGTGTCAATTTTCTGATTCCGCCCACCAGAGACCGAAAATTCCCATCCAAGATCGATGGACGTTCCAATGGCCCGTGAAATTGTCCATCCCCGCCCGTGATGATCCTCACGGCGGGTGGGACCGGGAGGTTTACCCATGATTTTTACTGACAATTCCGATGTCTGTTGATTTTTGCTCAGTGTCAAGCATGAAATGCTGGGCGACATTTTCATTTTTATCCCCAGGCATAAAGCATTGCCAGTTCAGAGAATAAAGAGCAAAAGTAGACCATGAGGAGGCAGAAGAAGGGCATGTCAGTCTCCACTCTATGCCTTGTACAATGGGCAAAAAAGATCCACGACAGAAAGGCGAATGGAATAATGTGATTCCATCCAGGTGCTGCTTTATAAAGTAAGTAAAGTCACCATAGTGCCAGATGACCACAGACTACTTTCCCCTTTGAGGGGAGAGCTGGCGGGTGGTGATTTAACCTAAGGATCACCCTCACCTCAGGCAAGGTTGAGAAGGCAGGGCCTTCATGAATAGCCTCAGCCAGTGCAGGAATTGAACCCATGCTGTTGGCCCTGCTCTGTATCATGAGCTAGCTGTCCACGCAACTGAGCTAAACCAGCTTTATATGCAGGCAGGGAAAACATAAATCTACCCCACTGATCCCATGTAAAATGTTTTCATCATGATTAGTAATTGAATGACTAAACTGGTAGGCAAGTCTTCTGGGAGCTGTCCTTGATTGGACATCTGTTATGAATTAACTTGGTAACAAAGTAGAAATATCTTCAAAAATGGAATTGTAACACTGTATAGACATCTATTGTGCTTGATATTAAATTAAATTTATCAAATCTTACTTTAGAAGAATATTTCAGGAATGCAATGTCATAAAGAATTTTTTTTTAGAGCATGTCTTTGAGCTCCCTTTTGTTAGAACCATAGAAATGATACATCACAGAAGGGGGTCATTCAGCCCACCTTGTCCATGCCGACCCAAAGACACCAAGGCACTCTTTCTAATCCCAGCGTCCTACACATGGCCCAGACCTCTGCAGCTCACAGCACTGAAGGTACAGATCCAGGTACTCTATAAAAGAGTTCAGGGTCTCCACCACCATCCCAGGCAGCGAATTCCAGACCCCACCACACTCATGTCCCCTCTGACCCTTCTGTCACTTTTATGTCCCCTCTGACACTTCAAAAATTTTTTTAGAGCACCCAATTCATTTTTTCCAATTAAGGGGCAATGTAGCGTGGACAATCCAACCACCCTGCACATCTTTTTGGGTTGTGGGGGTGAGACTCACGCAGACTTTGGGAGAATGTGGAAACTCCACACGGATAGTTACCCAGGGGTGGGTCAAACCCGGGTCTTCAGCACCACGAGGCAGCAGTGCTAACCACTGCATCACCGTGTCGCCCTGACCCTTCTGCCATTTAGCTTGAATCTATGACCCCTGGTTTTTGAATTCTCTGCCAAGGGAAACAGGTTCCTCCTGTAAATTCTATCTCTGCCCCGAACAATTTTGCGTACCTCAATCATGTTATCCCCCCAGCCTTCTCTGTTCCAAGGAAAACAACCCAATCTCTCCTCATTGCTACAATTCTCCAGCCCTGGCAACATTCTAGTAAAACTTCTCTGCACTCTCTCCAGAGCGATTACATCCTTCCTGTAATGTGGTGACCAGAACTGCACACAATACTCCGGTTGTGAGCTCACCAGTGTCTCATACAGTTCCATCATTATAGCCCTTCCTTTGTACTCTATCCCCCTGCCAATGAAGGAGAGCATTCCATATGCCTTCTTTACAACCTTATCTTCCTGTACTGCTACCTTGAGGGACCTGTGCACGTGCACGCCAAGATCTCTCGCTCCATCTACCCCTCTCAGTATATTCCCTTTTATTGTGTAACCATTTACCTCACTGTTTAGTATCATTATGGCCAGCACTTACCATTAAAGAGTAAATTAGGCAGCAATTTCTAGTCAGCACACTTGCATAGTTAATCACAAAATGCTGTCTGGGTTGCCTGACCCCTTCAGAAGCTGCGCTGTACCGATACCTCATTGAGAGACCCGACGTTGAAATGTTTGGAATGACATGAAAGTGTTTGAGGGAATAAATAAACCTCAATCATTTCTCCGTGGATGATTTCTTATTAATGAGTGGCAATGTGCAGGATAGGAGCACCTTGGTACCCTAACCGGACTATCCAAAAGAAAAGTTTTCACAAAATTACATTTAGAATTTGTGAAGTTTTCTCTGCTAGTACCTTTCAGATATTTCCAATTGCTGCAAAACAAAATAGTAATAGCAGTGGTAAAGGTTTGGCTTTAAAATGGACAGAATTCACAGGATAAATGGGATAAAAAGGTAAGTTGAATGGGGTGACTAAATTACTTCAATAATGAAAGACTTACTTGAGCAGTTTAAATATTAATAGCAATGATTACATATAAATGTAAAGGAAAGTCCAAGGGAAGCCCTGGGTGGGATTCTCCCATGCCGCACCGTTTTGGAGAATCGCCGTTCACGCCGATTCTTTCGCCAACGCCGGTCTGACGCCGTCCCGCCATTCTCCCAACTGGCGAGAACGGCGTCATCGAGGTCGGTGCCGCGCCTGCCGGAGAATCGCCCGAGGTGCTAAGTATGCTAAACATAGAACATTACAGCGCAGGACAGGCCCTTCGGCCCTCGATGTTGCGCCGACCTGTGAAACCACTCTAAAGCCCATCTACACTATTCCCTTATCGTCCATATGTCTATCCAATGACCATTTGAATGCCCTTAGTGTTGGCGAGTCCACTACTGTTGCAGGCAGGGCATTCCACGCCCTTACTACTCTCTGAGTAAAGAACCTACCTCTGACATCTGTCTTATATCTATCTCCCCTCTATTTAAAGGTATGTCCCCTCGTGCTAGACATCACCATCCGAGGAAAAAGGCTCTCACTGTCCACCCTATCTAATCCTCTGATCATCTTGTATGCCTCAATTAAGTCACCTCTTAATCTTCTTCTTTCTAAAGAAAATATGCTCAAGTCCCTCAGCCTTCCCTCATAAGATCTTCCCTCCAGACCAGGCAACATCCTGGTAAATCTCCTCTGCATCCTTTCCAATGCGTCCACATCCTTCCTATAATGCGGCGACCAGAACTGCACGCAATACTCCAAATGCGGCCGCAACAGAGTTTTGTACAGCTGCAACATGACCTCATGGCTCCGAAACTCAATCCCTCTACCAATAAAAGCTAACACACAATATGCCTTCTTAACAACCCTCTCAACCTGGGTGGCAACTTGCACGGATCTATGTACATGGACACCAAGGTCTCTCTGCTCATCCACACTACCAAGAATCTTACCATTTGCCCAGTACTCTGTCTTCCTGTTATTCCTTCCAAAATGAATTACCTCACATTTTTCTGCATTAAACTCCATATGCCACCTCTCAGCCCAGCTCTGCAGCTTATCTATGTCCCTCTGTAACGTGTTATATCCTTCCGCAGTGTCCACAACTCCACCGACTTTAGTGTCATCGGCAAATTTACTCACCCATCCTTCTACACCATCCACCAGGTCATTTATAAAAATGACAAACAGCAGTGGCCCCAAAACAGATCCTTGTGGTACACCACTGGTAACTGGACTCCAGGCTGAACATTTCCCATCAACCACCACCCTTTGTCTTCTTCCAGCTAGCCAATTTCTGATCCAAACTGCTAAATCACCCTGAATCCCATGCCTCTGTATTTTCTGCAATAGCCTACCGTGGGGAACCTTATCAAACGCTTTACTGAAATCCATATACACTACATCAACTGCTTTACCCTCGTCTACCTATTTGGTCACCTTCTCAAAGAACTCAATAAGGTTTGTGAGGCACGACCTACCCTTCACAAAACCGTGTTGACTATCTCTAATTAAATTATTCCTTTCCAGATGATTGTACATCCTATCTCTTATCAACCTTTCCAAGACTTTGCCCACAACAGAAGTAAGGCTCACTGGTCTATAGTTACCGGGATTGTCTCTACTCCCTTTCTTGAACAAGGGGACAACATTTGCTATCCTCCAGTCTTCTGGCACTATTCCTGTAGACAATGATGACATAAAGATCAAAGCCAAAGACTCAGCAATCTCCTCCCTAGCTTCCCAGAGAATCCTAGGATAAATCCCATCCGGCCCAGGGGACTTATCTATTTTCACACTTTCCAGAATTGCTAACACCTCCTCCTTAAGAACCTCAAGCCCTTCTAGTCTAGTAACCTGAATCTCAGCATTCCCGTCGACAACATTGTCTTTTTCCTGTGTGAATACTGACAAAAAATATTCATTTAGCACCTCTCCTATCTCCTCGGACTCCAAGCACAACTTCCCACTACTGTCCTTGACTGGCCCTACTCGTACCCTAGTCATTCTTTTATTCCTGACATATCTATAGAAAGCTTTAGGGTTATCCTTGATCCTACCTGCCAAAGACTTCTCATGTCCCCTCCTGGCTCTTCTTAGCTCTCTCTTTAGGTCCTTCCTAGCTAACTTGTAACTCTCGAGTGCCTTAACTGAACCTTCACGTCTCATCTTTACATAAGCCTCCTTCTTCCTCTTGACAAGTGATTCAACTACTTTAGTAAACCATGGTTCCATCGCTCAACCACTTCCACCCTGCCAGACAGGGGCATACTTATCAAGTACAAGCAGTAGCTGTTCCTTGAACCAGCTCCACATTTCAATTGTGCCCATCCCCTGCAGTTTCCCTCCCCATCCTATGCATCCTAAGTCTTGCCTTATCGCATCATAATTGCCTTTCCCCCAGCTATAACTCTTGCCCTGCGGTATATACCTATCCTTTTCCATCGCTAAAGTAAATGTAATCGAATTGTGGTCACTATCACCAAAGTGCTCACCTACCTCCAAATCTAACACCTGTCCAGATTCATTTCCCAGTACCAAATCCAATATGGCCTCGCCTCTCGTTGGCCTATCTACATACTGTGTCAGGAAACCCTCCTGCACACATTGGACAAAAAAGGACCCATCTAACGTGCTTGAACTATAGCGTTTCCAGTCAATATTTGGAAAGTTAAAGTCCAAATAACAACCACCCTGTTGCTTTCGCTCCTATCCAGAATCATCTTTGCAATCCTTTCCTCTACATCTCTGGACCTTTTCGGAGGCCTATAGAAAACTCCCAGCAGGGTGACCTCTCCTTTCCTGTTTCTGACCTCAGCCCATACCACCTCAGTAGACGAGTCCTCATCGAACGTCCTTTCTGCCACCGTAATACTGTCCTTGACTAACAATGCCACCCCTCCCCCTCTTATACCACCTTCTCTGAGCTTACTGAAATATCTAAACCCCGGCACATGTAACAACCATTCCTGTCCCTGCGCTATCCATGTCTCCGAAATGGCCACAACATCGAAGTCCCAGGTTCCAACCCATGCCGCAAGTTCACCCACCTTATTTTGGATGCTCCTGGCATTAAAGTAGACACACTTTAAACCACTTTCCTGCCTGCCGGTACACTCCTGCGACCTTGAAACCTTACTCACTACCTCACTACTCTCAACCTCCTGTATACTGGAGCTACAATTCAGGTTCCCAGACCCCTGCTGAACTAGTTTAAACCCTCCCGAAGAGCATTAGCAAATTTCCCCCCCAGGATATTAGTACCCCTCTGGTCCAGGTGTAGACCATCCCGTTTGTAGAGATCCCACCTACCCCAGAATGAGCCCCAATTATCCAGGTACCTGAAACCCTCCCTCCTGCACCATCCCTGTAGCCACGTGTTTAATTGCTCTCTCTCCCTATTCCTCGTCTCGCTAGCACGTGGCACGGGTAACAACCCAGAGATAATAACTCTGTTTGTCCTAGATCTAAGTTTCCACCCTAGCTCCCTGAATTCCTGCCTTACATCCCTATCCCTTTTCCTATGTCGTTGGTGCCTATGTGGACCACGACTTGGGGCTGCTCCCCCTCCCCCTTAAGGATCCCGAAAACACGATCCGAGACATCGCGGACCCTGGCACCTGGAAGGCAACACACCAACCGCGAGTCTCTCTCTATCCCCCTAACTATAGAGTCACCAATGACTAATGCTCTACTCCTCTCCCCCCTTCCCTTCTGAGCAACAGGGACAGACTCTATGCCAGAGACCTGTACCCCATGGCTAAGGTGCTAAGATACTACGAGCCCCCCACTATTCAGTGGCCCGGATTGGCTGAAGTCCCGACAGCGTGACCCCAGCAACCCCCCCCCCCACACACACACACACAGGAGCCGCAACACCCAGCCCCCATGAGGGCATGGCCAGCCCACGGTGGCGCAATGAAGAGGGACGGGGTAAACTGGGCGGTGGACGGAGACTGTGGGCAGGGGTCAGGGTGTCTGCAGCGAGATCAGGCAACCGAGGAACACATGTATCCCATGGCATCCGGCTGTCGAGGTGTAGCGCCATCGTTGAACATGTTGTATCTCCTCCACCACCCCCTCCTGCAGATCGTCATGTTTGTGCACCAGCCAGCGATGTTTGCCGCCGTGATGGGAGCCGCAGGTGGCCCTTCGGCAGTGTCGACGCAGGCGGCTGAGAGCAGCTGCAGCAGAGGGACTGGCTGCAGAGGGCCCCGTGCCACCCATTCAGGCTGCAGGCCCGCCCGCCCGCCAGGTGCAGGAGGAGGCGGAGGGGGACGATGACCACCACATTGTCGGGGATGCACAGGACGAGGATTCTGATCTTGATGAGGTGCAGGGGGAGGAGGAGGAGCAGGTGCTGGTGCCAAGGCGCTGGAGGCGCCCCATGAGGCCTCGAGTGTACCGTCACCGCATGTCGTTCGAGGACCTGGCGGACAGGGCACGCAGGAGGAGACTCCGAATGAGTAGGGAGACCGTCACACATATATGCCACCTCACGGCTCACCTGGCACCACGTGGAAAGGGGGGAGGACATGCTATCCTGGTGACCGTCAAGTTGATGGTAGCCCTCAACTTCTACGCGACGGGGCCGTTCCAGGCGCCGAGCGGGGACCTGTCCGGTATCTCACAGGCATCGGTGCACCGGTGCATCCAAGCAGTAACCGACGCCCAGTTGGATGCCTGGGCAGCGGGATTCGCCTCCGTGGCCAGGATACTGATGATCCAGGGGGTGATTGATGGGGTGCACGTCACCATGTGTCTACCATTGGAGAACAGGGACGTGTTCATGAACAGAAGGGGGACCTACTCCATGA
This sequence comes from Scyliorhinus torazame, assembly GCF_047496885.1. NCBI lineage: Eukaryota > Metazoa > Chordata > Chondrichthyes > Carcharhiniformes > Scyliorhinidae > Scyliorhinus > Scyliorhinus torazame. The sequence continues at coordinate 254,719,266 of NC_092713.1, read as the reverse complement.
ATATTCAGGTGGTCTGCGATCATGCACGTGTACGCCCAGTACCCCGCAGTGTGCATGATGCCTTTATACTGGCGCAATCTTACATCCCCGCCATATTCGAGAGACCCCCCCCACGGCTGCGGGGGGTGCTGGGCAACAGTGGTTACCCATTGCGGTTGTGGCTGATGACACCTATATGTGGGCCACAGACCAAAGCGGAGACACGCTACAATGAGGCCAATGCAGCAACCAGAGGTGTTGTGGAGTGGTGATTTGGCCTCTTGAAGATGCGCGTCAGGTACCTGGACCGCTCTGTAGGGACCCTCCCAGTACCATTCAGAGAGGGTCGGCCGCATAGTTGTTGTCTGCTGCATGCTGCGCAACATAGCCCAGCAGAGGGGCGATGTCCTGGAGGAGGAGGCACAGGGGGAGCCCGATGATGGTGACGCATCTGCACATGAGGAGGGGGAGGAGGAACACACACCCGGCCTCACCGTTGTAACGAACGTCGGCCCCAGCGCCACTCAGTCCCCTTCACGACCCCTCAGGCACCGGACATAGAAGAGTCCTCTAGGTTTGGTGCAGTGACTTTAATCGTGACATTCACATACAAGTGCCCTAGCCTCTATAACTAAGCTGTGCCCTGCACCCGTGTCAACTTACCACATGTCTAACTTCTTTGCCTTACGGGCCCTACAGCTACGCCTTGGTGTTTCCCCAGGCGGTGCAGCAGGAGTGGAGGCGGACTGCTGAGACTCCTGCCCTGCGACGTGGCTCCCCGTCGGCGCGCGTTTCCAGGGGCAGTCCGGCTTGGATAGGCCAGGCTGCTCGGCGGGCGTGCTGGATGGCATGGTGCCACCCTGTTCTGCCCGCTGCCCACCAGATGCACCAGGGACGGAACGGGGGGAGTCCGAGTGTTCCGGGACCTCCCTTGCTGGTGTAACCGGGACGGGCACCAGAACCTCCTCCTCCCTCGGGGAGCCCGGTGGCCCCCGGGCCTCACTACGGAATGGTGGTGCGAGCGGAGACAAGCGCCGTCGCACCACCGACACCTGGCGCTGCCAGTCCTGTGGCATCGACCAGGGTCTGAACGTTTGCAGTGCGCCATCCTTGTCAGGGACTGTGCAACCTCCCGCTGGGCTTGTGCGACGCCATCCAGCACGTGCACCAGGCGGCCGATGCTCTCAGCGATGGCCTGCTGAGACTCGGCCAGACCCCGGAGCACGGCGGCAATGTCCAGCTGGCTCTGGGACATGACTGCCTGTGAGAGGGCAGCCCTGTCCTGGGCCAGGGATGCTTGTGCACATGAAGCCCCATGCCTTGCAGAACCTGACCCATGGCTGAAACCGTTGCCCCCATTGCCTCCACAATGGGGCAGTGTGAGGGGGTGGAGAGTGAGGGGGGATTACGGGGTTGATGGGGCAGTGTGAGGGGAGGGGTGAGGGGAGGGGTTAGGGGATGGAGAGGGAAGTGTGAGGGGGTGCAGTGTGAGGGGGGGGGGAGGTGAGGGGCTGAGGGAGTGTAGCCAGGCAGGGGAGTCTCACTTGGTACTGCGCCTCTGATCTACCTCCCGGGTGGCGGCTCCCCTAGCGAAGTCCGGATCCCTCCGCTCATGGACGGTGAGGGGGTGCAACACAGGTGATCCCCCTCCAGTTCTTGCACGCTCACAATGATTGTGGGTTGTCTTGTCCTGCGGGGGGGTGGGGGTGGAAGTATCAGAGTTAGGCGGTCAGCAGCAAGACTCGCAGATGTTGGAAACATTCTGACTGGGGTGGGGCACTGGGCACCACGCCATGGTAGCTCGCAAGGGGGGTGTCGTGCCCATGTGGGTCGGGTGCAACGTGGTACCCCCCTCCTCCTGCGTGGGCGGGGGAGGGCGTCACGTGATGGGGTGGAGGGATGGGGTGTGGCCAGGGGGAACTCTCGGGGTACTTACCCTGGCAGTCCTCGTGAGGTCTTGGAGGTTCTTGCGGCACCGGTCTCCAGAGCAGGGGGTGTGCCCCACACGCTGACAGCGATGCCCACTGCATGCCAGCTGCGTTTGACTGGACTGGCCGGGTACCGGTGGCCACATCTTGGGCAGGGGATTGCCCTGCGCTCTTCAACTGCGTCCAGCAATGCCTCCAGGTCATTGTCCCGGAACCTGGGAGCGGCACGGTGGGGCTCAGCCATCTCTCTTTGTCGGGGCCTGTGCGTGGATCAGTAAGATAGAACACGCCCAACAGGCAGTCAAGACACACCCAGAGGTGACACTACCACAAGGGGGCTACCCATATAAAAGGACAGGGCACACAAGCTCTTTCTCTTTCCATAGGCAACACTCAGAGAGACAGGGGCAGGTCAGGGAAGCATCACACCCGCCGCATGGATTAGAGCAGACTGGTTAGTTGGATTGAGTCACTATAGTTAGATTAGCAGGAGAGTTGAACTCAAGTAGGAGAATTGTTAACTGTTCAATAAATGTGTTCAACCTATCTCCAAGTCTGAACCTTCCTTTGTCAGAGTATACATCAAGGAAGCAGCTTATGCTACGTGAAGAAGCATAACACAACACCCTTCTAACCTTTAAGGGGAGGCCAACTCCCATAGGGCCTCCTCAGAGGACCCACCTTGGCACTGCCCCCTGGGGCAGTGCCAGAGCGCAGTGCCAGGGTACGGCCAGGGCATGAGCCTCTCTTCGTGGGGGCTATATTTACCTGGGTGCCCCAGCGGGTTCCCTTCGCTGGTTTCCGTTTTTTAAAAGCAGTCTGAAGTCTGCTAATTATATGGAAATTTATTGAATTGGGGTTCCCAACATTCCTGGGTGGGAACCTCATTACGTCACCTGTGAGGGGTAAAATGAGATGTTGCCGGTGAGATTCTTGTTTTCCGAGTCTCACAATATTTTGCATTCATGTCGCTGTTTGCGCCCGTTGGTGAATGCAGGTGCAAAATCGCGGCCGATACAGGCACAGATCCTCAGGCTTTATGGAACTTATTAATTAAATCGGGGCGACAGGAGAGTGGGATTTTTTGCTGGTCCAGAATTATCCTCTGTGTTGACAGTTCCCAAAGCTTGGCATCTGTACCCAGCCAAGTAGAGCTTGGAGCCGCTTGCGTCTCTGCTCGGGCTCCCAAAAAGGTCCCGTTTCCAACACATGTTCTCACTCACTGGTGATGTGTGAGGCAACATGTGAAAACCCAATGACTTCTCTTCTGGTTACCTCGAGGCGTGTGTCACTGAGCTGGTGCACAATGTGCATGCGTTATGTGGCGGTGCCTCCTAAAAGAACGAGTGACCTCTGAGGCGTCTTTATCCTCCCCTGCACATGGGCCTGTGGGAGATGAAAGTGTGGGGGCTGGATTCTCTGCAGTCCTGAGCCGAAATCACGTTCGGCGCGGGGGTGGAGAATCCAATTTCACGCCTAAATCTGTCCCGGCACCGGTCCGGTGATTCTCCAGGACCCGGGAATTGGCGTGGTCGCGGAGCATTCCGCATGGCTGGGGGCCCATTGCCAGAGGCCAGCCCAGTGATCCTCCGCTCCCGACCGGCTGAGTTCCCGACGGCGTGGAACTGACCTGCTATTGCCTGTCGAGATACTCGCGTGGCGGCTGCGCACTCAATCCGCGGCCGCCCTGGTGGGGGGCGGTGGGATCGGACACCGGAGGGGGCCTTATAGGCGGCCGGGGGACAGATCCGCGCGGTCAGATCTTCGGGCACGCGGCCGATCGGGGGGGTCTCTTTTCTCGGTGTGACTCCGCGGTCCAAGTCCACCATGGCGCTCGGCGCGACCGCTGGAGGCCGCCGCCGTGCACATGCGCGGACTCCAAACCGGAAGTGTGGGGCCCGTATTCGCAGCTAAAGCTGCGAGATTTACTCCGGGTCCCTGCTAGCCCCCTGCAGGGCATTGAATTAGCTCAACTTGTTTATCGCAATTTGTGGAGTAAAACACCACCGTTTGTACGACGGCGTGGGGACATAGTCCCATTTTGGGAGAATCCAGCCCCTGAATTTGAACTGTTAAGGTGGAAAGGTACTAAGTCATCATTATGCACACAATCATATTTCATTGACGACTGACATTCAGTCACACAAATGAGTGATGTATGCCATGTAGCTATGATAGTTGATTTTACCACCAGATAGCAGGGAGGCCTGGATTTCTCCCTCTACGATGGCCCGGCATGCCAAGACTCGGTTTATCTCCAGTGCCTCCCCCTCTGGAGCTGTCAGTATGGAGGGCCACCTCAGATCCTCAGCCTATCTCTGGTGTTGTGTTCTCTGCTCTTTTAAGGGGCAGAGGAGAGACCATAAGACCATAAGATATAGGAGCAGAATTAGGCCACTTGGCCCATCGAGTCTGCTCTGCCATTCAGTCATGGCTGATATTTTTCTCATCCCCATTCTCCTGCCTTCTCCCTGTAGCCACTTAAAATGGCCAACTCCCGATTCAAAATGGCGAACGGCAAAGGCTGATGGGAAAGTCAGCCAACAGGACAAAAACGAGCAGCTGCAGGTTAGCTGTGTATTTACCTCTGGAAAGGCCAGACAAGATCGATACCAGCAACCATCAGCACAACAAAACAACAGCCATCTACATACTATTGAGCAATCCCCGGGAACAATAAGCAACATTTAGACACACAAAGCAGAACCCGACTCTTCGGCGCCAGCAGGAGCCTACACAAAAGGAGGTGAACGAGCACCTCAAGACCGCCCATCGATCAGGGAACCGCTCCAGCATTGGAGAAAATCGAACCAAGCGATTGGGACAAAGTCCAATCACTTGGGACCAGGTACAGGGTCCGCCCCGAAAGGCGGGAAGCCCCTGGGGACTATAAGAATTGAGCGCCAAGTTCAAATCGCTCTCTTCTTCTCCACCTCTTCTCTCTTCTCCACCGCTTCTCCAGCTCTTCACTCTTCAGCAGCTGATCGAAACTGTAAGTCCTACTTCAACGCTCGCTACGAGATAGGCGCTCCGAGCTATCAATCTGTACCAACTTCGAATCCCGCAGGCTCAGAACCCGAACGAAAGGCCATTTGTTTCCCTGACCTGGTGGGTCAGTTCCAAGTTAAGTATTGGCCTGTTAGTTGTAGAAGTAGCTTAAACGTAGAATTTGTGCATGAGTAGTGATTACTGTGTACAATAAATGTGCTTTGATTTAAATCTTACTAATCGGTCTACTGAATTATTGATCATTACTCGGACTTGAACCACGTGGCGGTATCATAAAGATACCTGGTGACTCAATAGCAAAGGTGATAAAACAGAGCAATTAAACCAAGGAGAAAATTAGCAACATTATTTGGCGACATCCTGACGGGACCCGATCTAGAAGTGGAAAACCACTCCGGGAGAACCCAGAATTTGAATAAGAGATCCAATTGGAAACAGAAACCACAAGCGTTCAGGCAGTTCTGATCAATAGTCATAATTCGGAAGTGTGTGTATGCATGCGTAACTAACAGGGCGATAAGGTAAAACTGATAGATTTTTTGTTGCCACAAAACTGTCGGAGGTTTGTATTTCGGAAAGTAGCGAAAGCCGTACCCGTATTTACAACACCGCCTTAATACCCCTGTCCCAAATTTGAAGAGCAGCATTCGGATTAATACCCCCATCCCAAAATTTGAAGAGCAGCATTCGGATAGGAAAGATGGCAATGCAGGCAATGCAACGCCTCATGAACCCAGAGGAATTTGCGGTCGCAGCGACCAGCAGCAGTAGAGTGGGACAATGTCCCATTTGGGAGGAAGAGATCAGGAAGTATCTCAAAGGGAAAGGATGGCCCCTTTGGAATGAATTCTGTGATAACGAGGAATCAGGTCCCGGGAGTATAGGACATACTTGGTGGGAGAACCTGAGCGAGATCCACAAAAAGAGCTTAGGGAAAGCTCGCAAGCCGATGGCAATCGTGTCCTGCTTGGCACAATTGCGAGGCACAGAGGAGGTCGTTAGGACGCTCCGGAAAGAAGTTGAGGGCATACATCGAATGAGTAAGGTCGATGTAAGCGAAGTAGAAAAGGAGAATTTGGGATTGAGAAGGAAGTTGGCGGCAAAAGATGGAGAGGTGGATGACGCCAAAAGGGCACACCAGTCTTGTCTGGCGCACTTAAGCAGCTTCCAGTCTCAATACAAAAAGGCCTATCAGGACACGCAACGTGCAGTCCTGGTATGTGAAGAAACAAAAAAACAGGTAGAGGCATTACAGAGACAGTGTAGTGACCTCAAGGCAGCATTAAGAGCACTCCATGCTGCCACCACAGAATAAAGACAAAGCACGCTAGATCACGCAAAGTGCCGGAAGCAGATTGCAGAGCTGCAATCACTGCTTTCAGTTCAGAAAGGTTTCCAGGAAACATTTGGAGAAAAATTAGATCAGGAAGACGGCACTGATTGGGAAGAATTGAACGAAACAGCGCAGAGATATGTTCAGGGAACATGTGTGCAGGGAAAGCCACAAAAAAAGGAAAGCGCCCCAACCCCCCACACAGCAGATAGTTCAAGCTCCAATGAACCCAGTAACCACCCACCGCACAGCCACATCGGACGATGAGGAATTTCTATATTCCACCCTCTTAACAGTGACCCAATTATGGGACGCATGCGATAAGATCACACCGTTCCTCCCCACCTCAGACCCCCATCATTTCTTTGCCACAGTTAAGCATCAGGCGACCATGTACGGCCTGGATGAGCGAGAGCATGTAATGCTCACGGTTTTAAGTTTAGACCCTTCAGTAGCAGCAGCCCTTCCCGACCCACAGAATGTAGGAGGAGGCACCCTTGCAGAAATGCATACCGCGATCCTGGATGCGATCGGGTATAACCGGGGTGACCCCGTAGATGGCCTCAACAAATGTAGACAAAAGAAATCCGAGCACCCCACAGCGTTTGTTGGACGCCTGTGGATCCACTTTGCAGCAGTCTTTGGAGACTTAGACCGCGCCCATTTGTCCCCAGACAACATGGCCAAATGGACCCGCACCCTTCTCTCCCATGCCACAGAAACAGGACAGAAAGCCTACGCGAGTTATGATCCCTCAGAGGAGGCCCATAACGAGAAGTGGGTAGTGAAAAGATTGTCCCGCGTTTGGGAACAATCTGTTCAAAGTAAACCCGCAGTTAAGAATCCCGAGGAAAAGCAGGCCGGCGCAGATATGCAGGCAGTAAAAACACACCAGAACCCCGCATGGGTGAATGAGGGAGAGAACAGCCCCCCACCCAAGTCACAGGAGTGTTACAACTGTGGACAGTTGGGACACTTCGCAAAAGAGTGCAATGCCCCTAAAAAGCCACAGAGAGCCCAGCAGACGGGCACTTTGAGTAAGAAAAAGACAGAGCTAATTCATAGCGTTAGCGCCCGTTCAGATCAGACGGACTTGACCGGAATGGACTGACGGTGTACCGGCTCCCCCAGTTGGGTCTGCAACACCCTTTGGGATAGGTCCGGACAACCGGTAGTTGCAGCGAGAATTCGGGGACAGCCCATCGAATTTCTCTGGGACACAGCAGGATCCCGCACCACAATAAATTCCTCCACCATGTTTCAAAAAGACACGTGGCCCACTACAGCCACTATCACCCTCAGCGGCTTTACAGGCCACTCACAGCAGGGACACATCACAGCCCCTGTACCAATTCAAATTGGTACCATCACCACCAAGCACCCCGTAGTTTTAGTTGACCTGCCCCACACAGCAGAACACATTCTGGGAATCGATTTCATGAATTTCCAGAATCTTTCATTTGATCCAGTCAACCAGTGTGTCTGGAAGATGGCAAAATCCGCAAGAGCCCCTGCAGCGCTCAACATAGGAGAGTACGCGAACAAAATTAGCGCCGTAGGCAAATTTTGGTTCAACCCGACCACGTTTAGCACGGACAAGCAGGTTAGGGCAGTTCTGCAAAAGAACAAGGCAGCATTCGCGACCCACAAGCACGACTGTGGACGGATGACTGGCTCCGTACAAATAACAGGACCTGACCCTAAACCCCCAAAAGAGTATGGATTTCCCCAAGAGGCAGAGGGAGAAATCTCAAAGGTAGTAGAAAGCTTATTAGAGCAGGGCATACTTAGATCAGTAGCCTCCACTAATAATGCCCCGATTTGGCCAGTGAGAAAGCCCGATGGATCATGGCGACTGATCATCGATTACCGGGAACTCAACAAAATCACCCCCGCAGCAGCCCCCACAGTAGTAACAAGTCCCGAGACCATGCTCAAGCAGGGACTCAATTCCCGATTCTTTACGGTTTTGGACATCAGTAATGGATTCTGGTCCACTCCATTGGCAAAGACGTGCCTGTACAAATTTGCCTTCACCTTTAAAGCACAGCAGTACACGTGGACGTGCCTGCCACAAGGCTTCCACAACTCCCCCTCCATTTTCCACCGATAGCTGGCAAATGGTTTAGCCAAATTCTCTCGCCCCGAATGTCTGGTACAGTACGTAGACGACCTACTACCACAGACAGACACCAAGGAAGAGCACATTGAGCTTCTGTCCGAACTCCTGGAACTCTGACACTCATTCGGTTGTAAAGTCAACCCCAAAAAGGCCCAGATTTTGGAAGATAAAGTGATATATTTGGGAACAATTATCACACATGGTAAACGCGAGATCAAGCACAAAAGGATTGCCTCAATTGCTAAATTGCCCCTTCCCCAGAACGTTTCAGCCCTCCAGTCGTTTTTAGGACTGGTTGGCTCCTGCCGAAACCACATTGACGGTTTCGCCAGCAAGGCAGCACCCCTCTCAGACCTCCTAAAGAAAGGAGCCCCCTGGGAATGGCTTCCACAGCATACGGATGCTGTGGATTCTTTAAACCAGGCACTCATAGCAGCCCCCGCACTACAAGTTCCAGACCCACTTTCCCCTTACGCCATAGAGGTAGCGACCACAGACCGCACCCTCTCAGCCGTGCTCCTCCAGGAACGACATGACCAGTTAAGGCCCGTAGCTTACGCCTCCAGAATTTTAGATGCTGTGGAGCAGGGATTTTCAGCCTGTGAGAGGCACCTGCTCGCAGTATTTTGGGCAGTGCAGTATTTTTCATATATTACCAGACTGAACCCCATCACAATTCTCACCGAACACACCCCCACCCAACTTTTACTGGACGGACGACTCAAGGACGGTACAGTCAGTCAGATTAGAGCAGCGAGATGGACCCTTCTCTTGCAGGGACGGGACATCACTGTGAAAAGGACAAAGACGCACACCTTTTTAGTGGACAACTTACAGCACCCCGGAACCCCCCATGAATGCGAAATTATCTCTCCACACCACGACACAGGCCCCTTTATTGCTAAAACACCCCCCAGAAAGATAGGTAGTTCAACCCAGAGCCCCCAGCACACGGACACGTGTGAGCCCATTAAGATCTATGTGGATGGATCTTCCACAGTCCTGGATGGGAAGCGCATAACAGGTTGCGGTATCTATGTCGAGGACGCGCAGGGACACGCCCTCGAGGAAATATTGTTAAAACTGCCAGGCCACTTTGGCGCGCAGGCAGCAGAGCTCGCGGCCATCGCGTATATAGGGGAACACCCAGATTCCTTCCCCAGCCCAGCAGACATATACTCGGACAGCCTCTATGTCTGCAACAGCCTCACGGAATTTCTGCCCCTGTGGAAAGCAAGAGGATTTGTTTCCGCAGACGGAAAAGCCCTCCCCTCAGCCCCATTGCTCTGTCACATTTTAGAGCGAGCACAGAACAGGACTTTTGGTATAGTCAAAGTTAGAAGTCACCATCGTTCCTCCCCCCCGGAAATGTAAAAGCCGACCCACTGGCTAAAGCAGGTTCCTAGCATGGATACTGTTGGACACCCCCGGAAGGTGCACCAGTGAGTGCAGTTCAGGTCTCACAGACAAAGATCGAGGATCTAGTAGCGGCCCAGAAGCAGGACAGCAATCTCAGGGAGATTGTGAAAGGAAAATATCCAGCTCCCGATGAGAGATTTAGAAATGCACTGACCACACATGACGGTGTGGTGTTAAAAGACACCCTTTATGTGCTTCCTGAACAGGACAGAAATCAGCTGATTTGTTTGTTCCATGACGGTCATGGACATCAGGGAATCGATCCCACTACAGCCCATCTCAAGCAGCTTTGTTGGTGGCCGAATTTAAAGGAAGATGTCAAACATTACATCGAGAATTGTCTTATCTGTGCCCAGAATAATCCGGACAGATATGCCAAAAAGGCTCAACTCGGCCACACCCGACCCGTTAATGGCCCCTGGACTAACCTCCAGATTGATTTTATAGGACCATTGCCCCCTTGCAGGAATGGCTATAAATATGTACTTGTGGTAATTGACACATTTACGAAATGGGTGGAAGCATTCCCAGCCCGCACAAACACGGCAAAAACCACAGCCAAGATTTTGCCCCACCATATCTTTACAAGATGGGGACTCCCCCGCAGCAGAATCAGACCAAGGTTCCCATTTTACAGGACGTGTCATGCAAAACGTCCTCACGATATTTGGCATCACCCAAAAATTCCACATAGCATACCACCACAGTCGAGTGGTATCGTGGAGCGCATGAATCGGACCCTAAAATCCACCCTCATAAAAATGGTCCAGCAGAACAACACCACTTGGGACTCAGTCCTCCCTTTTGCGCTGATGTTTATACGTAACACAATTTCTACTTCCACAGGTTACACCCCACACACTCTCATGACCGGACGCCCCATGAAAGGCACAGAATATTTGTTAGGTTTAGACTTGACCAGCCCCGAAGTGACGGCCCTCACACACGAGAAAGCAGTAGAGCAATTAGTTGAAAATGTTACAACGGCTCAGCTAGCAGCCGCAATAAAATTGGGCACCAGAAAGAAACAGAACAAGGCTTGTTTCGACTAGACAGTGCATGCGACTGAGTACAGTATAGGACAGCAAGTTATGCTCTCCGTATATAACCCCAGCACATTCCTGTCCCCAAAATACTCGGGTCCGTACTCCATTGCGGACAAAGTAAGCCCTTCCGTGTATAAAATAAAGTACCCCAACGGTAAGACTGCGTGGTTCCATATAAACCAGCTGAAGGCATATGGAACACAGTCTAACCACGCACACCACGTCATGCTCGACGCAGCACACCACACTTCGTCCACAGCCAACGTAACCCTACCATCCCCCAACACGTCCAGCCCAGCCACGGACTTGACCTCGACTCCACCCTCGAAATATACACTCCACCCCGGAACGCCCACAGATTGCAGCAGCAGAGACAGCGACTGTGACTCGGACGATAGCCACAGCACACCTCCCTACTATCCCCATGCAACAGGACCCACACCCAGCGATTCCGACTACGATCCAAGTGATCCCTTCATGATCACTTACCTAAATAAACCCCACCACCGACCACCGAACTACACTGACGACCCCGATTCCGTCCCCACACAGCTAGACACCAACTATTGGCACCGAGATAACTCATTCCGACTCGTCCGCAACGACGAGAGCGACCCCACCTCACACCATGCAGCCCTTTCTGCCCTGATACGCTCAAGAGTTTGGCACCCGGGAGAAGAGGACGACCTTGGGTCTGACTCCCAAACCGAGAACCCCTTTGCGACCCTGTTCGCAACCGAGAACTGAGGTGTCCAGATGATGTTTTAAAGGAACCGCTTGGGAGAAGTGGTGTCCTTTCTGATGGAACCTGCAGAATGCTTTATGTTGTTTGTAAGTTTGTTAAATGTTGTATGTCCGACAGGAAAAAAAAAATTCACGTCCCCACGCCTTTTCGGCCGAAAGCTCTGGAACCTGGCCGCACGCCTTTTCAGCAGAAACCTCTGAGGACTTGCCTACAGAGACTCATTGCCGGATCTAGCTTGTCTGCAGAGACTTGTTAAGGTACCAGACGCCCGTTCATAACTGCCCTTCTAGTTCAAAGGAAAGAACTTTTTATTCCACAGGTTACACCTCACACACTCTCATGACCGGACGCCCCATGAAAGGCACAGAATATTTGTTAGGTTTAGACTTGACCAGCCCCGAAGTGACGGCCCTCACACACGAAAGTGTGGTGGGCAGCCCCACCACGATGACTACATTTCTTGCCCGTTCTTGTTGGTTGCTCAGGCAGTGGAGAAACGGCTTGGGTCCCGCCCTGCCTGGGAACCCCCCCTCTGGTCAACTACGCTCGGGTACGGAAGACACGGCATTGGTAGCCGTCCTACCCGGGGACTCCATCCAACTGTTACCCGTCGTGGCCCATACGCACCTCATTTCGGAAATTTCAGTTCAAAAAGCTTTGTTCTGTTTCAGGTAACCCTTAGGTTGCCAACCACATGCTATTTACATCCTGAAACATTTGGATGGTAAATTGCACAGTCTGCGAGACGGCTCGCACTGGTTCATTATTGGGAAGTGTGTCTTGTCCTGAAATTCGGTTTTTGAAAAAAAATTGAGGGAGTCACATATAGCGACCAATTATAAAGGGAGTAATTGGCACTAAAGGACAGGCAGACTATCGTACGAGATGTTAAACAAAGATAGTTACAGACACTATGCTTGTTTCCACAGAACTCCAGAAGCTCCAGGACCGGAGAAGAAAAGAAAAGAGAAGAGCCATGAGGACTTCCTTCACATGGGTCATCATCATACTAATGGACATTTGGTTGCGAGTGAACGCAAACCCCATGACTTCAAGCCCCCCAGCCGTTAATGTTTCACTTCCCCACAGTACCCAGAGCCCAGTCACCAGCAACACCACACCATCTTGGTGTGCCAGGTTTATAACCTGGTTCTCTCTGACATATGTAATAGAATCCTTGTTGGTATTGGCGATACTCTGCTGCATCGTGCAGACTATGCGCCTAAGAAAATGGAGAAGGAGAGCCTACCGCGCTCGAACCCCGGTATATAGGATCAGATCCCCTATTTTCGGATACGACCAGACCCCCGACCCCCGCGATCTATAATAAAGAGCATTCATTTGCGGTTTTATTGTAAATAAAGAAATGTAAAGAAATGTTCATGAGCAAATTGTACGATCCTGAGCTTGACTGACAAGCCAGGAAAAATGTGTATAAACTGCTATGATTTTGTTTGTCTGGTTGAGGAAGGTAGAATGATGAAATGTTTAAGTGAGTGTAGTGTATTAAGAATAGTTAGAGGTTCCCAGTTTATTGTTTGGTAATGCATGTCCCTGTTTGACATAGCGTCCTTAGAATTGTCAGTTAAAATTTTTTGCATATATGGATTTTCATCACACTCACTAATGCCAGATGGCCGATTCTAACGCAATGACTGGATTAAAAAGCTGGACAAACGTGCTGCTGAGAATTCCAGCTTCCCCACATGCTAACAGTACCCCGCTGTCAAATGGTCAAAATGTTAAAATCCAGCCTCTTAGGTCTCCATTCTTCCTGAGTCACTCTAAGGATGCCAATTATGCATAGGTATCAGAGTGGTTCCATTGCAATCAGCGGCGACTTTAAACCGACTGGTCTTAGAAAATCATGCCAGAAAATGGTGGGATGTATTTTACACTCCTACGTCAGCAGCTTTGAAGGTGCACTGGCGCATAAATTTCAGCAAGTGGCCTTCCCACCACCTACTCACCCACCTCTGACCTGTCTGAAATTTTACAGAGGTGGGGAAAAGGAGTGGGGGATTTGTTGGGGGTTCTGCCTGTCCATTGGCCTATTAAGATCCTTGAGTGGCCAGTTAATGAACATTTAAGGGCCTCATCCTACCACTGCCAGTATTTTGCTCACAGCAGAGAGAGGCTCACATTGTGCAGGAAGCGAGTAACAGGACCGACATGGGCTTATTTTGGGGGGGGGGAACCTCCACGGTCATCAGCCCCCTGTTAACCCTCCGCAACCTTGTACCTGGCCCCTCACCCTCTCATTCAGGCTATTTGCTAGACTCCTGGTGAGACTCCAGTTCCCCTCAAGATCCTTGGCATGGTGGGACTGCCTGTAGTCCCAATAATTACCATCATTCTTCCTGGTACTGCTGAGACTACAGAGGTATAGGCCATTCGGTTGGAATTCCTACTGAGTAAGGCAAATGTTGTCCTGCCTTAAAGCAATTAGCACTGCTCCTAGCGTTAATACGCTGTGTTAATAAGATTCAAGCCAGTTGGTGATGTTGAAAGCAAAACACAGAGCTCTTCGTTGTAGAGAAAGTGACTATATAGACTGGCTTTGTTCTGTCGCATAGCTCTCCGACCCACACATACCCAATGACCCAGCTGTCACCTATTTATATGTGCTCAGTGTGCTTAATTAAACAATGCTTTACCTGTGAAAGGATGTCCTGAAGCGTGGTACATTGGTGAGACCATGCAGACGCCGCGACAACGAATGAACAGACATTGCGCGACAATCACCAGGCAGGAATGTTCCCTTCCAGTCGGGGAACACTTCAGCAGTCAAGGGCATTCAGCCTCTGATCTCCAAGCGTTCTCCAAGGCGGCCTTCAGGGCGCGCGACAACGCAGAATCGCCGAGCAGAAGCTTACAGCCAAGTTCCGCACACATGAGTGCGGCCTCAACTGGGACCTGGGATTCATGTTGCATTACATTCATCCCCCACCATCTGGCCTGCGAAATCCTACCAACAGTCCTGGCTTGATACAATTCACACCTCTTTAACCTGGGGTTACCCCATCTCTGGATCTGTAAAGATTTAATCACCTGCTAATGCTCGCATTCCAAGCATTGTCTGGCATCTTTGAATCTGTCTATATATATATGTTTCTGGAACAGACCTCTTCATTCACCTGAGGAAGGAGCAGCTCCGAAAGCTAGTGACATCGAAACAAACCTGTTGGACTTTAACCTGGTGTTGTAAGACTTCTTACTGTGCTTACCTGTGTAGCCTAACAATATAATTAACATACATATAATTAACAACATGCTGCAAGGCAGCTGTCAGGATCATGGCCAGGTTCCCCACCGACTTGTTAGCAAGGGTTTCCTTGGCTTCCTTTTGCCTTTACCAGAGTATTTATATATTCAACATTGTTGAACAGGATACTAGGTATTGAAGCTGGAAAAAAATAGGAGCACTATGCAATTCATTGCAATGGGAGAGTTGTCAAGCTCTGGAATTGATGGCATAAATTCACAGGATAATTAGAAAGGTAAATAATTCATCCCACCTTGCTCAAACCAAAGAGATTCCAATGTCCACCCACTTGCAGCCCTATTATTGCACCTAAGATTTTATTTAATGATTCCAGGAAGCTTTCCTCCATATTCTTCCTGGAAGTGTATTCCATATATTTAATTGCTCTTTGTTTGAGGAAGGATCTGCTGATATCATCCTGAAATGATCCGTTTGAGGGGTGGCACGGTAGCTCAGTGGTTAGCACTACTGCCTCACGCCGCTAAGGACCCGGGTTCGATCCGGCCCCGGGTCACTGTCCGTGTGGAGCTTGCACATTCTCCCCGTAACCGCAAGGGACTCACCCCAACAATCCAAAGATGTGCCGGGTAGATGCATTGGCCACACTAAATTGCCCCTCAATTGGAAAAAAAAGAATTCGTTACTCTAAATTTATTTTTAAAAATGATCCGTTGCCGGTTTGAACCTTAGTTTGCTGAGTTCAACTCTTGGGAGCTCCATTCAGAGGAATATTCTGGATTAACCTTTTCTAAAGCTATAACACTCATCTATCTTTATGATATCATCTTGCAAATTATTATTTTCCAGTTTAAATGCCTATGCCTATCCATTCTTTCCTCATAACCTAACCCCTTGACACAGAGAATCAGGTTCATGTCTCTCTACGGAAACCCACAGTTTCTGTAGTGTAGTGGTTATCACGTTTGCCTCACACGTGAAAGGTCCCCGGTTCGAAACCCGGCGGAAACATTTTTCATTAGAACGGTGGAGGTTGCAGGATGACCTGGTAGAGGTCTACAAGATTATGTGGGGAATGGATAGAGTGGATGGGCAGGCACTCTTTCCCAGGGTGGAGGGGTCAGGGGGCATAGGTTTCAGGTCAGTGGGGCAACGTTTAGAGGAATCGTGCGATGCAGGGTCAGTCACCAGGGGGCATAGGTTTAAGGTCCGTGGCTGAAAGTTTAGAGGAGATGTGTGATGCAGGGATCAGTCACCAGGGGGCATTGGTTCAAGGTCCATGGGTCTTACAGATAATGGTCTTAAGAGAAAGTGAATAGTCTTTGTTAGAAAACTGCTTTCAGCTTGAGAGAGAAAGAGACAAAAAGACTCAACAGCAGCTGTGACATGTGTAGTTTGAAAGAGAGAGAAAGAGAAATGTCAGCAAGCAGCTGTGTGGTGGCATTCTCCTTTAACCGACACCGAAATCGGGAAATGCGTTTGGGCGGAGAATCGCTTCCGAGGCCAAAATCGCGGCAGGCGCCAATTTGACAGCAAATCACAATTTTCCGCCACCTCGAAAGCAGTGTCAATGCGTTTCATTCCGCACGGACAGTAGACACCGTCATTTGTATGTCATTAGCGCGCCGGCCCGGTCCTCTCCAGGGCCTCCATGTTTCTCCGGCTCCGATGGGCCGAGTTCCCGACGGCGTGGTTCACTTGTGCTTTTAAAAATTGTGAAACCGGCGTGGCGGCTGCTGAGGGAGAGAGGGGGGGTACGTAAGGTGCCCAACGTCACCATAGTTTGCTGACAGTTGTGCTGCTGGCCTGGGGGCTTCTGCCAGGGCCGGAGGGGGAGGAGTATCTTTGGGCTGATGAGTGAATACTAAAACTGCCCAGTTGAATTTTAACATCCACACATAATTCCTCATTGGACTCTGACATTGGACTTGGAACACATATAGACAAATATTCATTTTTCTGTGATTCATGTATTGTAAGACTCCTTTTCTCTGTCCCCACACTTACTGTGTGTGTGTGCAGACTGGGATGTTCCTATCACTCCTTTTTCCATGTTTTGAATGTGTAAAACAAACAAACTCTCTGAGTTAATCTTGTCATGTGAGAGTACCTTTAAGAAATGGATGTTTAAGCAATGTATCTTTAAGAAATGGAGCTGATCATATTACTGAAGTGATGTCAGAGGGTGGGGGGAGATGAGCTCACTTCTGCTTTTTTGAGTTTCAGTTTGAGAACGCAGCTGGGAGTGTCTGTGTGTTTTGCTGAGTGCTGCAGGAAGAAACACAGAGCTGGTCTGTTGATGTCTGCAATCCAAAGACTATGAATATATTGAATGTAACCTAACGTCTGTTTTTGCAGGTTTGAAGTCTTTTGGATGTTTAAAGGAACAGTTTGAAGGATTATTTAGTGTTGTCGTCTTTTGGGGTTATCTTTGAAGTAATGGGTGTTAAGATATTCAATGTTTGTTTTTAAAAGGTTAACTTGAGTTCATTGAATAAACATTGTTTTGTTTTAAAAACCTTTTGTCCATTTCTGCTGTATCACACCTGGAGAGTACGCCGTGTGCTCCCCACACCACAATCTATTAAAAGTTGTGGGTCAGTTGAACTCCATGAAACACTGGGGTTCTGTAAACCTGGACCCATAGCAATCTTAATCCAATTTTGCTGGGGAGTATTGCTCAAATTGGAGCATAACAACCCCCTGGATAGCTACGAAGGAGGGTCATAAACACTGAAAACATTGGGTGTGATTCAGCGACCTTACTGTGCTTGCCGCAAATCCGGGTGCAATGGGTGAATCGCGCACAAGCCCCAAATAGGGCTCTGTACCGGGCACCAGGTCAATCATGAGCCACCTGACTCGCTATGCCTGGCGCGATCTGGAGCTCGCCCAAACTGGACAAGATCCAGATCTGAATATTTAAGTGAGCCCAACGGCTGATATAAATACTTGGACACTGGGTTCACCTGGAGCCCAGGATTCAGCGGCTGCACCTGGGAGACCTCGCTAGAGCGCCATTTAGTACTGGTGCCCACAAACAGCCCCTGGGGCAGAGAGTTCTCCCAGCTCATTGGAGATCCCCTGGTGATTGGGCACTGGGCAGGGTGGAACCCTGGCACTCCCCAGGGCACCTTGGCATGGTCAGCCTGGCACCTTGGCAGTGCCACCCTGGTACTGCCAGGGTGTCTAGGTGCCACTGCCAGGGGCGCCACGAAGGTGTTACGGTGCCCAGGTGGTGCAAGTTGGCACTGCCAGAGGGTCAGGCTCAGGGGTGGCCTGGCCTAGTACAGGAGGGGTGAGGGGGGGTTTCCATGGGCCTCCCTAAGGTTGGAGGTGTGGTCATAAAAGTGGAGGGGGGGTGGCTGAAAGAGTGGCGGGAAACAGATCGGGGTTGCTGGACAAAATGGCACCCTGATCTGTGAGAAACCTTTAAGAAATTCCACTAAGTGCGGCCTCAGCGGGGAGATACTCCTCGATGCCAAGAAGAAGGCAAAGTGCCCTTGGATATCGGGATGTTCCTTGGCGCTGCGCCGTTCAGTGAACTTTAACTTGAGTCCGCTGAATCGTGTCCATTAACTCTGTTTTCTCGCCATAGATGCAGCCGGACCAGCTGAGTTTATCCAGCATTTTCTGTTTTTATTTCCGATTTTTTGCATCCGCAGTATTTTGCATTTACCATTCATGTTTGGTTGTGACAGGACTGCAGATCTCAGATCTGAGCTGTCGGTTTAATTTGATTCAGCCAGTCTTTTGGGGGAGATAGTTCCAGAGGACACTAACCTTTAAGTGAAAAAAATCTTCACTGATTTCACTCCCAACTAGCTCTGGATTTCATGCTCGAATAAATAGTTTCTACATACGCACTGTATCAATTTATCATTTTAAACCTTTCAATCCTTACTTGGTCTTCTGAACTCAAGGGAATATAAACCAAGTTTAACATTTTAAGCCTGCTATCAATCTGGTGAATCTGTGCTATATCTCGCCAACGCCAGTATATCTTCACGGTCTGGTACACAAACCTGAACACATGATTTAATGGCCATGCTGCACCTGTAAAGCATGGCCGTTCAAAGCCGGGAGACCCCGCTCCCAGGATCTCACGAGACGTTGCAAAGTGAATTCTGCCCATTGTGGGCGGGGTCACTTTTTAGCAAATCTGCATATTAAAGCGAGACAGCTAGTCTCACTTTAATGTGCAGATTCCTGAGTTACCCAAGCCGTGGGATCAATCACCTTTGCCTTGGAGCTGTCAGGTAAGCACTGTTCAGTGGAGAGAGATGTCAAGGCAACAATCTGGTTTAGGCCTAACGCTGATACAGTTCAGATGCAACGCACGAGCTATGGATGCAGCTGCATCCCGACCACCAGGCTGGGGAGTGCGAAACACTGTCCGAGTCACAGTGAAGAAAGCGGAAGGAGAGTCACCTGTGGACTGGAAACTCTTCGTGAAGCGGGTGCTGCTCGAGTGTTGTGGGTTTAAAGCAACAGATATCTTCTGCTTGCAAAACTTCCCCAACAATGGGTATTTTGATGTCACCTTCAAGAGCGCGCAGCGTGCATCAAATTCTTGAACGTCTTCAAGGAAAAAGGTAACCAGAGTCCCCTGTCTATCCTGACTGCGGAGCCTCTGTTTACGCTACCGTCGCAGCAAATCCGGGTTGTTACACTGCACACGTACAACCCCCACGTTCCCGTGTCTGATGTGCTCACGTTCCTCGCCAGGTACGCTGAGCTGAAAAGTGACAGCGTGCAAGTGAAAGATACCTTCGGCATCTGGACAAGTGAGCACCAGATCAAGGTGACTCTGAGAACAGATGGCAATGGAACCATCCTGCATCCCCCCTCCAGTTTCGCCATTGGAGGAAATCGTGGCTACCTCTACTACGTGGGGCAGCCACGAGTATGCCACACCAGGGCAAAACGGGGCATGTTGCCGCAAACTGCAGTGTGACCTTCTGCAAAAACTGCAGGCAGGAGGTACACATGACTAAGGACTGCAAAGAAGACAAGTGCTGCAACCAGTGTGGGGAGGCCGGCCATCTTTACAGGGCCTGCCCGAAACGCGGGGCGACATATGCACAGATCATCAGCAGCGGAGTTAAAAAGGCGACCACAGAGGAGGGTCATACACCCTCCACCGAAAAAGACACCACGGCACAGAATGCGGAAAAGCAACAGAAGGGCCCCCTACAAAAAGAGGAGGCCCCAGCACGCCCTGACAACCCAACCCCAGCCTCATCTGACGAGGAACACTCAATGGAGGAGGATGGGACAAAGAATAAAGAGCCCTGGGAAACAGTGAACAGGGACAAACGAAAAAGAAAACAAAAAAACAAACTGAAGAACCCCCCGATGGGGAGTGGGAAAAAGCGACACCTTTCAGCCAGCGGACTTAGCGCCGACACCTCCTCCGATGAGGGAAAACAAGACAAGAATAGGCCTCAAATAAAGAGGCAAAGCACCAATGTGGAACGGGAGGCACAGCCCCCCCAGACCACAGACCGGGAAGAAAATAAAACACGGCGAGACAATCAACCTCTGGCTCATGGGAACAGCAATATGACCAACGGCCACCAAACGGCGGACATCGAAAACAAGGTCACAGACCAACCCCCGAAAGCAACAAGCAGCAACAACCCAGACGAAGACCGGCCTGCAACCCCAACACCTACTGACTGCCACAACGAACGACAGGGCTACACCACCCCCCCAATGCACCTGCATCAAGTTCACGGGGCCAGTGCGGACCAGAACAGTTTCCTCAGCCCTGCAACTGTGCTAAAGTTTGCGAGCACCACCGGCATGCTGGGGAACATCCAACAACTGGAACAGCCAACTGTATAGACTCTGGACTCTTGAGACTGGTAAATCTACCTTTTTACAATGGGTTTAAAAATTGCATCCATAAATGTGCGAAGCATCAAAGATACTTCGCGGTGTGTAGCCACACTCAACTATTTAGCAAATGTGAAAGCTGACCTACTGTTCCTGCAGGAGTGCGGAATTCCGCACCTCAGCAACTACAGGCGCAGGTCGAGCTGGTGGCCCCACGGGCCATCCATCTGGTCAGGAGGAAACGACTGCCGCTCCTCCGGCCTGGGTATTCTGCTGCGGGGAGGCAACTTCACCATCTCCGAAGTTAAGGAGGTGGTGGGCGGGCGCCTCCTCGTAGCAGACGTCAAACACAAAAACACCCCTCTCAGACTTATTAATGTGTACGCCCCGCCGTAAAAAGTGAGCGGCTGGCAGTCCTTCAGCAACTCCCACTGCTGTTGGCCACCTCCAAGCTGGTCATCCTGGGTGGTGACTTCATCTGCATCATCGATGTGGCTGGACGATCCGGCAGAGCCGACAGCAAACTAGACGCTACGTCCAGACTCCTGATGGAAACGGTAAAAGACGCCAAACTGCTCGACGTCTGCAGCAACCCTGCAGACGGAGCGTAGCGTAGATACACATGGTCACGGCCAGACGGGTCCGTCCGCTCCAGGATAGACTTCTTCTTTGTGTCCCGAGCTTTCACGGTCTGGTCCACCGATGTAAGGCGGTTCTTCTCTGACCACTGCCTCCTACTGGCCGACTGCCACCTGCAGGAAGACCAGGGGGTAGGCAGGGGGACATGGAAGCTAAATGTAAAACTGCTGACCCCTGAGAACCTCGAGGAACTCAGGAGGGATTACAAGGGTTGGAGAACTGTGAAACCCCTCTTTGAGGCCCCACATCTCTGGTGGGAAGCAATCAAGGGGAATATCAAGAGGTTTTTCATCCTCAAGGGCGTTCAAAAGGTGAGAGAGAGACGAGGGGTCATGTCCAGGCTCCAGAAAAGTATGCAGAATTTGCTCCAGCTGCAGTCGATGGGGGTGGATGTCAAGGAGGATCTCCAAGAGGTGAAGAGCCAGCAAGCCTTGCTCTACACCTCGGAGGCCTCCAAGGTTATCTTCCGTTCCAGAGTCCGCTCCATGGAGCAGGACGAAAAGTGCTCACGCTTCTTCTTCCAAAAGGTGCACAGAGAGACCTCTGTGATCAGCAGCCTGAAGGAAGAAGATGGCCCTGTAAAGCCATCGCAGTCTGACATCCTGAGGATCAGCCAATCCTTTTATGCCGGACTATATGACCTGAAGCCAACAGATCGCACTGTTTCCCAGACCTTCCTGTCGACTATCACGGAGGTCATAGGCGACAGCGAGCTGGAAAACCTGGACAAACCACTAACTCTGGACGAGCTGACAAAGGCCGCCAAGTCCTTTGAGACGAGTAAAACTCCCGGAAGCGACGGCTTACCGGTTGAGTTGTATTCGGCTCTGTGGGACTGGATGGGCCCAGACCTGCTGGAAGTGTACGAGAGTATGCTTCTGGAAGGCAGCATGTCAGAGTCCATGAGGAAAGGCATCATCACCCTCATCTACAAGCAGAAGGGGGAAAGGGAAGAAATTCGAAATTGGCGACCCATTTCACTGTTGAATGTGGATTACAAAATTCTAGCCAAGGACATCGCCAATCGGGTCAGGTCTGCTCTGGAGTCGGTGATCCACCCTGACCAGACCTGTGCTGTACCCAGCAGGAAGATCTCTGATAGCCTCGCGCTACTCAGGGATACGATCGCCTACATGTAGGACAGGAAGGTGGACATCTGCCTCATCAGGGACACACACCGAGACAAACATCAACTGCTGCTGGAAGGTCATCAACTCGGTGAAAGACGCTCTTTGGTCTGCCCGAAACTTGCTGATCTTCCAGTGCAAAGAGCTGTCCTCGGCCGAGTGTTGCAGACTGGCACATTCCAAGGTCCAGGACTACGTGCTGAGGGACGCACTCAAGCTTGGGGCAGCTGCCGCCAAGGCGCAACAGGGAAAGACCACGGTGTAAGGTCTTACCAGCAAATGTACACCGAGGGGCGGGTAACAGTGTAAACCCCCCTCGGTCTGGGTCATTAACACTCCAATGTATAAAAGAAACATGACAATGTAAGTGTTTAAGAAGGAATTGTAACGTAAAGAGCGATATGTGTGTAAGGTTATCAAAATTGAATGGAAGAAAGTCAAGGGAATGTGTAACTCTGATGGAAATGTACAGTCAAGACAATTCGAAATGTTCTGTAATGTTTATGATACATTTTATGAATAAAGTCTATTTAAAACATTTTTTAAAAATCATTCCAAGGTCCAGGACTGCGTGCTGAGGAAAGCACTCAAGCTTGGGGCAGCTGCCGCCAAGACGCAATGGGGAAAGACCAATTCGAAATGTTCTGTAATGTTTATGATAGATTTTATGAATAAAGTATATTTTTTGAAAAAGAAACATCAAGTGTAATGTAGATTGAGCCTTTGGCTCAGATCTGGTATGTCTCTTGTGGGGACCATGAATTGGATTCAATTTGAATTGTTTTTGGAGCAGGCGAGGAGCTGAATTAGGGGTTCGCCCCTGACCCACACTCTGAGCCCTGGCTTGGTATCTCAGAAAAAGTAAAAAAAAAACCTGGTCTCCACAAGGTTGGGGCAGCTGCCGCCAAGGCGCAATGGGGAAAGACCACTGTGTAAGGTCTTACCAGCAAATGTACACCGAGGGGCGGGTAACAGTGTAAACCCCCCTCGGTCTGGGTCATTAACACTCCAAAGAATAAAGGAAACACGACAATGTAAATGTTTAAGAAGGAATTGTAACGTAAAGGGCGATATGTGTGTAATGTTATCAAAATTGAATGGAAGAAAGTCAAGGGAATGTGTAACTCTGATGGAAATGTACAGTCAAGACAATTCGGAAATGTTCTGTAATGTTTATGATAGATTTTATGAATAAAGTATATTTTTTTGGGGAAAAAAAACTGGTCTCCACAAATGGTCGATCGCCTACGTGCAGGACAGGAGGGTGGACACATGCCTCATCAGCCTTGACCAGGAGAAGGCTTTTGACAGAATTTTGCACACCTACATGATGGACGTGTTCTCCAAAATGGGGTTTGGGGAGGGAATTCGCAATTGGATCAAACTGTTCTACACAAACATCGATAGCACAGTCTCAATCAATGGGTGGGAATCAGAAAAGTTCCAGATCAAATCTGGAGTCAGGCAGGGCTGCCCTCTCTCCTCGGCCCTGTTTGTGTGCTGCATAGAACCTTTTGCCGAGTCCATCAGGAAGGATCCGGGTATAAGATGAGTGACGATATCAGGCAGCGGAGGCGTGCAAGTCAAGGCCTCCCTGTACATGGACGACGTCGCCGTCTTCTGCTCGGATCCCACGTCTGTACGCAGGCTCTTGAATGCCTGCGACCAGTTTGAACTGGCCTCGGGAGCCAAGGTAAACCGCGGCAAGAGCGAGGCCATGTTCTTTGGGAACTGGGCCGACCGGTCCTTTGTCCCCTTCACTGTCAGGTCAGATTATTTGAAGGTGCTGGGGATATGGTTCGGAGCTGCTGGGGCATGCTCCAAAAACTGGGAGGAGTGCATAGCCAAGATAAGACAAAACTGGGCATGTGGGAGCAATGCTCCCTCTCCATTGCGGGCAAAACCCTGGTCATCAGGTGTGAGGTACTCTCGGTGTTACTGTACGTAGCGCAGGCCTGGCCCATCACCCGACCCTTCGCCGCAGCAGTCACCCGAACCATCTTCAAATTCATCTGGAGATCCAAGATGGACCGTGTCCGAAGGGACACCATGTACAAACCTCTGGATAAGGCAGGGAGAAATGTACCCAACGTCTCCCTCATCCTGATGGCCACCTTTGTGTGCAGCTGCATCAAGCTGTGCGTGGACCCCCGATATGCAAACACCAAGTGTCACTACATACTGAGGTTCTACCTGTCCCCGGTGTTACGAAGGATTGGCCTGGCCTCATTGCCGCGGAATGCTCCAAGTAGATGGACCGTGCAGTACCACCTGTCCCTCGTGGAAATGTTTTTAAAGAAAAACACCTTTGACCACAAGGCAATGAAGCAATGGTCAGCACGTAATGTCCTCGAGGCCTCAGGGAAAAGGAGACTGTGGAGGACATTGGATGGTTCCCTGAGCAGACTGTCAGAGTCATCTGGCAGAATGCCTCATCACCAGAACTTTCAAACAAGCACCAAGACCTAGCTTGGCTGGTGGTGAGAAGGGCCCTCCCCGTCAGATTCTTCATGTACATCTGAAGGCTCAGCGCCGTTGCACACTGCCCTCGGAGTGGCTGTGGGGGAAATGAGACGGTCACCCACCTCCTTGTGGAATGTGCCTTTGCAAAGAAGATCTGGAGAGAAATGCAGTGGTATTTGTCAAGGTTCATCCTGAGCAGCTCTGTGACACAGGACTCTGTGCTCTGCGGACTGTTTCCAGGGACACACACCGAGACAAACATCAACTGCTGCTGGAAGGTCATCAACTCGGTGAAAGACGCTCTTTGGTCTGCCCGAACCTTGCTGATCTTCCAGTGAAAAGAATTGTCCTCGACCGAGTGCAGACTGGCACATTCCAAGGTCCAGGACTACGTGCTGAGGGACGCACTCAAGCTTGGGGCAGCTGCCGCCAAGGCGCAATGGGGAAAGACCACGGTGTAAGGTCTTACCAGCAAATGTACACCGAGGGGTGGGTAACAGTGTAAACCCCCCTCGGTCTGGGTCATTAACACTCCAATGTATAAAAGAAACATGACGATGTAAATATTTAAGAAAGAATTGTAACGTAAAGAGGGATATGTGTGTAATGTCATCCCAACTGAATGGAGAAAGTCAAGTGAATGTGTAACTTTGATGGAAATGTACAGTCAAGACAATTTGAAATGTTCTGTAATAATTATTAGAAATTTTAAAAATAATGTATATTTTTTGTTAAAAAACCCAAAAGAAAACTGGGGCGTCATTCTCCGACCCCCCGCCGGGTCGGAGAATCGCCAGGGGCTGGCGTGAATCCCGCCCCTGCCGGTTACCGATGTCTCCGGCACCGGATATTCGGCGGGGGCGGGAATCGGGCCGTGCCGGTTGGCGGGCCCCCCGCTGGATTCTCCGGCCCGGATGGGCCGAAGTCCCGCCGATAAATTGCCTGTCCCACCGGCGTGGATTAAACCACCTTTTGAACGGCTGGACAAGGCGGCGTGGGCGGGCTCCGGGGTCCTGGGGGGGGGCGCGGGGTGATCAGGCCCCGGGGGGTGCCTCCCAGTGATATCTGGGTGCCAGCTAGTTTGGGCACTGCCAGGTTGGCACTGCCAGGTTGGCACTGCCAAGCTGGCACTTTTTGCACAGCAGTGAATGGACCAGGGGTGCCTGGTGTTGGTGGGGTGGGGTTACTCCCATAGTATGTTGGGGGTTATGGGTTGCCTCAGGAGCCTCAGATATTGGGGTGCCATTTAAAAATGTCATCCTGATCTCTTGCTACACTAAGGAGTTCCAGCGATTGGTGCTCTTCAGTGTAAAAAACAGGGCGATGTGCCGTCTTGGCCATGTGTTCCCCGTTGAAGCTCTTTATCAAAAGCGAGTCGTGTTTTATAGTCTTCCGTTTCTTGGCGCTGCATGCTCACACAGCGCGGACTGCATGCTCACACAGCGCGGACTGCATGCTCACACAGCGCGGACGGCATGCTCACACAGCGCGGACTGCATGGTCACACAGCGCGGACTGCGCCCTCACACAGCGCGGACTGCGCCCTCACACAGTGTGGACTGCATGCTCACACAGCGTGGACTGCATGCTCACACAGCGCGGACTGCACGCTCACACAGCGCGGACTGCACGCTCACACAGTGCGGACTGCATGCTCACACAGCACCGCCTGCGCCCTCACACAGCGCGGACTGCGCCCTCACACAGTGTGGACTGCATGCTCACACAGCGTGGACTGCACGCTCACACAGCGCGGACTGCGCCCTCACACAGCGCGGACTGCACGCTCACACAGCGCGGACTGCGCCCTCACACAGCGCGGACTGCGCCCTCACACAGCGCGGACTGCACGCTCACACAGCGTGGACTGCACGCTCACACAGCGCGGACTGCACGCTCACACAGCACCGCCTGCACCCTCACACAGCGCGGACTGCACCCTCACACAGCGCGGACTGCGCCCTCACACAGTGTGGACTGCACGCTCACACAGCGTGGACTGCATGCTCACACAGCGTGGACTGCATGCTCACACAGCGCGGACTGCGCCCTCACACAGCGTGGACTGCACGCTCACACAGCGCGGACTGCATGCTCACACAGCGCGGACT
This sequence comes from Scyliorhinus torazame, assembly GCF_047496885.1. Classification (NCBI taxonomy): domain Eukaryota; kingdom Metazoa; phylum Chordata; class Chondrichthyes; order Carcharhiniformes; family Scyliorhinidae; genus Scyliorhinus; species Scyliorhinus torazame. Next base: position 254,692,281 of record NC_092713.1, on the reverse strand, counting down.
GCACGCTCACACAGCACCGCCTGCGCCCTCACACAGCGCGGACTGCGCCCTCACACAGTGTGGACTGCATGCTCACACAGCGTGGACTGCGCCCTCACACAGCACCGCCTGCGCCCTCACACAGCGCGGACTGCGCCCTCACACAGTGTGGACTGCGCCCTCACACAGCACGGACTGCACGCTCACACAGTGCGGACTGCACGCTCACACAGCGTGGACTGCACGCTCACACAGCACCGCCTGCGCCCTCACACAGCGCGGACTGCGCCCTCACACAGTGTGGACTGCGCCCTCACACAGCGCGGACTGCACGCTCACACAGTGTGGACTGCATGCTCACACAGCACGGACTGCATGCTCACACAGCGCGGACTGCATGCTCACACAGCGCAGACTGCATTCTCACACAGCGCGGACATAATTCTCACACAGCGCGGACTGCACGCTCACACAGTGCGGACTGCATGCTCACACAGCGCGGACTGCACGATCACACAGTGCGGACTGCACGCTCACACAGCGCGGACTGCACGCTCACACAGCGCGGACTGCACGTTCACAAAGCGCGGACTGCACGCTCACACAGCGCAGACTGCATGCTCACACAGCGCAGACTGCACGCTCACACAGCACGGACTGCATGCGCACAAAGCGCGGACTGCACGATCACAAAGTGCGGACTGCACGCTCACACAGCGCGGACTGCACGCTCACACAGCGCGGACTGCACGTTCACAAAGCGCGAACTGCACGCTCACACAGCGCAGACTGCATGCTCACACAGCGCGGACTGCACGTTCACAAAGCACGGACTGCATGCTCACACAGTGCGGACTGCGCCCTCACACAGCACGGACTGCGCGCTCACACAGCGCGGACTGCATGCTCACACAGCGCGGACTGCATGCTCACACAGCGCGGACTGCATGCTCACACAGCGCGGAATGCACGTTCACAAAGCACGGACTGCACGCTCACAAAGCACGGACAGCATGCTCACACAGTGCGGACTGCGCCCTCACACAGCGCGGACTGCGCCGTCACACAGCACGGACTGCGTGCTCACACAACGCGGACTGCACGCTCACACAGCGCGGACTGCGCCCTCACACAGCACGGATTGCGCGCTCACACAGCACAGACTGCAGGCTCACACAGCACGGACTGCACGCTCACACAGCACAGAGTGCACGCTCACACAGCGCGGACTGCATGCTCACACAGCGCGGACTGCAAGCTCACACAGCGCGGACTCCACTATCACACAGTGTGGACTGCACGCTCACACAGCGCGGACTGCACGCTCACACAGCGCGGACTGCATGCTCACACAGCGCGGACTGCATGCTCACACAGCGCAGACTGCATTCTCACACAGCGCAGACTGCATTCTCACACAGCGCGGACTGCATGCTCACACAGCGCGGACTGCATTCTCACACAGCGCAGACTGCATTCTCACACAGTGCAGACTGCATTCTCACACAGCGCGGACTGCACGCTCACACAGCGCGGACTGCATGCTCATACAGCGCGGACTGCGCCCTCACACAGCACGGACTGCATGCTCACACAGCGCAGACTGCATTCTCACACAGCGCGGACATAGTTCTCACACAGCGCGGACTGCACGCTCACACAGTGCGGACTGCATGCTCACACAGCACGGACTGCATGCTCACACAGCGCGGACTGCACGATCACACAGTGCGGACTGCACGCTCACACAGCGCGGACTGCACGCTCACACAGCGCGCACTGCACGTTCACAAAGCGCGGACTGCATGCTCACACAGCGCAGACTGCATTCTCACACAGCGCGGACTGCACGTTCACAAAGCACGGACTGCACGTTCACAAAGCACGGACTGCGCCGTCACACAGCGCGGACTGCTCCCTCACACAGCGCGGCCTGCACGCTCACAAAGCACGGACTGCGCCCTCACACAACGCGGACTGCTCACTCACACAGCGCGGCCTGCACGTTCACAAAGCACGGACTGCACGCTCACACAGCACGGACTGCATGCTCACACAGTGCGGACTGCATGCTCACACAGCGCGGACTGCATGCTCACACAGCGCAGACTGCATGGTCACACAGTGCGTACTGCATGCTCACACAGCGCAGACTGCATGCTCACACAGCGCAGACTGCATGCTCACACAGCGCAGACTGCATGCTCACACACCGCAGACTGCATGCTCACACAGCGCGGACTGCATGCTCACACAGCGCTGACTGCATGCTCACACAGCGCAGACTGCGCCCTCACACAGCGTGGACTGCATGCTCACACAGCGCGGACTGCATGCTCACACAGCGCAGACTGCGCCCTCACACAGTGTGGACTGCATGCTCACACAGCGCGGACTGCATGCTCACACAGCACGGACTGCGCCCTCACACAGCGCAGACTGCGCCCTCACACAGTGCGGACTGCATGCTCACACAGCGCGGACTGCATGCTCACACAGCGCGGACTGCATGCTCACACAGTGCGAACTGCATGCTCACACAGCGCAGACTGCATGCTCACACAGCGCAGACTGCGCCCTCACACAGCGCGGACTGCATGCTCACACAGCTCGGACTGCACGCTCACACAGCGCGGACTGCATGCTCACACAGCACCACCTACGCCCTCACACAGCGCGGACTGCATGCTCACACAGCGCGGACTGCATGCTCACACAGCTCGGACTGCATGATCACACAGCGCGGACTGCTCCCTCACACAGCGCGGACTGCATGCTCACACAGCGCGGACTGCATGCTCACACAGCACCACCTACGCCCTCACACAGCGCGGACTGCGCCCTCACACAGCACCGCCTGCGCCTTCACACAGAGCGGACTGCATGGTCACACAGCGCGGACTGCATGCTCACACAGTGCGGACTGCACGCTCACACGCGCGGACATAATTCTCACACAGTGCAGACTGCACGCTCCCACAGCGCGGACTGCATGCTCACACAGCGCGGACTGCATGCTCACACAGCACGGACTGCATGCTCACACAGCGCGGACTGCACGCTCACACAGCTAGGACTGCACGCTCACACAGCGCAGACTGCATGCTCACACAGCGCGGACATAATTCTCACACAGTGCAGACTGCACGCTCACACAGTGCGGACTGCATGCTCACACAGCGCGGACTGCATGCTCACACAGTGCGGACTGCATGCTCACACAGCGCAGACTGCATGCTCACACAGCGCGGACATAATTCTCACACAGTGCAGACTGCATGCTCACACAGCGCGGACTGCGTGCTCACACAGTGCGGACTGCATGCTCACACAGCGCGGACTGCATGCTCACACAGCGCGGACTGCATGCTCACACAGCGCGGACATAATTCTCACACAGTGCAGACTGCATGCTCACACAGTGCGGACTGCATGCTCACACAGTGCGGACTGCATGCTCACACAGCGGGGACTGCATGCTCACACAGCGGAGACTGCACGCTCACACAGCGCGGACTGCATGCTCACACAGCGCCGCCTGCGCCCTCACACAGCGCGGACTGCACGCTCACACAGCGCGGACTGCATGCTCACACAGCACGGACTGCATGCTCACACAGCGCAGACTGCATGCTCACACAGCGCAGACTGCATGCTCACACAGCGCGGACTGCATGCTCACACAGCGCGGACTGCATGCTCACACAGCGCGGACTGCATGCTCACACAGCGCGGACTGCATGCTCACACAGCGCGGACTGCATGCTCACACAGCGCAGACTGCATGCTCACACAGAGCGGACTGCATGCTCACACAGCGCGGACTGCATGCTCACACAGCGCAGACTGCATGCTCACACAGCGCGGACTGCACGCTCACACAGCGCGGACTGCATGCTCACACAGCGCAGACTGCATGCTCACACAGCGCGGACTGCATGCTCACACAGCACGGCCTGCGCCCTCACACAGCGCAGACTGCATGCTCACACAGCGCAGACTGTTCGCTCACACAGCACGGACTGCATGCTCACACAGCACCGCCTGCGCCCTCACACAGCGCAGACTGCGCGCTCACACAGCGGAGACTGCACGCTCACACAGCGTGGACTGCATGCTCACACAGCACCGCCTGCGCCCTCACACAGCGCGGACTGCATGCTCACACAGCGCAGACTGCACGCTCACACAGCGCAGACTGCATGCTCACACAGCACCGCCTGCGCCCTCACACAGCGCAGACTGCGCGCTCACACAGCGGAGACTGCACGCTCACACAGCGTGGACTGCATGCTCACACAGCACCGCCTGCGCCCTCACACAGCGCGGACTGCATGCTCACACAGCGCAGACTGCACGCTCACACAGCGCGGACTGCATGCTCACACAGTGCGGACTGCATGCTCACACAGCGCGGACTGCATGCTCACACAGCGCGGACTGCATGCTCACACACCGCTGACTGCATGCTCACACAGCGCAGACTGCATGCTCACACAGCACCGCCTGCGCCTTCACACAGCGCGGACTGCATGCTCACACAGCGCGGACTGCATGCTCACGCAGCGCGGAGTCCATGCTCACACAGCACGGACTGCATGCTCACACAGCGCGGACATAATTCTCACAGAGTGCAGACTGCACGGTCACACAGTGCGGACTGCGCCCTCACACAGTGCGGACTGCATGCTCACACAGCACGGACTGCATGCTCACACAGCGCGGACATAATTCTCACACAGTGCAGACTGCATGCTCACACAGTGCGGACTGCATGCTCACACAGTGCGGACTGCATGCTCACACAGTGCGGACTGCATGCTCACACAGCACGGACTGCATGCTCACACAGTGCGGACTGCACGCTCACACAGCGCGGACTGCATGCTCACACAGCGCCGCCTGCGCCCTCACACAGCGCGGACTGCACGCTCACACAACGTGGACTGCATGCTCACACAGCGCGGACTGCATGCTCACACAGCGCAGATTGCATGCTCACACAGCGCGGACTGCATGCTCACACAGCACAGACTGCATGCTCACACAGCGTGGACTGCACGCTCACACAGCGCAGACTGCATGCTCACACAGCGCAGACTGCATGCTCACACAGCGCGGACTGCATGCTCACACAGCGCTGACTGCATGCTCACACAGCGCGGACTGCATGCTCACACAGCGCGGACTGCATGCTCACACAGCGCGGACTGCATGCTCACACAGCGCGGACTGCATGCTCACACAGCGCGGACTGCATGCTCACACAGCGCAGACTGCATGCTCACACAGTGCGGACTGCATGCTCACACAGCGCGGACTGCATGCTCACACAGCGCAGACTGCATGCTCACACAGCGCGGACTGCACGCTCACACAGCGCGGACTGCATGCTCACACAGCGCAGACTGCATGCTCACACAGCGCGGACTGCAGGGTCACACAGCGCGGACTGCACGCTCACACAGCGCGGACTGCATGCTCACACAGCACAGCCTGCGCCCTCACACAGCGCAGACTGCATGCTCACACAGCGCAGACTGTTCGCTCACACAGCACGGACTGCATGCTCACACAGCACCGCCTGCGCCCTCACACAGCGCAGACTGCGCGCTCACACAGCGGAGACTGCACGCTCACACAGCGTGGACTGCATGCTCACACAGCACCGCCTGCGCCCTCACACAGCGCGGACTGCATGCTCACACAGCGCAGACTGCACGCTCACACAGCGCAGACTGCATGCTCACACAGTGCGGACTGCATGCTCACACAGCGCGGACTGCATGCTCACACAGCGCAGACTGCATCCTCACACAGCGCAGACTGCATGCTCACACAGCGCGGACTGCATGCTCACACAGCGCGGACTGCATGCTCACACACCGCTGACTGCATGCTCACACAGCGCGGACTGCATGCTCACACAGCGCGGACTGCATGCTCACACACCGCTGACTGCATGCTCACACAGCGCGGACTGCATGCTCACACAGCACCGCCTGCGCCTTCACACAGCGCGGACTGCATGCGCACACAGCACGGACTGCATGCTCACACAGCGCGGACATAATTCTCACAGAGTGCAGACTGCACGGTCACACAGTGCGGACTGCGCCCTCACACAGTGCGGACTGCATGCTCACACAGCACGGACATAATTCTCACACAGTGCAGACTGCATGCTCACACAGTGCGGACTGCATGCTCACACAGCGCGGACTGCATGCTCACACAGTGCGGACTGCATGCTCACACAGCGCGGACATAATTCTCACACAGCGCGGACTGCATGCTCACACAGTGCGGACTGCATGCTCACACAGCACGGACTGCATGCTCACACAGTGCGGACTGCATGCTCACACAGCGCGGACTGCATGCTCACACTGCGCAGACTGCATGCTCACACAGTGCGGACTGCATGCTCACACAGTGCGGACTGCATGCTCACACAGCACGGACTGCATGCTCACACAGTGCGGACTGCATGCTCACACAGCGCGGACTGCATGCTCACACAGCGCAGACTGCATGCTCACACAGCACGGACTGCATGCTCACACAGTGCGGACTGCATGCTCACACTGCGCGGACTGCACGCTCACACAGTGCGGACTGCATGCTCACACAGTGCAGACTGCACGCTCACACAGGTCAGACTGCACACTCACACAGCACGGACATAATTCTCACACAGCGCAGACTGCATGCTCACACAGCGCAGACTGCACGCTCACTCAGTGCGGACTGCATGCTCACACAGCGCGGACATAATTCTCACACAGCGCAGACTGCACGCTCACACAGTGCGGACTGCATGCTCACACAGCGCGGACAGCATGCTCACACAGCGCGGACGTAATTCTCACACAGCGCGGACTGCACGCTCACACAGTGCGGACTGCATGCTCACACTGCACCGCCTGCGCCCTCACACAGCGTGGACTGCATGCTCACACAGCGCAGACTGCGCCCTCACACAGCGCGGACTGCATGCTCACACAGCGCAGACTGCGCCCTCACACAGCGCGGACTGCGCCCTCACACAGCGCGGACTGCATGCTCACACAGCGCGGACTGCATGCTCACACAGCGCGGACTGCACGCTCACACAGCGCAGACTGCGCCCTCACACAGCGCGGACTGCGTGCTCACACAGCGCGGACTGCATGCTCACACTGCGCAGACTGCACGCTCACACAGCGCAGACTGCGCCCTCACACAGCGCGGACTGCATGCTCACACAGCGCGGACTGCATGCTCACACAGCGCGGACTGCATGCTCACACAGCGCGGACTGCACGCTCACACAGCGCAGACTGCGCCCTCACACAGCGCGGACTGCACACTCACACAGCGCAGACTGCACGCTCACACAGCGCGGAATGCATGCTCACACAGCACCGCCTGCGCCCTCACACAGCGCAGACTGCATGCTCACACAGCGCAGACTGCACGCTCACACAGTGCGGACTGCACGCTCACACAGCGCGGACTGCACGCTCACACAGCGCGGACTGCATGCTCACACAGCGCGGACTGCATGCTCACACAGCGCGGACTGCACGCTCACACAGCGCGGACTGCATGCTCACACAGCGCGGACTGCACGCTCACACAGCGCGGACTGCATGCTCACACAGAGCGGACTGCATGCTCACACAGCACCGCCTGCGCCCTCACACAGCGCAGACTGCATGCTCACACAGCGCAGACTGTACGCTCACACAGCGCGGACTGCACGCTCACACAGCGCGGACTGCATGCTCACACAGCACTGCCTGCGCCCTCACACAGCGCAGACTGCATGCTCACACAGCACAGACTGTACGCTCACACAGCGCAGACTGAATGCTCACACAGCGCAGACTGCATGCTCACACAGCGCAGACTGCATGCTCACACAGCGCGGACAGCATGCTCACACTGCACCGCCTGCGCCCTCACACAGCGCAGACTGCATGCTCACAGAGCGCAGACTGCATGCTCACACAGTGCGGACTGCATGCTCACACAGCGCGGACTGCATGCTCACACAGCGCAGACTGCACGCTCACACAGCGCAGACTGCATGCTCACACAGCGCGGACTGCATGATCACACAGCACCGCCTGCGCCCTCACACAGCGCAGACTGCATGCTCACACAGCGCAGACTGCACGCTCACACAGCGCAGACTGTACGCTCACACAGCGCAGACTGCATGCTCACACAGCGCAGACTGCATGCTCACACAGCGCAGACTGCATGCTCACACAGCGCGGACCGCATGCTCACACAGCAGCGCCTGCGCCCTCACACAGCGCGGACTGCATGCTCACACAGTGCGGACTGCATGCTCACACAGCGCGGACTGCATGCTCACACAGTGCGGACTGCATGCTCAACAAGCGCGGACTGCATGCTCACACAGCGCAGACTTCATGCTCACACAGCGCAGACTGCGCGCTCACACAGCGCAGACTGCATGCTCACACAGCGCGGACTGCATGCTCACACAGCGCAGACTGCGCGCTCACACAGCGCAGACTGCATGCTCACACAGCGCGGACTGCGCCCTCACACAGCGCGGACTGCATGCTCACACAGCGCGGACTGCATGCTCACACAGCGCGGACTGCACACTCACACAGCGCGGACTGCACACTCACACAGCGCGGACTGCATGCTCACACAGCGCCGCCTGCGCCCTCACACAGCGTGGACTGCATGCTCACACAGCGCGGACTGCATGCTCACACAGCGCGGACTGCACACTCACACAGCGCGGACTGCACGCTCACACAACGTGGACTGCATGCTCACACAGCGCGGACTGCATGCTCACACAGCGCAGACTGTACGCTCACACAGCGCAGACTGCGACCTCACACAGCGCAGACTGCATGCTCACACAGCGCAGACTGCATGCTCACACAGCGCCGCCTGCGCCCTCACACAGCGTGGACTGCATGCTCACACAGCGCGGACTGCATGCTCACACAGCGCGGACTGCATGCTCACACAGCGCAGACTGCATCCTCACACAGCGCAGACTGCATGCTCACACAGCGCGGACTGCATGCTCACACAGCGCGGACTGCATGCTCACACACCGCTGACTGCATGCTCACACAGCGCAGACTGCATGCTCACACAGCGCGGACTGCATGCTCACACACCGCTGACTGCATGCTCACACAGCGCGGACTGCATGCTCACAGAGCACCGCCTGCGCCTTCACACAGCGCGGACTGCATGCTCACACAGCACGGACTGCATGCTCACACAGCGCGGACATAATTCTCACAGAGTGCAGACTGCACGGTCACACAGTGCGGACTGCGCCCTCACACAGTGCGGACTGCATGCTCACACAGCACGGACTGCATGCTCACACAGCACGGACTGCATGCTCACACAGTGCAGACTGCATGCTCACACAGTGCGGACTGCATGCTCACACAGCGCGGACTGCATGCTCACACAGTGCGGACTGCATGCTCACACAGCGCGGACATAATTCTCACACAGCGCGGACTGCATGCTCACACAGTGCGGACTGCATGCTCACACAGCACGGACTGCATGCTCACACAGTGCGGACTGCATGCTCACACAGCGCGGACTGCATGCTCACACTGCGCAGACTGCATGCTCACACAGTGCGGACTGCATGCTCACACAGTGCGGACTGCATGCTCACACAGTGCAGACTGCATGCTCACACAGCACGGACTGCATGCTCACACAGTGCGGACTGCATGCTCACACAGCGCGGACTGCATGCTCACACAGCGCAGACTGCATGCTCACACAGCACGGACTGCATGCTCACACAGTGCGGACTGCATGCTCACACTGCGCGGACTGCACGCTCACACAGTGCGGACTGCATGCTCACACAGTGCAGACTGCACGCTCACACAGGTCAGACTGCACACTCACACAGCACGGACATAATTCTCACACAGCGCAGACTGCATGCTCACACAGCGCAGACTGCACGCTCACTCAGTGCGGACTGCATGCTCACACAGCGCGGACATAATTCTCACACAGCGCAGACTGCACGCTCACACAGTGCGGACTGCATGCTCACACAGCGCGGACAGCATGCTCACACAGCGCGGACGTAATTCTCACACAGCGCGGACTGCACGCTCACACAGTGCGGACTGCATGCTCACACTGCACCGCCTGCGCCCTCACACAGCGTGGACTGCATGCTCACACAGCGCAGACTGCGCCCTCACACAGCGCGGACTGCATGCTCACACAGCGCAGACTGCGCCCTCACACAGCGCGGACTGCGCCCTCACACAGCGCGGACTGCATGCTCACACAGCGCAGACTGCGCCCTCACACAGCGCGGACTGCGCCCTCACACAGCGCGGACTGCATGCTCACACAGCGCAGACTGTACGCTCACACAGCGCGGACTGCACGCTCACACAGCGCGGACTGCATGCTCACACAGCACTGCCTGCGCCCTCACACAGCGCAGACTGCATGCTCACACAGCGCAGACTGTACGCTCACACAGCGCAGACTGAATGCTCACACAGCGCAGACTGCATGCTCACACAGCGCGGACAGCATGCTCACACTGCACCGCCTGCGCCCTCACACAGCGCAGACTGCATGCTCACAGAGCGCAGACTGCATGCTCACACAGTGCGGACTGCATGCTCACACAGCGCGGACTGCATGCTCACACAGCGCAGACTGCACGCTCACACAGCGCAGACTGCATGCTCACACAGCGCGGACTGCATGCTCACACAGCACCGCCTGCGCCCTCACACAGCGCAGACTGCATGCTCACACAGCGCAGACTGCACGCTCACACAGCGCAGACTGCACGCTCACACAGCGCAGACTGCATGCTCACACAGCGCAGACTGCATGCTCACACAGCGCAGACTGCATGCTCACACAGCGCGGACCGCATGCTCACACAGCAGCGCCTGCGCCCTCACACAGCGCGGACTGCATGCTCACACAGCGCGGACTGCATGCTCACACAGTGCGGACTGCATGCTCAACAAGCGCGGACTGCATGCTCACACAGCGCAGACTTCATGCTCACACAGCGCAGACTGCGCGCTCACACGGCGCAGACTGCATGCTCACACAGCGCGGACTGCATGCTCACACAGCGCAGACTGCGCGCTCACACAGCGCAGACTGCATGCTCACACAGCGCGGACTGCACGCTCACACAGCACCGCCTGCGCCCTCACACAGCGCAGACTGCACGCTCACACAGCGCAGACTGCACGCTCACACAGCGCAGACTGCACGCTCACACAGCGCAGACTGCATGCTCACACAGCGCGGACTGCATGCTCACACAGCGCGGACTGCATGCTCACACAGCGCAGACTGCACGCTCACACAGCGCAGACTGCATGCTCACACAGCGCGGACTGCATGCTCACACAGCGCAGACTGCACGCTCACACAGCGCAGACTGCACGCTCACACAGCGCAGACTGCATGCTCACACAGCGCGGACTGCATGCTCACACAGCGCGGACTGCATGCTCACACAGCGCGGACTGCATGCTCACACAGCGCGGACCGCATGCTCACACAGCAGCGCCTGCGCCCTCACACACCGCGGACTGCATGCTCACACAGCGCGGACTGCACGCTCACACAGCGCAGACTGCGCCCTCACACAGCGCGGACTGCATGCTCACACAGCGCGGACTGCATGCTCACACAGCGCGGACTGCACACTCACACAGCGCGGACTGCACACTCACACAGCGCGGACTGCATGCTCACACAGCGCCGCCTGCGCCCTCACACAGCGTGGACTGCATGCTCACACAGCGCGGACTGCATGCTCACACAGCGCGGACTGCACACTCACACAGCGCGGACTGCACGCTCACACAACGTGGACTGCATGCTCACACAGCGCGGACTGCATGCTCACACAGCGCAGACTGTACGCTCACACAGCGCAGACTGCGACCTCACACAGCGCAGACTGCATGCTCACACAGCGCAGACTGCATGCTCACACAGCGCCGCCTGCGCCCTCACACAGCGCGGACTGCACGCTCACACAACGTGGACTGCATGCTCACACAGCGCGGACTGCATGCTCACACAGCGCAGACTGTACGCTCACACAGCGCAGACTGCGACCTCACACAGCGCAGACTGCATGCTCACACAGCGCAGACTGCATGCTCACACAGCGCCGCCTGCGCCCTCACACAGCGCGGACTGCATGCTCACATAGCGCGGACTGCATGCTCACACAGCGCGGACTGCACACTCACACAGCGCGGACTGCACGCTCACACAACGTGGACTGCACACTCACACAGCGCGGACTGCACGCTCACACAACGTGGACTGCATGCTCACACAGCGCGGACTGCATGCTCACACAGCACGGACTGCATGCTCACACAGCACCGCCTGCGACCTCACACAGCGCAGACTGCACACTCACACAGCGCAGACTGCACGCTCACACAGCGCGGTCTGCATGCTCACACAGCACCGCCGGCGCCCTCACACAGCGCAGACTGCACGCTCACACAGCGCAGACTGCACACTCACACAGCGCGGTCTGCATGCTCACACAGCGCGGACTGCATGCTCACACAGCACGGACTGCACGCTCACAAAGCACGGACTGCGCCCTCACACAGCGCAGACTGCACACTCACACAGTGCGGACTGCATGCTCACACAGCGCAGACTGCATGCTCACACAGTGCGGACTGCACGCTCACACAGTGCGGACTGCATGCTCACACAGCACCGCCTGCGACCTCACACAGCGCAGACTGCACACTCACACAGTGCGGACTGCATGCTCACACAGCGCAGACTGCATGCTCACACAGTGCGGACTGCATGCTCACACAGCGCGGACTGCACGCTCACACAGCGCGGACTGCATGCTCACACAGCGCGGACTGCACGCTCACACAGCGCGGACTGCATGCTCACACAGCGCGGACTGCACGCTCACACAGCGCGGACTGCATGCTCACACAGCGCGAACTGCATGCTCACACAGCGCGGACTGCATGCTCACACAGCACCGCCTGCGCCCTCACACAGCGCAGACTGCATGCTCACACAGCGCAGACTGTACGCTCACACAGCGCGGACTGCACGCTCACACAGCGCGGACTGCACGCTCACACAGCGCGGACTGCATGCTCACACAGTACCGCCTGCGCCCTCACACAGCGCAGACTGCATGCTCACACAGCGCAGACTGTACGCTCACACAGCGCAGACTGCATGCTCACACAGCGCAGACTGCATGCTCACACAGCGCAGACTGCATGCTCACACAGCGTGGACTGCATGCTCACAAAGCGCGGACTGCATGCTCACACAGCACCGCCTGCACCCTCACACAGCGCAGACTGCATGCTCACAGAGCGCAGACTGCACGCTCACACAGCGCAGACTGCTCCCTCACACAGCGCGGACTGCATGCTCACACAGCGCGGACTGCATGCTCACACAGCGCAGACTGCACGCTCACACAGCGCAGACTGCATGCTCACACAGTGCGGACTGCATGCTCACACAGTGCGGACTGCATGCTCACACAGCGCGGACTGCATGCTCACACAGTGCGGACTGCATGCTCACACAGCGCAGACTGCACGCTCACACAGCGCAGACTGCACGCTCACACAGCGCAGACTGCATGCTCACACAGCGCAGACTGCATGCTCACACAGCGCGGACTGCATGCTCACACAGTGCGGACTGCATGCTCACACAGCGCGGACTGCATGCTCACACAGTGCGGACTGCATGCTCACACAGCGCGGACTGCATGCTCACACAGCGCGGACTGCATGCTCACACAGCAGCGCCTGCGCCCTCACACAGCGCAGACTGCATGCTCACAGAGCGCAGACTGCACGCTCACACAGCGCAGACTGCTCCCTCACACAGCGCGGACTGCATGCTCACACAGCGCGGACTGCATGCTCACACAGCGCAGACTGCACGCTCACACAGCGCAGACTGCATGCTCACACAGTGCGGACTGCACGCTCACACAGCGCAGACTGCATGCTCACACAGCGCGGACTGCATGCTCACACAGTGCGGACTGCATGCTCACACAGCGCAGACTGCACGCTCACACAGCGCAGACTGCACGCTCACACAGCGCAGACTGCATGCTCACACAGCGCAGACTGCATGCTCACACAGCGCGGACTGCATGCTCACACAGTGCGGACTGCATGCTCACACAGCGCGGACTGCATGCTCACACAGTGCGGACTGCATGCTCACACAGCGCGGACTGCATGCTCACACAGCGCGGACTGCATGCTCACACAGCAGCGCCTGCGCCCTCACACAGCGCAGACTGCATGCTCACACAGCGCAGACTGCACGCTCACACAGCGCAGACTGCACGCTCACACAGCGCAGACTGCATGCTCACACAGCGCAGACTGCATGCTCACACAGCGCGGACTGCATGCTCACACAGCGCGGACCGCATGCTCACACAGCAGCGCCTGCGCCCTCACACAGCCCGGACTGCATGCTCACACAGTGCGGACTGCATGCTCACACAGCGCGGACTGCATGCTCACACAGCGCGGACTGCATGCTCACACAGTGCGGACTGCATGCTCACACAGCGCGGACTGCATGCTCACACAGCACCGCCTGCGCCCTGACACAGCGCAGACTGCATGCGCATACAGTGCGGACTGCATGCTCACACAGCGCAGACTGCATGCTCACACAGTGCGGACTGCATGCTCACACAGCGCAGACTGCATGATCACACAGCGCGGACTGCATGCTCACACAGCGCGGACTGCACGCTCACACAGCGCGGACTGCATGCTCACATTGCACGGACTGCACGCTCACACAGCGCAGACTGCACACTCACTGAAAGCAGAGTTATACAGCACAGACAGCAGATTCCAAAACCGCTAACAGCAACCGCAAATGGCACCCCCCCCACCCCCAACTCTCAAGTAATGCCTTGTGCCCCAACGGGCTTGCTGTTCTACGAATTGGACGGCCATGACATTCCGGAGAGGCGGAGCAATGTTTTAATTTGGGGGGGCCTTTTTCAAACTCGGAGACCATTTGAGGCCCAGCGTCAGGTTTGGCGATACATTTTATACAAATGGTGCTTCTGATTCTGGATTCGCAAAAGGGGTACTCAGGGCTAGCTGAAGCCTGGAACCTCTAAAGCTCTGTGTGCTGAAACCCAACTCCTAGCGTGGTGGCACACTGGTTAGCACTGCTGCCTCACAGCTCCAGAGTTTCGGGTTCAATTCCGGCCTCAGATGACTGTGTGGAGTTTGCACTTTCCCCCCGTGTCTACATGGGTTTCCTCCGGGTGCTCTGGTTTCCTCCCACAGTCCAAAGATGTGCAGTTTAGGTGGATTGGCCATGTTAAATTGCCCCTTAGTGTACAAAAAGTTAGGTAGGGTTACTGGGCTTTGGGGATAGAGTGGAGGCGTGAGCTTAAGTAGGGTGCTCTTCCCAAGTGCCGGTGCAGACTCGATGGGCTGAATGGCCCCCCTCTGCACTGTAAATTCTATGATCCACCCCAGACTGTCTGACCCAAATCTAAATGGATAATAATCTCCCATTTATTGTGTCGATTCCTAGGTATATTTATATTTTCCACTCTTTTTCTGCCGACAACCTTTTGGAGTTTTGCGTTTTTTTCCTTCTGCAATGCTTCCTGTTGGCTTACCAGATGCAGTAGTCTGGATAACATATGTCTTTGTGGTACCTTCCAGAAAAGCTGCAGAACCTGCCATTGGGAGTGCAAAGGTCTGCTCCTGTCAGTTTGGCCTTTCTTCCTTTGTCCCTCTCCAAATAGAGTTTGATTGATCCACGGCCTTGTTGATCTGACAGCATACTTGCAAACGAGTTCTAAGTACATGAGGTTAGATGCCCATCATAGCTGGGATTTACTTGTAACCATTACTCTACTAGCTTTAAAGGTTGTTGCTGAAGCAAGCAATGCGTCTGAGGAAATTCTGAGGGTAAAACTCTCCTTACTCCAGCTGTGCTTTTCTTCCTTTGAAAAGGGTGTGCCCATTGACCCTGCCGAGATCGTCTTGTGATGATGTAATAAAGATTGTCAGTGGAAACATTGCATGCAAGCCTCTTAGTGCAGTGTAAATCATCTTTGGCAGAACTTCTGTCATCTCTAATACAGCCTGGCACTGCAGATTTATTGGACCAATTGCTCAGTTCTAACCTGTTTTATTTAGTTCTAACCTGTTCTATTTAGGCCTCAAGCTGTCTTTCTCATCCGTAATTGTTTTGCTGTATCTGTGTGAGAGCTCCTTGAGTATAAATTGCTGTATCCAATTGGAAAAAGTAACACTACACAGCATTTACAATGACTTTCCTGTGACATATTATGGTACATATGGTTCACATGTATTAGTGTTAACCACAAAAACAAGGTACCAGGAGTTAATGACATTATTTACAAGAGAAGTCCTCCGAGTAAGCTGTTTGAGGATATCTATTAGTTATATGCGACACCAATTACCAAAAAAACTTAGGTTACTTAGTTTTGTTTTAATTCACATCAGGTAAAACATTGTGTTGCTTAAAAGATCATAGAATCATAGAATTTACAGCCCAGAAGGAGGCCATTCGGCCCATCGAGTCTGCACCGGCTCTTGGAAAGAGCACCCTACTTAAGACCATGCCTCCAACCTATCCCCATAACCAAGTAACCCCACCTCACCTTTTTGGACACTAAGGGCAATTTAGCATGGCCAATCCACCTAACCTGCCCATCTTTGGACTGTGGAAGGAAACCAGAGCACCCGGAGGAAACCCACTCAGATACGGGGAGAATGTGCAGACTCCACATAGACAGTGACCCAAGCCCAAGATGGCAGACATTTGACCGTAACTGAGTAACCAGAGTAAATGCAATTTGGAAAGTCTCTTCTATCTTTTACATTCATCCATGAAAATCTCAGCCCTCAAAGCTGACTATGATTCAACTCTCAGATGTGGGTATCCTCAAATTACAAGCCCATCGACTCCCACAGCAACCTCGACTGCAGCTCTTCACACCCCACGTCCTGTAAGGACTTCATCTCATTCTCCCAGTTCCTTTGCCTCCATCACATCTATTCTGATGATGCCACTTTCCAAAATGGTGCTGCTGACATGTCTTCATTCCTCCCTAATTGTGGCTTCCCACCCACAATGAACGATAGGGCTATCAACCGTATCAAACCCACCTCCCGCACCACTGCTCTCACCCCTTCCCCTCCCTCCCAGAACTAGGATGGGATCGCCTTGTCCTCACTTTTCACCCCACCAATCTCTGCATTCAAAGAATCATCCTCTGCCAGTTCTGCCAACTCCATCATGATGCCACCACCAAACACATCTTCCCCTCACTCCTCCTGTCAGCATTCTGCAGGGACCTTTCCCTCTGGGATACCCTGGTATATTCCTCCATCACCCCAAATACCGCACCCTCTTCCCACGGCACCTTCCCATGCAATCACAGAAGGTGCAACACCTGCCCCATTAGTCCTCACTGCTCACCATCCAAGGGGCTAAACACTCTTTTCAAGTGAGGCAGTGGTACACCTGCACTTCCTTCAATCTGGTCTATTACATTTACTGTTTCCAATGTGGTCAAATCTACATTGGAAAAACTAAGCGCAGACTGGATGATTGCTTTACAGAACACCTTGGGTCCAACCGCAAGCAGGATCCAGACCTTCCTGTCGCTTGCCATTTCAACTCACCGTCCTGTTCTCACGTCCACATGTCTATCCTTGGCTTGCTGTAATGTTCCAGTGAAGCCGAGCGCAAACTGAAGGGACAGCACCTCATCTTCCGATTAGGCACATTACAGCCTTCTGGACTTAACACTGAGTTCAACAACTTCCGGCTGTGAACTCCCTCCTCTCCTTTCACCCCTTTTTATTTATATCAATTCATTTTCATCGATCTGTTTTCCCTCACCATTGCCCCCCCCCCCCCCCCCCTCAACTTGGGCCATCTGTTCCCTGTTCCAGGTTGTCCCTGACACATTGCTTACCTCTGTTTTGCCATTAACACATTCTGATCTCTGAAGGTGCCACTATCAGCATCCTCTTAGCCTTAACCACCCCCATTTACATTCCTTTGTCTTTCTGTCCACGACATCTTTGTCAATCTCCACCAATCGCTGGCCCTCTCTCCAGCTTCATTGCTTTACCAGGCCCCTCCACCCACGACAGTATAAACTGACCCCATTTCCAGTTCTCGCCAACTTTGACAAAGAGTCATCCAGACTACAACCGTTAGCTCCCTTCTCTCTCCACAGATGCTGCCAGACCTGCTGAGATTGTCCAGCATTTTCTGTTTTTGTTTCAGATTCAGAATCCACAGTAATTTGCTTTTATCCTCCAATTACTTTTGATTTAAGATGCTCTTCAACACTGTGACCAAACTTTCAAACACAACAGAAAACTATCATTTTTTCTGATCTTTTAATTTCAATTATTGAAAATTTTTAACAAATGTACTGTCACTGTTGCCCATCCTGTATTTTCTGCCCCATTTAATGAATTTGTATGGCATAAGTTAAGAAAAGAAAAAGAAATTACAGCACAGGAACAGGCCCTTCGGCCCTCCAAGCCGGTGCCATAAGTCACATTAAAATTGAAACGGCTTCCCAATTATAGGCTCCTAAACATGAGTTTCCACTTTGACTGCAATCACCAATCCAGGTACAAATTGTGGCCAAATTGCGTTCGCTGTGAGAAGCATATCTCCCCCCGCCCCTCCCAAGTTTCCAATCAACATATTTACATATCACCAATTGCAAAATCTGCCATGAGGCAATTGGACATTGTGTAAGAATTTAATTTTTTAAAATTGATTTAAATATATTCCTTGATATGTTTAAAGTGGTAACCTGCAGTGTTATGAATACAGTCAAATAAGGGTTCATAACAAAAATAAGCATTTAATCTAGTTCACCAGCTGTGAGCAACCCATGCTTAAAGCAAATGACTTTAAAGAAAACTGTATCTAACATTAAAGATTGAAAATTGGGCAAGTTCACTAACAACGGCCCATAAATAAGATTAAAAACATTTTGTACAAGCCACAAGCCAAAAAGTTCATTATTAGTTATAGAAAATGCTTAATCATTCACATATTAATCTAATTGTCATCAATTCTAAATGGTAAATCAAAAAGATTTATGCTCTGATTGGTTGCAGAGGGAGCACCTCACTTCATGTGCTCTTGGTGTGTGTATCAATTTAGTCGTAGCGGTAGGGAACAAAGCTACTGGATGAAAACCAGTGCAATCTGGCAACCCTGCATGTGGTCAACGGTCAATGAAATGCATCACGGGCTGCGTACAGTACTCTTGGATGCATGTGGTCCACAGGCCACATATTTCCCATCTCTGGTTTGGAAGGTGTTGCCAAAGAAGCCTTGGTGAGTTCCTGCAGTGCATCTTGTAGATGGTACAAACGGCTAATATTGCGCATCAGTAATGGAGGGAGTCAATGTTTGTGGATGTGGTGCCATTCAAGTGGTCTGCTTTGTCCTGGACGGTGTTGAACTTGAGTGTTGTTGGAACTGCGTTCATCCAGGCAACTAGAGAGTATCCATCACACTCCTGACTTGTGCCTTGTAGATGGTGGACAGGGTTTAGGGAGTCAGGAGGTGGGTTACTCGCCACAGGATTCGTAGCCTCTGATCTGCTCTGGTAGCCACAGTATTCATATGGCTACTCTAGTTCAATTTCAGGTCAATGGTAACCCCCAGGATTTTGATAGTGGGGGATTCAGAGATGATAATGCCATGGAATGTCAAGGGGCGATGGTTAGATTCTCTTTTGTTGGAGATGGTCATTGCCTGGCACATGTTTGGCATGCATATAACTTGCCACTTGTCAGCCCAAGCCTGGACATTGTCCAGTTCATGCTGCATTTGGACATGGACTGCTTCAGATTCTGAGGAGTCACGAATGGTGGTGAACATTGTGGAATCATCAGTGCACATCCCAACATCTGACCTTATGATGGAGGGAAGGTCATTGATAAGACCACAATACCACAAGAAATAGAACAGGAGTAAGCCATTTGGCCCCTTAAGCCAAATGTTAATTCAATAGGAAAATGGTTGATCCAGCATTCCTCATGTCCACTTTCCTGCCCTTCCCCCTTAACCCTCGATTCCCTTACTGATCAAGAATTTATCTATCTCAGCTGTAAATATACAAAAGGACTTTTCCCCCAAAGCTCTCTATGGCAAGAAGTTCCAAAAACTCATAACCCTCTGAGAGAAGAAATTCCTTCTCATCTCAGTCATAAATTGGCACCCCTTTATTCTGAGATTATGCCCTATGGTCCTCGACTCTCCCATGAGGGGAAACATCCTCTCAGAATTTACTTTGCCAAGCCCCTTAAGAATCCTGGGCGGGATTCTCTCAGCCCACGCCGGGTTGGAGAATGGCCGGGCAAATCGCGCGTTGCCGCCCCGACGCCGGTCCGCCGATTTTCCGGTGTGTGGAGAATCGGCGCCATTGGCGCCGGTGTGTTTGCCGCAGAACCAGTCTGGGGCCGCTCTATGCGCCCCCCCCCCCAACGATTCTCTGCCCACGATGGGCCGAGTGGCCACAAAAAAAATCTGAGTCCCGCTGGCACCGTCCACATGTGGTCTTACCTGGCAGGACCTCGGCGTGCATCCTTTCAGGGGTGGCCTGGTTGGGGGGGGGGGGGGGTCTGACCCTGGGGGGGAGGCCTCCGCTGTGGCGTGGCCCGCAATCGGGGCCCATCAATTGGCGGGCCGGCCTCTCGGGCTGGGGGTCTCTTTTGTTCCGCGCCGGCCCCTGTAGCCATGTTGTTTCAGGGCTGGTGCGGAGAAGGAAGCCACAACGCATGCGCGAAATTGTGCCGATCGCAGTGCGCATGCGCAGACCTGTGACGCCCATTTGAGGCCGGTATCGGCAGCTGGAGCGGTGTGGGTTTCTCCAGTGCCGTGCTGGCCTCCTCTAGGGCTCAGAATCGCTGCTCCTGGGGGCCTGTTGACGCCGTCGTAAAACGCGACGGCGTTTACGACGGCGTCAGCAGTTAGCCTCAGGATCAGAGAATCCCGCCCCCTATATGTTTCAATGAGATCACCTCTCATTGTTCTAAATTCCAATGAGTAGAATCCCAACCTGTTTAACCTTTGCTCATAAAACAATTCCTCCATAAGGGGATCACCCTTGTGGCCATCTAAAAATGGCCGCCTGCAAAGATCGATGGGAAATTTGGCCAAGCCTGAGCACAGACAGGCTGCAGCTCAGACTTATGCAGAAACTAACACAGGAGAAAGGCCATTAAAATGTCTTCCTGGGACAATGGACTTCAGGTAGAAACTGACAATAAATGGCAGACTCAGCGGTGCCTGCCTTCCTTATTTGGGAGGGCCTACATGCCTTGGACACTAACGGCCATGGCCGACTGGGACCTGCCTAGCCATCAAGGTGTCCGCCCCCAATTGGTCAGGATCGATCAGGGTGATCGAGACCCAATCGATCCTTTGGACCTTCACCCGGGACCGCCCAAAAGGGCATGAAAGCTAGAAGGATAAAAGGTACGTACTGCGTAGCCCACCACTCACTCTCTCGACTGCAGCTTTCGACAGCCAACATCAACTGTGAACCCATCACCAGCCAAGAAGAGGACCATCCACAGCGGGACCAGAACAGAGGACGGACAACCAGCTACAAGACCTCCTGCACTGCCAGATTACCAGATCCCAGATGAGGCCATATCTGCTCTGTACTTGCCAGTCACCTCGAAGTTATGTTAAGGTCGTTTTAAGTGTATTGGTTTATAGTCCAATGTGCATGAACATGTGATTTATTAAGTATTTAACTTTGTGTGCATTAATAAACAATTATTGTACTGAACAACTTGTGTGATCCTTTGTCCACCGTATACGGGTTAATCACGCACTGTGGTTTATAATGACACGACACACTAGATAAAGTTCTCTGAACCGCCTCCAATGAAATAATATTGTTCCTTAAATAAGAGGACCAAAACTGCCCAGCTGAAGCAGCTGATGTTGGTTAGGCCTCAGACACTACCCAATGTAGTGGCCAATTCACCTACCCTGCACATCTTTGGGTTGTGGTGATGAGACACGGGGAGAATGTGCAAACTCCACACAGACAGTGACCCGGGGCCTTGATCGAACCCGGGTCCTCGGCGCCGTGAGGCAGCGGTGCTAGCCACAGTGCCGCCGTGCCACCACCATCAAAGCAGGCATGTCAGTCATGAAGCATGCCAGTACATTTGGCTATTTGACCAAGCTACACCAAATAACAAAGTGAGGTCAATCTAATGGGAAATATTTACAAGTGAAGTTTAATTTTGAAAAACACCCTTGCCACCTTTGCACTCCCAAGTCCGATGTTAATGGCACTGGAGTTGGGCAGGAAAGTGGTGGTCATGATGCAGAGCCTCCATGTTTGACCAAGAGGTTCTTCTGTAGCACACCTGTAGCCGCAGCAATGCCAAGCGAGTTTCACCATTGAGAAGAATCCCAGCTGAGTGTTTGCCCGTGTCTCACGTGATCATGACCAGAACTTTACATTTTAACTGGAATCGTGTGGGAAATGGTAAAAAGAAAGGGAGAGGAAGTAGTGCACACTTCCCGTAATATCATCAGTCATGGCACGCAGTTGACGAAATTCCAGCCTCCGCAGCATAAGTTTTTTTCTGGCAATGATGAATGAATATGCGGGTAACCAGGAAAAAATTCCCTGTTTCTGACATTTCAAGGACATGCTGCACAATCTGGCTCAAAGATGTTTACATGTGAGAACTGCAATAGGTGTCATTTGTCTCACCATATGTCAAAAGGTCACTTCCAAGGAAATTTGCTGTTCAGCTGCCTGTGTAAAAATATGCACCTGATTTTGGCAGATAAGACAAGACTCACCAATGACTCCTCTTCTTCCTGTTTTTCCTCGTTTTCCAGGTGGACCTATATATAACGAAAAGAGAAAATTATTTGTTTGTTGTTGGATTTAAAGATGCTTTTTAAAATCCTACTATAGGAAGCTACACCATTTCTCCCTGCAGAATTGAGAAACTTCATTCAGTACTACATACCATCTGGCCTCTACATGCTACAGTGCAGGTGTTCTGTTCCTTACACATTCCTGGGAATTATGGCTGGCATTTGTTGTTACAAGTTAGTTTGGTCCTCTGAAGGGGAATCATTTGTAAACTTAAAAAGAGAAGAAATTATAATTGAAGTGTTGCTGTTACCAGATGATTCTCGTGAAGGCAATATTTGTTTTCTGCTTCATCGTCCAGCAGCATAGGCTGCGATATTCCTCACAGCTTCTCCCAAAACACTGCAATTCAGCCAAACTGATACTGCGAGGCTGAGGGAATAGTTCCACCAAATCGCCTGATCATGATAAGGAGATGTTAGGGAAACCTTTAGTCACCAAAATTCCATCTTGTTCCCAGCTGAGGCCAATTTTTCAAATTACTCATACTCTGGCTTTGCTGAACTTCTTTTAATCAATCAGTCGTTTTCTTTGCTAAATGTGACAGGATCGTACGGACGAATCCTATTCTTAGCCAAATGACTGATCATGGCCAAATTAATCTATTTGTTAACATATGGTGAGCATCTTACAAACTATTATTGAACTCCTATGCAGAATCCAATAAATTCACTGGCACCGCGGTGATGGATGTTGATTCCATATTGAAGCTTGCTAGCTGAATTATTTTCCCCCTACTGGTGGGTCGCAGAGCTGCTCACGAAGTAATTTCCCATTCGGCGAGTAATGATGGGAGCTGACAAAAATGTGTGGTGCCAATTTTCCTGACTGTTACCTCTCGAGCACCAATTCCCCTTTAAGAAGGGATGTATCAAATCTGGCCTGCAGTGGGCACAGGTCTGTCACAAACATGAAAACCAGCACAGGGCAGGCTGGTCGCAAATTCCAGGTTCTCACCATTCTCTGGGTAAAGATGTTAATTCGGAATTCCCTATTTGATCTCTTGCCGACTATCTTATATCTTTCCTCCTCCCTACAAGTGGAAACATTCTCCATGTGCACAGTCCACAGAAACCTTTCACAATTTTAAAGACCTCTGTTAAGTCACTTAACCTTTGTAGCATTTAACCTCTATCTTTCTGGCTGTTTACTCTATTATTGCAGACAGGGGCCAGAGTTGTCCGGCTGTTGCCATTTATTTTTTACCCCTGGCAGCGGGCCTCCCCAAGTGTGTTTCCCAGTGACGTGGGGTGGTTTAAATGGGAAATCCCAATGCCAAGCAGCGGGAAGACAGAATTCCTCCGCCAGAAAACGGCAGGCCGCCGAGATACACGCGGCTGGGGGACAGGAAAAGTTGTCGGGGAATACTTTGTACTAATTTTTAAATATGTATGTCAAAATTAATTATTAAATTATTTTATGGTTTTATCTGAACAGTCGAGTCAATCTAACTGAAAGGAAAAAATAAACTAACAAGGTCCTGGATTTTACTCTTTGGATCAGGGGCCCCAACATCGGGGCCAAATGTGGGGTCACAATGCACACTGTGTAGGGAACAATCAGTGATTTTCCCTGAATTGGCCAATTGGTGGCCAGAGGATGGTCTTAATTAAGGATGGCAGGCGGACTCTAAGCTGGAGGGCAAAATCAAGCTCCTCGAGTGTAAAAGAAACAGCAGTCTACTTTTTCAGGTGAGAGGCCTTAAGATGCCGACACCCTCTCTCCAACTTTTAGAATGAAAAATAGATTCAGGCCCCCATTGTGGAGGTACAGCTGGAACCAGACAGGCTTTGAGGGTGATGAGAGGTGCCTGCCTGGAGTGCTGGCTCCCAGTCTGCCACCAGGTGGCTACTTCCAGAAAGTTGGCCCTGACACCTCAGGGATTCCAGAGGCTGATTGAAAAATTTCTGTTGGCCACAGATAATTGGCCTTAATAATTTTTTTTAAAAAATAATCTTTATTGTCACAAGTAGGCTTACATTAACACTGCAGTGAAGTTACTGGGAAATGTCCCTAGTCGCCACATTCTGGCGCCTGTTCGGGTACACAGAGGGAGAATTCAGAATGTCCAATTCACCTAACAAGCACATCGTTTGGGACTTGTGGGAGGAAACCGGAGCACCCGGAGGAAACCCACGCAGACACAGGGAGAACGTGCAGACTCCGCACAGACACTGACCCAAGCCGGGAATTGAACCTGGGCCGCTGGCGCCAGGCGCCAAATAGGCTTTTAAAGAGCTTAATTGACTACCCGCTGACCACTCGCCTACATGCTATCTTCCCAAGAAGGCTAGTTAATAATCTAGTTCTAAGTTGGAAAAAATTCCTTCCTGATTTAGCACACTGGGCTAAATCTCACGCTTTTAAAGTAGACCAAGGCAGGCCAGCAGCACGGTTCAATTCCCGTACCAGCCTCCCCGAACAGGCTCCGCAATGTGGCGACGAGGGGCTTTTCACAGTAACTTCATTTGAAGCCTACTTGTGACAATAAGCGATTTTCATTTTCATTTTTCATTTTCATTTTCATTTCAAGCGCACTCTTGCCATTGACAAAAACTTTGCTGACTCCTATGATCAAGGAAGATAAAATGGATATGGCAAGGTGACCAATTAAATAAACAGCCATATGCATGTGCTTGAGGCTCCGGGAACAGAACAGAGGGGCGATGGGGTGTCGGTGTAGAGGCGGGGTGGGGGGGCTGGAGGGATTTGGGGGGGGGGGGTTTGGGGCGTGAAGATGTGGGAGGGGCACACACAATGTTAAAGGAGGCTGCTAATGGATGCCCCCCACCCTTCCCCTTTTCCCACCTGAGGCCTGAACAGGGCCAACTGAGGCAAGGTTTCTGGGCCGGCCTGGGCCTCACCCAACCCAGTGTAAAACTGCAGTGATGTCAGGACGAATGGGAGCCCGGTGAGAAGGCCCTCTGAAAAATGCAAACCCGCAGGTGGGGTTCTGTCCGAAGTCTGCCCGAAGGTTCTGCCCAAAGTCTTTTTGATCAAACAACTAAGCATTAAAGAAAATGATCAATATTCCTAACTGTATCTTGGAAATGCAACAGCGTTGAATTTTTAGAACAATTCGCAAACATGTTTCAGCAATCACAAACAACATTTTACTCAACGTGGATGATTGGTAGCTGTAATTTTCGAGTGTATCATGGTCAATAATTTGCTTTTTGAAAATTATTTCAAGTATACAATTGGATTTATAATTATAAACAGGATTGACCCTGAACTCTTAGACAAATTGCTTGCACCTGCTAAGATAGTTTGACAATGAAACAAGAGGAGGAAAAATGGCTTCAGCAAGTTGAAAGCAAAGTCATTTCTTAGTTTGAGTCAGTAAGTCGAGAATTGATTCAGAATGTAACTATTTAGTAATACCTGAAAACTCAATTCAGAGAAAATATTGGGAAGCTTGCGGAAAGATAATTTGTTGGGGTGTGGTAATAGAGGTGATATATAAGATGCAAAGCAAGAAATTGGTTTTGGCAATTCTAATGGTTAGGTGAAAATCAGCACCTAATTGCGTGAGCAGAAGAAATACATTTCCAATTAATATTGGTAATAAGGAACTTCCGGTGGCGGCTATGAAGGAATAAGTCGCACATTTGGTGGCTCCCGCTCTGATCGGACTTTTGGACCTTTTTTCCGGTTTTAAGCTGTGAAGTCGAAGGCTGAGGCAATTGGGCACCGTTTCCACGTATCGGTGTATGGAGAAAAGAACCAGAAGTGCACGAAACGGCAGAAATAGGAAGATAGGCAAGAGCTGTGCTGAAGCTGCAGCAGGAGACAGCATGGCCGAGGACTGGACTCCTGGTGTGTCGGCCCAGCGATCAACGGAGCAGTTGATGCAGGTCATCCAGGACGGCTTTGCCAAGCAGACACGGGAATGCCTGGACCCGATTAAAGAGTCGATTGATCGGCAGGAGCACAGATTGGACGCCCACGAACAGGCGATCCAGGAGGTTGAGAAGGCTCTGGCTGAGCAGGAGGAGCATCAAACTGCGGTGGAGTTGGAGGTGGGGATGCTGCGGGACCAGCAGAAAAGGCTTCTGGAGAAGGTGGAGGACCTAGAGAATAGGTCCCGCCGGCAGAACTTAAGAATTGTCGGGCTCCCGGAGGGGTCTGAGGGAGCTGTTGCTGGGGTATGTTTGAAAAGCTGCTAGGGGAGAGGACATTCTCCCGACCCTTGGAGGTGGACAGGGCATACAGAGTGCTCGCGAGGAAGCCGCAAACGGGGGACCCTCCGAGGGCAATGGTGGTGAGATTCCACAGGTTCCTGGCCAAGGAATGTATTCTTTAGTGGGCCAAGCGAACGCGGATCTGTAAATGGGACAACAGTATCCTGCGGGTGTACCAGGATCTGAGTGTGGAGGTGGCTAGGAAAAGGGCAGGCTTCAGCCAAGTTAAGTCAGTCTTCTTCAAGAAACAGGTGAAGTTTGGACTGCTGTATCTGGCTCGTCTCTGGGCAACATATGAGGACCAGCATCATTATTTTGAGTTGCCCAAAGACGCGCTGGACTTCGCGAAAAGAAAAGGACTGGTGGTGGGCTGAGAACTTGCTAACTTTGATGCAACTTGTTGGCTCCTATTGGTTTTTTAAAAAAAATTCTCTTCTGTTTTTGAGCTCTGTTTAAGAAGGGGGAAACGTTTTTTCGTTTTTGGGCTTTCTTTTTGGTGAATGTTGGCAATGCCTTTTTCTTTGATGTGCACTTTTGTGGGATGGAGACGTGCTTGTTTGGGTTTCGGTGTTTTTTCTTTTCAGCTGGGTGATTGTGTGTGGATCGTTAGATGAGGGAATTTGTTTGTATGAGCGGGGGCCGAGGGGAGTGAGGGAACAATAAGTGGGAAACTTTTTGGCGCCGGGGGCGGGGGCCATCAAGCTAGCTGGGTGGGCTAGCTCATGTAAGCGCAGTGGGGGGGTGCGTATGTTTAGTTTATTGTATGGGTTAGGTTTTAGAGTGGTGTTGCTGGGGGGGGGGGGCATAGTTGTTCTGCTGATGAGGGAGGGACTTCGGTTGAGGGACAGAGAGGAGGTCGGTGGCGGGGGCTGCCGGGGGGCGGGCCGGAGGAGGTGCGGCGCATGGGCTGGAGGCAGGCCCAAGAAAGGGGATGGCTGATCGGCGGAGGGGGACACTTTGCCCCCCAACTAGGCTGATCACCTGTAATGTTTGAGGGTTAAATGGGCCGGTTAAGAGGACGCGTGTGTTCGCGCATCTGAGGGGACTGAAGGTGGACGTCGTAATGCTGCAGGAGACGCACCTCAGAGTAGTGGACCAGGTTAGATTGAGGAAAGGCTGGGTCAGTCAGGTCTTCCACTTGGGGCTGGACACTAAGACTAGACGGGTTGCGATCTTGATTAATAAGCGGGTGATATTTGAGGTGGGCAGAATAGTTTCGGATGTGGGAAGTCGATATATTGTGGTTAGTGGTAAGCTGGAGCGGATGAAGGTAGTGCTGGTTAATGTGTATGCGCCAAATTGGGATGATGTGGAATTTATAAAGAGGATGTTGGGGAAGATACCGGACTTGGACTCGCACAAGCTGGTCATGGGAGGGGACTTTAATACAGTTATTGAACCCAGCCTGGATCGGTCATGCTCGAAAACGGGCAGGGTGCCAGCAATGGTAAAGGAACTGAAAGGGTTCATGGAGCAGATGGAGGGGGTGGATCCATGGAGATTTAGGCAGCCGAGGATGAAGGAGTTCTCCTTCTACTCCCACGTACATAAGGTATACTCTCGGATCGATTTCTTTGTTTTGGATAGGGCCTTGCTGGCAGGGGTGGTGGACACGGGGTACTTGGCGATCACAATCTCAGACCATGCTCCACACTGGGTTGACCTGCAGGTTAGTAAAGATAGCAATCAGCGCCCGCAATGGAGGTTATATGTAGGGCTATTGGTGGACGAAGCGGTGTGCAAGAGGTTGAGGAAATGCATACAAAATTACCTGCAGGTAAATGATACGGGGGAGGTCTCAGCAGCGGTGGTCTGGGAAGCGCTGAAGGCAGTGGTGAGAGGAGAGCTGATCTCGATCTGGGCTCACAGGGACAGGACGGACAGGGCAGAGATGGACCGACTGGTAAAAGAGATTCTACAAGTTGACAGGAGGTACGCGGAGACTCCAGAGATAGGGCTTTTAAGGGAATGGTGGAGGCTACAGGCGGAGTTCGGCTTGTTAACCACAGGGAGGGCAGTGGAACAGCTCAGAAAGGCGAAGGGGACGATCTACGAGCATGGTGAGAAGGCTAGCAGGATGCTTGCACAGCAGTTCAGAACGAGGGAGGCGGCTAGAGAAATAGGGAAAGTTATTGACAGGGATGGGAACTTAGTTGGGGATTCGGCAGGGGTGAGTAAGGCGTTCGGGGATTTCTACAGCAGTCCGGAGGGGATGAGCCACTTCCTGGAGGGGCTGACTTTCCCGAAGGTGGACGGGGAGCTGTTAGAAGGGCTGGGGGCCCTGATCAGGTTGGAGGAGATAGTGGAGGGCTTGAAGGCCATGCAGTCGGGTAAGGGCCCAGAACCAGACGGGTACCCAGCGGAGGTCTACAAAATGCTTTCCGGGATATTGGGACTGGTGCTGATGAAGGTGTTTAATGAGGCAAGGGAAAGAGGGGTTCTGCCCCAGACAATGTCTCAGGCCACGATTTCGCTTTTCCTGAAAAGGGACAAGAACCCGGAGCTATATGGTTCTTACAGGCCGATTTCCCTGTTGAACGTTGTAGTCATCTGGGATGGCCACTTCCCGATTACAAAATGGACACTTTGCAAAGATTGCAGGGAAGATGGACAATGCTGAGAAAACAAGCAAGTTCAGAGCTTGTCTGTATATTGGAGCCGTAGCTCCCAGACAAGACCAAAACTGTAGGTCCATTAGCATACTAATGGCCCATCTCCGGGAACAAAAGAGTAACATTTAAGTAAACGATACTAAGGCAGACACCCCGGTGCCAGAGGAGACCAGAACAAAGCAGGCCAATGGCCACCTAGGACACGCATAGCCATCAGGGCACCCACCCCTTTATTGGATGAAATCAATAGGAGTGATTGAGAAACGGCCCAATTGATTGGGGCCATGTTCAAGGCCCGCCCAAAAGAGCGCGAAGCCCTTTTGGGTATAAGAAGGAGCCCCCAAGAGAGAATCGTTCTCTTGGACCCGGCTCTCACCGAGGAGAGACCCGTCCACCAGCTGCACCAGAAGCAAGTAAGTCCAAGGTCAACGCTCGCTACCGGACAGACGACCTTAGCTGTTCCCCTATATCAGTTCGACCCCAGCAGCCTCAGAACTGAACAACGACCATTGTTCCTCTGACTGAGTGGGCGCCCAAAGCTAAGTAGAGGCTTTAGCAGTAGTGACAGTTTAGTCTGTAGAGCTTTGTGCATGAGTATATTTAACTGTGTGTGTAAATAAATAAGCATTGACTTTGAACTAACTAACTGGTGTATCGAGTCTTTGATCAGTATTCGATGTTGAACCTTGTGGCGGTATCGAAATATACCTGGCGACTCTAGAGCAAACGTAATTAGAATTAAGGAAGGCGACCATATTGACCGCCATATTCAGAGCCAACTAAAGAGAGCAACATTTACTGGCGACTCTGGTGGGACTCAACCTAGAAGTGGCCTAGTCACTCCGAGAGAACCCAAATTTGAATTGGAACCAATTGGAAACAGAAAAACCACAAGTGTGAGAACGATACTGATCAAACCTCCGAGATTCGGAAGTGTGTTAATGCATGCGTACTAACAGGGTTATAAGGTAAACCTGAGAGATTATGTTGCGTAAAACTGTCAGGCGTTTTGTAGGCCGGAAAATAACGTAAGCCATACCCATGTTTACATCACCACTTTATCACCCCCTGTTCCAAATTCAGTAGAGAATCCGGAGATAGAGAGAAAATGGCAACGAAGTCAATGGAACGCCTTATGAACCTCCAAGAATTCGAGGTCGCAGCGACCAGTAGAGTAGGACAGTGTCCCGTATGGGAAGAAGAGATCAGAAAATATCTCAAAGGGAAAGGATGGCCCCTTTGGAGTGAATTCTGCGCCAATGACAAAACAGGTCCCGGGAGTATAGGACATACTTGGTGGGAGAACCTGTCAGAGATTCATAAGAAGAGCTTGGGGAAAGCTCGCAAACCGATGGCAATCGTGTCCTGCTTGGCACAATTGCGAGGCACAGAGGAGGTCGTTAGGACGCTCCGTAGAGAGATTGAGGAGAGACAGAAATAGTGAGGGAGATGTGAGTGAATTTGAGAAGGAGAATAAGGAGTTAAGAGAACAGTTAGCAGCGAGGGACAGAGAGGTGGATGATGCCAAGTGGGCACACCAGTCTTGTCTCGCCCATTTGAGTAGTTTTCAGACCCAGTACGATAAGGCCTACTAGGACACGCAACGCACGAGCAATTGCAGAAACAGTGCAATGATTTAAAAGCAGCCCTACAAGCGTTCCACACTTCCACCGGAATAAAGACAGAGCTCTGTAGATCATGCAAAGTGCCGGAAGCAAATTGCAGAATTGCAATCTCTGCTTTCTGTCCAGAATGGGTTTCAAAGTACGTTTGGACTCCAGTTAGACCAGGAAAACGGCCCCGATTGGCAGGAGTTAAATGAAAGTGCCCACAGATACGTACATGGGACATGTACGCAAGAAAAACCCAGAAAAGGAAAGCACCCCAACCCCCGACTGAACAGGCAGAACACACCCCCATGAACCCGGTAACCACACACCGCAGGGCCGCATCAGAAGGAAACACAGATTTCCTATATACAACCCCGTTAACCGTGACCCAATTACGGGAAGCATGTGGAAAGATTACACCGTTCCTTCCCACATCAGACCCCCACCAGTTTTTTGCTAGAGTTAAACAGCAGGCTACCATGTACGGCCTGGACGAAAAGGAGCAAGTGAAGCTCACAGTTTTAAGCCTCGACCCTTCAGTCGTGGCAGCCCTTCCCGACCCACAGAATGTATGAGGAGGCACACTCCAAGAAATGCACACAGTGATCCTGGATGCGATCGGGTATAAGAGGAGACCCGGTAGAAGGCCTAAACAAGTGTAGGCAAAAGAAAACAGAGCACCCACACCGTTTGCTGGACGCTTGTGGATACATTTCACAGCAGTATTTGGAGAGTTAGCCCGCGCCCATTTGTCCGCAGATAATATGGCCAAATGGACTCAAATCCTAGTCTCTCATGTGACAGAGACAGGACAGAGAGCTTGCGCAAATTACGACCCCTCGGACGAGGCCCACAACGAGAAATGGGTTTTGAAAAGATTGTCCCGCTCTTAGGAACAATCCGTCCAAGGCACAACCGCATTTGCAAAACCAAAGGAAGAGCAGGCATACATGCATCCAGTTAGGACGCACCAGAACCCCGCATGGGTAAATGAGGGCAGGAACAGCCCACCACAGCCTAAATCCCAGGAATGCTACAACTGTGGACAATTAGGACACTATGCACGAGAGTGCAACGTGCCCCAAAAGCAGCAGAGAAACCAACAGAAAGGCACCCTAAATAAGAATAGGGCAAAGCCTATCCATAGTTAACGCCCGTTCAGAGAATGCAGACATGAACGGCACCGACTGACTTGGTCCCCAACTTGGGTCTGCGACACCCTTTGGGACAAGTCCGGTAGACCGGTAGTAGCATGGAAACGTCCAGGGATACCCCGTAGAATTTCTTTGGGACACAGGAGGGTCCCGCACCATGCTCAATTCCTCCATGATGCTTCAACGAGACACGTGGCCCACGACAGACACCATCACACTCAGCGGCTTTACAGGTCATTTACAACAAGGACACATCACAGCCCCTGTAGCGATACAAATAGGGAACATTACGACTAAACACCCCTTAGTTTTGGTCAATCTACCCCAGACAGCTGAACACATACTAGGAATCGACTTTATGAGCTTCCACAATCTCTCATTTGATCCGGTAAATAAATGTGTATGGAGAATGGCAAAGGCAGAGCTCCTCCACAGTTTTGAATGGAAAGAGAATCACCGGTTGCAGCATTTATGTTGAGGACGCGCAGGGACGCATTTGACTGAGTATGGCATCAAGGAGCCCTAGCTAAACTGGAGTCAATGGGAATCAGGGGGAAACGTTCCAATGGTTGGAGTCATACCTGGCACAAAGGAAGATGGTTGAGGTGGTTGGAGGTCAATCATCTCAGCTTCAGGGCATCACTGCAAGAGTTCCTCAGGGTAATGTCCTCGGCCCAACCATCTTCAGCTGTTTCATCAATGACCTCCCTTCCATCAAAATGACAGAATTGGGGATGTTTGCTGATGACTGCACAATGTTCAGCACCGTTCGCGACTCCTCAGATAATGAAGCAGCCCAGGTCCAAATGCAGCAAGACCTGGACAATATTCTGGCTCGGGCTGGCAAGTTACATTCACGCCACACAAGTGCCAGGCAATGACCAGCTCCTACAAGAGAGGATCTAACCACCGCCCCTTGCCATTCAATGACATTACCATTGTTGAATCCCCCACAATCAACTGAACTGGACTAGCCACATTAATCCTGTGGCCAATCAAAGGCTAGGAATCCTACAGCGAGTAACTCATCTCGTGACCCCCCCAAAGCCTGTCCACCATCTACAAGGAGTGTAATGGAATACTCTCCACTTGCCTGGATGAGTGCAGCTCCAACAACGTTCAAGAAGTTCGACACCATCCAGGACAAAGCAGCCCATTTGATTTTGTGCGATTTCACAGTTAGTGTCCTGTAATAATTCCAGGAGGTGTGGAGTGAAAGGTCAAACAGGTTTATTTTAAACTGAAAACAAAGCCGCTATTGTGGCACACAAAACAAATGTCCCAGCGCAGGACTATCCGGGTCTGGGAGCTACATTTAAAGGTCCCAGTAACGAGCCCCAGCTGGGCAACCTTCACCCGCTCACCAGGGGAACCCATATTCTACAAAGCCAACGGGGAGATCAATTAGCGATTCCCTCATGGTCCTTGTGAGGGATATCGCATCCCTCCCCCCCCATTCCCCCCAAAGTCCGAACATCCCCTGGGACCTCGGCGCCGTGAGACAGCAGGGCTAACCCACTGCGCCACCGTGCTCTCTTTAAGGGACAATATTTCATGGACTACGTGATAGGCCGGGCCTATGGGAATGGATTGCGTGAATATTATCCTATCAGGTGTGTTCTGACGCTCACTTCAATTATCTTTGGGGACACAGAAAGGACATTATGAGATTCCAGCTGGCCAGTTTGGGGGTTTTCCAGCTGGTGGCATATGTGGGCAAGGCCAAAGAGGGTAGAGCTTTTGTTTGGATTCCTGGAGGATGGGTTCTGAGGGACATGCTGGAGTGTTATAGGCATATAAACATCTTGGGGCTGATGCCTGGGGCCAGTGACAGGAATGATGCCAGGGTCAAAGAGGTGTTTACTTACCCTAGCAGCTTGAAGAAGGACGTTCATCTTCCTACATTGCATTCTGGTTCTCCTGGTGCGGCTGCCTGCAATCACAGCATCCAGGATTGGTTTATGAAGGGCGGCACGTGGCGCAGTGGTTAGCACTGGGACTACGGCGTTGAGGACACGGGTTCGAATCCCGGCCCTGGGTCACTGTCCATGTGGAGTTTGCACATTTTCCATGTGGCTGCGTGGGTTTCACCCCCACAACCCAAAGATGAGCAGGTTAGGTGGATTGGCCACGCTAAATTCCTCCTTAATTGGAAAAAGTAATAATTGGGTACTCTCAATTTATTTTTAAAAAAGGATTGGTTTATGACTGCTGACTCGTGTCTTCATCCCACCCTGGGGAAGAGTGTGCTCCTCCTCTCCCCAATGATATCGAGCATTGATCAATATCTGCATCCAGAAACCTTGGGCAGGATTCTCCAATAATGGGCTATGTCCGCACTCCAGCGTCAAAACTTTCCTGAAGAAAGTCCAGAGCGATTCCCCGACCTGAAGGGGGCTAGCAGGGCCCCGGAGTACTCCACGCAGCTCTGGTTGCCGATACGGGGCCACGCACCTCCGGTCAGGAGTTTGCGCATGCGCACAGCGGCGGTCTTCGGCGGCCGCCCCGTGCGACATGGTGGACTCACACCACGGACCAGCCCCGAAAATATAGGCCCCCCCCCCCCGAGATCGTGCGCGCCCCCGGATCAGTGACCCCCGATTGCTTGCCTGGCCGACCATGAGGCCCCCCCCCCAGGTGAAGTATCCCCCCCCCCCCCGCCCCCCACAAGGGCGGCTGCAGACTGACTCCGCAGCCACCACTGGCCGTTCCCGACAGGTAGAACGTGGTTAGAACCGTGCCGTCGGGAACTCGTCCAGTTTTGGTCGGAGAATCGCTGCGGGGGCCTCTGTCAATGGCCCCCTAACCGTGCCAGATTTCGGTGTCAACCCCCATTCTCCGTCCCCGTGCCGAAGACTCGGAGAATTCCTCCCCTTGGCTCTGATTTTCGGGCAGCCTTCTTGGCTGGACTGACAGCCTGTGGTGAGTGGAGCGCTGAAAAACGCCTGCAGCTTGTCAGGTTAACAAGATGATTCTCGACACCAGTGAATCACTCGCCTCGGGAATCAGATGGGATTCATTGCGCTGAATGATAGCTCATTTGCAAGCTGTGTATCTGATGCATTAAGCGTCAAGAACCACAAAGACATGCGAGACTTTAACCAAGGCTTTAATACACTACATAGGATGCTTACCCGACACAGACGACCCCAGACAAAATGGGTCCGGTCTCAGAAGCTGGGTCTTATACCTAACTCCCAGGGGAGTGGAGCTCTCCGTGGCCAGGTCAGGTTACATACAGGTGACTGAACCTCTACAGAGCTACAGTACAATACACAGTACAATACACAGGATTACAGGGCCACGTTACACACAACTATTATATAACAATGTACAATGTTAGGGAAGTACAGTGGTGTATCACCACATTCACCCCTTGTTTAGAAGGAAGTCCGGGGTGAAAATATGGAGTAGCAAACACAGTGAACAAACAGGGAGTAATGAACAGAGTCAATCAGGAGGTTCCATGTCGTCAGAGGTCGAGACGAACGATGGGTTTGGTCGATCTCTTTGAACATCGGAGCTGCGGCGCTGAGGTAGTGTCTGGCGGTATCCGTGCGGTCGGTGGTGCTGGGTCGCGAGGCGGCATGACGTCCCCCACCGCTTCGGCTGGCTCGAGGCAAAACTGCGGGATGACAGCGGCTGGCACGGAGTAGTAACAGGCCGAGGGATCGACGGGAGCAGAGAGGGAGCGGGGTAGAGGTTGCGGGGCGGGGGCGGCAGGGGCCCCAGAGGGGGCCAGGTCCTTGATGGAGATGGTCTCCTCACGCCCGTCGGGGTACGCTATGTACGCGTACTGTGGGTTGGCGTGGAGGAGACGGACTCTCTCCACCAGGGGCTCCGCCTTAGAGGTCCGCACGTGCTTGCGGAGCAGGACATCTCCCGGTGACAGGAGCCAGGACGGAAGCGATGTCACGGATGCCGATCTCCTGGAGAAGAGAAACGTCCGCTCATGAGGGGTAGCATTCGTTGCAGTACACAAAAGGGACCGGATGGAGTGGAGTGCGGCAGTGAGGGCCTCCTGCCAACGGGAGACTGGTAGGCCTTTGGACTTGAGGGCTAGCAGCACGGCCTTCCAAACTGTCGCGTTCTCCCTCTCCACCTGTCCGTTCCCCCGGGGGTTGTAACTGGTCGTCCTGCTCGAGGCAACGCCCCTGGCGAGCAGGTACCGACGCAGCTCCTCACTCATGAAGGAGGAGCCCCGGTCACTGTGAATGTAATTGGGATAACCGAACAGCATGAAGAGGTCGTGCAACGCTTTGATGACGGTGGCGGAGGTCGTGTCGGGGCAGGGAATGGCGAAGGGGAACCGCGAGTACTCGTCGATGACATTGAGGAAGTACGTGTTGCGGTTGTGGGTGGGGAGGGGCCCTTTGAAGTCAATGCTGAGACGTTCAAAGGGGCGGGTAGCCTTGATTAGGTGCGCCTTGTCTGGCTTGTAGAATTGCGGCTTGCACTCCGCACAGACTTGGCAGTCCCTAGTCATGGCCTTGACCTCCTCGACTGAGAAGTGCAGGTTGTGGCCCTTGGTGTAGTGGTAGAACCGCCTGACGCCCGGGTGACAGAGGTCATTATGTAGTGCCCGCAGTCGGTCATCCTGTGCGTTGGCACAAGTACTACGGGACAGGGCATCAGGAGGATCATTGAGCTTACCTGGCCGGTATAAGATACTATAATTGTAGGTGGAGAGTTTGATCCTCCACCGTAATATCTTATCATTTTTGATTTTACCTCGTTGTTTGTTGTCGAACATGAACGCAACTGATCGTTGGTCAGTAACGAGGGTAAATGGTTTTCCGGCAAGGCAGTGCCTCCAGTGCCGGACGGCTTCCACTACGGCTTATGCCTCCTTCTCAACAGAGGAGTGGCGGATCTCGGGGCCTTGGAGTGTGCGGGAAAAGAAGGCGATGGGCCTGCCCGCCTGGTTGAGGGTGGCACCCAGGGCAAAGTCGGAGGCATCGCTCTCGACTTGGAATGGTGCAGACTCGTCTACCGCATGCATGGCGGCTTTGGCGATAGCGTTTTTTAGGAGGTGGAAGGCCTGGCAGGCCTCGGGCGGGAGGGGGAATGAGGGGGAATGGAGGAGGGGTCGGGCCTTGTCAGCGTACTCGGGCACCCACTGGGCATAGTAGGCCAAGAACCCGAGGCATCGCCTCAGTTCTTTGGGCAGGTGGGAATGGGGAGTTCGAGAAGGGGGCGCAGATGGTCGGGATCGGGGCCGAGGACACCGTTCTCCACCACGTAGCTGAGTATGGCGAGGCGGGTGGTGCCGAAAACACATTTTGCCTCGTTGTACGTGAGATTGAGGCGTTTGGCAGTTTGGAGGAATTTAGTGAGGTTGATGTCAAGGTCCTGCTGGTTGTGGCCGCAGATGGTGACGTTGTCCAGATACGGGAAGGTAGCCCGCAGTCTGTTCTGGTCCACTATTCGGTCCATCTCCCGTTGGAAGACCGAAACTCCATTGGTGACGCCAAAGGGTACCCTAAGAAGGTGGTAGAGGCGGCCGTCCGCCTCGAAGGCCGTGAAGTTACGGTCCTCCGGGCGGATAGGGAGCTGGTGGTAGGTGGATTTCAAGTCTATGGTGGAGAACACCCGGTACTGTGCAATCCGGTTGACCATGTCAGATATGTGGGGGAGGGGATACGCATCAAGCAGCGTATACCGGTTGATGATCTGACTGTAGTCAATGACCATGCGGTGTTTCTCGCTAGACTTGACTAACACCACTTGGGCTCGCCAGGGGCTGGTGCTGTGAGCAATGATCTTTTCCGAGAGAAGGCGCTTAATCTCCGCTCGAATGAATTGGCGGTCCCCGAAACTGGAACGCCGACTTTTAGTAGCCACGGGCTTGCAGTCGGGGGTGAAATTAGCAAACAGTGAAGGGGGGGGATCCTGAGCGTGGAGAGACTACAGGTGGGACCCGGGAGGGGATCAGGGATGAACTGGGGGTTGGAGACCGTGAGGGGGGGGAGGGGGCCGTTAAAATGCAAGGTGAGGCTGCGCAGGTGGCATTGGAAGTCCAGGCCGAGGATCGCGGCGGCGCAGAGGTGAGGGAGGACCATGAATTTGAAATCCTGGAACACCGCGCCGTTCACTGAGCGAGTGACGACGCAGTAGCCCGAAACCTCGGCCGACTGGGAGTTGGAGGCCATGGAAATATGCCTGTGCGTGGGTAATACCTTGAGGGAGCAGCGGCACACAGTGTCCGGGTGGAGGAAGCTCTCCATGCTGCCGCTGTCGAAGAGGCAGGTAACAGTGAAACGATTTACCTGAACCTCCATGGTGGATCTGGCGAGCTGATGCGGTCGGTCCTGGTCGAGGACGATGGATGCGATGGTGGAGCTGTTGGAGAAGGGTGCCGGATCCGCGGAGCGGCCTTCGGAAGAAGGTGGCAGCGCCCAGGTGTCGTAGGCTGCTGTTGGAGGCCAGGTTGCTGTCGCTGGCTGCATCTCAGTTGTTTGCAGCATTTCGGTCAGGTGCGCAGGACCGGAAGTGGCGATCGGCGGCGGGGCGGACCCGAAAGCGACGATTGGCGGCGGACCGGAAGTGACGTGCGGCGGACCGGAAGTGAGGGAAGCCGGGCCGGGGATAATCAAAGATGGCGGCACCCATGCGTCGCACGTGTCGAATAGGGAGCCGGGAACGGAGGATGGCGGCACCCAGGAGTAGCAGGCCGCGGTGTTGGACCCCGAGGCAGCGGTGGAGCGGCAGACGTTTGCAAAATGGCCTTTCTTGCCACAGGCTAAACAGGTAGCATCTCTAGCAGGGCAGCGTTTCCTGGGGTGTTTTGCCTGGCCACAAAAGTAACACTGGGGCCCAGGCATTATTTTTACTGCTGGTGTGGCTGGGTGGGCCGTGACTTGCAGGGGTTGTTGCTGGGCGGCCGGCAGGGAGGTAGCGGCCACGTAGGGAACGTGGGCAGGCGCATAGGAAGTTTGGGCAAGCGTGTAGGACGCATTATTGTCATAGGCTGCCTGTTGGGCCTCTGCCATAGTGACTGCCGTGTCCAGAGTCAGGGTAGTTTGTGCCAGTAGGAGTTGGCGAATTGGGGCGGAAGCGATGCCGGCTACAAAGGCATCGAGCGCCAGGGCCTCAGTGTTCTGCTCAGCAGAGACTGCTGGCGCGTTGCAGGTGGGCGCGAGGGCACGGAGGTCCCGAACGAACACGGATAGGGGTTCACCCGGCTGCTGGTGCCGGGAGGCGAGGCGGTGGCGGGCGTAAATAGAATTAACAGTTGGTGCATACCGGCTTTTGAGCTTCACGATGGCATCGGCGTAGGTCGTTGTTCCCGTGATGAGGTCGAAAAGCCCGTAGTCGAGCCGTGAGCACAGGAGGTTGAGTCGGTCAGCGTTCGTTTTGGCGAAGGCGGAGGATGCTTCCAGGTAGGCCTCGAAACACCGGAGCCAGCAGTTGAAAAGGTGATCCGCGCGTGGAGCGTGGGGGTCGAGCGAGAGCTTGTCGGGTTTCAGAGCAGCCTCCATTATAACTGTAGTGTATTAAATTGATGCACTAAGCGTCAAGAACCACAAAGACATGTGAGACTTTAACCAAGGCTTTAATACACTACATAGGAAGCTTACCCGACACAGACGACCCCAGACAAAATGGGTCCGGTCTCAGAAGCTGGGTCTTATACCTAACTCCCGGGGGAGTGGCCAAGGCGGAGCTCTCCGTGGCCAGGTCAGGTTACATACAAGTGACCGAACCTCTACAGAGCTACAGTACAATACACAGTACAATACACAGGACTACAGGGCCACGTTACACACAAGTATTATATAACTATGTACAATGCTAGGGAAGTACAGTGGTGTATCACCACAGTATCTCACCTCTCCAGCGCTCCTAGCGCCAGGGGGAACCACTCCGGTTTACCTGCTGGCAGATTTGAAACCGGAGATTTGGGCCCAATATCTTTCACTCTACTTCACACTATTCAGTTTTGTGTACGTGAAGGATAACAAATAAAAGTCGGTCTCAAATCTGGAAAATGGAGTATAAAAAGCTAGGCATTAATTTGAACAACAGGGTCGCAAGGATAATAATTTTGGAATTAATTCCCATGCTGGACATTGGGAAGGTTAAGATATTGAAATTGACATAGATGAAGAATTTTAATAGGTTGAATAGAGAAACACTATATCCTCTGGTTGAGGAGTCAATGACAGGAGGTCATCAAGTGAAAGTTTACACTAATGGAGTGAACAGAGAGGTTAGCAGAAAAATCCTAATACTGCAATTTCAGAAAGCATGGAATGCTATGTACAGGAAGTAAATGTAAATTTGCATCCTAAATCATTTTGCTCATTATTAGAAATAACAGAACCAGTGGAGAAGAAAGAAAGAACAAAAATACAGGAGAATTTGATCGAAGAAGCAGGAGAAAGTAATTGAGCAGAGAACTGTAACTTCAAGAAGTACCAGGTGGAAACAGTTTACTTTGAACAGCTTCAATATGGAAATCAGGAGGTAGAACAAGAACATCAGCTGGATGAAGGCCAAGAACATCACCTTCACAGGCCAATGTTTACCCAGGAAAATTGTCATTATAAATGATTACATAGCATTTTGAAATTGTGACTTAAAGGTGTTCCCCAAAATCATGCAACAAGAGACTACATTTTCTGGTATAGCAGGCACGACCGTTCAGGAGATTTTTAATACTTTCAAACTAGTCAATTCCTTGTGGTGATGCGCACAAACTGTCAAAACCTGCACAGCAATGGAAAGTTTACCTTGATGTTTTCAAATAATGTCAGTAAACCCTAAAACAATGCACAAATGAAAAGCTATGACTATAATAACAGAGATCAAAAATGTGTCATGGCACGGCTGATGGTAAATGTCAAGCTCCCCATATCCCAAAAGGAAACTTGAAACGGCGGCCAAAACGGTGTTTGCGGTTTTGATGTTATGATGTCCCTGACTACTAGTGATGATTTTATATTAAAGTAAATGTTTTTAAAAAAATAAAAATTACACTTAAATACAAGAATGACTTCACATAGTAAACAATACTTTAAAAGGTTCCAAAATATCTTACCCTAAACTACCCTCAGAGGAACCTCCGCCTTTTCTGTTTAGCAACAATCCTTAAAGATTATAAATCTATAGGATTTTACCACACAGTGCCCATTTTCTCCTGGGGTGTCCTCTTGAGGCTGACAGCAACTGGTTCTCCAAGTCTGGCCTTGTTCACACTGTCTTCTGGGACATCTGAGGAGCTACCCCACTGTCTTCTGGGAGATCTAAACTGCTAACCTATCACAAATGTTCCAGTATTTCCTTAAATGCATTCCTTCGCTTTGATCTCACTATTTTTCAACCAGTCTCTTCAGAAATATTATCTTCCCAGAAACGCCTTTGCCGACCGTAGCTCTTATGTTTTAAAAGCAACGTACCCTATCTTTTTAAAAATAAATTTAGAGTAACTAACTCATTTTTTCCCAATTAAGTGACAATTTAGCGCGACCAATCCACCTACCCTGCAAATCTTTTGGTTGTGGGGGTGAGACCTGTAGTGATCTCTGTATGTGCATGTACATAAGGGGTTAATGTGTAATCAGTAGCATCAGATGATCACTAGAGGGCAGTACCAACAGGGGTATAAAAGCAACCGCATTGTGCCTCTCTCTCTCTCTTTTGGGTGTACTGTGACAAGAGCAGGATTAGCTCAGAGTGTTAGTGTAGTTAAACATAGTTATTGTATTTAGATCTTGTTAACCTTATTGCTAGTATTAATATTAAAGTAAAGAACTCACAAAATTATTGTTTTAGTTACTCAATAAATCTTTGGTTACCACTGGCCGACTTCGAGCCTTTTTCAACAAGATTCAGAAAACTTCATCAGCAACACCATTGAGTAACATATATTACATTCCGTAGTATATCATAACATACTACAGAAGAGTAAAAAAAAAGACCCATGCAGACACGGGGAGAATGTGCAAACTCCACACAGACAGTGACCCGGGGCCAGGATCGAACCCAGGTCCTTGGCGTTGTGAGGCAGCAGTGCTAACCACTGCACCACCATGCTGCCCCTTTCTATCTTTACCTTACTTACCTACACCATTTCCAACTTGCACATATCTTTTAGAACTTTAACAATCCAATTCAGAATTACTCCTGTTGTTGCCTTACGTAAAATTCGGATTGAAGTTCCTTTTGATTAACATATCAAAACCACTTCTTACAGTTGGTTTAGACTCTTGCAGTAACGCTGTCTCTTACTC
The DNA here is from genome assembly GCF_047496885.1 of Scyliorhinus torazame. Lineage (NCBI taxonomy): Eukaryota > Metazoa > Chordata > Chondrichthyes > Carcharhiniformes > Scyliorhinidae > Scyliorhinus > Scyliorhinus torazame. The sequence continues at coordinate 254,649,469 of NC_092713.1, read as the reverse complement.
CAATTGCCATACTTACAACCCCCAATAGCCTGTCTTCCACATATAGGAAATGTGACAATGATACCACCAAAAAAAATTACAATTCCTTGTTTTCTTGACAAATGAAAGGGCAACTAGAAGAACAGGAATTAAAATAATCTCTGCTGTTGATTTTTTATTGAACTCACAGGGTAGTGGGCACATCAAAATATCGATACTACACTTCAAATCAGTGGACCAGCAAGGAACAGCCATAGAAACTCCCATAGCAAAGCCTACAGAAACCAATACAAATCACATGCATCACTATAGGATATATTTGAACATTTTCCACATAGGTACCAATTAATTAACACAATACATAGAATTGGAAGAGCACCAACAAATAGATTTATCGCTCAGCGCATGTCAGAAAATCAATACATTAAATGCAAGAGTGAACATCAGCCAATTAATAAAGTCACAGATTAGTGTGTGTATTAACACATCAAGAAGATAATGGCAAAGTAACTGATCACTACATTGTGGGGTATATAATATCCCCGACCTAACTTGGCCCTTGCAGGACCTAAGCTGATTTTTGGTACTTTCACCAGCAGTTTTTGTTTCAAAAGTGCTGCAAGTGATTAACGAGTATTTGCTGAATGCAAGAGTCAAAACTGCTAAACGGTCCTCTAGTTAAAAACAGATGTTTATTTTGATTAGAACGCAAGCAGTTCATGCACAGTATTTGTTTAGTATTGCTTCTAAAGCAAGATTCTGGACTTCAGATGCAATGTTGGCGTAGCCGCCATGAAGAAAGGCGATAAAAGATTGGTTAAAGATAAATAGGTGATGGAAAGGGAGGAGAAGGATGGGAGAGTATTATGAGAGTCATGGGTCATAATGAGTTAGAGGTCAAAGTGTGATCAAAGGTCGTAAGTTGTTATATGGGAGCCCAAGGCCTGAGAACAAGCAGTCAAAGAGGGCTAGACGGCTGAACCTTCTTCAGGTGGCCAACACAAAGGAATGCTTGAATTCAGGTTTGCCTCAGAGTGAACTCTGGATGTAGCCAATGGCTGGCAATAGTGTAAGAAGGCTTGAAAATATGCAAAATGGCCGAGTGTCCTAAGTATTAATTGAAAAATTCAAAAGCTATTTTTTAATATCAAATAAGCAAAGATCCAGGCAATTATGCGTTCTGTAATTGGAAAAAGTCTTTAATCTGGATGAAGACTTGTGTTCCTGACAAGAAGGCTTGTCTTCCTGCTTCCCCTCTAAGGAAGGCAATTGTTTAGAGTGTATCTGTGTCCTACTTGATATAGTAATGCACCACAACTTGACTAACATTGTATATACCACCACAATTAGTCTTGAATGAACTTGAGGTATAAAATTCAGGGCCACAGTCACCTTGAGAATCATATGCGATGGCCTAACTCTGTAACCACCCCCCTTGATGAAGCAGAGCCACCAGAAACAAAGTGGTTCATTTAACAGGATGGTGATATAATGTTCCTGTCCTCTAAACCAGAGTGGAATAAAGCCTCTTGCGATCTCTGCTCCTTTGCCCTCTGCCTGAGGTCTCTTTCCTCTTTGTTTGCTAATGTTTCTCCTCTAGCTCCTCCAGCCACAGTGACAGGCTATGCAGCACACGTTGCCAAAGAAGTTTGTCCAGAGGGCCAGCTCAAAAAAAACATTTGTCACAAATGTTAAAGCATTGAGAGCAACCAACATAGCTAAAACGAGACATAAAAAGTCCACCAGCAGTCTAAGATCTACCTAGTATTTATCTAACTGTATTTAAGGATGCTTACTGGCACAGCATGATTCCTAACTATCCGATTTAGGATTTTGGGTGAGTTTTAGCATGCACGAATCCAGTGCTAAGGATATTTAAACTGGCCACAGAGTCATGAAGCAGGTGCCAGGACCTTCACTTATATATCCAGAGAATGGACTTCCGGTGGCGGCAATGAAGGAGTGGGACTTCCGGTGGCTCCCGCTCGGGTCGGAACTTTGGACTTTTTCCCCCGATTTTTTGTCGGATCTGAAGTGGAAAATTGATGTTGGACGCAATTGTGTAGAGGAATCCTACATCAGTGCATGGAGAAGCGGACCAGGAGTGCTCGCAAAGGAAGAAATAGGCGAACGGAGAAGGCTTGGATTGAGGCTGCAACGGGAGAAAGCATGGCGGAGGACCGGAGTTCCGGCATGACGACCCAGCGGTCGACGGAGCAGTTGATGTAGTTTATACAGGAGGGTTTCGCCAAGCAGAAACGGGACTGCTTGGACCCAATTAAGGAGTCGATTGCGCGACTGGAACTCAGACTGGATGCTCAAGATCGGGCGATCCAGAAAGTGGAGAAGGCACTGACTGAGCAGGAGGAGCACCAAGCTGCAGTGGAGGTGGAGGTGGGAATGTTGAGAGACCAACAGAAAAGTCTCCAGGAGAAGGTGAAGGATCTAGAGAATAGGTCCCGCTGGCAGAACCTGAGAATCGTGGGTCTCCCGTAGGGATCCGAAGGTATGGACGCAGGGGCATACATTGCGGCTATGTTTGAGAAGCTGCTGGGGGAGGGGGCATTTTCCTGACCCTTGGAGGTGGACAGGGCACACAGAACGCTAGCGAGGAAGCCGCGTGTGGGTGACCCTTAGAGAGCAATGGTGATGAGATTCCACAGGTACCTTGACAAGGAGTGCATTCTCCGGTGGGCCAGGCAGAGGTGGAGCTGCAAATGGGAGAACAGCGTCCTGCATATATATCAGGAGCATGGACGTGGCCAGGACAACAGGGTTTAACCAGATAAAATCAACCCTTTTTAAGAGGAAGGTAAGGTTTGGACTACTGTACCCGGCCGTCTTTGGGTTATGCACGAAGAACAACATTTCTACTCCGAGTCGCCTGAGGAAGCGATGGACTTGGCGAGAAGTAAAGGGCTGGTAGCGGACTGAGGTGTTTGGACTGAACTTTGCTGCAGTGCTCTTGTGTTTTTTTTCTCTTCTCGTCAGTTATTTTTTTTAAAAAAGAAAAGCTTTTGTCTTTAGATGTTACTTGTAATGCCTTTTGTATTGAGTTGGGGTCTGCGGACGAGCTGCTAGAGTTAAAATTTGCATTTGCGCTGATGGGGGATGGAGGTGTGAATGTAAGATGTTTAATCTTTTTGATTTTCTTTGTGTGTTTCTTTTGGGCAATTTGGTTGAGATTGTTTACGTTTGCATATGTGTGTCCGAGCGGGGGTAGGGAGGGGATGGAACAATAAGTGGGAAGATGTCTGGCGCCATGGGCGGGGGTCACCAAGCTAGCTGGGCGGGCTAGCTCACGGAAGCGCAGTGGGAGGTGAGCAGATGGTATGCATGTTGGAGGGGGCTGTGTGTATAGTGCTGTTACTAGGGGGGGAGGGGGGGAATGTTCTGCTGACGGGGGAGGGACTTTTGCTGTGGGACAATAGGGAGGTCGGGGACCGAGACTGCCTGGGGGCGGGCCTGCAGATGCGTGGGGCACGGCTTGGGGCTGGCCCAAGAAAGGTAATGGCTGATCGGGGGGGGAAGAGAAGCCCCCCCAACCAGGCTGATCACATGGAATGTACGAGGGCTAAATGGGCTGGTTAAGAGGGCACGCGTATTCGCGCATTTGAGGGGACTGAAGGCAGACGTGGCATTGTTGCAGGAGACGCACTTTAGAGTAACTGACCAGGTCAGACTAAGGAAGGGATGGGTTAAACAGGTTTTCCACTCGGGGCTGGACTCTAAGACTAGGGGGGTCGTGATCCTGATTAATAAGCGAGTGTCATTCGAAGCGGGAAGAATAGTTGCGGACGTGGGGGGTCGGTACATATGGTCAGTGGAAAGCTGGAGGGGCTGCCGGTGATACCCGTGAATGTTAACGCGCCGAATTGGGATGATGTGGAGTTCATAAGAAGGATGTTGGGAAGATCCCGGACCTGGATTTGCATAAGCTGGTTATGGGGGGCGGGGGGGGGCACTTCAACACAGTCATTAACCCAGAGTTAGACCGATCAAGCTCAAGGACAGGCAAGGTGCCGGCAATGGCAAATAGGCTAAAGGGGTTAATGGAGCAGATGGGGGGGGGGGGGGGGGGGGGTGGACCCATGGATATTTGGGCGGCCGAGAGTGAAGGAGTTTTCCTTCTACTCGCACGTGCATAAAGTGTACTCCAGGACTGACTTTTTTATCCTGAACAGGGCTTTACTGACAGGGGTAGTGGACACTGAGTACTCAGCGATCACGATCTCGGATCATGTCCCGCACTGGGTTGACCTACAGGTGAGCAAGGAGAATAGCCAGCGCCCGCACTGGAGGCTGGATGTGGGACTTTTAACTGATGAGGAGGTGTGTGGGCGACTGATGAAATGTATCCAGAACTATCTGGAAGTCAATGACACGGGGGACGTTTCGGCTGCGGTGGTCTGAGAGGCACTGAAGGCAGTGGTTAGAGGGGAGCTGATCTCGATTCGGGCCCACAGGGAGAAGGCAGGCAGAGCACAGACGGACCGACTGACAAAGGAAATATTACAGGTTGACAGGAGGTATGCGGAGACCCCAGAGGCAGGACTTCTAAGGGAACGACGAAATTTGGCTTGTTAACTACAGGGAAGGCGGTAGAGCAGCTGAGGAAAGCGAGGGGGGCGATCTATGAATATGGGGAGAAGGCCAGTAGAATGCTTGCGCAGCAGCTTAGAAAGCATGTGGCTGCCAGGGAGATTGGGAAAATAAGGGACAGAGATGGGAACCTGGTCGGAGATTCAGCTAGGGTCAATAAGGCGTTTGAGGAATTATACAGCAGGTTGTATGAGTTGGAACCCCCAGCTGGGCTGGAGGTGATGAGGCAATTCTTAGGGGGGCTGAAGTTCCCGAAGGTTGATAAAGACTTGGTAGAAGGGCTGGGGGCCCCGATCGGGTTGGAAGAGATAGCAGATGTGCTGAAGGCCATGCAGTCGGGTAAAGCCCCGGGACAGGATGAGTACCCCGTGGAGTTTTACAAAACGTTCTCTGGGATACTGGGTTTGCTGCTGATGAGGACATTTAATGAGGTAAGGGAGAGAGGGTGGCTGCCCCCGACGATGTCACAGGCCACTATCTCATTGATCCTGAAGCGGGATAAGGACCCGGAGTTATGCGGGTCCCACAGACCGATCTCCCTACTAAATGTAGACGCCAACTTGTTGGCTAAGATTTTGTCCTCAAGGATTGAGGATTGCGTCCGGACGTGATTGGGGAGGACCAGCCGGGATTTGTTAAGGGGAGATAGTTGGCGGCCAATGTAAGAAGGCTGTTGAATGTTATCATGATGCCCCCAGAGGGTAGGGACGTAGAGGTAGTGGTCGCAATGGACGCAGAGAAGGCTTTTGACCGGGTGGATTGGGATTATCTGTGGGAGGTACTGGGGAGGTTTGGATTTGGGCGGGGCTTCATTGACTGGGTCAGGCTGCCATATCAGGAGCCCGTGGCAAGTGTTAAGACGAACAGGCTGACATTGGGCAGTTTTAGGCTGCACCGGGGGACGAGGCTATACGCGGACGATCTGCCCCTATATGTGTCGGACCCATTGGAAGGGATGGAAGAAATTATGGGAATACTGGCCGGTTTTTGGTTTATAAATTGAACATGGGGAAAAGCGAGATGTTTGCGGTCCAGGCAAGGGGGCAGTAGAGGCGATTGGGGGAGCTGCCGTTTAGAGTGGTAGGGGGAAGCTTTCAGTACCTCGGCATCCAGGTGGCGCAGGAATGGCAACGGCTGCACAAACTTAATTTGGACTATTGGACCAAATGAAGGAGGATTTTTGGAGGTGGGATGTGCTCCCGCTGTCACTGGCTGGGAGGGTACAGATAGTGAAAATGACGGTCCTCCCGAGATTCCTGTTTGTGTTTCAGCGTCTCCCCATCTTTATTCAACAAGGTGATCTCGGACTTTGTCTGGGCGGGTAAGACCCCGCAAGTTAAAAAGGGGATGTTGGAGCGCAGCCGGGGGGAGGGCGGGCTGGCACTCCCGAACTTAAGTAATTATTCCGGGGCGGCGAATATAGACATGACTAGGAAGTGGATGGTGGGTGGGGGGTCGGTGTGGAGCAAGTAGAGGCGGCATCTTGTAACGGCGCCTTTGGCGTTCCTGCCGACATGCTACTCCACCAGACCCGTGGTGGACGTGGCCCTGACAGTCTGGGGGCAATGGAGGAGACATGTGGGAGCAGAGGGAACATCGGTCTGGTCCCCAATTTGCAATAATCACGGTTTTCCCCGGGGAGGTTAGATGGAGGGTTCCGGAGGTGGCAGAGAGCAGGGATCGAGAGGATGTCCGATATGTTTATAGAAGGGAGCTTTCCCATCTTGAGGGAACTGGAGGTGAAATTTGAACTGACGGGAGGGAATGAATTTAGGTACCTGCAGGCGCGAGACGTCCTACATAGGCAGGTCTCAACCTTCCCGTTTCTACCACCAAGGGGGGTACAGGATAGGGTAGTTTCCAGAGTGTGTGTGGGAGAAGGGAGGGTTTTGGACATTTATAAGGAGTTTATGGGCTCAGTGGGAACACAGACCGAGGAGCTGAAACACAAATGGGAAGAGGAGTTAGCTGGAGAGTTAGAGGATGGTCTCTGGGTGGATGCGTTGAGTAGGGTCAATGGGTCCACAACATGTGCCAGGCTCAGCCTGATACAATTTAAGGTCGTTCACCGGGCTCACATGACAGTGGCCCGGATGAACAGGTTCTTTGGGGTGTAAGATAGGTGCGCAAGGTGTGCGGGAGGACCAGTGAACCATGTTCACATGTTCTGGACATGCCCGAAGCTTAGGGGATTCTGGCAGGGGTTTGCGGACGTCATGTCCAAAGTATTGAAAACAAGGGTGATGCACGATCAATTAAACTCAAAGACGACGTTGTAACATAACTGAAGGCTTTAATAGACTGGAACTGTTCCCCAGCAGCTTCGGTACAGAATGAGGGCTGCTGGGACGGCACCGGTTCTTATACCCCGCCTGTCAGGGCGGAGCTACATACCAAACAGCCAATGGTAAACTCCTAGGTTTACTCAATGGTGTACAGCCTCTCGGGTACTGCAATACCTGATAATACCACAAAGGGTGGCGCCGAGACCAGAGGTGGCGATTTTTGGAAGACCCGGGAATCCAGGAGGAGAAAGAGGCAGATGTTCTGGCCTTTGCTTCCCTGATAGCCCGGAGACGGATATTATTAGCTTGGAGAGACTCAAAGCCCCCGACGTCGGAGACCTGGCCAACTGACATGTCGAGCTTTCTCTGTTTGGAGAAAATCAAGTTCGCCCTGAGAGGGTCAATGTTGGGGTTCGCCCGGAGGTGGCAGCTATTCGTCAACTTCTTTAGGGAAAACTAACCGTCAGCAGAAGGGGGGGGGGGCTGTGGGGGTAGTTTAGAGTAAAGTAGGAGGCTAGAAAAGATGGGACCTGTGAGAGAGGAAGACAGCTTTTGCACTATGTTTATAATTGTCTGTACACTGTTTCTTCTGTTACTGTTATAAAACCATAAATACCTCAATAAAATGTTTATTTAAAAAAAATAGAGAATGGGTATCCGTCAGTTCCATGCAGGGACCCTGATGCACGATCAATTACACAAAGACGAGAGTAGAATGTAATCGAGGCTTTATTACACTGAGATGTGTGGCCTCCTACAGCAGCTGGCGAAATGGCTGTTGTACTGGGAGCACACATATTTATACTCCACCTACTGGGCGGAGCCAGCAGGCAGGGATCTACCCCCGTACCTGTAGTACAGGGGCCTTACCGTAAAGCACCCTATATCAACATCCTATATATACAATATATACATCAGTGGTGACTACCACAGACCCTGGATGACTAAAACAGACACCACACAAACTGTTGCTGGGCACACCTATGGTGGAGACCAGCTGTGCGACATTTGAGCAGTCTCGACAATATATCTTCACAATTGAATTCTAATAAAATGTGTTATTTTCTTCAAGTAACATGCAGCCAGTGCTGTGGTGATGCAATAACACTGTGTAAGTTCCTTGGACACTATTAAAGCACAGTTTAATAGTTTAAGTTTAGTTGTTCTCATCATTCTAACGGGCCTTTCTAATTTGAAATCGTTCTCACTTTTGCACAACACATTTGAGATCTGATAGATGCTGATACCTGATTAGAATGATGCCCAACAATTTCTGGAAAAGTAGCTACAATTCTAATGTTTTCATCAATTGTACTAAAATGCCCAATAAATGCTGGTTGGCATAATTTAGTTAATTGCACCTAAGTTTGAAACCATCACATCACTGAAAGTTCACATAGGCCAACGACTGGCCTCACTGAACTGTGATCTGATAAACAGGTTAGTTGGCTGTGTGGTGGGTAGGATTTGTCATTGGAAGATGACTTCACTGACTTTGACCACTTCTGTGAAGTCATTGAACTTCATCCAGCGCTTCTGCCTCAGGGCTAGACTTTGGTAACTAGCCTCCCAAACCACTTTCCCTGTAAAAGAGTCAACCTTGGGAACCTCCTGACCCTCTTTGGAAACATGGCAGTGTGTTAAACCACTGTTGCACCTCTATTATGTGATGTATGGTAGGACCTATACTACAGGTACGTTGGTAGTCCCTGCCTGCTGGCTCAACCCAGTAGGCGGAGTATAAATATGTGTGTCCTCCATGCTGCAGCCATTTCACCAGCTGCTGTGGGAGGCCACACATCTTAGAGCAATAAAGCCTCAGTTGTACCCAACTCAAGTCTTTGTGCAATTGATCGTGTATCAATTTATTGCTCGAAGATTTTCAAAAGATGGACCTCCGTAGCAAACCGGATCGCCTGCAACTGGATCCGCATTCAAGCGACGCCAAAAAGGACTTTCAACACTGGCTAGCTTGTTTCGAGGCGCACATCAACTGGCGCCCAGCACTGTCTCGGAGGCTCAGAAGATACAGATCCTGTACTCAAGGTTGAGCTCCAGCGTCTTTCCGCTAATCCACGATGCGCCAAACTACACACGAAGCCATAACGCTTCTCAAGGAAAATTACGCTCAGAAGACGAGCATGTTCTTCGCCAGGCACGGACTCGCCACTCGCTCTCAACTCCCTGGTGAGTCCATAGAAGACTTCTGGCGGGCCCTAATCCTACTCGTCTGGGACTGTGACTGTCAGGCCGTTACGGCCACTGAACATTCAACCTCCTTATGCGGAACGCATTTGTTACGGGGATTGGGTCGGATCTCATACGCCAGTGACTGTTAGAAGGGGCCACGCTCGACCTAGCAGAGACAAAGAAACTAGCGCTCTCTGTGACGGTCGCCTCGCGCAACGTTCAGGCCTACACCACCAGCCGCGCAGCCCAACCCTCCTACGCATCGAGGACCCCAAACACGGCCGCCCCAGCGGAGGCCTTACCCAGCCAATACGCCTGCGCCACGCGCCAGCCAGCGAACCCCGGGGGTCCACGATGTTACTTTTGCAGCCAGCAGAAACACCCCCGCCAACGCTGCCCAGTCCGCACTGCGCTTTTTAAGGCTTGCGGCAAGATGGGCACTTCGCCGCGGTGTGCCAGGCCCGTGCAGTCGCCGCTATCGCCTCCACTCCGCTTGTTTACGGACAATGGGCGCCACCATCTTCACCTCCCCGGACCACGTGTGGCCAGTGGGCGCCACCATCTTCTCCCCCTCAGACTAAGCACGGCCAGTGGGCGCTGCCATCTTCCCCTCCGAGTAACACGTGTGGCCCATGGGCGCCGCCATCTTGTTCAACCCCCGCCACGTGCGGCCCATGGGCGCTGCCATTTTGCCCTCCTCAAGATCCACAGGCACCGCGATCTTGTCTCCCCCACGGCACATGGACACCGGCAGCATTCCAGAACCTGTGCCGCCCGGGCTCCCCATCATCCGACATCAGCGACGACCGACTACGACTCGCCTCAGTGACCATCGACCAGTCTCGTCCGCACAACCTGGCCACCGCATCGACCAGCGTTAAAATCAACGGACACATGACCTCTTGCCTGCTGGACTCCGGGAGGAGCACCGAAAGCTTCATCCACCCGGATACGGTAAGGCGCTGCTCCCTCGCGGTACACCCCGCCAACCAAAGAATCGCCCTGGCCTCCGGATCCCATTCCGTGGTGATCCAGGGGTACTGTACGGTCACACTCACGGTCCAGGGCGTAGAATTCAGCGGCTTCCGCCTCTACGTCCTCCCTAACCTCTGCGCTGCTCTACTACTTGGCCTGTACTTCCAGTGCAACCTCCAGAGCCTAACCCTGAAATTCGGCGGGCCCCTACCACCCCTCACTGTGCGCGGCCTCGCGACCCTAAAGGTCGATCCGCCTTCCCTCTTCGCAAATCTAACCTCGGATTGCAAACCCGTCGCCACCAGGAGCAGACGGTACAGCGCCCAGGACAGGATCTTCAATCAGGTCCGAGGTCCAGCGGCTGCTTCGAGAAGGCATCATCGAGGTCAGCAACAGCCCCTGGAGAGCCCAAGTGGTAGTATTAAAACTGGGGAGAAACACCGAATGGTCGTGGACTACAGCCAGACCATCAATCGGTACACGCAGCTCGACGCGTACCCCCTCCCACGCATATCTGATATGGTCAATCAGATTGCACAGTACCGGGTCTTCTCAACGGTAGACCTCAAATCCGCCTACCACCAGCTCTCCATTCGTAAATCGGACTGTCCATACATTGTCTTCGAGGCAGATGGTCGCCTCTATCACCTCCTCAGGGTTCCCTTCGGCGTCACCAACGAGGCCTCAGTCTTCCAAAGGGAGATGGACCGAGTGGTCGACCGGTACGGGTTGCGGGCCACCTTTCCGTACCTAGACAACGTCACCATCTGCGGCCATTATCAGCAGGACCACGACGCCAACCTTGCCAAATTTCTCCGCACTGCCACTCTCCTAAACCTCATCTATAACAAGAAGTGCGTGTTTAGCACAACCCGCTTAGCCATCTTCTTTTCGTACTACATTCAGTGGGTCCCAAACTATGCAGACAAGGCCCGCCCACTCATACAGTCAACCCATTTTCCCCTGACGGCCGAGATACAGCAGGCCTTCGCCCATATCAAAGCCGATATCGCCAAGGCCGGGATGCACGCAGTAGACGAGACACTGCCCTTTCAAGTAGAGAGCGATGCATCAGACGTCACCATAGCCGCCACCCTCAATCAGGCAGGCAGACCCGTGGCATTCTTTTCCCGCACCCTTCATGCCTCAGAAATTCGGCACTCATCTGTCGAAAAAGAGGCCGAAGCTATCGTTGAAGCTGTGCGGCATTGGAGGCATTACCTGGCCGGCAGGAGATTCACTCTCCTCACTGACCAACGGTCGGTAGCCTTCATGTTCAATAACACACAGCGGGGCAAGATCAAGAATGATAAGATCTTGAGGTGGAGGATCGAGCTCTCCACCTACAATTACAAGATTTTGTATCGCCCCGGCAAGCTCAACGAGCCCCCAGACGCCCTATCCCGAGGTACATGTGCCAGCGCACAAGTAGACCGACTCTGGACCCTGCACGACAGCCTTTGTCACCCGGGCGTCACACGGTTGTACCATTTCATAAAGGCCTGCAGTCTGCCCTACTCCATCGAGGAAGTACGGGCAATCACCAGGGACTGCCAGGTCTGGTCGGAGTGCAAGCCACACTTCTACTGGCCGGACCGTGCGCGCCTGGTGAAGGCCTCCAGCCCCTTTGAGCGCCTCAGCGTGGATTTCAAAGGGCCCCTCCCCTCCACCGACCGTAACACGTATTTTCTCAGTGTGGTCGATGAGTACTCCAGATTCCCCTTTGCCATCCCATGCCTCGATATGACGTCTGCCACTGTCATCAAAGCCCTCAACACAATCTTCGCTCTGTTCGGTTTCCCCGCCTACATCCACAGTGACAGGGGATCCTCCTTCATGAGTGATGAGCTGCGTCAGTTCCTGCTCAGCAGGGGTATCGCCTCCAGCAGAATGACCAGCTATAAGCCCCGGGGAAACAGACAGGTCGAGAGGGAGAACAGGACGGTGTGGAGGGCCGTCCAACTGGCCCGACGGTCCAGGAACCTCCCGGCCTCCCGCTGGCAAGAGGTCCTCCCTGATGCACTGCACTCCATTCGGTCACTACTGTGCACCGCCACTAACAACACACCCCATGAACGTCTTTTTGCCTTCCCCAGGAAGTCCACATCCGGGGTGTCACTCCCGACTTGGCTCACAGCTCCAGGACCCGTCCTACTCCGTAGGCATGTCCGACTCCACAAGGCGGACCCGTTGGTGGAAAGGGTGCAATTGCTCCATGCAAACCCCCAGTATGCCTATGTGGCGTACCCCGACGGCCGCCAGGATACTGTCTCCCTCAGGGACCTGGCACCAGCAGGTTCTACACACACACACACACCCCCGGCCCGGCACCACCCTCCCCTCCCCCGGCGCTCCCAGCAGCAGCCCCTCTGGGACCATCCGTCCTCCCCCTGCCCACGCCCAAGGATGAAGAGGATTTCGGCACCCTCCCGGAGGCACCGGACATCAGACCAGCATCGGCATCGCCGCCACCGCTACGTCGCTCCCAGCGGCACATCAAGGCACCAGACCGGTTAAACCTCTAACTGGTCCACTGGACTTCAAACAAAATTTTTTCTCTCTATCAAATATTGTGAATGTAAATGTAAAAAAGAAAACCATTTGTTGTATATAGTTCTCCACCACCCACCCCCCGGACTCAATTTTAACAGGGGGTGAATGTGGTAAACCACTGTTGCACCTCTATTAGGCGATGTATGGTAGGACCTGTACTACAGGTACGTTGGTAGTCCCTGCTTGCTGGCTCCGCCCAGTAGGCAGAGTATAAATATGTGTGTCCTCCATGCTGCAGCCATTTTGCCAGCTGTTGTGGGAGGCCACACATCTCAGAGCAATAAAGCCTCAGTTGTACCCAACTCAAGTCTTTGTGCAATTGATCGTGCATCAGGCAGTTCTCCTCCTTTCGAACCCCGAGACTAAGATATCCAACCCTCGTCAGAGAACCCTCTCTGTGGCCCGTAACTCTATTTACGCTCTTCTTTCCTGCATGAAAGAATTCCTCACACTCTTACACCAGCTGCTCTAACCTGAGTCCCCGTCGCTTTTAAGAGGAGCAGGTTGTTTTTAAGAATTGTAGGTTAGCAGTACTTGATGCTGTGCATACATTCCCTGGGCTTCTCACTGAGCTTGCAGCCAGGCAGCCGTGCATGCGGTGCGGGGCTGCACATTCAACCATGTTGATGGGCAGGCAGCATAAAGTTTGCATTCAAAGTGCTCCTTGTGCTCACTTGGGTCTAATTGAACTCTTTTCATCATTGGATCCTAACAAGACCATGTGAAAATATCCTCCTAATTCCTATTTTAATTCTTTTGGAATAATTTTAAAATTGAATGCAAATCTCACAAACTAAAAAGGTAAAGTTGAACACATGAAGGAAAATGGTGTAACATTCCAAATCAATATGAAGATCCAAATTAGGAGCAGGAGTAGGCCACATGGCCCCTTCAGCCTTCTCCACCATTCGATAAGATCGCAACTGATCTGATGTGGCGTCAAGTTCACTTCCCTTCCTACCCCCTGTACCTTTTGAACCTCTTGTCAATTAAGAATCTATCTGATTCAAGCTTTCAGATATTCAATGATCCTGCCTCCATCACTCTCTGAGGAAGAGGGTTCCACAGATGAACAGCCCTTTGAAAGAACACAATTCTCATCATCTCCATCTTAAGTGGGAGGCTCCTTATTTTTAAGCTGTGTCCCCTAGTCTAGTCTCTCCCACAAGTGAAACATTCTCGCAGCTTCCATCTGTCAAGTCCCCTCAGGATCTGTCTCAACAAGATTGCCTCTCATTTGGCATGGGAGTGTCCCTTTAAGAAATGTTTTTGTCTTATCACATGGGTTCAGTGATGTCATTTGTGTGGGTGGAGCTGGGCTGTGGCTCTGTGAATTTTTATTTTCACTTTACGTTTTGGATTGGTTTGAACTGCACAGGTTGAAAGAAATGTTTTTCTCTAGCTTCATTTTAAAAGCTGTTCCAGACTACTTGGTAACTTAACAGAGATAATTGCTTTCTGGAAGGAATTCAAATCTGCTGTTTAAAAAGGGGAACAGAGTATCAATAACAAATCTTATTACCAGTGAGAATGCCGTGTGCTGGGCCATGCCTTTGGAAAGGGGTTTCTGGGTTTACTTGGGCTCTTGTTATTGAATTGGAACAGTTAAGGGGGGATACATTAAGGGTTATACATAAATTACTGCAGCTGTGGGGAGTCTTTATGTTTGTAGTAAATAAAAATTCTCGCTGTGTGTGTTTATATAAATGTTAACTAAATTCTTAGAGTAAAGGTTGTTGTTTTGATTAATAGCACCTAAGATGCCCGTTGAATAACACCTGAAAGGCAGGCACTCGTGCTCATCCCAGCCAAATTCAACAAACAGTTATAGGTCAGGTGAACTCCATAAAATACTTTGGAGTTTTAAAACCCTGGCCCATAACCCATTTTTCCAAGTTCCAATGGATACAGGCCCAACCTGTTCAAACTTTCCTCGTAGGATAGCTCCCTCATCCACAAATCATGAACCTTCTTTGCATTGCCTCCAATGCATTTATATCATTTCTTAAATAAGGAGACCAAAACTGTGCACAGTACTCTAGGTGAGGTCTCACTAATGCCCTGTACAATTGTAGCAATGCATCCCTACTTTTATATTCCCTTTATAATAAACAACAACATCATTTGCCTTCTTAATCATTCGCTGTACCTGTACTATTTTTTGCTGATTCATGTATCAGGACACCTGGATCCCTCTGTATCTCAGTGTCCTGCCATCTTTCCCCATTTAATTAAGATGCTGCTTTTTTATTCTTCTTGCCCAAGTGGAAAGTTCACATTTCCCCACATTATACACCATCTGCCAAATTTTTGCCCAGTGTCTATATCCCTTTGCAGACTCCTTATGTCCTCTTCACAACTTACTTTCCTACTTACCTTTGTATCATCAGCAAATTTAGCAACCATACATTCTGTCCCATCATCCAAAACCATTTGCTGCTTTCTGCCTGATTCTAAAGAAGTTGCCTTGAGATTCCAAAATCAAAAGTCGTATAATTTAAACCAAATAAAGTCCTGATGTAATGAACTGCAGAAGGCACAATTAACCGTCCGTATTTCTTTAATAATTTGCAAAACATGTTTCTTTTCATCTTTATTTATAAGCAAAGCAACTAACTCATAGTTTTCACAAGAAAATTGGCAAAATTCTATTTCATTTTGAAAATAATGGTAAAGGTGCTGGAATTGCACATTACAAAAATAGATTCTGCTTTATTCAATCAAGGGATTCAAGGCTCAATGGCAATTGGTAAATTTTGGAAATCATATTGAATTCAGTCACAGTTAAATCTGATTTTATGGGTAGAATCCTCTGGAGGGTGCTGGCTGTAGAGTTAGTGAGACCCCAGTGCACCTCTTTCCGAGAAGGCCAGCCACATCTTCTGCCAATCAGGCAATTAACAGGCCAACAGTGAGTGGGTTGACCCACAGGGTCAAGGGTCCCAGAGGTGGAGATCTGAGAGATCTGCTGCAGGCACAGTTCCCACCATTAGCCTCAGATCAAGGAGGGATCCAGGCACAGATGAGTGATAGCGGGAGTAGGGGGGGGGGGGTATTCTGATGGGGCTCAAAGGGAGGGGATGAGGAGTCTCGACAGCAAGGTAGACCGCATTACTTTTTGATACTGTCTCCTTCAATCAGGCACCGAGTGCCTTTGAATGAGGAACCCTCCTGGGAATTTTCGAGAGCCAGGATTTGCTTGTCCTGCTCCCAACATGGTGAGGCTCCCATCCACCGCTGGGTTAATCCCAGAAGCACTGGGCATTAATTAGTGGCCATCCAGGGGCCTTACCACCCCAGGCTTAATCTGGTTGGAGGTGGGAAGGTTCGGGTTCCTCACTCATCGCCTAATGTCTGATTAAATGCCTCTCCACCACTAAACGCGCAAAGAGAGGGGGCAAAAGATTCCCCCCCCAGATCCATAGCCAAACATAAATAAAAATAAAGTTCCTTACAGCCCACTTCGGTAGATGTACCAAAGTGTTGCAATGATCAATAGAACACAATGACAGTCTGTAGAGTCGTAGAGTCACCTCCTGACCCCCCAAAGCCTGTCCATCAGTTACAAGGCACAAGTCAGGAGTCTGATGGAATGCCCTCCACTTGTCTGGATGACAACAACTCAGGAAGCTCGACACCATCTAGGACAAAGCAGCCCATTTGATTGGCACCCCTTCCACAAACATTCACTCCCTCCACCACCAACATACATCTACAAGGTGCACTCCAGGAACTCACCAAGACTCCTTAGACAGCACCTTCCAACCCCACGATCGCTACCACCTAGAAGGACAAGGGCAGCAGGCACATGGAAACACCACCACCTAGAAGTTTCCCTCCAAGTCACACACCATCCTGACTTGGAAATATATCGCCTACAGTGCTGTTAGGGAGGGAATTCCAGGAGGTGACCCAGCGACAATGAGTTAGGCAGTAAGCTAAAGATCAGGACCTCTATGGTTGTAATCTCAGGATTACTCCCTGTGCCACGTGCCAGCGAGGGTAGAAATAAGATAGTCCAGTTAAACACATGGCTAAACTAGTGGTGGGAAGGAGGGTTTCAGATATCTGGACCATTGGGATCTCTTCCGGGGCAGGTGGGACCTCTACAAGAAGGACGGGTTGCATCTAAACTGGAAGGGCACCGATATCCTGGCTGGGCGGTTTGCTAGAGTCACTCGGGAGGATTTAAACTAGTATGGCAGGGGGGTGGTAACCAGAATGTTAGCTTAGAAGGTATAATAATTGAAGGGGAAATTGAGAACCAAAATTAGAGAACATCACCCTCAGGCAGAGCAAGAAAGGTGACTAGTGTTAGAAGGGAGGTGGTCAATGCAGGATTGAGGGTGTTGTATCTAAATGCGCGCAGTATACGGAACAAGGTAAATGAGTTTGTTGCTCACATTGAAATTGGCCGGTATGATGTTGTGGGCATCACAGAGACGTGGCTGCAAGGGGATCAGGGCTGGGATTTAAATATCCAAGTATATGTGTCCTTTCGAAAGGACAGGCAGATGGGTAAAGTGGATGGAGTTGCATTGTTAGTAAGGAATGAAGTAAAATCAATAGCAAGGAGCGATATAGGATCAGAAGACATAGAATCTCTGTGGGTAGAGTTGAGGAATTGCAAAGATAAAAAGACCCTGATGGGAGTTATGTACAAGCCCCCTAGCAGTAGTCAGGATGTGGGCTAGAAAATAAATCAGAAGATAGAAAAGACATGTAAAAAAGGCAATATTACAATAATTATGGGGGACTTCAATATACAAGTTGGTAGTGGATCCCAAGAAAAGGAATTTGTGGAATGTCTAAGAGATGTTTTTTTGGAGCAGCTTGTGACAGCCAGTAGGGAACAGACAATTCTTGATTTGGTGATGTATAATGAGGCAGGAGAATGGGGATGAGAAAAATATCAGCCATGATTGAAAGGTGGAGCAGACTCGATGGGCCGAGTGGCCTAATTCTGCTCCTATGTCTTATGGTCTTATGGACCCCAGATTGGTCTCTTCGGTCACGAAGAGTCATTGGAAGATGATGAAATCACTTATAGCTTGGGCATATTCAAACAAAAAGGAGTCTACTAAATTCATGATTTCTCTGGCTGAGACTTACAACTCCTGCAGTCTGGTTGAAATTACTTGGATTCAACTCGCTCCCTGCCAGTAAGTGATTCGCGTAATTGGTGTTTCAATCCACTGCCAACAAATGCACTTTTAAATCTTGACAGATACTAACAATAATCACTCCATTTCAATAATAATTAATTCCATAAAAGATTTCACAACATTCCACGTTGGAAAGCATTATACAACTGCAACAATTATTATCACTATATTATCTGTCTGCCTCACGTTTATATTAAAATTATCGCTCCTATGAGATTTTTTTAGAGGCATTGTCAGATTCATTATAATTGCTACAGTTTTCCATTCACTCTCCAGACATCAAATTTGCATCATAGAAATTTCCAACACAGAAGGAGGCCATTTGTCGAATCAGGACCGTGCTGGGCAACCAGTAACCATCCAGTCCAATCCCACGTTCTAGCTCTTATAGGTTACAGCACTTCTAGTGCATATCTAAGTATTTTTTTGGATGATTTGAGGGTTTCTGCCTCTTCCACCCTTTCAGTCAGTAAGTTCCAGATCCCCGACACCTTCTAGGTAAAAATGAAATTGTCCAAAATTCCATCTAATCCATCTCTAACCTTTAATCTCTGTTCCTGGTTACGCACAAATCAAAAAAGGGAAATAGGGCCTTTCTACCCACTGCCAAAATATTACCCAATTGTGAAGAAAGTTTATCATTTGAACACAAATTAAATCCATTTTGACAACTGCTGTAAACATTGTGCAATTATAAGACCAAAAGACCATAAGACATAGGAGCAGAATTAGGCCACTTGGCCCATCGAGTCTCCTCTGCCATTCAATCATGGCTGATATTTTCTCATCCCCATTCTCCTACCTTCTCCCCATAACCCCTGATCCCCTAATTAATCAAGAATCCATCTATCTCTGTCTTAAAGACACTCAGCGATTTGGCCTCCACAGCCTTCTGCAGCAAAGAGTCCACAGATTCACCACCCTCTGGCTGAAGAAATTCCTTCTCATCTCTGTTTTAAAGGATATTCCCTTTAGTCTGTGATGGTGTCCTCTGGTTCTAGTTTTTCCTACAAGTGGAAACATCCTCTCCACGTCCACTCTATCCAGGCCACGCAGTATCCTGTAAGTTTCAATAAGATCCCCCCTCATCCTTCGAAACTCCAACGAGTACAGACCCAGAGTCCTCAAACGTTCCTCATACGACAAGTTCTTCATTCCAGGGATCATACTTGTGAACCTCCTCTGGACCCTTTCCAAGGGCAGCACACATCCTTCCTTAGATATGGGGCCCAAAACTGCTTACAATACTCAAAATGGGGTCTGACCAGAGCCTTATACAGCTTCAGAAGTACATCCCTGGTCTTGTATTCTAGCCCTCTTGACATGAATACTAACATCGCATTTGCCTTCTTAACTGCTGACTGAACCTGCACATTAACCTTAAGAGAATCGTGGACAAGGACTCCCAAGTCTCTTTGTGCTTCTAAGTCTATGCCTAAATTCCTCCTTCCAAAGTGCATAACCTCACACTTTTCCACATTGTATTTCATTTGCCACTTCATTGCCCACTCTCCTAGCTTGTCCAAGTCTTCTGCAGCCCCCTTAAGACCATAAGACCATAAGACATAGGAGCGGAAGTAAGGCCATTCGGCCCATCGAGTCCACTCCACCATTCAATCATGGCTGATTTCAACTCCATTTACCCGCTCTCTCCATAGCCCTTAATTCCTCGAGAAATCAAGAATTTATCAACTTCTGTCTTAAAGACACTCAACGTCCTGGCCTCCACCGCCCTCTGTGGCAATGAATTCCACAGACCCACCACTCTCTGGCTGAAGAAATTTCTCCTCATCTCTGTTCTAAAGTGACTCCCTTTCATTCTAAGACTGTGCCCCCGGGTCCTAGTCTCCCCTGCTAATGGAAACAACTTCCCTACGTCCACCCTATCTAAGCCATTCATTATCTTGTAAGTTTCTATTAGATCTCCCCTCAACCTCCTAAACTCCAATGAATATAATCCCAGGATCCTCAGACGTTCATCGTATGTTAGGCCTACCATTCCTGGGATCATCCGTGTGAATCTCCGCTGGACCCGCTCCAGTGCCAGTATGTCCTTCCTGAGGTGTGGGGCACAAAATTGCTCACAGTATTCTAAATGGGGCCTAACTAATGCTTTATAAAGCTTCAGAAGTACATTCCTGCTTTTATATTCCAAGCCTCTTGAGCCCAGTCGATTTCAGCGGGAGCGGTGCGCAAGTGATTTCTGGGAGGTAAGTTTCTCCTTTAAAAACACTTACCTTCACAGGAGCAGGCCAGTCGATTTCAGCGGGAGCGGTGCGCAAGTGATTTCTGGGAGGTAAGTTTCTCCTTTAAAAACACTTACCTTCACAGGAGCAGGCCAGTCGATTTCAGCGGGAGCGGTGCGCTAGTGATTTCTGGGAGGTAAGTTTCTCCTTTTTAAAAAAAAACACTTCTTTTCTGTTTTATTTATTTCGACCCGCGGACTTCTGGAAAGGTAAACTTGCAGGTTAAGTCCGTAATTAAGAAAGCAAATGCAATGTTGTCATTCATCTCAAGAGGCTTGGCATATAAAAGCAGGGATGTACTTCTGAAGCTTTATAAAGCATTAGTTAGGCCCCATTTAGAATACTGTGAGCAATTTTGGGCCCCACACCTCAGGAAGGACATACTGGCACTGGAGTGGGTCCAGCGGAGATTCACACGGATGATCCCAGGAATGGTAGGCCTAACATACGATGAACGTCTGAGGATCCTGGGATTATATTCATTGGAGTTTAGGAGGTTGAGGGGAGATCTAATAGAAACTTACAAGATAATGAATGGCTTAGATAGGGTGGATGTAGGGAAGTTGTTTCCATTAACAGGGGAGACTAGGACCCGGGGGCACAGCCTTAGAATAAAAGGGAGTCACTTTAGAACAGAGATGAGGAGAAATTTCTTCAGCCAGAGAGTGGTGGGTCTGGAATTCATTGCCACAGAGGGCGGTGGAGGCTGGGACGTTGAGTGTCTTTAAGACAGAAGTTGATAAATTCTTGATTTCTCGAGGAATTAAGGGCTATGGAGAGAGAGCGGGTAAATGGAGTTGAAATCAGCCATGATTGAATGGTGGAGTGGACTCGATGGGCCGAATGGCCTTACTTCCACTCCTATGTCTTATGGTCTTATGGTCTTATAAATGACAACATTGCATTTGCTTTCTTAATTACGGACTCAACCTGCAAGTTTACCTTTAGAGAATCCTGGACTAGGACTCCCAAGTCCCTTTGCACTTCAGCATTATGAATTTTGTCACCGTTTAGAAAATAGTCCATGCCTTTATTCTTTTTACCAAAGTGCAAGACCTCGCACTTGCCCACGTTGAATTTCATCAGCCATTTCTTGGACCACTCTCCTAAACTGTCTAAATCTTTCTGCAGCCTCCCCACCTCCTCCATACTACCTGCCCCTCCACCTATCTTTGTATCATCGGCAAACTTAGCCAGAATGCCCCCAGTCCCGTCATCTAGATCGTTAATATATAAAGAGAACAGCTGTGGCCCCAACACTGAATCCTGCGGGACACCACTCGTCACCGGTTGCCATTCCGAAAAAGAACCTTTTATCCCAACTCTCTGCCTTCTGCCTGACAGCCAATCGTCAATCCATGTTAGTACCTTGCCTCGAATACCATGGGCCCTTATTTTACTCAGCAGTCTCCCGTGAGGCACCTTAACAAAGGCCTTTTGGAAGTCAAGATAGAGAACATCCATTGGCTCTCCTTGGTCTAACCTATTTGTTATCTCTTCAAAGAACTTTAACAGGTTTGTCAGGCATGACCTCCCCTTACTAAATCCATGCTGACTTGTCCTAATCCGACCCTGCACTTCCAAGAATTTAGAAATCTCATCCTTAACAATGGATTCTAGAATCTTGCCAACAACCGAGGTTAGGCTAATTGGCCTATAATTTTCCATCTTTTTCCTTGTTCTCTTCTTGAACAAGGGGGTTACAACAGCGATTTTCCAATCCTCTGGGACTTTCCCTGACTCCAGTGACTTTTGAAAGATCATAACTAACGCCTCCACTATTTCTTCAGCTATCTCCTTTAGAACTCTAGGATGTAGCCCAAGCTATTTCCTTGTCTCCCATCACTAGATTACCAGCGTCATTTTGGAGCGGCCCAATGTCTACTTTTGCCTCCCGTTTGTTTTTAATGTATTTAAAGAAACTTTTACTATCATTCCTAATGTTACTGGCTAGCCTACCTTCATAATTGATCCTCTCTTTCCTTATTTCTCTCTTTGTTATCCTCTGTTTGTTTTTGTAGCCTTCCCAATCTTCTGACTACCCACTACTCTTTGCCACATTATAGGCTTTCTCTTTTGCTTTGATGCATTCCCTAACTTCCTTTGTCAGCCATGGCTGCCGAATCCTCCCTCTGAGAACCTTTCTTTTCTTTGGGATGAACCTCTGTACTGTGTCCTCAATTACTCCCAGAAACTCAAGCCATTGCTGTTCTACTGTCTTTCCCACTAGGCTCTGCTCCCAGTCGATTTTCGTCAGTTCCTCCCTCATGCCCCTGTAGTTACCTTTATTTAACTGTAACACCTTTACATCTGATTCTACCTTCTTTCTTTCAAATTGCAGATTGAATTCTACCATATTATGATCACTGCCTCCTAAGTGTTCCCTTACTTTAAGATCTTAATCAAGTCTGGCTCATTACATAACACTAAGTCCAGAATGACCTGTCCCCTCGTGGGCTCCATCACAAGCTGTTTCAAAAAGCCCTCCTGTAAACATTCAATGAATTCCCTTTCCTTGGGTCCACTGGCAGCATTATTTACCCAGTCCACCTGCATATTAAAGTCCCCCATGATCACTGTGACCTTGCCTTTCTGACATGCACTTTCTATTTCGTGGTGCATTTTGTGCCCCTGGTCCTGACCACTGTTAGGAGGCCTGTACATAACTCCCATTATGGTTTTTTTGCCTTTGTGGTTCCTCAACTCTACCCACACAGACTCCACATCATCTGACCCTGTGTCGTTTAGTGCTATTGATTTAATTTCATTCCTAATTAACAAGGCAACCCCGCCCCCTCTGCCCACCTCTCTGTCTTTTCGATAGGTTGTGAATCCCTGGATGTTTAAATGCCACTCCTGAACCCCCTGCAACCACGTCTCTGTGATGCCTACCACATCATACCTGCCAGTCACAATCTGGGCCACAAGCTCATCCACCTTGTTCCGTACACTGCGCGCATTTAAATATAGCACCTTTAATTCTCTTATTGACCGTCCCTTTTTGCTTTCTTAGTGTGGTGGACCTTGGTTTACTGAGCCTTTCCATACACTGTGTCATATTTTGTGGGATGGGGACTATCGTAACCTCTCCTGAGTTCTGTCTTTTCGTGTTTCTTTGTATTTCTAAGCAGCTACGCTTCCCACTGATTACTTCACCTCTTGGTTCCCTGACTTTCCCTTCCCCCCAATCTCTTGCTTCCTCAATACTACCTGTCCCTCTACAGATCTTTGTATTGTCTCCAAACTTATCAACAGTGCCTTCAGTACCTTCTTCCAGATCATTAATGTATATTGTAAATAGTTGTGGTCCCAGCACAGACCCCTGAGGCACACCACTAGTCACCAGCTGCCATCCTGAAAAAGACCCCTTTATCCCCACTCTCTGCCTTCTGCCAGTCAGCCAATCCTCTATCCATGCCAGGATCTTACCTGAACACCATGGGCTCTTAACTTATTTAATAGTCTCCTATGTGGCACCTTGTCAAAGGCCTTCTGGAAATCTAAATAAATCACGTCCAGTGGTTCTCCTTTGCCTAACTTGCTTGTTACCTCCTCAAAGAACTCTAACAGATTTGTCAGAAACGACCTCCCTTTGACAAAGCCGTGCTGACTCAGTCCTATTTTACCATGCACTTCCAAGTGCTTTGCGATCTCATCTTTAATGACAGACTCTAAAATCTTACCAATGACCGAAGTCAGGCTAACCAGCCTGTCGTTTCCCGTCTTCTGCCTCCCTCCCTTCTTAAACAGTGGTGTTACATTTGCCACCTTCCAGTCCTCTGGGACCCTTCCTAGCTCCATTGATTCCTGAAAGATCATCACTAATGCCTCCACAATTTCCTCAGCTATCTCTTTTAGGACCCTGGGGTGTAGTCCATCCGGTCCAGGTGACTTATCCACCTTCAGACCTTTCAGTTTCCCCATAACCTTCTCCTTAATAATGGTCACTGCACTCACCTCTGCCCCTGGTTCTCCTGGAGCTCTGGCTTCCCACTGGTGTCTTCCACCGTGAAGACTGATGCAAAGTAATTATTCAGTTTGTCTGCCATTTCTTTGTTTCCTATTATTACTTCTCCAGCCATATTTTCTAGTGGTCCAATGTCTATTTTTGCCTCTCTCTTACCTTTTACATATTGAAACAATCTCTTCCTATCTTCCTTTATATTACTCGCTAGCTTGCACTCGTACTTCATCTTCTCCCCCCTTATTGTTTTTTTAGTTGTCCTCTGCTCACTTTTAAAGGCTTCCCAATCCTCTGGTTATGGGGGTTTACAAGGTATTATATTCATTCTGTGTTGTATTATAATGGAACAGTTGTTGCTTATTTGAGATAGTACGCCTCCAGATGAAAGAACAAGTACTAAGGGTTGCAGTCAATAATTGTTCTAAGAATATAGAGCAAATGAAACAAAAAATATTTATCTCATTCAGTCTAGACAACCAATAACCTTTCTTACAGTAGCAAATATGTGATATCACAAGATAATGTTTTAACTTATTGTTGAAATAGATGACAGAGGGTTGAATTTTGTAGGGTGCTGTGGACCCTGCCTCCCCGGTTAAAAGGTCAGAGGAGAACCTGCCAATGATCCCAGCAGCTGCCTTGCAGCTGGGGACTGCATTAATTACTTTAAGATGAAGGATTCTGTTATTTTCTTTGGAGGAAGTCCTCCCTGAGTGAGCTGCTGGTGAATTAGATTGAATGGCAGCTCTGTACCCTGAACAGCACCAGCTGGGAGTACTGGTCATTGTTGGAGCTGCAGGCAATCCCACAACCCTGAAAAGCCCAGGTAAGTCTGGAATCAGGGATCTCGGTGAAGGGGGGTGTTGGAATGGGGGGCGGTCAGGTTCATTTGATCAGAAGGAAGAGTTTAAGGGGGTATAAGATTCTTGTGGTTGGAGGGGTGTGGCACTCTTCCAATGGGCCCAGGGGGCCCTCCATGAGGTTCACCCACCCTGCCCTGCTGGAGGCCCGGCACCTTTAGCTGCACAAGCTGGTTGTTGGCATGAACTTCCTAATGCTATGGGTAGAATACTGCTGGTAGGGGAGATTAGGCTCTGAAGTAGCATTAATTGACCAGTTAAGGGCTTCAATAGGCCCATGAGCAGGTTGGCCACCTGCTGCTTTATCTGGCCACCCCTGTAAGATTTTAGATTGGTCAGGGATGGGTGGATAGGCAGCGGGCAGGCTGTCCACTGAATTTTACATACCCCCCCTCGCTTTCAAACTCACCGCTAGGGAGCTAAACATTCACTTCATTTTCTTTTTGATGTTTTTATTACCATTTTAAAGTTTACATAGTGAGACTTTTGTGTTCGACATTTACAATTTATACAGTTTCTTATGTACATCCATTTTTCTTGAAATGTCTTCTCCCCCCTTCTCCCCTCCCTACTTCCCGTCCCTATCCCCTCCTTGGTATCCCCCATCGGGCGATCCAAAAAATGGAGGTGGCATACGAGGAGCAGCTCACCTCATTGGTGGCGGAGATGGGGGTGATGCGGGTAACCCAAAAGCAGCTGAAAGAGAAGGTGGAGGACATGGAGAACCGCTCTAGGGGACAAAACCTGCGGATCGTGGTGTTGCCCGAAAGCATTGAAGGAGCGGACGCCGGCACGAATGTAGCCAAGATGCTGGAAAAGTTTATCGGGGAGGGAGCCTTCGACTGGTCCCTAGAGATTGACCAAGCACACAGGGTGCTGATGAGGAGGCCGCAGGCAGACGAGCCATCGAGGGCAATGGTGGTGCAGTTGCACTGCTTCCTGGACAAGGAAAAGATCTTGAGATGGGCGAGGCAGACGAGGAGGTGCACCTGGGAAGGGGACGAGCTGTGAGTGTACCAGGACCTGGGTGCAGAACTGGCGAAGATGGGGGCCGGGTTTAACGGGGTCAATCAAGGCTGCCCTCTTTAAGAAGGGGATGAATTTCGGGATGTTGTCCCCGGCCCGCCTCTGGGTGACCTTCCAGAACCGGGAACATTATTTTGGAACGCCAGAGGAGGTGAAAGAATTTCTGATGGACAATGGGCTGGCAGGAGGAGGACATTGAACTTTGGAGGAGGTCTGAGGAAGTGCTTGTTTTTTTTCTCTTGATGGTTATTGGAGAATGTTTCTCCTTTGAGATGTTTTGTGGGGCTTGATGGTGGGGTGCTTGGGGAGCGATAGGGATGAGTGCACCTTTTTTCCTGTTTCTTTGTTACTTTGAACATGAGATTATCACTTGCACAGAAAATTAATTGATGACAATTACCCAAATTCTATTCAGTTAGCATGAAAAGATGAACGCAGGTTTTCTAAAAGGTCAAATGTTTTTTATTGGGTTTTTGAACAAGGTATATTTACTGTTATGTACACAGAATAAGATAAAGTTGGAGACTGGAGAGGTAGATATACATTTGGGTGCCGGAGAAACAATTACAGAGGGCAATACTCGAATGGGTCTGGTGTTGGTGTCAATCTCAGGGAGTTAACGTGCCTGCTGTTGGGCCACCCGGACCCCCAAATAACGAAAGCTAGTCTTGGCAAGGCGAAAACTTAACATCCCAGTTGGGCTCGCCTCCCCGGGAGGGGGGTTGACCGGGAAACATTCACTCTTGCTCAAGTTCAACTTGTAATCAGAGAAGGAGCCAAATATACTAAGCAGCTTCATTATCTCGTCCATGGGGGGGAACTGGTCCGTAATATAGAGAAGTAGGTCATCCGCGTGAACGGATACTCCACCTCTCCCTGATTTATCCCACTCCATTTAATACAGGACCTCAGCA
This sequence comes from Scyliorhinus torazame, assembly GCF_047496885.1. Lineage (NCBI taxonomy): Eukaryota > Metazoa > Chordata > Chondrichthyes > Carcharhiniformes > Scyliorhinidae > Scyliorhinus > Scyliorhinus torazame. Next base: position 254,622,710 of record NC_092713.1, on the reverse strand, counting down.
TTATAGAAAGCAGTTCTAATGCCAAAGCAAACATGAGTGGAGACAGTGCGCACCCCTATCTCATGCCCCTATTCAACAGAAAGTGACCAGAGTTCAGAGCATTCGTACGAACACAAGCAGTGAGGGCCCTATACAGTCAAATCCAGGAAATAAACTTGTGGCCAAATTCAAACCTCCCAAGAATTTCAAACAGATACTCCCATCCCACTCTATCAAATGCCTTTTCGGTATCCAGGGAAACAATTTTTATTTTACTACCCTTTTCAGGACTCCTCTGGTTCGGGCACCGAGGAGAGGAAAAGGACACCATTTAGCAGGTGACGTATATTGGCCGACAACTGTCGACCCTTAACGTAGCCTGTCTGATCCTCCGAGATTATCTCTGGAAGGTAGGGTTCCATCCACAGTGCCAGCACCTTGGAAAGTAACTTAACATCAGCGTTCAAGAGTGAGATATGTTGATACAATCAACACTCTGTTGGGTCTTTGTCTTTTTTGAGAATCAAGGAGACAGAAGCCTGTGCGAGGGTAGAGGGCAACAAACTTGGGATAAATATGTCCAGAATTAAAGGCAAAATTAACTGCTCGGCGAGCCTCATAAAATTCAATGGGAAAGCTGTCTGGGCCAGGGGCCCTGTCAGTCTGCATCAACCCAATGCATTTTATAATTTACTCTGGGCCCAACGGGGATTCTAACTTATCGCTCCTCTCCACCTCCACTGCTGGGATGGATGAGCTTCCAAAAAGCCAGTAATGACCGATCCCTCCGCCAGAGGCTCCGATCTATAAAGACCCCGATAGAACGATTCAAAAGCCGCATTAACCTGAGGAGAGGCGGAAACCAGGCTACCACTCGAGTTGTGTATCTGTACGATTTCCCAGGAAACGCCTGCCACCGAAACCAGTGAGTCAAATGGCGACAGGTCTTCTCCCCATATTTATAAAACGTACTCTTTGAGTGTCTCAGCTGGTCCACCACTCTGTCCAGTGACAATAGCTCGAATTGTGTTTGCAGCTTATTCCTACTCGCCAGCAGCTCCGGGGTTGGGGCTCGTGAGTACTGGTGGTCCACCTCAAGAATGGAGTCCACCAGCCTCTGCTGCTACACCTTCGCTCTCTTCACCATGTGCATTTTATGATCTCCCCCCTGAGGACCACCTTAAAGGACTCCCACAGCGTGGAAGGCAAGATTGACTCACTTTTATTTTGTGCTACATAGTCGCAAATGGCAGTGGACATGCATTCACAAAATTTCTTGTCCGCTAATAATGTTATGTCCAACCTCCATTGCGGAAGTTGGGAGGAACCTGACTCTCGTGTAGAATCAACAAAGTGTGGGACATAGTCTGAAATCACGATCGCTGAGTACTCAGCCATCACCACTGAAGGGAGGAAAGACCGAGCTACCACAAAATAATCAATCCGCGAGCATACCTGGTGAACATGTGACTGCTGGCTGCAAAAAGCACCAAGGATCTCATTCACCTTGGCCTTCAACGACCTATTCGCTTCAACGACCAAAGACATTTCCACTTCCAGTGAGGCAATCTGATTGCTGTACCTAGAAAGGGCCACTTCCATATCTTTTATCATGGTTCCATGGGCTTTCACGGTTTCATTGGTCTTCTCCAGAACCGCTCAGATGGGGACAAGACTCCCTCCATTGATTTACGGAGGTCCTCCGTCACAATCTGCTAGGGTTTATCAAATTCTTTCACCATGGTAAAAGAAAGCACCTCAGCCGTTAGTGGACTGCCGGAGCCCCAGAGGCTGCTTCCGCCATTTTATCTGTCGACAAACTCAGAGGCCTCCGACTCTGTCGACGAACTTCTCCTGCCCACCTCCTCGCCCCTGACTTTTCTGGGTATTTCAATCAGAGAGGACCCTTATCCCATTAATCATATGGGTTTTCTAAAGAAAATACTCCCTGATACTGAGAGAAAAGGGTAAAATGTGCAGTATTCTAGTTGGAGACACCTTGTGTGCGTCTTCCCTCTACATTACACCATTGGAAGTCCAAAATAGGGATTTGAAGCATCACTTGTCCTCAAGGACCAACAACCCTCATGTACTTTACTGCTGGAGATGTTGCGTTTCTCTCTTGCCCCCCCCCCCCCCCCCCCCCCCCCCCTAATGCTGAGGGAGAGATCCAAAGCTGAATACAGTACTTACACATTTTGGCTGAACACGCTAACATCTCTTCCTATAGTGAGACTGCAAATCTTTCCCATTGCCAGTATTTATACAGCTACTGTCATCATGTGCAGGAAATGCCTTCTAGTGGCGAAGTGTGGCGCTGTAAGTTTAAACTCTCTATTAGATGGACTTCACCACTTATAATAATCCAACCAAACAAAATAGCCTGCAATTTGTATTGCTAGAATCAATAAATTTTTGAGGCAGCACAGTAGCACAGTGGTTAGCACAGTTGCTTCACAGCTCCAGGGTCCCAGGTTTGATTCCCAGCTTGGGTCACTGTCTGTGTGGAGTCAGCCGTTCTCCCCGTGTTTGCGTGGGTTTCCTCCCACAGTCCAAAGATGTGCAGGTTAGGTGGATTGGCTATGTTAAATTGCCCTTAGTGTCCAAAAAAGGTTAGGTGTGGTTACGGGGATAGGGTGGAGGTGTGGAGATAGGGTGGAGGTGTGGGCTTGGGTATGGTGCTCTTTCCAAGGGCCGGTGCAGACTCGATGGGCCAAATGGCCTCCTTCTGCACTGCAAATTCTATGAAATACACCAAGAAAGTAAAGTGTCCATTTGAGACAATATGGGGATGAAGTGTAATTGTGATGTAAATCGAATGAGCTATGATGAATGGTAGTGTGGAAGGAGTGGGCATCAGCTTATGCCTCCCCAACCGTACCAGCAGGAGGCCCAAGCCATTCTTAGTGAGGCCTCACCTGTCTTATAATCAATGAGTTACCATCAATCAAGCAGTGCCAATAGTCAACTTGTCAATTATGAGGCAGGAACAGTCCTCATGTCCTGTAGCAGTTACGAATAGTTCAGTGGAACCAGCATTTTAGAGGCTGATCTGAAGTCATTAGGATAGAGTGAAATCATTACCAGCGGAGTAGTACAGCTTACTTATAATATCCCACCTGGATACTACCATATTACTAATATACCTTATTAATTTTTAGTAAATTAATAGATGTGGGAACCCTCCCTAAGAAAGTACACCCTGTAACATTGTATTCCTCTTTTACTGATGTAACGCAGTATGTACATTGTGGTAAATCGTCTCATTATTTAAAAGAACCAAACAAACTTTATTAGCAAAGGACAAAACCTATCCCATTATTCTCTCCGTTTACAAATAAGCTATTAATACACCCTCAGGCTCTCATTATGTGATTAAATGTCATTGAAAAATTGGTTTCAGACTTGGCCTAAAGTGAAATCACTCACATCAACCAAGCTGAAGAGAGCTAAAATCTGAAAATGTGCTGATGGCCAGAAATTAAATCCTGGTTTTGCTCAAACACAAGTCATACCATTCTCATTACAGATTATCACAATAAATCACCATCAATGTCAGAATTAAATAGCATCTGGATTGCAATTGGTTCCACCTTTGGTTTGTACATCAAAAGTTCACAAAAAGGATAGTGCAAACATTCTCTATGCTTCAGAAATTATTCCTTTACTTTGGACTATTCTTTTCATTCATTTATTCAATCTGTTAAGGTACATACAAGCAAGTATAAGAAAAAAAAACAATAGGCACACACATTAACAAACAGTTGTGCTAAAATATTGATTCACCAACAATTTTCCATTTGATCGCGGCGTTTTTTTAAAAAGCATTCCGTAATACTGTCCGATCAAACTCAATTGAAGATCATCTTCAAATATCAGAGTAATTTACAGCATTACTATCTTAATATCTTAAGCAAATACAATTTCTTAGTTTTAAGAAAACCTACATTACTGTAAAAGGATAAAAATGTATTTCATCTGTTTCCCATTGAAATACACGAGGGTTGTTGGTCCTTGAGGACAAGTGATGCTTCAAATCCCTATTTTGGACTTCCGATGGTGTAATGTAGAGGGAAGACTGTAGCCACCTAAAATGGCTGATTCCCGATTAATTTGGCCAAAACCCGATATAAAATGGCTAACCCAAAAGGCTGATGGGAAAAGCAGCCAACAGGGCACAAACGGACAGCTGCAGACAGAATAGCGTATTCGGCTCTGGGGAAGTCGGCCCAGATCGATACCTGCGACCATTAACCCAGACATCTGCAGTTTAATCGGCTATCCCCGGGAACAATTGCAACATATTAGCAATTGAATGCTGGGCCAGACCTCGCGGCGCCAGCAGTGGCCGAGACAAAGAAAGGTGAACTACCACCCCCCCGATAAAGGAATCGCCCCATTATTGGAGCATATCGAACCCAGTGATTGGAAACAAGTCCAATCACTTGGGACTCAGGGTCAAGGTCCGCCCCGAGAGGCGGGAAGCCCCTGGGCCCTATAAAAATAGGGGCCAAGTTCAGATCGACCCTTCTCTCCCTTTCATCTCCTGCTCGCAACCTTCGCAAGAACCATCGACCAGAAACCATAAATTTAATTCCAGCGAAAGCTACCCGATAGAGACTCCTAGCCATCGACTCGTATCAGCCTTTTGAATCCCGCAGGCCAGACCCAATTCGATAAGCCATTCGTTTCCCTGACCTGGGCCATTCCCAAAAGTTAAGTATTGGCCAGTAGTGGTAGGTAGTAGTCTAGAAAGTAGGATTATTGTGTAAAAAACTTTGGTAAGGCCACATTTGGAGTACTGTGTACAGGTCTGGTCGCCTCATTTTAGGAAGGATGTGGAAGCTTTGGAAAAGGTGCAAAGGAGATTTACCAGGATGTTGCCTGGAATGGAGAGTAGGTCTTACGAGGAAAGGATGAGGGTGCTAGGCCTTTTCTCATTAGAACGGAGAAGGATGAGGGGCGACTTGACAGAGGTTTATAAGGTGATCAGGGGAATAGATAGAGTAGACAGTCAGAGACTTTTTCCCCGGGTGAAACAAACCATTACAAGGGGACATAAATGTAAGGTGAAAGGTGGAAGATATAGGGGGGATGTCAGAGGTAGATTCTTTACCCAGAGAGTAGTGGGGGCATGGAATTCACTGCCAGTGGAAGTAGTTGAGTCGGAAACATTAGGGACCTTCAAGCAGCTATTGGATAGGTGCATGGATTACGGTAAAATGATATAGTGTAGATTTATTTGTTCTTAAGGGCAGCATGGTAGCATTGTGGATAGCACAATTGCTTCACAGCTCCAGGGTCCCAGGTTCGATTCCGGCTTGGATCACTGTCTGTGCGGAGTCTGCACATCCTCCCCGTGTCTGTGTGGGTTTCCTCCGGGTGCTCCGGTTTCTTCCCACAGTCCAAAGATGTGCAGGTTAGGTGGATTGGCCATGATAAATTGCCCTTAGTGTCCAAAATTGCCCTTGGTGTTGGGTGGAGGTGTAGAGTTTGGGTAGGGTGCTCTTTCCAAGAGCCGGTGCAGACTCAAAGGGCCAAATGGCCTCCTTCTGCACTGTAAATTCAATGATAATCTATGATTAATCTAGGGCAAAGGTTCGGCACAACATCGTGGGCCGAAGGGCCTGTTCTGTGCTGTATTTTCTATGTTCTATGTTTATGTATGTAAGTATTTATTGCTGTACATAATAAATGATCGTTGATTTCAATCTTACTAAGCGGTGTGCTGTCTTATTAATCATAACTCGAGCTTGAACCACGGGGCGGTATCAGAAAGATACCTGGCGATTCGTGAGCAAAGGTGACATAATCAGAGCTGATAAAACTAAGGCTAATAAGAGCAACAAGACGCACACAAGGTGGCTCCAACTGGAATACTGCACATTTTACCCTTTTCTCTCAATAAAAGGCCTGTGTTCAGCGGAAACATGATTTCATAGCTCCTCGCATTACACCAACAGTTGTGCGCTAATGTGCTCTAACTGTTGAGGTTTGCTGATCTGCAATTTGAAAATCGTATTCTGACCCTCTCCAACCCATTAACAAAAATAAATTTTAAAAATAAGTCATCTTTATTGTTACAAGTAGGCTTACATTAACACTGCAATGAAGTTACTGTGAAAAGCCCCTAGTCACCACATTCCGGCGCCTGTTCGGGTACACAGAGGGAGAATTCAGAATTCTCAGCTGGTATGGGAATTGAACCCACGCTGCTAGCCTTGTTCTGCATCACAAACCAGCTGTCTAGCCCGGCGCTAAACCAGTCCCTAACAAGCTTCTAAAGAAGCTTAACAGGCTGTTAATTGGAGGTGAGCGGGTTGCTGGCTCCCCTGCACCCTGTCCTCACTTTGAAAATGGCGGCAGTCCCCTGACAACACATCTGGGAGAATAAATTTCAAAGCATGCCCGCACCAGATTCTCCCCAATGGGTGATTGAAAATCAATCTCCACATATTTCATTTGTATTTCTATTTTATTTTTTGATCTTACATTCATCACACATTCCCTCTTAGAATTAAAGTATATGTTATAGAAACAAAAATATATTTTGAACAAAAACTTGAATTAAAAGATTGCTTATGGGATAACTTATCCTTTGAAAACATCATGTATCAATATGAATTAGCTATATGTGTGCTTTTGGATTTGTCCAAATCTGATTGATTATCTCATTTCTGAATATCATGTTCCTAACCACGTAACTACATCCCAAACGGAATTCTCTTACAATTAAGATGCCTACCTCATCTAACGACTTAAACAAGTGCTCCGAAAGCAGAACTGCAACAGAACTGACTGTATAAAACAAATATGGGATAGATTTTCCACGACAATCCTCACCATAAACTGCCCTAACATTGATTTTCCAACCATTTCCCTGAGATATCAGTGGGACGGCCCCCAAAATGGTAATGGACAGCGAAAACCTGCTATGGGTCTTCTTTTCCTCCGTTTTTGCCCCCAAATCTCACGTGTTTAGGCGCCACCCATTGGAAGGCACCTGCTGTACAGAGCAAATGATGGGTTGTGGAGAATTTTGAGAGATGGTGGAAACCTTGCTCTGCCACAACTGCGTCTTAAGGAATATCAATCCATTTCAGATATATAAAAGGGATGTGTGGCAATTTGAGGAAAAGTCTCAAGCGTAAGTGCTACAAATGTACTCACCTGGCGGGCAGAGACATTCAGATGTAGCTTCTCTAACTGTCCTGATTTTTGCCACTCCGTCAGTTAATTCCTACAAAAATAAGGCAATTTATCAACAAGACAGCAAAATTCATTTTCAGTGATTATAACTTGTGGTGATCATGTGAATATAGTGCTGAAATCACAACTTCCTGAATAAAATTGCCAACGGTCTTGCTTTTTCTAATTTGAATTTTAATGTGCTAGTCAGTACAAGTTGGTTATGGCGATCAGTTCAAATGTCTTACACTATTTAGTTTAGGCCTGTTATTTATTATTTATTGTTTAGGCATCAGAAACCTTTTACACATCTCTTTGCACTTAATTTGCAGCTCAGTTATTCACCTTCACCCAGTTTTATATACTACACAGTCGATCTGTCAGCGTGGCAAAGCAACTGGGAGCAATGATAAAGTGGGAGTATAATAACAAGAATAAGTCTTAATGTGTAACAAATTCACAAGCACCAAGCCAGCACTGTTGCAGTTGCAGGGATGCAGTATTGTTGAGCAGCCTGAGAAGCAAATGAAACAGCTGATGGGGTAAACTGTGTAAAACCAACTCAGTTGACAGGTAGCACTTGAAAGTGCTTGCTTCTGATTTGAAGAAAGCTTTTATCTAACAAACATAAAAATTGAAGAGTCATCAACACCTGCAATTATATATATTACATTATATTTATTATATTATATTACATGTTCAGCATAAGGACCATTCCAAGATGCTTCACAGGGACACAACATAGAAAGTGATGTCTAAGCAAAGAAAACAACTCTTTAATGTCGAAAAAAGCAACTCAAAAAGCTTTGCAAAGGCTTACACACAGATGCTGAGACAAAGCAGGAGCTAAAGGAAGTGTGACCTAAAGGTTGTTCAAAGAGGTGGGTTGTAAGGACCACCTTAAACGAAGTGGGGTAAATGGAAAGGCAATTTCCATTTCCACTGTGTTCAGGCAGTGAATTCCAGAGAGGTCTGGACAGGTAGAAGTCATGGCCACCAGTGAGGGAATAGAGAGTTATAGGGCTGGAGAAAGTAAGTCTGAGACCACAAGATGATTTAGGTTTTCAGGGATCTCTTTTCTGGGTAGGCTTCCTGACAGGCTTCTCTATTCTAGGGCCTTCCTAACATGGGTCTCTTGTCTGGTGGGATCTGTGGGCCCACCCCTATTTAGGGCATCTCTGTGGATGTCTCCCTATCTATAGGGTCTCTCTCTATGGGGGGGTCTCCCTATCTAGGGGTCTCTGTGGGGGATCTCCCTATCTAGGGGATGTAGGTGAGGGAGCTCCCTATTTAGGGGATCTCTGTGGGTGTTTCTCTATTTAGATGGTCTCCGAGGGCTTGGGTGGTGGTCTGGTGGGGGTGGGCAGGTCTGGCACTGTGGGGGGAGGGGAGAGTGGCCCTTGGATGGACTTTGGGGGCAACTCCCTTATGGGTTACCCCCTTGGCCCACCGCGAGGTCCAACACATCAGGACCACGCTGGTAAATACCAGTAGTAATCTGCACCCACGTGATTCCCAGCCCGGAGGACTGGAGAATCTCAAGGACGCGGAGAATATGGTGCCCGGCCTGCTAAGTGGATTGAGACCTGTTTGCATCTATTTATATCCTCTCAATGGCATGTGGGCAGGAGCCCCAATCCCGCCACCTGCGGCGCCCGGCACCGATCCCGACTTTTCCCTGGACGTCCTATTCTCCGGCGCATCAGGAACCCAGCTACTAGCGGCAGACGGTGGAGAAATCTGCCCTTTAGTGTGAAAGTGACAGAAGCATGGAAGAGGATTTCATCCCTAATTGGGTTAAGGTATGGCAAAGGTGAGGATTGGTATCAAGTGGTCCTTAGGATGGAGAAGACTGAGGTCAGAATCCACTTCAGGTCAAAATATGCAGTGTGGTACAATCTGAAAGAGAAACTGGGGAGGGATGGAGTTTGTGGCAGAAACCAAAACTAACCGCTTTACAATGTTTATCTGGGAAAATTGCTGCATTCCACGACTGAAAGTTGGGGAAGTGGTCAGAAAATCTAAGGGCAGTGGAGTGATCAGAAGGGATGCAGATGAAGATGGGAAGGACCATGGATGAGGACTTCCGGTGACGGCGGGCAGGAGGCAGCCGCACATTGGCGGGCTCCCATTCGGGAACATCTTTTTTGGGGTCTTACGCCCGGTCCCAGGGGCAATGGATGCGGCAAAAGCAGGGAGAAGGCACAGTGAAGGGAAATGTCGAAAATAAGTTTTAAAACGGCCGTGAAAAAAGCGGCTGAAAGACGGGGAGTGGAAAGGTCACCGCGGGGACGGCAAGGAAAGTGGAGGCTGGGGCACCAGGGGAGGCCGCATTGCCCACGGCTGAAGAAATGACTACGGTGATGGCCGTGGAACTCGTAAGGCAGTTCACAAAACACATGAGAGGCGATGAGGAAGGAGATGGGGGCGGTATAGAAAGTGCTGGTGGAGGAGGGGATTGCCCCGGTGAGGGCAACGGTATTGAGCGCAGTGGCGGAGGTGCATAGCAAGGAGAGGCGTTGAAGGAAGTGGAAGGGCCATTATTGCAGCACGGTGATCAACTTACCTCAATGGGGAAGGAGATGCGGAAGGTCATAGAGATCAACAAGGATCTGCGAGCCAAAATGGACGACTTGGAAAACAGATCCAGGTGACAGAATCTGAGGATTGTGGGTCTGCCCGAAGGAGTGGAAGGCCCGAGGCCGACTGTGTATTTTGCCACGGTGCTGGCGAAGCTATTGGGGGAGGGGGATGATCCCTCCCGGTATGAACTGGATCGGGCTCATCGGTCGTGGAGGCCTATACCAAAGGAGGGTGAACCGCCAAGGGCAGTGACTCTGTGTTTCCGTAGGTACAGTGTGAAGGAGACGGTCCTGTGCTGGGCAAAGCAGAAGCGGGTGGTGCAGTGGGCTGGAGCTGGTATATGCATATATCAGGACTTTACGGTGGAGCTGGCGAGGAGGCGGGCTGCCTTCAGCCGGGTGAAGAAGGCACTGTACATCAGCAAGGTGCAGTGCGGCATAGTATATCCAGCGAAGTTGAGGGTGACCTACAAATCCAAGGACTTTTCTTTTGGGATGGCGGAAGCAGTGGAAGAGTTTGCGAACGCAGAAGGACTGTGGCAGAATTGAGAAATGGTCATGTACCGATGTAGCTTCGTGTACCTGTATTTTTTCACTGTGTGCTGGTGTATGTGCTAAATGAGCCAACGTTGTAAAAATTTGGACAAGGTAAGAGATGGGACTTTCACTTGCAATAATGGTTCTTTGGGGCTTGGGTGTGTATGCGGGGTTTGTGTGCTAAAGGGGATTTCTTGGTTTTCCTGGAACCGGGCTAGGGGGAAGGAGACCCGGGCGGGGGCCTCCAAGCTGGCCGGTTTAAGCTGGCTAGTGAACGAGAGTGAGGTGGGGGGAGGTGCCTAGCAGAACAGGTTCTGTTAAGTATAGCCGGCGTGGAAAGTTGGGGGGAAGGAGCAGAGGTTAGGGGGAGGAGTTGTATTAGAGGAAGTGGAGGGGAGGAGCCGAGGGGGGGGGGTGGTTTACAATTCATGGGTGTCATTTACGGTACTCTTTTGGGGATTGGATGGCATTGAATGTGAGGGTGAGGGGGGTTAGTCTCTATAGGTCAATGGTGATCATAGGCGATTCCTGATTCCTTTTTCTTTTTTCCTTTGTTTTTCCCACCGTGGGAGGGTTTGTTTTATTTGATGCTTATATTGTCAGATGGGCCGTTGTTTGGGGTGGTGGGAGGATGGCATCGCTGTTGTCGATAAGGGGATTGACTTTGTATTTGTTACCGTTTACTGCTTGTTGGTGGGGTGTAAATTCTGAAGAAAAATGTGAAAATGGAGAATAAAAATATTTTACAAAAAAAAGAGAAGGACCGAGGATGGATCTTTGGGGACTCTTGATGGCGCATGGAAGGGAAAAGTAGCCATTCCTGGAGATTTCCCAGCTATAATCCAAATGAGGGCAATCCCAGTGAGATGATGGCAATGGAGGATAATGGCGTGTTCAGACTTGTCAAAGATTCCAGGAGGACAGGAATGGTGTTACACCATTGTGGAAAAGTAAATGTCTTTGTGGCTTTATTTGGAGTTATTTAGGTACTGTGGGAGGGTTGGGGCCCTGATTTATCGTGGTTCAAAAGGTAGATGCAAGAGGGGTTTAATTTAATTCAATCTTAATTGCAACCAGATTTTAAAAATGTAATTCCTGTCTGAGATTAGGTAACTTGAAACAGCTGAGGGATGGAACCTGAAACTATATTGACTTTGGACTGAATACCATGCAGGTAGCATATTTATCCACCGATCTTTATTCTTCCCAATAGCTCACTTCAGATACTCGTAGGGGAATGGCACAGGCTGCTCTACGATATTGTTACTCCAAATACCCAGACAAATAAATGGGTGCAGGGAAAGGAACTGCTACGCAATATTTTAATATTTACATTACGTTATTCAACCACATCCTTCCCTTGTCATTTTTGTTACTTAACAGAATTTTTACTGAGCCTTGTTTAACTTATATACTAAAGAACAGAAATTCCTCTGTTGCAATTTGAATAATTATCTCCAGGGTGTAATTGAAAATATGGAAAGATATGTCATTTGAAACATGGAGGTCTGGCAATACCTGATTTAAGAAACATGGGAGAACGTAGGGGAAAATCCCACGAAGGGTTCACAGCAGCTGCAGGAGAGGGCTGTGAAATGCAGATAGCCTTTAGAAGATAGTCGAGCAGGCTTAGCAAACAAAACAAGAAGGTCTTTCAAGACACAATCAGTGGATTTTAGTATACAGCTAAAAGCAATGTTTCGCACCTCCTTTTGAAGTTAGGTAAGCAGATGGAAAAGAATGGGTGAGGTTCAGCTGAATTAGGTGACAAATGGTTAAATGTGAGGCAAGTCTTTTAAACTCACCACCAATTGAATCTTTAGTATAAAGTTAAAAGCAATATTTCACACCTTCATTGAAGTTAAGTAAGCAGCTGGAAAAGAATGGATGAGGTTTTCAGTTGAATTAAATGTAAAGGTGTGAAGTTCTTCTGATGTCAGGTAAATTAAAGAAAGCTGGAGACAACATGTCCACGAGAACACAATTTAGACCCAAATCAAAGTCAAAATTATGAGCTGGGGACACAATTTGATAATAATAAAACTATAGAAATGACAGGAATCAAAAGTCACACCACGTTGAAATCAAAGCATTTTTGAACATCACAAAGGAAACAATGTAATCAGAGATCTATGAGATGAGGTCATGCTCAAAATGAATACTTAGTGTGTTCGAAAAATTTAGATTAAAGGTACCTTTTACAATCCAAGTGAAATAAAAGTTACTTTACAATAAAGTCATAAAAAACTTAATAACTGTTAGAAAGATATATAAACCCTGAGAAAGGGGCAGAGAAGCAGAGAAGGAATAAGAGTCAGCTCAGAGTCAGCTCTCATAGCTCGGTCACGGGAAAGGGACAGAGCAAAGCAGCCGAGCTAAAACAGCTAATACATCTGAGAAAGACCAAAAGCTAAAAAAGAGAGAGAGCCAGCTCTCCCAGCTCGGTACATGAGAAAGATAGAGCATAGCAACCGAGCAGAACAACGGATCCATCTGAGGAAGACCAAAAGCTAAAGAAAAGTGATTGTCAAGGTGGACCTGAAGGTCTCTTCAACCAACCAGGAGAATCCAGAAGCAAGATCTTTTTACTTTTCTGTAAAGACAGTGATTGCATCTTTTAAAAGAAAAAATATAATAACAAAATAACTTAAAAGTTTTAACCTGAAACAGTGGTTATTACAAAGCCTACTTTACTTACTTAGCAAAGCAGGACCCAGGATAGCGATGCTACTAAGTGGTAAGTAGGTAAAATTCTTCTGTGAAGGTATGGGTTATACCGGGGATAACTTGAAAACATAGTTTGACCTGAATAGTACCCACCTAAGCCTGCACAGGAGTCAGGGAGTGAGAATCCCTGTTCACCATTTAGAATATCGACCCTTTTTGGTCTCGGGGGAATTCTAAGACTAGTGGTGAGTTTTTAACTTCAAGGGTAAATGCAGTGTCCTGTGTGATACTGAAAAATGCAGGTCAATCACAGCCTGCTGAATTAACTGATCTCACTCAAGGCAGCAGCAGGGCCAAAGAAAATGGGCCGAATTCTCCCATCTCGGACTGAGTCCCGTGACAGTGGCAGGAACGTGGAGTGCTTCCTATTGCGCAGGTCGGCGGGAAACCACACCATATCTTCCTGCCCAACCTCATTAATTGTGCAACCGGGTGTTTTGCATCATATTCGATGGCGGAGCAGGCCTGAAGGTGAGTAGCACGCCCCTGTAGCCGGGCGCATTATTGGAAAGGCGTCCAACATCACTGACCCACTATTGAAGAAAAAAGATGGACCCCCTGAAAATGAAGATGCATCTCTCGGAGCACTCTGAAGCTTGAAGATGGAGCTCCTGAGAAAGAAGATGGATATCCAGGAACATTCTGAGGCTAAAAGATGGACTTCCTCAATAACACGGATTCTGGAAAATTCACCTGTAGATGCTCCCCACCCGCTCCCACTGCTATGGTATTCCGGGGCCGAGGGTTGCTGGCTGCCTTCATTCCAAACTCCGGAATCACCCCCAGGCATTGTTCAGGTGAGTCTCAACATCTGCACACCACGTTATTCCAGATGTGTTTTCCTGCTGGCGTCGTGGAGATTCAGGCAAGGGTGGAAGATTCTGGTCAGGCCTTCATCTGTATCCCAATTTCACACAGGCCTCCAGTGGGTTTCCCAATAAACCATGGTGGGTACAGGCGGATGATACCGTGGGAAATTCACATCAGCGTGAAACTGATTTTTGTATCCCCGCCAAATTCTGCCCCTCTCCCGACATTGAACCCGTCGGCGGGGCCATGGGAAAATTCCGCCCAATATCAGTACACAGGTCAAATAAGGAGAAACCAGTTCAGATTCCAAATCCTACTTACTCCTGTGTATAGGCAAGATGGTAGGATTGGGCTCAACTATGGTGCTTGTTGCAGTCACACTATCTAGACTCTCATGAAGATTTACCATCTGAGTGAGGTAGAGAGGAGTTTGTTCTTGCAAGCTGCAACCCCACCGAAGGTTTCCCCTCCAGAAGTAGTCAGAGAAAAACAGCAAAGAAATAAACAGCATCAAAACAGCTCTGAAGAAGGGTCATACGGACTCGAAACATTAACTCTGTTTCTCTCGCCCCAGATGTTGCCAGATCTGATGAATGTCTCTAGAATTTTCTGTTTTTATTTTATATTTGTATCAAAAAAAGTCCTTTTGTTCAAAATGAAATTAGTTTAAGTACCAAACTGGCACTGTCATAATCACAGAATCAGACTTATTAGGCAAGTCTCCCACTGGCATGAAACACAAACCGGAACTGAGAGCAAAGTAGCATTCAGCCGAGTGTCAGTAACCTTGAGTATCCTCAACATGATTTTGGACCCTGGTGGGGTCTCATGACTTCTTGTCAAACATGGGCAAGGCTACCTGCTATTCATTACCATCCCCATGCCAATGAATTAGTACTCCTTCCATAGTGAACCCAAATTAGAGGATAGACTGAGGGCTACAAGGACACAGAATGCACTGTGGATGGGGGCTTCAACATTCATCAGCAAGAATAGCACCATCGCTCACCGAATTGTCTGAGTCTGTAAGACGTGTCTGCCAGAATTGGTTTTGGTGAGAGAACAGTTTTTCAGTTAAAAAGTTCGCAGGTTGAGAAAGGAAAATAACAGGAGTAAACACTTGGGAGCTACGAATCACAGTGAACTGACTGTCTACTTAAAGGGCAGTGTGAGGTATATCTGTGAAATGTGTTTGCAGTTGTGCTAAAAGATAAATAGGAATGTTCTTTTTGTTGATTGAAAGTATAAGTTGCCTTCAAAAACAGTGGGTGCAATTCTCCCAAAATATTTCTTGGTGCGGTTTCAGGCGGAAAGTGAGGTGTGATTCCCACCGGGTGGATTACCCACACTGAGATTTTTTTTAGGAGCCCGGGGTGATTTGCGCTGTGGGACCTGAAGAAGTCAGGAAGGCTGGATCTTCAGAGATCATGGTGCAGTTTTGAAAGGGCACCCGGATCTCAGAATAACCCTACAGCGCCCCACCCTCACCCTTTCGCTGAAAAGGCCCTCCCCACCCCACAAATCATTGGCAAGGCCCCCCTCTAAGTGAGCAATACTCCGCTATAGGTTGTCAAAGAGCCTTCCTTCAGGATTCCACTCTAGGCCCCTCCCACTCCAGCCCCCACACCCCCGAGTCCCCCCTTCAGGCCCCTCTCCTTGGCTGTGCTTGGTTGGCACTACCAGGGGGCAGCACTCAGACAGAGCACCTGGTCTTTTGAGGGAAGTCTTCAGGATAGAGGAAACTCCCCATAGAAAAAAATTGCAGTTAGCAACAATACCTGCTCTTTCTAGGAAGGAATTCCGAACAAAGAAAAAACTTCTATGAAAAAATTGTGGTAAGAAAATACACCTGCTCAGAAGAGGAGACACTTTGGAGTTAGTGGACCGTGAAGAACTATAAAATGAACACACTTCTGCCTCCCTTGAAATTCCTAGACCTGTCAATCAAGAGGCTTGTAAAATGTAATAGTCCGTGAAATTAACTATAGACATTGCAGTTCAAAGCTTTTAGGCTTCTCAGCAAGCCAAGCGGCTTGAAAAAGTTAAAGGGGAATGAAATTTAATGAGAAACAAAACTTCAAAGTTTCCAGCACATCAACGGGAAGACGTTTACCTTCATTTGACAGATCATTAAAATTCACATGCTGGGATAGAGTTTAAAGGACCCAGGTTCAATTCCGGCCTTGGTTGACGGTCTGTGGGGGGTTTTCCAGCAGGAAATTCCTCTAACTGCGGCCTCAGCAGAGAGAACCTTCCCGAGGCCAAAAAAAGGGATATCCCGTTGGATAGTGAGATGTTTCGCGGCGCTGCAGCCGCCAGGAAACAATCTGCTAACTGCACCGTTCAGTGCACTTTAACTTGAGTCCACTGAATCTTGCCCTATGAATTTATTGTCAAGCATTTCTGGGGACTAATATCCGAATCCTTTAGTGTGCACTGTAAAGGTTGAACTGCAAATTAATATTAGTCTTTCTAGTAAATATTTCTCAAACATGTTTCATGTTTCAAATATTTATTTTACCAGTTAAGGTTTCTCACTTAAAATAACATGTTATTTGTAACCTAGTATTAGAACTTCTTCAGCATGGTGCTCAAGATCTTTAGCTCCACTTATCTATTCCCATTTCTAGTATTCTATTTGAGCATTAAAAAATTCTTATACTTACCTCCTTTTCCTATATTCGGTTTTGTATACTTACCCTTCATTTTTCTTTTTAGTTGAAAAACTCATTCAATTTGCGGTTGCTTGTTTAGTTTTTTCCCCTGAGGCATATATTTTGTATATTCATATTATAGAAAGTTTCTTGTTTTAGTATTGCCATTAGACAATGCCAACTCTCCTTTCTCCATGGCAACCGTAAATGTTGACTGTATACTGCCAGCATTTGACACTACAAAACCGCTGACTGCATTATTTGATGTCAGTGTTTTATTGTAAACAAAAAGTGCAATATCAAAACTATTTTACTTGCTTTTCAGTTCCAATAATGTTTGTGTTGTGGTGAGAATAGAGGAACCTTTGGGGTGTGCTGATCATCAGTTACCCATTAGAAGCATAGAAATTCTCGAGTGCAGAAGGAGGCCATTCAGCCCACTGAGTCTGTACCGACCGTCTGAAAGGGCACCCATCTCGGCACACTCCCCGCCCTATCCCCATAACCCCCACCTAACCTGCACACCTTTGGACACAAAGGGGCAATTTATAGCATGGCCAGGCCACCTACCTGCACACCTTTGAACAGTGAGAGGAAACTCGCGGGGCACCTGGACGTAACCCACGCAGACAAGGGGAGAATGTGTAACTCCGCACAAACAGAAACCCAAGGCTGGAATCAAACCCGGGTCCTGGGCGCTGTGATTTAACAGTGCTAGCCACTGTGCCACCGTACTGCCCACTGTATCTGAGGAGTGCTGTTGTTAAAAGTAGCTTATAGTGAAATGATTTCTGAGCTGAAGTGGTTCCTGTATTGTTAATGTAACTGTTTGAATGAAATCTTAGGGCAGAATTTTCTGGTCCAATTGTTGTTGTGGTGGTGGTGTGTGTGTGCGTGTGGGGGTGGGTGGGTGGAGGTGGGGGGGGGGGGGGGGGGGGGGGTTGCCGGGTGCGGTAGGGGCCGTAAATTCTGCCCTTATTCACATAACTGATGTTTAAAATTGTTTAAAATCCTCAGGTCTGAAAGATGCATTATGAGGAAAGAGACATTAACAGAGTTCTGCCTTACGAATCTGTCAATTTCTGAACTTCTGGGATTGAGTCCATATTTATTATGCTCAGCAAATATCATCTGTTGTGTGTTGAATTCTGCTAGTTAAAAACAGATGCGATCTCACCATAATTCCCATGTAATACTTTGTATTTCATTAAATACCTAACTATCTCTAATGAGTATATTTGATACATATGTCAATTAGAGTACATTGTGAGGTTTTATTGCATTTGGTTCCAAAAGCGTTCTTCATTTTATAAATACAAAGTCTTCAGTAATTTCAAACAAATGGTTTTTAACTGAGGGAACATTTGAAACTATCAACTAAAAGTGATTTCCCAGAAAATGTGGTGGTTTGAATTAACTAGTGGGTTTTTTTTCTGAAGAACAAATATCCTGATTACTGTATCGGGATTTGACACATATTTGCCAGGACTTGGCACTACATTACACAGTATTACATAGTATTTATGCACAGGGCATTCAACTCAACAGATTTATGACCCTGGTATGTTCTACACGAATATTCTCCCAGCTTATTTCCTATCACTTCATCAACATATCCTTCTATTCCTTTCCCCCTCATGTACATGTCTAGATTCCCCTTGCATGCTCTGTGCTCATCTTTTCAATCATTCCATGTTGAAAAAAATGAAATGAAAATCACTTATTGTCACAAGTAGGCTTCAAATGAAGTTACTGTGAAAAGCCCCTAGTCGCCACATTCCGGCGCCTGTTCGGGGAGGCTGTTACGGGAAGCTCCACAATCTAATCACTCTCTGAGCAAAAACGTTTCTTCTGAATCCCTTACTGGATGTATTAGTGGCCATCTTATCCTTCTGGCCCCTAGTTTTTAGACTATCCACAATAGGAAACATCGAGGATCAAATGGATCTGCCTCATTTGTACCAAATTGACTGCTGATTTTTCGCCGTGGCTGTTTTTGATTCCCATCGACTTGGAAAATATTGCCAAGGTTTTTAAATGAAACCAATTAAAAGTGAAAGTGAAACGAGGATACAAAAATCCAATAAGAGTTAGAACTACCGTTCTGTGACCTTCAGTGGGAGAAAGATCAGGGTTGCTTTTTCACACTGCTGACATTGAAAGTTTCACCCCACTTTGTTACGTTTGTCCTCTAGAATCCCTTCAAAATTTTAAAGACCTTTATTGGGTCATCCTCTCAGCCTTCTATTTTCTAGCAAAAAGAGCTCCAGTTTGTTCAGTCTTTTCTGATAATTGCAATCTTTCAGTTTTGATATGGTATTTGTATTTCATTTTACCACCTTGTGCCAAGCTATTGCTGAATCAAAATCCTGGAACTCTCCCTAACAACACTGTGGGTGTAGCTGTACCAAATGGGCTGAATGACAGCTTACCACCTTCTCAGGGGCAACAAAGAATGGACAATAAACCTCGTCAGGAATGTTCACATGCCAAGAATGAATTAAAAAGTAAACCCTTTTTCCAATAAGGAAACCAGAACTGGACAGTTACTCAAATCTGGTCACACCAAAATTCTACACAAGCCTAACATAACCTCTGATTTTATTACTCCAGAAATTAACAAAACTGTCATTTTGTATCACTTTGCTAACCTGCCTTGCTAATTCTACTGATATGTGAATCGCTTCTCCAGGGTACTTTGCTTCATCACCCCATTTAGATTCTTACTTTCCGAAGCTTAAGTGTCCCCTATCCTCCCCTCCCCCTCCGGCAAAATGCATTTCTTCATGCTTATTTACTTTGAAATTAATTTTCCATTTACACGTACGTTCTGCAAATTTATTAACATCTTTTTGTATTTGTTCCAGTCTTTCTCAGTATTATCTGTATTCCCAAATCTGGACATTATACTACCAATTAGAGGCTAAACTACCAGGTTGAGAGGCGGTAGATTTAAAACTGAGACAAGGAGGAACTACTTCTCGGTGAATTTGTGGAACTCGCGCCCCATAGTGCGGTGGATGCGGAATCATTAAATGGTTTCAAGAAGGAGGTAGATATATTTCTTATTTAAAAACAGGTTAAAGGGATATGGGGAACATGCAGGGAGGTGGATTTGAGACCAGGAAGAGATCAGCCATGATCTGTTTGTATGACGCAGCAGGCTCCAAGAGCTGAATTGCCTACTTCTGCTCCCAATACCTATGTACACATTCCCAAGTCTGAATCATTTACAGAAATGCTGAACAGCATTGGTCCCAGCACCCAGCCTGTGGGACACCACATTCCACCTTTCACCTGTCTGAATAAATAGTCTTGAACTATAGTCCCTGTTTTGTAGCTGATGGGCTATCCATTTGCCACTTGCTCTTCACCTCTACATGCTGGGACCTTCGTCACCAGCCTGCTATGACTGGAAAAGTAATCGTTTCTTTTCATAAGATAGCAAATGATGTCGGATAGTCTCCTCCTCATCTAAATGCTGTAAAATGTCAATACGTGTTTGCTAATAATGCTTTCTGGGGAATGATTAAGCGCAATGCAGTATGAAACAAAGAATAAAAGTGGAAAATTCACATTTGTTTATTTTCAATATTCAGTCTTACATTTTGTTTTGAGTTATTTTCAGATAATGAAAATTGCTGCGCAAATTAGATACAAATGCGATTGTCACAGTATTGCGTATTGCATTTAACCAGGTTAGCACTGCAAAGGCAACAGGTACAAGGACTAATTCAGCACGTGTTTTTGTTTTCAATTTGCGGTCAGTAGAAAGCACTGGGCAATAGGTATCAATTTGAAATGTAATCGACGTGCAAAAGTAACGGTGAAAAACGGAACATTATGGAAATTGGTTATTTTATGGCTGTAAGATTTAAGTCCCAGTTACCAGATATGTCTGCTACACGGTCAGCTGCATTTCATACATTAGTCATTTACCTCTTGAAGTCGGTCCATTCTCTTTTGCAGCACGGACAATAAAGTTGCATCGTCCCATGAAATCTCCCCTATCGCTTGCGGTGAAATGCTTCCCTTCTGGTCTTCCAGCAGCTTTACCCTATCTTGCAGCACCGCCGTTTTGACATTCAGCAGCAGGCAATACACAACAGAAGTGATCGATACCAGCAAGCTGATTACTGTGGGCAGCGTCCTGAGGTATTCCAAAGGGGTTGATGTTGCCATCATCTCTTTATTACTTTGCCCAGTCTTGGGCGGCTGATGGTCCTTGCCCATCTCTCAGCACCAATTGCAAAAGTCAAAACCAAACAAATTCTGTTCGTGGGAGGGGGGGGGGGGGGGGGGAACCCCAATCAGAGGTAGAAATAATTTTGCAAAATTATAGTTTTCTGACACCCTGTGCAACTTTCTCAGGGACTTTCTCAGGGTTGTTTGATCGCCTGCTCCTGGTTTTGCTGCGGAGTGGGGATTCCCTCTGCTCATTGAATCCAAATGTGGTCTTGTTTTAAACAGAAGGTTTGGAAAGTGCGAGTCAAGTCCTGACAGCAGCCAATGTTTGGAAGAAATGCTGCGATCGATTACCCACCTCTCAGTCCCTCTGGCCAGATTTAGCATACATACCGGTGCAAAGCCAACTCCCAGAACTTAAAACGTTACCACGCCCACATGGCACAAACTGGGAAACCGCATGAAAAACCATCGCAATTGTACAAATGTGAACAACTTCATTGAGGAAAACAGAGCAGAAAACAGTGCGCGAGGTGAGGTGATTCACAAGCACCATACACTGCGGAGCCCAAAGTATATTTTATTTTCCCAAGTAAAGGCAACACAAATGATTAACGGTTGAGAGATTGCAACCTCCTCCGAAAATCACCAGAATACAGAACATCTTTCACATTGCGATTGAATTAATTAAATTTTGCAGCGATTAAAATAAAGGAGCTTTGTGGGCTTCGGCTCAGAGCTGTTTGAGTCTCTGGATATGTTCAATTATTTATTTGTACCATCGCGTACTCAGTAAGAATAAACTCCCCAGTAGTGAGTCGCTTCAATGCTGATTCAAGCGGCACCGAGAGCTGGCTGGAGCTCAATGGACTTGGAGGGATTTGTTCTCCCGCTTGTTTGATGTCCCTCTGGCGCTCTCTAGCGGCCAGTCGGTGAGCACCAAGAGAGATGTTTTACTCTGTCCTGGTCCACAAGAACACACAGCAGTCGTGTCTCCGGGAGAGCACGGGGGAAGTAAAGTTAATTCACCTTCTTTTCTCTCCATAGACACTCGTATGCCTGCTGAACATTTTGGGCATTTCCTGCTGTTTCCTTCTGATTCCCAGGGTGAGTATTGTGGAGTATTGCAGAGGGTGAGAGTGCATGTGGGGGTATTGTAGAGTGTGAGGGTGTGTGTCGAGTATTGTAGAGAATGCGTGTGGGGTGGTGAGGGTATGTGTCGAGTATTGAGGGTGGGGGTGTGCATGGGTTATTGTAAAAGCTGAGTGTGTGGAGTATTGGAAAGGGCTGGTGCTGTGTTATGTTGTAAAGGGAGCGAGAGGGCTTGTAAAGATGAAACTGAGCGTGCATTGGTAGAAAAGGATGAGACACTTGGGAAAAGTGATTTCACAGTGACTCATGAGAAATTGAAGAAACTGATTAGAGTAAGAGGCAGATGTTGTTGCCAAAAGAGTAATAAACCTGAAGGTTTGGAGAGTTTTAGAACTCCTAGAATCCCTACAGGGTGGAAAAAGGCCACTCAGGCCATCAAGTAAACACTGACCCTCTGAAAGATGTTACGGACGAGGCATTTTCAGAACCCCAAAATGTATCATGGAGTTCAACCAACCTCTCCCGTTAATGGATTGTTGCTTTTGAAGCACACGGCTTGTTCTCCAGGTGTGGTATTACAATTATGGACACGTGGGTTTTTAAACACAAAATTCCATGAACTCAACTTAACCTCTTAAATACACATTGGATCTCTTAACATCCCTTACTTCAAAGATAACCCCAAAAATATTACAACACTAAATAATCCTTCAGTTATCCCTTTCAACATCCATGAGACTGAACACCTTTAAACAGAAACACATCAGGTTAAAGGCTTTACTGTTAGGAGTTTAAATCACCCAAATGATCCAGAGATAGTCTTTCATGGCAGAGATCACAGCAGATCCAGCTCACTGCAAACACAGACACACACCAAGCTCTTTTCCTCAAAATTGAAACTTCAAAATGGCTGAACTGAGCTCAGCTCCACCCACTCTCTGACATCACTGTTTTCTGAAAGGTACATTGCTTAAACATCCATTTCTTAAAGGTACTCTCACATGACACCTCCCCGCAAGAAAAAAAAATAAACCATCAACTTCAAGATGGTTTCATTTTTCACTTTTGCACCATCCACTAAGAAATGCACACAGTAAATATACATTTTCATTTAAAAAAAACAACACACAAACAGGTATAATAATATAGGCCATTTTTCTTCGTTCTTCTTCCTCCAACTGTAAACCTTCTCGATTGACAGTCTCTTTGAACAAAGTCTCTGCACGATCCATCCATTCCTCTACTCCTCGGCAATTCTCTTTAGAATCAGATACTTTAGTTCAATCTGACCACAGAGACCCTTGCAATTCGCCAACACAGGAGCATTGGTTACCACAGCTTTTGGCAGTCAAATGCCTGTTGAAAATCCGCTGTCCATTGAAAGTTTTGACGTTTCTTTAGCAAGTCCATCAGTGGAGTAATCACGCCACCAAACCCGTGGCCCGAAGTCGATCGAAGAACTCCATACGATGTTTTAAATGTTCTTTCCATGTCTGGAGGTTGGAAATAAAAGCAGATTGTCCCACTTTCGCAATGCAATCCTTCAAACGTGGGGTACGATAAGAGTCCGTTCTTGACCTTTCGATAGTCCACACACAACCGTTGGGTACCGTCTGGTTTAGGTACCATCACTATGGGTGAGCTCCATTGGCTGCAACCCACTTCAATTATGCCATTTTTAAGCATATTCTCAATCTCTTTTTTAACTTGTGCCAATTTTTAAAATTTCAGTCTCTATGGATGTTGTTTGATAGGAACAGCATTTCCCACATCTACATCATGTATAGCCATTTGAGTACTTCCCAATTTATCTCTACAAACTTGCCCATGTGATATCAATAACTCTTTCAGGTCAGTTTGTTTTTCCTCTGGAAGGAAACTTAACAATTCATCCCAATTTTTAAGAACATCCTTATTTTCCAATTTAATTTGAGGTATGTCAAATTCACAGTCATCTGGATTTGGTTCGTCACTTTGAGTTAGAATCATTAAAACTACCTTTTTCTCTCCTTCCCTTTCAAAGTACCTTTTAAGCATTTTCACATGACACACTCGGTGGGTTTTCCTTCTATCTGGTGTTTTTACCACATAATTCACCTCACTTAATTTCCTTTCAATCTGATACGGTCCACAAAACCTAGCTTTTAAAGGCTCCCCTACCACTGGTAACAACACTAAAACTTTATCCCCACTGGCAAAACTACGAACTTTGGATTTCTTGTCCGCTACCCGTTTCATCACATTTTGTGCAACTTTCAAATGTTGTCTAGCCAATTCACCTGCTCTATTTAATTGTTCCCTAAAATTTGACACGTAATCCAATAGTGTAATTTCTGATTTCTCACCCACCAATTTTTCCTCTTACCGCATGACCAAAAATTAGTTCAAAAGGACGACATTTGGTAGACTCATTAGGTTCCATCCCTAATTGCAAACAATACAAATGCGATTCCTTTATCCCAATCCTCTGGATAATCATGACAATAAGCCCTCAACATTATCTTTAATGTCTGATGCCACCTTTCTAACGCTCCCTGCGATTCTGGATGGTACGCAGTTGATTTAAATTGTTTTATTCCTAAGCTATCCATAACTTCTTTGAATAACTTTGAAGTAAAATTTGATCCTTGATCCGATTGAATTTCTGTAGGTAGTCCATATCTAGTAAAGAATTTAAGTAACTCCTCCACAATCCTGTTAGCTGTAATATTACGTACTGGAATGGCCTCTGGAAACCTAGTAGACACATCCATTGTAGTCACAAGATATTGATTCCCACTTTTTGTTTTAGGAAGCGGTCCTACACAATCGATTAAGACCCTTGTAAAAGGTTCCTCAAATGCTGGAATGGGTATTAGGGCACTGGTTTTATCACTGTTTGAGGTTTCCCTATCACTTGACATGTGTGACATGATTGACAAAATTTAACCACATCTTTATGTAGTCCAGGCCAATAAAAATGTTTCTAGATTTTAGCTTGAGTTTTCCATTCCCAAATGACCTCCCACTGGTACCACATGTGCAACTCGCAAAACCTCCTTTCTATACCCTACCGACAATACTACTTGATGAACCTCTGCCCACTTTTCATCCGCCTGCATATGTACAGGTCTCCATTTTCTCATCAAGACATCACTTTTACAGTAATAACACTCTGGTATACATGCAGATTCCTCTTCCGTGTATGCTTTCTGATACATCCATTTTATTTCTACATCTTTCTGTTGTAACTCCGCCAATTTTACTGAACTAAAAATATCCACCTCATCCTCCACCTGTTCTTGTTCTTTTTCAACCATCTGATCAAAAAAGTTTCTGATAATTGCACTTCATCTTTATCTTCACTCGTTGATTTCTCCTCTTGTCTTACACCCTGTGACTTTGCGACCTTGTTACTACACAATCCGGAAAAATCCCAGGATATTCGTCCTTTAACACTTCAGTTGTCTGATTTTCCACTGGCTTATCAACCACAGTAGGCATCACTCCCACCTGCGATCCAGCTATATCATTACCCAAGATAAACTATCTTGTCCAGGAATACAGTTTATCTATTACTCCTAGTACCACTTCACTACTCTTCACTGGACTTTCCAACCTTACCTTATATAACGGAACGCTACTTCTCTCACCCTGAATTCCACATATCACCACCTTTTCTGGCAACATTCTTCCCAAACGACATAACTCCTCATCTCTTATCATTAAAGATTGACTAGCCCCTGTATCTCTTAAAATTGTGATTTATTTACCTGCTCCTCCAGATACACATGAGTAAACTTTACCCACACAAGTAAATTCTTTAAAGACATCTGGCACCACCTTCTTAACAATTACTTCTTGAACAGGCTGTACAATCATTTGCACCTCCTTCGCTTCCCTTGGGCTTTCCTTTACCACTCTAACAAATCCCAGTGTCTTATCCTGTTTTACCACATCAGCCTTTCCAGTGCTTTTCTTCAACCACCAACACTGTGACTTTACATGGCCTAGTTTATTACAGTGAAAACATTTGAAACGTTTCATTTCTTTTCCACCCTCCTGGATTTCATTTCTAATCTGAGGTACACTCTCTTTATTGTCTCCCATCAGATCACCTTTACCTTTACCACTTGAGTATTTCTCATGTCCCCAGTTTTTATCCCTCACCGGCTGAAACTGATGTTGGAAACCAATCTTTGATTTATGAACTAATTCATAATCATCTGCCATTTCTGCTGCTAATCTCGCAGTTTTAACCCTCTGTTCTTCCACATGAGTTCTCACTACATCAGGAATTGAATTTTTAAACTCCTCCAAAAGTATAATTTCTCTGAGAGCTTCATACGTTTGGTCTATTTTCAAAGCCCTTATCCAAATTACACTGTTTGAGCCTTTCAAACTCCATGTATGTTTGACCAAATTCTTTCCTTAAATTTCTAAACCTTTGTCTGTAAGCTTCAGGCACTAGCTCATATGCACTTAAGGTGGATTTCTTCACCTCCTCATACGTTCCAGATACCTCCTCCGGTAGTGATGCAAACACTTCACTAGCCCTACCTACCAGCTTTGTTTGAATCAGTAATACCCACATGTCCTGTGGCCATTGCATTTGTTTGGCTACCTTCTCAAATTAAATGAAAAAGGCTTCTACCTCCTTCTCGTCAAACCTTGTCAATGCTTGGACATATTTAAATAGATCCCCATCATGTCTTCGACTATGGCGCTCGGTTTCATTATCCTCATCCATCTCCTCCAACTGTACATTGTCCCTTTGCGTCTGCCAATTTTAACTGATTTTCATGTTTCAGAGCCATTTTCCGAAGTTCAAACTCTCTTTTTCCCTTTCCTCTCCATCTCTTTCTTTGTTTCTTTCTTCTCTCTCCTTTTCTTTTTCCTCTCTATCTCTTTCTTTTTCTATCATTGCATATTCAAGCCGCTTTAATTCTTTTTCATGTTCAAATTGCTTAATCTGCAACTGGAGCTTTGCCATTTCTAATGAGTCAGAATGTATCACAGGCAAACGTAAATGCACAGATACCGTCAAACCTACCTCATCTTTTCATATTTTGCTAGGCAGTGTTAACTGCAAGGCTTTTGCCAAACCTAACAGTCTGTTTTTAGTCTCGGTCAGTAAGGTATCACGTGTTAACGCGTCCACCCTCAAACTTCTGAGCCTCCGAAAGAGCTATTGTTCACAACACTCTCCCCACTTAAACTAAAATACCACACCGGAAAAGCAACAATCCTTCACGGTCTTTAAGTTCACAAAAGCCAATCCAATAGATAGACTTTTATCCCCCTCGAGCCTCCAGTTGTTATGGGTAAGGCGTTTTCAGAACCCCAAAATGTATCATGGAGTTCAACCAACCTCTCCCTTTAATGGATTGTTCTCCAGGTGTGATATTACAATTATGGATACGTGGTTTTTTCAACACAAAACAATGTTTATTCCATGAACTCAACTTAACTTCTTAAATAAACATTGGATCTCCCAACACCCCTTACTTCAAAGATAACCCCAAAAATATTACAACATTAAATGATCCTTCAGTTATCCCTTTCAACATCCATGAGACTTAACCTTTAAACCTTTAAACAGAAACACATCAGGTTAAAGGCTTTACTATTATGAGTTTAAATCACCCAAATGATCCAGATTGTCTTTCATGGCAGCGATCACAGCAGATCCAGCTCACTGCAAAACACAGACACACACCAAGCTCTTTTCCTCAAAACTGAAACTTCAAAATGGCTGAACCGAGTTCAGCTCCACCCACTCTCAGACATCACTGTTTTCTTAAAGGTACATTGCTTAAACATCCATTTCTTAAAGATACTCTCACATGACAAAGAGCACCTACTTAGGTCCACTCTCCCACCCTATTCCGTAAACCCATTACCCATCTAACCGTTGGACATTAAGGGTCTATTTAGCATGGCCAATCCACCTAGCCCGCACATCTTTGGACTGTGGGAGGAAAACCAGAGCACCCGGAGGAAACCCACGTAGACACAGGGAGAGGGTGCAGACTCTGCACAGTCACCCGAGGCCGGAATTGAACCGGCACCCCTTTGGCTGTGAGGCAGCAGTGCTAACTACTGCCACCATGTTTCTCACTGAAGGATGATCAAGAAATTGATTAAAGAAGACAAATAGGTTAGAAAAATAAGAAACATTAAAACAGATTATAATACCTTCTATAGGTATTTAAAACAAAAAGAGATTGACCAAAGTTATCATGGGTCCCTTCATGGCAGAGACAGGAGAAAGTATGATAACCAATATGGAAACAGCAGATAATTCAACAAATGCTTTGGACGCGATCTACTGGCACATTGCGCTTGACCGGGGACACGGCCGGTAGATAACAGGTGAAGCCTCTCGCAGGCCTTCCCAGCAGCCAGTCCGCTTCGGCTTCAACATCAGTATCCGGCCCACAATGGGCATGACCAAGCCACACTAAGTAAACCTACTTATGTGAGCTTATCTGGGATCTACTGGCCTCCTGGAATCGCCCGGCCTGGCCGGGTGCCATTCAGTACTGATCCACACTAACATGGTCCAGGCGGAAGTCAACCCGAGGAATCACCCAGGCCATTGGAGGCCCCTGGGTGTCAGGGACAATGCGGGGTGGCTCCCTGGCCCTCCCCCTGGATAGTGTGCACCTTGGCACTGCAGAGTTGCCCAGGTGGCACTGCAAACCAGCAGGAGCACTGCCAGGGTGCCAGTGCAAGGGTGCCTGGGTGGCACTGCCAAGGGTCAGGGCCTGATGGAGGTCATGTCCATGAAAGGAGGGTGGAGGGGAGTATGAAGGGTGTGGGGGTTCAGGGCCTTTGGGAGGTGGGGGGGCTCCCGGGACCCCACTGCAGGGTATCATAACCCGGGGGAGCGTGGTGGGTCAGTGCCCGTATGTGTGGGGGGTGACACAGTCTATAGGTGGGGGACCCACAGGATTGGAGCACCCTTTCAAAATGGCACCCTGATCTCTGTGGCCAGCAAATTCAGCTCCCCACTGACAAAAATAATTCAAAGTGAGCGCTAAACCAGTAAGAAACTTCCCAGGGTCCAAAAATGTGACTGTGTGGGGTTAGAATGAGACGGCTGGAAGCTCCGTTAGATCCCTCCCTTTATATCAAAAGTTATTTTGGAAAGAGTGGCAAACCAAAAGTCTAATGAGAATTAGGATCAGAAAGAAATTAGAATTAGTAAATAGTACCAGAGAACTAATGGAACTAAGATTCATCAGGTCTGCAGGATATGATGTCCTTGTTCCTGGGGTTTTAACAGAGATGCCTAAAGAGATTATCGATACACTGATTTTGGAGGAACTCATGGTGTAGGGGTAACATATTAGTATGGATAGAAGATTGGCTACCTATAAGAAAACATATAACTTATATTAATTACTTAGATGAGGAGAGTGAAAGCACGGGTAACTAAATTTGCAGATTACACAAAGATAGGTAGGAAAGTGTGCCGTGAAGAGCATATAAAGGAGGTTGCAGACAGATGTAGATGAGTTGAGTGGGTGGGCAAAAATTTGGCAGATGGGAGTACAATGTGGGAAATGTGAAGGTGTTCTTACCTCTTTAATTACCACACTGCCCAAATTACCAAGTTCCAATTCCCACTCTGACTGTGTCTCACTCACTCAGGCTGTCTCTCCTTCACCTGCCCAAAGCTTACTGAGTGCACTTTCTGTCCGTCTTTTATACAGAACTCAGCTAAACAAGATGAGTCACACTATTTCAGCTTCAAACAGAAGAATACAATATACACCCTTGTGCCACTAAACAGGCCTCAGGTGACTGACAGATAACTGCCTCAGCAATTAGGGTGGGGGCAGCTTCAGCCAATCAGACAATGAGCTAGACACTGACCTTTTAATTGAAAACCTTAAAAACTTTTTTGAGGATTTGAATTCACCACTTCCCTCTTTAATTACCACACCTCCCAAATTACCAAGTTCCAGTTCCCACTCTGACTGTGTCTCCTTCACCTGCACAAAGCTTACTGAGATTGGATTGCCAATCCACTATTTACTTACCCTACACCGAAGCTCCACATTTCTTACCCAGACGTCCGACTTGGACCTCCTGAGAAATTGAGGATTCCTGCTCCTGGGGCTATCCCTTCTAGTGTAGAATCATCGGGGTAAATCAAACAATGCCCCTCACTTTCTACAGCAAACGTACCAGAATACCGCAGCTAAAATGTCCTAGACACTTTGACAACCGAAGAGAGAAGTTAAGTGGGTGAGGAGATAGGGATGTATTCAGGTGATTTTGGGAGGGAGGGGGGTGGTGGCAGCAAGTAATGGAGTCAGGGTGTGGTCTTCTGCTGAAGGGTTGGGGGGCGGTCGGGAGGGGTGGTGGGAAGAGTTTGGTGATCAGGCTGGTTTTGGTGTGGTAATCAGGGGGTTGGGAGGCTAGTTGGACGATCCAGTGGGAGGTTGCAAATCAGTACTAATAGTTACAAGGGTCAGTTAGCTGGCTCATGTGCAGTGATGCCAACAGCATGGGTTCAATTCCCGCTGGTTGTTTGTGGGCTAAGTATTGTTGAATACAGCGGGAGAACGTCTTTGCTCCCCTTTTAAATAATGTGATGGGATCTTTTACCTCCATTTGGTTTATGTATATTATCTGAAATGTAGCACCTGACAATGCAGCACTCAACACTTCACTTAAATGGCAGCTTACATTTTGTGCTTCTATCTTTGGAGCTAGACTTTAACACAGCCTTCTAATGAGGTCAAAATGCTATCACAGAGCCAAAGCTGTATGCAATTCTCATTGCCATAATTCAAGGACAGAAATTAATTTGAAAAGATTAAAGATTGAATTAGAACCATTCTAATTGTAAAGGGAGTAAGCACTGAACACAATCAGAGGTTTAAATTCTGAAGTCTAAAGAGGTTAAGAGATGGAGCATCAAAGTATAGTACTAAATTATATGTAGATCGTCAGTGGAAATGAATGAAATTTAAACTTAAATGTATATTTTTTTAATTTTAAGAGTACCCAATTCTTTTTTTTCCAATTAAGGGGCAATTTAGCATGGTAAATTCACCTACCCTGTACATCTTTGACTTGCATGGGTGAGACCTATGCAGAAACCCAGCGTCAGGATGGAACCCGGGTCCTCGGCCCAGTGAGGCAGCAGTGCTAACCACTGTGCCGCCCTTACTTAAATGTATCTTTAAAATTTTACTAAAGGCAGTGAGGAGACAGGAGACCGAATGAATAGTGAATTAGGTTCATGTGATTTTGGTGAACATGGGAGAGGTGCTTTAAAGTAAAGCTCATTGCAACTTGTAAAGTGTGTTAAGTATTAGTTGGATTTATCAATACTATTAAGATTTATGAAAGTACAGTAAAATTAACAGAAGTGAGGTTTAAGACATGGCTGAGCAGCTGTCGTGTGGAAAATGTCCTGAAGTATGTGGAGTCATGACAAGGGGTTGGTTTGCTCAGTTGGCGGATTCACCATGGGGAGGGACACCAGCAATGCAGATTCAATTCCTGTAGTAGGTGCTGTTATTCATGAAGGCTTTGCCTTCTCAACCTTGCCCAAGGTGTGGCAACTCAGGTTAAATCACCACCAGTCGGCTCTCAAAGGGAAGATCAGCTTATGGTCCTCTGGGAACGACTATCTGGCATCGGCCTAGGCACCAAGTTGTGTCTTCACATTGAAGGTCCCCTCAGTGTTGTGTGGCATTACCATGCTGCTAAATGAGAGAGTTTGAACAGATATAGCAACTCAAGACTGGGCATCCACGAGGCTCTGTGGGCCATCAGCAGCAACAGAATTGAACTCAACCATAATTTGTTGCACTCAACCATAATTTGTAACCTCATGGCCTAGTATATCCCCCACGCTACCATTAGTACGAAGTCAGGGGATCTACCCTGGTTCAATGAACAGTGCAGGAGGGCATTCCAGGAGCAACAACTGGTACTCCTAAAAATGTGGTGTTAACCAGATGAAGCTACAACTCAGGGCCACTTGAGTGCCATACAGCACAAGCAGCAACTAATAGATCTCTAGAACTTGTCATGCGCCTCTAATCAAACTGTTCTGAATATAGCTACAAAACCGGCACCCACCAGATATAAAATATTGTTCATCTGGACTTGAAACGTTAACTCACTTCCCTCTCCACAGATGCTGCGACTGTCCAGCATTTTGTTTTTGCTGGAGCTTATTTACTGGGTTACATACAGTAGGTGCTTGAACATACAAGATTCGCATTAGACGTTATCAACTGAGCCTAGCACCAGGACAGGTTTTGCAATGTACAAGATATTAGCAGGCCCATTGACTTACACTGTCTTAGGACAATCTAATGGTCAGGAGTGAAAATTCAGCAGCATGCATAAATATTCGCATGGCTTTCTGCTGGTTACAAAATACTTATTGGAAAGGTCTGAGGTTTTGTTCATTATTTACAATTATACATCAAAAAAATCTCCCAGCTTCCATTTAAAATTCAGTTTCCACCACCTAACGGAATGTTGAAGATATAATATATATATTAAATAAACCCATCTGATAGACTAAGACTATTATCTGGCTGATCACTGGAACTAACTGGTGAGCATTTCTGCCCTATTAATACCCAACTTATATTTCTGTGAACATAAACAAGTTCTCATTTCATACAATATATCGGAATACAATAAAATCACAACTTTATTGCACAATGTCAATGTTTACTTTACAAGTTGAGGTAGTATAATACAAAAATCTGTTTTAGAAAAATTTATCCAACTTTCCAATTGTAGTACTGTAAAGCAATAGTGGTTCAAAAGAATTAGCACATGCCCACATGACAACACCAAACAATGGTATCTTAGTAAATATTTACCACACAATATGGACATAATTTTACGTACATTTCAATTTCAAAATTTATGATTTGAATTCAGACTGACACAGTCTAGTTACTCTCCAATGGAGAACTTGCAATTAATTTACATATTGTACAAAATAGTTCATTTTGTAAGCCATGGTCTCGCCTCAATGTGAAAAAAATGGATGTTGTAATGCTTGATCCAGCCGTATTCTTTTTGAAGGTTCATATGTCATCATTTTTTCAATTAGGTCAAAGAGTTCCCGATGTTCAGAGATCTGAGAAGTCATATACTCCTGAAAATGTACATAAATTACACAAATGTAAAATTTCAATATACACTTTACCACCCCAGTTTCCCCTCCAAGTGATGGGAGTTCATTTAAGTTCTACGATGACGGACTTATTTCAGCAATAATGTACTTGCTCTTCTAAGTTTGTCTCTTCTTAGTTTCTTTCTTCCAGGGCACTTAGCTGCAGACCTCATTACTCTTGGTCCCAATATGGACAAAAGAGTGAATTCCAGTCTGGCACCAATAGACTCGCAATGAACATTGCCAACAAGAGAAAACTTAATCTTTATCACAGCCTCATACTTACCCCATTCAACAGCATTGCCAAGCTGAAATCACATCCTGTGAGCTTACCATTGACTAGAAATTTAACTGGATTAGCCATATAAACACTGGGAATTCTGCAAGTCTGACTCCCCGAAGTCAGGAGTGTTGGAATACACTCCACTTGTCTAGACGAATGCAACTCCAACAACAATCTAGAAGCTCAACATCATCCAGGTCAAAGCAGCCCATTTGATTGGCGCCTCCACCACTACCTTAAATATTCATTACTTTCACCATCAATGCACAGTGGCAACAGTGTACATATACAAGATACACTTCTTTCCTTGACAAAACCGTCAAAATCCATAACATTTACCACCAGGAAGGACAGTCATATGTGAACACCATACTCATCAGTGACCCACCATCCTGCCTTGGAACTATATCACTCTTCTTCCACAGCCACTGGGTCAAAATCATGGAATTTCCTTTCTAACAGCACTGTGGGTGTACCTACACCATGCTGATTGCAGCAGTTCAAGGTATCTCACCACTACTATTTCAAGTGCAATTAGGGATGGGTAATACATGTTGGCCTAGTCCATGAATTAATTTAACAGGAAATGTAATTAAAATTCCTACCTTCAAAGGTTTGCAGCGTTTCCTGACGTATCTACCTGCAGAACTGTTTTCATCCCAATCTAATCGCTCATGGCGAAAATATTTGCATTTTCTGAAAACAAGATATCAGTATGTCATTCATAATTTTGCAGAGATGTTTTAAGACTTCAACCAAATCTGATCACATGCTGAATAAGCTAGAGACACATCTAAATTCAGCACCAAAATGTAATTATGCACATTTATTTAAAAAATTTAATAAATTTAAGAGTACCCAATTAATTTTTTCCTATTAAGGTGCAATTTAGCGTGACCAATCCACCTACCCTGCACATTCATAGACACATAGAAGATAGGAGCAGGAGGAGGCCTTTTGGCTCTTCGAGACTGCTCCACCATTTATCACGATCATGGCTGATCATCCATCTTTGGGTTGTGGGGGCAAACCCACACAACACGGGGAGAATGTGCAAACTCCACACGGACAGTGACCCAGAGCCGGGATCGAACCTGGGACCTTGACGCAGTGATAACCACTGTGCAACCATGCTGCCCCCCCTGCACATTTAGTTAACAGTAATGATGCACAGCGAGATCTTGATTGTTGGAAAACTGACATACCCAGACATAATGTTTAAATTGCTAGTAAATTGCTTTGCACAATGAAGCAAAGCCAAAAACTTTAATCAGGGAACAAAAACAAAAGTCAGATTTAGTACAAGTGGTGCAGCACAGTTGCGCAGTGGTTAGCAGTGCTGCCTCACGGCGCTGAGGTCCCAGGTTCGATCCAGGCTCTGGGTGGAGTTTTCACATTCTTCCTGTGTCTGCGTGGGTTTCACCCCCACAACCCAATGATGTGGCTAGGTGGATTGACCACGCTAAATTGCCCCTTAATTGGAAAAAATTAATTGGGCACTCTAAATTTATTTATTTATTTTTTTTTAAAGAAAAAAATAGATTTAGTACAAGTGATTGGAAGAGACAACAAATGACCAAGTAGATAAACATATACATACCGCGTTCTATTAATCATACTGGTTGGAATGGGTCCAAGTACTCTTTCCATCATAGCAAGATGTTCCCGGCTATCATGTGTCTGAACAAAAAATACGAAAAGTAAGATAGTATCCCATAGTGTTTGAAGTTGTACTTCTTTACACCATTGAGGAACAATGGAATAAATGTGAAGTATTCTTAATCAAGGATAATGTACACAAAGTATAACAGAGGCTCTAGATGTAATTTAGAGACCAACATACTTAAAACAAATACCCAGGATAGTCTCTCTACTGGGCCAGTGATATTCCATCACAACTAGATTGGAGATGGGCCAGAGAAATTGGAGTCTAAATTTAAATGTGCTTCAGATACTGTCCATTAAAACTTATTTTGCCAAATATAGCTCAGATTAAATAAGGCTATTCATTCTTGCAGAGACCGTGAAATGATTTTAAATTTCAGAACATAAAGTGATCACAAGGCAAAACTTTACCTACACAGCAAACCAATTTTAAACAGGTAGATCAAAACACCAGATAACCAAACAACTTATGCTCAACAGCCTGAGAAAGACATATAGAAAAATGTTAGTTCTTACCTGAAAAAGTGTTAGACCAAGGTAATATTCAATTAGTATACATCCTATACTCCATACGTCACATGGATGTGACCATCCCAACTCTGAAAAATTTGAGAGCAATATTACAAGACGGTCATAACATTTAGCGAAAGAAAACCTCCCAAATTCCTCTGTACTCACCTAATATGACTTCAGGAGCCCTGTAATGTCTTGTAGATACTACAGTACTGTGGTGCTCATCATCAAATGTTGCACTGCCAAGATCCACAACTTTGATGTCTGCATTTAACACAGTTCTATCATCGTGTTTCTAGGAAACAGAAATTAATTCTTACAATGACAACAGCTTATTCAGTTGTGAACAGATTTTTTAAAAATAAGTTTGACTAGAGAGGAGCCACCTTACCGTTTTACTGTTATACACTATGCTGAAGTCAGAATTAACAAACAGAATGTTTTCAGGTTTGAGGTCTGTGTGAGTAAGCTTGTTCTGATGCAAAACTAATGAGGAAGAAAATTACAAAATTATTTGAATATGTTTATGAATCACTGTGGTTTAAGTGGAAAATTATAATTTGCACAAAGCAACAGCCTTAAAAGAATGGACTCCAAATGAAACTATAAAAACTATAGAGCTATTGAAACATCATCTTCAATTACTCAGAAATCAGGTTAATAATAACCTTTGTTAGTGTCACCTGTAGGCTTACATTAACACTGCAATTAAGTTACTGACATAGAAAAAAGGATTGGCGGAATTGCTTTTGCAGAGAGCGGAAACGGACACAAAGGGCTGAATGGCCTCCTGTGTTGTAACCAATGATGATAGACGGTGCAGATTATTAAAAATGTACATTTGTGATCCAGCTATTTTTAAATATATTAATTAAATTACACCAGATTAGCACTCCACAATTTGTACCTCAAAAGAAAAATTAAGTGATGCTCAATTGTGTTGCTGCATAGGTTTTAGTCCTGAATTTCCAGAGTGGCAATTGGAGTTGGATTACCAATCTGTCCTACTCTCTTACTCAAATTCGTTTTTTGATTCTATCTTGCCTGACCTTGTCGAGACTGGCGCAGTGGCCTTCAGTCAAGCCTGCAGAGTCAGATGTAAGGAGACCATGCCTCACTTTTGCAGCACTAGTTGCTGCAAACCAACTAAATTAAAGGTCTAGCCATTTTAACAGACCAGAGAGGCAGTTAAATGTCAACAGAGAGAGAGTAGAATTTGGGGAGGGTGAGGGAAGGGGTCTCTGCAATAGTCATCCAGAAGCTAGAACAGGTTTTAATAACTATTGATTTAACAGTCAGAACCTATTTCAGAATGGAATTTAAATTGTGTTAGTGGATGTTTCCCAATACATGGCAATTGCTCACCGGAAGTCTGCAGTTCCAAGGTAATTGCCATGCAATCTTTATCTGGGAACTTCTGCGAGGGTTGGGTTCTCCAGTGCATCATTGAGGTAGCCCCTGGTTACACTCTCCTGGAGCTTGGAAGTTTCAGCCCCATAGGTTTGTGAGTATGCAAATAAGGGAAACTTGAACCATTACTTCACTTCACAAATCTGATGCAATTTGTGCCCTGAGTCACAGAATTGTTAAAAGTGCAGGAGACCATTCAGTCAACCCCTGCACTGGCTATCTAAATGAGCAATTTCCTTAGGCACCACATTAATTCGGAGCATAAATTGTCCACTTGTTTCAACTAATCTGATTAAATAAGCAATACAATACCATGCCCCATTTTAATTACTAATCGAGAGTTCAAAACTTTCCTTGCCGATTTGCGAATTTGGCCTTCCTAATTATACTTGGTACCTACATACATCAATTAGGTGTTAACATTTGGCAACAAAAAAAATTATCATACTGTTCAAAACATTCTTAATTGCATCACAAAAATTGGCATGTGCACACCATCATTCAGTGAAAAGTTGATCGACGCATGGGACAGAAATAAATACATGCACTAATTCAAATCTTCAAACCAAATATTTCACATGAAGAGCAACACAAATTATGTACTTTAAAGTTAATTATTTTTAACATTTTGTATATATTTTACTCACAGTGCAGGGCATGACAAATCTGATATGCCATGTGTCTGATATGGTGCATTGGAAATGGCATGAAATTATTTTCCTTTAAGAAATCATAGGTACTGAGCCCAAGGAGTTCAAACCCAATACAAATATGTCCATGATGATCAAACCAATCCAGTATTTGTACACATCCACTGCAAAATAGAATAAGTGAAATTACTGGAAATTTAATAAATCAGACAGTTATGCAATAGCAATTTGGGATAGGATTCACAAAATAATGCTCTAACAAAAAGTAGAACAAAGTTACTTCAATTTCAAGTGGCACTCTCTAGAATTACCATCCTACAAACTGGATTTGGCATGAATTACAGAGAAGATTAAAAACACAATGACCAGGCACCAATAGAGCAGTACAAGAAAATCAAATTACATTTTTACAAGTAAAATGCATGGAAATAA
Source organism: Scyliorhinus torazame (assembly GCF_047496885.1). Taxonomy (NCBI): domain Eukaryota; kingdom Metazoa; phylum Chordata; class Chondrichthyes; order Carcharhiniformes; family Scyliorhinidae; genus Scyliorhinus; species Scyliorhinus torazame. The sequence goes on along the minus strand of NC_092713.1, from coordinate 254,584,854 downwards.
CAAAATATCCTTCCTTCCCTCGAAATGCAGAACGGCAAACAAAATAGAGAAAATAGCAGGGACATCTAAATCTCTAATATTTAGGTGTGTTGCTTAACCATGAAGACGAGGAAGATTGGATGCTAGATTCTGATCTATAGAGAAAGTCAATCTTAGCTAGAGGAATGCAGGTGTATCACAGCTTGGTTTGATGAATGCGTTGACTGGTGCTCCCAATCACTTTCCAATGTGCAAATGATCACAGGCAGAATCGGGTTTGCATTCCAGCATTTGGGGCAGCACGGTAGCATGGTGGTTAGCACAATTGCTTCACAGCTCCAGGGTCCCAGGTTCGATTCCGGCTTGGGTCACTGTCTGTGCGGAGTCTGCACTGTTCTCCCCGTGTGTGCGTGGGTTTCCTCCGGGTTCTCCGGTTTCCTCCCACAGTCCAAAGATGTGCGGGTTAGGTGGATTGGCCATGCTAAATTGCCCATAGTGTCCAAAATTGCCCGTAGGGTGGGGTTACTGGGTTATGGGGATTAGGTGGGGTTACTGGGTTATGGGGATAGGGTGGAGGTTTGGACCTTCGGTAGGGTGCTCTTTCCAAGAGCCGGTGCAGACTCGATGGGCCGAATGGCCTCCTTCTGCACTGTAAATTCTATGTCTATGTCTATATCTGCATAATTTCACACCACTCGTTTTTTTAGTTCACATGAAAAATGAATACATAAACAAGGTAAAAAGTCTATTGATTGCAGTCATGGAATGGAACCCTTTTTTGAATCACTAATTAAATCAAAGGAGGGAGAAAACTGGAAGCACTAAAGGCTGCCTCAAAACACGATAGCCAAATCCAAACCATTTTATACTCACCAATGGTGGACAGTTCCACAGAATTTCTAACATAATTCACCAATGTATTAGGACAGCTGAATGCTAGCACTAAATTATGAGGTACAATAGAAAAATAACTAGGACTGCTGAATGCTAGCATTAAGTTATGAGGTACAATAGAAAAGTAACTATTTGATAAACATGTTTAAACCTGTAAGCATCAACCAAAACTGCAGGACACAGCTCAACCACATAAAATGTTACTCTCAAGTTGCAACATTCAGAGAAATGCAGTTATGCACGCTAAACTTTCCTGACACTGGTTAACTTATCAAGGAATGTCAGAAGAGTCAGGATATTATTATAATGCAGTCTACAAGAGCCAACTGGCCACTCCATTCACTACAGCACAATAGCTACTGCACTCGACAGATCCTTTGACAGCACTTTTCAAACCTGCAACCTCTACCACCGAGTAGGGCAAAGGCAGCAGATGCTTGGGAACACCAACACCTCCAGGTGCTTCTCCAAAGCCACACTCTATCCTGACTTGGAACTCTTATCAACATTCTTCCATGGTGATTGGATCAGAACCCTGGGACTCCCTACCCAGCAGCAACGTGAGCATGCAGACACCTGATGGACTGCAGTGGTTCAAGAACATGGTTCACCAACATTGACTTGTGGACAATTAGGGTGTACAAATGCTAGCCTTGGCAGCAATATCCCATGAAAGAACAAAAAGTAGAGAATTTACATGCAGAAACCCAGAGAATAATATTAACCTTAATTTTTTTTTTAAACTTACAATTCATTAGCACCCCTGTTGACCAGTTCTTCAAGTACACGTACTTCTGAGCGAGCTGCTTCACGGTACCGAGCAATATTCTTTATGATCTTCATTGCAATATAGTCACTCCTGAAAAAAGTGTCATGTATCTTAAATGTTAACACGTTCCGAAATATCGCTGTTCAGTTAACAATTCTATTTGACATGTTACAGCTCAGTCTGCTCCCATACATGTCATCAATCAACACCATCACTTGTCTGACCCACGGGATACATATGGTCCCCAAAAAAATCGTCAAATTTTAGGTATAGATTGCTTTCATACATTTCCCAGAATCATATTGCCAACAAATTAGACTATGAACATATCTCTGAATTTTTTTTCAATCCAAACAGATCCCATGTCTCAATCTTTTGAAGCTACATTTTTGAAAACAGCTTGCCAACAATCCCCCTGCTTTTCAGAGGCCCTTTCCATGATAACAGTACTGCACACGATAGGCTGGACACAATATTAAATTGGCGGGGTGGTGAGGGGGGGGCACAGTAGGAGAAATTGTTTGTTGCTGTGATCATTTGAAATAACCGTATAGTGATAAAAAGTTTAAAACAAAATGTTTATCTTTAGAAGACAAGAGGGAGAAGATGAGAATTAGATCAAGAAAAAAATACTTGTACTCATGCAGCTCCTCTTCATGACCCCATTATCATTCCATGGCCCTCACACAAAATAAAATTTTAAATGGCAGTGTTATAATATAGGCAAAATAGTTGCCAATTTGCACACAGCAATGCCCCACAAACAGCAATGATCAAAATATATTTTTAAAATATAAATTTAGAGTATCCAGTTCTTTCCCCCCCCCAATTAATAGGCAATTTAGCATGGTTAATCCACCTACCCTGCACATCTTTTTGAGTGTGGGGCCGAGACCTACGCAGACACGGGGAGAACATGCAAACTCCACAAAGGCAGTGACTCGGGGCTGGGATCGAACCCAGGTCCTCAGCGCTGTGGGGCAGCAGTGCTAATCACTGTGTCACCCTCAAAATATTTTTTAACATGTTAGCCAAAACATAAGGGCAAACCAAACTGCTCTTTGAATATTGCCATGGGATCTTATGTCACTTGAGATACTGGACAGAGCCTCAATTTAACTTCTCACAACCTGGTCACACCCCCATATTTAATTAATCACCATGGTGAGTTTGCATTTAATGCACCTGCCTGCAAGTCTTTGAGGGGAGCTTTTAAAAATGAAGTATTTTTTGGCAAGGGCACTAATATGCATATTTTAAATTTTTTTAATTGCTGAAGCTGACTGTGCACCAATGAAACTAGTAAATGGCTCTGCGTAGCTTTTTAAAGTAATTTTCAGTTAATTAAAACCTGGTTACTCAATTGGTGGACTAGATATTTACTCAAGAAAATATACCCATGTTTTGCTGTACACCATTTTACCACTCCTAAATATATCAAGGAATGCCTGTTTAATGTTAGAGCTCTAAAATTCTGCCTAATTGTCAGTTTATTAAGTAGGTCATAGTACAGGTGGTGCGTGTGTTTGGTTTCTTATTGTATGTGGTCAAAAAAAGGCTCCTTTTGTTCGACTATAAATTCTCCAGCTTATGTTGATACTCTTCATCTTTTATTTCAATAGTGGTTTCTGTTGTCCATTGCTAAAGCAATGTAGAATCTTAACTTCCCATATGGGCGATCAACCTGTATTTAATAGATAGCAACAAACCAAAGCACTGGTAAAAGTACTTACTTTTTTAGATCGAAGCATTCTACAACCTTTCCAAAAGCTCCTTCTCCTAGGCTACAAATTATTTCATCTGAATGGAAAGAAAAGCTTTTTAAGAATTTGCAGACAATGACTTATTTCCGTAAAAATATACAAGTCTCAGCAAAAGATTAGAAAATCCTAAATGATTAACACTTTAAAATTAAGCAGTTTTATACTAAAATGTAGTCCAAGTTTAAATATTTTACTTTGATAAAGGGCATTCCTAATACTAAGATCCTACACAATAAGCTTTCAAAATAAGTAACCCATGATTCAATTAAGTGGAAAACATCACCACCCCACCATTCTCCAAAAGCTAGAGGAACCTTATTTTGAAAGTTTCCTGAACTATTCATTTTCTGCATAAGATTAATAGACTAACTTCAGAGTATTGCAAAGAATGTCATACTTTCTAAAATTACACATTTGGCTTCAAATATGAAAAACAGATTTTAGAATATTCAGGAGATACCCCTCATCCCTCTCTTCTCCTCCCCCCCCCCCCATCTACATTATGTCCTCCTCCCTCCCCTACATTCCCAAACTATGCCTTTAAAGTGTTCTGTAATAAGTTGTTACAAAAATATTCTATACATCTTGCTTTCAGTTTGTCTCCAGTGTGATATACCAGGTGACCCTCCTCATCATCCTCAACATTCTTGGTTCTCCTCTGGCGGTGACTCTTCTGTATACGATAAGCAGTCAGCAACATCATCCAGCCATTGAAAAAGGATAGTATTTCGGAACAGAACACACCATTCCCCAGCAGAGGATTCAGGTATTCATATACACGCCAATCCACGAAATGCCACGGTAGGTTGACGGGTGCAAATTCAAATTCAATCCCCAGAAATTCACATGGCACACAGTGTATGTTACAGAAGAAAAACATGGCAAGGAACAGATTTTAAGATAAGATGCTTCTTTAAAATTTCAAAGCAACAAATGCATCAATACAAAATTCACCAAATCAAATTTAATAAGACATCAAGATTCAAAGCATGTTAGGAATTACAAATAAAATATGGGGAAAAGCACATTCTGAGGGGCCAAAGGAAATGCATATCTTACAATGCAATATATGGTTCCAACTAGGGCATTTATGATGGGAATAGGAAATGAAAAAAAAACTTTGAATTGCAGGGCAAATTATGTCCTCTCTAAAATGGTCTAAAAAGCTAGGAAATTAATATATGGTTAAGATGAATATTTAGATTTTCAAAAATAAGGAGTCAAAGGCCACTAAGTTTCAACAGTCTGGAAGGGCTAGCAAGAGGAACTGTAACTAAATTATGTGGAAATAACATTGTTTTTAGTAATACATTGGCAGAATAGGCTTGATTCTTAATCATGAATGATTGCATTCAACATCAGACTGCCAGATCATATCAACACAGCAGTTATGATGCATGGATCATCAACAATGGTTGAACTGCCAGTGATTAGACAAACCCTTCTCAGAATGATTGGCACGACAGGTAAACTTTAAGATAAAATTTGCTATTTTAACTGTCCAAGCACACTTTGTAATTTTATTCCAAGGGACTCCTATTAGCAAAACTATTGACAATTCATCACATAACTGGTAAGTCTTCAAAACTGCATTTTTCTAACATTAAACAATCTTATCACGGCCATTGATAATAATGCACAAATCTATACATTATAACTGACACTGCTTCCAAAATTTAATTAAAAATTATTCCTCAATTATCTTTCTAAAGTTTGACTATCCAGGTTAACGCGTTTGAGATGCCTGCCCTACCCCCAAAATGATGCCTAACTTTAAAAAACATAAGTATTCAAATACCCCAAATCTGTCAATTACAAATAAATTTGTTCTTACCGAGTGCGAATGATTACTTGAACCAGTGTGATGTTTTTTAGGCCTATGCCTTTCCCGGCTACTTTTTTGACTCCTTCCACTATCAGGTTTGCCTGACTTGCTGTAATTTTGATGACTAAAGTAGTAGCGCTGGTGTCGACATTCTCTGTTATGACAGCCATTCCTATATTCCATTTTGTACCCATCTCTGTATTCATGCTTTCCGTCATGGCAATCCATGTGCTCATTAACAGATTTTGTTTCCAAGTAATGGCTATAAAAAAAACTTACTAAATTACCAATCTTAACTATTGTTGTATAGGCTTCACAGGTTATAAGTTTGCTTTACTCACCTATCTGAATGCTTCGAGTGATGGTGGCGCCTACGCCGTTTGTTTTCTCTTTCACTGCTATGGGATCGTTTTTTGCGTTTGTGACCGCTGTAGTAGTCACGGTGGTCCCAACTGTCTCCACTGTTCCAATCACAGCTTTGCGTACACTTCAAATGAGGCATCTATCAAATATATACTGCTAGCGTCAATTTGTCTCTTCAATCTTGACAAAGTTTTAAATGTAGCATTTAAGCTTTACAGTAATTATAAACAAATAATGTGAAAATAATTACATCAATAATCTAATAGCGGAGTCACATTTTAGAATTTAAGGCTATTAAAAATTCAGGCTGTAAAATTATAGTTATTGTGGTCAGTTTATGCTGGCCATTTGCACTTTCCATTGATGGCCTTTTGACATCCAATCTTCAGGAAGCAAAGTACTATACACACCCCTGTCAGCATCAACGGGGCTGAGGTGGAGATGGTTAGCAGTTTCAAATTCATTGGGGTGCACATCTCCAAAAATCTGTCCTGGTCCACCCACGTCTACGCTACCACCAAGAAAGCACAATAGCGCCTATACTTCCTCAGGAAACTAAGGAAATTCAGCATGTCCACATTAACCCTAACCAACTTTTACAGATGCATCATAGAAAGCATCCTATCTGGCTGCATCACAGCCTGGTATGGCAACTGCTCGGCCCAGGACCACAAGAAACTTCAGAGAGTCATGAATACTGCCCAGTCCATCACACGAACCTGCCTCCCATTGACTCCATCTACACCTCCCGCTGCCTGGGGAAAGCGGGCAGCATAATCAAAGACCCCTCCCACCCGGCTTACTCACTCTTCCAACTTCTTCCATCGGGCAGGAGATACAAAAGTCTGAGAACATGCACGAACAGACTCAAAAACAGCTTCTTCCCCGCTGTTACCAGACTCCTAAATGACCCTCTTATGGACTGACCTCATTAACACGACACCCTGTATGCTTCATCCGATGCCGGTGCTTATGTAGTTACATTTTATACCTTGTGTTGCCCTATTATGTATTTTCTTTTATTCCCTTTTCTCCCCATGTACTTAATGATCTGTTGAGCTGCTCGCAGAAAAATACTTTTCACTGTACCTCGGTACACGTGACAATAAGCAAATCCAGGATGAGCCACATCTTCCTCTATTTAAATCCCCCACTGAAGCTCCTCATGCATGCTACTTATTTCATATGCTTCCCTCACTCTTAAGTTGAAACAAGACCATTCATATCCCTGTTGAGTTTCTGACCACACCATCTCTACTTCCATACCTATTCATCCTCAGTCCAGCTGAAAACCTTATCCAGGCATCGTCACTTTCAGGTCAGACTATTGAAATGGTTAGCCTCCCACCCTCCATGAACATCAGCTCATCTAAAACTCTATTGCCCATATACTATTGCGCATAATCCATCACACCTCTATGATATACTCAGGTTCCTACTCCACAACACTTCCAATTTAAAATTATCAATTTTTCAAATCCCTACAACCACACCTCTTATATTTCTCCAGTCCTATGCTCTGAAGTGCCTTCTTCTTTTCTGTCAACAGCCAACAATAAACAAATCCAATCATTAAACCGTTGATAATGTTTTTGATTACTGCTGACAATTGGCAAGGGACACCCCATCACCCTTAAACGGTTTTCCTCCTCTCATCTTGATCATCCCTTTTTCTTGTTTTTCCTCACAGCTTGCTTTTAAATTTATTTTTTGAAAGATTTGCATTTACAAAGTGACTTCAATGAATTGAAGTACTTTCTGAAGTGCAGTCACCATTGTAGCAGCCAATTTGTGCACAGCAAATTCCCACAAACAGAAATGCAATAATAAAAAAAGATAATCCGTTTTAGTGAAGGTGACGGGGAATACATTTTGGTCAGTACATCAGGGATAACTGCCAAGGGATCCTTTATAGTCATGATAGCAGGCAGGTTGTGGCTGAGCTTCAGTTTAAAGTCCCATCTAAAAGATGAAATAGCCAACATTGCAGTGGACCCCTCAGTAATACACTGCCATCTTTGAAGTTGGTCTTGAACCCACAACCATCTGACTCAGGAAGTATGCTGCAGGTATAGTATCTGAAAACGGGCAGCCTTGGGATCGAGGCCATGCCAGATTTAGAGTTGGCTGATTCAAGTCAAACTAGGTCACATAAGAGTCAATGGTCCTTTGGAGCAAGGAACACTTTTGCAGCCGTCTCCATTCCTTAGTGGCCAAATTTGTACATGGCTTATAACATGAGAACACTAATAAAATTTAAAACTAAAAACCATTCCAGTTAGCAGCTGAGGGGATGCAAAGCAGAATTTGTATTTTCAGATTTTTGAAACTGTGTCCACATGGGGAGAGAGTGGTGCAGTGGTATTGCCACTGAGCTAGTGATCCAAAGACCCAGGATAATGCTCTGTGGATCTGGGGTTGAATCCCACAACAGCAAGATGATATCCGATTTCAATGAAAATCTGGAATTAAAGTCTAATGATGATCATCGCACCATTGTAGATTGTGTAAAAACCTGGTTCACTAGTATCGTTTGGGGAAGGACAACTACCATTCTTACCTGGTCTGGCCTGTGTGACTCCAGACACACAGCAATGTGGTTGAAATGTCCCAGCAAGCCACTCAGTCTAAGAGCAATTAGGGATATGGAATAAACGTGTGCCCACCATGAACGAATAATTAAATTTCAAACCACAATCAAGCATTTCAATGGGAAGTGAATTTTTTTTTTTTAATTAAAGATTGCCAAAAACAAGTTAAAATATCAACACTATACGTCAGCTTTCTTGATGTTAATAGAACATAGAAAAATCTGGAAGCAGTACTGGAGATGCATTTAAATTAGAGAAGAAATTAAAGACAAGTCTGTGAACTGAGTGCACACAGTCAGGGAGCATTTATAACACTTACCAATTGACACCAAATAAAATCAGAGTATTGTTCCCAGTGTTCTGGCATTTCACATTTATGCCACAACTCAACAAAAATCTTATGGCTGTTTGTCGGATATTGATTTATGGAAGTGGTTGTAGGGTATGCATATGTAAAATACTTCACTGGCTAAGATGCACTTTTGTAAAGCATGATATAATAGAAGTAACTATTTCCAAAAAAAAAATTTTGCTAAATGTTTAAATTATCGGAATGAAGTGTTTGAAGCTGAACTTGTCAGTACAGTTTACTGAACGGTACTAATGCTTCCTAGAAAATCAGATGATGTACAAATTCAGACTGCATAATCCAAATTCAACTCAAAACATCAGTCCTGCGCAAAGATTCACGTCTGAACCCAGATTTTTGGCAGAGGTTGAAGCTTCAAGTAAAATTTAAATTACATTTGAAGATACAAATTCAGGTCAGTGGATAAATTTAATCATGTTATTGTGAAAGATGCTATTGTTTTGTTCCAGAAAACACATTGAGCAACATATGTTTGCAATCAGGTGCCAGCTGTGGCTTACTGGCTCTTCGTTCATAAGATTGTGAATTCAATTTCAGAGGCCATAATCTTGATTAGCACATTAGTGCAGTACGGAGGGAGTGCTGAACTAGCACTGTTGTCTTACACATGGGACCCTTGCCCTCTCAGGTGAACATGACAAAGTACCATGATCTCTTAAGAAATGTAGAGCTCTCCCAGGCTCCTGGCCAACATTTATCTCTCAACTGGCATCAATGAAATACATTATCTGGTCACATATCTCACCGCGATGCACAAATTAATTTCCCCTCCCACAGTAGAGTGATTAGATTTTTTAAAATATTGAATTGGCTGTGAAGCACTTTAGAATGTCCTGTCAGTAAAAGGCACAAATATATATATATATTTTAATTAACCTGGTTCCATACCACTGTTGTTAGGTAATGAAACTACAAAAATGCAGCTATTGCACATCACACAGGCTGCTACAGCAAAGTGTGAGACGGTTAACAATGGGGGTGGAAACACCACCTATAGGTGAAAACATTTCCCCCACTGACAGAGTTGAATATCTAAGAGTTTTGCAATGTATGTGATGGATTTATTCGGAGACCATCATTTTGAAACACAGGGTCAAGCTGCATAATTCTAACAGGAACTCGAATTTCATAAACTCTGGATCACCAGCATCATTAATTAACGCCCGAATGGGAAATTCAATGATGCTGGATTTCCGTGGACAAAACCATAACGAATAGAAAAAATAAAGAACACACGACTTCTGTACCGGTCTGCAGATGGTGTTCTCAACAAAATAGTGACGATACCTATCAGAATATATTTTTTAGAAGTAGTGCAAATAATCAAGGCCGTCCAAGCAGGCAGTTCGGTGCACAATCTGAAAGGGCTCAAAAACAAAACCATTTGATTGTTCTTGATATTACTGTAGTTCGGACCCTTCCTTAATCTCCACGGGGAGTGAAATCGTACCTACTCTCCGTCCTCACCTCCCAATAATTGTTGCCCTGTCCAGCAGGATCTTCAGTTTAATTTGGCTTTCAGTCCCTCTGGTAGCCTGGACGGTGAAGCCACTCAATAAATAATATTTTTTTTTAAAAGACTCGCCCAAATCAAGATAGAAACGGACTTTTTACAAGCGTGGAACAAACGTTCGAGGGAAATGGACATTTTCAAACACAAAATATTATCCGGGTAGATTAATCAAAGAAAACCAACCCATTGAGGCGGAAAATACTTTCTGGCTCGATCCCTGACAGGGCGAGCACCGGTCGCCATTTTGTTGGAGGGTTTTGTCTAAAAAGACGTCTGACGGGTTATTTATTTTTCAGCAATAAAACGGAATCGGTGGTGAGTCAAGGGGAGATAGATATTGACGTCCACCTCCCTCTTGATACCGAGCCTTCTCCGCGATGCCAACAACCCGCCGGGTTGTTCAGATGACACGGCCCAGAAATGGCATCGAATGAACGCTGCGAAGGAAAGGCAGCCACCCCCCCTCATCTTCTTTAAAAATGTCTCCGTACTTTACATACAACGCATTCTGCCAAAATTGGAACACACTGGCTCCCTGCACCTTCAAAGCCACTTGTACCCCAAACAAAGCTGTTTCCAGCCTTCTTACCTCAACGCGGCTTCAAATCGCATAAAGACACAAAATGAAAACTGTTCTCCGCACAAAATGGCGGACAAGGCTTCAACAACAATGAGCGCTGACGTCAGCCTTGGCGCATTTCCGGTCACGGGTTGGGGAGGGAGGGGGCGGGGCTCAGGTCTGAGCAGCTCTGTTGACAGAGGCAGAGCAACAACGTAACAACCCTTATCCACCCTGAACAACCCCCACCTCACCACTTCTATCTGGTCTTCTTAAATTATGATAAGTTTGTTTGGTCTCCATTCCGAGTGAACGAAAAGTTCCCGATTTCAAGCCCTGATGTTGCCTTTTACCAATTTGAAACTGTGATCCTGACGTCCTGTTCTTACTGTTACCAAGAAGTAAATTCCAGGAATTTATGAGCCATACCACTTGCCATCATATACCTATAAGGGGCAGTACGGTGGTGCAGTTTAGCACAGGGCTAAATCGCTGGCTTTGAAAGCAGACCAAGGCAGGCCAGCAGCACGGTTCAATTCCCGTAACAGCCTCCCCGAACAGGCGCTGGAATGTGGCGACTAGGGGCTTTTCACAGTAACTTCATTGAAGCCTACTTGTGACAATAAGCGATTTCATTTCAGTGGTTAGCACTGCTGCCTCACGGCGCCGAGGTCCCAGCTTCAATCCTGTCTCTGGGTCACTGTCCGTGTGGAGTTTGCACATTCTCCCCATGTTTGCGGGGGTTTCGCCCCCACAACCCAAAGATGTGCAGGGTAGGTGGATTGAACACGCTAAATTGCCCCTTGGAAAAAATGAATTGGGTACTCTAAATTTATTTTTTAAAATATCGATAAGGTATTGCCTCTCAATGCCCTCCCATCCTCCCTTAATCTCTTACTCCATGTAAACCAACCCATGTGCACTTTGTGTCTCCCCTTGACATTGCCCTCTCCAGCTGGTTTCACCAGTTATGTCAATCACTTTCTACGCCCGTGAATTGCTTTCCCTACGCCCCTCCCAACTCTACTACCTTCTATGGCCTCCAGTGGGAAATAATCTCTCCTAATTGACTTACAACTGCACTTACAAATTCCCAACTGTCTAATTTTCATCACCGTTTCTGTAGCGACGCGTTTTCTCAACCACTTCTGGGGCTGGTTTCGCACACTGGGTTAAATCGCTGGCTTTTAAAGCAGACCAAGGCAGATATCACAATTTAAAAAAAAAACATTTTTATTCTCCTCCTTTTTCACATTTGCTCCCAAAATTACACCCAACAATAATCAGTAACGAATATCAATGTCAATATCAATAACAACAATCTCATCCTCCCACCAAACCCCCAAACATTAGCCCGCATGTTAACATAAACAAACAACAAAAAGGAATCAGGAATCACCCATAGTCACCATTAACTCATGCAGTCCCTCTCCCCCAACTCTCCCAACCCCCCCCCCCCCCCCCCCCCGCCTAATTCTCAAAAGTGCATAATGAATAATGCCCATGAATTATAGAACCCCTCCATCCTTCCCCTCAGTTCAAATTTGACCTTCTCAAGACTCAAGAATACCAGCAGGTCCCCCCGCCACACCAGGGCACAGGGTAGAGAGGTTGATCTCCATCCCAAAAGGATCCGCCTTCGGGCGATCAATAAGGCGAAGGCTACAACATCTGCCTCCACACTCGTTTCCAACCCCAGCTGGTCCGACACCCCAAATATGGCCTCCCGAGGGCACGGGTCCAGTTTCACGTGCACCACTTTAAAGATGACCCTAAAAACCTCCTTCCAGTAATCCTCCAGTTTTGAACCGGCTCATCCTCGCCCTTGTGAGGTGTGCTCTACATACCACCTTCAGCTGTATCAGCCCGAACCTCGCGTACGAGGTGGAGGCGTTCATCCTCCGGAGCACCTCACATCAGAACCCCTCCTCCATACCCTCTCCCCACTCTTCCTCCCACTTTGCCTTGATCCCTATCTGGCTGCATCACAGCCTGGTATGGCAACTGCTCGGCCCAGGAACACAAGAAACTTCAGAGAGTCGTGAACACCACCCAATCCATCACATAAACCTGCCTCCCATCCATTGACTCCATCTACACCTCTCGCTGCCTGGAGAAAGCGGGCAGCATAATCAAAGACCCCTCCCACCCGGCTTACTCACTCTTCCAACTTCTTCCATCGGGCAGGAGATACAGAAGTCTGAGAACACGCACGATCAGACTCAAAAACAGCTTCTTCCCCGCTGTTACCAGACTCCCAAATGACTCTCTTATGGACTGACCTCATTAACACTACACCCTGTATGCTTCATCCGATGTCAGTGCTTATGTAGTTACATTTTATACCTTGTGTTGCCCTATTATGTATTTTCTTTTATTCCCTTTTCTTCCCATGTACTTAATGATCTGTTGAGCTGCTCGCAGAAAAATACTTTTCACTGTACCTCGGTACACGTGACAATAAACAAATCCATCCATCCATCCCTTCCAGCAGTGCTGTCTCCACTTCCAAAATAGCCCTATAAATCGCCGACACTACCAGTCCCCCTGTCGTCAGCACCTCCTCCAGCAATGTGAAAGCCGGCTCTACGGGGTAGCTCTGTATCTCCTTTCTGGCAAAGTCTCAAACCTGCATGTATCTAAATATTTACCCGTGTTCCAGGCCATACTTCGCTCCCAGCTCCTTCAATCTTGCAAACCGACCCCCAAGAAATAAATCTTTTAGTGTCCTAATTCCTTTTTGGAGTGGCTTGGTGTATGGGCAGAAACATAGACCTTAAAGAAAAGTTGACATCAAAAGACTAGAGAGATGTGAAATGTGGTTCTGGAGAAGGATGGAGTGGATCAGCTGGAGAATGAAGACATTTTCAACATGGTGGAGGAGGACAGATCGTTATTGAATATCATCAAGAAAAGACAACAAGATTGGATTGGCTAAAAGCAAATTACTGCGGATGCTGGAATCTGAAACCAAAGAGAAAATGCTGGAAAATCTCAGCAGGTCTGGCAGCATCGTAGGGAGAGAAAAGAACTAACGTTTCGAGCCCAGATGACCCTTTGTCAAAGCTAAAAGACAGAGAAAGTGGGAAATATTTATACTGTGGGGTGAGAGAATGAAAGGTGAGTCAAGACCAAGGCAGGCCAGCAGCACGGTTCAATTCCCGTACCAGCCTCCCCGAACAGGCACCGGAATGTGGTGACTAGGGGCTTTTCACAGTAACTTCATTTGAAGCCTACTTGTGACAATAAGCGATTTTCATAGCCACAGAATCCAAGGGAACAGGGTGCTAATACCCACAGAAACCAAGGGAAAGAGTGCTAATGGCAGTCCCCAGAGAGAGCAAAAGGTGTGCAAGGCCAAACAGCAGAGAAACTAATATCAGAGGGTAAACTGTGACAGATGTAGATGTGGCGGGAGGGAAAGGGGGAAGCAAAGGGGATAAAAGTTAAGGAAAGGGGGATAAGATGGGGGGGGGGGGGTTAAATATATATGAAGAAAGACAAGAAAGAAAGAAATGGTAAAAAACAGTTAAAATGAAATGGGATGAAAACAAATGGGTCGAGGGTGGGTAGAGCTAATCATCTGAAGTTGTTGAATTCGACATTGAGACCGGAAGGCTGTAGCGTGCCTAACTGAAAGATGAGATGTTATTCCTCCAGTTTGCAGCATTGCAGCAGACCAAGGACAGACATGTGGGCATGGGAGCAGGGTCTTTTGTTGAAATGGCAAGCAACAGGAAGGTCAGGGTTCTGAATGCACACAGACCGAAGATGCTCAGCAAAGCGATCACCCAGTCTGCGTTTGGTCTCTCCGATATAGAGGAGACCACAATGGGAGCTGCAAATGCAGTAGACCAAATTGAAAGAGGTGCAAGTGAAACACTGCTTAACCTGGAATGAGTGTTTTGGGCCTGTGATGTTAAACATGGAAGAGGTAAAGGGGCAGGTGTTACACCTTCTGCGATTGCATGGGGAGGGGCCATGGGTGATGGGAGAGATGTTGGGTATGGTGGAGGAGTGGACTAGATTATCTCAGAGGGAACGGTCTCTGCGGAATGCTGACAGAGGGAGTGAAGGGAAGATGTGTTTGGTGGTGGCATCACGCTGGAGTTGGCGAAAATGGCGGAGGATTATGCTTTGCATACGGAGGCTGGTGGGGTGAAATGTGAGAACGAGGGGGATTCTATCCTTGTTCTGGGAGGGAGGGGAAGGGGCGAGGGTAGTGGCACGAGAGATGGACCGCACACCCTTTGCTTCCCCTTCCCCCCACATCTACATCAACAACTGTAGGTGGGAAATCACGTTGAGGAAGAAGGAACACATTTTCGAAGCCCCATTTTGGAACTGGCATCATCAGAACAAATGCGACGGAGGCGGAGGAGTTGAGAGAAAGGGATGGAGTCCTTACAGGGTATAGGGTGCAAAGAGCTGTAGTCCAGATAGCTGTAAGAGTCAGTGGGCTTGTAGTGGATATTAGTAGATAGTCTGTTGCTGGAAATGGAGAGAGAAAGGTCAAGGAAGTGTCTGAGATTGGATTGGCCATATTCTAAGGTATGAGAACTTGTTGAAGGAGGTGATTGAAGGAAGGTTCAAACAAAATAATATTTTGTTTGAAACAGCCAGGTGATTTTTGTTTGAGGGCACTTTCTGAGATTTTCTCAAGGTCTACCTTTTGATTTTCAGGGGCTCATTAACTCCATTATTAGGTGATGCAGTCACATAGTAAATTTACCTTTTGTATTTGAGTTGAATTTTTTTCAGGGTTTCCTTCATCAGGTAAAATAAATACCAAATAGAAAGACTCCATAGTATACAGCACCTGATCCAATCTCAAGCCAGGGTTCAATCAGATCAAACTGCCGTGCTAAGCATGTCGCAATGCTATAGAGTCATGTCCCAATGCTTATCTTGAATTGCCCTTGAGAAGCTGGTGGTGAGCCAACTTTTTGAATATCATTGAGTGGCTTGCTAGGTCATTTCAAGGAGAATTTAAGAGTCAAACACTGGGTGGGATTTTCTGGCTCTTCCCGCCAGCAGGATCTTGAAGTCAACAACCCCCCCCCCCCCCCCCCACACACACACACACACCAGTGGGTTCCCTGGCGGCAGGATGGGGGAGTCATGCAAAACGGCGTGGACATCGGTGGGTCTGCAATATCCCGCCGGAACGAGTGGTGAGCTGCGGGGGGGGGGGGGGGGGGGGGGGGGGGGGGGGTGGAAAATCCCACCTGTTAACTTACCAGGTGAGGATAATTTCTTTCCTTGAAGGACATTGGATCAGATGTTCTTTTTTCTTTACAACAGTCCAGTTTATTTAATTATCTGAGTTTAAGGTCCCTTGTGGGAAAGGGATGTCTGTTGATCTTATTTCTGGCCATTGGATTACTGGTTGAGTAAAGTGATCACTCTGCAACTCTCCCATCAGCACAAAACTAGTGTCAAACATAAAAGTATATTAATACACTCTTGTCTTCACCGATCCAAGGCATGTGTCCTGATATCCATTTATTTCAATGACGTTATCACATCAGGAGCCAGAAGCCATTTGCTCTTCAGTAACCCCCCCCCCCCAACATAAGCTGCATTCACTCGAGTCAGCATGAGGCAGTTCTGACACCAGTTACAGAGCACAGTACAGCTCGAAGTTGAGCTGACACTTGAGCAAAATGTGGCAAGGCATTTTGCAGGCGTGAGTCTTGCTTCCATTCACATTGGAGGCAAAGTGAACCATATACAGTGAGAAATGATAACTACACTTATAAATGCAAATATACCCTTAACAGCAACATAGCGAAGGCCAATAATAAATTTAGGGGCAAAAACGCTTCAAAAATATAACAGAGATATAATAAAGGACTGTGATGTGGGTAATTTACTCATACCCTCTTAGTCTTCATGGTTCTCCTCCTTCCCATCTGCAGCTCTGGCTTGTGGCAGCTGCCAGTACCGTAATATTGCCTTGTGTACCTGGAACGGGGCCTCGGGTGCCAGGAACTGGGCCTCGTGCGGCAGGAACTGGGCCTTGTGTACCAGGGACGGGGCCTCGTGTCCCAGGAACTAGACCTCGTGCCCCAGGAACGGGGCCTCGTGTACCAGGAACTGGGCCTTGTGCCCCAGGAACGGGGCTTCGTGCGCCAGGAACTGGGCCTCGTGCCCCAGGGACGGGGCCTCATGCACCAGGAACTGCGCCTCGTGCCCCAGGAACGGGGACTCATGCGCCAGGAACTGGGCCTCGTGCACCAGGAACTAGGCCTCGTATACCAGGAACTGGGCATCGTGCGGCAGGAACTGGGCCTCGTGTCCCAGGAACAGGGCCTCATGTGCCAGGAACTGGGCCTCATGCGGCAGGAACTGGGCCTTGTGTACCAGGAACTGGACCTCGTGCACAAGGAACTGGGCCTTGTGTACCAGGAACTGTGCCTCGTGCACACACCATCCTCGTTCTGTCTCTCCTGTATACAGGGGTGACTTTTCTTTCATATGTTGCACTGTCATTGATGTTTCACGGGTTGTTTGGGAGTTTCTGAGGGTGAATTGGCCTGCCGCTCCTGTGTATTCAGAACCCTGGGAGAGGGTGATGTGGACCAAGAGGGTGAAAGAGAATGATGGTGTTCGGCAACTTGAAACTGAAAATGGGAGGATTCAACAAGCGCTGGTGAGGAAAGTGCAAGATCGCAAGGCGAGCAAAATGAGCAGAGGCTTTTCCTATTTCTTTAAATTCCTTGGGCTGAATTCTCCGCTCCCCGACGGCGAAGTCGCATTCGGTGATGGGTGGAGAATCCGATTTGGTGCCGTAACCGGGAACGGCGGCGGTTTTTCAATTCTCCGCCTCCTGAAAATTGGCGTACTCGAGGAGTACGCCGCGCCGAGTATCCACCGCCTCAGGCCATTGCCTGAGGCCCGCCCCGCTATGCTCCGTTGCCGACTGGCTGAATTCCCGACGGTGTGACTTACGTGTGCTCACTCCGTCCGGGATCCTCGTGTGGCAGCTACGGAATCAGTCCGGGGCCGCCACAGTCGGGGGAGGGCCGATCGGCGGGCAGGGAGGGTTTTATTTGGGGCTGGAGGCAATGTGGGCGGGTGGTCCGGGGTGCGCGAGCAGCCGATGTGGAGCACTACTTTGGCGGTCCAGTTCCGCGGGCTGAGTCCGCCATGGAGCACGGCGTGGACGCCGCAGTGTGCGTACGTGGCTTCTGAACCAGAAGTGCTGGGGGCCATATCGGCAGCTTGAGCTGCGAACTCTATGACGGCTCCCTGCTAGCCCCCAGCAAAATGGGGAATCGGTGGCCTTTTGACGCCAGTTTTCCTCTCAAAATCGGAGAATCCAGCCCCTTATTCTTACTAGAATCTTGTTTCCCCTTTAATTCCAGAATGTGACACACATTAATATTAATATTAATAACAAATTTTAATATTTAAATAACCAACCTGCTACTTGCGAGCAAATTGGTCGCCCAACCCCACTCCCCTGCATCCTGTTAAAATCAGACGTGGATGGGTTTGTGGCAGGTTTGGGCTCTAGATTGTTTTGCATTTTAACTTCTGAAATGAGCCCAACTCACCTGTTTTTGGGGAGTTACAATTCAGCCCATTGTAACAATGTAAACTCAACTCCATCAGTTGGGCACATGCCATCTAGTGGGGGCATTATGTAGTGTCAGCCAAACAGAAAACCTCTGTGTTCATTGGCCGCTTTTAATAAAAACATTTATCAGGTTCAATCAAAGAACTTTACATGCATGCTCCTTGTTAATTATTCATCGAGATATCATCCTTTTCTGAGTAATTTCCCAACATTATTCTTTTTTTGAAGATTGGGCATGGGAAAAATTGTCAATATTCGAAATGTGACTTTGGGAAAGAATCAAATAGTTAAAACATTGTGGGCGTGATTGAATGACTGCTACCATTCAGCTCTGGTCTCCACGAACAGGGACCAGATTGAACAGCACTCGTGGGGGTCTCCCAGAGAATCGGAGGTACCCAGGTGCATGCCCTTCGGGCAAGGTAGTACCCTGGCACTGCTGGTGCCACCCAGGAACCCTGGCACTGCCAGCCGCGCACCCTGGCTGTGCCACCTGGGTCCAAGCCTGGCACTGCAAAGATGCCCTGGTGGCACTGCCAGTAGGCAGGGGCATTGCCAGGGTACCAGGTGACATTGCCAAGGTGCCCAGCTGGCATTTTATGTGTGGCGGCGATCGGGACAGGGCTTTCTGATCGAGCGAGCGGAGCTCCTCAATGCAGAAAACGGGGTTATGTGCAGCTTCAGCTGCGCGTTCCCCGTTGAGGCCCCCCATCTAACGTGAGTGGCGTTTGATAGCGTTGTGTTTCTCAGCGCTGGGAGTGCCGGGAAACACACAACTAAATGTACTCGGGACTTTATTCCCATTTAGTTAAATCGTACCCTGGAAAAACAGATTTTCAACTTCTCCAACCTGCTGCAAGATTGTACAAGAGGTTGTACAATCTGCCCTCTCATGGATTCCAACCCACCCCTTCAATCTGGTGAGGGAAACAATCAATGAAACATAGAAAATGAAGTTCTGTAGGATTTCTTCACAATTAAGGCCAATCAAACTAAACACCAAAACATTAATCCAGCCTTACATTCACACATCTTTTGATCCAGAAAATTACAATAAAGAGTAGCTAAGAGTTGTTTGAAAAGTAACTAAAAAGGAAACTAATAAACTGTACCAAAAACAAATTAAAGGAAATTTAACGAATCAAATTAAGGTGTGTTGCTTTTATTAGCCTTAGTTTTATTAGCTCTAATTATGTCACCTTTGCTCACGAGTCGCCAGGTATCTTTCTGATACCGCCACGTGGTTCAAGCTCTAGTTATGATTAATAAGACAGCACACCGCTTAGTAAGATTGAAATCAACGGTCATTTATTACGTACAGCAATAAATACTTGCACAATAATCCATCTTTCTATATCACTACCTACCACTACTGGCCAATACTTAACTTTTGGGAATGGCCCACCAGGTCAGGGAAACGAATGTCTTATCGAATTGGGTCTGGCCCGCTGGATTCAAAAGGCTGATACGAGTCGATGGCTAGGAGTCTCTATCGGGTAGTGATCGCTGGAGTCAAACTTACGGTTGCTGGTCGATGGTTCTTGCGAAGGTTGCGAGCAGGAGAAGAAGGGAGAGAAGGGTCGATCTGAACTTGGCCCCTATCTTTATAGGTCCCGGGGGCCTCCCGCCTCTCGGGGTGGACCTTGACCCTGGTCCCAAGTGATTGGACTTGTTCCCAATCACTGGGTTCGATATGCTCCAATAATGGGGCGATTCCTTGATCGGGGGGTGGTTGTTCACCTTTCTTTGTCTCGGCCATTGCTGGCGGCGAGAGGTCTGGATCGGCATTCAATTGCTAATATGTTGCAATTGTTCCCGGGGATAGCCGATTAAACTGCAGATGTCTGTGTTGATGTGCTGCTAATGGTCGCAGGTATCGATCTGGGCCGACTTCCCCAGAGCCGAATACGCTATTCTGTCTGCAGCTGTCCGTTTGTGCCCTGTTGGCTGCTTTTCCCATCAGCCTTTTCGGTTAGCCATTTTACATCGGGTTTTGGCCAAATTAATCGGGAATCAGCCATTTTAGGTGGCTACAGGTGACATTTCCAGGGTTGATAATGCACTCCAGTCCCCTTTCTGTCCTCTGATGACAGAAGGCTTCAAGTGTCCTGGGCGGCATTACATGTTCCATCTCCAGTGACTCACTGAATATGGGCATAGCCAAGGTAGAGAGGCAGGTAGCTGGGCCAAATGATCTTCTGAACCATCGTTGCCTGACTCTGTTGAGGGCATTCTTATAATACTGACTAATTATATTTTAAAGGGGGTCATTAATTAGATAGAGACTTCTTGTCACCACAGCTAGGGATTTTCTGCTGAGCTTGAACCATCAGGCATCTGTTCGGTCCCGAGGTCAGTGACTTTATTATTAAGAATGTAAGGTGGGCCGCATTACAAAGGATCAAGGCATTAATACAACTTCCTGCATACCAGATCCTGACATGTAGAATCCTCCAATTGTTGTCACACAAATTCTGGATATTGAGAGAATGGAAGTTCTTTCCGTTGATGTTGTTAAGTGGGAATTCTGTTGTTGTCATCAAAATGACATAAGCAATGCTGCACCCTGGATATCAGGAGAGTCAGCTACCTCATACATTGTATGAAATATAAACAGAAAATGCTGAATAAACTCAGCAGGTCTGGCAGCATCTATGGAGAGAGAAACAGAGTTAACGATTCAAGGCCATTTGACCCTTCTGCAAAACATACATTTTATCATAAATTGTATGGTACGTCCCAATGCTGCAATACCAAATATGATGAATTATGCTCTCTCCTGTGAAAGACATCAGTGAATGAGTGCCCACACTGCAGTCACTACTCTTTATCTAAATATCTATTTCCCCCATTGTGTATTCTTAGGCTGGACAATGCTAGTGCTAGGTAGTGGGGAACATAAGGGAGTGGGAGATTATCACTCCCTCTTGGGTTCTGAAGTTCCACTAGTTCATAGTTCATGGGCAGCATGGTAGCACAGTGGTTAGCACTGTTGCTTCACAGCGCCAGGGTCCCAGGTTCGATTACCGCTTGGGTCACTGTCTGTATGGAGCCTGCACGTTCTCCCCGTGTCTGTGTGGGTGTCCTCCGGGTGCTCCGGTTTCCTCCCACAGTCCAAAGTTGTGCAGGTCATGCTAAAATGTGCCTTAGTGTCTGTGGTATTATAGGTATTACGGTACCTGATAGGCTGGAGCACCATTGGTGGAAACTGTATGCTTTCTATTGGTTAGAATGTATGATAGCTCCGCCCTGCTAGGCGGGGTATAAGAGCCCGTGCCGCCCCAGCAGCCTTCATTCTGTACCTGAGCTACTGGGGGAAACATCTAGCTTATTAAAGCCTTCAGTTGGACTACAACGTTGCTTTAGTGGTCATTGATCGTGCATCAATTTAATAAACTAGTTTTTAAGAAGAAAGGATGGAGATCCGAATCAAGCCGGAGTGTCTCCAACTCAGCCCCCATGCGGCGAACTCAGCGGCAATCTTCAAGCACAGGCTCGAGTGCTCTAAAGGGTATCTCGGGATGGCCGAAAACACACCCACGGGAGAGCAGAAACTGCAAGTCCTGCACTCAAGGGTGAGCCTGGAGATTTACACCCTCATCGAGGAAGCTGAAGACTTTGATGCAGCAATAGAGCTGCTAAAAGGACACTATATTCGCCCGGTAAACCAGGTCTACGCCCGGACCTGCTTGCAACAAGGCGACAAACCCCTGGGGAAATCGCTGGAAGAATTGAACCGTGCACTCCTGGTGTTGGGGAGAAACTACAGCTGCCCGCAGGTTTTGGCGAGCGAACACACTGAACTCATAGTCCGGGACGCTTTCGTGGCAGGTATGCTATCCTCACAAATGCACCAGCGACTGTTAGAAAAAGACACTCTGGGTCTCAGGGAGGCACGGGCCCTTGCAGGCTCCCTAGACGTGGCCTCCAGGAACGCCTGCGCTTACCTTCCCGACCGTGCGGCTGCCCCCTGGGCAGGGTGGAACCCCTCCGCGGCCGAGCCCGAGACATCCCCCATCCCCCAACAGGCCTGCGCTGCAAGGTGGCCTGGCAACCCTGGGGGGCCCCGCTGCTACTTTTGCGGGCAGGCCAAACATCCCCGCCAGCGCTGCCCGGCCCGCGCATCCACCTGCAAGGGATGTGGCAAAAAGGGCATATCGTGGTATATCAGGCCCGTGCAGTTGCTGTGGTCTCCGGTGGGGAGTGCGGACCTCAAGCACAAACTTCTCCACGGTCCCGTGGGGCAGTGGTCGCTGCCATCTTCCTATTCCAGGGCCACGTGCGGACCCTGGGCGCCACCATCTTGTTCCGCAGACGCCACGTTGGAGGGATGGGCATTTTGTGCACCCCCAGTCATGTGCGACCAATGGGAGCCGCCATCTTGGATGAACCCCCAGGACCCCAGCTCGGCTGACCATGCACTGCCCGAGGAGAACTCTCAACTGCTGCGATTAGCCTCGGTGACCCTGGATCAGCCTCGAACACTCTCTTTTTAAAAAAATATGTTTTTATTAAGAATTTGTCAATCACAATATTTTCCACCTTACAAACAACAACCCCCCCCCCTCCCCACCCCCGTAACAAAGAAAAGAAAAAGAACTTGCGTGGCAAGACATGAACATGGCAAGTCAATAAGATACAAAATTTTGTACATTGGATTCTTCCCGTACATGTCAGTTTCCGGGTCATTCATGTGTTTTCTTGCTCAAATGTCCCCCAGAGAAACCCCCCTTCCCCCCCTCTCTCCCCCCCTCCCCCCCTGGGTTGCTGCTGCTGCTGTCCGACCTTCAACTAACGCTCCGCGAGATGGTCTAGGAACGGTTGCCACCGCCTGTAGAACCCCTGCGCAGACCCTCTCAAGGCAAACTTTATCCTTTCCAACTTGATAAACCCTGCCATATCATTTATCCAGGCTCCACGCTGGGGGGCTTTGCCTCCTTCCACATTAGCAAGATCCTTCGGTGGGCTACGAGGGACGCAAAGGCCAGAATGCCGGCCTGTTTCGCCTCCTGCACTCGCGGCTCGTCCATTACTCCAAATAGTGCTAGCCCCCAGCTTGGCTTGACCTGGACTTTCACCACCTTAGATACTGTTCCCGCCACTCCCCTCCAAAACACCTCCAGTGCCGGGCATGACCAAAACATATGGACATGGTTCGCCGGGCTCCCTGAGCACCCCCCACATCTGTGCTCCACCCCAAAGAACCTGCTCAACCTCGCCCCCGTCATATGCGCTCTATGAACCACCTTAAATTGTATCAGGCTAAGCCTGGCACATGAAGAAGAGGAATTAACCCTACTTAGGGCATCAGCCCATAGCCCCTCCTCAATCTCCTCCCCCAACTCCCCTCCCATTTACCCTTCAGCTCGTCTACCAAAGCCTCCCCCTCTTCTTTCATCTCCTGGTATATCGCCGACACCTTGCCCTCCCCGACCCATACGCCCGAAATCACCCTATCTTGAATCCCCTGTGCTGGGAGTAGCGCAAATTCCCTCACCTGCCGCCTCACAAACGCCCTCACTTGCATGTACCTGAAAGCGTTTCCCGGGGGTAGCCCAAACTTCTCCTCCAGCGCACCTAAGCTCGCAAACGTCCCGTCAATGAACAGGTCCCCCATTCTTCTAATCCCTACCTGATGCGAGCTCTGAAATCCCCCATCCATCCTTCCTGGGACAAACCGATGGTTGTCTCTGATCGGGGACCCCACCGAGGCTCCCGTCGCACCCCTGTGCCGTCTCCACTGCCCCCAGATCTTTAGCGTTGCCGCCACCACCGGGCTCGCGGTATACCTTGTCGGCAAGAGCGGCAGCGGTGCCGTCACCGGCTCGTTCCTTTGCAGGACGCCATCTCCAACCTCTTCCACGCCGCCCCCTCTCCCTCCATCACTCACTTACGGATCATTGCCACGTTGGCTGCCCAATAATAACCACCCAAATTCTGCAACGCCAACCCTCTATCTCTGCTATGCTCCAAGAACCCCTTCCTTACCTGCTGGGTCTTGCTCGCCCACACAAATCCTGTAATGCTCCTGCTTACCCTCTTAAAAAAGGCCTTAGTGATCACAATTGGGAGGCATTGGAATACAAAATGAAATCTCGGGAGGACCACCATTTTAACCGATTGTACCCTACCCGCCAGCGAGAGTGGGCAACGTGTCCCACCTTTTAAAATCCTCCTCCATCTGTTCCACCAACCGCGACAAATTAAGTTTGTGCAGTGCCCCCCAGCTCCTAGCTACCTGAATCCCCAAGTATCAAAAGCTCCTTTCCGCCCTCCTTAACGGTAGGTCGTCTATCCCTCTTCCCTAGTCCCACGGATGGATAACAAAGAGCTCACTCTTTCCCACATTGAGCTTATAGCCCGAAAAGTCTCCAAACTCACGTAGGATCTGCATAACCTCAACCATCGCCTCCACTGGATCCGTCACATACAGCAACAGGTCGTCTGTGTACAGCGACACTCGATGTTCCTCTCCCCCTCGAACCACCCCCTTCCATTTCCCCGACTCCCTTAACGCCATGGCCAAAGGTTCAAGTGCTAATGCGAACAGCAGAGGGGACAGTGCCTCGTCCCTTGATACAGCTGGAAATACTCCGACCTCCGCCGGTTCATGACCACACTCGCCACCGGGGCTTTATACAGGAGCTTACCCCAACTAATAAACCCTCCCCCGAACCCAAACCTCCTCAACGCTTCACAGAGATACTCCCACTCTACTCGATCGAAGGCCTTCTCCATGTCCATGGCTGTCACTATCTCCGCTTCTCCCTCCACCGATGGCATCATTATCACATTTAGGAGCCTTCACACATTAGTATTTAACTGCCTACCCTTTACGAATCCCGTCTGGTCCTCGTGAATCACCCCCGGGACACAGTCCTCAATCCTCATGGCCAACACTTTTGCCAGCAACTTAGCATCTACATTAAGGAGCGAGATTGGTCTATGCGACCCACATTGCAGTGGGTCCTTATCCCGCTTCAAGATCAAAGAGAGCGTCGCCTCCGACATTGTCGGGGGCAGGGTCCCCCCCCCTCCCTTGATTCATTGAAGGTCCTTACCAGCAACGGGGCGAACAGTTCTACATACTTCCTGTAGAACTCCATTGGGAACCCATCCGGCCCCGGGGCCTTCCCTGCCTGCATGCTCCCCAGTCCTTTAACCAGCTCCTCCACACCAATTGGCGCCCCCAAACCAGCCCCCTCCTGCACCTCCACCCTTGGGAACCTCAACTGATCCAAGAATCGCCGCATCCCCTCTTTTCCCCCTGGGGGCTGGGACCTATACAGTTCCTCGTAAAAGGCCTTAAAAGCCTCATTCACTTTCCCTGCACTCCGCACCGTAGTTACCCTGCCATCTTTGACTCCACCTATTTCCCTCGCTGCCATCCTCTTACGGAGCTGGTGTGCCAGCATCCGGCTCGCCTTCTCCCCATATTCATATATCACCCCCTGTGCCTTCCTCCACTGTGCCTCTGCCTTCCCTGTGGTCAACAGGTCGAACTCCGCCTGGAGCCTTCGTCTCTCCCTGAGTAGTCCCTCATCAGGAGCCTCTGCATAGCTCCTGTTCACCCTTAAAATCTCCCTCACTAACCTCTCCCTTTCCCTGCCCTCTCTCTTCACCCTGTGAGCCCTGATGGAGATGAACTCTCCCCTGACCACCGCCTTCAGCGCCTCCCATACTACTCCCACCTGCACCTCCCCGTTGTCGTTAGCCTCCAGATACCTTTCAACACACCCCCGCACCCTCCCGCACCCTTCCTCGTCTGCCAGCAGTCCCACATCCAACCTCCACAACGGGCGTTGGTCCCTCTCCTCCCCCAGCTCCAGCTCCACCCAGTGCGGGGCATGGTCTGAAATGGCTATGGCCGAATACTCCGTCCCTCCACTTTCGGGATCAATGCCCTGTCCAGAACAAAAAAATCTATCCGGGAGTAGGCCTTATGCACGTGGGAGAAAGAAGAAAATTCTCTGGCCAAAGGCCTGGCAAATCGCCACAGATCTACTCCCCCCATCTGATCCATAAACCCCCTAAGCACCTTGGCTGCAGCCGGCCTCTTCCCCGTCCTAGATCTGGAATGATCGAATGCTGGGTCCAGCACTGTGCTAAAATCCCCACCAATTATCAAACTCCCTACCTCCAGGTCCGGAATACGCCCCAACATCCGTTTCATGAATCCAGCATCGTCCCAGTTTGGGGCATATACATTCACCAGTACCACCTCCGTCCCCTGCAACCTACCACTCACCATCACGTATCGGCCTCCCTTGTTCGCTACTATGTTCTTGGCCTCAAACGACACCCCCTTTCCCACCAGTATTGCCACCCCTCTATTCTTCGCATCCAGCCCCGAATTCGAACACTCTCAACTGCTACAATGACCGCATTCATCAACGGGCACGAGACGTCCTGCCTAATCGACTATGGGAGCACGGAGAGCTTCATACACCCCGACACGGTAAGGTACTGTTCTCGCCTCATCCACCCCGTTAATCAAAAAATCTCCCTGGCCTCCGGTTCACACTCAGTGGAGATAAAGGGATTTTGTGTAGCAAATCTCACAGTCCAGGGAAGAGAGTTCAAAAATTTCCGTCTCTACGTCCTTCCCCACCTCTGCGCGGCTACACTCCTGGGTTTAGACTTCCAGTGTAACCTCCAGAGTCTAACCTTCAAATTCGGCGGCCCAATACCCCCCCCTTACTGTCTGCGGCCTCACGACCCTTAAGGTCGACCCGCCTTCCCTGTTTGTGGACCTTACCCCGGATTGCAAACCCGTCGCCACCAGGAGGGAGCGCCTGCGGGGAGCGTCGGTGGGTGGGGGGCCTAGACGGGGCCGGCGGAAGGACCGATCCTCCTGTAAGGTGCCCTGGTGGAGGGGAGGGTGGGACTGGTGGCTGGGGTGTGCGTGGGGCTCCGGCGGGTGCCAGGTCTCGTAGGGAGACCGTATCTTGTCGGCCATCGGGGTTCGCCACGTAGGTGTACTGGGGGTTAGCATGGAGCAGATGGACCCTCTCGACCAACGGGTCCGACTTGTGTGCCCGCACGTGTTTTCGGAGCATGATGAGTCCGGGTGCTGCGAGCCATGTCGGGAGCGAGGTCCCAGAGGAG
Organism: Scyliorhinus torazame; assembly: GCF_047496885.1. Taxonomy (NCBI): domain Eukaryota; kingdom Metazoa; phylum Chordata; class Chondrichthyes; order Carcharhiniformes; family Scyliorhinidae; genus Scyliorhinus; species Scyliorhinus torazame. Next base: position 254,557,535 of record NC_092713.1, on the reverse strand, counting down.
GACTTCCTGGGGAAGACAAGGAGACATTTGTGAGGTATCTGGATGGTGGTCGTACAAAGCAGTGATCGGATGGAGTGGAGGGCATCCGGGAGGTCTTCCTGCCAGCGGGAGACTGGGAGGTTTCTGGACCATAGTGCCAGTAGGACGGTCTTCCAGACCGTTCCGTTCTCCCTCTCTACCTGTCCGTTACCCCGGGGGTTGTAACTGGTCGTCCTGCTCAAGGCGATGCCCTTGCTGAGCAGGAATTGACGCAGTTCGTCGCTCATAAAAGAGGACCCCCTATCACTGTATGTAAGCGGGGAACCCGAACAGTGCAAAGATGCTATGGAGGGCCTTGATGACGGTGGTTGCGGTCATGTCGGGGCAGGGGATGGCAAATGGGAACCGGGAGTACTCATCAATCACGTTCAGGAAGTGCGTGTTGCGGTCGGTGGAGGGGAGGGGGCCTTTGAAGTCCATGAAAATGGAGCAATCAGTTTAAAGTTTACAGTTTACAGTTTAAAATGAAGCAATCAGTCGATCGGGGGCCCTGGTCGTCCTCTGTGATTGTCGGACTTGGAGTCCTTACATGTTTACTTCATGGCTGCTAGATGTATTCTGCTCAAGAGAGGACTCTACCCTCTGGGACGATCACTCACTCTTAGTTTCCATTGGTCCTTCAAGTTAAGTGACCCTCTACTACTTTGCTGTCTTAAAGAAACAGACACCACAATCACAACATTTGTCCCCCTTTAACTTTTGTTGTACAATCTTCAAAATTGATTTATCAAACCCACATTATAAATAAACATTATACACAAATCAATGCAGTGATTGTTCAATGTTGAGATTTTGAGGCTTGCATTTAACATAAGAATTCTACTAATAGGCTTCAACTATGCATAGTTCCAAATATAGTCTTGCATGGGAATCTTTCATACAGGCTTGCTGCTTTCCAAGTCCTGTTCTAGACTCTGCGATGCCCAAGGACTACATACTTTACTCTGCGGATGGTGCCATTCTCCAGTCCTTCATTGATCCTTTTCTCTGTCACGCACCTGAATCTACAATGCATGCACGTACCATCATCACAATACAACGCAGTCTTGGGTCTTGACAGTTCATTCAAAAACCCGGTCTGTCACATGTGAAGGAATGGTCCTGCTACATTGTTTCTGGTAATTAGGTTATGTAATCAAGTTCCTTCTCTTTCTAGCATTTCTATTCATCATCTTTTCCATTGCCCATATTATATTAGTCCTTGTGCATTTCTATTAGTGTGACCAATTCAGTAATCTTGTTCTGGCATGTAATCTCTGTTTCCTTCTCTGTTTGAATTGATGCTTTGTCTAATTCTCTCTGGCACAACTTCCTTCAACTGGGTGGTTTCATTTTTCAATCTCTTCCATTCGTCTTCTGCATCAACCAATCTTCTGCTTGGAGCTGAGGTTCCGCTTGTATTTTTCACTCAGTCTCCATCGGTTGTAATTTGGTCTGAGTCATTTGCAGCTCCAATTCCTTTATCTTGATATTCATCTGAAGTACCCTTAGATGAACCCACAATTTTAAATCTTTGTTAAAAGAGTTCTCTTCAGCGATCACAATCTTCAACCTGTTTCCGAATGTGTCCCAACGCAGCTTTATTTCCCCACTGTTGCCTTCCCAATCTCTGACTCAATTGAGAGCTGATTTGTTTGTTTCCAATTATTAAGCAGTTCTTGTTGGTTTCTGATTCTCATCCTCAGTTTGTGGCAGTTTTACTCTTAGTCCATTTGTCTCATGTAAACATTTCTCCATCAGCATTCAAATGTTGGTTTCCAGCTATTTGCAAGAAATTTCCAATTGACTGACATGTTTCGCCAGTTTAACACTCGGTTATTAAACACATCGGAGTTCTTCCTAAAGCCTGTGGCAGGTTTTTTTTTCTGTCAGAATAACTTTTTGTTGTCAAAGAGATGCACAATCATTCTTTAGTCCATTGATAAGTCATCCTCAACTCTCTGCAGAATGCCAATTTCTCTAGTTCATTCGTGTGTTCGACACAACTGGTAGTTCAATCATTCTTTGGTGTCTGGAGAATTCCCAATAATGGCTCTTGTGGTGGTATGTATTAGGGGTAATATGGTACACCACGTGTCGACAGGCTATTGGTGGAGGGATGCCAGGTCCTGATAGGATCTGCCACCTACTGGACTCCACCCAGAAATGCCGGTATAAGAACCCAGTTTTTCCCTCCATTTCCCTCAGCAGCTGCATTCTGTAACCACGCTGCTGGGGATAAAGTTCTGCTTAATAAAGCCTTCAATTGACATTACCTCAACCTGCCTCGCGTCATATTGACGATGCTACAGCTCTGGTGAATGATACCTTTGCTCTGATTTCTACTTCAACACACCGTGGCGACTCTTGCAGTAGACAATACAAGAATGTCCGAATTAAACATCTCCCATTTCCAGTGATGAATTAGTGCTTTCTGGTAGGATGGTAACACATGGATGTGAGCTGGGCCTCCATCTCCATTGTTTGTTGGCATTGTGAGTAACCTTCTGCATGAGGTGGGTTCAGTTTCATTGCACCATCACATACTTCTTCAGGCTTTATTAGGATCAAGATTTTTTTATTAATAAAGAGTAACTTGGTACAGGAGGTTTTGCAGCTCTAAGCTGCTTTGCAGCACAGCTCCAAGTCCTTACATACTTACTACATGGCTGCTGATGTATTCTACCCAAGAGAGGACTCCACCCTCTGGGGTGATCACTCACTCTTGGTTCCCATTGGTCTCTCAAGTCAGGTGACCCTCTACTACATTGCTTTGTAAAATCCTTCACTTCTTGAAATGCAAGCATGCCTACCTTAAGAGAACGTTGAAAGGACAGTTTCCCCCCCCATTTATTCATAGAATGTGTGTGGTACTGATAAGGCCATCATAATTGCCTTCATAATTGCCATTGAGCAATTGGTGGTGAGCCATGTGTTGTAGGTACTCTCAAAGTGCGTTTAGGTAGGGAATTTCAGCATTTTGACCCTAAGATGAAGAAAGACCAGTGATATAATTACAAGTAAAGATAATGTGTGGCTTGGAGGGGAACTTGCAGGTGGTGATGTTCCCATGTACCTGCTGCTCTTGTCCCTCTATATGGTAGCAGTTGTGAGTTTGGGAGGTGCTGTTGAAAAAGCCTTGGCAAGTTGCTGCACTGCATTTTGTAGATAGTGCACACTGCTTCCACTCTGTGTGAATGGTAGAGGGAGTGAATGTTTAAGATGGTGGTCGGGTGCTTCGTTCTGTGTGGTGTAGAGCTTCTTGAGTTGTTGGAACTGCACTCATCCAGGCAAGTAGAGAATATTCCATCACACTCCTGACTTGTGTTTTGGAGACAGGCTTTATGGAGTCAGGAGCTCAGTTATTTGCTGAAGATTGCCCAACCTCTGACCTGGTCGTGTAGCCACCGTATTTACAGCCTGGTCGACTTACAGTTCTAGTCAACGTTGACCCCCACTGGATGTTGATGGTGGGTGAATTGGCAATGTAATGTAATTCAATGTTACGAGACGGTCATTAATGGGTGGCAGGTAGCACAGTGGTTAGCACTGTTGCTTCACAGCACTAGGGACCCGGGTTCGATTCCTGGCTTTGGATAGTGCGGAGTCTGCACGTTCACCCCGTGTCTACGTGGATATCCTCCGGGTGCTCCGGTTTCTTTCCACAAATCCCAAAAGACGTGCTTGTTAGGTGAATTGGACATTGAATTCTCCCTCAGTGTACCCGAACAGGCGGCGGAGTGTGGCGACTAAGAGATTTTCACAGTTACTTAATTGCAGAGTTAATGTAAACCTACTTGTGACATTAATAAAGATTATTATTATCGACTCTCTCTTGTTGGATGACGTTACATAGAATTTACAGTGCAGAAGGAGGCCATTCGGCCCGTCGAGTCTGCACCGGCTCTTGGAGAGAGCACCCTACCCAAGGTCAACACCCCCACCCTATCCCCATAGCCCAGTAACCCCACCCAACACTAAGGGCAATTTTGGACACTAAGGGCAATTTATCATGGCCAATCCACCTAACCTGCACATCTTTGGACTGTGGGTGGAAACCGGAGCACCCGGAGGAAACCCACGCACACACGGGGAGGATGTGCAGACTCCACACAGACAGTGACCCAAGCCGGAATCGAACCTGGGACCCTGGAGCTGTGAAGCAATTGTGCTATCCACAATGCTACCGTGCTGCGTTACGATCCAGTTGGGACTGTTAGCATTTAAATCTGAACTCCTTGCTTTAACCAATAATACAATGCCGTACAATTTTAAGCAAACACACCAACTTTACTGTATCTAAAAGACTTAAACAAAACGAGTACCATTAACTTAACAATATGGTTTATTACAACACTTATTTCCCCCCAAGAATTCTCTTGTATGAAACCTCAATCTTAGTTAGTTACTTCATTTGCGACCACTCATAGATATGCCTAAAATAGGTGGGACAGTGAGTTGCAATGAGGAAATGAGAAATTTACAATGGATATAGATAGGTTAGGTGAGTGGGCCAAAATTTGGCAGATGGAGTTTAACGAGGATAAGTGTGAAGTTATCCATTTTGGTCAGAAAAATGGAAAGGCAACTTATTATCTAAATGGAGAGGCACTTCAGAGTGCTTCAGTGAAGAGGGATCTGGGTGTCCTCATGCACAAATTTCAAAACCAGTATGCAGGTACAGCAGGTAATAAGGAAGGCAAATGGAATTTGGGCTTTTACAGCTAAAGGGATAGAGTATAAAAGTAGGGGAGTGTTGCTGCAACTGTTTAAGGGATTATGACACCTGGAGTACTGTGCACAGTTTTGGTCCCCTTATTTGAGGAGCGATGTAATTCCATTAGAAGCAGTTCCGAGGAGATTCACTAGATCCAGAGATGAGGGGTTTTAACTTATGAAGAGAGATTGAGAAGTTTAGAGCTATACTCTTGAGTTTAGAAGAATGAGAGGAGATCGAATTGAGATATATAAGACGATAAAAGGTATTGACAAAGTAGACATAGGGCGGATGTTTCCTCTTGTGGGGCAGTCTAAAATGAGGTCATAGTTTTAGAATAAGGGATAGCAAATTTAAAAGAGATGAGAAGAAATTACTCCTCTTGAAGGGTCGTAAATCTTTAGATTTCCGCAGATTGCGGTGAATGCCGGAATGTTTAAATTTGAGATGATGGGTTGAAGGGTTATGAAGGCAGGAAAGTGGAGTTGAGGCCGAGAGATCAGCCATGATCGTATCGAATGGAGGAGCAGGCTTGAGTGTTTAAATTGCCTATTCCTGCTCTTAGTTTTTATGATTTTATGCCACAGTCCTATGCAAAATTCTTCTCAGCTCTAACTGTCCCCAGAAGTAACACATTCATTCACAATCGCTTGACTAAGGATGTCGCAGTCCCTTATTCTGGTTACTTTTCCAATACTTCCAAGCGAATCTACTGGCTGCTTTCCGTGGGTGACGATAAATTCTTCCACTTATTTTAAACTAGGCAATCTTCAAACATCTGTTCCCTCATAAAATTCAATTGTAGATTAAGCCTCACCCACACTCCACATGGTGAATGGTAGTTGTTTTACTCTGCTTAAAGTGTGGGTCTATTTAACTTGTCATTTACTTTGACTATCTTTTCTCAGTGAACTGCACACACCAGTCCCAAGCTGCAACACCTACTCGGATGGCTGTGTCCCCCTTTATATTCCATTTCCCTTTGTATACTCTCAACGAGTTTCAGTCTGCCCAGAAGTTTTTGTTTCCAAACCTTTGGTTCAGTTTTTGTTTCCTTTCTTCAGTTGGTCCATGCATTAAGTTTCTCCATCTACTCTTTTGTAGCTCTATCTCTCCCATTCAGACCTTTTAAGTGCATTAAACCCACGCTGGTTTAAATTGTATTTAACCCATTTTTAACAGTTCACATTTGAATTCTTAAAACTGCAAGTTATATTCTAAAACTAAAAGGCGTATTCTTTGTGGTAAACCACTGTTGCACCTGTATTAGGTGATGTAAGGTAGGACCTGTACAACAGGTTCGCCGGTAGTCCCTGCCTGCAGGCTCCGCCCAGAGTACAAATATGCGGAGGCCTTCATTCAGCAGCCATTTCGCCAGCTGCTGTGGGAGGCCACACATCTTAGAGCAATAAAGCCTCAGTTGTATCCAACTCTAGTCTTTGTTCAATTGATCGTGCCTCAATTTATTGCTCTAAGATTTTCTAAAAGATGGACCTCCATATCAAACCAGATCGCCTGCAGCTGGATCCGCAATCAAGCAATGCCAAAAAGGACTTTAATCACTGGCTAGCTTGCTTCGAGGCGTACATCAACTCAGCGACCACCCCTGTTCCGGAGGCTCAGAAGATACAGATCCTGTACTCAAGGTTGTGCTCCAACGTGTTTCCGCTGATCCAGGATGCCCCGAACTACGCCGACGCCATGGCGCTTCTCAAAGAAAACTACGCACAGAAAGTGAACATGCTCTTCGCCAGGCCCGTACTCGCCACTCGCTCTCAACTCCCTGGTGAGCCCATAGAAGACTTCTGGCGGGCCCTAATCCCACTCGTCCGGGACTGTGACTGTCAGGCCGTTACGTTCCAACCTTCTTATGCGGGACGAGTTCGTAACGGGGATTGGGTTCGACCTCATATGCCAAAGACTGTTGGAAGGGGCCACGCTTGACCTAGCTGAAACAAAGAAGCTAGCGCTCTCCATGACGGTTGCCTCACATAACATTCAGGCCTACCCCACCAGCCGTGCGGCCCACCCTCCTACCCCTCGTGGATCCCACAGACGGCTGCCCCAGCGGGGGCCTTACCCAGCCAGTACGCCTGCGCCACACGCCAGCCCGCGCACCCCGGGGGTCCCCAATGTTACTTCTGCGGCCAGCAGAAGCACCCTCACCAACACTGCCCTTTGCAAGGCTTGCGGCGAAAAGGGGCACTTTGCCGCGGTGTGCCAGGCCCGCGCAGTCGCCGCTATCGACCCCACCCCCCTAGCCTACACACAATGGGCGCCACCATCTTCATCTCCCCGGACCACACGCGGCCAGTGGGCGCCGCCATCTTCATCTCCCCGGACCACACGCGGCCAGTGGGCGCCGCCATCTTCACCTCCCCGGACCACGCGCGGCCAGTGGGCGCCACCAACTTCACCTCCTGGAGCCACGCGCGGCCAGTGGGCGCCGCCATCTTCTCCCCCTCAGTCCATGTGCGGCCCATGGGTGCCGCCATCTTGTCCAACACGCGCAACGTGCGGCCAATGGGCGCCGCCATTTTGTTCCTCGCAGGATCTTCAGGCGCCGCCATCTTGTCTCCCCCACGGGACATGGACACCGACAGCATTCCAGGACGTGGGCCTCCCAGGCTTCCCATCATCCGACGTCAGCAACGACCGACCACGACTCGCCTCAGTGCCGATCGACCAGTCTCGTCCGCACAACCTGGCCACCGCATCGACCAGTGTGAAAATCAACGGCCACGTGACCTCTTGCCTGCTGGACTCCGGGAGCACCAAAAGCTTCATATACCCGGATACGGTAAGGCACTGCTCCCTCGCGGTACACCCCGCCAACCAAAGAATTTCCCTGGACTCCGGATCCTATTCCGTCGCGATCCAGCGGTTCTGCATGGTCACACTCATGGTCCAGGGCGTAGAATTCAGCGGCTTCCGCCTCTACATCCTCCCTAACCTCTGCGCTGCCCTACTACTCAGCCTGGACTTCCAGTGTAACCTTCAGAGCCTAACCCTCAAATTTGGCGGGCCACTACCACTCCTCACTGTGTGTGGCCTCGTGATCCTAACGGTCGATCCGCCTTTCCTCTTCGCCAATCTAACCCCGGATTGCAAACCCATCGCCGCCAGGAGCAGACGGTACAGCACCCAGGACAGGACCTCCATCAGGTCCGAGATCCAGCGGCTGCTTCGGGAGGGCATTATCGAGGCCAGCAACAGCCCCTGGAGAGCCCAAGTGGTAGTCGTTAAAACTGGGGAGAAATACAGAATGGTCGTGGACTACAGCCAGACCATCAATTGGTATACACAGCTCGACGCGTACCCACTCCCACACATATCTGATATGGTCAATTAGATTGCACAGTACCGGGTCTTCTCAACGGTAGACCTCAAATCCGCCTACCACCAGCTCCCCATTCGTGAATCAGATCGTCCATACACCACTTTCGAGGCTGACGGTTGTCTCTATCACGTCCTATGGGTTCCCTTTGGCGACACTAACGGGGTCTCGGTCTTCCAAAGGGAGATGGACCGAGTGGTCGACCGGTACGGTTTGCGGGCCACCTTTCCGTACCTTGACAACGTCACCATCTGCGGCCATGACCAGCAGGACCACGATGCCAACTTGCCAAATTTCTCCACACCGTCACTCTCCCCAACCTCACCTACAACAAGGAGAAGTGCGTTTTTAGCACGACCCGCTTAGCCATACTCGGTTATGTGGTCCAGAACGGAGTTCTGGGGCCTGATCCCGACCGCATGCGCCCCCTCGTGGGGCTTCCCCTCCCCCACTGCCCCAAGGCCCTCAAACGCTGCCTGGGGTTGTTCTTATACTACGCCCAGTGAGTCCCAAACTATGCGGACAAGGCCCGCCCACTCATTCAGTCCACCCATTTTCCCCTGACGGCCGAGGCGCAGCAGGCCTTCGCCCGTATCAGCCGATATCGCCAAGGCCGGGATGCACGCAGTAGACGAGACACTGCCCTTTCAAGTCGAGAGCGACACATCGGACATCACCCTAGCCGCCACCCTCAATCAGGCAGGCAGACCCGTGGCATTCTTTTCCCGCACCCTTCATGCCTCAGAAATTCGGCACTCATCTGTCGAAAAAGAGGCCCAAGCTATGGGTGAACCTGTGCGGCATTGGAGGCATTACCTGGCCGGCAGGAGATTCACTCTCCTCACTGACCAACGGTAGCCTTCATGTTCAATAACACACAGCGGGGCAAGATCAAAAACGATAAAATCTTGCGGTGTAGGATCGAGCTCTCCACCTATAATTACGAGATTTTGTATCGCCTCGGCAAACTCAACAAGCCCCCCGACGCCCTATCCCGAGGTACATGTGCCAGCGCACAAGTAGACCGACTCCGGACCCTGCATGACAGCCTTTGTCACCCGGGAGTCACACGGTTGTACCATTTCATAAAGGCCAGCAACCTGCCCTACTCCCATCGAGGAAGTACGGACAATCACCAGGGACTGCCAGGTCTGTGCGGAGTGCAAACCGCACTTCTACCGGCCGGATCGTGCGCGCCTGGTGAAGGCCTCCCGCCCCTTTGAACGCCTCAGCGTGGATTTCAAAGGGCCCCTCCCCTCCACCGACCGAAACACGTATATTCTCAGTATGGTCGATGAGTACTCCAGGTTCCCCTTCGCCATCCCATGCCCCGACTTGACATCTGCCACCGTCATCAAAGCCCTAAACACTATATTCGCTCTGTTCGGTTTCCCCGCCTATATCCACAGTGACAGAGGATCCTCATTCATGAGCGATGAGCTGCATCAGTTCCTGCTCAGCAGGGGTATCCCCTCCAGCAGGATGACCAGCTATAACCCCCGGGGAAACGGCAGGTAGAGAGGGAGAACGGGACAGTATGGGGGCCGTCCAACTGGCTCTATGGTCCAGGAACCTCCCAGCCTCTCGCTGGCAGGAACTCCATTCGGTCACTGCTGTGCACCGCCACTAACAACACACCCCATGAACGTCTTTTTGCCTTCCCCAGGAAGTCCACATCCGGGGTGTTGCTCCTGACTTGGACCGCTGCTCCAGGACCCGTCCTGCTCCGTAGGCACGTCCGCCTCCACAAGGAGGTTGGTGGAAAGGGTGCAATTGCTCCATGCCAACCCCCAGTATGCCTACGTGGCGTACCCCGATGGCCGCCAGGATACTGTCTCCCTCAGGGACCTGGCACCAGCAGGTTCCACACACACACACCTCCGGCCCGGCGCCACCCTCCCCTCCCCCGGCGCTCCCAGTATTAACTCCACCAGGACCATCCGTCTTCCCCTGCCCACTCCCGAGGATGAAGAGGATTTTGGCACGCTCCCGGAGTCACCAAACATCGGGCCAGCATCGACATCGCTGCCACCGCTACGTCACTCCCAGCGGAACATCAAGGCACCAGACCGGTTAAATCTCTAACTGGCACCGGACTTCAAAAGACACTTTTTGTTTCTGATCAAATACTGTAAATATAAATTCATTGCTGTATATAGTTCTCCACCACCCCCGCCGGACTCAATTTTAACAGGGGGTGAATGTGGTAAACCACTATTGCACCTGTATTAGGTGATGTAAGGTAGGACCTGTATTACAGGTTCGCCGGTAGTTCCTGCCTGCTGGCTCCGCTCAGTAGGTGGAGTATAAATATGCGTGGCCTCCATTCAGCAGCCATTTCACCAGCTGCTGTGGGAGGCCACACATCTTAGAGCAATAAAGCCTCAGTTGTATCCAACTGTAGTCTTTGTTCAATTGATCGTGCCTCATTCTAAAATGCAGGAACCATGAACTAGATATTCACAACCATGGTTATTAACTGGCATTTCTATGGCAGAAATATCTCTTGCCAGAGAATTATAGAATTTACAGTGCAGTTGGAGGCCATTCGGCCCATCGAGTCTGCACCGGCTCTTGGAAAGAGCACTCTACCCAAGGTCAACACCTCCACCCTATCCCCATAACCCAGTAACCCCACTCAACACTAAGGGCAATTTTGGACACTAAGAGCAATTTATCATGGCCAATCCACCTAACATGCACATCTTTGGACTGTGGGAGGAAACCGGAGCACCCGGAGGAAACCCACGCACACACGGGGAGGATGTGCAGACTCCGCACAGACAGTGACCCAAGCCGGAATTGAACCTGGGACCCTGGAGCTGTGAAGCAATGTGCTATCCACAATGCTACCGCGCTGCCCACAAATTGATCAGTCCAAGCTTGAATGTTGTTGGGGTGCAGCATCCTGTGGGCATAGACTGCTTTGGTCATAGATGTGAGGGAGAGTCATGTGAAAAGCTTCAGATGATCAAGTGTACAGTATTTCTAGAATCCAGGGGGTACTACTTGAACACGTATGCCAAGCATGGCACATTTGCCTTTGTGATTTGATGATAATAGTTGTTGTTGGGGTTAGACCACCTATCTTGGCTGCCCTTGACAAACCATTTAACCTCTTTTATTGCAATGATATTCTGGGAGTCAAGCAACGTTCCACATTTTTCCAGGTTACCCCTGCAGCACATTTTGCAGTCTCTTTTCTCCACAGCCGCATCTTGGGCAGGATTCTCTCAGCCCGAGGCCGGGCCGGAGAATCGCCGCGACCGGCGCTAATCGCGCCACGCTGCCCTGACGCCGGGACGCGATTCTCCGCAGAGCGGAGAATCGGTGCCATTGGCGCTGGCCGGGGGCCACTCTACGGGGCCCCCCCCAATGATTCTCGGCCAGGGATAGGCCGAGCAGCCGCATCAAAAAACCCGAGTCCCACCGGCACCGTTCTAACCTGGTCTTACCCGGCGGGACCTTGGCGTGGAAGGGTCCGCGGGCGGTCTGTGGGGGGGGGCTCCGCTGTGGCCTGGCCCGCGATCAGGGCTTACCAATCGGCAGGCTGGCGGAGAAGTGAGCCACTGCGCATGCGCGTGTTGGCGCCGGAGCCACTGCACATGCGCAGACCCCGCGGTGCACAGTTGACACCGGGATTGACTGCTGGAGCGGTGTGTGTCGCTCCAGTGCCGAGCCTGATCCCTGTTGGGACCAGAACTGCTGATCCTGAGGCCATGTTGACGACGTCCGGAAACGCGACTGCGTTTACGATGGCGTGAACACTTAGTCTCAGGATCAGAGAATCCTGCCCGCTTTAATTAAAAGGCACTCCATCTGATTATCTGTAAAAATTAGTGACTCCTTCGCCTCCTCCCTCTTGCTGATGTCATTTGCAGTTCAGGAGTGAGGATACTCACCTGTCGGTGCATTCTTGGGAGAGACTCGAACTAGGGGACAGACATCATTTGAAAATAAGTAGTCTCCCTTTTAAGACATGGATGTGGAGAATTTCTTCCTCTCCGAGGATTGTTAGTCTGTGGAATTCTGCGGAACTCTCCTCCTCGGACAGCAGCGGGGGCTGGATCATTGAATATATTCAAGGCTGAGTTAGATAATTTTTAATAGACAAAGGAATCCAGGGTTATAGGGGGCAGACAGGAAAGTGGGGTTGAGGTCACAACCAGAACCGGCCATGATCTTATCGAATGGCTCGAGAGGAGGCTCAAAGGGCTGAATGACCCATTCACAAGTCATGTGTTCCCATGTTCTTTAAATTACTTCACACCATTTTCTTTTATCCCCATAGATTCCTATTTTCAGGATCTCATTGGACACTTCTGCCACTTTATTGGCAGGGCTCCCAAACACCTTCTGCCAGCATTGTTCAAATAATCTAATCCCAGGACTTTTAACAAGGTGATCTTCATTTTCACCCAGGTGCGCTCAAGAATTTCCCCCTCCCTCTTCTACAGCGCCCCCCCCCCCTTTCTGAGAGCAGGTTGCTGAACTCGAAATTTCAGGGCCAAGACGGCGACTGCTCACTTACACAACTAGATATTTTCAGAAATGTTTCTGCACTTTCAGTTGTTCTCCATTCAGAATAACCATCTGAGCATAGTCTTACCAAACTGCTTTATTAACTGTCACTTTTAGTGGTATTTTGGAAACAAGAATGAAATAAAAAAATGGAGAGGATGCATTTCAATATTTGCATCATGATTATAACTGCTTGCTTCGTTTATTAGAAGTTTAAAACATTCACAACTATGGGTACAAAAATTAGAAATCAACAACCATTCAGCCAAACTGTTAGAACACAGTATAAATTACACAATACATAAATTCTATGCACAGATAAATTATCCAGAATATCAACATTTCCATTAATAATCTCATACAGCAGTATAAAAAAAAAAATCAATTTTCAAATAACCAAATTAAATATACAGCTACAAACTGGAGTAGTAATCATGCTATTTTGACTGTTTATAGGATAAATTTGACAATAAAACAGATATTCACGTGAGAAATGTCAGATTGGCAAGTATGTACCAGCACAACGTGGAGAACTATACACATTTTAAGCCTCATGTCACCTGTGAAGCAGTACGTCCAATTACAGCCAGCAATTTTGCCAAATTCACCACCACCTGGGGACAGATCGATATCCGCTGTGTACTTACGAGTGGTTTGTGGTTAACCCCAACGGTTTATGAAAGTAATTGACATACAATTTACAAAAAACTTGTATGTAAAACAAAGTGCTTGCAGCAAATGGATGCAGGGCACAGATGATCAACATGATTATATATATATATATATATATATATATATATATATATATATATCAGTCATATAGTACTAGTTTGTCAAATATGTGACACCATTTACAATATGCACTACAAAAATATCTTGCACTTTAATAACAAATAAATGCCATTATATATGTATGTCACTACCGTGCATTTTCAATGGCTTTAGTTTCCAGAATTTTAATTAACTGTGGAATCATACACAATATGTTATAGATTAAATTTTGCCTCGATATTCATTCCCACCATGTCTGTATAGATAACAGTCAACAATATTAATAGTTTTCTTTTATTATAAATAAAAAAGTAGTATGTGAAAATTACATTTACGTAACAAAATTAGCAAATTTTGTGGGAGATGGTATGTTTCTGCCAGATTTAAATCTGATATAGTATAATAAACGTTTGTGGAGATTTAACACTATATCTGTAACATTTGTTCACAGACAGTGTAACTGTTAAGAAAAGGTTATGGAAATATTTCAGGTTTAAATAAGCTGTCTTAATCTATGATTTAATGGGAATAGAGCATACTGAGAAATGGCATTTTATAACTCGAAATCTTTCCCATATCTCAAAGGGCCCATAGGAAAGTCAGATTTATATTTATATTTACATTATGTATTTCTATATTGTTTAAATAATGTTAGTGATGAATTGCATCATCTAATCTTGCAAGACTAAGCAAGCAAGTTAAAAATGTCACAATAATTCAAACTTTAATGAGACATTTTAAATGCATGCACATGATCAGATCAGGTACCCAGTGAGTAAAATATTACAAAACAAAACGTGTGCTCGACAGAATTTCCAAGTAATGTCCACAACTGAATGTCAGTCTAGTAGAATCTCCCAGCTGCGGAAGTTTTGTTTTCCAGTTGAGATGCTTTGCACAGCAAATATTTTGCTTCTCGAGTTCAGTCCACATGTTCAAACCTATTTCAGGTAGAATTCAAAACATGAGCAATCCAGTGCCCAGCATATTTTTAAAAATATCGATTGTCACATCGATTCAAAGTTTGAGAGAAAAGTGACTTGCATGTCTTGAAGTCTTACTTGCCTAAATCAGTCACGTATTTCAGTTTTTCTGCAAGTTTGTATTATCCAGTTTTCCATTAATAGGATCTGTATAATTTAAATACTGCTTGTTATAGAGACAGGTTGGAGTGGGGACTGTTCTTTTCTCCCTGTTATCTGTATAATTCTGACTGATGAATCCTGCTCATCAATGTTCAGAAGAAAAGCTAGATCACTGCTGGTTTCTGAAGTCAGTAGTGCAAGTTGTGATCTCTATGGATTTGTATTTTACGGCTTCCATACACTCATGTCTTTCCTAAGAGCGTTGATCTGAAACAAGATACAGAAAATTAAAAATAAGGGATATCAGATTCATGAAAGTACTTTGCATCCTTTAAATTATCTAAAGCACAAAAATCATGTGGGATTTTCCCATCAGCCCGTCACGTTTATTTCGGCGGCAGAGGTGGCCCGCCAGTACAACCTACCGATCCTGCCATTGTCAATGGGATTTCCTGAACATTTGAATGTACTCATAAAAACCTTTGTCTAAGCTTTACAGATAAATCCACTGATTTGTTATGCTCTAGGTGTAACATAAGCGGCTTCCTTGTGGTGCACTTGACAAGGAAGGTTCAGACGTGGAGATAACTTCAACATGTTTATTAAACTATGTACACTTCTATTACTCGGGTTCGACACTACTGCTAATCCTACTATAGCTACCCAGACTGACTAACCAGTTGCTGCAATCCTCGTGGTGGGTGTAATATTGAATCAACCCTGTGTCTGTACTCACTGACTGTCTCCACTGGAAAGAGGCAGATCATGGGCGTCATTCTCCGACCCCCCGCCGGGTCGGAGAATGGCCGCTGGCCGCCGTGAATCCCGCCCCCGCCCCCGCCGAAGTCTCCACTCCCGGAGATTGGGCGGGGGCGGGAATCCGGCCGCGCCGGTTGGCGGGACCCCCCGCTGGATTCTCCGGCCCGGATGGGCCGAAGTCCCGCCCAGGAATTGCCTGTCCCGCCGACGTAAATCAAACCTGGTATTTACCAGCGGGACCAGGCGGCGTGGGCGGGCTCCGGGGTCCTGGGGGGGGGGGGGGGGGCGCGGGGCGATCTGACCCCGGGGGGTGCCCCCACGGTGGCCTGGCCCGCGATCGGGGCCCACCGATCCGCGGGCGGGCCTGTGCCGTGGGGGCACTCTTTCCCTTCCACCTCCGCCACGGCCTCCACCATGGCGGAGGCGGAAGAGACTCTCCCCACTGCGCATACGCGGGAAACTGACAGCGGCCGCTGACGCTCCCGCGCATGCGCTGGGAAACTGACAGCGGCCGCTGACGCTCCCGCGCATGCGCCGCATTTCCGCGCCAGCTGGCGGGGAAACAAACGCCATTTCCGCCAGCTGGCGGGGCGGAAATCCCTCCGGCGTCGGCCTAGCCCCTCAATGTTGGGGCTAGGTTGCCAAAGATGCGGAGCCTTCCGCACCTTTGGGCCGGCGCGATGCCCGTCTGATTGGCGTCGGCTTTGGCGCCAGTCGGTGGACATCCCGCCGTTGGGGGAGAATTTCGCCCCATGTGTGTGGTGTCCTTTATATATGGGTTGGTGTAATGCCCCCCTGTGGCCGTGTCACCTCCGTGTGTATCGTGAATGCCTATTGGTCGTGTCCTATCTATTTGATCTACTGGTTGAGTGTGTGTGTGTGATGTCTTTGGTGCTCCCTCTAGTGTCTAGCTAGCCTATATGCATTTACATTGATGCACATCACCACATTCCCCCTTTTTAATATGTTACATATTTTCTGTACACTTTGAGAAAATTGAACAAAAAACAGGTAGATACGTTAAGGTATATACAAGTCATGGGAACAGTGATTAAACAATAAGTCCAAATCATTTGTGTGAGTCCAAAAACCATCAATCATCATGGTCAAATGTCTCTCTTGGTTATGAACGCCATCAACGTCCCTGTGCCACAGGAACCAAGAAGTGGTCAAATCACTTTGCTGTCTGATTTGGAATCCCTTTCTTTTTCGATGTTTGTGATGGTGCTGTCGGATGGCATCTTGTAGCTGATAAGGTGTTGACGTTGAAGCGGTACCATCAACAGTATCATTCAAGGTCACGGATGTGCCATATGTTGAAGTTGGATAAGACTGTACATACTGGTTCTGGCCACATGCTGTGCAGGAAGGGTGATCCTGCTGAGAACCGTTGAAGCTTGTCGAACTGGAAACAGCATTGCTGCTCGCATAAATACCTGGTCATGGTGTGAAACTAGGACCTTGCATCGGATAGGAATATGACTTCTGGCCAGGCTGGGGTGCAGCAAATCCTGGGCTGTAACTAAGGCATCCAGTCTGTAGTGCAGATTGCACTTGCGGTAGTCCTCCTTCAGTCTTGATTCCATTAGTGGGCAATCCGTAGTGCTGGCCTGTTTGAGAATATGCTGCACAGACTGCTGGCTGCTGCATGCCTGAATACTGGGTTTGTCCAGCATTAGCTGTCATTGGCTGCACTGCTGGTGTGGAAAAAATGTGTGGATATAGCTGTGGTGAATATTGGTGTATTCCTATTGGACTGTAGCCACTGCTTGTTATTACTGACCCAGTGTGATTGTTAAGTGATCCATCTCCTGTCGTTGTGGCCCTGAGTGTGCCATCACTGAGGTTGCGGCACTCCCTGTCTGGAGTAAAGTCCGGCTTACGTGAATCAGTGTCGGCGTTTGGTTGCTCCCCATCTGGAGTCTGGTCTGTTTTAACTGAGTCAGTGTTGGTTTGTTGATGCACCCCATCCAGAGTCTTAGCAGGTTCACTGGAGTCAGCTGAGATTTCTTGAAGCTGCACGTCTGGAGTCGGAACATGCAGGAATGCATTGACTTGTGGAGAGGTTCGAGCGAATGAGGGTGGAAGGATCATGGTGTCACCGGAGTCACCAGTGGTCTCACAGTGATCGTCGAGTGCCTCTGTACACACTAGCTGAGGTCTGTCACTTTGCACATCTTGCATGGGAAATGGGATGCTGTCGTCACTCATCTCACATACCGTGGGTAGAACTTCAGTAGCTGCTTGTTGTTCACTTGGGTTGGGTAAATTGTCAGAGTCTTCATCTGGTGGTGCAAACAATGTGGGTGGACTGTCATTGTCTTGCTGTTGTCCTTCATTTGGGCTTGGACTGTCATCGTCGCTTTGTTCTTCACTGTAGCAGGATAGACCGTCATGGTCGTCCTGCTGTGCACTGGAGCGTGGTAGACTGTCATAGTCTTCTTGCTGTTTACTTGAGCATGGCAGACTTGCATCGTCTGCCGCTAATTGGTCAGAGGAGGTTGCTAGACCCTCATGGTCTTGTTCCTGCAAGGACTGCATGTCAGAGTCTTGCGTTGCTTCTATCGTGGAGTCTGTCCACGAACTCGCTGTGGAGGCTTGTGACACTGGAGTCACTTCTTGTTCATGCAAAGATTGCGGTGTGGAGTCTTGCATGTCTTCTTTCGTAGAGTCGGGAACCCTGAGCGGGGCGTGGACCACGCTCTGTGTGGCAGCAGGCCGCTCTCTGTGGGCTTGTACCGCTCTATGTCTCTTGGTTTCAGGCCGCAGCATCATCCTGCACTCACGAGTTGGGATGTCATATCTGCTGGGCTGAAGATCCCCAAATCCGAAGAATTCATCGTCGGGGTCGTCAATGTGCAACACGTATAGTTGTGGTTCGGATTTGGTACTGGGGTAGCCTCCCAAGGTGAAAGGTTCGTCCGAGTCATTGTCTTCTAGGACCATATCATCACTGTTTGCGTCGGAGCTGGCATTGGGCTCGCGAGGTCCAGAGAAAATGTAAAGGTCGGTATCAAAGTATTCAAGGTCGGAATTATCGGTTTGGGCGTAGGTAACTGCTTGTTGCAGGGTTCTTCGGAGGTTAATTTAATTTCCTGGTTCAATTTGAGGCATTGTGCTGTCATTCCAGGTGAAGGAAGGTTGTTTTACGGCTTTAAAAGATTTTTTCTTTGATTTGGGACGTTTCCCCTTTAAATGGGCATGGTCCGGGGCCTCTGATGTCATGACGCATGTGACATCATACGTAGGAAGCGTTTGCGCATGCGCAAATCGCTGTTCCTGTACCTTATGCCTTGTTCTCATTTGCGCATGCACGGCTTCTCGCGTATGAGCAAACGGACTTTCCGTTCTGTGCACTTCTCGTGCAACTGTGCAAGTGCAGTCCCTTTAGAAAGATGGCCGCCAATCAAAACTGTTCTCTGCTCCGGGATCTCGGCCTCGTGGTGAGTACTGGCGCTTCTCTTACCTTTTCTTGCTGGTTGGAGTGTGTTTTCCTCACAGTATTTGCCGAATTTGTCCAGGACTGCCTGGAAGTTGCTCCTGTTTTGCCCCTTGGAGAACTTGAATTTTTAAAAGATTTCTTCTGCTCTGGCACCGGCGATGGTGAGGAGAAGCTCTGTCTTTTCAGCATCGGCCACGTCTTCTAGTTCGGCTGCTACCAGGAAGATTTCAAACATTTGACGAAATATCCGCAAGTTTTCGCGGAGATCGCCGTGGCACTGGAGCTGCTGCGGAACCCGGATCTCAAACATCTTGCCTGGGTATCGTTGCTGGTTGTCACTGTACGCTGAGGTATGGCTATATGGATTGAAACAGTTCACTGCTGGTACCATGATTTGTTATGTTCTCGGTGTAACATAAGCGGCTTCCTTGTGGTGCACTTGACAAAGGTTCAGACGTGGAGATAACTTCAACACGGTTATTAAACTATTTACACTTCTATTACTTGGGTTCGACACTACTGCTAATCCTACTATAGCTACCCAGGCGGCAATCCACGTGGTGGGTGTAATATTGAATCAACCCTGTGTCTGTACTCACTGACTGTCTCCACTGGAAAGAGGCAGATCATGTGTGTGGTGTCCTTTATATATGGGTTGGTATAATGCCTCCTGTGGTTGTGCCACCTCCGTGTGTATCGTGAATGTCTATTAGTCGTGTCCTATCTACTTGATTTATTGGTAGAGTGTGTGTGGGGGATTTCTTTGGTGCTCCCTCTAGTGTCTAGCTAGCCTACATGCATTTACATTGATGCACATCACCACATCCACTAATCCAGGTGATGGGAAATCTAGAGATTTGGTAGGATTGCATTTAGTTCTACGAAATATTAAACAGCTCCCAAATTATCAAAGTTCATCCCTACTGAATGGGCCCCTTACTTTAAAGTTACTTGAAATTGCATTTCAGACCAATTCATTGTATGTGAAACACTTTGCAATCTGACAACTTGCAATATACATGAAAAAATCTTTTGCCTGCTATTGAAATTGTCATGACATCTATCGTAAATGCATAATATTCAAAAAAATGTTTGAAACTTAAAAAAAAGTTGGAGGAAAGAGTCTCATATGGACTCGAAACATTTAACTGTTTCTCTCGCCACTGATGCTGCTAAACCAGCTGAGTTTTTCCAGCATTTCTGGTTTAATAAATAAAAAACAGATTTAGAGTTTACCTTAAAGTTTTCCATCTGTCTTTTTCAAGCTGGTTTTCTGGACTTTCACTTTCGTATGATGCCAAATACAAACCTTTGAGTAGGAAATGGATACAATTTCTGTTAATATATTGGACCAAAGCTGCCGATCAGCTTTATTTGCTATTCTTTCAAGTGTAACATCTAACTTGTAGTGAGAGAACAATGAACGGTTGGCACAGTGGCACAGAGGTTAGCACTGCTGCCTCACAGAGCCAGGGACCCGGGTTCAGCCTTGGGTGACTGTTTATGTGGAGTTTGCACGTTCTCCTAGTGTCTGCATGGGTTTCCGCCTGGAGTTTCAGTTCTTCCCACAGTCCAAAGTTGTGTAAGGTTAGGTGGGATTATGGGGATAGAGTGGGGGGGAGGGGATGGGAATAGAGTGGGGGGGGGGAATGGGAATAGAGTGGGGGGGAATGGGAATAGAGTGGGGGGGGGAATGGGAATAGAGTGGGGGGGGGAATGGGAATAGAGTGGGGGGGGGAATGGGAATAGAGTGGGGGGGGGAATGGGAATAGAGTGGGGGGGGAATGGGAATAGAGTGGGGGTGAATGGGAATAGAGTGGGGGGGAGAATGGGAATAGAGTGGGGGGGAGAATGGGAATAGAGTGGGGGTGAATGGGAATAGAGTGGGGGGGAGAATGGGAATAGAGTGGGGGGGAGAATGGGAATAGAGTGGGGGGGAGAATGGGAATAGAGTGGGGAGAATGGGAATAGAGTGGGGGGGGAATGGGAATAGAGGGCGCGATTCTCCACCCCCACGCCGAAGTGGCCGCGCCGTCGTGAACGCCGTCGACGTTCACAACGGCGCGGAACAGCCCCGGTTGTGACCGATTCAGGCCCTGACAATGGGCCAGTATCGGGGCCACGTCATCTACCCGCGCGAGGCCTTGTCGCCCGCGTAAAAGCGGTGCCGATTAGATGACGCGGCCGGCGCCGCATAACGGACGTCATCCGCGCATGCGCGGGTTGGCCGGCGCCAACCCGCGAATGCGTGGTTGCCGTCCTGTCCACATCTGCCCCGCAAGAAGATGGCGGACGGATCTTGCGGGGCGGCGGAAGGAAGGAGGTCCTCCTTCAGAGAGGACGGCCCGACGATCGGTGGGCACCGATCGCGGGCCACCCCACATTTAAGGTACCCCCCGGTGCAGGATCCCCCCTCGCCCCCCCACAGGCCGCCCCCCCAGCGTTCACGCACAGCCCACGACTGTAGCGACCAGGTGTGGACGGCGCTGGGGGGAACCCGCAGTTTTGGCCTGGCCGCTCGGCCCATGCGGGCCTCAGAATCGCGGGGGTGCCGGAGAATCGCCATTTTGGGTATCTCCGGCGATTCTCCGGCCTGCGGCCCGCGAAACTCGACCGGGCCGTTCCCGCCGCTCGGGAGAATCGCGGGAGGGCGTCGGACCGGCGGCCCCGGAAATTTCGGCGGCCCAGGCGATTCTCCCAACCGGCGTGGGAGTGGAGAATCGCGCCCAGAGTGAGGGGGGAATGGGAAGGTCCAAGGGATTGGTTTAGCACAGTGGGCCTCCCGAACAGGCGCCAAAATGTGGCGACTAGGGGCTTTTCACAGTAACTACATTGAAGCCTACTTGTGACAATAAGCGATTATTATTATGCAAAATGAGCTCAGGGTCACAGCATATCATTTGGTACCAACTAAATTTTATTCACAGCAAGTAGCAAGTTTAAAGGATGGATTTTCTATTTAGGCGTCAAGTAGTGGCAGTACATGATATCTGGTCATCCCTCTGGCTCTCCCCAACCCCAACTAATTATTTTATGTAGGTGTCATTAAGGATGCAATCTTCTGGTAGGATTCCCAGTGACAAGAAGCAGCCTACCGTTGCAAGGCTTTAAAATCCTTTTAGTAGTCCAGCGGGACCAGGGCAGGATTTTCCAGCCTTTCATCCCGGAAGGATCTGAACATGTCTCACTGCTGTCCTTTCCCTACTTTATCCATCACCATCCTGCTCAATTGTGGGTGTGTTGGCAGAGAAAAATTCAGGCATAAAAATCTCTGCATGGGGGTGCTGTACCACTATTTTGTCAAATTACTTTAAATAATGTTGCATAAAATATGACTTTATGAACAATTAACAAATCAAAAGCTTACCATCCTCAGAGAAGACAGGGGCTGTGTGAAGATAATGAATAATATTTTTATCATCTTCAAAAGGACACGACACTTGTTTCCACATCATAAATTCTCCTACTTGTTTTGCCAATTCTAGAAATTTCTATAGAGATAGAAAAAACAGGTTATTCTTCATGGCAAGATGTAAAATCTGGTTTAAAATTTTAATAATTTGAAGTAACGGTATTAGATATTAAAATATGTTTCTGTCTGGTGATCTGAAATTGGTTGTATTTACATGTATAAAGTACAACAAAAACGTTATTTCTGTTGAATTCAGAGAGCAGAACTTAAGGGCCGGGATTCTCCGCGCCTCCACGCCGCAATCGCGCTTAACGCGGAGAATTGCCGCCAATCGCTGGCGCGCGGTCGACACGGCGCCGGGTCAGGAGCCATTGAAAGAGGCCCCCGCGGTGATTCTCCGCCAACTAGCCGAGTTCCCGCCGGTGTGGTTCACTAATGGTTCCACCTGGCAAGAGCTGGGAGTGGCGGCTGCGGACCCAGCCCGCGGGCGGGGGATTCGGCACCGGGGGGACGCCTCCAGGACGGCCAGGCTCGCGATCGGGGGCCACCGATCGACGGGCGCGCACGATCTGGGGGGGGGGGCCTATATTGTCGGGGCTGGCCAGCGGTGTGGGTCCGCCATGTTGCGCAGACCCGCGGCCGGAAGAGCAGCGCCCCATATCGGCAGCCGGACCGGCTAGGACTACTCCGGGGCCCTGCAAGCCCCCTGCAAAACGGAGAATCCCTCTGGACTTCCTCCAAGAAAGTCCAGAGTGATTGCGCCCATTTTCCCGCGGGCGTGGATACATTGATCCATTACCAGAGAATTCTGTCCAAGACCTTTTGAATTTTTTGCTGCAGAAATCATAGACCGCTGAGGTAAAGGTGTTTAATTGGACAACTTATTTTCTCTCAGGTTTCCTTGGCCAAACACAAACTGGGGTCAAGAGCATTGGTAGATGACTTGTCACGCGCACGCATTTGCCAATATTGCTCTGAACAGATGGCTATATATGCATGAGAGGAGCTTGCGTTGGCTCGCTTTCTATTTTCCATAATTTCTGGATCTCCTCAACAATAGTCAGTCCACTCCCACAGGAAGGATGTACGCCCTGCTGTTCTGTGGTGCCAAACATTGGCACACCAACACAATGCAGGAACAGGCTGGGAACACTAGGAGCAGAAAATCATAGGGATGGAGGGATTTAAAATGTAATGTTTTAGTTTTTCTGTCCAAACAACAAGAGGAGGAGGTGGCTCAAACTGCTCGAGAGCACTTACTTCATGTATTTAAAGTATTTAAAATAAACTGGGCGTAGGGGGCGGTGGGCTTTTGTCCTTCATACTTTCATGGTTTGTTCCATCAATGTCCTGGTTATTGTTGAGTGTTTCTATAAATACTTGCACAGCACCTCTCAATAGGTGACTGATTGAAGTGAATTCCTGCTTCTCCTAAACCTGCTTTGTTTTAAGGTTGGAAGAGTGATTTTTTTGGAAAATATTTTTACTATAATTTTTAGCAATTTATATTCAAAACATGCATTAACACAGAACAATTAACCCCCTCCACCACCTTCCCCTGCAACAGTATAACTTAGTTACTAAGTCTTCCACCCTGCCCCACCAACAGCTGTCAGTGACCAGCTCTTTAAAGTATAATATATAAGGTTGCCATCTATAGCAAAACCCTTCCACTGACTGTCTCTCAGCAAACCTAACCTTTGAGATGCAAAGACACCATCAATTGACCCAGCCGCGCCAAGGCGCTTGGTGGTATAGTCGACCCCTAGCCCAAGAGGATCCAACCTCCTTGCCACCAGTGAGGCAAAGGCCAGGATGTCTGCCGCGCCCACATCCGGGGCTCCAGCACAATTGAAACCCCAAATATCGCCTCTAATGGGCAAGGTACCAACCCAATGTTCAGGTTTGCCGACAGTTTCAAAACAAGGACCTCCAGAAGCCCACCAGCTTTGAGCATGACCAGAAAATGTGCACATGGTGAGCCAGGCCCCCCGAACACATCAATCATCAACCCCTTCAAAAAAACAACTCATTCTAGCCTTCATGGTGTGTGCCCGGAACACCACTTTTAACTGGATGAGACTCAGCCTCACACAGGATGAGGTGAAGTTCAGCCTCCTCAGTACCTCACTCCAAACCTTCTCCTTCAAGATCGGCCCCAACGGGCAGCACTGTGGCGCAGTGGTTAGCACTGTTGCCTCACGGCACCATGGTCTTAGGTTCGATGCCGGTCCTGGGTCACTGTCCGTGTGGAGTTTAGACATTCTCCCCGTGTTTGCGTGGGTTTCGCAAAGGTGTGCAGGGTAGGTGGATTGTCCACGCTAAATTGCCCCTTAATTGGAAAAAATGAATTGGGCACTCTAAATTTATAATAAAAAAAGATCGGCCCCAGTTCCTCAGCCCACTTTGCCTTCATATCTTCAACCAAGCACGCCGCCCCCCCCCCCCCGCCCCCGACTATCCGCTGGATACTGCTTTTTAAATAAACGGAGTGCTTTTAAATAAACGTTTTACTGCTGCATTTCCATCGGACTTTGTTTTGCATTCCAATGTGACTTAGCTTTTTAACATCACTGTGAAGCGGAAAGCATGGGCATTCTTTGGAATTTAGTATGCACGGACTTCCAAAAGGTGTTTGATAAAGTTGACGAATGTGATATAAAGTAGTTACTTTAGAGATACTAGTTAATGTAATGTAGAAATAAGCCACTTTGATTCTTGCAGTTAGGGACAAAGGAGTTTGAGACCGCATGGAAAAAGCAGGAAGAGGTGTGTCTATGAGAGTGATGCTGCATTGATAGGGGCCAGAGAAAGGGATTGGAAGTGAGCCAATCAGAATAGATTAAACAGGTCAGGAGGGACATAGGCTGACCTATGTCCGTCGAGTATGTGAAACTTGATACCATTTGAATTGATTTTGCAGAGATCCCTTTGTCTTTTAGTCAGTCGTTTTTCTGGGGTGTAAGAGGCTGGATGTCTTTTACGTTTCTGTAAGATGATTAAGCTTGCAAGCTAAATAAATAACTTCTTTTTACGTGCGAATCCGTCTCAACTTTTATTGAGGCCAGACTGACAGAGAAAGAAATTTGGGGATCAACATTTGGTGCCGAAAACCGGGATTTCTCAGGGCGATCCTGATCCAACTGCGAAATCAGAATTAGACTGATTATGAACAGGAGGATGGGGAACAAAGGGCCCTCAATGTAGAACTGGAAAACGACCAGCATTGATTGTTCCCCTCTTCTTATCGTCTGATTAGTCTGGTCACTCGCGGTTGGCACAGAAAGACCGCCTCGACGAAATCACAGGTCAGTCTGGGGATAAGCATTTTAATTGATGGGATTTCATAGAGTTAATTCGGCTGGGGCAGGCTGTATTGTTGATGTAACATTTAAGATAAATGGTTCAACTTTAATTGTGAGTTAATTCGGCTGGGGTAGGCTGTACTGTTGATGTAACATTTAAAATATAAATGGTTCAACTGTATTTGTAAGTTAATTCGGTTGGGTTATGTTATGAGAGGTAGATGTAACATTTGAAATTGAAAAAATGATTCACCTCTATATGTCTGTGTGTTAAAAATATAGTTGATTAAGTTAAAGAATTTTCCTTGGACTGTAGTGGCGGAAAAACGCAGTTCCAAGGACTAGTTGAGATTATGGGAAATTCCTTGGATAGCACAAATGATCCAGGCATGCCACTGCAAATATTATGTGATAAGTATCCGGACAAAGCAAAGGACTTTAGAAAATTGTCAGCACAGTTAAGAACTAAAATGGGAGATGAATGGCCACTAGGGGGAACCAAAGACCTAGAAATGGTTAAGAAAATCCAGGGACAGATATGGAAAAAAATCAAAGTATGAAAACTAAAGAATTAATTGGATTATGGAGGCAATATTGTCAAGAGGAAAAAGATAAGATTATGTTGTCCAGCTGGCAGGATAACGCCCTTAAAATGGGGATTTCAATTAGTGAACAGGGTAACCTAAAAACATTACAGATCTTGAAAAAGGAATGTGCATTTAAAAAAAGAGCAAATAGAGACAGGAAGGACCCGGGTCACACAAGAGGTGAACTACGTAGTTCAATGGCTGGCCTTGAATTGTCAGAAGAAGAAAAATTCAATAAGTCGGAAAAGTCAGTAGAAATTCCGTCTGCACCCATAGTATGGTCTGCGCTCATTCCAGAACCACCAGAGTACAATAATATATACCCAGCCATTGCTCCCCAGATTTCAAATATGCCAGAAACTCAAGCCCTTTTGGGTGATAGTGTGAGTCCTGATTTACCAACTTCACAACCGAAAGAGCAAAAGGAACTTTGTCCCACAAGCCCAGTTAGCTCTAGGACAAGATCTCGGACAGCAAGAGAGGGGCTTGAAGCTCACCAGAAACAATTAAGCATATCACCTAAGTCTCCCCAAACTAAGGAGAAATCACAAGAGTTGGGAACAAAGAAAGCTGAAACAACTTCGGTTGAAGAGAAAGAACTCCCCCTAGTGACAGGAAGAGACGTTGAAGTCTTGGAACAACCAGGGGAAATAGCTAGAGTGCCCCCTGGTGACATTCGGAGACAGTTACCGATTAGGAAGATGCGAAACCCCGATCCAGGGACTGCGGCTGAAAACCCCACAATAGACGTTTACTTCCCATGGACACCCAGTGAGATGATGGCTATTATGACTACAATCCCAGATAGGAAAAAATCTCCTGCTGCCTTTGTGGATTCATTGAGAACTACTATCTCAATTTATCAAGCTGATTCAAGGGACCTCTGGGCCCTAGTTCAGCAGATTTTAACCCCAGCAGAGTACCGCAATTATCTTAACCACCTGAATTATGCTAGTCATGCCGCACTCCAGCAGGCCTATGCGTTAGACGACGATAGAAGGACACAGATCTTAAATGCGTTGAATAGCACATTTCAAAGGCCCATAAATCTTTCTGTTATCTTAGACCTAAAACCTAAGAAGACTGAAGAGCCAGAGGAATTTCTGGGGCGTTTAAATGAAATCTACCGGGGGCAGTCAGGCGATTTGCTGTATCAAAATGGTCAGAATTCCCCTCAATACTGAGCTATGTTAATGCATTGCCTACCACCTTCTGTGGTTACTGCTGTGAAATGTAATAACATGAATTGGACGGAGAATGACCCTTCCCAGATGGCAAGGGCAGTCAGATTTTACTGGAAGGAGGGTGCAGGCCAAGAAGGAGGCTCAGTTACAAAGGTTAAGACTGAGTATGTAATGAAAAAGGATGATCTGCGACCCCAACAAGCGGCAGAAATGGTAGTTTACCAGCAGGAGCCCCAATATAGTGACTTTGGGTGGGTGGATCAGCGAAGAGGAGGATACCAAACCCACCCAAAGGGACCCTCACCCCATTTTTTTGGTCCACTGAACGAATCAACAGCTCTACAACCGCAGCCCCCTCTGAGGGGCCATTGGTCTACTGGAAGACGAGGCCGGGGCAGAAATAGAGGGAACAATGCATGTTTTAATTGCGGCCGTGTAGATCACTGGCAACAGGAATGCCCCTTTAAAAGACAGACAGTAGAAGGAGATTATCCGACCCAAAGGAGAGGGTACCCACCAAGGGGAGGACAGATGAGATACACTGACTTCTCCCAGGAAAACCCTTTCCCAACACAGGATTGACTAGCTAATTTAGCCATAAGGACTCTCCAATCCGACAGGGAACCTATTATCTCTCTGCAGATAGGAGATCAACATCACTCATTTGTAATCGACACAGGGGCAGCGATGTCTTCTGTGCAATCAACACTTAAATTACCAATATCCGACCACACGCAGCAATTATCAGGGTTCCAACGACAGGTGTGTGAGTATCCTATTTCTGAACCTGTGACAGTCACTTACGAGAATACGTCTGCAGAACATCAGTTTGTAGTGACTACTGGATTGGACTGTAACTTGTTGGCCCGAGATTTACTGTGTATCTTCCAGCTACAGCTAGAATGCGGAGATGAGGGGGTAACGGTTACATCATGGAGGATGAGACAACAGTGCTATATTTCTATCACCCCCCAGTGGTGGACGTTAGACGTTGAACAGTCACTGCATCACGTTACCCTGGCCTATGACAGAACTGGACGAAACAGGGAGTTGGAGGACAAATACCGGCCATTACTTGAGACCGAATGGCCAGTCAAGGTTACAGCCACAGTCACGGGAAAAGAAGGTACAGCCGATTTTGTTACAATATCACCACATTTACGGCCACAGTCAGCTTCGGTAAGCCCTCATATTACACGTCAGGTCCATGACCAGTACCATGCCAGGGATATGGGGCGAATGGTCAGCATCTTACCGCAGCTCGTCAGAATAGGTATGAGATATACCTTTTGAACAATCCACGTCTGACATTTAAATACTGTACCACTATCAATCCAGCCTGTTTTCTTAGTGGTCCCCCTGTCCATGAAGACGCACCTGGCCACGACTGTTTAGCCTTGATTCAGGAAACTACCACAATAAGGGGCGATTTGAGTGACATTTCGTCAGAACAACCTGACATGATTATGTGTGGTCAAATATCCCACCGGGGTTTAGTTAATGACCTACTGCAGGCCCTCCTTATGCCCGCGCAGATTTCCGTTATTAAATGCGCTGCCCACACGAATGGTACAACCCCAGTTGACGTTGGTAATGAACGAGCAGATCGTGCAGCGCGCACAGCCGCACAAATTCAGCAAGTGATGGTGCCTAAAATGTTAAGTCAGACTAAACGATCTACTATGAATATGTCTGCTTCTGACAAGCCAATGCCAACCATCCAAGACGTCATAAGGTTACAGGAGGACGCTCCTGAGAGTGATAAACAAATGTGGAAACGGTTAGGTTGTACATATGATTCTGTTTCCTCTTTATGGACCACGCCTGCACATCAGACTTGTATGTCTGATGTACTGGCTTTATGGGTCATCGAATGTGTACACTTTGCAACTCATTGTGGGGCTCGAGGGACTAGTGATTTGTTGCTGGACACTTGGTGGCACCCTAAAATGCAGGGGTTGGCCCAAAGTATCAGTAATCGGTGTTTGATTTGTCAGCAATATAACACCGGAAAAGGTATCCCTTGTGGGAAGGGGCAAACCCCGTTGCCCAGTGGTCCCTTTGAGACGCTCCAAATGGATTACATTGAGTTGGAAAGGTGTCAATGTTACAAATATGTTTTGGTCATTGTGGATGTGTTCAGCAGATGGGTCGAAGCGTATCCGACTATCGATAATAAAGCTGCTACTGTGGTTAAAGTCTTGATGAGGGAAATCATTCCCCGGTACGGTATACCAGCTCAGTTAAGTTCTGATAATGGGCCTCATTTTATTGGACA
This sequence comes from Scyliorhinus torazame, assembly GCF_047496885.1. Lineage (NCBI taxonomy): Eukaryota > Metazoa > Chordata > Chondrichthyes > Carcharhiniformes > Scyliorhinidae > Scyliorhinus > Scyliorhinus torazame. Next base: position 254,528,119 of record NC_092713.1, on the reverse strand, counting down.
AATTAACAAGGAGTTTTGCTCCCAGTTGGGCATACGCCAGCAGTTACACTGTGCTTACAGACCGCAGGCGGCCGGGTTGGTTGAGAGACACAATCAGACCCTCAAAACTAAATTGGCTAAATTAAGAGCAGACACGGGACTGACATGGCTTAAGTTGCTCCCCGTTGCCCTCTTCCAGCTGCGGGTTACACCTGCGGGACCAGCCCGGCTCTCTCCCGCCGAGATTCTCTATGGCAGGCCTCTTAGAACTCCTTGGAGCCTGCATGTTTCCAGACGGGTTCAGTTTCATCAGATGACTGAAGAAATGACCACCTATGTTCTAGCCCTTACGCAAGTGCTCAAGGAACTCCATGGCCAAGTCCGCGCGGCTCACGAGCCATTGCCCCCAGTACCTAGCTCACTTTCAGTCCAGCCTGGTAGTTATGTCATGGTCAAAACTTGGACTAGGAAGGGGTCGGAGCCGCGATGGGATGGGCCCTTCCAAGTTCTCCTTACCACCCCCACAGCAGTTAAAGTGGAGGGGCGAAGTGCTTGGGTCCACCTACATCACTGTAAATTGAGTCCATCTCCACTACTGTAAAAGGTCGGATACTAACCTGCCTCCCTTCTCCAGTGCTATTTTCCAGGTGTGGAGCATGATGGAGTGGCTACGCATCGTCTGTCTGATATTTGGCCTCACTTCGCTTGGCGTGTTATTGGCGATGGACATGGAAAAGGGGAATATTATGTATCTGTGTAGCCCCAACCAATCTACAAGGATACATCACCTATGCAAAGGTGATGTTCTTCGCTGCCCCCATATACGAGGACATGGTATCGACTCATGGAAGGTCATCAAAGTTAAGGAGAATGCAGGAGTCATGAAGCAGCTGCACCGGTCCCGGCGATGGGAAGGGAACATTATATGGACATTGCCTTGTTTTTGGAATACATGTAAATTTGATTTTGGATGTGTTAAAAGTGGTACAATAAAGGTAAAATCAGGCTGTCAGAAGAGTGTAGGAAGAGACCATGAGAAAGAGAAAGGGACTAGAGAGAGGATGGGGCGTGTGAGAAGGGAAGTACAGCTAGAACGTAGGTTACCAGGAGATACACTTAAGTTAGTTAAAGGCCAAACTGAGGAAAACCCGGGTAGTAAACCTTGGGACCCTCGGGGCAATAACCAAGGAGTTGTCTCAGCTACGGTTGTTTGCAATGCAGAACCGGTATGCTCTTGACTATCTTCTGGCCCGTGAGGGTGGGGTATGCGCCATAGTACAGGGCAAGTGTATCATGGGTGTTCAGGACTTGACCGCTAACATTACTAAATTTATGGATCGCATACGGGATCACTTGGACGGGATGCAGGATCCTGACTCTTGGGGTAACTGGGGATTTGGAGGATGGAAGGACTGGTTGATAAATATGGCCATGTATCTAGTGGTAGCTATCGGCTGCATCTTTGTGGGCCTGGCCATCCTTAAATGTGTGATGGGTAGAATGCGGGGTGCACTAGATCAGATCACCGCCCCAATCACCGAAAAAAAAAATTTAACTGTTAAAATCCATGAGGGTGAGGCAGATGAAGGGGGGCTAAGACAGGAATTGGAAATGCAGCGACGGATCTTTTTAGATGAGGAACCGTAGCTATGGATTGGATAGTTCGGTTATCATGGAATGATAAAAGGAGGGAATGACGAATGTGATATAAAATAGTTACTTTAGAGATACTAGTTAATGTAATGTAGAAATAAGCCACTTTGATTCTTGCAGTTAGGGACAAAGGAGTTTGAGACCGCATGGAAAAAGCAGGAAGAGGTGTGTCTATGAGAGTGATGCTGCATTGATAGGGGCCAGAGAAAGGGATTGGAAGTGAGCCAATCAGAATAGATTAAACAGGTCAGGAGGGACATAGGCTGACCTATGTCCGTCGAGTATGTGAAACTTGATACCATTTGAATTGATTTTGCAGAGATCCCTTTGTCTTTTAGTCAGTCGTTTTTCTGGGGTGTAAGAGGCTGGATGTCTTTTACGTTTCTGTAAGATGATTAAGCTTGCAAGCTAATTAAATAACTTCTTTTTACGTGCGAATCCGTCTCAACTTTTATTGAGGCCAGACTGACAGAGAAAGAAATTTGGGGATCAACAAAGTAGCACTGAAGCCAGTGGAATAGAAAGGACAATGGCTGATAAAAATGTGGCTGAGTGCCAGCAAACAAAGATGAGTGGTGAATGGTTGTTTTTTTAAAGAGGGGAGGATTGTATATAGTGGGGTTTCCCAGGGATTGGTATTAAGAGCACAGCTTTTCTTGATCCATATTCGTGACCTGGACATGGGTGTCATAGAGCTTTACAGCACAGAAAGAGGCCCTTCGGCACAGCTATCAAACACCTATCCATTTTATTCCCATTTTCCAGCACTGAGTAGCCTCGTATGCTGTGGTGTTTTAAGTGCTCATCCAAATGCTTCTTAAATGTTGTGCAGGAGACGATTTCAAAGGTTACAGATGGAAGTACTGTCAACTGTGGGGAGGATAGTGAAAGATTTGACAGAGGCCACAGACAGTCTGATGGAATGGACAGAGGAAATTTAATGCAGAGACATAGGGGGCGCGATTCTCCCAGCCCCGCGCCGGGACGGAGAATCGCCGCAACCGCTCCACACCGCCATATGCGTCGGCGAGATTGGTGTGGCGCCGGTCGCGGGCCGCTGTCCGCGGCCGGGCCGCCGATTTTCCGGCCTGGATGGGCCGAGCAGCCGCGCGGAAACGGCAGAGTCCCGCCGGCGCCATTCACCCCTGGTCGCTGCCGGCGGGAACTCTGCGCAAAAGGTCGGGGGGGGCTGCCTATGGGGTGGGGAGAAGCGTTCCTTCACCGGGGGAAGCATCCGATGGGGTCTGGCCAGCGATCGGGGCTCACCGATCCGTGGGCCGGCCTCTCCCACCCCCGGACCTACTTTGTTCCGCTTCCGGCCCCAGAACCACCATGCCATGTTGCGTCGGGGCCAGAGCGTTGAAGAAGTCCCCGCGCATGCGTGGGTTGGCGCTGCCCAACTGCGCATGCGCGGGTTGGCACGGCGCCCATTTGACGCCGGGAAGGGAGGCTGGAGCGGCGTGAACTGCCCTGTGGGGGCCAGAATTGGTGGTCCCCGTGCCCGTTTCGCGCCGCCATGAAACGTGACGGCGTTCACGACGGCGCGAATACTTGGTCTCCATTTTGGAGAATCGCGCCCATGAAGTGAGACATTTTGGTACGAAGAATAAGGAAAGACAATATAAAACAAATAATATAATTCTAAAGGGACCATATACATTTGTAGGTGTACAAATTGTTGAAGGTGGCAGGGTATGTTAAGAAAGCAGCAAATAAGGCATATGGAATCCTGGGCTTTTAAATAGGGCCATAGAGTGCAAAAGCAAGCAAGTTATGGTGGACCTTTACCAAACACTGGTTTGGCCTCAACTGGAGTACTGTGTCCAATTCTGGGCACCACAAAATGTGAGCGGCACTAGAGGGATTGCAGAAAAGATTTAAGGTTGATTTGGAGGATGAGCATAGATCGGTAAAGCTGAAGCAGTTTTCCTTAAGAGAAAAGAAGATCTAGATGAGAATTGAAAAAATATTCAAAATCATAAAAGGGTCTAGGCAGAAAATATAGATAGATGCTTTCATTGGTGGAAAGGTTAAGAACTAGAACATACCAAATTAAGGAGATTGATAAGAGAACCAGAGGTAACATGAAGAAATGTTTTTTCTGCAGCAAGTGGTTAGGATCTGGAACGTACTGTTAGAGAGTGTGGTGGAGGAAGATTCAATTGTGACTTTAAAAAGGAAATTGGATAATTACCCAGAGAGAAAATAATTGCAGTGCTATGGTAGGAGACTGGGACTTGCAGAATAGCTCTAAGGATATATGATGGGTCAAAGTACCATTTTCTGGGCTGGAGTACTGTGTACAGTTCAGGACACCACACTATAGGAAGGATGTGAATGCATTGGAGAGATTGCAGAAGAGAATAGTTCCAGGGACGAGAAACTTTAGTTAGGAGGATAGATTGGAAAGGCTGGGACTGTTCTCCTCAGAGAGAAGGCGGCTAAAAGGAGATTTGTGTTCAAAGTCATGAGGGGGCTGGATAGAATAGATAGGTAGTAAACTGTTTCCGCTTGTAAAAGGATCAAGAATGAGAGAGCACAGATTCAATGTGATTTGCAAAAGAGGCAAATGCAGTGCAAGAAAAAGCTTTTTACACAAGTATCTTGGGTCTTGAATGCACTGCCTGGACGTGTGGTGGATGCAGGTTGATTTGAGGCATTCAAGAGGGCTTTAGATGATTAATAAAACCAACGTGCAGGGGTATGGAAAAAAGGCAGGAGAATGGCACTAAGTCATGATGCTCGTTTGGAAAGGTGGTGCAGACCCGATGGGCCAAATGGCCTCCTTCTGCGCTGTAACAATTCTGATTCTTTGATCATTCCAAGATTATGTCATTTTCTCTCATCCTTTAGGAGCTGGAGAACAATTCCAGAAAATTAATCAGAGGAAAGTTGCCTTTAGCGAAAGCAGTTGGCACAGATCCATCATTACCCAACTATGCCACAAGCCCTGCCAGAACATCTTGGCCACATTATAGAGGAATTGAAGAGAGGCTTATTTCCCCAGGTCACGATTATTCCTGCAAATGCCAGTTTATTCCATCAGCAGATATATAGCTTTAGAAGTTGAAGGTGCACACATGTAGAGATAGACATGTGAATAGATTGTACACTAGTATAGCTATCAATGATTGATTGTGAAACAAAGTAGCTGCATGTGGAACCAGTTTGAGTAATTGGGTCTTGGCCTGTTTTCAAGGTTTACAATTAAAAAATGCATTTTGAAGCCCCCCCCCCCATGTTATTTTTTATCTATTTATGTTTTACAGCCAGCTGGTAAAGGAGGAGACCAGAGCTGTCAAAATGTGAGCAGAGTTTTCAGAGCAGGTTGCTGGATGTGGATGGGCCTGAAGCTTCCTCAGATTGATGGAAACTCTTAATAAAAAAGTTTCATTTTTCCAGCTTTGTAGGGGACGATTCTCCAAAATGCAGACCAAGTGTTCACGCTGTTGTGAATGCCGTCGCGTTTCACGACGGCGTGAAACGGGCCCGGGTACGACCGATTCTGTCCCCCACGGGAGGCCAGCACATGCTGGAGCGGTTCACGCTGCTACAGCCTCCCTTCCCAGCGCCAAATGGGTGCCGCGCCAACCTGCACATGCGAGGGGGACTTCTTCAGCGCGCCGGCCCGGACTCAACATGGCGTCGGTGTTCAGGGGCCAGCCGCGCAACAAAGTAGACCCCTGGGGGGGGGGGGGGGGGTGGAGAGGCTGGCCTGCCGATTGGTGGGCCCCGATCGCGGGCCAGACCCCATCGGAGGCCCTCCCGGTGAAGGATCGCTTTTCCCCGCCCCACAGGCCTCCCCCCCCCGACCCTTCGCGCAGAGTTCCCGCCGGTAGCGACCTGGATGGTGCCGGCGGGACTCTGTCGTATCCGCGCGGCCCATACGGGCCGGAGAATCGGTGGCCCCGCCGATTCCAGCGGCCCGCACCGCATCAAACACGCCGGCGCAAATAGCGACAATTCTCCGTACCCCGGAGAATCGCGCGCCAGCATCGGGGCGTCGTGGCGCGGTTGCGGCGATTCTCCGGCCCGGCGCGGGGCTCGGAGAATTGTTCCCGTAGATACAGAGCATCAAGCAAACAGGGAGAAACCTTCGGAAGAGCTGCATAATTGTAATAAAGGGACAGCAGTGGCTAAGTCCAATCAATTGTTTACGTTGAGTTAACACAGCATGACGGAGGTATGCACTCTACCGAGTTCCTTCTTCATTTGTTCAAAGTTGTAACTGAAAATGAAATGAAAATCGCTTATTGTCACGAGTAGGCTTCAAATGAAGTTACTGTGAAAAGCCCCTAGTCGCCACATTCCGGCGCCTGTTCGGGGAGGCTGTTACAGGAACTATTCATTAACATGAAATAGGTGACTTGAATAGCAGAGCACAAACTGGGAATTTGGGGCTAATAATATCTGGATTAGCAAAGATTTACAATGAAGTGATTAATTAAGGGTATCTGTGGCACTAGTGGTATCACCTGGTGACTTCTCACAAGAAGGAATATTCCTCCTCTGTCCCTGCAGACAGAAAACCTAATTGCCATCCAACCTCAGTTCATCTTCTCTCTGGAGAATGATTTAATGGAATCATTTTTAGAAACTAAAGACACAGATCATATATTCTGACAACGGGGAAGCACAAAGGTAAATCATATGGATTATACTTCCAACAAATACCATCAGGATGAATAATATTTTGGTTAAGTGATATTTTAAAATATGACAGTTACTGTCAAATGGAGAAAATGAATATTGTTGGGAAGAAATGCTGTTGTGTGCAGGAGTTATGTTTTGAAACCGTTGCCAATGAGCACAATAGTTCCTTACTGAGGAATGGCCAACGTATGGGTGGGGGTTTCTGGCACTATTACAGTTGATTGTATTTTACTGCATCTTGCTCAATCTGGGATGGCACAGTTGAAAGTGAGAGGTGACAATGGAACATCTCCTGAAACACATCACAGAGTTGGCAACCCTACCTGACAGGGCTTGTGAACGATTCTATGTGATGCTTTCCCCAGTGGGCACGTAGGAAGCCCCAAGGCTGATACACGATGAAATGAGATGCCCACATCATTTTACAGCAGCATTTAAGTTGTGCTATCAACCCCACTGTGTACAAAATCTTTAATTTTTTGGAAATGTGAGCAACAAATAAGAATCAGTGTTCAAAGGATTCCAAGTATATTCAGTCCTTATAACAAAAATTGGACATTTGTTAATACTACATAAACATCTGGTGATATCTGTGACACTTACCTCAAAATTGACATGACCATTAGGAAGACGGTTTGCACAACCCTCATTTAAGAAGTAAATGTCTTTGATCAGCAGGCTGAAGAATGGGATAACAATCTAGAAGATAACAAATTATGATTTCACCCTAATTTTCCATTTATATGTTTTCACATTAAGAATTGTTTTTTTATTTTGTTATTGTAATAGATGAGGGCGGGGGGGGGGGGGGGGCGCGGGGGGGGGGGGGGGGGCTGCTAGTTAGCTCAGCTAGCGAGCTGCTACCATGTGGATCCGATTAATGCCAACAGCAGGGGTTTCGATCTGGCTGAGGTGGGGTTGGGGCCTGCCTCCTTACCCTCCTCAGTATAAAAAACAATGGCATGTGGCTGTGGTTCAGAGGATAATTTCCATAGACCTGCCTTTGGGAAGGGAACTAGAGAAGAAGAATTTTATTAAGAATCCCAGTAGAACCACTATCTGGAGGATTTACTACACACTCCCTAAAATCACATGGATCTAAATTCTGCCACAAACAGCTGCACAGGCTTGCAGAAATTAATACAAAGCTTGTTATCCATACCCCTTGCATTAATTAGACAAATCTATATTTGAGCAACTCAAATGAATTTAGGCCTGAATTTCATGATGGCGAGTGCTCAGTATCCGTTATCCAGGAAGTCGGCGAGGAACGTTTCCCCAAGACACCGACAGGCCCGCAATTTTACGCCCAATCAAGCAGTAGCAGAAGGCGGGACTTTGTCAGACTGGCTGACACCTCTCCAGCCCCTCCAGGCACATTGACTGCAGCGGCAGGGAGAGGTACTGCACGAGCCCATGTCCCTGGACCACACTGCAGGCAAGTACCAGGGGTCCTGGGAGCAGGGGAGCAGAAGGACAGTGGATGCCCTGGGGACTCCAGAAAGGATTTCAGTGTCGGGGGCTAGGCTAGAGGGGGAAAGCAGACCTCCGAGGTCTCTGAGGGGAGAGTGCTCCAAATCTGAAGGGCCCTTGCACAGCCCCCTTCCCCCACCACCGAGATCAAGGGTGAAACATTTTCAGTTTCACAACCTGATCCAACTGAAGGGTGACAACCTAGAAATTGAGGCCATTTAATAGCCTTAATACAGCAAGGGGCGGGCTTCCCTTCAGAGACCCTGCCCCCCCCCCCCCCCCCCACTGTAAAACTGCATCTGGATTGAGGTGGGCGGGATCTCAGTGGGAACCCCGTCCATGCAGTTTTTTGCTGCCCGTCAAGTGGTTCTGCACTGGGGATGCAATCGGAAGGCCCCTTCATTTTTGGGGCACTCTCCCATCAGGGGTCTTGAGATACAATCCCTCTCCCCTTCTCTCCCCACAGGCCTAGCCCCCCCCCCCCCCCAACACCAAAATTCTGGCCTTAGATTTTGGGTGTGGTAGAAGTTTGGTACTCTCCTTTACAAATGGCAATTGATGCTAGATCAATTGCCAATTTTAATACTGAGATTACTAGATTTTTGTTAACCAAAAGTATTCAGCGATATGCATGTGTATTGACAACTTGGCAACAAATTGTCAATAATGTTTGAAAAACTGATTGGAATGATAAACATTCTGAATTTATTGAGAAAATGGATCCAGATCTGAATCCCAAATCAGATTTTGATTTAAGTAGTTGTTTAATCCATCAAGAGGTGACTAGATGGGTGATCCTTTTAGCCCCTCGGGCCTATTCTTCCATTCAATGAGATCATGCCTGATCTGCGACCTAACCCCATATACCTGCCTTTTCACCATATCCCTGAATATTTGACATTTGCAATTACCATTTGCAGAGGAGAGTTCCAAACTTCTACCACCCTCTGTATGTAAAAGTGTTTCCCAATATCCCTCCTGGAAAGGTCTGGCTCTGTTGTTTAGACTATATTCCTAATCCCAACCAGCAGATTTTGGGTAGGATTTCCCAGCCCTGACGCCAGAAATTCTCACGGCTTCTGTCCACATTTTCCAGTCCCGCCTGTGTCAATTCCTGCCACTGGCAGGACAGGGAAATCCCATACAAAGCTTCTCTCTCTGTTCACCTTGTACATTTAATTTCTCATGTTCTTTTGAGGCATGCAGTTTTTGCTTTTGCCAAGGGACCAGTTGTAGTTTATTCACTTTCCCTTTTAGAGGGAGGCGAGTGAACCATGGATGACCAGATGCGACAAGGAAATAATAGATAAAACAAATACTGGGTGGGATTTACTGACCAACCAGCTATGTGTTTTTCGGCAGCAGAGGCAGACCACCAGCAGGATTTACCAACTCAACCGTTGTCAGTGGAATTTCCCGGTGACTGCACCCCTTGTTTCCAGGAAACCCATGCACCGGAATAGCCCGTCCGCATGAACAGCGGTAAATCGCACCAAGTCTTTCTTTAATGTAATCTGCTGCAGCTCCATAAACACTCAGGCATATTAGGTGATTATACTCCAGTAAGGCAGTGGTTAAATATTAACATGGTTGTTCTGCTGGGAAAGGGACATTCCAGTTCAAATTTTATAGATTGTCCTACAATAGAGTATTGGTAATTTTACCTTCTCTCGGTTACTGTGTGCAGTCAGGGACCGATGAGCTGCCCCTCGGAGAGCTGTCCTGTAGTTGTAGAAGTTACCTGTAGGATCCATCTGATGCTGTATATTAAATTTAGAAAGGCCATTATGGTGGACGCTAACTTAAATAACAAAAATGTGGATTTTACTTCAATGTAATTTTTCTGTCATATATTACTGACCTCAAGAATGAAAAACTTTGCTGTTTTAACTTTACCCCATGTCTTCTTTAGCCTAGAAACAGGACTCATGTTCATGCCAGCTGCAGAAAGAACACAAAGCTGATCACTTTACATTGAATTTTCTGCTGGGGATACAAGAACACAACAGTGACACTTTACATTCGGTAAAAGAAAAATGTACATCGATTCTCTTTGCAAAACAGTGCAAGGTAAAGATTTTAAAAAGTAATGCCCAAAAACCCTGGAAGGTTGATGTTTGACTGGATAATTGTGTGGATCAAACCAAACCAATAACATCTGTTAAAATGCCTGATTTTGCTGAAGTGTTATCAAAGAACAAATTTCACGAGGTAGAACTGAGCCAATCTTAATTCACCTGGGGGACAAATCACGAGACTAGTTGTTGAAGTGTAAGTAGGGGACTAAAATATCCACTGCGTGCCTGTATTAATCTTGAATTGTTTGATTCAATCTTTTCATTAAAAAAATCAACAAAGTCATACTTACATATAATTGCCATCAAAGAATTAAAGTTGCCAATATTAAAGCATTCTCGAGCAACGTCAATAAAAAATTCTATTACTTGCGCTCTGTGTTTCTTCTTTGCGGGCTGCGTTAAAAAAAAAAACAGGATTTCAATTGATAAAATAGTCCAACAATATATATTAAATTGTGGAATTACTCTTAACGAATTTTGGACCAAGTATTATCAGAAATCTACATGCAATATCTTGTAAACAAATGCACTTACCATGCATATTTCAGTAGCTACTAAATAGCAGAGTCTATTGAACCATTTGACGTATGCTTCAAGATTGTCTGTTTTCTTTTGGTCACTGAAGCATGACTTTAGATAAAGAAAAGACAAAGTATTTATTATGAATTAATGTAGCAATAATGACAAACTGAACGGCCCGTATTTTGTAATCAGTAGTGAAAGAATGGCACTTTCCACACACTACGCCAACAGCTGCCCACCACTTTTGTGGGCTTGATTGTAGACTTGCTGTCATCAGGCATGCTGCTCTCTACAGGGATCTGTGATACCTGTTAGCAGGACAAAGAACAGCAAGGCTCTTCAACCAATCAGATTGAAGAATCTTCATAAGAGACACATTTTAAGCGGGGGCGCTTTCGGGACAGGAGGTGTGGACCCGCAATTTCTTGTCGCTGGCAATGCCAGTCAGCTGACATGGTCCAAACCTTGGTGCCAATTTTTGAAAAGCATGGACCTCACATGCATACTCCAGAATCTGCTGTCTCATTCACTCTGCAATGAGCACTGCTAGCCTCACTGTTGTTCTCAATGCAGGTCCACAGATCGTTTAAAGTGGACAAGGTAGTCAAGAAACCAGACAGAATGTTTGCCTTCATTGGATGGGGCATCGAGTATAAAAACTGGCAAGTCATGCTACAGTGGTATACAACATTGGTAAGGCCGCACTTGCAATATTGCGCACAATTCTGGTCGCCACACTACCAGAAGGATGTGGAGGCTTTGGAGAGGGTGCAGAGGAGGTTTACCTGGATGTTGCCTGGTCTGGAGGGTGTTAGCTGTGCGGAGAGGCTGAATAGACCCGAACTGTTTTCATTAGAACGCCGGAGGTTGAGGGTGACCTGACAGAGGTCTATACGATTATGAGAGGCATGGATAGAATGGATGGGCAGGCATGCTTTCCCAGGGTGGAGGGGTCAGTCACCAGAGGGCATCAGTTTGAGGTCCGTGGGGCAAAGTTTAGAGGAGATGGGCGGGTCAGGTTTTTTTTTTTTTAAAAACACAGAGCGTCGTGAGTGCCTGGAACACGTTGCCAGGGGAAGGTGTAGAAGCAGATATATCAATGTTGTTCAAAAGGCAGCTCGACAAATACATGGATAGGATGAGTATAGAGGGATACAGCAGTAGGAAGTGCTGAGGGGTTTGGCCAAGGGTGGCATCATGACTGGTACAGGCGTGAAGGGCTAAAAGGCCTGTTCCTGGGCTGTTTGGTCTTTGAATACAGTGAGGAATGATGTACTATTCTCAAATACATGTAATGAGGTTGGCAATTCACTGCATTGGGATACAGTGCCTACATAAAACTACAGAATTGCAGATTTCTGTGACCAATCCAATGCAGATGGGCACACACAACATCAAGCAGATATATCATAACATCAACATGCCAACATCATAAAGATTACAGGTTATTCTTATCCAAAGTTCATGACTAAATATTTTCCCCGATTCCTCATTTAGTAGGTGTAAAAGTAAAACCCTTTTTGGAATAGCAATACGGATTGATAAAACATTTAGTTGTCAAATTCAATTCCGATCAGCTTTCTGTCCTGTGCTCTGGTGTGCATCATCATACACCTCTTAATAAGTAGGGCAGTAGCATCAATATTATTCATGCTTTCATTAATTTTCTTTTCTGGTAAGTTTCGATATGAAATAGTGCATCTATATTTTATCAGCTCAAATGACTTTCGATACTGACTTTTCTTGTCTCGGGTACAATGTATTCACAATTATGTAATAAATTCCAAATAGCTGACGCTTTCAAAAGAATGTGAATTATCTTTGAAAAACAGATCAGAAACTAATAAAATCCAATAGATCAGAATCTATTCAAATCCAATAGAATCCCAGGGTTTAAGTATCTTTATTTAATCCCACCAGTGAATTTAATGATAATTGATCGCTTCTCAAATAGGCCACTAGGTGGTATATGCTAATGCTTCCATTCTACTTATTCCTTTTAATTTTATCGTGCCGAATAATGTTCAAATATCATGTATATACAGCTGTAACCGGTCTTGCCAATAAATTATATAGAAAGAAAATAAACCAATTCCTGTCTTATTCAATAAGATGAACTCAATATCAGGTTAGAAAATAATATCTTTACAAGATATCTGTGTCAAGTTGTACCTTCGGGTTATCCAAAGAATCCTTGCGTACAAATGCTTGCACAAATTCTTCAGGTCCAATAAAACTCAATCGTTCCTTCAGAAAAATAAATAGTTGTTAATGTACTTCCTGTTTAAAAACAGAGCAGAGATATTTTATATGGCGGTCGAAAGCAATTTTTTACAATGTAATCTTTTTTCCAAGAAATGCTTGGTCAGTAATGGCAGCAGGTTCATGTGTGTGTATGTATTTGTTCATTAGTTCAGAAACATAAAATTGCACTAAAATCAAATCTGCTAGCTTCTCATTCTGTTAGGCAGGTCTTTATTCATAGTTCTGCCATATTATGTTTGGTTATTTATGTGTAGCCAATGTCAGATCAGCCAGAGTTGCAGGCAGGAGTTGAGGCAGATGCTTTAGCCTTCGCCTTGCTGATTGCTTGCAGGTGGCTTTGTTTTGTTGGGGTAGAGGTCAGCTGGGAGATATAATGGCGTTCCTGCATTTCGAGAAGGTGACATTTTCTCTGAGAGGGGGGAATGAGGGATTCCACAAGAGATGGGGTTTGTTTATTCAGCATTTTTAGTTACCGTCAACTGTTAGGTGTCGTGTTGGGTGTTCTGATGTACAAACGATCCAACACGGCTGGAGATGGTGTAACTCAATTTTATTAACTACTCAACTGTAACAGCACACTGCTAACTTGGGTACGTGCATTACCAGCTAATCTGTGGACCCTGTCCTATCACTATCTAGGTGAGGCACTCAGCACATGGTGAATGTCTGAGTGGCAGGCTCTGAGCTTGGTGCTCTGAGCTGGCTGCTGCTGGAATGAGCAGGAGCTGTAATGTTCCCTGTTTTTATAGTGCGTGTGCTCTCACTGGTGCTTGGCTGCGATGTTGTGTGTGTGTTGGTTGGTCCTACTGCATGTCCATCAGTGTGTGTGTGATTGCACCATGATATGCTGATCTAAATATCATGACATCCCCCTTTTCGCAAAGAATATGTGCCTACATGATAATGAATAAAGAAGTGTAATGAGTGCATCTAATCATGTGTGTGCAATATTTACAACAATATGTACATGTGGCTATACTATATACACAGGAAGGTGCCAGGTGCAGAAACTATGTTACACCAAGAACGAAACCAATATTATTAACAAACAATAACAAAATCTTAAACAGTATGGCAAAAAGTCTGAAACAGTATGTCAGAACAAGTCAGTGAATCCAATATGAAAAGGTTCATAAATTAAGTCTGAGGTGGGCGACAAATTCAGGTTGACCGCCTCAAGGGTGGGTCAGGATCCACCGGCTGAGGAACGGGCCGGGCGACGGTCAAGTGAGGAGGATGCAGGGTGTCCGGAAGGTCAACAAAGTCCATTGCAGGGACAACAGGAGAGCGTGGCACCGGTGCAGGATCACGTAGCGAGCGCGGAACCAGATGAAGGGCACGCCGATCGCGGCAGCGAATAGAGCCATCAGGCAGACGAACCAGGAACGAGCGGGGAGCTATCTGTTGGAGAACCTCAGCGGTTGCCGACCAGCCACCCTCCGGAAGGTGTATGCGGACATTATCTCCAGGCGCCAGGGAAGGAAGATCAGTCGCCTGAGCATCATGTGTCGCCTTTTGTTGCTCACGCTGTTGCTGCATCCGCCGAAGTACCGGAGCATGGTCGAGGTCTGGGACGTGAATGGATGGTACAGTGGTCCTGAGAGTGTGACCCATAAGCAGCTGGTCCGGCGATAGGCCCGTGGACAGTGGGGCCGAGATATTGGCCAGCAAAGTGAGCAGAAGTCAGATCCTGCATCAGCAGCCTTGCAGAGGAGCCTTTTAACGATGTGGACGCACCTTTCTGCTTTGCCATTCGACCGAGGATGCAGAGGACTGGACGTCACGTGTGTGAAGTTGTATGAGCTGGCAAAGGAAGACCATTCCTGACTCGCAAAGCAGGGGCCATTGTCTGACATCACGGTGAGCGGAATGCCATGGCGAGCAAAGGTCTCTTTGTAGGCCCGCATGACATAAGAACATAAGAACTAGGACCAGGAGTAGACCATCTGGCCCCTCAAACCTGCTCCGCCATTCAATGAGATCATGGCTGATCTTTTGTGGACTCAGCTCCACTTTCCGGCCCGAACACCATAACCCTTAATCCCTTTATTCTTCAAAAAACTATCTATCTTTATCTTAAAAACATTTAATGAAGGAGCCTCTACTGCTTCACTGGGCAAGAAATTCCATAGATTCACAACCCTTTGGGTGAAGAAGTTCCTCCTAAACTCAGTCCTAAATCTACTTCCCCTTATTTTGAGGCTATGTCCCCTAGTTCTGCTTTCATCCGCCAGTGGAAACGACCTGCCCGCATCTATGCTATCTATTCCCTTCATAATCTTATATGTTTCTATAAGATCCCCCCTCATCCTTCTAAATTCCAACGAGTACAGTCCCAGTCTAATCAACCTCTCCTCGTAATCCAACCCCTTCAACTCTGGGATTAACCTAGTGAATCTCCTCTGCACACCCTCCAGTGCCAGTACGTCCTTTCTCAAGTAAGGAGACCAAAACTGAACACAATACTCCAGGTGTGGCCTCACTAACACCTTATACAATTGCAGCATAACCTCCCTAGTCTTAAACTCCATCCCTCTAGCAATGAAGGACAAAATTCCATTTGCCTTCTTAATCACCTGTTGCACCTGAAAACCAACTTTCTGCGACTCATGCACTAGCACACCCAGATCTATCTGCACAGCAGCATGTTTTAATTTTTTATCATTTAAATAATAATCCCTTTTGCCGTTATTCTTACCAAAGTGGATAACCTCACATTTGTCAACATTGTATTCCATCTGCCAGACCCTAGCCCATTTACTTAGCCTGTCCAAATCCCTCTGCAGACTTCCACTATCCTCTGCACTTTTTGCTTTACCACTTATCTTAGTGTCGTCTGCAAACTTGGACACATTGCCCTTGGTCCCCAACTCCAAATCATCTATGTAAATTGTGAACAGTTGTGGGCCCAACACTGATCCCTGAGGGACACCACTAGCTACTGATTGCCAACCAGAGAAACACCCATTAATCCCCACTCTTTGCTTTCTATTAATTAACCAATCCTTTATCCATGCTCCTACTTTCCCCTTAATGCCATGCATCTTTATCTTATGCAACAACCTTTTGTGTGGCACCTTGTCAAAGGCTTTCTGGAATTCCAGATATACCACATCCATTGGCTCCCCGTTATCTACCGCACTGTTAATGTCCTCAAAAAATTCCACTAAATTAGTTAGGCACGACCTGCCCTTTATGAACCCATGCTGCGTCTGTCCAATGGGACAATTTCCATCCAGATGCCTCGCTATTTCTTCCTTGATGATAGATTCCAGCATCTTCCCTACTACCGAAGTTAAGCTCACTGGCCTATAATTACCCACTTTCTGCCTACCTCCTTTTTTAAACAGTGGTGTCACGTTTGCTATTTTCCAATCCGCCGGGACCGCCCCAGAGTCTAGTGAATTTTGGTAAATTATCACTAGTGCATTTGCAATTTCCCTAGCCATCTCTTTTAGCACTCTGGGATGCATTCCATCAGGGCCAGGCGACTTGTCTACCTTTAGCCCCATTAGCTTGCCCATCACTACCTCCTTGGTGATATCAATCCTCTCAAGGTCCTCACCTGTCATAGCCTCATTTCCATCAGTCACTGGCATGTTATTTGTGTCTTCCACTGTGAAGACCGACCCAAAAAACCTGTTCAGTTCCTCAGCCATTTCCTCATCTCCCATTATTAAATCTCCCTTCTCATCCTCTAAAGGACCAATATTTACCTTAGCCACTCTTTTTTGTTTTATGTATTTGTAGAAACTTTTACTATCTGTTTTTATATTCTGAGCAAGTTTACTCTCATAATCTATCTTACTCTTCTTTATAGCTTTTTTAGTAGCTTTCTGTTGCCCCCTAAAGATTTCCCAGTCCTCTAGTCTCCCACTGATCTTTGCTACTTTGTATGTTTTTTCCTTCAATTTGATACTCTCCCTTATTTCCTTAGATATCCATGGTTGATTTTCCCTCTTTTTACCGTCCTTCCTTTTTGTTGGTATAAACCTTTGCTGGGCACTGTGAAAAATCACTTGGAAGGTTCTCCACTGTTCCTCAACTGTTTCACCATAAAGTCTTTGCTCCCAGTCTACCTTAGCTAGTTCTTCTCTCATCCCATTGTAATCTCCTTTGTTTAAGCACAAAACACTAGTGCTTGATTTTACCTTCTCACCCTCCATCTGTATTTTAAATTCCACCATATTGTGATCGCTCCTTCCGAGAGGATCCCTAACTATGAGATCCTGAATCACTCCTGTCTCATTACACAGGACCAGATCTAGGACCGCTTGTTCCCTTGTAGGTTCCATTACATACTGTTCGAGGAAACTATCGCGGATACATTCTATAAACTCCTCCTCAAGGCTGCCTTGACCGACCTGGTTAAACCAATCAACATGTAGATTAAAATCCCCCATGATAACTGCTGTACCATTTCTACATGCATCTGTTATTTCTTTGTTTATTGCCTGCCCCACCATAATGTTACTATTTGGTGGCCTATAGATTACTCCTATCAGTGACCTTTTCGCCTTACTATTCCTGATTTCCACCCAAATGGATTCAACCTTATCCTCCATAGCACCGATGTCATCCCTTACTGTTGCCCGGATGTCATCCTTAAATAACAGAGCTACACCACCTCCCTTACCATCCATTCTGTCCTTCCGAAAAGTTTGATACCCTCGGATATTTAACTCCCAGTCGTGACCATCCTTTAACCATGTTTCAGTAATGGCCACTAAATCATAGTCATTCACGATGATTTGCGCCATCAACTCATTTACCTTATTCCGAATACTACGAGCATTCAGGTAAAGTACACTTATGTTGGCTTTTTTACTTCTGTTCTGAATCTTAACACCTCGATCAGTAACCTCTCCTAAGTTATATTTCCTCTTAACCTTTCTCCTAATTTTCCTTGTCGTCGAACCCACATCTTCCTGTAACAACCTGCCGCATCGCTTACCATTAATGTTTTCACTTCCCGTTTTATTTCTTTTAGTATTCCTGGTCCTATTCACTGAGCTCCCCTCAGTCACTGTACCTTGTACTGTCGCCCTTTTTGATTTTTGACTATGGCTTCTCTGCCTTACACTTTCCCCCTTACTGCCTTTTATTTCTGTCCCTGTTTTACTACCTTCCAACTGCCTGCATCGGTTCCCATCCCCCTGCCACATTAGTTTAAACTCTCCCCAACAGACAGCCGATGACGTTGTGCCGTGCAGGCGTATGACCTCTGGATAGCTGAAAAAGTAGTCGATGATGATGATGTAGTCCCTGCTGAGCGCATGGAACAGGCTCACGCCCACCTTCGACCAGGGGGACGTGACCAACTCCTGGGGCTGAAGGGTCTCACGGGGTTGTGCCGGCTGAAACCGTTGACAGGTGGGGCAATTGAGCACAGTGTTAGCAATGTCCTCACTTATTCCCGGCCAGTATACAGCCTCTCGGGCCCTCCGCCGGCACATCTCAACGCTGAGATGGCCTTCGTGCAGTTGTTCTAAGACAAGCCGGTGCATGCTGTGTGGGATCACGATGCGGTCCAGCTTCAGGAGGACACCATCAACGACTGCCAAGTTGTCCCGAACGTTGTAAAACTGTGGGCATTGTCCCTTGAGCCACCCGTCTGTCATGTGGCTCATCACACGTTGCAGAAATGGGTTGGCCGCAGTCTCACGTCGAATGTGGGCCAGGCGTGCATCAGTGGCTGGCAGATTGGCAGAAGTGAAGGCTACATGTGCGTCGACTTGGCAAACGAACCCCTCCGGGTCGGACGGCGTGTTGACTGCCCTGGACAGAGCGTCTGCTGTGATGAGGTCCTTACCCGGGGTGTAGACAAGTTGAAAGTCATACCTCCGGAGTTTGAGCAGAATGCGCTGGAGGCGAGGGGTCATATCATTGAGGTCCTTTTGAATGATGCCAACCAGCGGGCGGTGGTCAGTCTCCACAGTGAACTGGGAAGGCCATACACATAGTCGTGGAACTTGTCAACGCCAGTCAACAGGCCTAGGCACTCCTTTTCAATCTGCGCATAGCACTGCTCTGTGGGGGTCATGGCCCGTGACGCATAGGCGACTGGGGCCCATGATGAGGCGTCATCCCGTTGCAGGAGGACCGCCCCAATGCTGGACTGGCTGGCATCAGTCGAGATTTTCGACTCCCTTGCAGGATTGAAAAACAGCAGTACCGGGGCGGTGGTGAGCTAGACCTTGAGCTCCTCCCATTCACGCTGGTGGGTGGGAAGCCACTGGAATTCAGTTGTCTTCCTGACAAGGTGCCGGAGAGCTGTAGTGTGGGAAGCAAGGTTAGGGATGAACTTCCCCAGGAAGTTAACCATTCAGAGAAAGCGTAGCACCGCCTTCTTGTCTGTGGGCTTCTGCATGGCCGTGATGACTGCCACCTTGTCGGCATCCGGCCGCACCCCCAACCGGGAGATGTGGTCCCCCAGGAACTTCAGCTCGGTTTGTCCAAAAGACGCAGGCCCTGGTCCCGTATCCGTCTAAAGACACGCTGGAGGTGACTGATGTGCTCCTGCGGTGCGGTGGACCAAATAATGATGTCGTCTACATAGACGCGCACCCCTTCGATGCCCTCCATCATCTGTTCCATGATGCGATGGAACACTTCAGAGGCCGATATGATGCCAAATGGCATCCTATTGTAGCAGTATCTGCCAAATGGAGTGTTGAAAGTGCACAGCTTCCTGCTGGACTGATCCAATTGAATCTGCCAGAAGCCCTTTGAGGCATCAAGCTTGGTGAATATTTTTGCCCGAGCCATCTCGCACATGATCTCCTCACGTTTGGGTATGGGGTAGTGTTCCCTCATTATGTTGCGATTTAAGTCTTTCGGGTCTATACAGATCCGGAGCTCGCCAGAAGGCTTCTTGACGCACTCCATGGAGCTGACCCATGGAGTCGGCCCCGTTACCCGGGAAAGCACTCCTTGGTCCTGAAGGTCCTGCAGCTGCTGCTTGAGGCGGTCCTTGAGGGGTGCTGAGACCCTGCGAGGTGCGTGAACTACCAGGGTGGCATCCTGTTTAAGCCGGATTTTGTACGTGTAGGGCAGTGTGCCCATGCCCACGAAAACATGCTGGTTGTGCGTGAGGATTGAGTTGAGCTGCGCCCTAAATCGGACGTGCCTTCTGGAGAGAGAGAGAGTGTCCACGCTGAACAAGGTGGAGGATTTTACACGCCTGTGCGCCTAGCAGAGAGTCCTTTGAGGAGCCCACGATTTCGAATGGTAGTATGGCTTGACGTGAGTTGTGTGTCACTTCGAGCTGGCACGACCCCGTGGCGGGGATGACGTTGCCATTATAGTCAACGAGTTGACAGTTGGATGGCAGAATAGGTGGTTTAACCTTCAGGGTCTGGAATGCTGACCATGCGAGGAGATTGGCGGAGGCACCAATGTCCAGGCGGAATCTGATCTGGGATCGGTTGACCGTCAGGGTGGCACACCACTCGTTGTCCGGATCAATGCTGTGCACTGACAGCGGCTGCTGCTTTCGACTCGGGGACAGCGTGTTCTTGTTGATGACAGCAACGCGGAAGGGCTCCCTGTCCTCAGTGTCACTGGTCTGTGTGATGTCGGGATCGGACTCGGTGAACGTGGGTTGAATTGCCCGAACGTTTCTGCGAGGCTGGTTAAACGGGTCCGAGTTGGCAGGCTGAGCTGCTTGACAGCAGGCAGCATAGTGGCCCAACCTGCCACAGCGTAGGCATTGTCGCGCTTTGGCAGGACATTGCCGCTTTAAATGGGCATAGCCACAGTTGCCGCACGTCGTGACGTCAGTGCGTTCGTTGCGTCACCGCGCATGTGCGGTGCGGTCTTGCGTAGTGCGTGCCTGCGCATCGCGTTCCTCTGCGTCAGCGGCCCTTTTTTGGCGCGTACAAGCGCGGGAGGCCTCAGAAAGCACGAGAAATGGCCGGCCTCCTCCAGGCCGCGGCCTAGGAGGTACTCGATCGTCGGGACCCGCTCCGCCTCGTGGGGCCTGTGCCGCGCAGTTTCGGACACCTCGATGTGTGAGTACCAGCTGGTGGCGTTCTCATGCAGGACGCAGGTCTCGACGGCAGTCGCCAGGGTGAGTTGCTTGACCCGAAGGAGCTGCTGGCGCAGGGTGTCCGACATGACTCCGAAAACTATCTGGTCGAGTATCATGGAGTCAGAGGTGGTCCCATAGCCGCAGGACTGCGCGAGGATGCGGAGGTGTGTTAAATAAGACTGGAAAGGTTCGTCCTTAACCTGCAGTCGCTGCTGGAACAGGTACCTTTTGAAGCTCTCGTTTACTTCAACGCTGAGGCGTTTGTCGAACTTCAGGAGCACCGTCTTGTATTTGGTTTTGTCCTCGCCGTCTGCAAATGTAAGGGAGTTAAAGATGAGTATGGCGTGTTGCCCTGCCCTGGAGAGAAGAAGGGCAATCTTCCTGCTGCCCGATGCATTCTCCCTATCTGTGGCCTCGAGTAAGAGCTGGAAGCGCTGCTTGAACAGTTTCCAATTGACCCCGAGATTGCCAGCGATTCGGAGCGGTGGCAGTGGGTTGATGTTCTCCATGGTGCAGGACGGCGGATTGCTGATACGTTGCAGGTAGGTCTCACAGGCGCTGGTTTGCGTCCACTTCTGGTATCATGTCGTGTTGGGTGTTCTGATGTACAAACGATCCAACACGGCTGGAGATGGTGTAACTTAATTCTATTAACTACTCAACTGTAACAGCACACTGCTAACTTGGGTACGTGCATTACCAGCTAATCTGTGGACCCTGTCCTATCACTATCTGGGTGAGGCACTCAGCACATGGTGAATGTCTGAGTGGCAGGCTCTGAGCTCGGTGCTCTGAGCTAACTGCTGCTGGAATGAACGGGAACTGTAGTGTCCCCTGGTTTTATAGTGCGTGTGCTCTCACTGGTGATTGGCTGCGATGTTGTGTGTGTGTTGGTTGGTCCAACTGCATGTCCATCAGTGTGTGTGTGATTGCACCATGATATACTGATCTAAATATCATGATATTAGGGTGGGGGTAGATTGGGGGGGGGGGGGGGGAAAGAGTGGGGTTTGGGGTTATTTTGTGTTGTAATGTTTTCCAAATGTTAAAATGTAAAAGATTTGAATTAAAGAAAATTGTGTAGCTAAATCCCAGGCAGCTTGCAACACAAATATCCTGAAGAAACAATGTTATTTATTGTTCCAGCCAGAATCTTTTATCAAAAAGATTAATTGCTTGCTCTCGATTATTCTTGATAATAAATACATAATGCAATGGA
Source organism: Scyliorhinus torazame (assembly GCF_047496885.1). Taxonomy (NCBI): domain Eukaryota; kingdom Metazoa; phylum Chordata; class Chondrichthyes; order Carcharhiniformes; family Scyliorhinidae; genus Scyliorhinus; species Scyliorhinus torazame. Next base: position 254,506,245 of record NC_092713.1, on the reverse strand, counting down.
TAAAAAATTTAGTATGACTGGTTTCTGGAAAAATAGATGTGAAAGAGATTACCCTGGATATTATCATGGTCAACCTGTTGTGAAATATGATAAGCGAATCATTCTCCAAAACAAAACCACCCACAAAATAGATATCTCACACTTGCCACATATCATCAAAATAAATAACCGGTGATCACTTGTAAACCTTGATGATATTTCACCACCTTTCAAAAATAATTGTGTTTGGAGGTCATTGCTGGAAATTATTGAAAATATATTCATTTCGACATGCTTAATTTTGGTTCGTTCATCATTTCGAACAACTTTGTGTTTGGGATTCTTTACCAATATCAAAGCAATTGAGACAAGAATACCTGTAAATAATTTTTGATTGGATATCTACCAATTAAATTTAGAGAATTTATAGGCTTAGAAATTGTATTGAGGTCAATCGGTTTTTAAGGGATGATATTAGAACCCAAGGTGGTTAAGCACACACATCCATCCCATATTGGATTGGTTGTTCCATAGGCATAAAATTATTCGAAAAGCTTATTGTCACACCAAAGCATTTTAAAGTCTGAAATTGTTCGGTTCTAACAACTTATTTGTAATGTCTTACCAAGCAAAGCATGGCACTTTCGTATGCATGGTATTTTTGTTTTAAAACCCCATTTGTTTAATGGGATGAAATGCCTGAAAAACCCGGGGGGAAAACAGCCTGAAAGTAGAAGTTTGTCAGCTGAATCGGAGGCCTCTCGGGGCTCATTGGAGCAAAAAATGGTGGAGCAGCCTCTGCGACTCCAGTCACCCCACTGACTGCCAAAATGCTTACCAGCACTTTGGCTGCAGAATTTGACAAACACTGGCGGGCTGTGTTGGGGGACCTCTGCAAATTGATGGAGGAGGCCTTGGCTCCCATTAGTTTTGATGTGGAGATGCTGGCGTTGGACTGGGGTGAGCACAGTAAGAAGTCTTACAACACCAGGTTAAAGTCCAACAGGTTTGTTTCGCTATCACTAGCTTTCGGAGCACTGCTCCTTCCTCAGGTGAATCCTTGGACTTTAACCTGGTGTTGTAAGACTTCTTACTGTGCTCCCATTAGTTTGGCATTGGAGAGGACTAATGAAATGGTAAAGTTGCATGGTGACACGATACAAAGCACAGAAGCAGTCCTTTCGAGGTATAGTGATCAGATTGCTTCTCTGGAAGCAGAGAAGTCTTTGATGGCTGATGCGAATAAGCCAAAGTGAATGATTTGGAGAATCGTTCCAGGTGGCAAAATATCCAAATTTAGGGGCTGCCAGAAGGGATGGAAGGCCCAACTCCCACAGAGTATTTTGTGAAGATGTTTGGGAAGATGGTGGGGGAGGGTAGACTCGCGTCTCCTCCCGAGCTAAACCATGCCCACTGGACATTTCGGTAGAAGCCTCGTCCTGGTGAACCTCCGCAACAGTAATCGTGAAGTTTCACAGCTTCCAAGAAAAAGAGCAGGTCCTGGGATGAGCAAGGGAGCATCGCGATTACAAATAGGAAGGCCACGCCATCAGGTTTTACCAGGATGTGGGAGTGGGGCTGGCAAAGAAGCAGACTGCATTCAATAAGGCCAAAGCCGCCCTGTGTAAAAGCAGAGTTGGGTTTGGAGTGGTGTACCCGGCACGGCTAAGAGTGACTCTTGACAGAATAGACTATTTTTTTGATGCACCAGGGGAGATGGATTCCTGAGGTTTTCCTGGGATATTCAGGATGGGCATGTTGATATGTGGAATTGTTGGGGTTCTCTGTTCATGTTTGAACTTTTCTGTTCGTTTTTGGGTTGAATGTTTTGCAAGATGGACTTGGGTAGGGGGTTTAGTTTTCTGTGGGTTTTTGCTCTATTTGTTCTAACTGTTGTAAAAATATATAGCTCCCTATTGGAGTTTACATACTTTTTCATACTTTAGGTGCGATTCTCTGGAAAGATTTCTAATCTTTATTAGAATGTAGCGAGCGGGAACTGCTGTGAGGTTCCTGGCCGGCAATGCTATTCAATGTTAATTGGTCCACTTAACAGAGCCTCATGGGCTTCTCACTGCAAATGAAGGCTTGCTAGCTGATTCGCCGAGACCCGTTTGCCAGCCCCCCGCTAATAAGGTTGAGCAACACTTACGCAGCACTTGCTCAGCCAACCCCAGCCAGCTCGCAACAATGGCACTGAGGAGACCGGCCCCAAGATTTGGGGACGCTATCCTGGGGAGGCTCCTAGACGCTGTTGAGGCCAGGATTATCCTGTTCCGCTGAGGGTTAGCCACAGGGAAGCTAGTGCTGCCTGGGAAGAGGTGGCGGCGGCTGTGAGTGCCAGGAGTGTGACCAGGAGGACTGACCGCCAGTGCCAGAAAGAGGTCAATAACCTACACCTGGCAGCAATGCAACCCCCCCCCCCACCAACCCCAGAGACTTTTCTGCCCCCACCTGAACATCCACCCCATAATTCTCTATGTGACCCCAAACACTCCCACCCCCCCACTCTCCCTCCACCCCAACCCTCCCTCACACCTCCCCCTGCAGCCCTCCCATGACTGTAAACCACGCATGTGGCTAACGACGCTCTCTCTCTGTCTCCTCAGGAAAACCTCTCCCACAATCGCCAGGAGAGGGCCCAGACTGGCAGTGGTATGCCGGATATAAGAATCCTCACCACCTTCGAGGAGCATGCCTTGGAGGCGACTAGGGTGGCTGAGAACAGAGCCGTCACCAATGCGGAGGCTGGCGGACGCTGCAGAGATGAGAAATCACCGGGCCCCAGCCAAAGGACCTGTCACATGCGAGTTGTTATTGCCTTACCTACTGACCCATCCCTCCCACTGACCCCATGTCCATTCTTCCGCAGGTCCCCAGCCGACGGCGCCGGCACAACCCGGGTGGCCCCCTCTCCAGCCTTCCAGGAGAAGACTGAGGAAGCCACCATAATGGGCGCATCACAGCTGTCGTCCCCATCTTCCACCAACGCAGATACACACACCTTGGTGGGACATGTTAGTGGTTAGGCTTCGGTGAGCACCACGCAGCTGATGATGCACATCAGGTGGAGGCAGGAACCCTGAGGCCAGACAGCAGTCAGAGGTCTGCTGGATCCCAGGACCCAGCTAGGTCCCAGCCTGAAGCTGAGCCTGTGGAAGAGGTCATCCAAGAGCTGATCAAGGCGTTAGGGTGCAGCCCGGACATTCAGAGGGAGATGTCAGCGACAGTCCAGCAGGTCCATAGCCGCTGGGAGGAATCCCAGAATCACCCTTGTTCACAACTAGTATGATGCCTCTTTCACTTCCTTCCGCAATGCGCGCTGACCTCCGAACCCTTGGCCCATCTTTCCAGGCACCTCCCCTCCCTGTGGCTGTGGACATGTCTCCGGAGCTGTGTCCCATCCCCTGGGCGTTCTGATGTTGGCTGCTGCGTGTGTGGTGTTGCCTCCTGCAGTGATCAAGCACAGTGTCCATGTATCAAGATGTGATTGGGATGCTAGGCAATGACTCCCACATGTTACATGGCCCGCCCACTCACGGAAATCCACTTGGATTGTGTGAAGAGCTCACTTATTTTCACAGTAACTTCATTGCAGTGCTAATGTAAGAATACTTGTGACACAAAAGATTATTAACCACAATTGCCAAATCCCTGTTAGCAATAGCGTTCAGCCACACGACCAGAGGTCTTGGCAGTCGATGGGGGTTATGGATGGGGTGCGATTCTCCCAGCCCCGCGCCGGCCGGAGAATCGCCGCAACCGTGCCACACTGCCCCGACGCGCGATTCTCCGGGGTACGGAGAATCGGCGCCATTTGCGCCGGCGCGTTTTCGCGGCACTGGTCGCGGGCCGGCGATTCCCCGGCCCGTATGGGCCGAGTGGCCACGCGGAAATGGCTGAGTCCCGCCGGCGCCGTTCACCCCTGGTCATTGCCGGCGGGAACTCTGCGCGAAGGGTCGGGGCGGCCTGTGGGGGTGGGGGGGTGGAGGTGGAAGGGGGAACATAAGAACATAAGAATTAGGAACAGGAGTAGGCCATCTGGCCCCTCAAGCCTGCTCCGCCATTTAATGAGATCATGGCTGATCTTTGTGGACTCAGTTCCACTCTCCGGCCCGTACACCATATCCCCGAATCCCTTTATTCTTTAGAAAGGCATCTATCTTTTTCTTAAAAACGTTTAAAGAAGGAGCCTCAACTGCTTCACTGGGCAAGGAATTCCAAAGATTCACAACCCTTTGGGTGAAGAAGTTCCTCCGACACTCCGTCCTAAATCTACCTCCCCTTATTTTGAGACTATGTCCCCTAGTTCTGCTTTCCCCGACCAGTGGAAACAACCTGCCCGCATCTATCCTATCTATTCCCTTCATAATTTTATATGTCTCAATAAGATCCCCCCCGCATCCGTCTAAACTCCAATGAGTACAGTCCCAGTCTACTCAACCTCTCGTCATAATCTAATCCCCTCAACTCTGGGATCAACCTAGTGAATCTCCTCTGCACTCCCTCCAGTGCCAATATGTCCTTTCTCAGGTAAGGAGACCAAAACTGAACACAATACTCCAGATGTGGCCTCACCAACACCTTATACAATTGCAGCATAACCTCACTAGTGTTGAACTCCATCCCTCTAGCAATGAAAGAAAAAACTCGATTAGCCTTCTTAATCACCTGTTGCACCTGCACACCAACTTTTTGCGACTCGTGCACCAGCACACCCAGGTCCCTCTGCACAGCAGCATGTTTTAACATCTTACCGTTTAAATAATAATCCATTCTGCTGTTATTCCTCCCAAAATGGATAGCCTCACACTTGGCAACATTGAATTCCATCTGCCAGACCCTAGCCCATTCACCTAACCTATCCAAATCCTTCTGCAGACTTCCGGTATCCTCTGCACTTTTTGCTTTACCGCTCATCTTAGTGTCGTCTGCAAACTTTGACACATTGCACTTGGTCTCCAACTCCAAATCGTCTATGTAAATTGTGCACAACTGCGGGCCCAACACTGATCCTTGAGGGACCCCACTAGTTACAGGTTGCCAACCAGAGAAACACTCATTTATCCCCACTCTCTGCTTTCTGTTAGTTAACCAATCCGCTACCCATGCTACCACTTTACCCTCAACGCCATGCATCTTTAGTTTACGCAGCAACCTTTTGTGTGGCACCTTGTCCCCGGGGGGGGCCTCCGATGGGGTCTGGCCTGCCATTTGGCAGGCCGGCCTCTCCCCGCCCCCCAGGCCTACTTTGTTGCGCGGCCGGCCCCTGAACCCCCATGCCATGTTGCGTAGGGGCCGGCGCGCTGAAGACGTCCCCCTGTGGGGGCCAGAATCGGTTGTCCCCACGCCCGTTTCGTGCCGTTGTGAAACGCGACGGCGTTCACGACGGCGCGAACACTTAGTCTCCATTTTGGAGAATCGCTTCCATGATCTAGGGGTTGGCATGGTGGTGCCATGTGTGGTTGCCCCTCGGTTTCCCCCTCAATGCCTCCCCTTCTCCCACACCCTCCCATGACGGCCCACCCCTGTGGAGGGTCCCCCACCCCGAGCAGAGGGTCCACCACCCCCTGCCGAGCACTGGGCAGCAAGCCCAATGCCCCTGGGCTCTTTGTCTGTGAGCAAAGATGGCTCACCTCCCCAGCTCCCCACATGCCCTTCCGCCAGGTTCACGTTTTTCAAAAGGAGTACTAATCGTCGACCACTTGCAGAGGAGGCCACTGAATGACGGGAGGCATTTAGATGTGGGTTGGCTCTCATTAATTGTATGGCAATAGGGCTTAACTGGTGATAATTGGTTTCTCGCCATGTTATGGAGAGATCCCGATATCGCCTACGGGAGCAGGCTGGTTGCATTGCAAACTTTTTGACACCTGGCACGGATGTTGTTTTTTGGCCTCTCCCACTATTACCGGCTTTGTTTCTCTCAAGCGAGTGCATCAAGGCAGGAGAATCACGCCCCGTGTCTTTTTTCTGTAATGATTTTTCTTCACTCTAGGCGGGGGCCGCTCTGCTAGCTGGAGGTAGCTAGCGGGAGCGGTGCTGAAGGGTTGACTGCAGTTCATTATAGTAGTTCTGTTTTAGATAATGAGCTTAGTGTTTTTGTTCTGTTTGGGTTTAGGTTTATTAGTAGTAGGTTTAGGGGTTTATGTTCACCGTACTATTTTATGTGTACATATTTGGATGTATTAATGTCTGTGGGCGGAAGGCAAGGATAGTTTGCGGACGGTGACTTCAGATTGCCCTTTGTTTAATTTTGTCAGTGCAGTTGGCAGCCATCTTGGGTGGGCCTGGTTGCTGTACTTTATGTAACTGTTGGACAATCCTCCTTAGTGGATATGGCCAAACTCCAGATCGAGGGGGGATTTGGGAGACCCCCAATTCCTTTGGTCGCCTGTAAAGTCAGGGAGTGAAAAGGTAGAGGGGGGTGAAAAGGTCAAGGGTAGTTGCTCACCTTAAATAAAAAAGTGTCCAATTCTTTTTTTCCCCCAATTAAGGGGCAATTTACTGTGGCCAATCCACCTACCCTGGACATCTTTGGGTTGTGAGGGTGAAACCCACGCAGTCACAGTGAGAATGTGCAAGCTCCACACAGACAGTGACCCGGGGCCGGGATCGAACCCGGGTCCTCAGCACCTTGAACCAACAGTACTAACCACAGCGCCACCGTGCTGCCCCACCGTAAACATTTAAAGCCGATGTGGTGTTTCTGGGTGAGACTCAGCTGTGGGTCAGAGACCAGACAAAGTTGCAGAAGGGGTGAGTGGGACAAGTTTTTTCGTTCGGGTTTGATGTTAGGACCCGGGGTCCGGCAATCTTAAATCAATTAAAGGGTTCAGTTTTCTGCCGCTAAGATCCTGGCTGACCCCAATGGTAGATATGTTAGTGTCTGTAGGTCATTACAAATTTTACTAGCAAGCTGTCAGCTTCCATCCCTGATTTGGAATTGCATCAGCTTATTTTGGGCAGTGACTTAAACTCTGTTTTGGACACCAGGATGGATCAGTCCAGGCCTAATTCCTTGGCTCTTTTAGGGGAGGCAAAGGCGTTGTTGTTTAAAAAAATTTTTTTTTTTTTTAAAAAGAGTAACCAATTATTTTTTTCTTCCAATTAAGGGGCAATTTTGCATGGCCAATCCACCGACCCTGCACATCTTTTGGGTTGTGGGGGCTGAGACCCACGCAGACATGGGGAGAATGTGCAAACTCCACATGGACAGTGACCGAGGGCCAGGATCGAACTTGGGACCTCGGCGCCGTGAGGCAGCAGTGCTAATCACCGTGGCGCCCTTGCATTGTTGGTTTTCATGGAGCCGATGGGGAAGGGGGGGTTAGACCCATAGGTTTTTGTTTTGCACGCGGCTACTAAAGATTTTTCCTTTGTCTCCCATGTGCACCAGGTACACTCATGTATTAACATTTTTGTGGTGGATAGGTCTCTCCTCCTTTGATGGAGGGGGCGGGTTACTTGGCAATTGTGATTTCAGGCCAGGGGCGGGATTCTCCCCTACCCGACGGGGTGGGGGGTCCCGGCGGGATGGAGTGGCGTGAACCACTTCGGCGTCGGGCCGCCCCAAAGGTGCGGATTTCTCCGCACCTTTAGGGGCCAAGCCCTCACCTTTAGGGGCCAAGCCCTCACCGTGAGGGGCTAGGCCCGCGCGGAGTGGTTGGCGCGCTGCTGGCCGGCGGGAAAGGCCTTTGGTGCCACACCAGCCGGGGCCGAAGGGACTCCACCGGCCGGCGGAAGTCCGTGCATGCGCGGGAGCGTCAGCGATTGCTGATGTCATCCCCGCGCATGCGCGGGGGGGGGGGGGTCACCTCTGCATTGGCCATCGCGGAGGCTGATGGACGACGCGGAAGGGAAAGAGTGCCCCCACGACACAGGCCCGCCCGCGGATCGGTGGGCCCCGATCGCGGGCCAGACCACCGTGGGGGCACCCCCCCAGGGCCAGATCACCCCGCACCCCCACCCCCACCAGGACCCCGGAGCCCGCCCGCACCGCCTGGTCCCGCCGGTAAGGGAGGTGGTTTAATTCACGCTGGTGGGACCGGCATTACAGCAGCGGGACTTCGGCCTATCGCGGGCCGGAGAATCGCCGGGGGGGGCCCGCCGACTGGCACGGTGCGATTCCCGTCCCCTCCGAATCTCCGGTGCCGGAGAATTTGGCGGCCGGCGGGGGCGGGATTCACACCACCCCCTGGTGATTCTCCGACCCGGCGGGGGGGGGTCGGAGAATCCTGCCCCAGGTCTCACATTTTGTTGACTTGGCACTGGAGTCAGATCCCTCCCAGCGTCGGCCATGGAGATTGCATACGGCATTATTAGCGAACAAGAGATTCTGTGAACACATGTCCACCGCCATTGGGGAATATATTAAATTTAATAAAAGTGAGTCTATCTCACCTTCTACACTGTGGGATCATAGAATCATAGAAATTACAGTGTAGAAGGAGGCCATTCGGCCCATCGAGTCTGCACCGGCTCTTGGAAAGAGCACCCTACCAAGGTCCACACCTCCATCCTATCCCCATAACACAGTAGCCCCACCCAACACTAAGGGCCCTTAAAGTGTCAATCTGAAATGGAATTGAACGCTGGTGCCAAATAACACATTGGATATTAGACTTCATTCTAAAGTCTCACCTTTCTTTGCCACTTTAGATTTGTTCAATTATGCATTCTGAATTGATATTGTGTTAGCCAGAATCTCTTTAGGAATTGAACTCATGCCAGTGCCGAGTGGTAGTATCGTAATTTTGCCTTGTTGATTGCTGACATGTTTTACCCCACCCTGCAATTTCTTCAACGCCATTTACTGTGATTGTACCATTTTATTGAAATTCCTCACACCAAAAGATATTTACCAGATCCATGTATTCAAGGGTTAAGTCTAAATGACGGTGCTGATAAAGCTATAAAAATAGTCATCCAACTTACCAGTTCTATATGAGTTAGCTGTTGTGCCAGTGTATAAGGGTCATTGCAGATACTCAGTATATCCCTTTGAATAGATGGAGGCTTTGTTTTGATGATAACCAATTTGTCAGACACACTAGCATTAACCTTGATTGTGTTTTCTTCACCTTGATTTAAAGTTGCCAGTTTTTGATTCAGGGTTTGCAAAAGCTGATTCATCGTCTTCCAGTAGCTCTGGGAATGAAAAAAAAACAACTGTTGTTATGCCAATAAACAAGAACTGCGACAGTGGCCATATATTCTTTACCAGTACTTGCAACAAATAAGTCAAGCAAACGAATACTATACAAGAATCAAAATCTGCAATAAAAACAAGAAATGTTGAAAATACCCAGGTGGTCAGGCAGCATCTGTGGAGCGAGAAACAAAGTAATGTTTCAGTTGGATGACGTGTTCCTCTGAGCATTAAATGCTTGCTGGAATAGGGTGGGCTTCACAATGCCATGTGAATTGGCAGTAAACCCCACCTCCTGTAAAATCCAACCCAAGGGTTCTATCCGAGCCCACCCTACTGGGAGTTGCAGTAGAGCAATAATTAATGGAAACACAATTAATGTAAAATGATTTATTTCTGTAGTTAATGAAGACAAAATTATTAATTGATTTTTCTACCTGTTAGAAGGAAGCTCAACTTCCTTTTCTGGCAGCCTGCAAGACCCAGATATCAGGGGCGAAATTCTCCGGAAACGGCGTGATGTCCGCCGACTGGCGCCCAAAACGGCGCAAATCAGACGGGCATCGCGCCGCCCCAAAGGTGCGGAATGCTCCGCATCTTTGGGGGCCGAGCCCTAACCTTGAGGGGCTATGTCGGCGCCGGACGAATTTCCGCCCCGCCAGCTGGCGGAAAAGGCCTTTGGTGCCACGCCAGCTGGCGCGGAAATGACATCTCCGGGCGGCGCATGCGCGGGAGCGTCAGCGGCCGCTGACAGCATTCCCACGCATGCGCAGTGGAGGGAGTCTCTTCCGCCTCTGCCATGGTGGAGACCGTGGCGGAGGCGGAAGGGAAAGAGTGCCCCCACGGCACAGGCCCGCCCGCGGATACCGGTGGGCCCCGATCACGGGCCAGGCCACCGTGGGGGCACCCCCCGGGGCCAGATCGCCCCGCGCCCCCCCCAGGACCCCGGAGCCCATCCGCGCTGCCTTGTCCCGCCGGTAAGGTAGGTGGTTTAATTTACGTCGGCGGGACAGGCATTTTAGCGGCGGGACTTCGGCCCATCCGGGCCGGAGAATCGCGCGGGGGGGCCCGCCAACCGGCGTGGCGCGATTCCCGCCCCCGCCGAATATCCGGTGCCGGAGACTTCGGCAACCAGCGGGGGCGGGATTCACGCCAGCCCCCGGCGATTCTCCGACCCGCCGGGGGGGGGGGGGGGGGTCGGAGAATCTCGCCCATGGTCTGAAAATAAGACAATTTAATTGGAGCTAGTAGCTGCAGACTGATTTAGACTGCGGTTTTATTACCAGTTTTGCATCAATGCAAAGAGATCTTGGATGTGGATCATACAATTTGAGTCATGTCCCAATTTGGCTCTGGGACATGCTAAAACTAATGCTGCAAGAACCATTGAGGCTTGCCATCACCTGGATAGAAGACCACGTGGAGTGTAATTCTAGTGCAATTTGGAAACGGTTTTAGAAAGCTGAATCTCCTGGGTACATTATCAATTTAACGCATAGTCTTTTTTATTATCGCAAAACACTCATGTATTGGCAAAGAACAAAGCTTTCTGCATGTACGTGAGCATACACATAATATTCTCTCTTAGTGGACAGAATTAAATTTACAGCTTGCAGTAAAACACACATGATGCCAGCCGTGTCTTACACTGTATAGCTCTCTGTCTCAAACACAGCACAGTATTAAATTAACTCCTGATCACTGCTTAATATTAAATAAGGTGACTCCAGGATTGATATTCAGTGCTGATAGAAAGGAAGATATTGATTAATGAATTCAATGCATATGCCAGATGAGTGATACTCATCTAGCTTTGAGATCTAGCAAAGCAGATCTGTAGCACACTGCAGAGGGAATGAAATGAAATGAAAATCGCTTATTGTCACAAGTAGGCTTCAAATGAAGTTACTGTGAAAAGCCCCTAGTCGCCACATTTCGTCGCCTGTTCGGGGAGGCTGCTGCGGGAATTGAACCGTGCTGCTGGCCTGCCTTGGTCTGCTTTCAAAGCCAGCGATTTAGCCCTGTGCTGAACAGCCCCTGCTGCTAAACAGGAGGAGAGTAAAGTTAGAATGGTCAAAATATTTCCTTAGCTTCTGAGCTATTCATAAGACCATAAGATATAGGAGCAGAATTAGGCCACTCGGCCCATCGAGTCTGCTCTGCCATTCAACCATGGCTGATATTTTTCTCATCCCCATTCTCCTGCCTTCTCTCCATAACCCCTGATCAATCAAGGACCTATCTATCCCTGTCTTAATGACACTCAGTGTTTTGGCCTTTACAAGCCTTCTGCAGCAAAGAGTTCCACAGATTCACCACCCTCTGGCTGAAGAAATTCCTCCTCATCTCACTTTTAAAGGATTGTTCCATCAGCCTGAGGCTGTGCCCTCGGATTCTAGTTTTTCCAAACAGTGAAAACATCCTCTTCACGTCCACTCTATCTAGGCCTCTCAGCTAAGTTTCAATAAGATCCCCCCCCCCTCATCCTTCTAAACTCCAATGAGTACAGACCCAGCGTCCTCAAGCAATTCTCATATGATAAGCATTGTTTTTTGTCAGTCTTCATTAATGGATATAATTATTTTCAAACGGAGAAAATGCTGATCTTATTGAAATCATGACGACATTTGCAAGTGGATACTTACAAGAGGTTATTCATGAAGGCTCACCTTCTCAACCTTGCCCCTCACCTGAGGCATGGTGATCCTCAGGTTAAATCACCACCAGTCAGCTCTCCCCCCTCAAAGGGGAAAGCAGCCCATGGTAATCTGGGACTATGACGACTTTACTTTTCCTTTACTTATGTATTATTTACAACATAATAATGATCATTGCAAATATACTGAAAGTTCCATTTTTGTTTAGTCAGAGGCAATACCTGCAGTTAGATCTTGAAAATCTGCTGGTAATGTTGTCTTATTAACCAATAATTTACAGAGATGAATAAATGAATTAGGACATGTTTATCTTTAATACATCAAAAGAGTTATCTAGCAAATATTTTCCTTTAAAATGAGTTGTTTACATAAAACAGTGGTATTAACAACTCAATAGACTATTGCTAAAAGGCAGAATTCAAAAATGATTTTAGTATACATACATTTTAGACTTTCAATTATATATTCATCAGACTTTATAAAATGGTTTTCTCCCATAATTATATGTTAAAATAGAACTAATAAAAAGTTAAACCAATTAACAAAGTACAGGAATAACCTTGTTGGGACATGTAGGACAAGCATTCCAGCAGACACTATAATTCAGAGTTTTCGTTATTCATGGAACTCACCTCATCGTAAGGGGCTATCCTGTGGATCATGTCCTTTAAATGTCCAATCATTCTCTCATCCCGAAAATCTGAAGGGAAAGTTTCTGTCCATTCTGTCAGCAGCTGCATTATCTTGGGTCCAAATTTTTTAATTCGTGCCTGAAGGGCAGCAAAATGATAATATGGTCATTAGGATAAAACTGCTACAACTCAGGGGTCAAACATCGTCAGGTCCTTAACCCAAATGGTAGTCCAAGATCCTATCTTACAACAATGACTACACTTACAAACTATTTTATTAGCTGTAAAGTACTTTGAGATGGTCAGTAGTTATGGAGGTGCTATACAAATGTAAATCTTTGTTTTGTTTTCTTTTTATCCTGGTACCTCCAGTACTGTTAGAAAACAAATGTAGTTTTAAGGGATTTATATACATTTTGATAAACATTAAAAATAACGTATAGTTTTCAGTGTTAATTTAATGTTTCTGTGCCTGGAATGGTAAAATCTCTAGTTAGGTACATACTGGATAAAGGTTTTTGTTTGTGTGGGGGTTGGTTAAGTTCCAACTGGGGTTCCAAATGCTTATAGAGGGCTACAGTGTGGAAAATAAATAAAGTGCATAGGAATATGACTCATTGCTTAGCAACTGGAGGTCCTTGTAAGGTATAAAGCTTTTATGTTTTAGTTTAGGTAATTTGAGAGCAGTTGGAGACAGGATCTCGAGGAGTGAACATCTCTCAACTCTCCAAGAAGGAAGACTGCACAGGATGGGAGCTGCAAAGAGGCAGGCTTCCTAAACTACAAGTTGCAGTCCAGGTAACCAGAGACAAAATTAATGTCTGAAGAAGTCTGGAGTTAAGTGAACAGAGACCAAGGTATTGTTCAGAAGAATTCAAGAACGAGTAAACAAAGTGTTCCGAGTTGAAGAGACAATCACAGCAACTAAACTGAAGTGGGACAACAAACCATCAGAAGTAGATAATTTCAATAATGCCTGGGAATTGAAAGTTAAAGCAATTGTGATCAATTTGCACAGCAGTTAAGACAAAGAAATCCTAAAGGGGTTGGTGTGAAATCCTGAATTTGAAGTGAAGTGGAAGTGGTTTGAAAATGTCATTTGTAAAACCTGGACTGGATTTCAAAATGCAAACTGCTGAGGGAAGGCATTATTAGGAGATAAGGGGCGGGATTGTCTCAGCCCAGGGCCGGGCTGGAGAATCCTCGCGACCGGCGCGATTCTCCGCAGAGTGTGGTTGGTGCGGTGGTGGCTTGGTTGGCGTGACGGCGGTCAGAGGCCGCTCTACGTGGCCCCTCCCGCCGATTTTCGGCCCGGGATGGGCCGAGCGGCTGTCGTAAAAAACCAGAGCCCCGTCGGCGCGGTTCAAACCTGCTCTCAGCCAGTGGGACCTCGGCATGGAAGGGTCCGGGGGCGGCCTGGGGGGGGGGGGGGGGGCTCCGATGTGGCCTGGCCCGCGATCGGGGCCCACCGATCGGCGGGCTGGCCTCTCTGGCTGGGGGCCTCCTTTCTTCTGCGCCGGCCCCTGTAGCCCTGCGCCATGTCGCGTCGGGGCCAGCACCGAGAAGGGAGCCACTGCGCATGCATGTGTTGGCGCCAGTGCCACTGCGCATACGCGGACCCCCGCGGCGCCCAGTTCACACCAAGATCAGCAGCTGGAGCGGCGTGGATCACTCCAGTACTGTGCTGGCCCCCACGCGACGGCATTTCCGACGGTGTCAACACTTAGCCCCAGGATCACAGAATCCTGCCCAAGATTTTAAAGCATATTTTTGGAAGTGGAGTTTGGAAACTCTCATGTGATCATCTTCTGGGGAGATTCTGAGGAGAAATCACTGGCACCAACTTGAATTCAGAGCGGAGTGCATGTATTTGACTACAGTAAACTTGTGTGTTTAAAAGGGACTGTGTTGAGACCAATGCAGCTTAAGATGATTTTGCAATCATGTTCATCTTTAAATCTGTGTATTTCTTAAGCTGGGGGTGGGGAGTAGAGTTAAGGAGTATTGTATAATAATCCAACTTTTCATGTTTAGTAAAATATTTTTTTCTTGTTGCTAAAACGAATTAGCAGTCTTCTGATTCTGTTCCTCTGTGTATTGCTTAAAAAAAGCAAAAATGACCTTTTTTGAACCAGTGTTGCATTCTGGAAACTTCGTGTCCAGTTAGAACATTAGCTGGAGATTGTAACAATACTCAGCAGTGTCTAAGAGGTTATGGAGACATTCCTTTATTAATAGAATGCTATGGACGTCACAGCAATGAAAGCATATCTTGGACATCCACCGGAGCTTGGATACTCATTTGAAAATATAGTCGAACGAGGGCTAAATTTTATATAATCGACAACTCGTCTTCAGGGGCTCAGGTCCTAGTTTTAGACACAACCTTCAATTCTCAGGTGGGTCTCATTTTTACTGATTGACTAATATATCCTCCTAACTTAGCCCATTGGCTGCCTGGCAGAACTTTGATTTGGACGATGAAACTTTCATTCTGGGAATCTCCTCCCCTGATGCCAATGAGCTGATTTGGGCTGGATGGAAGTTCAGCCTCAAACAATGTGTCATGGATACCGGCACCATTTAATTTGTAGGCATTCCACTGCTCTCCTGTCTTGACTGGAAAGGCGGTATTATTGGGGGCTGGTGGCATAGTGGTAATGTCATAGGACGAGTAATCTAAGAGGCCCTGGCAAATGCCCTGAGGATATGGCAACTGGTAAAATTTAAACTCAATTAACAAGGAAGAAAAAAAATGGAATTGAAAGCTCACCTCAGTAATGATATAGATTCATAGACATCAAGTGGCCATTCAGCCCATCACGTTCACGCCAGTCAACAAAGATCTGATTACACTAATGGTGCCGGAAAACCATTGATTGTTGTGAGAAAATCCTTTGGTTTACTAATGCCCTTTAGGGAAAATTGGCCATCCTCACCAGTCTGGCCTACATACGACTCCAGACTCTCACTAATGTGGTTACAACTCCCAACTGCCACAAAACCATAAGCATCGCCTCCCTTTAGCAGAATAGGATAAATGAGTTGCTGGTAGATTCATCTTTGGTACAATTTATTACATTGGAGTGACAGGGCAAGCTTACCCAACTGATCTTCCATTGACCATGCATAAGCTTGCAAAGTTGGCCTTTAGTTGCTTCAGCATTCCAACAATTTTACATCTGTACTCTGGAACGTTTGATGCGATGGCCAGAAGGACACCTACTGCAGCTTAAAGAGGTGGACAGTTTTGGAGCTTTAAAATACTTTAAGCTTCTCATGGAGTGATATGCTGATGTAGAACAGAAAATCTATTGTACTTTATTCAATTTCCATTTCCTCTTTTGGAACTTCAAATTTTTCTGGCTGCAAAATTAACAAATAATAGCACGACGATCTCAAAGAAGGTGAAGGAAATTCAAAGTTACAATTGCAAAGAATAGAGCTTGTTTCACCACAGTTCTATTCACCACCTGCAATTGATACGTTCACTTTCCGAGACAGTGGGCTGCACTTTCAGAGACAGTGGGCTCCAATGCTAATTGAATTTGTGGATTCAAGCCCCACGTTCTCTCAGTGTCAAACACATGTCTTTTTTAGGGTCTCGTCAATTAATGGTTCGGGGGTGTGCTCACCATCCAATTAAAGATGGGGGTCTAGGTTTCCAATGCTGGAGGGCAATGTTACTGCAGACCCACTGTCCAAGGTGGATGTTGTGATGTCGCTAAGAGAGAGAGAGAGAGAGAGAGAGAACCTCCATCTCCGAAAGGTTTCTCATTAAGGGGTAGCCAGGTTGTCATCATGGAGAGGCAGTGGCCTAGTTTATGACTGCTAGGGCAGGTGTGTAGGGCCTTTGTGGGATGAGGAGCTTGGCTTGGTTTCTTCACACCTCTTCCCTCCCCCCCAACCACACCCAGGTCTGTCACCGGGAAGCTGCCTCCATCCCCTGGCTGTGTGGGAGCCGGTCCCTTAGTGGAGGATAATTCCAGTTGGCTTTGGTGGAGTGGCTTCAATAGGCTATTGGTGATCTGTGGATGGATAGAGGCCTCCCTGAACAGGTGCCAGAATGTGGCGACTAGGGGCTTTTCACAGTAACTTCATTTGAAGCCTGCTTGTGACAATAAGCAGTTTTCATTTTCATTTTTTGGACCGATAAAGGTGCAGAGGTAGGTAGATCTGTAAGCTAGCTTGCTGCTCTTCAATGCCAATTTTTGTTCCTTTCTGCCTCCCATCCCGCTTCCATTGGGAATTGAAATTTTTTCCCAATCTGTCATAGCTGCCATTTACTGCTGTTTCGTTGTTGTATGATGTGTCTCTGCTAACAACCCTGCTACCTGTTAAGATGGTTAACACTAAGCAGTTCAGTGTGCTGCCTAGGTAGTAATGATGGAAAATGTTTTGTGACACATCATTTTAACGTGCTCACTGATACTTGGACAAGTGCTTCAGCGTCTTGTTATGTATGATGGAAAATGGGTTAGAATTTGCAGCAACTACCTACCCCATTAAATTTGGAAACAGCAAACAGACCTGTCCCCATATTTACAGCAAGAGCTCACAGCCCATTACATTTGATTTGATGCTGCAAATATTTAGCCAAGTTTCTTTGCGGCATGAATGTTGGGCGAAATTTCGCTTATGAGCAAGAGTGTCAGAAATAGGTTAGAGTAGACTTCTTCCCTGCCGTGTCCGCTGGCTGGTTTTCTTGGTCATTAATGCTTATACAGATCCAAACCAGTTGGTGAAGTATGAAACAAAACATTTGTCCCTTGTTTGTAGCTTTACAGATCTTGGTCACCCAACAACCAGTATCTCAGCTGACTCTCTTTCTTGCACCACGTACCAAATGAACACCAGTAACTAAAGAACAAACTGCAATGAAAACCTAGGGTGAAATTATCCCCCCCACCGCCCTCCGTGGTGGAGGCAGCTCGCCATCTGCCGCCAGCAGGATCTTTTGATTGCCGCCAAAGTCAACCCACCCACCAAATAGACTTTGGTGGAACCGGAAGACCCCGCCGGCAGAAAGGCTGGAGAACTCCACCCGCAACAAATTAAATTAAAATGTCATTGTGGGTGGAGATGATACACTTCACCACCTGCAATGCCCACCAGTCATGGAAGGCCTCAAGTGTACCAGTGGACATCGCATGCTCCCTCTCCAGTGACACATGGAGCACAGAAGAGGGCAGACAGTTGAGTCCAATGACCCTCTCCACAGCCCACCGCCTGGATCTTGTGATGGCCACCTTGGCAGGGCCTAGAAGCAGACTCACGGGGAGGTCCTCTGTTCTGCCTGCCCCCTCTGATGACTCTTTGATTACATTGGTAAAGTCAAATAATGACCAAGTAAACAAATTGACAGCCTTTAAGTGGCACTGTGAGAACCACAAAAACCTTACCGTATCTAATTAAATTCAAATGTTGTTTCCAGTGCTAACGAAGCACACTAGCCCCCATGGGCCCATCAGTTGTGGAAGGCCTCAAGTGTACCAAAGAACAATGCATTCTCTCTCTTCAGTGACACTGGGCATGAATATAGACACGGAAAAGTGGCAGACAGTCAGGCTGGATCCAGCTGATGCCCCTCTTTAGAAAAACCTTAAATCAATAAAAGGGTGACAGCTCCTGATGGGCCAATGACTCTTTATATGTTCTTTTAACGGGACCTCTAAAGTAACAAATTAATGGGCACAGTAACAAAAATGAAATTACAAAAAGGAAACATCTAAATCAAACCAAAATGTCATTGCCAGGGCTGAAGATGCTCCCCAGCACCAGTGGTGCCCACCGATTGCAGGAGGGCTCAAGCATACCAATGGATACCGGTGTGCTTCCTCTGCAGAGACACCTTGGCACGAACATAGCAGCGGGAAAAAGGCAAACATCTGGGCCGGACAATCCCCCTCAACTGATAACTCTTTTGATATGTTCTGATAGCAACAAAAAAAAGTCAATAAATTAATAAATGGGGTGACAGCCCCTGAAGGGGCAATGACTCTCTTTTCTAGATGTTCTCAATCCTCAAATCAAGCAACGCCCATCACCTGTATATCTTTCACAGCATAGTTCAACCGTGAACATCAACCCTATCTCACAAAAGAACCTATCACTCCACCCTCTCCAGTTGCTACCCTTTTCTCTGATACGGTCTTTGAATACCTTCCATCAAGATTGCCTATTTTCATCTCCACTTCAATTGTCTCGATGCACGCCATTGAAACATGGGCTGAATGGCCTCTTTCTGTGCCATAACCTTTCTATTCATGCCCTTGTCATCTCCAAACTCAATACCACCGTTGCTCATTGCTGTTTCCCAAGCACACCCCACCCCATTTATAAATCACAACAGGCAAAGCTCCAATCTCTGCATCCTATCCTGCACCAAGTCCCACTCCACTATCATCTAAACTTAATTGCCTCCTCATCCCCACTGAATTGAGCACTGAATCACCCAAAATGCTTCTCGACAGCCCTGTCATTTCTGTGCAACAGACACTGAATGTGTAAGAATTGTATTACGCTCGCTGGTAAAATGAAATGTGCAGTAGCCACAGTGCTGGCAGGTGAAGCTCCACGGAGCCACGCAAATCAGCAAAATTGACCTTACATTTGCACGTTGACTGAATACTATTGCTGTCTACATATGTATAGCATAGTTTGGACTAATGGAGCTTGAACTCAAATAGCTGTGTAATTGATGTCATCCTGCAGCTTCGAGAAATTAATAATGTCAAGGAAGTCTTGATGCCTGGATATATGATGCTACTGCCTGGTGCCAGATTCTTTGTTTTAGTAGACGTACAGGATACACAATGGCACTGAGAAATGGTTCCTGTCAAATAGCAATGATGGGATTGGAGTGATCTCGAGGCAGAATAAATTAGATAAGAGCCACAGATAGAACAACAACATGTTTGGTCGCTCTTACAGCTCAGTTTCTAAGAGATACACAACTGAGCAACTATATTCCTGCTTCACTACAAGTTGTGCATGGATTGATAGGTGGTTCCAAGTTGGTAGACATGCCCACATGAATGACTGGTGCCAGGAGTTGTCAGATTGTATATAGTCTGCAATCTTTCAACATCTATACATATCTATGGCAATTCATCATGTAAGCACATCACTGCAGGAGTCCCTCAGAGTAGTAGCCTGGGCCTAAACATCTTCAGTTGCTTCAGCAATGTCCCTTCCTCCATAAGGTCAGAAGTGGGGATATTCGCTGATGATTGTCCTGCTGTACTTAATCTGCCACCTCCAGCAGTCCCTCTCTCTCTCTCTGCTTCTGCAACTGATGATTGATGACTCCTCAAACAGTCAGTGTCCGGAAACAGCAAGGCCTGGTCAAAGTTCAGGCTTGGGCTGATAAGTGGCAAGTAACACTTTTTTTTTTTAAATAATATTTTATTGAAAATTTTTGGTCAACCAACACAGTACATTGTGCATCCTTTACACAACATTGTAACAATACAGATAATAATGACCTTTTTTAAATTTAAACAAAAACAACAACAAATAAATAAATATTAAATAACAAAAAATAAAAACTAGCCCTAATTGGCAACTGCCTTGTCTCAGGCCACACACATCCCCCCCCAATCCCTCTCCCCCCCCCCCCCCCCCCCAAGTCCTGGGCCGCTGCTGCTGCCTTCTTTGTTCTCCCCTATCTATCTTTCCGCAAGATATTCGACGAACGGTTGCCACCGCCTAGTAAACCCTTGAGCCGACCCCCTTAGGACGAACTTAATCCGCTCTAACTTTATGAACCCCGCCATATCATTTATCCAGGTCTCCACCCCCGGGGGCTTGGCTTCTTTCCACATTAGCAATATTCTGCGCCGGGCTACTAGGGACGCAAAGGCCAAAACATCGGCCTCTTTCGCCTCCTGCACTCCCGGCTCTTGTGCAACCCCAAATATAGCCAACCCCCAGCTTGGTTCGACCCGGACTCCTACTACTTTCGAAAGCACCTTTGTCACCCCCATCCAAAATCCCTGTAGTGCCGGGCATGACCAAAACATATGGGTATGATTCGCTGGGCTTCCCGAGCACCTCGCACACCTATCCTCCACCCCAAAAAATTTACTGAGCCGTGTTCCAGTCATATGTGCCCTGTGTAATACCTTAAACTGAATCAGGCTTAGCCTGGCGCACGAGGACGACGAGTTTACCCTGTTTAGGGCATCTGCCCACATCCCCTCCTCAATCTCCTCCCCTAGCTCTTCTTCCCATTTCCCTTTTAGTTCGTCCATCATAGTCTCCCCTTCGTCTCTCATTTCCCTATATATATCCGACACCTTACCGTCCCCCACCCATTTCTTTGAGATGACTCTGTCCTGCACCTCTTGTGTCGGGAGCTGCGGGAATTCCCTCACCTGCTGCCTCGCAAAAGCCCTCAATTGCATGTACCTGAATGCATTCCCTTGGGGCAACCCATATTTCTCGGTCAGCGCTCCCAGACTCGCAAACTTCCCTTCCACAAATAGATCTTTCAATTGCGTTATACCTGCTCTTTGCCACATTCCATATCCCCCATCCATTCCCCCCGGGGCAAACCTATGGTTGTTTCTTATCGGGGACCCCCCCAGTGCTCCGGTCTTTCCCCTATGTCGTCTCCACTGTCCCCAAATCTTCAGTGTAGCTACCACCACCGGACTCGTGGTATAGTTCCTTGGTGAGAACGGCAATGGGGCTGTCACCATAGCCTGCAGGCTGGTCCCCCTACAGGACGCCCTCTCTAATCTCTTCCACGCCGCTCCTTCCTCCTCTCCCATCCACTTACTCACCATTGAAATATTAGCGGCCCAATAATACTCACTTAGGCTCGGTAGTGCCAGCCCCCCCCTATCCCTACTACGCTGTAAAAATCCCTTCCTCACTCTCGGAGTCTTCCCGGCCCAAACAAAACCCATGATACTCTTTTCTATCCTTTTGAAAAAAGCCTTCGTGATCACCACCGGGAGACACTGAAACACAAAAAGGAATCTCGGGAGGACCACCATCTTAACTGCCTGCACCCTCCCTGCCATTGACAATGCTACCATGTCCCATCTCTTGAAATCTTCCTCCATCTGTTCCACCAACCGCGTCAAATTTAGCCTGTGCAATGTGCCCCAATTCTTAGCTATCTGGATCCCCAGGTAACGAAAGTCTCTTGTTACCTTCCTCAACGGTAGGTCTTCTATTTCTCTACTCTGCTCCCCTGGATGCACCACAAACAGCTCACTCTTTCCCATGTTCAATTTATACCCTGAAAAATCCCCAAACTCCCCAAGTATCCGCATTATTTCTGGCATCCCCTCCGCTGGATCCGCCACATATAGTAGCAGATCATCCGCATATAAAGATACCCGGTGTTCTTCTCCTCCCCTGAGTATTCCCCTCCATCCCTTGGAACCTCTCAGCGCTATCGCCAGGGGCTCAATCGCCAGTGCAAACAGTAATGGAGACAGAGGACATCCCTGCCTTGTCCCTCTATGGAGCCGAAAATATGCCGATCCCCGTCCATTCGTGACCACACTCGCCACCGGGGCCCCATACAACAGCTGCACCCATCTAACATACCCCTCTCCGAACCCAAATCTCCTCAACACCTCCCACAGATAATCCCACTCCACTCTATCAAATGCTTTCTCGGCATCCATCGCCACTACTATCTCCGTTTCACCCTCTGGTGGGGCCATCATCATTACCCCTAACAACCTCCGTATGTTCGTGTTCAGCTGTCTCCCCTTCACAAACCCAGTTTGGTCCTCATGAACCACCCCCGGGACACATTCCTCTATTCTCATTGCCATTACCTTGGCCAAGACCTTGGCATCTACATTGAGGAGGGAGATTGGTCTGTAGGACCCGCATTGTAGCGGATCCTTTTCCTTCTTTAAAAGAAGCGATATCGTTGCTTCTGACATAGTCGGGGGCAGTTGTCCCCTTTCCTTTGCCTCGTTGAAGGTCCTCGTCAGTAGCGGGGCGAGCAAGTCCAAATATTTTCTGTAAAATTCAACTGGGAATCCGTCCGGTCCCGGGGCCTTTCCCGTCTGCATGTTCCTAATTCCTTTCACCACTTCTTCTACCGTGATCTGTGCTCCCAATCCCATCCTGTCCTGCTCTTCCACCTTGGGAATTTCCAACCGATCCAAAAACTCCATCATTCTCTCCCTCCCATCCGGGGGTTGAGCTTCATACAATTTTTTATAAAATGTCTTAAACACTTCATTCACTCTCTCCGCTCCCCGCTCCGTCTCTCCATCTTCGTCTCTCACCCCCCCTATTTCCCTCGCTGCTCCCCTTTTCCTCAATTGGTGTGCCAGCAATCTGCTCGCCTTCTCTCCATATTCATACTGTACACCCTGCGCCTTCCTCCATTGTGCCTCTGCAGTGCCTGTGGTCAGCAAGTCAAATTCCACATGCAGCCTTTGCCTTTCCCTATACAGTCCCTCCTCCGGTGCTTCCGCATACTGTCTGTCCACCCTCAAAAGTTCTTGCAACAACCGCTCCCGTTCCTTACTCTCCTGCTTCCCTTTATGTGTCCTTATTGATATCAGCTCCCCCCTAACCACCGCCTTCAACGCCTCCCAGACCACTCCCACCTGAACCTCCCCATTGTCATTGAGTTCCAAGTACTTTTCAATGCATCCCCTCACCCTTAAGCACACCCCCTCATCCGCCATTAGTCCCATATCCATTCTCCAGGATGGACGCCCTCTTGTTTCCTCCCCTATCTCCAAGTCTACCCAGTGTGGGGCATGATCCGAAATGGCTATAGCCGTATATTCCGTTCCCCTCACCCTCGGGATCAATGCCCTACCCAACACAAAAAAGTCTATGCGTGAATAGACTTTATGGACATAGGAGAAAAACGAGAACTCCTTACTCCTAGGTCTACTGAATCTCCACGGGTCCACCCCTCCCATCTGCTCCATAAAATCCTTAAGCACCTTGGCTGCTGCCGGCCTCCTACCAGTCCTGGACTTCGACCTATCCAGCCTTGGTTCCAACACCGTGTTAAAGTCTCCCCCCATTATCAGCTTTCCGGTCTCTAGGTCTGGGATGCGTCCTAGCATTCGCCTCATAAAATTGGCATCGTCCCAATTCGGGGCATACACGTTTACCAACACCACCATCTCTCCCTGTAATTTGCCACTCACCATCACGTATCTGCCCCCGTTATCCGCCACTATAGTCTTTGCCTCAAACATTACCCGCTTCCCCACTAATATAGCCACCCCCGTTTTTCGCATCCAGCCCCGAATGGAACACCTGCCCTACCCATCCTTTGCGCAACCTAACCTGATCTATCAGTTTCAGGTGCGTTTCCTGTAACATGACCACATCTGCTTTAAGTTTCTTAAGGTGTGCGAGTACTCGTGCCCTCTTTATCGGCCCGTTAAGCCCCCTCACGTTCCACGTGATCAGCCGAGTTGGGGGGCTTCCCACCCCGCCCCCTTGCCGGTTAGCCATCATCTTTTTCCAGCTTCTCGCCCAGTTCCCACGCGGCTGTATTTCTCCCAGACGGTGCCCCCCCGCCCATCCTTTCCCGCACCCACTCCCCCCTTTCCCCAGCAGCAGCAACCCAGTAATTCCCCCCTCCCCCCCCCCCCCCCGCTAGACCCCCCGCTAGCGTATTTACTCCCCCCATGTTGCTCCCAGAAGTCAGCAAACTCTGGCTGACCTCGGCTTCCCCCCGTGATCACGGCTCGCCCCGTGCGGCGCCCCCTCCTACCTGCTTCTCTATTCCCGCCATAATTATCATAGCGCGGGAACCAAGCCCGCGCCTCTCCCTCGGCCCCGCCTCCCATGGCCAACGCCCCATCTCCTCTCCCTCCCCACCTCCCCCCATCACCACCTGTGGGAGAAAGAAAAGTTACCATACCGCAGGATTAATCATACAATCCCTCTTCGCCCCCCCCCCCCCCCACTCGTCCCACCACTTTATCCAAACGTTCATTTTCGTAGTCCAATCATTCCAATTTTTCTTCTACAATAAAAGTCCACGCTTCATCCGCCGTCTCAAAGTAGTGGTGCCTCCCTTGATATGTGACCCACAGTCTTGCCGGTTGCAGCATTCCAAACTTTATCTTTTTTTTGTGAAGTACCGCTTTGGCCCGATTAAAGCTCGCCCTCCTTCTCGCCACCTCCGCACTCCAGTCTTGATAGACGCGGATCACCGCGTTCTCCCATTTACTACACCGAGTTTTCTTCGCCCATCTAAGGACCATTTCTCTATCCTTAAAACGGAGAAATCTCACCACTATGGCTCTGGGAGCTTCTCCTGCTCTCGGTCCTCGCACCATAACTCGGTATGCTCCCTCCACCTCCAACGGACCCGTCGGGGCCTCCACTCCCATTAACGAGTGCAGCATCGTGCTCACATATGCCCCGACGTCCGCCCCCTCCACACCTTCAGGAAGGCCAAGAATCCTCAAGTTGTTCCTCCTTGCGTTATTTTCCAGTGCCTCCAACCTCTCCACAGATCGTTTCTGGTGTGCCTCCTGTATCTCCGACTTCACCACCAGGCCCTGTATGTCGTTTTCATTCTCTGCTGCTTTCGCCTTCACGACCCGAAGCTCCTGCTCCTGGGTCTTTTGTTCCTCTTTCAGCCCTTCAATCGCCTGTAATATCGGGGCCAACAACTCTTTCTTCATTTCCTTTTTTATCTCCTCCACGCAGCGTTTCAAAAACTCTTGTTGTTCAGGGCCCCATATGAAACTGCCACCTTCCGACGCCATCTTGGTTTCTGCTTGCCTTCCTTGCCGTTGTTCCAAAGGATCCGCTGCAATCCGGCCACTTTCCTCTCCTTTTTCCATCCGTGTCCAGGGGGAACACCCTTCTGGTTTACCGCACGGTGTTTTCAGCCGTTAAAATTGCCGTTGGGGCTCCTATCAAGAGCCCAAAAGTCCGTTTCACAGGGAGCTGCCGAAACGTGCGACTCAGCTGGTCATCGCCGCACCCGGAAGTCCGGCAAGTAACACTCTTGACACACAAGTGCCAGGCAATTACCATCTCCAACAAGAGAGGATCTAACCATGGCCCCATGATATTCAGTGTTACCATTGCTGAATCCCCCAACATCAACACCCTTGGAGTTAACTAGACTAGCCACATAAATACGGTGGCTAAAATAGCAGGTCAGGAACTGAGAATTCTGCAGGAGTAACTTGCCTCCTGACTCCCCAAAGCTTGTCCACCATCTACAAAGCACAAGTCAGGAATGTAATGAAATACTCTCCACTTGCCTGGATGAGTGCAGCTCCATAAATACACAAGAAGTGTGACACCATCCTGGACAAAGCAGCTCACTTGATCGACACCCATCTACACTCCAGCATTAACGCACAGTGTCAGCAGTGTGCTTTACAGCAACTCAAATTTCCTTTGTCAGCACCTTTCAAACCCATTATCTTTTACACCTAGAAGGTCAAAGGCAGCAGCTGCCACCTGCAAGTTTCCCACCATGTCATACACCTTCTTGACTTGGAACTACATTGCCAGTCTTTCACGATCGCAGAGTCAAAATCCTGGACAACCAGATCCCATTGAATAACATTTTCCATTCCCACACAATTTAAAAATATTCTGCTTTTCCATCCTTTCTATCAAAGTGATTAAATTTACATTTTTCTACATTGTATTCCACCTGCCATGTTCTTGACCAAATCCTTTTGCAACCTACTGCATCTTCCACATAGCCTGCTTTCCTAGCTAATTTTGTATCATCAGGAAACTTTTAATACATTACACTCAAACACCTTGGGCGAGATTCTCCGACCCCCCGCTGGGTCGGAGAATCGCCGGGGGCTGGCGTGAATCCCGCCCCCGCCGGTTGCCGAAGTCTCCGGCACCCGCGATTCGGCGGGGGCGGAAATCACGCCGCGCCAGTTGGCGGGCCCCCCCCCGCGCGATTCTCCGGCCTGGATGGGCCGAAGTCCCGCCGCTAAAATGCCTGTCCCGCCGGCGTAAATTAAATCACCTACCTTACCGGCGGGACAAGGCGGCGCGGGCAGGCTCCGGGGTCCTGGGGGGGGGGTGGGGCGATCTGGCCCCGGGGGGGTGCCCCCACCGTAGCCTGGCCCGCGATCGGGGCCCACCGATCAGCGGGTGGGCCTGTGCCATGGGGGCACTCTTTCCCTTCCGCCTCCGCCACGGTCTCCACCATGGCGGAGGCAGAAGAGACTCCCTCCACTGCGCATGCGTGGGAAGCGGTCAGCGGCCGCTGACACTCCCACGCATGCGCCGCCCGGAGATGTCATTTCCGTGCCAGCTGGCGGGGCACCAAAGGCCTTTTCCGCCAGCTGGTGGGGCGGAAGTTCGTCCGGCGCTGACCTAGCCCCTCAAGGTTGGGGCTTGGCCCCCAAAGGTGCAGAGCATTCCGCACCTTTGGGGCGGCGCGATGCCCGTCTGATTTGCGCCATTTTGGGCGCCAGTCGGCGGACATCGCGCCGTTTCCGGAGAATTTCGCCCCATACCCAAATCACTTATAAATAATTGATACCCAGACACAGTAATCATCTCCGCCCATTACAGTCTGCCACCCCACACATAACCTACTTGTTCCTATTCGGTTTTCTGTCCATTAACTACTCCATGCTAATATATTACCCCTATCCCTTGAGCCCTAATTTTGTGTAATAACCTCAAGTGACACCTTATAAGATTCTCTTAGAAAATCCAAATACACAACATCCACTGGTTCCCCTGTTACACACTCTGGCAGTTACAGCCTCAAAAACCCAGATAGATTTCATAGAATCATAGAATCATAGACGTTTACAGCATGGAAACAGGCCCTTCGGCCCAACCAGTCCATGCCGCCCAGTTTTTTACCATTAAAGCTAGTCCCAGTTGCCCGCACTTGGCCCATAACCCTCTATACCCATCTTACCCATGTAACCATCTAAATGCTTTTTGAAAGTCACAATTGTACCCGCTTCTACTACTACCTCTGGCAGCCCATTCCAGACACTCACGACCCTCTGAGTGAAGAAATTGCCCCTCTGGGCCCTTCTGAATCTCTCCCCTCTCACCTTAAACCTATGCCCTCTAGTTTTAGACTCCCCTACCTTTGGGAAAAGATGTTGACTATCTACCTTATCTATGCCCCTCATTATTTTATAGACCTCTATAAGATCACCCCTAAGCCTCCTACGCTCCAGGGAAAAAAGTCCCAGTCTATCCAGCCTCTCCTTATAACTCAAACCATCAAGTCCCGGCAACATCCTAGTAAATCTTTTCTGCACTCTTTCTAGTTTAATAATATCCTTTCTATAATAGGGTGACCAGAACTGCACACAGTATTCCAAGTGTGGCCGTACCAATGTCTTGTACAACTTCAACAAGACGTCCCAACTCCTATATTCAATGTTCTGACCAATGAAACCAAGCATGCCGAATGCCTTCTTCACCACCCTGTCCACCTGCGACTCCACCTTCAAGGAGCTATGAACCTGTACTCCTAGATCTCTTTGTTCTATAACTCTCCCCAACGCCATACCATTAACTGAGTAGGTCCTGGCCTGATTCGATCTGCCAAAATGCATCACCTCACATTTATCTAAATTAAACTCCATCTGCCATTCGTCGGCCCACTGGCCTAATTGATCAAGATCCCGTTGCAATCCTAGATAACCTTCTTCACTATCCACTATGCCACCACTATGTTCCAGTAAACCATGTTGATTCTGCATAAAATTACAGTTTCCATAGACCTTGCTACCATATCCCTAATAATAGATTCTAGCATTTAAGTCCTACTATTGTCAAGTTAACTGGCCTATGGTTCCCAGTTTTCTCTCGCTATCGTTTCTGAAGCAGCAGGGTCACATCTGTGACCTACCAATCCATGGGGACCAGCCTAGAATGTAGGGAATTCCAGAAGAGCAAAGGTAGTCTATCCACTATTTCTGTAGCCACCTCCTTTAAAACCACAGGAAGTAGACCAGGTCCAGGTGATGTGTTGACTTTTAGCCTCAGTAACCACTATGAGCGGTTTCATGCTGATCACCTGGAGATAGCTGCAATGGAAGCCACAGTGGAAAGCTACAAATCGGCCTTAATGCTCTTCACAGGTTTGATACTGGCAAAATACACTGGGCGCGATTCTCCGCTCCCGCGCCAGTTGGGAGAATCGCCGGGGTCGCCAGATTTTCCCGCGACGCCGGTCCAACGCCCTCCCGCGATTCACGGAAGCGGCCAGATCGGTACAATTGCGTTTTGCGCGGCGCGGTACAGTGAATCGCCCGAGACAGCCAAAATGGCGATTCACCGGTACCCCCGCGATTCTCCGGCCCGGATGGGCCGAGCGGCCTGCCCAAAATGGTGGGTTCCCCCCGGCGCCGTCCACACCTGGTCGCTGCCGGCGAGAACAGCGCGGGAACGCTGGGGGGGGGGCAGCCTGCGGGGGGGGCGAGGGGGGATCCTGCACCGGGTGGGGGCCTCAAATGGGGTCTGGCCAGTGATCGGTGCCCACCGATCGTCGGGCCGGCCTCTCTGAAGGAGGACCTCTTTTCTTCCACAGTCCCGCAAGATCCGTCAGACATCTTCTTGCGGGGCGGACTCGGAGAGGACGGCAACCATGCATGCGTGGGTTGGCGCCCGTCAACCCGCGCATGCGCGGGTGACGCCAGTTATGTGGCGCTGGCCGTGTCATGTATGCGGCGCCGCGTAACCTGTCGCGTGTAAATGACGAGGCACCGCTCCTAGGCCATTATCGGGCTCTGAATCGGTCGGGATAGGGGCCGTCGAGGTTCACGACGGCGCGAATACTCTGCCTCCATTTCGGAGAATCCCGCCCACTAAGTTTTAGCCCTAGGTTAGAGTAGACAAAAATCTCCAGCTTGTGCAGGAGCCCAATGGCACCAATGGCGGATCTAATCATGCAAAGTGTACTTAGCCTAATAAGCTTTTATAATTCTTAAAACCCCTGTTGCATCCCTCTTTAACCTTCTTAAGTTCCAGTGAAAAATAAGTTTTCCAAGTCTTTCTTCAAAATTATCAATTCCTGGTACCATTCTAATATCCAGAACTGTAAACAGCATTCCAACTATATTCCAAACAACTCAGCAGAAATTCAACATAATTTTCTCATTTTAAGCTGTGACCATTTTATACAAAGGATTTGCTCATTTTCAGGCTGCTTATTTAAAAAAGTAAAATGTTCATTCCTCAGAAACAGAAACTTCAACCCTGTTGGCCACATCATTTATTGGCTAACTCCTGGATGTTTTAGAGAAACCCATTCTCTTTCTGTCCACAAACATTACCTCAGGGTACTTAAAAGTCCCACATTATTATTAGTGTTTTACAACTGGAAACTTATCTACGTTGCTTACAAATCTCACTCAAATTTCTTTACAATTATTTCTTGGTCCATCATGTTAGAAATGTGTGCTAATCACACAGAGCCTCATCTGCACAATACTCATGATTTTCCATCCATTAATTTTATCAAATGGAAAAATTGTGCATTTGGTGATATCTCAATATGCAGGGTCTGGGGTTTTCACCACTCGCACACATTTATAAAACCCAGCTATTTAATGTGCTCCAGATATGGTCCTGAGATCTCATTATTTCTTAACTCATCCCAGACAAGAATCTGAACGCCACCATCTATTTGCATCTATGTGGATTAGGTTCACATCAAAAGCAGTAAATAATGCCAAATTAACTCTTTTGCAAAAGATCTGACAAATGTCTGGCAAAGAACATAATTTAAGGCATTGACGACTGAATATTTTTGTGGCACATTATAATTTATTTCTGACATGGGAATAGTATCCTTGGAATGTGTCTGCGTCGGCTTTGCTCACTTGGTAGCACTTTTAACTTGAGGTCAAAGGGTTGTGAGGTCAAGTCCTATTCCAGAATTTGAGTGCATAATTCTAGCTGATCATCTAATGATGGCATTCTGCATTGTCAGATATGCGGCCCTTCAACTGATGTTTTAAACTATTTGCCAATTCTTGTAATTGAAGTAGATATTAAAGACACCACAACACTCATTGAAGAAAAGTTCTCCTTAGAATCCTGGCCTGCTTTTCACATTCAAAAGCCACCACCACAAGCAGGTTGTGCAGAGTCCCATGTCCGCTGCGTTTGGCCTGGTGTTTCCCGGCGCTGGCAGCGCTGAGACCGACCCCGTTACTACATGGGACTCTGCTTCATTTCTGGGCCTCGGCGAGGAACACCCCACCGAGGGCACACTTAGTCCCATTTCCTGCACTAATGAGGGCCTCCGGAACCTCCCCCCCTCCCCAATGAGGAGGGTCCCTGAGCCCCTGCAACTTACCAATGAGGAGGGTCTCTGAGCCCCTGCATCCACCTCATAAGGGCAGGGCATCCGTGGGCCCGATCCCCGGCGATGATGCCACCCAGGCACCTTGGCACTGCAGGCTGGCACCCCAGCAGTGCCTCTGCCAGTGCCACCTGGCAGACTGGCACTGCCAGGCAATGTGCCATGATTCCCAGGTGGCATCAGGGATTCCAGGGCACCACACTGCCCAGAGCCCAATCACCTCCCCCCTCCCCCCCCCCCCCCAACAAAGTGCCGCTACGCCTAGTCCACATTGGTGGAGACCAGTACTAAAGGGGTCGGTTAGCTCAGGTGGCTGGATGGTTGGTTGGTTCATGATGTGAAGCGCGGGTTCAATTCTTAATGGGCAGCAGGGTGGCGCAGTGGGTTGGCACTGCTGTCTCACGGCGCCGAGGCCCCAGGTTCGATCCCAGCTCTGGGTCACTGTCCGTGTGGAGTTTGCACATTCTCCCCGTGTTTGCGTGGGTTTCGCCCCCACAACCCAAAGATGTGCAGGGTAGGGTGATTGGCCGCGCCAAATTGCCCCTTAATTGGAAAAAATGAATTGGGTACTCCAAATTTAGGTTGGCTCGTTGGTCTAGGGGTATGATTCTCGCTTAGGGATTTCTGTTAACGGTAAAATGCGAAAAGTCCCGCGTTCAAATCCTGGACGAGCCCTGTTTATGTTTGTGGGCAGCACGGTAGCATTGTGGATA
This sequence comes from Scyliorhinus torazame, assembly GCF_047496885.1. Taxonomy (NCBI): domain Eukaryota; kingdom Metazoa; phylum Chordata; class Chondrichthyes; order Carcharhiniformes; family Scyliorhinidae; genus Scyliorhinus; species Scyliorhinus torazame. The sequence goes on along the minus strand of NC_092713.1, from coordinate 254,474,818 downwards.
GCACAATTGCTTCACAGCTCCAGGGTCCCAGGTTCGATTCCGGCTTGGGTCACTGTCTGTGCAGAGTCTGCACATCCTCCCCGTGTGTGCGTGGGTTTCCTCCGGGTGCTCCGGTTTCCTCCCACAGTCCAAAGATGTGCAGGTTAGGTGGATTGGCCATGATAGATTGCCCTTAGTGTCCAAAATTGCCCTTAGTGTTGGGTGGAGTTACTGGGTTATGGGGATAGGGTGGAGGTGTTGACCTTGGGTAGGGTGCTCTTTCCAAGAGCCGGTGCAGACTCGATGGGCCAAATGGCCTCCTTCTGCACTGTAAATTCTATGATGATAATCTATGATAAACGTCGCTCGCTCGAGGTCTCCAAGGCTCGGGCGTTAGATCCTGCGCCTCGGTTAACTCCAGCGCGAACATATTCAAGTGAGCCTGACTGCACACTTGAACACGCAAATCTGAATCCTGCCCACACAAATCGTGATGCCTCGCGAGACCTCATTAGATCTCACAAGGCATAATGAGGCCATTATATCTCGTGGGAGGCCTCTCGCGAGATTCAATGGCCTCGTTGCGACGTGGGTCGGGTGTGATGAGGCCGGTAGGTCACGACCATTATTAGACATCCACCTCATTGGCATTTGTGGGATCTTAGTGTGCAAATTGGATCCTACATTTTCTTCTACAAGTCATTTCTTTAAAATAATTTATTGTACGTGAAACATTTGTAATGTTTTTCAGAGACATGGGAAGATAAACACAAGTATTTCAACAATGCAGGTTGAAACGTTAAATTGATATTTTAGACTTTCCCTTGGTTACCTTTGAGAAACAAAGTGAAAGTTTACATAGCTTTATCTTATTGGAAGATTTACTCGTGATTATTAACTACCCTCAGAAGGTTAAATGAGTTATACACAGGTTTGAAAGTACAAAATGTTCAGAATGGGTGTTTCTCATTCCAAATGTTGTTATTTTTCTTAACTGTGAGGACGAAATTCCCTGTGGAGTGTTAATGGCAAGTTACACCCAATATTACGCTGCGCCCATTTTGCCAATGTCTGTTTGATCAAAAATTTCCTCCTGATCTCGCTAATGAACGCTGCATGTAAAAATGGCCACAAACTCGGGGCAAAATTCTCCTGAAACGGCGCGATGTCCGCCGACTGGCGCCCAAAACGGCGCCAATCAGACGGACATCGCGCCGCCCCAAAGGTGCGGAATGCTCCGCATCTTTGGGGGCCGAGCCCCAACATTGAGGGGCTAGGCCGACGCCGGAGGAATTTCCGCCCCGCCAGCTGGCGGAAACGGCCTTTGTTGCCCCGCCAGCTGGCGCGGAAATGACATCCCCGGGCGGAGCATGCGCGGGAGCGTCAGCGGCCGCTGACAGTTTCCCACGCAGTGGAGGGAGTCTCTTCCGCCTCCGCCATGGTGGAGACCGTGGCGGAGGTGGAAGGGAAAGAGTGCCCCCATGGCACAGGCCCGCCCGCGGATCGGTGGGCCCCGATCGCGGGCCAGGCCACCATGGGGGCACCCCCCCGGACCCCGGAGCCCGCCCACGCTGCCTTGTCCCGCCGTTCAAAAGGTGGTTTAATCCACGCTGGCGGGACAGGCAATTTATCGGCGGGACTTCGGCCCATCCGGGCCGGAGAATCCAGCGGGGGGGCCCGCCAACCTGCGCGGCCCGATTCCCGCCCCGGCCGAATATCCGGTACCGGAGACTTCAGCAACCGGCGGGGGCGGGATTCACGGCAGCCCCCGGCGATTCTCCAACCCAGCGGGGGGGGTCGGAGAATGACGCCCCAGATGTCAGCAGACACACTGGGACCCGAGGAAAGTACCACATTCGCGCCATTTATTCCTTCCACAAGTATGAAAATTAATTATTCATTATTATTATTTAAGAACATGCAATTTGTGGCAGCTTTCAATTTTTAATGCAGCTTATAGCATTGCCATAATATGTATTAAAAGAAACAGTGAGAATAAATTTAATTTAAAATTTACAATAAAATAGTAGAACAATTGCTTCTTTCCATGAATGTTCTAAAATGTTGATGGTTAATTTCATGCCGGATTCACTCAGTGTAATTCACATTCAAGGTTCCATAACCGAGAGGCTAAATAACTAAGGGCTGGATTTTACATCCAGCGAGCGTTTGCCTTAAGTGAATACAGAAGCAGAATCTCAGTGAAGAAGAAGCTCTTAGGCCAATCAAGTCTACATCGACACGTGAAAACATCTGCCCTATCTATCTAATCCCATTTACCAGCTCTTGGCCCATAGCTTTGAATGTTATGATGTGTCAAGTGCTCACCCAGGTACTTTTTAAAGAATTTGAGGCAACCTGCCTCTGCCACCCTCCCAGGCAGTGCATTCCAGAACATCACCACCCTCACATCACCGCCCCCCTCCCCTCCTAAACTTCCTGTCCCTCACCTTGAATTATGTCCCCTCGTGACTGGTCCATCAACTAAGTGGAACAGCTGCTCCCTATCCACCCTGTCCATGTCCCTCAATCTTGTATATCTCAATCAGGTTTCCCCTCAGTCTTCTCTGCTCCAGCAAAAACAACCCAAGCCTATCCATCCTCTCTTCATAAGGTTCTATCCTGAAACATCCTGGTGAATCAGTGCAATTACATCCTTCCTATAATGCGATGACCAGAACTGCACACAGTACTTCAGCTGTGGCCTCACCAAAGTTCTATACAATTCAAACATGATCTCCATGCTTTTGTAATCTATGCCTTGAAGGCAAGTGTCCCATATGCCTTATTCACCACCCTATTAACCTGCCCTTCTGTCTTCAGAGATCCATGGACAAACATACCAAGGTCCCTTTGTTTCTCAGAACTCCCTAGTGTCATGCCGTTCAATGCATACTTCCTTGCCAAATTACTCCTTCCAAAGTATATTACCTCACATTTTTCAGGGTTCTGCCACTTATCTGCCCATTTGACCATCTCATCTACATCTCCCAGTAACCCAAGACACTCAACTGTACTGTTAACCACCCGGCCAATCTTTGTGTCATTCGCAAATCATGGCTGATATTTTTCTCATCCCCATTCTCCTGCCTTCTCCCCATATGTCCCTCTACAGATCTTTGTATCATCTGCAAACTTAGCAACAGTGCCTTCAGTTCCTTCTTCCAGACCATTAATGTATATTGTGAAAAGTTGTGGTCCCAGCACCGACCCCTGAGGCACACCACTAGTCACCGGCTGCCATCCTGAAAAATACCCCTTTATCCCCACTCTCTGCCTTCTGCCAGTCAGCCAATCCTCTATCCATGCCAGGATCGTACCCTCAACATGGAAAATACAATTCAACATTTACCCTCTTAATTTATTTAACAGTCTCCTATGTGGCAGGGTCACCTTATAACCACTCTTTACTGGGCAGCAATATATTCTTCACCTAGTAACAGGAACAGCTGAATAACCAAAGCCTAGCAATACACTTTGATTAAAGAAAGTTTACATGTACAACCTTAAAACCGCTTCCTCTAATTTCATCCTGTTCTTGGGAAGATCCTCCGGGTTGAGGGTGACTTGCTTCCAAACTAGTTGGCTACTTGGCACACATCCCTTATTTCAGCTGTGCCAGTCCACCTGACACGCAACCCACAATGACTTTTATTTTTCTCACTTATTCAATCTTCATGGAGGAGAAACAGATCTATCAGAAACAGGCTCTGGGAGGAGACTACCCCATTGTTAAACCCCTCTTGCCGAAAAAAGGATAGTCTTCGAGCTCTTGGGAAGTCATTCTACTCTTGTAGAATGTCAGTTGGATATTCTTGGTGCCAAGTCAGTGGTATAAGACTTACGCTTTGCAACCCTGCAAAACACCACACAACCTTCCACCCACATTCTCATTTTTTAAATATAATCTTTTATTAGTGTCACATTACATTACATGAAGTTACTGTGAAAATCCCCTAGTCGCCTGTTCAGGTACATGGAGGGAGAATTTGGAATGTCCAATTTACCTAACAAGCACGTCTTTCAAGACATGTGGGAGGAAACCGGAGTGCCCAGAGGAAACCCACGCAGGCATAGAATTTACAGTACAGAAGGAGGCCATTCGGACCATCGAGTCTGCGCCGACCCTTGGAAAGAGAACCCCACACCTCCACCCTATCCCCATAATCCCACCTATCCTTTTTGGACACGAAGAGCAATTTAGCGCGGCCAATCCACATAACCTGCACATCTTTGGACTGTGGGTGGAAACCGGAGCACCTTGAAGAAACCCACGCAGACACGGGGAGAATGTGTAGACTCTGCACAGACAGTCACCCAAGCCGGGAATCGAACCTGGGACCCTGGATCTGTGAAGCAACTATGCTAACCACTGTGCTACTTAACCCTGAAAGAACAATACACACCCACTCTTGCTTATACTCTCCAGATCACAATGCAAATGAGGGACAGGAGGACCAAGAGGATGATGAGGAGAAAGGACAGAATCTTTAGCCAATGGAAATGATGAGCATGATTATAATGAAGTTGGAGATGATGGCAAACTCCTGCTTTTCCTCATGTTCCTCCCTCATTCTGCTCAGATTCCCCCCAATTCACTTGGTCTTGTAGAACTGAATATAAACAAGCTTCGGGTCACCAAGATATCAGCTGGGCAGCTGTTCCACGTACCACAAGGGCTCATATTCTGTGATAGTAATGGTTACCTACAGCCTGGATCTGGGTTCTATAGACTTGCTGGTAAGTTGCAGTACTGACTCACTGGTGATGTATAGTGGCATTGAAGGTAGCCTTCTTCACAACCACCTTATGCCTCCACTTTAGTAGCCATTAAACAGGTGTCAGGTGCTGGGCTACCCCAAACCCAAGCAGTTTCATTGAGTGGGAATGATGTGCCCATGCTGCCAAATAGACTATCATCAAGCCATACCAACAATGCAGATAATAACAGGAGTGAATACTTAAAACCCTATACACACTGAAACATGTGAATGTTGCATCACACATGCAGATTTGGCACCTTTCAAGATGATTAGACAACTGTTGTGACAGTTAATTGAAATAACGTGCTACATCTATTCTAATGGCCAATGGTCTAGGGTAAGAACTGGGCGCTACTTACATCAGTCCTGGCTTAAATCTACCTTAGCAAATGACATAAACTGCATCCTGTGGCACCAGGAATGCCAATGCAGTGGTGACTGCAGATGACCTATATTAACTGGACGACACTCGGCCTGCCGAGCTGCACTGCCTACACCAAGGCTGTAGTGTAACACTGCAGTGGCGATAAGCGTCCAATACCTGGCATTCATGCTTCAGATGCATTTGCTGGCCAGCAGCTGGTCGTGGAGTCCATTCAGTGAGCCTCCCTTAATGTCATGCTTAGATAGGACAGAGAATCTATGCCTCACCAGTCAGGCCGCATCTTTGCTCCTGATGAAGACACGTCAAGATGCAACTCAGCATGTCTTCGTGGTGAACTCTCCATTGCACACACATGGAAAGTCAAGTAAAAGTGAAAAGGAATATATTAGACAAGTGCTAAAATGTGTTTTACACAATGTGAAAACAGTATCAATGGTAAACCCATTAATGGTCTCGTTGAAACGGCGCCCTGCACTCACGCATACACCTGCAAAATGTCCTTCATGTTATTACAGAGGAAGGGCAGAACGGTGGCGCAGCGGGTTAGCCCTGCTGCCTCACGGCGCCGAGGTCCCAGGTTCGATCCTGGCTCTGGGTCACTGTCCATGTGGAGTTTGCACATTCTCCCCGTGTTTGCGGGGGTTTTGCCTCCACAACCCAAAGATGTGCAGGCCAAGTAGGTTGGCCACGCTAAATGGCCATGCTAAATTGCCCCTTAATTGGAAAAAATGAACTGGGTCCTCTAAATTAAAAAAAAAAGTTATTACAGAGGAAGTGGAGGCAGGATGCTCATTTCTCTCTCTCTAAAGGGCAATGAGGAATGTGGTGGGTGGCCTCGTTGTGCCGGCAACCATTCGGAATCTTCTTCACTGTGGCCTCAACATTGCTGCATAGGCAGCCATGCCGACTGGCACATGCGGAGCTGACCAGGGCTCTGGCAGAGGGGTTGTGGAGGTGGAGAAAGGTGAGAATGCGGAGGTGCCCTCAGTATCTTTACCCTCCTCAGGTGACCTCCACAGCCCTAGGGTGACATTCAGTTTGGGTTGACGGGGTTGGGTGCTGGTGTGGAGCAGTCAGCCAATCCAGTAATTGCTGTGCCAACTGTGCAACCATTCTATTACCAGTCTATCAAGGGTGTGCAGCTCCTCATACATTCCATAAATATCGTTGCTCATACTCGGAGCAGACTGATCCAGGCTATTGATCCATCACCCCTTACACCCTTTCCTGGTCGAGATGCTGCACTTGCATCCACTCCAAGTGTTGCTGCATGTGTCTCTACATCAGATTGCCCATTCTCCCATGGTCACAGTTCATGTAGTTGAGCCCCCAGGACAACAAGGAGCTGATGACGGCAATGGACTCCTCCACTCACAATCAAAGTGCTCCGACTGCCTCAATGAATTCCGCCAGATGGTCACTCATTTGCTCCTGATGGACAAATACTGTGTACCAAAATCGGACTCCTGAGATTGCATGTTCCTGCTCATTGGAGCATCATCGTGACTTTCCACCACCTCCAAAGGGGAATGTTTCTGGCAGCCACCTCCTCTGCACTCGTGACTTCACCCTGTGTCACTGACTCTAAACATGCTGCATCCTTCTGATGTGCCTGGATCCAAGTGGGAGGAGAGTGGGCTAGTCACCTGCAACACAGCCTCCCCAGACCTTCTACCTCTTGATAACCGAGGAATGAAATGGACCCAGGGGGTGAGTCAGCGCGAGGCACAAAATTACATATTTGGGTATCACCCTTCTCATAATGGAAGCATGCTCTGAAGCACATCATTATCTTAACCATGTTCCTGTTGCCCTTCTGAAGCAACTCCATCGTTGCACTCCCTGTCACACAAATGTTTCCTCGTGCTCAGTGAAGTGACAGCATGACTGCTAGCATTACCACCATGTTCTAAAGTAATTTCAACATCTTCTGTATCACCATAAAGATGCACTTCCACAGACTTCATTTTGAATACAAAAAGGATTCATTAATAAGAAAACAGCAGCCTCATAGCTGCATCTAGCTCCCTACAGGTCTCTTGCCTAAGAGGGACTCCATCTCCTGGGGTGAATACCCTCTCAGAATTTCAATTGGTCCCCAAAGCCAGTTGACCCTTACTCTGCCGTGTTTCCCTTAAAGGGACATTCACTTGCTGCTGGAGATTCACCATCACCAACAGCCCACATATCCAGCATCCTGGATCTCCAGGGTTATCGATTCCATGGGGTGCAAGGCCCTCAGGTAGGATTACCCACCCCTAGTCCGGGCCATCTCCTTGCCGGTCTCTGCCCTTTTCTTCTGCAACCACAATGTGAATTTACGTCACCCTCAGATATAGCACCCGCAGTTCTATTGCTCTTCAATGTGTCTGTACATCACACTGCCGATTCATATCTGTTTTTCACATAGTTGAATGAACTGTTTACACAATCCTCTGCATCAGCATTCGGGATTGTATGTGCCAGGTCTTGCATCTTATCTGCAGCATGGAGACCGAACCGTCTTTGTCTATGAGCCAAGCTTCTCAACTTGCCAGACTGAACCTTTTGATTCTTCTGTGTTGGCTGGTTGTGCTTACCACTGCTGAAATCTGCACTTCATGCTAGTAGCAGCTGTTTTTTGACAGCCAGCTGGGTAAATGGTGTCCCTTCGCCTTTGGACTTCCTCTACCAGAGCCTCCAAGTTCCAGTCGAAAAATGTGGGGCAGCTGGCACCATCCCTTTAGATGCGCCTGATCCATGTAACATTCTATGAATTATTAAGTTTATTAATTAAAATGTATGGCAAGTAGTGTCAATAAACTCAAAAGACATTGCTATAATTACATGCACATCATCTCATCTTTTTCTTTATTAATTCAAGGGGATGTGGGTGTCACTGGCATTTATTGTTCATCCCCAATTGCCCTCGAGAAGGTGGTAGTGAGCTGCCCACTTGAACCACTGCAGTCCACAAGGCGTAGGTACAGCTACATGCTGTTAGGGAGGATATGCCAGGATTTTGACCCAGCGACAGTGAAAGTACAGCAATATATTTCCAAGTTAGGGTGGTATGTGACTTGGAGGGGAACTTCAAGGTGATGTTCCTCCCAGGTATCTGTTGCCTTTGTCCTTCTAGATGGTAGTGATTGTGGGTTTGAAAGGTGCTGCCTAAGGAGCCTTGCTGAGTTCCTGCAGTGCATCTTATAGATGGTACACATGGCTGCCACTGTGCACTGGTGGTGGAGGGAGTGAATGTTTGTGGAACGGTTATTAGTATTCCCAACCTCGGATCTATTCTCAATCATGGTATTTACATGGCTACTCAAGTTCAGTTTCTGATCAATCCCACAGGATGTCGATAGTGGAGAATTCAGCGAGGGTAATGCCACTGATTCTCTTTTGTTGGAGATGGTCATTGCATGGCACTTGTGTGGCATGACTGTAACTTGCCACCTGCATAGATTCATAGAATCCCTGCAGTGTAAAAGGAGGCCATTCGGCCCATCGAGTCTGCACCAACTCTCTGAAAGAGAACCCCATCTAGGCCCATGGTGCACCCTATCCCCTAAACCCAGTAATCCCACCTAACCTCCTGGAGACTAAGGGACATTTTAGCATGGCCAATCCACCTAATTTGTGCAATTTTGGACTATGGGGGGACCTGGAGGAAACCCAGGCAGACAAGGGGGGAAATGTACAAAGTCCACACAGTCACTCAAGGCTGGAATTGAATCTGGGTCCCTGGTGCTGTGAGACAGCAGTGTTAACATCAGCCCAAGCCTGTATATTGTCCAGGTCTTGCTCCATTTGGACATTGAAAGCTTAAGTATCTGAGGAGTCCCCACTCTTGACCTTATGATGGAAGGAAGGTAGGGCAGCATGGTGGCACAGTGGTTAGCACTGCTGCCTCATGGCACCAAAGTCCCAGGTTCGATCCTTGTGGAGTTTCCACATTCTCCCTGTGTTTGTGTGAGTTTCGCCTGACAACCCAAAGATGTGCAGGGTAGGTGGATTGGCCATGCTAAATTACCGCTTAATTGGAAAAAATGAATTGGGTACTTTAAGTTATTGAAAAAATTATGGAAGGAAGGCCATTGATGAAGGAACTGAAAATGGTTGGGGCCCAGGATACTAACCTGAGAATGTCCTGGAGCCGAGATGACTGACCTCCAATAACCACAGGCGTCTTCATTTGCACTAGGCATTTTTCCGCCAATCCTCATTCACTCCAGTTTTGCTAGGGCTCCTTAAATGTCCCACTCGGTCAATAAAGCCCTGACTCAAGGGCAGTCACACTAGTCTCACCTACAGATACTCTAAATGGTGTGATTAAGAGAAGGGCTTTGCACATACGCTTTGTACCACTTATGTTGTGGATGCCACTCGAAGGTCAACTGATGGCTTTACAGTCTGAATAAGACTGAGTAAGGCTACTACACTTGTGTAAATCTGAGTGACCTGTTTAAGGGTCCACAATATGGGCACATTCCGAGAGAGCGGTGACAATAGGATGGGATGATGAACAAGGCAATGTTTTTCATTAATCCACTGAGTCTAGCCAGTTTACTAAATCATTGCGTACTATCTGCATCAAGTGCTGGTGGCAATTCCAATGCCATTACCATGGCTGTGTCTTGAGACCGCTCTCGGTGGTTTGTTCAGCACCCTTTCTATTAGGAAGCATGAATGACAATTCTCCCAAAGAGAAAGCCCACAGTAGGCCATTGGTTCTAGGGTAATCTGGCAGTTGGACAACATTTACAGCTTGGGCATTCACCTGACCATTCCACAATGTTTTTTCCATGCTCCCAACTTGGTTCATTCACCAGGGCTGAAATTCCAAGGGGATGCTTTTATATTTGCACCCGAGATACCCGAACTGTATCGGTATCATCTCCCCCCACCCCCACTGCCCCACCCCCCCCCACACACACAAAACTGAAAACCCCAACAAGTGGAACAATCTTTCCTACGTCTACCCTATCAAACCCTTCATAACTTTAACAGCCGCTCTTAAACCACCTTTCAGCCTTTTCTCTTCCAGAAAAAGTGCCCCAACGTGTTCAGACTTCCTTGATACTTCTAACCACTCAGTTCTTGTAAATCTTTTCTGCATCTTTTCCTGTGCCTCTGTATCCTTTTCATAATGTGGAGACCAGAACTGTGCGTAATTATCCAAATTTCATCTAACCAAGTTTTCAGACAAATTTAAAATACTTTGCTGCTTCTGTATTCTATTCCTTTAGAAATGAACCCCAGTGCTCTGTTTCCATTTTTATGGTGTGTGTTGCTACTTTTAATAAATGTGTGAATCTGCATCCAAGACTCCATTAGTCTTATTTCCAAGGATTAGGAGACCCCTTGTATTCTGCCAACTTCACATTGGTCTTTATTGAAATTCATTTCCCATTTGCATAGCCATTCTGCAAGTCATGTAATATATCTTCTTCAGTCTGAGGAAGTTGTCTTCCTCAGTATTAACAATACTTTCAATTTATTGCCACCTGCAAATTTTGAAGTTGTACTTGCTACTCCTGTGTCCTAATTGTTAATGTAAACTGCGATTCCCAACTACGATCTCAGAGAACACATTTCCCACATTCCATGAATTAATTCTATTATTTGCCCCAAACTCCACATGCTGTGTTCTTAGTTGTGAGGTTACAAATGGTACCTTATCAAAGGTTTTTTAAAAATCCAAATATATTACAATACTGTATTAGCCTTATCCACTCTTTCCGTTACTTCCTCAAATCATTCAATAAGGTTGATCAAGCATGACCTTCCCTTTTGAATTCCATGCTGGCTATTCTTATTGTATGTTCAGTTCCTAGATTTTTTTGATTATATCTTTGAGTAAAGATATCATTATTTTTCCCCATCACTGACATTAAGCTGATTAGTCTGTGGTTTCCCGGAATCATTTATTTCCTTTTTAAATATAAAATTATCATTAGTTGTGCTTCAGTCTTTTGATGCCATTCACTTTTCTAATGAACTTTTAGTATGTGCAGATGGAACCAGCCCAAGCTAGGAGTCTTATCCTCCAAGTTTGACTAATCTGCTAATGTCCCCCTTTATCTCCATAAATGTCTTGTGACCTTTTCTTCTAATATCATGTCCAACGTATTAATTCACCCAGGTAAACGAGATACGATTCTGTGATGATGACTATGTCAGGCTGTTGCTTGCCTGTGGGACAGATCCCATTACAACTTGTCTGTGGAATAGCTTTCCCAACCCTAGTTCCAGACCCCCATTGCTGGCGTGTAGGACTTTCAATGCTTGAGCTTTAAGAGTTTTGATCTTATTTTTGTGTTTCATGGCATTTGTTTTTGAACTGAGCAGTTTCATAAAATCATAGAATTTACAGTGCAGAAGGAGACCATTCGGCCCATTGAATCTGCACCGGCCCTTGGAACGAGCACCCTACTTAAGACCACACCTCCATCCTATCCCTGTACCCACCTAGCCTTTTTGGACACCAAGGGCAATTTAGCATGGTCAATCTACCTAACCTGCACATCTTTGGACTGTGGGAGGAAACCAGAGCACCCGGAGGAAACCCATGCAGACACGGGGAGAACATGTAGACTCCGCACAGACAATGACCAAGCCAGGAATCAAACCCAGGTCCCTGGCGGTAAGCAACAGTGCTGATCACTGTGCTACTGTGCCGCCCACTTTGATAGCAAGTGGCCAAACTAGGAGGTCAATCAACCACACATCGTGGGTCTGGTATTGTATATAGTGACAGATTCTCTTTTTAAAAAATGCATTTGTGAACCAGATTGTTGGTAATCTGGAGTGGTCTCAAAAGACACCAAACATATTGCATGAATTGGACCTGAACTCCTGCCCTCCAGGATGGTAGTTCATTCCCATAAACACCCGGCTACTGTACCACATTATCTCCCAAGTTCTGGAAAATCCGAAAGGCTTAAAATTGGAGTACTGGAGGAGCAAACAAAGCTTTGCAGAGAAGCCAAGACAAATGACTAATGCACAGATGGATCCATAGGATTCTGTTTGAACTGGGAGTCACAGTATGCCAAATAAGATAAAAGTTACAAAGCTAGGAGGTTAATTGATGGGTCAAGAAAACTGAGCAACCACTGGAAAATTGTGATGTATTTAAATTACTCGAGTGTCTAACTCTTAATTACCAACATCTCCCTGAGTACCTATTATAATTCCCAATGTTTAATCTTGTGATGGTATTTGTTATGCAAACTTAGATGTATCAAATAAAGTATTAGCTGAATAATTTTGATTAGAAATGAATTAATTCCAATTGGGGTTGTACTGTAATTAGCTCAATGTATAATTGAGATATTTTTGGACATACACGAATAAAGGGTCTGCATTTTACACGGGAGGTTGGGGGGCCAGCAGACGGTCAGAAGCAGACACCACTGGAACAAGCCGGGCTTAGGCAAGCTTAAGCTCAGGTGTGAGCTAAATTGGTTGAGCGTGAATCTTCCACCCTCAGTGGGAGGAAGTCCCACCCTGCAGAGCTGCTGGCCTCTTAGGGCAGGGAGGCATCCAAGAGCCCAGGTTGGAGGGGCTGAGACACTGGGTTTTGGAGGGTAGGTGCGGGGAAAACAGCTGATACAGACATCCAGAAAAAGGACATGGACAAGCTACGGGGCGAGAAAGCAGCGCACAATTTTCAATGAAACAGATTTGCAAATATCACTCATTGGAATGAAGCAGGCAAGTGACAGACATGCCACATGAAAGGTGCTGTTTGTCATGATATTCAAACACACACATCATCATAGACACACCAACAGACAAATCAGAACACACAACACCACAACCAATGACAGAAAGATATAAAAGCACAGACACGACCCCCGGTGGTCAGTATTAGCTGCAGAGGAGAACCAGGACACATCTGTGACCAAACACACTCAGGGAGACAGCACGTGCAGAGTATCCAGAACGAACTGTATTATAAGAGTTATAATAAAATAGAGTTGTACCACATACAACTGTGTTGGCTCATCTGTGCACCAGAGCACCCAACACCACATGGTACAGGAGTGGATCGATACCTGCCGGCATACCTCAGTGTACACAGACAACCAGCAGTGCCCAGGCAAAATGATAGAGCTCCCGGTTCCGCAGGCGCTCCAGTGCTACGGCGATCTCCGCGAAAACTGGCGGCGATTCCGGCAAATGTTCGAATTGTTCCTGGTGGCAGCTGAACTCCAAGACCTGGATGATAGCGAAAAAATTGAATTTCTCCTCACCATCGCCGGTGCAAGGGCAAGAGAAATATTCACAAGGTTCAGGTTCTTCAGGAGGCAGCAAAGGTACGATTACCAGGCAGTCCTGGACAAATTCTCCAAGTACTGTGAAGAAAACGCAATCCAATCGGCAAATAAAGGTAAGAAAAGCTGCAGTACTCACCTCGTGGCTGGGATCCCGGAGCCCGAATTCCCAGAAGCCAAAATCCCGGGCCTGAGAGAAGGCTGGGTCGAGGTCGGCGGCCATCTTGCTAAAGGTATAACGCTAGCACAGTTGCGCGAGCAGTGCGCAGAACCGGAAGTATCGTTTGCGCATGCGCGAGATGCTGCGCATGCGCAGTCAAGAAAACGGCCATCGGTAAAGGAACAGCGATCTGAGCATGCGCAGTCGCTTCCTACGTGCTACATACCGAGCGTCAGGATGTCAGAGGCCCCAGACTGCACCAATTTAAAAGGGAAATGTCCCAAATCCAATTTAAAAGGGAAACGTCCCAAATCAAAAAAACAAAAATCTGTTAAAGCTGTAAAACAACCTTCCCTCACCTGGAATGACAGCACAGTGCCGCAAATTGACCCAGGAGATGAATTTGACCTCCGAAGAACCCTCCGACAAGCAGTTACCTACGCACAAGCCGATGATTCCGACCTTGAATACTTCGATGACGATCTTTACAGTGTTTCCGGACCTCGCGAGCCCAATGATAGCTCCGTGGTCCTATATGACTATGACTCGGACGAACCTTTCGTGTTGCACATTGGCGGCCCCCACATTGAATCCGACGCAGATGCGGATTCATTTTTCGGATTTGAGGATCTTCAATCCAGCAGATATGACGTTCCAACTTATCAGTACCGGATGATGCTGCAGCCTGACATTAACAGACAGGGAGCGGTGCAAGCACACGGAGAGTGCCCTGCTGCCACACAAAGCGTGGTCCACGTCCCGCTCAACGTTCCCGACTCTATGAAAGAAGACATGCAAGACTCCAGAGTGCAGTCCTCGCATGAACCAGAAGTGACTCCAGTGTCACAAGCTTCCACAGCAAGCTCGTGGACAGACTCCACAATTGCAGAAATGCAAGACTCCAGAGCGCAGTCCTTGCACGGACAAGAAGTGACTCCAGTGTCACAAGCCTCCACAGAGAGCTCGTGGACAGCCTCCACGATAGAAGCAACGCAAGACTCCAGAGCGCAGTCCTTGCACGAACAAGAAGTGACTCCAGTGTCACAAGCCTCCACAGAGAGCTCGTGGACGGACTCCACGATGGAAGGAACGCAAGACTCCAGAGCGCAGTCCTTGCAGGAACAAGACCATGAGGGTCTAGCAACCTCTCCTGACCAACCAGCGGCAGACGATGCAAGTCTGCCATGCTCACGTGAACAGCAAGAAGGCTATAACAGCCTACCATGCTCCACGACACAGCAGCATGAACATGACGGTCTCTCATGCTACAATGAAGGGCACAGCGCTGAAGACTGTTCAAGCCCAACTGAAGACAAGCCAAAGGAATCGCCTCGTCCAAGCCCGAAGAAAAAAGGTTTATGCGCTGACCTTCAGGATCATTATAGCCGAACAGAGATTAATAATGCTGCACGGCCACAGAAGGATGCTGAGGATTTGCTAACGAAATTAATTGAATGTTTAACTTGCAAGGAGCAGACTGAGAATTGCCAGTGTTTTAGTACGGATCAAAAAAATGGACAAGACATTGATCCTCAGGTAATGGAAATAACACAACCTGAATCATATCTACAGCAGGGACAAATGTCTCCCTTCAACACAACACCGCAAAATCCCAACTTCGGAGACCAGCAGTTAGTCAGTAATGACTCTTCAAACCTTGAGGGGAACATTAATTGCATTGAACCTATACACGCTCCACTGATTATTGAGCAGAACATTGGAGCAAGAATCCTGAGGACACCGACATCGAGTAGCCAGATAACGAATTTAAAACCCACAGCAGTTTCAAGTGAACCAAGTGTGCTTTCCACTAATGGTGAAGATGCAGATAAGGTCGACCCGATTATCCATTGTACCACACTAACCCCAGTGATTAAGCAGTTATGTATGGGGAGTATAATGTGGGCAATTGAGAACAGTAAAAGAGAGACTGTGACCATGCCAGTCCCAGCAAAATCAGACCCAAAGACCATGAAGGCATGTACATTAGACAAAGATACATATGAGGCACCTGAGAAGAAAAGTGAAACGGAATGTTCTTTGGAAAATAGTACAATGTCGATAGAAACATTGGATCCTATATTCGAGACCATACCTATGGGAGAATTTGGGGGTAATAAACAAGGTTCTGCAATGTCTGGGGGAAGATTTAAAATTCCAAAGAAGAAAAGCCCAAATGAAGGACAACGGCAAGACAATGACAGTCCACCGACATGGTGTGCACCACCAGATGAAAACTCTGACAATTTACCCAACCCTAGTGAACAGCAAGCTGCTAATGAGGATCTATCCACGGGATGTGAGACGAGTGACGACAGCATCCCACTTCCCATGCAAAAGGTGCAAGGTGACAGACCTCGCCTAGTGCGTACCGAGGCACTCGACGATCACGGTGGGACCACTGACGACTGCGGTGGCAGCGCACCGCTTCCACCCTCGATGGCTCGACCCTCTCCACTGGTTGGTGCATTCCTGCATGTTCCGACTCCAGAAGTGCAGCTTCAGGGAATCTCGGCTGCCTCCAGTGAACCTGTTGGGACTCCGGACGGGGGGCATCGACGGAAGGCAGACCGGACTCCAGATGGGGAGCAGCCAAGCGCCGACTCTGATTCGCGCACGCCAGACCTTGCTCCGGACGGGCGGTGTCGCGGCCTCGGTGATGGCACGCTCAGGGTGACGGCGGATGCCACGGCGACAGGGAATGGATCGCGTGGCAGTCCCACTGGGTCGGCAGTGGCAACCAGCACGGCGGTCCAAGATGGACACACCAATTCGCGCCATCGCCAGACGTTGATGCGAGCAACAATTCTCTCTCCAAGGCGACATGCTTCGACGTTTCTCTGCGGAGTCGCCCTTCCGGCACAGCAGGTGGCCGGAACCAGCGTACACGGTCTCGGCCAACTTCCACATCTGGCACAGTCATCGCCTTGCATGATATTAGTGATGGTGCTACTTCGATGGCAACGACCCATCGGCTACAAGATGCCGTCCACCACAAACATAAAAAGAAAAAGACTCCACCTTGTTCCTGGCATGCAGGGCGGATGGATTGGTGCGTAGGCGCAATCAGCGAGCTTTGCGCCGCCTTCCACGCTCGCAACTGAACCGTACGCACACGCCGGATCCTCCACTGGTTCCCAAGGATGACTTCGTGGAGATGCCATGGATCCTGCCCCTTCCATCGCCACCAGAACCAAACCACAGCCAAGGCACCACTAACAAAGATGTTGAATGTTATATTTGCACGAATGAAAAAAAACCAAGCACTGCACGAAGTACAACAAATGGTAAAGTAGAGACTTCGGCAACAGCATCACCTCCAACAGTCCAAGGTGAACCAGTGTGACCCCAAATCTCCACAGCTGAACCGGCTTGAGGACCAGCCCATTCTTGAGGCGGTCACCCATTAGACTGGACTTATAACGCTGTTCATACGTTCAAAAAGTCAAACACTTCTGTATTATAACCTGTTGTTGTTTATTGTTCCAGATATCGTCTGACCAGACCAATGTTCAAGTTTTTTTTTTTCTCTCGCATCCAAGTTTTGTTATGGTACAACCTTGTTAGTGTGACGCACCCGACATCGCCCCATGTAAATAGTTACGTCATATACACACGCTGTACATAACACACACACACACACTCTTCGATGCACTCACGACACAATTATATTTATAACCACGTAGGCACATATCTTTGTAAAAAGGAGGGATGTCATGATATTCAAACACACACATCATGATAGACACACCAACAGACAAATCAGAACACACAACACCACAACCAATGACAGAAAGATATAAAAGCACAGACACGACCCCCGGTGGTCAGTATTAGCTGCAGAGGAGAACCAGGACACATCTGTGACCAAACACACTCAGGGAGACAGCACGTGCAGAGTATCCAGAACGAACTGTATTATAAGAGTTATAATAAAATAGAGTTGTACCACATACAACTGTGTTGGCTCATCTGTGCACCAGAGCACCCAACACCACACTGTTGGCACTAAAAGGCAACTTCGTTACCTTAAAGGACTACAGACAATAACTGACCAGATAAGGGTAGGTAAAGTCATTCACTGACAACTCGCTTTTCCTTTGTTGGACACCAGCACACCTTGTCCTGAAGAGCTGTATAAATTAATCTTCACAATGCACTCTGTTTAATGGAGAATAACATGAACGTGAGATCTTACAAAATGAGTACTCATCTTCAAAGCAAGTACTTGCAAAGCCAACATTAAGACTCCCTTCCTCCACTTTAACTGTGTGATGTCATTACATTTCCTCTTTCTGGTTCCAGCAGACTCTGAACTTCACCAAGTTCATTTTATCTTGTTGCACAATGCCACGAAATATAGGTCACTCAAGTGGGGATGGGGGCTGGGTGTCTACACCAAGCGAGTACATAGGTTGGAGCCTCCAGTGAAGAATCTCACAGACACAAGCTTCCATCTTCACTCTATATTTTTTCTGTCAGGAGGGAATACTCAGTTATTCTTCGTTTTTATTCTCCTTTCCTTCAGAGCCAAAGGGGTGCATGAGGATGAGTAGACTAGCTCTTTTTAAAAAAACTATGATGACGTGCTAAAACAGAAGACCACAAAAAATTCCAGCAAGAGTAGGTCACACGGCCCATCAAATCTGCTCTGCAATTCAATAATAATCAAACTGAATATCTGCATAACTCCACTTCCTTGTCCCATCCCCATGTACTTCCTTAATACCTAATACAAACCTATATGTTTCAGTTTTGAATCTATTCATCAACTAAGCATTCATGGCGCTCTAGGAAATACAATTCCAATTTTCACATTCTTCTGGGTGAAGAAATTTCACCCCATTTAATTCCTAAATGGCTGATCCCTTATCCTGAGACGACAATCACTAGTTCTTGGCACCCCAGTTGGGAGAAATAGCCTTTCAGCATCTACCTTGGTCAAAGAACTTCATGGCCGGGATTTTCCAAAATCCCGGCCAAATGTTGACGCCGGCGTCAAAACTGCCGCGAGCGACTCCAGCGTCAACGGGCCTACAGGCCCAGGCATTCACCCCTTCCTAGGGGGCTAGTACGGCGCCGGAGTGCTGTCCGCTGCTTTGGCGCGGCATGGCCGGCGCGGGTCCGTGCATCCGCGTGGGTTGCCGTCTCCGCACCAGCCCCCTGGCAATATGGCGGAGCCCTACAGGGGCCCAGTGCAGAGGAACATAGGCCCCCCCCGCTGGAATTAGCCCGCCCGCCGATCGGTAGGCCACGATCGTGGGCCTGGCCACTGTGGAGGCCCCCCGGAGTCGGATACCCCCACCCCCCCACCAGGACGGCCCCCGCAGCCAGAACTCTAAGGTCCCGCCGGGTAGGACCATACATAACCCATGCTGGCGGGATTCGACTGAACTTGGCGGGCACTCGGCCCGTCAAGGCGTGGAGAATTGCTGGTGGGGGGCACTTTCAATGGCCCCCGACCGGGGCAGTGGCGACCCCGCGGGTACAATTGGCACAGATTCTCCAGTCAGCGGAGAATCAGCTGCCCGATGGGATTCTTGCACCTCCCCGCCGATTCTCCGACCCGGCGCGGGATCGGAGAATCGTGGCCCATGTGTTTCAATTTCATATGGGATGGTGCCCGAGAGCTGGATATGCAAGGATAAAGACAGCAACAGCAGAAGCAGTCAGCTTGGCTTCAGTGGTAGGAAAATTTGGAAACTATAGTTCGGGACAAAGTCAATCGCCACTAAGTGCAGGATAATTACGAAAAGGCAGTATAGATTAGTGAAGGGAAAATCGGGCGGGATTCTCCACTCCCGCGCCGAAATGCCCACACCGTCGAGGTTCACGACGGCGCGAAACGGCCCCGATCCCGAGCGATTCAGGCCCCGACAATGGGCTAGGATCGGGGCCGCGTCATTTACACGCGCCAGGCCTTGTCGCCGCGTAAAGGCGGCGCCGTATAGATGACGCGGCCGGCGCCGCATTACTGCCGTCAACCGCGCATGCGTGGTTGCCGTCCTCTCGGAGTCCGCCCCGCAAGAAGATGGCAGACGGATCTTGCGGGGCCGCGGAAGGAAGGAGGTCCTCCTTCAGAGAGGACGGCCCGATGATCGGTGGGCACCGATCGCGGGCCATGCCACATTTGAGGTACCCCCCGGTGCAGGATCCTCCCCCCCCCGCAGGCCGCCCCCCCCAGCGTTCCCACGCTGTTCCCGACGGTAGCGACCAGGTGTGGACGGCGCCGGGGGAACCCGCCGTTTTGGCCTGGCCGCTTGGCCCACCTGGGCCTGAGAATAGCGGGGTGCCAGAGAATCGCAATTTTGGGTGTCTCCGGCGATTCTCCGGCCTGCGGAACTCAACGGGGCCGCTCCCGCCGCTTGGGAGAATCGCGGGAGGGCGTCGGACCAGCATCCCGGGAAATTGTGGCGGCCCAGGCGATTCTCCCAACCGGCGCGGGAGTGGAGAATCTCGCCCATCATGTTTAACTAACTTGAAGTTTGATAAGGGCAACTCTGTTGATATGGTGTATATGGATTTTCAAAAGGCCATCCGATACAGTGCCACACAATAGGCTCGTTAGCAAAATTCTAGCTTGTAGGACAAAAGGGAAAGGAGGTGCAAATAAGAAATTGGCTGAGTGGCAAGAAAGAGAGCAGTGATACATTTTCTGATAGGAGAAAGGTTTATCTTGGGAGTTACCCAGGAGTCTGTGTTGGGACCCTTGCTCTTCCTGATGTTAATGACCCAGATCTTGGCATGCAGGGCAAGATGAGAGAGGCAGTAATGGACTTTGGACCATTGTAAAATTAGGTTAGAGAAGTAGTAATAGCGAACAAAGAAATTGCAGAGGAACTGAATAGGTACTTTGTACCAGTCTTCAGTGGAAGACACCAGTGGCATACCAGGACTTCAAGAGAGCCAGGGGGCAGAAGTGAGTGTAGTGGCCATCTCGAAGGAGAAGGTGCTGGGAAATTGAAAGGTCTGAAGGTGGATAAATCACCTGGACATAATGGACTACACACCAGGGTTCTGAAGGAGATAGCAGAAGCATTGGTGGTGATCTTAGGAATCACTGGAGGCAAGAAAGGTCCCAGAGGATTGGAAAATGGCTGATGAAACACCCTGTTTAAGAAGAGAGGGAGGCAGAGACAAGAATTTAAGGCCGGTTAGTATGACTTCGGTTGCTGGTAAGATTTTAGACTCTATTTTTAAGGATGAGATTGCAGAGTCCTTAGAAATGCATGGTAAAATAGGACCGAGTCAGTATGGATTCATCAAGGGGAGGTCAGGCTTGGCAAATCTGTTGGAATTCTTTGAGGAGAGGGCAGCACGGTGGCTCAGTGGTTAGCGTTGCTGCCTCATGGCGCCTTGGTCCCAGGTTCGATCCCGCCCCCGGGTCACTTTCCATGTGGAGTTTGCACATTCTCCCAGTGTCTGCGTGGGTCTCACCCCCACAACCTAAAAAGATGTGCAGGTTAGGCGGATTGGCCACACTAAATTGCCCCTTAATTGGAAAAAATAATGAATTGGGTAATCTAAATTTATATTTAAAAAAATTATTTTGAGGCGGTGACAATGAAGTTAGACAAAGGAGAACCAGTGGACATGGTCTATTTGGATTTCTAGAAGGCCTTTGACAAGGTGCCATGTAGGAGGCTGCTAAGAGCTCATGGTGTTAGGCAGGATGGGGCGGCACGGTGGTTAGCACTGCTGCCTCACAGTTCCATGGACCCGGGTTCAATTCGGGTGACCGTCCGTGTGGAGTTTGCACTTCCTCCCAGTGTCAGCAGGGGTTTCCTCCAGGTGCTCCGGTTTCCTCCCACAGTCCAAAGATGTGCAGGCTCGGTGGATTGGTCATGCTGAATTGCCCCTTAGTGTCCAAAAGGTTAGTTGTGGTTACGGGGATAGGGTCGAGACGTGGGCTTAAATAGGGTGCTCTTTCCAAGGGCAGGTACAGACTCGATGGGCCGAATGGCCTCCTTCTGCACTGTAGATTCTATGTTTCTATGTTAAGGGCAAGGTACTAGCATGGATAGAGGATTGGTTGACTGGCAGAAGGTAGAGAGTGGGGATAAAGGGGTCCTTTTCAGTATTGCAGCTGGTGATTAGGGGTGTGCCTCAGGGGTCAGTGTTGGGGCCACAGCTATTCACGGTATACATTAAATGATCTGGAAGAAGGAACTGAGGGCATTGTTGCCAAGTTTACAGATGATACAAGATATGTAGAGGGACAGGTTGCATTGAGGAAGCAGGGAGGCTGTAGAAGGACCGGGACAGGCCAGGAGAATGGGCAAAGTAGTGGAAGATATACTTAATGGAGTTCAGAAGGATGAGGGTGGATCTCATTAAAAATGACAGAATACGGAGAGGCTGAGATAGAATGAACATGGGGAGGATGTTTCCACTAGTGGGAGAAACTAGAACCCAAGAGCACAGCCTCGGGCTGATCGGACGATCCTTTTAAACATAGACGAGGTGGTATTTCTTCAGCCAGAGGGTGGTGAATCTGTGGAACTCTTTGCCACAGAAGGCTGTGGAGACCAAATCACTGAGTGTCTTTAAGACAGAGATAGATAGGCTCTTGATTAATAAGGGGATCAGGGGTTATGGGGAGAAGGCAGGAGAATGGGGATGAGAAACATATCAGCCAGAATTGAATGGCCTAATTCTGCTCCTATATCTTATGGTCTTTTTTCAAAATTTGCAGATGATACGAAGATTGGAAATGTTGCCAACTGTGGTGAGGATAGTCTTGAACTTCAAAAGGACAGACATGTTGGTGGATTGAGTAGACAAGTGGCAAATGAAGTTCAATGCAGAGAAGTGTGAGATAATTCAGTTTGGCAGGAGGAACATGGAAAGAAGAATATGGAAAGATAGAAAAAATAAAGGGAGAAACTCTAAAGGAGGTGCAGGAGCAGAGGTCCCGGAGTGTATCTGTACATAAGTCATAGAAGATGGCAGAGCACATTGAGAGAACAATTAATAAAGAATAGCTTCATTAACAGTATCAAGTACAAAAGTAAGGTCAGTTAAACTTGTATAAGACACTTAAGTTCGGCCTCATCAGGGCACCATACCTGAGAAAGGATATGAAGACATTGGAGAGAGTGAAGAGGAGATTCTTCTGAATGATTCCAGAGATAGAGAACTGTAGCAATGAGGATAGATTGGAGAGTTGGGGCTGTTTTCCTTGGGGAAAAGGTGGCTGAGAGGAGACTTGGTGTATTCAAGATCCTGAAGGGTATGGGCAGGTTAAATAGTGAGAAACTGTCCCTACTCAAGAAAGCATCAAGAATTAGAGGGCACAGATTCAAAATTATTGGCAAAAGGAGTAAAAATGGGATGAGAAAAATCTCACCCCAAGGTTAACTGGACTCTAGAACGAACTTCCAGAGAGGGTGGTCGAGGCAGATTTGATCCAGGTATTCAAAAGGCAACTGTTTGTGTTCTGTGGTCTTGTCTATGCAATGAACCTACAGAACTGCTGGTAAACTAGAATGATGATTTATTCTAGTTAAGTCACTATTCATGTACACGTGGCAAGGTAATGATCAGAATGCTACACAGACCAAGTTATCGCAGAGTTACATTCGACACTCCGGGGACTACCCTTATGTGCGTGTGTCCTCATGTATGCCATGCAACCTTTATGGCGATAGTCGGATATCATATGACTGATGTCTGACGCCACCTGCTGGTGGGAGGTCACACTGCTGAGTACATGTATTATGTACAGGCATATCACCATAGGTACTGGATAAGGCAGGGGAGTAGGACTGGGCAGACTCGATGGACCAATTGGCCTCCTTCTGCACTATAAAGATTGTAATTCTGTTTCAATGAGATTACTTCTAATTTTCCTGAACTCTGAAAATATAGGCCCCCCTACTCAGCTTCTCATATGACAACCTTCTCATCCTAGGAACCAATCTTGTGACAATGTTTGTTGCACCCCTCCATGACAACTATATCCTCCCCTGGACATTATGAATAAGAAGATGAAGTCAGACTAAAACATCAATGGTTAAAAACACTGCTTTGAGGAATATCTTGCAGCCACCATAGTGCTTCAGCTATTTTGTTTAGATTTTACAGCATTTCATAAGTTAGATAAAATTACAACAGATTATTGTTAACAGCAGTTTGAATCAAGTTCAAATCAATTAGCAACAATGGAAAAATGAATTGACGATGAGAATCATTTTTGGTATGAAGCAGTCATTTCTTTTGGATAGTACAATTAGCTTACTGTTAAAAGGAAATGCTATACATGTAGTTAAAGATAACTCTGACCTTGTCAAGCACTGGCTCATCTAGACTTTGCTGCTCAATACACATGTGACACACTTTTGACAATAGCTCGTGAGGTTCGATGAATAGTCTTGAACTCAGTAGGAATGTAAATATATATGCTTTCTGTAAAGAAAAATTCATATTTGTAACTGTCAAAATTTTGCATGGGACAGAAAATATTCAAGAACCTGCATTACAGACATTTTTTTATGATTTTGTTATTGAGCAAGCATACAAAAAGCTCTTTTATTCTTTAACATAGTAAGTTTTGCACAGCCTCCGCTTGAACGTCTGGACGGCCCGTTCAGCCAAACTGTTAGACCAGGTGGTAAGGAGCCGGCCTTACATGCCATATTCTGTTGGCCTTAATGAATGCTGCAAACTCCTCACTGGTGAAGGAAGCCCCATTGTCGGTACCGAGGACTACGGGGATGCCATGTGTAGAGAAAGAGAGACAAAGTTTGTCAATGAACATAAAACATACAGTGCAGAAGGAGGCCATTCGGCCCATCGAGTCTGCACTGACCCACTTAATCCCTCACTTCCACCCTATCCCCGTAACCCAATAACCCCTCCGAACCTTTTTGGTCACTAAGGGCTATTTATCATGGCCAAACCACCTAACCTGCATGTCATTGGACTGTGGGAGGAAACCGGAGCGCCCGGAGGAAACCCACGCAGACACGGGGAGAACGTGCCGACTCCGCACAGAGAGTGATCCAGCGGGGAATCAAACCTGCGACCCTGGCGCTGTGAGGCCACAGTGCTATCCACTTGTGCTACCGTGCTGCCAGTGGTAGCGCGAGCTGCGATCGTCATCATCTGGTGGACCTCCAGCCACTTCGAATGGACATCCATCAGTAGAACAAACTTGGAACCCATGAAGGGACCAGGGAAGTCAGTGTGAACCCAGGCCCAGGGGTGGCCCGGCCATTCCCAGAGATGAAGAGGCGTAACAGCAGGGAACCTCTACGTTCCTGGCAGCCGGGGCATTGCTGAGCCCCCTCTCAATGCTGGAACCAAGTCTCGGCCACCAAACATAGCCCCTGGCCAACATCTTCACTTTAGACACCTCTGGGTACCCGTTATGTAGGTCTTTTAATAAGAGTCACTGGCTTTTTGCTGCCCCACAGGAGGATGCCATCCTCCACACGGAGCTCAAATATCCTGGAGGAGAAAGCCCACAGTTCTTTGGGAAACTGCCGATGCTGCTCCCCAACCAAGACTAAACCTTGGCGAGGAGGGTCTGTCTGGATCCATTCGCGGATGCGGCGAATTGCAGGAGGTCCAGGAAGGCCACAACCTCATGCGCTGGATGGGGAGACGAGGTCTCGGTTGGGAGGAGCATCGGCTCAGTGCGTCCACATGTGCTATGTGAGAACCTGGCCGATGTGCAAAAGAGTAAATGTACATGGCCAATAGTGCCCGGTGCTGGGTGGGATCACTTCGCCCTCACGAAAAAGGCCAAGTTGAGTCTTGGGGTCTATAATGATGTTAAAGTGGTGACAGCACTGGTGGAATTTCCTTACCTCAAACACCACCACCAGACCCTCTTTCTCGATCTGAACGTATTTACCCTCAGCCACGGCCTGTGTTCGGAACGTGAAAGCGATCGTCCAGTCTCTACTGTCTGGCATTTGATGGGTTAAAACAGCCCCAATACCGCAAAGGAATGCATCGCAGGTGACGACCAAACACTTGCCAGAGTCGGAGTGTGTCAACACACGGAGGATGACAAACATCATTTGATGTGCTGGGAAGCTGCCTCGGAGTCGCACCCCAGCCCCAGCCCTGGTGCTTCTTTGAGAGCAGGAGCAAAGGGGCCAGCACGGCCATAAGATTTGGGACAAACGTCCCGCAATAGTTCACCAGACTGAGAAGCGAACAGAGCTTATTTGTATCTGTCGGAGCCGGGGCCAACCGAATGACATGTACCTTTTCTGCCACTGATTGCAATCCGTTGCGGTCCACACAATATTCCAAGTATCTTTTGCATGGAACACGCACTTCGCCCACGTAGGCGGACGCCAAACTCCGAAAACCATTGCAACACTGCCTCCAGGTACCGTTAATGTTCCAGGTCGGTAGCTCCCATGACGAGGATATCATCGCGGTACATCGTGACAGGTGGCAACCCGCGCAGAATATTCTCCATAACGAGCTGAAAAATAGCACACACTGACGAGACTCCAAAAGACATTCTGGTATATTCATAGAGGCCATGCTGAATATTTATTGTGACATATTGCCGAGAGGAGTTCTAGTTGGAAGTGTGCATTGCTCATGTCGAGCTTGGTGAAAGAACACCCACCAGCTAGCTTGGCAAACAGGTCCTCAATACAAGGCATGGGATAATGGTCACACGGCGGTATTGACTGACAGCTTGTCCAGTTTCAGGACAGGTGCCACCAGTCCTGACCCAAAGCCGACGGACTGAATGATGCCCAGACTCTCCAATTGGTCGTGTTCGGTGTCCACCTTGTTCCCCAAGGCATAAAGAATGGAATGCGCCCAGATAAAGCGTGGTTGAAGTGGGTCTAGCTTGATTTTAACCACGGCCCTTCTGATGGTCCCCAGCCCGGGCTGGAAAACCTCAGGGATCTCCCCGAGCACTTAGCACAAGCCACCGGACCCGACCTGCAGAATGCATTGCCAGTCCAGGCATAAGCGGCGCAACTAGACGTGTCCCAGTAAGCTGGGGCCATCCCCGAGAACCACAATAAAGGGCTAGTTGGACAGACTGATGGCCATAAACAATGGAGGTCAACACTGTCTCCATGATCTGCAGTTGCTCTCCAATATACATAGCTAAACAAGCCATCGTGTCATCCAAAACCAAAGTCTGGATTCCCCGTCGGATGTGGTCAAAAGTGCTTTGGTGCATGGACACCGCAGCCCCGTGTCCAACTCCATTTGCAGAATGTGCCCGTTCATGTGAACGGGGACATGAATGGGGGCTATGCGCGGTGCCGTCAGGCAATACAACTGCATGGTTGCACTGGGGCCAGTGGTCAATGTCACGCACAGAGGTGAATTGCCCTCGGCGGACTCAGGCAGGGGTCCGTCGTGGTTGATGGGCCTGTGTTCGTGGGCTAGGGCCCTGCCACCTGTCAGACCATGTGGCGAGTTACCACGGGAGGGACCTCTGCAGGGCATTTACCTTCATGCCCTGGAGTTCCTGAACTTCAGTATCCATGCTCTCCCTAGACAAGGAGATTCATAACTCCAGCTGTAGGTTCAGGGAAAGCTCGGCCAACAGCCATTTTGCATCTGTGCCTCTGATGCTGCAGACGAGGAGATCATGCAACATCTCTGGTAACTTTCTGTATTCGCAAA
Organism: Scyliorhinus torazame; assembly: GCF_047496885.1. Lineage (NCBI taxonomy): Eukaryota > Metazoa > Chordata > Chondrichthyes > Carcharhiniformes > Scyliorhinidae > Scyliorhinus > Scyliorhinus torazame. Next base: position 254,447,650 of record NC_092713.1, on the reverse strand, counting down.
ATTAAGCATGTTTCCTCAATCGGGTCATGATCTTGGTGACTGACCCCGGAGTTTGCTCAGCCTTATTAAATTGATTCTGTTGGACGATCATGGACTCAAATGCTGACTGACGAGCTCCACAAGCTGGTCAAAGGTGCAGGTGTCTGGTACCGCAAGGTACGCGAGGCTCTGGATTATCCCTTAAGTAGGGGCTGGTTTAGCACAGTGGGCTAAACAGCTGGCTTGTAATGCAGAACAAGGCCAGCAGTGTGGGTTCAATTCCCGTACCGGCCTCCCCGAACAGGCGCCGGAATGTGGCGACGAGGGCTTTTCACAGTAACTTCATTGAAGCCTACTTGTGACAATAAGCGATTATTATTATTAATTATTATTAAGTATGGGGCCTACAAGCGGTGAGCAAGATCACCTTTGGTGCTCATCTTCCACAATATTGTTGATGTGAAAAGAATAGCGCAAAAGCTCTGCATATCGGGCCCAATCCTCAACCCCTGTGTCAAAAGCATCCAGACAGATTTTGATTTATTCCCATGTGTACCGAGGTAGAGCAAAAAGGATTGTTCTGCGTATAGTCCAGGACGATCATTCCATCATGAAAAACATAAATACACAATATAAATGCATAGACATAGACTTCTGGTGAAGCATACGGAGTATAGTGCTACCACAGTAAAGAAGATGCGTAGAAATACAGCGGCATAGGGATGAAATGCAGGCTCTGACTTGCAACATGAACATCAAGAGGTGGAGGAGCTGTAAGTCCTCCGCATTGACAGCAGACCAAGTTTACACCTCGTCACCAATTTTGGATCTGCAAGAAGGGGGAGCCCACAGCGAAATAGCAACAATTTATTCCAAAAGCCCTGGATACACAGCACTCGGAGCTACCCAACCATAAGACCATAAGACATAGGAGCACAATTAGGCCACTTGGCCCATCGAATCTGCTCCGCCATTCAATCATGGCTGATATTTTTATCCCCATTCTCCTGCCTTCTCCCCATAACCCCTGACCCCCTTATTAATCAAGAGCTTATCTATCTCTGTCTTAAAGACACTCAGTGAATTGGCCTCCACAGCCTTCAGTGGCAAAGAGTTCCACAGATTAACCACCCTCTGGCTGAAGAAATTCCTCCTCATCTCTGTTTTAAAGGATCGTCCCTTTAGTTTGAGATGGTGTCCTCTGGTTCTAGTTTGAGTGTGACCGGTTGGCTTCACACCGGACATACTCAAGTCGCCCCGTCCTCTTAGCGGGGAAGTGGATAATTCCCCAAGGATTCTGGGAATACAAGATCCCTGTGCCATAAGTACAATATGAATACAGGTTATGATGGTAAGTATTCAAGACATTTCACAAAGGAGCAAATGACTCTGAGAAGTAATTGAAGAGTTTGGAGAGGTGATTGAAGGCAAGAATAGAAAGATAAGTCTGGAGGAGACTTTTGAAAGTGAAGTGAGAAATTTTAAAGTACAAAAAGGTATAGGTAGAGTTCAGACAATTGAGCCGAGATAGGTGAAAGATCTGTCCCCAGTGGTGGAGTGAGAGGAAAGTGCAAAACCAGAGCTAGAGGATAGAAGAGGAGGTGTGTGCAGAGACCATGGGGAGATTTGGAAGTAAGGCTGATGATTTGGAATTAACACTTTTGGGTGGGGGTGGGGGGGAAACCAATGGGAGGTTGGGTAAGGCAGGCATAATGAACACGTATCATTTATTGTAAGACAGGGTAAAAGGGCAGTGGGCGGAATTCTCCCAATATTTGTGGGAGTGTCAGGTTCAGACTGAAACCCTCCATATGCACAGCCGAGTTTTCACTCCAGATTTTCTGACACTGTTCACCAGGAATCTAGTGGTTGGTTTGCACCGACACTCTTCCGCCCCCCCCCCCCCGCCAAAAACCCCATCTTCACCCCATCCAAGACAGGGCAACATCCTCAGTCACAATAACCACCCAGGCGTTTCCAACACATGCATCTGGGGGCGGGTCGATGAAGCTGAAATATTACCCCTGGTTGCAACCTTAACTCGCACGACTGACAGTCATGGAGCGGGCAGCGAATCCAGGTCCCAGCCTGCTCCTGGGAAAAAGTCCCAGCAGTGGGATGCATCGGGGAGCTATCCTGCTGTGGTTCCCCTGTATTTTCCTGGCTCTCCCTGCACCAAGCCCATCATCATGGGTCAGGAAGATTCAGCGAAATGCTTCAGTTGTTGACCATCAGAAACATTTCTCTCTTCACCGATGCTGCCAGGTAATATGTATATCCAGCAGGTTTGGTTTTTTTTATCCAGGCTTCCAGCATTCACAGGATCTTGCAGAGTCTTCAAACTGGAAGATTAAATTATGGGTCAAGTTTTGCAGTTAAAGGTGGTACTCAAAGGAAGAAAAGATAATTGGGTCAGCTGACAAAAAGGACAGGAAATTTATTTGTTTTCCCCATTTACTGAAGAGAGCAGTGAGATCGAGTTATGTATATGGAATTTACTTCGACTGTCAATTTGTATATGGATAGCCCGTTTGGTAAACGTATGCAGTTAAAGTTTTTTATATCTTTGGCCTCATGTGTGTTTTCAGTTTTCTCTTGGATAGATTTACGAAAGGCGTGCTAGAGTACGTGCAAAAGTCATGTCATTCAGTGTGTATTACAGGGACAAATAGGTATCCTATTGTTCTGCTCCATGCACGCGGTCAGAGAATTAGATATTGGGTGGGACAGGCACATTCCTGATCAAGATGCTCAGACCACACATAGGAATGACCCCAACGGGAAATAATATCCAAGACAGATCTGGAGCTAGAAACAATCTGGTTATTCTTTTTGATTTGCTCAGTCTCATAAGCCCCAGTGTTAACCCAAGGTGCCCAGCAGGAGTGGGGTCAGTTTGCATCAGGTTCCCGTTTTTATGTCCTGTCTGAATTTACCCTCCGCAGAATTCAGAAAAAGAGCAAGACTGGCAGGATAGAAAATAGGCATCTGACGTGAACCAACCCACTCCTCCCAGGCAGGTTAGGTTAAAATCTGGGCTAAAGTTTCAGAAACAAATGAGCACCTGGTAGAGAACCATTGTTTCCTATGTTTCGTATCTCAATTGGGGTAATTCTGAAGCCCTGCCAAGTAATAGTGCATTATTTCGAACCTTAGAAAAGGCATCGGAAACAGTCTGAATTCAAAGGAACGGCTGTCTTACAAGACAAGTAGTGTGGGCCGAGAGGAGGGGTTCATTTACAGTAGGAGCTGTAAAAAAATGAGATTGTTCTCCACTGTACATAGTATCTGCTACTTAAGATGATTGCAATTCCCATGATCTTTTGTCTTCACCTCAGACCATGTGTGTCAACACTGACACAAGGAAGAATTGATGCGTCAGGATAATAATAATTTTTATTAGTGTCACAAGTAGGCTTACATTAATGAAGTTACTGTGAAAATCTCCTAGTCGCTGTGGTGATATGCATCATTGTAAATACACAAGGGGTTAATGCAAATACACTAAGACTAAATAAACACTAGAGGGAGCACCAGAGACATCATGACACACAGACATTCAACCAATAGGTCAGTAAGATTGGACACAACCAATGGGCAGTCAAGACACACCCAGAGGTGACACTACCACAATTGGGCAACCCATATAAAAAGGGCAGGGCACACATGCTCTTTCTCTTTCCATAGGCGACACTCAGGAGAGAAGGACAGGGGCAGATCAGAAACATCACACCCACCGCATGGATTAGAGCAGACTGGTTAGTTAGATTGAGTTACTATAGTAAGATTCGCAGGAGAGTCGAACTCAAATAGGAGAATTGTTAACTGTTCAATAAATGTGTTAAAGCTATCTCCAAGTCTGAACCTTCCTTTGTCAGAGTATACATCAAGGAAGCAGCTTATGCTACACGAAGAAACATAACACAACAGTCGCCACACTCGGCACCTGTTCGGGTACACAGAGGGATAATTCAGAATATCCAATTCACCTAACAAGCACGCCTTTCGGGACTTGCGGGAGGAAACCGGAGCACCCAGGGGAAACCCACACAGACATGATGAGAACGTGCAGACTCAGCACAGACAGTAACCCAAGCCGGGAATCGAACCCAGGTCCCTGGTGCTGTGAAGCAACAGTGCTAACCACAGAATCCACTCATTCTGAAGATAAGCATTGTAGAAAGACAATGGGCGTGATTTAACATAAATATTGCTAAGTGTCATTTTAGGCATGATTGAAGGGGTGTTTCTCGACGACCGCGTTGGCGAGATCGCGGCCCGTATTTAACGTCACTTAGTGCCGGAAATGAGTCCCCACGTGCGTCTCACCATTACTGGCTGTCTCGCGGTCTAATTGCCAGACTCACGCCTCTGCATCTCACCGCTAACATGGGGGAGTTGCTTTTATTTATTTATTTTTTTAAAATATTTTATTGAAAATTTTTGGTCAACCAACACAGTACATTGTGCATCCTTTACACAATATTATAACAACCCAAATAACAATGACCTATTTTATAAACAGAAAATGAATAAATAATAAATAACAAAAATGAGAACTAACCCTAATTGGCAACTGCCTTATCACAAGTAACACTCTCCAAAAATATAATTTAACAGTCCATTATATAATTATCTGTAGCAACGACCTATACATATTATACAGTATATATTAACAACCCTGAGAGTCCTTCTGGTTCCCCCTACCCACCCCCCTCCCCCCCCACCCACCCCTCCCCCCCCCTCCCACCCCCCCACCCCGATCCTGGGCTGCTGCTGCTGCCTTCTTTTTTCCATTCCATCTATCTTTCTGCGAGGTATTCGACGAACGGTTGCCACCGCCTGGTGAACCCTTGAGCCGACCCCCTTAGGACGAACTTAATCCGCTCTAGCTTTATAAACCCTGCCATGTCATTTATCCAGGTCTCCACCCCCGGGGGCTTGGCTTCTTTCCACATTAGCAATATCCTACGCCGGGCTACTAGGGACGCAAAGGCCAAAACATCGGCCTCTCTCGCCTCCTGCACTCCCGGCTCTTGTGCAACCCCAAATATAGCCAACCCCCAGCTTGGTTCGACCCGGACCCCTACTACTTTTGAAAGCACCTTTGTCACCCCCATCCAAAACCCCTGTAGTGCCGGGCATGACCAAAACATATGGGTATGATTCGCTGGGCTTCTCGAGCACCTCGCACACCTATCCTCCACCCCAAAAAATTTACTGAGCCGTGCTCCAGTCATATGCGCCCTGTGTAATACCTTAAACTGAATCAGGCTTAGCCTGGCACACGAGGACGACGAGTTTACCCTGCTTAGGGCATCTGCCCACAGCCCCTCCTCGATCTTCTCCCCCAGCTCTTCTTCCCATTTCCCTTTTAGTTCATCTACCATAGTCTCCCCTTCGTCCCTCATTTCCCTATATATATCTGACACATTACCATCCCCCACCCATGTCTTTGAGATCACTCTGTCCTGCACCTCTTGTGTCGGGAGCTGCGGGAATTCCCTCACCTGTTGCCTCGCAAAAGCCCTCAGTTGCATATACCTGAATGCATTCCCTTGGGGCAACCCATATTTCTCGGTCAGCGCTCCCAGACTCGCGAACTTCCCATCCACAAACAGATCTTTCAGTTGCGTTATTCTTGCTCTTTGCCACATTCCATATCCCCCATCCATTCCCCCCGGGGCAAACCTATGGTTGTTTCTTATCGGGGACCCCCCCAAGGCTCCAGTCTTTCCCCATGCCGTCTCCACTGTCCCCAAATCTTCAGTGTAGCCACCACCACCGGGCTTGTGGTGTAGTTCCTCTGTGAGAACGGCAATGGGGCTGTCACCATAGCCTGTAGGCTAGTCCCCCTACAGGACGCCCTCTCTAATCTCTTCCACGCCGCTCCCTCCTCCTCTCCCATCCACTTACTCACCATTGAAATATTAGCGGCCCAATAATACTCACTTAGGCTCGGTAGTGCCAGCCCCCCCCTATCCCTGCTACGCTGTAAGAATCCCTTCCTCACTCTCGGGGTCTTCCCGGCCCACACAAAACCCATGATGCTCTTTTCGATCCTTTTAAAAAAAGCCTTTGTGATCACCACCGGGAGGCACTGAAACACAAAGAGGAATCTCGGGTGGACCACCATCTTAACCGCCTGCACCCTCCCTGCCAGTGACAGGGATACCATATCCCATCTCTTGAAATCCTCCTCCATTTGTTCCACCAACTGCGTTAAATTTAACCTATGCAATGTGCCCCAATTCTTGGCTATCTGGATCCCCAGGTAACGAAAGTCCCTTGTTACCTTCCTCAACGGTAGGTCCTCTATTTCTCTACTCTGCTCCCCTGGATGCACCACAAACAACTCACTTTTCCCCATGTTCAATTTGTACCCTGAAAAATCCCCAAACTCCCCAAGTATCCGCATTATTTCTGGCATCCCCTCCGCCGGGTCTGCCACATATAGGAACAAATCGACGGCATACAAAAATACCCGGTGTTCTTCTCCTCCTCTAAGTACTCCCCTCCACTTCTTGGAACCCCTCAACGCTATCGCCAGGGGCTCAATCGCCAGTGCAAACAATAATGGGGACAGAGGGCATCCCTGCCTTGTCCCTCTATGGAGCCGAAAATATGCAGATCCCCGTCCATTCGTGACCACGCTCGCCATCGGGGCCCTATACAACAGCTGCACCCATCTAACATACCCCTCTCCAAAACCAAATCTCCTCAACACCTCCCACAAATAATCCCACTCCACTCTATCAAATGCTTTCTCGGCATCCATCGCCACTACTATCTCCGTTTCCCCCTCTGGTGGGGGCATCATCATTACCCCTAACAGCCTCCGTATATTCGTGTTCAGCTGTCTCCCCTTCACAAACCCAGTTTGGTCCTCGTGGACCACTCCCGGGACACATTCCTCTATTCTCATTGCCATTACCTTGGCCAGGATCTTGGCATCTACATTTAGGAGGGAAATAGGTCTATAGGACCCGCATTGTAGCGGGTCCTTTTCCTTCTTTAAGAGAAGCGATATCGTTGCTTCAAACATAGTCGGGGGCAGTTGTCCCCTTTCCTTTGCCTCATTAAAGGTCCTCGTCAATACCGGGGCGAGCAAGTCCACATATTTTCTATAGAATTCGAATGGGAATCCATCCGGTCCCGGGGCCTTTCCCGCCTGCATGCTCCTAATTCCTTTCACCACTTCTTCTACCTCGATCTGTGCTCTCAGTCCCACCCTTTCCTGCTCTTCCACCTTGGGAAATTCCAGCCGATCCAAAAAGCCCATCATTCTCTCCCTCCCATCCGGGGGTTGAGCTTCATATAATTTTTTATAAAATGTCTTGAACACTCCATTCACTCTCTCCGCTCCCCGCTCCATCTCTCCTTCCTCATCCCTCACTCCCCCTATTTCCCTCGCCGCTCCCCTTTTCCTCAATTGGTGTGCCAGCAACCTGCTCGCCTTCTCCCCATATTCGTACTGTACACCCTGTGCCTTCCTCCATTGTGCCTCTGCAGTGCCCGTAGTCAGCAAGTCAAATTCTACATGTAGCCTTTGCCTTTCCCTGTACAGTCCCTCCTCCGGTGCTTCCGCATATTGTCTGTCCACCCTCAAAAGTTCTTGCAGCAACCGCTCCCGTTCCTTACTCTCCTGCTTCCCTTTATGTACCCTTATTGATATCAGCTCCCCTCTAACCACGGCCTTCAGCGCCTCCCAGACCACTCCCACCTGGACCTCCCCATTATCATTGAGTTCCAAGTACTTTTCAATGCACCCCCTCACCCTTAGACACACCCCCTCATCTGCCATTAGTCCCATGTCCATTCTCCAGGGTGGGCGCCCTCCTGTTTCCTCCCCTATCTCCAAGTCTACCCAGTGTGGAGCGTGATCCGAAATGGCTATAGCCGTATACTCCGTTCCCCTCACCTTCGGGATCAACGCCCTTCCCAGCACAAAAAAGTCTATTCGCGAGTAGACTTTATGGACATAGGAGAAAAACGAGAACTCCTTACTCCTAGGTCTGCTAAATCTCCACGGGTCTACACCTCCCATCTGCTCCATAAAATCTTTCAGTACCTTGGCTGCTGCCGGCCTCCTCCCAGTCCTGGACTTCGACCTATCCAGCCCTGGTTCCAACACCGTATTAAAATCTCCCCCCATTATCAGCTTTCCCATCTCTAGGTCCGGAATGCGTCCTAGCATCCGCCTCATAAAATTGGCATCATCCCAGTTTGGGGCATATTCGTTTACCAAAACCACCGTCTCCCCCTGTAGTTTGCCACTCACCATCACGTATCTGCCCCCGTTATCCGCCACTATAGTCTTTGCCTCGAACATTACCCGCTTCCCCACTAATATAGCCACCCCCCTGTTTTTCGCATCTAGCCCCGAATGGAACACCTGCCCCACCCATCCTTTGCGTAGCCTAACCTGGTCTATCAGTTTCAGGTGCGTTTCCTGTAACATAACCACATCTGCCTTAAGTTTCTTAAGGTGTGCGAGTACCCGTGCCCTCTTTATCGGCCCGTTCAGCCCTCTCACGTTCCACATGATCAGCCGGGTTGGGGGGCTTCCCACCCCCCCCCCCCCCCTTGTCGATTAGCCATCCCCTTTTTCCAGCTCCTCACCCGGTTCCCACGCAGCTGTATCTCCCCCAGGCGGTGCCCCCCCGCCCATCCCCTCCCATACCAGCTCCCCCCTCTCCCCAGCAGCAGCAACCCAATAATTCCCCCCCCCCCCCGCTAGATCCCCCGCTAGCGTAATTACTCCCCCCATGTTGCTCCCAGAAGTCAGCAAACTCTGGCCGACCTTGGCTTCCCCCCGTGACCTCGGCTCGCACCGTGCGACGCCCCCTCCTTCCTGCTTCTCTATTCCCGCCATGATTATCATAGCGCGGGAACCAAGCCCACGCTTCTCCCGTGGCCCCGCCCCCAATGGCCAACGCCCCATCTCCTCCACCTCCCCTCCTCCCCCCATCACCACCTGTGGAAGAGAGAAAAGTTACCACATCGCAGGATCAGTACATAAAACTCCTCTTTCCCCCCTTTTTAACCCCCCTCTTTGCCCCCCACATTCGCCCCACCACTTTGTTCAAACGTTCTTTTTAATAACCCGCTCATTCCAGTTTTTCTTCCACAATAAAAGTCCACGATTCATCCGCCGTCTCAAAGTAGTGGTGCCTTCCTTGATATGTGACCCACAGTCTTGCCGGTTGCAGCATTCCAAATTTTATCTTCTTTTTATGAAGCACCGCCTTGGCCCGATTAAAGCTCGCCCTCCTTCTCGCCACCTCCGCACTCCAGTCTTGATAAACGCGGATCACCGCGTTCTCCCATTTACTGCTCCGAGTTTTCTTTGCCCATCTAAGGACCATTTCTTTATCCTTAAAACGGAGGAATCTCACCACTATGGCTCTGGGAATTTCTCCTGCTCTCGGTCCTCGCGCCATCACTCGGTATGCTCCCTCCACCTCCAACGGACCCGCCGGGGCCTCCGCTCCCATTAACGAGTGCAGCATCGTGCTCACATATGCCCCGACGTCCGCTCCCTCCACACCTTCAGGAAGACCAAGAATCCTCAGGTTGTTCCTCCTTGCATTGTTCTCCAGTGCCTCCAACCTTTCCACACATCGTTTCTGATGTGCCTCATGCATCTCCGTCTTCACCACCAGGCCCTGTATGTCGTCCTCATTCTAGGCTGCCTTTGCCTTCACGACCCGAAGCTCCCGCTCCTGGGTCTTTTGTTCCTCCTTTAGCCCTTCGATCGCCTGTAGTATCGGGGCCAACAGCTCTTTCTTCATTTCCTTTTTGATCTCTTCCACACAGCATTTCAAGAACTCTTGTTGTTCAGGGCCCCATGTTAAACTGCCACCTTCCGACGCCATCTTGGTTTTTGCTTGCCTTCCTTGCCGCTGTGGGCAGCACGGTAGCATAGTGGTTAGCACAGTTGCTTCACAGCTCCAGGGTCCCAGGTTCGATTCCCGGCTTGGGTCGCTGTCTGTGCGGAGTCTGCACGTTCACCCGTGTGTGCGTGGGTTTCCTCCCGGTGCTCCGGTTTCCTCCCACAGTTCAAAGATGTGCGGGTTAGGTGGATTGGCCATGATAAAAAATTGCCCTTAGTGTCCAAAATTGCCCTTAGTGTTGGGGTGGGGTTACTGGGTTATGGGGATAGGGTGGGGGTATGGGCTTGGGTAGGGTGCTCTTTCCAAGAGCCGGTGCAGACTCGATGGGCCAAATGGCCTCCTTCTGCACTGTAAATTCTATAAATAAAGGATCCACTGCAATTCGGCCACTTTCTCCTTTTTTCATCCGTATCCAGGGGGGATTCCCTTCTGGTTTACCGCACAGTGTTTTTAGCCGTCAAAATCTACCAAGAGCCCAAAAGTCCGTTTCACCGGCAGCTGCCGAAACGTGCGACTCAGCTGGTCATCGCCGCACCCGGAAGTCCCAATCGGGGAGTTGCTTTTAAACACTCCCTCACCATTCACTCCCAGTGACCTCTCAAACGTGGCAGCGCGCAGACCTGCTCCTCGCTTTGGGGATGCCAACCTGGCCAGGCTTCCCCATTCAATCGGTGTGAGAAGGGACTCCTGTTCCCCCGAGGGGGTTGGAGGACCAGCAGCAGGGTCACCAATGCCAACTGGGAGGCAGTGGCAGCGGCTGTCAGTGCAGGCAGAATGAGGAGGAGGACCAGCGATCAATGCCAGAAGACGACCAAAGACCTCCACCAAGCTGCAAGAGTAAGTTACCACCCCTCAAATTCCCTACCACCTCCCCATCCCTTCCCTGACACACAAATAACTGGCTGACACCTCACAGCCTCCCCACATCTGGTCTTTGTTCTTGTTCCTCAGCACCCCCAGTACACATCAGCGCAACCCCTTTTTGCCTCCTGCTATAGACCCCCCTGATCCATCAAGCATGCAGCCCACGATGCCCTTTGTCCCCGCAGGAGAAAATAGCCCATAATTAACGGGAAAGGGCCAAGAGGAGGGGGGGGGGGGCGGAAAGAGAGACGGTGTACGAGAGTTTGGAGTCCTCATCCCCTCTGGAGGAACGAGCTCTGGATATCGCAGGGTTGTCCATGGAGAGAGCAATCACTGACAGCGAGGTTGGCCTGAGCCACAGAGGAGAGAAGCCACAGCTGCTTCACCCGGATGATCTGTCTGGAGTTGTTCATGTCAGACAAAATGATCCTTCCCTCTCACTGTGCCGCCCCCCACCCCAAACCATCCAAGAGACCACCTCGGAGCAGACCACCATCGAGATATCACTGCTATCACCTGTACCCTCCAGCAGCGCAGATATACCTCGGTGGCCGATATTAGTGGGCAGGCTTCTGGGGCACAATCTGGTGACACCACACTGTTGCTGATGCACGTCAGGTGGAGGCAGGAACATCCAAGGGAATCAGCAGTTGGAGGTCTGCTGAATCCCAGGACTCAACTGACTCCCAGTCAGGTGCTGAGCCTCTGGACAAGGTTATTCCAGAGCTGATACAGATGATAGGACACAGCTGTGGCATTCAGCAAGGGATGTCAGGTATATTCCAGGGAGAGCATAGACGATTGGAGGAGTCTTAAAAGCTGGAGATGATGCTGACAATGCGTGGCACCAAAGCCTTAGGGTGGCAACCGCAGTTGAAAACCTGGAGCATGAGTGGCAGTGCCCAATGCATGGCTCAGTCTGTGATGATCATGACTGAGGGCCTTGACATCATGTCCTGAGGGACATATCCCAGACAGGTGGACATTGCCAAGGCACTGCAGAGCATGGCCTAGTCACAGAGGACCATCGCTGAGGGCGTCGACAATATGGTGCAGACAATGAGGAGCCGCAAGGACTAGCGGAGCCAAGGACTCTGGAGCTCACTCCAGCTGCACCTTCATCCCATGGAGACTCCCAGGGCCCTACTGGCACCATCAGGGAAAGGAGGAAGTGCTGGAGGCAAACAAGAGGCCTCCTGCCAAGGAGACAATGGCGGTCTCCAGTTCTTCTGAATTCCCCCTCCTGATACTGGTGCATCTCAAGGGCAGCGGGTAGAACAGGGTGGCACAACGATGCTAGCGACACTGATAAGTCGGCCGTGGCTCCTTGGCTCAAGGCTCTCCAGAGGATGTCCGTCAAGGCCATCAAAGCCCTCAGGGAACAGAAAGCAGCAGGCTGCCTCCACCTCTGATGTGCATCCTGTAGACACACCCAGAGGTAGCAGACAACCATGAAAGATCAAGAGAGAGGATCAGAGTGGGAACTGGTGGGGGGGGGGGAAATGTCAATTGTTTGCAATCAAAACATGTTACACCTGATACATATGAAGCCTCTGTCCCGTTAATCTTCACAGCGGACCTGACTGTACCCCCATCTCCTGTTGCCCTCTGCTCTACCCACCCCCCCAGGCTCAGTTGCCCAAGATCAAACACACCCGATGTGGACCCCGTTCAGAGGATGGGTGTGAACGGGCTGTCAACAAGACAGGAGTCAAACTTTGGCATAAACTGAGGAGAACCAGAGCGAATCTCACAGTGAGATATCGTCACTCTCTTGCGTTGTATGTTGGCCCGCTGACAGTGGCCCATCACTCTGGGGTGATGTTGCACAGACCCTTCAAGGGTGGAACAGGGGGAGTGAGCTGACCAACAGCCTCATCCTATGAGAATCGGATGAGGATGAGGGCCTCCCTGCTCTTCCGGGGATGCCGGAACCTTGCCACCGCCTGTCCTCCATCCACAGCCATACTCCTCTTCCTCCTCAGGTGAGGCTGCAAGTCACTCCTCCTCCAGCATGTCACCCTACTGCTGTGCCAGATTGTGGCGGGCATAGTAGACCACCACAAATTGGGAGACCCTGGGGGGTGTACTGCGGAGCACCACCACAGCAGTCCAGGCATCGGAACCCCATTTTGAGCAGTCTGATGCACTGCTCAATGACAGCATGGGTGGCAACATGGACCTCGTTATATCAGATCTCAGCCTCTTGTCTCCGCCCTCTGCACTGGCGTCATCAGCCAGGACCTCAGCAGGTACCCCTTATCCCTCAGGAGCCAGCCCGTCGTCCTGGGTTAGTCCTCAAAGACGCCGGGATCTCGGAGTGTCCCAGGATGTAGCTGTCAAGCATGCTCCCTGGGAACTGTGCACACACGTGCATGATCCGGAGATGGTGGTCGCACATAAGTTGAACATTTAGGGACTGAAACCCTTTCCTGTTAATGAAGGACACTCACTGATGCCCTGGTGCACGGAGGCAACATGCATGCCATCTATTAGCCCCTGGACCTGGGGCATCATGGTGATGGCGGAGAACCGCTCAGCCCAGGCACCATGGTGTGACTGTTCCAGCTCAAAGTTGATAAAGTCTGTGCCCGGGCATGCAGGGCATTCATGACCTTGCCCTTGCACTTGTGGGCTGTAGCTTGTGATATGCTGCACAAGTCTCCATGCTGGTCCCTGGAATGACCTGGTTGCGTAGACGATCAGGGCTGTGGTGACCTTCACAACCACTGGGAGCGGGTGTCCTCCTCCTCCATGGAGTGTCGAGCCCACAAGGACATGGCACAGGTGTCGCACTGTCTCTTTGTTGAGACGGAGTCTCCTGCGGCACATGCTTCCCATCATCTCCTCGAGTACCAACGATGCCTGTACACCTTGGGCTGTCGCTGGCGTCCCCCTCTGGGTTCCTCCTCGGCCTGATGGGTGGCCGGGTCTTCAGGGTGTGCAGTGGCCCGCTGCACATGGAATGCTGCCTCCAGCCTGTGTTGACGCTTCAACCTTCTCCGGCGTCGAACTAGCACTGTGAGGGCAGTTTTGCAGGACTGACATAAACCATGTCTGCAAGGAATTCGAGGAGGAGAGAAACCAATAACACTCGCCCATGGCCACAGAAGGAGCCCCTAAACCTCAGACCACTGCTGTGAACATCAGGGAGACTGTGCTCAGGAGCCCTCTCCTGATCCACAAACTTACCCTATGGTCGCAAGGATATCCTCAGCGCTGAAGTCCAGCCAGTGTTTGATTGCTGGCTGTTGCCTCTATGGTGCTGGCACTTCTAAAGTTCAGGCTGCTAAGTTGCACTGAAATGCGGTGCAATAACCATCGTGACACATGGCACACATACCCACGAGAAACCACTTAAAAGCTGCGGTACTCTCACAACTAACAAGGCCCATTCCTCATTAACAATAGTCTTCAGCTGTGAAGCTGAGGCTGCTCACAGTCACCTTCAGCATAGAACGATGAGCAAGGTTCTGTCCTGGAAGAGTTTGGTAGGAAAGACTGGCAGCAGCTATAGTTGACACTGTAATGGGCATCTCATGCCATTGTGCTGCATGGCTGAAATTGGAAATGGCTTCTCAACTCCTCAGTTCCCTTCGGCAACCATTGCGCCAGCTTGGAGTACTGAACAACACCCTTGTGATTTCTCGCTGGGGAGCCAGTTAATTCCCAGGAAGCTTTCACATTCGACTTCAACCGTACTAATAAGATGGAAATGAATGAAAATGGGGAGTAATGATTTGCTCACCATATTTGGCTGTGATGTTGGAACATGTCGGAACCCAGCGCGAATCTCGATTTTGGCCATTCCTACTATTTAACCAGCCTGACCAGATCCACGGCGGGCGCAACACAGTGGTTAAATCGTGCCAAGTGACATTGGGAAAACAGATTCAATGGTGCAGTGATTTTTAAGAGCAATCTTTTAAAGATTGCCGCTAATTCCTATGCAAGTACAGTCAGGAGAAAATGCATTACTTTTGTTAAAAATAGATCTTTTGCTGAATAAGCAATAAAAGTGGCAAACACTTACTTCAGGATAATAATCGACCGTAGGTAGGAGATGTTGGATCAGAGCCTCTAAAGATGCAGAGATTAGATTACCATCTTGAAATATCAGCCTTTCATGTTCAGTTTCTTTGGTTGGGTGAAGTTGATGGCTAAAGCCACTCGTATTAAACATACTTGTAGAAGTCAATGTTTGTGGCATGCCTTCCTGTGAGGACAGACAAAAAGATCAATGAGGGACAAGTGAGAATGCGGTATTGACATAACTGCCTTCAGGAAAACTCTCCATACAATGCCTAATTTTTCTCTCAGAAATTGTTGGTTCAAATTGTTCAAAGTGTTTTAATACCACACATTTGTAACAATGTTAATTTTCTCCTCCACAGCTCAGTTTTAAAACATTGGACTGGATTTTTCTTCGGCTGAGGAAGTGGGGACGGTTTCAATTTCACATTCCCAAGTGGCATGTTGGCTTCCTGAGGCGGTCCAGTCGCTGGCAATTTTGGAAGAGTCAACGGCTCCTACACACTTGCAAACTGCGCGAATGCAGGAGGTAACTAATTCCATCCCTAGAAGCCTTAAGAGTACACTCACAATCCTACCTGGATTTTCATTCCGGTGCATAGGGTGCTCTACTCATCAGGAGGCTGGCCATTCACGAAACTGGGGCAGCCTCCCAGCGGCAGTGTGGGCAGATATAGGAACTGGAGGTTCCAATCGTATTTGGAAAGCTTTGTTCTGAAAACAGCCACAACCTCAGCAGTGCCTGTTACCATAGTGGAAGGGGAGATGGGGTGATGCTCCCCTCCCTCAATGTCTGAAGGCCCTAACCCTTCTTATTAGCTTAATTTGTGGCTGCAACTGGGAAAGGAACCGTCCTTACTTACTCCCACCTACTCCAGAAGCTCCCACCTCTGATGCTGGGGCTGCCAATCAGTTCGTATTGATGTCCTCCCATTGAATCTCCAAATGGAGGAGCCCATCTGCCATCCAAAACTGGACAGCGGACACGCCCAACTAATTGGCCATCTTCTTGAAAATTACGCTGGGCAGCAGGCACTGGCGCAGTGCGAGTTCAGGACTTGGAAGTGCTCCCGACATCAGGGTCCTGACCCAAAAAAAAAAAATTCAGCCCATGGTTTCAGGTTGACTTGCAAACAAAAAAAAAATCATGGTTAGGAACAATCGCCTTCCTGTTCTTCCCACTGGATGTCAACAACATTACAACTATTCAAATGAAAAATGTGAGGGGACTTCGCTGATGCAACTTTAGCTTTTGTTTCTTTTCTGTCACATCAGGAATGTCAAATTATCAAGTTCCTAAAATATTTATTACCACACAAGATCAAAGCTTTTTGATTCTTTTTACATTTTAATATCTAGAGTCATGAACAGGCTTCCTGTGTGACAATTATCGGGTGATTTGGGTCCCACTGACCCCGGGGTCGTCGAGATTCCTGAGCGGGTCAAAAAAGAGGCTGTCCAACCTCGATCACACAGTGGCCGGCCAATGAGGAGAAATTATGCATCGGACATGTTCAATTGGGTGGTGATGATGGGCCAAATTGCTGCTCCTGTCTCTCCTATAATGTTGCATGTAGAGTCTGGCAACCCCTCCCTTAGTGTTGTTCCTCCTGCACTATGCATCCAACAATATTGGATATGTGATCTCCATTTTATTTTAGACCTTTTCCTGGCTGCTACCCTTGCATTTAAAGTGCCAATGCCTGTACCGTCAGCTCCTCCCCCTCCCATCTATGACTCTCAACCTGCAGTTTTCTGAACTCTCAGTTCTCTGTGCAAAATGGTTGCCCTTCCACCTGGTAACCTTACATCAATACAGCCACTTACACTGGCCAGGTGTCTGACGACAGGTGATCCCAGCTCACCACTTGCTTCATTCCCAATGGCGTATTTAATTACACTGAGCATCTAGAAAAATGTCTCTTTTACTGTCTGCTTAACAATCTTCATTGGCTTTCTGCCGGGTTCATACATGTTTGCTACTCCCGCTGCTTTCTTCCGCTGTTGGATCCCGCCATCGGGATTCTGATGTACCCGCTCCCACGTGATTCTATGCCCCCCTACCCCACCCCGAATCCTGCTTCAGCAGATTACATTAAATTCCGCCACAAATGCTTTCCCAAAATTTATTTCTGCAAATCTATTTTCCATCCTTCACCCAAGGAAAAACATTGGCTTCAGTTAAACAACTCAATGTGCAAACAATGCAACTCACTTTGTCACAGTGGCAGCAGAGTTTCAATCTTTCACAGGTCCCGAGAACCACATTCAGACTATGTCAATTAGAGAAAGAAAGCAGGCAGAAAACCGAGGTGGGGAAGAAGATTTCACAGAATCCTATTGGTCCACACTGGCCTTTATTCTGCAACCCAACTAACCCCATCAGCATATCCTCTTCCCTCAAATACATGTTTAACTTCCGCTCAAAGGCATCTTGCCTTGTGGTAGCAAGTTCCACTTTGTGGTAGCAACTTCTATATTCTCACCGCTCTTTGGTAATGAAGTTTCTTCTAAATTCCCGAAAAGATTACTGGTGACCATCTTATATTTATGGTCCCTAGTTTTGGTCCCTCCCAAAATGTTGTTAAAAGAATACTTTAGTCACACTGGTTGGAAAGTGGTAGCAGTTCTTGGTATGGAGAAGGGGGTGGTCCAGTGTCAAACATTTCTGCCGACCCTATAAATGTTGTGCCTTGACACTTGGTTCTGTAAAAAGTGATCACTTCCTTCTTGAGAAATCAGGCCAGACTACAAAAGGAAAATATTAATATTTCTAATCCTATTTTTTTTTTTTTTAAATAGCTCATGTATTATATCAAAAATAGAATTTAGTTTCAGTCTTTGAGATTTCTCCAAGAAGGCAGTTTCAGAGTCCCAAGACAAAATGTAGTCCAAAAAAAGGGACAGAATTAACGGAAAGCAATTTTGTACTGGATCTTTCTGCTTCTGAAATCTCTGTCCATCCCCATTTGCAAACCCAAACAAAGCGTCTACAAGTTATTCAACCTTGTTCGCAAAGATCCATATGGGTCAGCAATAACAGGTAAATTTCTTACCTGTGTGAAGACAGACAGGAGTACTTCTCTCACTACGCCAGCTACAGACAGCCATAACTATTGAATGTCTCCATTGGCAAGCTGTCAGGTACTGATACTTTCGGAGTTGGTACCGTCATTGGAGGTGTGGGTTGATGGTGCTTACTACCTGCAATGACAAGATCATTATATAGAAAGGCAGAAAGATTTGCATTTATATCATTGAAAGATAGCATGTTTACAGCACAAATGGAGGTCATTTTGCCAGTCATGTCCATGCTGGCAATCTGGAAGAGCAACCCCGCTTGTCCTACTCACATGCCTTTTCACCATAAACTTACAAAAACAATTGCATTGTGATAATTACGTAATTTTCTTTGAAATTCACAATTGAATCTGTCTCACCACACTCGAGGAAGTTCATTCCCGACCCTAACCATTCGTAGAAAAAAATATTTCCTCATATTGGCTTTGGTTCTTTTGCCATTCATCAGTGTCCTCTGGCTCAGCACCCTTCTGCCAATGGGAACACTTTCTCCAAATCTCCTCCATTCACACCCCCATTATTCACCACCACCAAACCTTCTCTCAACCTGCTCTCTCTCGAAGGAGAACTGTCCCTGCTTCTCCAATCTCGCCATGTAATTTAAATTCCTCATTCCTAGAAGCATTGTCGTAAATCTTTTCGGCATCCCGTCTAATGTCTTTACAGGGGCGGCATGGCGGCACAGTGGTTAGCACTGCTGTCTCACAGCTCCAGCGACCCGGGGTCAATTCCGGCCTCGGGTGACTGTGTGGAGTTTGCACTTCCTCCAGTTTCTGTCCACAGTCCAAAGATTACGTGGATTGGCCATATCTTTTTAATAAAACAGTAAAACATATATACAAGGCCAAACGGTGCAAACACTAATTTGTGTTGGAGAAACAGGGTACCTTCGTCTCAGTACCAACGTATGGGGAGGGGGGGTAGGATACTCTGAACAGTTCACAACAAAAAACAAACCGTACAAGCACTAAACTTTGCGCTGGAGAGATAAATTGCCTGTTTCGTGCCCAAAAGATTAAGTCCGGTTACTGTGTTTACAAGGATGGGGTGGAGGCTGGGCTTAAGTAGGGTGCCCTTTCCAAGGGTTGGTGCAGACTCGATGAGCTTAGTGGCCTCCTTCTGCACTGTCAATTCTATGATTCTTCCTAAAAGTGGTTTGCCCAGAATTGGACACAATGTTCAGTTGAGGCTGAAGCAGTTTTCAATACAGGTTCACTATAACTCACTTACTTTTTCCCCCTCCATGCCTCTGTTTAAAAATCCCAGGGCCCATGTGCCTTATGAACCACTTTTTCCAATCAACCTTGCAACCATCAACTATTTGTACGCATAAAACACCTGGTTCCTCTGCTTTTGCATTCCTTTAGATTGTATCCTCTGTTTTATATTGTTTTTCCTCCTCCCTACCTATTATGCATGACTGACATTTCTCCACATTGAATTTCAGCTGTTGCATGTTTGTGCATTCCACTAGACTGTCCATCACTATCCTCTTTACAGATCACAATGCTTCAAGTTTTGTGCCATCAGCACATTTTGAAATGGTCCCCTGCACACCCATGTCCAGGTCATGAATATAGATCAAGAAAAGTGTGCTCCTAATACCAACCCCTGGGAAACCCCACTATATACACAACTCTCCAATCTGAAAAACACCCATTCACCATTCATCTTTGTTTACTGAGGTTCAGCCAAATTTGTATCCATGTTGCCATTGTCCCCTTTACTCCACAGGCCTCAGCTTTGCTGATAAGCCTACCATGTGGAACGTTATCAAACACACTTGTGCCTTAGTCCTGCATTTATTTTCCTCTATCAAAATTATCCAACTCCCTTTTGAAAACTACAATTGAATCTTCCTCTACCATATACTCAAGTAGTACATTCCAGATCCTAACCATTTGCTGCGTTTAAAAAAAAATGTCCTCATGCCACCTCTGATCAGTCTGCCAATTTTTTAAAATTGGCTCCTGACCCTTCCACCAATGGGAACTTTTTCATGCTTTCTACTCTGTCCTGACCCCTTATGATTTGGAACACCCCTATCAAGTCTCCTCTAAATCTTCTCTATTCTCAAAGAGAACAGCTTCCACTGCTGCCTCAGAGCACCAGGGACCCGTGTTCAATTCCAGCCTTGGGTGACTGTGTGGAGTTTGCCTATTCTCCCCATGTCTGCGTGGGTTTCCTCTGGGTGCTCCGATTTCCTCCCACAGTCCAAAAATATGCAGGATAGTGGATTGGGCATGCTAAATTGTCCCTTAGTGTCCAAAAGGATGTGTAGCTTTGATTAAGGGGTTAATGGGATAGGGCGTGGAGTGAGTTTGGGTGAAGTACCCTTTCAGAAGATCGGTGACGATTCGATGAGTCGAATGGCCTCCTTCTACACTGTGGGGATTTTATGATTTGCCAATCTACCCTCAACCCCAGGATCATCCTTGTAAATCTTTTGTGCACACTCTCTAATGCCTCCATGTCTTTTTTTAAAACATGGTGCAAGAACTGGACATAATATTTCCAACCAAACATGTGGTTTTATAAACGTTCACCGTGACATCTTTGCTTTTGTGCTCTATGCTCTGTTTATAAAGCACAATATCCCATAGACCTAATAAATAACTTTCTCAACCTGCCCAGCTGCCATCTTCAATGATTTGTGTACATATAAATAACCCCAGGATCCTCTGCTCCTGCACCTCCTTCAGAACTGTATCATTTATTTTATATTGCACTTCCTCATTCTTCCCAGCAAATGTATTACTTTACACTTCTCTGCAGTAGACTTCACCAGTCACATGTCCGTTCATGAAAAGTTAAGTAATTTGGACAAACATAGGTTAACTAGAGCCAATATAGATTTGCTTAACTAACTTGATTGTGTTTTTTGATGAGGTAACATTTGACATTGTGTGCTTGGAGTTCCAAAGACATTTATTACGGTGCTACATAACAGGTTTGTCAGCAAAGCTAAAGCCCATGGAATGAATGCCCAAGGTGAAAAAAAATGGTTGGCGCTGTTCCTCATACTTGAATTTCACACACAGTAAAGATCATGGGCTGGATTCCCCGATTTTGCGGCTATGTCTGGAGGAAGCATCTGGTTTTACGACCAAAAGGTCGGCGGCGCCCCCGCACGATGCTCTGCCCAGTGGGACACTAGTAGCCGCGCCACATACGACGCAGAATGGCTGGGTCCGTGGCCGCGCATGAGCACGGTGGTGGCCTGTGGTGGCCGAGCCGTACAACATGGCGCTGGCTGCGCGTGAACCCAGCCTGCCAGATAATGCCCCCCGTAAACCCCCCCTCGCCACCCCCCACCAGTCCCCCCAGCCCCTGGCAGAATAGCTCCCCCCCCAATCAAATCTGTGGCGGCGCTGGACATAGTCCGCAGCCGCCATGCAAGGTCCCCAAAATTGTGAGGGCATGCGACCGATGCCGTTGGGAAGTCGGCCCGTCGGGGGCGGAGCATTGGGGAGGACCTCGGGTGATGCCTTGAAGCCGTCCCAACGCCCTGCGGCGTACTCCTAGATTATGCTGTTTTGGGGGGGGGGGGGTTCGAAAAATGGCACAGTGCCCGATTTCGGCGTAAAAATAGATTCTCCGGTCAATCGTCAAATGCGATTTTGGCGCGGCAATCGGAAAATCCCACCCCATGTCTGTGGTGCATCTAAATTGCACTGTGACTTTAATATCACGGTTTACTGGGCAGCAGTGATCCCCGTATTCCTATATGCTTCAGAGACTTGGACAATATACAACAAGCACCTCGAAGCACTAGAAAGGTACCACCAGTGGTGACTTTACAACATCCTCCAAATCCAGGGGCAAGAAAGCAGTGTCCTCTCCCAAGGCACATTACCCAGAATCGAGGCGCTAATCACTCCAAAACAGCTCCGTGATACATGTCATTTATACACCTGACACCAGGGGCGAAATTCTCCGGTATCGGCGCGATGTCCGCCGACCGGCGCCAAAAACGACGCAAATCAGTCCGGCATCGCGCCGCCCCAAAGGTGCGGAATCCTCTGCATCTTGGGGGGCCGAGCCCTAACCTTGCGGGGCTAGGCCCGCGCCGGACTGATTTCCGCCCCGCCAGCTGGCGGAAAAGGCCTTTGGTGCCCCGCCAGCTGGCGCGGAAATGACATTTCCGGGTGGCGCATGCGCGGGAGCGTAAGCGGCTGCTCACGGCATTCCCGCGCGCATGCGCAGTGGAGGGAGTCTCTTCCGCCTCCGCCATGGTGGAGACCGTGGTGAAGGCGGAAGGAAAAGAGTGCCCCCACGGCACAGGCTCGCCCGCGGATCGGTGGGGCCCGATCGCGGGCCAGGCCACCGTGGGGGCACCCCCCGGGGCCAGATCGCCCCGCGCCCCCCCAGGACCCCGGAGCCCACCTGCGCCGCCTTGTCCTGCCGGTAAGAGAGGTGGTTTAATCCATGCCGGCGGGACAGGCATTCTAGCAGCGGGACTTCGGCCCATCCGGGCTGGAGAATCGCCGGGGGGGAGGGGGGGGGGGGCCCGCCAACCGGCGCGGCGCGATTCCTGCCCCCGCCAAATTTCATAGATTTTACAGTGCAGAAGGAAGCCATTTGGCCCATCGAGTCTGCACCGGCTCTTGGAAAGAGCACCCTACCCAAGGTCCACACCTCCATCCTATCCCCATAACCCAGTAACCCCACCCAACACCAAGGGCAATTTTGGACACTAAGGGCAATTTATCATGGCCAATCCACCTAACCTGCACATCTTTGGGAGGAAACCGGAGCACCCGGAGGAAACCCACGCACACACGGGGAGGATGTGCAGACTCCGCACAGACAGTGACCCAAGCCGGAATCGAACCTGGGACCCTGGAGCTGTGAAGCAATTATGCTATCCACAATGCTACCGTGCTGCCCCGGTGCCGGAAAATTCGGCAACCGGCGGGGGCGGGATTCACGCCAGCCCCCGGTGATTCTCCGACCCGGCGGCGGGTCGGAGAATCTCACCCCAGATTTTCGACTCAGAATTCAAGTCACAGCAGGCGGCTCCCAGCTGGACAGTGGAAACACTTTAGGGATGTCCCCAAAGCATCCCTGAAGAGGTCAAACATACCAACTGATGCATGAAAGTCGCTGACTCCGGATGAAAAATGGAAAAGGCACATTCAGGAAGGCATCAAACACATATAGAGTCTTTGTCAGGTTTGTGCAGAGACAGAGTTGAAGTGTGAGAGGGAGCGTCCAAACCAATAATCCATCTGTCCTGCATGTGGCAGAATCTGCAGATCATCAGCAATATCAGAACTCATTGGAATAGAGTGGAAGCAAGTCATCCTCAATCCTGAGGGGCTGCTTAAATGGAAGAAGAGATTACTTCTTGTATATTTGTAAAATGTATGCCAGTGTAGCAATACGAATTAATAGGAAACGTGTCGATACTAACTTTGTTACAGATATAATAATAATCTTTATTGTCACAAGTAGGCTTACATTAACACTGCAGTGAAGTTACTGTGAAAACCCCCTGGTCGCCACATTCTGGCGCCTGTTCGGATACACAGGAGGGAGAATTCAGAATGTCAAAATGACCTAACAGCACATTTTTCGGGACTTGTGGGAGGAAACTGGAGCACCCGGAAGAAACCCCCACAGACACAAGGAGAACGTGCAGACTCCACACAGACAGTAACGCAAGCCGGGAATCGAACCTGGGATCCTGAGGCTGTGAAGCAACAGTGCTAACCACTGTGCTTTGGAGATTGGATTAAACATGGGGACTTGAAAAATGATTGAGAAAGTAATCTGGAATGTTTTGCATTGGCTGTTAAAATTAGAAAGCAAATCCATTCTTTCCCATTTAAAATCAAAGTTACCAGAAATCATTAAAATGAAAAGTTTAATAAAAGCAAGTGTAAATGTTGCTGCTTTATTTAAAAGAACTCCGTGAGGATTAATTAAACACAAGTAGCTACTTCACTGGACAGTTTCTTACTCATTGTACAAACTTTAGTACTTATCACAACATTGCGTCCCATCAATAATCCAAAACAACATACAAACGCATCCCCAACCCCTTCCCTCACCCAGTGGCTGCACACGTGACTGACTTACTGTGTGTGTGTACCCACGAGAGGGAGAGAGGGAGAGACAACAAATTAACATATTTGTTCCTTGTTTGAATTAAAGTCAGAAAATGCTAGAAATCAAGATGTTTGTGGTCCAGGCGAGAGGTCAGGAGAGGCGACTGGAGAAACTGCCGTTCAGAGTGGTTGGGGACAGTTTCAGGTACCTGGGTATCTAAGTGGCGAGGGATTGGGACAGGCTACATAAATTGAACTTGGCCCGGTTGGTGGATCAGATGAAGGAGGATTTCTGGAGCTGGGATGCGCTCCCGTTGTCTCTGGCGGGCAGAGTGCAGTTGGTAAAAATGACAGTCCTCCCGAGATTCCTATTCGTCTTCCAATGCCTCCCCATCTTCATCCCCCGGTCCTTTTTAATAATGTTTGATTATTCATGGAGTCACTGATTGTTAGTTAAATACCTCACTACACTTGGGGGCAATTTAAAAAAAAAAAACACAGAATAGGAAATGTGCTTGTAGGGAGTGCAGGTGGAGACATTGCTTTGTTTTAGTGCTGATGCTCCTTCCGTTTGCGTATAGTTCCCCACTGATTACACAGGATTAAAAGTGAAAACAGTGAAAAACTAGAATACGCTGAACTGTAAAATTGTCCAGTGGATTTGAAATGTTGCTGTACAACAATTGAAAGTCAGATGGTGGAACTATCAAAAACATATGAAAATGAATACTGGGGTTCTGCATCAAAATTAATTTCAATAATTTACTTTACTAGAACATAACATTTTTTGACACTCACACTTTTATTAATAGCTGAATCAGCAAACAATCATGAAGATCATTACTTAGTAATCCAGGTACCCCGGCACAAATTTAGACCTCCAGTTTATTGCAAAACCATTAATCTGTGATAAAATGTTACTTTCCACACGGGGTTGTGTGTGCCCTGGCAGCAGTGTAGTAGAACACATAGCTCAAGGGTAGCTTGGCACTGACCCTTATTTTGATTGCAGTGCATGAGGACAGACATCTCTGGACCAGAGACACAATGCTGTAGGACAAAATCTTCAGCGACCAGGTGGCACTGCTATAACAGGCATTATATTTGAGGCACGCTTCAGACTATTTTCAGCTAAAGTACTCAGACAAAATTCAGGAAATTCAAATCATGATTTCCCCATCTACTTCCCCCTAGGTCTATGTGGCCGACTTCTTACCAAAGGACTCAAATTAGATTCTGACCGAAACGGATATATCTGAAGAGCCATTTTTCTGTGAACATTGTCATTTTCCAGTACTGATATGTTTTACCTTAGTTAATCCAGAGTTCAATTTTTAAAAAAAATTCTCCTCATATAGCTGACTGACAAATCTGAATTCTCACCCAGTTGGGAAGGCAATATGGTTCATATCCTGAACTATGACTATAATTTAGGCCGCCTGAATCATAAAGCTGAAAGAGTAATTTGAGAAAAAGAAGATTTTGAAACTGAAAATATCTGATTGAGAATCCTGATGCAGAACCATTTAGCATGTTCCCTGCCCCAAATTCGAATTCTGAAACAAAGGTTTTTCAAATTAACCGCCCCCCCCAAACCTCAAATGAGACAAAGCCATCAGAAAATCCACAAATAAACACATTGCACATTCAGTGCTTTCAAGTTAATTGTGGATTGAAAATGTATTTTCACCAAGTTTTTTAAAGTGCAATTTTTATAGTGAAGGTTTTCTTTGCTGAATCCTTTCAATAATATTATGGAAAATTGTAGTAAATTGAAATCACTTTACAGGTGGCAATACAATAATGTGGTGAATTGCTCATGCCCTCAGTCACTCTAAATATTTTTTCCCTTTGGCCATATTTGCAGAGAGCATACAAGTACTTTTGTTTAATCAAATTATAATGAATTGCTGGTCATATTTAATGGATTCTTTTTCTTTTCATGTTATATCCATTCCAGGGTCCAATGAGACAGCACTCTCTCAAGATGGGTGCATATCTTTTCACACTAGTCAGGCACCTCAAAAGGATTGAGAAATTAACT
Organism: Scyliorhinus torazame; assembly: GCF_047496885.1. NCBI lineage: Eukaryota > Metazoa > Chordata > Chondrichthyes > Carcharhiniformes > Scyliorhinidae > Scyliorhinus > Scyliorhinus torazame. The sequence continues at coordinate 254,421,701 of NC_092713.1, read as the reverse complement.
CAGATAACACAGGTAGCGGCAGCCACTAAATAGTCAGACGTGGCTTCAGCTATTGCAGGGACATCCTATGACCCCGTATCCAGTGGCTCCAAACTGCGACCACCTCATGCCTCAGGTATGTAAAAGCCAACTACAACTTAGTCATCATAATTGCTCCTCTCACTGCTCCTCTCACTTGGAGTACATGAGTCAAGAACTAGGACAATCAAACTACGTAGCATCAGCAAGGGGATTTTTGTGTGTAAAATTTAGATAGTATTAGAATTATAAATATTAATCTTGTTATTCCTCCACTGTATGGTGGTGCAGGTTAATCAGATAAAATTGAATTCTGTGATCATTTGGTTGAAACAGGTCTTTCATTTCAAGAAAAAATACAAGGATACTCCCTGATGGAAAGGTGTAGAGTTTGTAGTTAGTTAGGATGTGAGGGTTTCATTTAAATATTTTACTCCCAGAAGTATTTAGTTAATAACACATGAGAAGGTGTATAGTTCCAGCGCAATGTTTACAGAGGGTTGCCTGGCAAAGTGATAAAATCCAGGTAAACATGTTCCTCCAGGTGGAGAAAAAAATGTCAAAGTGTTGAAATCATCAAGTTGACCTATTTTAAAATACAATGCGAATGAAACTGGCAAATTGTCCTCTTGTAGGTGCACATCAGAAAATGACTTGGTTCCGGTCAGCCATTTGAAAATGGGAACTATCATCAAATCTCCCATTGAACAACTCCTCACTATACAATTCACAATATTTACAGTTAAATTATTTCTTCCACTGTAGTATTGTTAACATGATCATTCACATAATTTAAATACTAAAAGTAAAGATTTGTTATAACTAATGCAATAATATTTAACTGAACCATGCAATTTACTCCATTAGAATCTCCTTTATATACTGCAATGAGTAAAATATTATACTGGAGTGAAACAACTTCACTGCATAGTGCCAAGAGGTAACCCACAGATTTGGAATAAAGTCAGAGGAAGAACATGCTGAATATTATCCTGCAATTCCTACCGAGCATTTTAAATGAATGACAATAGGGTATAATTCAACTTCAGTTGACTGTTGACCACAGCACACAGGTTTGGCTAATACAATAAACTGCTTTCACTTGCAATCCTCAAAATGTGGAATGTCTGCGTCTTAAGAGGTTGTTGTTTGAGTAAATTCAATTGCAAATTCCAGCACCCTTTGACCTAAATCTCCATAGTGACCATTGACTACTTTTCTTTATGTCAGTAAAGTTTTCATCCTTATTATAGCTGGGCGCGTTTCTCCCTTAAGGATTTCAGGATTTCAGCAGTGTGATTATTTTGTTATTCTATTGGAGAGATGGATATATGTGTGTTCAGTTGAAAAAGTATTACATTGACATACAAATGCCTTGCAGTTGAACAGTCCTGTCCCTCCCCCCCCCCCCCCCCTTTGCATATGGTTGTAAAGAATACGCTGATCTGAACGAATCACTAAAGGGGGGGACATTTTTTGGGGTTTCAACCTAAAACAAGTTATTCCAATCTAGCAGTACAACTCGAGGATCAAAGATATCACTTTGATGAATAAAGCAGCAGATCCATGTTAGTTGCTCTGGTCTATTCATTGTATCCTTTTTCTTACTTCGAACATAGGAAGTTACATTGATTAAAGCTGGAAATCAAGGCTTGAATGGATGCATTGCTAAAGGACCATTATCCGGAAGTGGATGGGGAGTAGGAACAGTAAGCAGGTTGACATCTTCGGATGCATTTGCTGCATCGGAAATTTCCTGTTCCAACATGGGTCAATGGAATAAGAGCAAATCCCAACAAAAAGCAAAACGAGCATGAAGCATTTGTATCTGTACAAGGGGAGGAAAGGGACGCAAAACCCTCAAATAAAAAACTTAAGAGCTAACAGGAAGAGGTCTCTGCATGAATTTACTGGAAACTTGCAGTTAATATTAAAATGAGCATTCCGACTACCAACAATGGCATCCCACAGTTCCAGTTCTTGTTGGAACTCTGACAAAATTTCTTCCTCTTAATAATTTACATTTCACATACTCTGCAACAAACAGTACAATGCAAGCAGCTGCGATGACTTAGCTATTCTGTGCTTAAAACTCGCCCTTATCACGGTCATGTCAATTATGAAAGGAAGTTAATAAAGTCGGCTTTAACTGTTACCTGTAGTCAACACATCTTACCGATTGCTCTTCCGTGAACAGAACGATCCAGCTCCAAGTTCAGTTTTCAGTTTTCACCGATTCGGGACTCCCGCTGTTTTAGTGCTCAAGGTCCTATTTTCCATTCATCTTTGGAGTACAAGATTCGTCACCTTGCTGTTGCACAACTAGCACTTTAAATACATCCTCCCAATACTCCAGCTATGCCTAAAATGGCTCACTAATACAATGGAGGTAGAAGCAGCTCAGATTTGCGGAAGCAGCAAACACACACCTCCAGGGGACAGCTCGGCTGTGTGAGCAGCGAGACAGATCTGTGAAACAGGATACCGCGAGGGAGGGTTAAACTCGGGGTTGGTCTTCAAGTCTGTGCACACAGCCTCTGGAGCAGAAACATTCACATGTGGGTGCTGAAAGGAGAACCAACCGCTCCGGAGCTGACAAAGAGATCGCGCCCCTGAATATGTCAGTCCATGGAGCTTCTGACTGTATTTTGAAGGCAGGTGCAATTTATTCCATACCAAGATCGGCTGGGAATCCACATCAGACTTTCTCCCAGTGTCTGCTGTACTACTGAAGCATGCATTCAAATTAGCCTGTGCCTTAAGGGCAAATGTTGTTTCACAATGGCTGTCTCTCTCTCTCTCTCACACACACAACCGGCACAAATACAGAGGCAAAGGCAGTTGGAAACAGATTATACCACAGCACTACTTTCAATGGCTGGGATAGCCTAGTGTAACAGATGAAATCAGGAGCTGCCCACAAAATGGGATCTGATTTTCTATGCTAAAGCCAGCACTTGTTATGAATAAATCAATATTTCAGTTGCTTTAACACCTTTGAATCATAGAATTTACAGTGCAGCAGTATGGGAGACATCCAGCACAATCGTGCCGTGAAGTGAAAATGAGTGGATTTTGCAGATCATTTCGTGAACTCCAACATAGTTTACTTGCACTCCCCCCGGAAACATTTGGGAATTTTATTTAAAACAGACAGGAATATGTATGTTATTGGAGTATTCACCCAGAGCAGGTGACCTAAATACAAATCTGTAAATAAATCACGTGTGGATATGTTTGATTTAAAGTTTAACACTGCTATTTCCTCTAGGCAGCTGCACATTCTCAAATCTCATTACGAGAAACATAATCAGATGACTGATTTCACTCAGCTCAGAACCCATTAAACAATTACTTCAGAGTTTAAACTAAATATCAGTACCTTTGTTTAGGTAGTCATGACTCAAAATAGGAACCTAGACTCAAAATAGGAACCTAGCTTTATGACAACGATCCTGAAACTAATCAAATGCTGCGTTGGATGTTACTAATGCGGACTATCACAATATATTAATTGTAATAATCTATAATTACAATGACAAGTATAAGGAAAAGGTATATTTCTCAGCTTTGTTTTTCTTATTTAATATAATTTATCTTAATAAGAGAAAAACTTTTAAAACACCTATCTCCACGGCAATATTTGGGGCGGGATTCTCCACTCCCGCGGCGGAGTGCCCACACCGTCGTGAACGCCGTTGAGGTTTACGACGGAGCGAAACGGCCCCTATCCCGACCGATTCAGGGCCCGATAATGGGCTAGGAGCAGGGCCGCGTCATTTACACGCGCCAGGCCTTGTCGCCGCATAAAGGCGGCGCCGCATACAGGCGGCGCCGCATACAGGCGGCGCCGCATACATGCGCGGCCGGCGCCGCATAACTGGCGTGACCCGCGCATGCGTGGATGCCGTCCTCTCCGAGTCCGCCCCGCAAGAAGATGGCAGACGGATCTTGCGGGGCTGCGGAAGAAAGGAGGCCGCGAGGTTTGCTAGTGTCACACGGGAGGGTTTAAACTAGTATGGCAGGGGAGTGGGCACGGGAGCAATAGGTCAGAAGGTGAGAGCATTGAGGGAGAACTAGGGAATAGGGACAGTGTGGCTCTGAGGCAGAGCAGACGGGGAGAAGTTGCTGAACACAGCGGGTCTGGTGGCCTGAAGTGCATATGTTTTAATGCAAGGAGCATTACGGGTAAGGCAGATGAACTTAGAGCTTGGATTACTACTGGGAACTATGATGTTGTTGCCATTACAGAGACCTGGTTGAGGGAAGGGCAGGATTGGCAGCTAAACGTTCCAGGATTTAGATGTTTCAGGCGGGATAGAGGGGGATGTAAAAGGGGAGGCGGAGTTGCGCTACTTGTTCGGGAGAATATCACAGCTATACTGCGAGAGGACACCTCAGAGGGCAGTGAGGCTATATGGGTAGAGATCAGGAATAAGAAGGGTGCAGTCACAATGTTGGGGGTATACTACAGGCCTCCCAACAGCCAGCGGGAGATAGAGGAGCAGATAGGTAGACAGATTTTGGAAAAGAGTAAAAACAACAGGGTTGTGGTGATGGGAGACTTCAACTTCCCCAATATTGACTGGGACTCACTTAGTGCCAGGGGCTTAGACGGGGCGGAGTTTGTAAGGAGCATCCAGGAGGGCTTCTTAAAACAATATGTAAACAGTCCAACTAGGGAAGGGGCGGTACTGGACCTGGTATTGGGGAATGAACACGGCCAGGTGGTAGATGTTTCAGTAGGGGAGCATTTCGGTAACAGTGACCACAATTCAGTAAGTTTTAAAGTACTGGTGGACAAGGATAAAAGTGGTCCGAGGATGAATGTGCTAAATTGGGGAAGGCTAATTATAACAATATTAGGCGGGAACTGAAGAACATAGATTGGGGGCGGATGTTTGAGGGCAAATCAACATCTGACATGTGGGAGGCTTTCAAGTGTCAGTTGAAAGGAATACAGGACAGGCATGTTCCTGTGAGGAAGAAAGATAAATACGGCAATTTTCGGGAACCTTGGATGACGAGTGATATTGTAGGCCTCGTCAAAAAGAAAAAGGAGGCATTTGTCAGGGCTAAAAGGCTGGGAACAGACGAAACCTGTGTGGCATATAAGGAAAGTAGGAAGGAACTTAAGCAAGGAGTCAGGAGGGCTAGAAGGGGTCATGAAAAGTCATTGGCAAAGAGGGTTAAGGAAAATCCCAAGGCTTTTTACACGTACATAAAAAGCAAGAGGGTAGCCAGGGAAAGGGTTGGCCCACTGAAGGATAGGCAAGGGAATCTATGTGTGGAGCCAGAGGAAATGGGCGAGGTACTAAATGAATACTTTGCATCAGTATTCACCAAAGAGAAGGAATTGGTAGATGTTGAGTCTGGAGAAGGGGGTGTAGATAGCCTGGGTCACATTGTGATCCAAAAAGACGAGGTGTTGGGTGTCTTAAAAAATATTAAGGTAGATAAGTCCCCAGGGCCGGATGGGATCTACCCCAGAATACTGAAGGAGGCTGGAGAGGAAATTGCTGAGGCCTTGACAGAAATCTTTGGATCCTCGCTGTCTTCAGGGGATGTCCCGGAGGACTGGAGAATAGCCAATGTTGTTCCTCTGTTTAAGAAGGGTAGCAAGGATAATCCCAGGAACTACAGGCCGGTGAGCCTTACTTCAGTGGTAGGGAAATTACTGGAGAGAATTCTTCGAGACAGGATCTACTCCCATTTGGAAGCAAATGGACGTATTAGTGAGAGGCAGCACGGTTTTGTGAAGGGGAGGTCGTGTCTCACTAACTTGATAGAGTTTTTCGAGGAGGTCACTAAGATGATTGATGCAGGTAGGGCAGTAGATGTTGTCTATATGGACTTCAGTAAGGCCTTTGATAAGGTCCCTCATGGTAGACTAGTACAAAAGGTGAAGTCACACGGGATCAGGGGTGAACTGGCAAGGTGGATACTGAACTGGCTAGGCCATAGAAGGCAGAGGGTAGCAATGGAGGGATGCTTTTCTAATTGGAGGGCTGTGACCAGTGGCGTTCCACAGGGATCAGTGCTGGGACCTTTGCTCTTTGTAGTATATATAAATGATTTGGAGGAAAATGTAACTGGTCTGATTAGTAAGTTTGCAGACGACACAAAGGTTGGTGGAATTGCGGATAGCGATGAGGACTGTCTGAGGATACAGCAGGATTTAGATTGTCTGGAGACTTGGGCGGAGAGATGGCAGATGGAGTTTAATCCGGACAAATGTGAGGTAATGCATTTTGGAAGGGCTAATGCAGGTAGGGAATATACAGTGAATGGTAGAACCCTCAAGAGTATTGAAAGTCAAAGAGATCTAGGAGTACAGGTCCACAGGTCATTGAAAGGGGCAACACAGGTGGAGAAGGTAGTCAAGAAGGCATACGGCATGCTTGCCTTCATTGGCCGGGGCATTGAGTATAAGAATTGGCAAGTCATGTTGCAGCTGTATAGAACCTTAGTTAGGCCACACTTGGAGTATAGTGTTCAATTCTGGTCGCCACACTACCAGAAGGATGTGGAGGCTTTAGAGAGGGTGCAGAAGAGATTTACCAGAATGTTGCCTGGTATGGAGGGCATAGGCTATGAGGAGCGATTGAATAAACTCGGTTTGTTCTCACTGGAACGAAGGAGGTTGAGGGGCGACCTGATAGAGGTATACAAAATTATGAGGGGCATAGACAGAGTGGATAGTCAGAGGCTTTTCCCCAGGGTAGAGGGGTCAATTACTAGGGGGCATAGGTTTAAGGTGAGAGGGGCAAAGTTTAGAGTAGATGTACGAGGCAAGTTTTTTACGCAGAGGGTAGTGGGTGCCTGGAACTCACTCCCGGAGGAGGTAGTGGAAGCAGGGACGATAGGGACATTTAAGGGGCATCTTGACAAATATATGAATAGGATGGGAATAGAAGGATACGGACCCAGGAAGTGTAGAAGATTGTAGTTTAGTCGGGCAGTATGGTCGGCACGGGCTTGGAGGGCCGAAGGGCCTGTTCCTGTGCTGTACATTTCTTTGTCTTTGTTGTTCTTTGAGGTCCTCCTTCAGAGAGGACGGCCCGACGATCGGTGGGCACCGATCGCGGGCCACCCCACATTTGAAGTACCCCCCCCCCCCCCCCCCCTCCCCGGAGAATCACCATTTTGGGTGTCTCAGGCGATTCTCCGGCCTGCGGCCTGCGGAACTCGACGGGGCCATTCCCGCCGCTTGGGAGAATCGCGGGAGGGCGTCGGACCGGCGTCGCGGGAAATTTTGGCGGCCCAGGCGATTCTCCCAAACGGCGCGGGAGTGGAGAATCGCGCCCTTGGCTCCTGTAACAATCTTAAAACATTTAAAGAATTGAAATCTGACAATAGTAACTTATACACGCTGACTCTAGCAATGAGTTGGATAGTCGTTAGCTCAGTGTGTTATTGTGGACTGCGGTATTATCCTGCAGACCTGCATAATGCTTTATAGTTAGTATCTGATCGCCAAGAGTTTTAATTAGAGGCAACAGAGAGCATTGAAGAATATAAACAGAAAGTGCTGGAAACAACAGATCAATCAGCATTTGTGCAACGAACAGTTGTGTTTTTATACATAGAACGATACAGCGCAGTACAGGCCCTTCGGCCCACGATGTTGCACCGAAACAAAAGCCATCTAACCTACACTATGCCATTATCATCCATATGCTTATCCAATAAACATTTAAATGCCCTCAATGTTGGCGAGTTCACTACTGTTGCAGGTAGGGCATTCCACGGCCTCACCACTCTTTGCGTAAAGAACCTACCTCTGACCTCTGTCCTATATCTATTCCCCCTCAGTTTAAAGCTATGTCCCCTCGTGCCAGCTATTTCCATCCGCGGGAGAGGCTCTCACTGTCCACCCTATCTAACCCCCTGATCATTTTGTATGCCTCTATTAAGTCTCCTCTTAACCTTCTTCTCTCCAACGAAAACAACCTCAAGTCCATCAGCCTTTCCTCATAAGATTTTCCCTCCATACCAGGCAACATCCTGGTAAATCTCCTCTGCACCCGCTCCAAAGCCTCCACGTCCTTCCTATAATGCGGTGACCAGAACTGTACGCAATACTCCAAATGCGGCCGTACCAGAGTTTGTACTCCGGAAAATGACCTATACACAAAACTTAACTTCTCTGGTCTTTGCATATAATCACTGCACATATTGAAGCTACTATAAGGAGCTTTAACAAAAATGCAGGCATCTCTATTCCTTCGTGTAATGCCCTTAAGCAATCCCTGTTCTTCTGCTGGGGTTTTGTTCTCCCGAGCTGAACTCGGGGATAATCACCTTTAATTATTCTTGAAGCTTATCTACCTTATTTTTGATTACATCCTGTCAGAAAAATAAGATCTGGGTGACAGAGACGTATGCAGAGGAACATACAGAAACTACAAATTATAAATCCAATATGAAGCTATGAATATTAATAGGATTGAGTTAGCAGTTCTCTTAACAGCTTGGCACTTGGGATATTTTACAAGTAATATTTAGTAAGTGCAATTGTAACACAATACGCCCATTCACTGGCTTTCCATTATCAACCATGAGATATTTCAATCTGCCAAAATGTTCAGATGTTTACTCGCCATGGGTATTAGAATGCCATTACTAAGTGACAAATGGAAACATACCTTTTCACAAAATTAAATATAATGTTTCAAAATTATTTAATATATTTGAGACGGAGTAATCAATTTTATGAAGTATGATCCTGAATCTGAAATTCTACACTATGATGTAAAAGCTCATTAGCATGCACTGCAGTAAAGCTGAATGCTTTATACTCATTATCAGGTATTACCATCGCCTGCTATTAAATAGCTGCCATTTAATAATATGTCACTAGCTTGAATAAAATGCCCTGGTTAGACATATAGTGTTAACAGGGTCTGCCAAACTACTTACATGATTAATTTTGTGCTTTCAGTATCAATATGTTTAGTAACTTAATATTTAATGACTAAATCAACTGTTCCCATTTATGCACAACTTTTAGCACAGTTTTGTCATATTTCTAATTCAATATTTGGTCTATTCTGAAGGATTATATACTTACAGTGTCAATGTAGTGTGCCTTTATATTTGCAGTTCCATTCGTTTCACTGAGTGCAAAGTGGAAAGAATGTGTTCCCCTCTCACTTCTGTCATATGTGAAATCACTTAGTACTTTGAAAAAAGGCCATTACTGGTGATTCCTGTTTGTTTAGTGGTAGGGTTGTCATACAGTTATGACCTGAACTCATCAATCCAACTGCAATCACAACCTAGCCATTGTTTATCATTTGTACAGTATTTACTGACCTATTTGAAAAGGAGCTGAAAGCCAAACCGCAGATTCTGCTTGGACAAATGTCAGCAGTAAGCTGAAAATTACCCCTGTAGCTCAGGTCAGATGCATACGTTTTGACTGTGCACCGTTTCTATTTTATTTTTACCAACTCACCGGAATTCCTCCATCCATCTTTCCCTGGAAAACAATCACAACTCAACTTCTAATCATATTTCCAATCAAATCAACTATTCGCTCCACAAAGAAGTCAAAGCATCAGCACAATATTGAATTGTCGAGAAGTTGTATCCTTAAAGTGAATAAAAATCAACGGATAGGAAGATACAGAGCTAAGGAGTGAGTAAGATAACAGAATTTGTTCAGGGTACTACAACAAAGAACTGGTACAGACACGATTGGCAGAGTACCCTCTCTTTGTGCTTTGAGATATTACTATAGAACCAATATTTTCTCTATTTAGCAGCATTTATAAACAACTGATAATATTTGATTTATCCAACAAGAATACATCCCTCCTGCAGACTGGCTGTCGGACATATCAGAATTTCTCCAAATGGAGAAAATCAAATTCACCATCCGTGGGTCGGAAGAGGGCTTCCACAAAACATGGGAGCCATTCACCCGACTGTTCCGAGACCTGTTTGTGGCCAGCACATAAATAAATAAATAGTCAGTGGCCAGAGAGAAACAGCCAGGACAAGATAGAAAAATGAAAACGAGGGAGGACCGGGCTGGAGAGGGGGAGCAAGGTGAGGTAGCAAAACCCAGCAAAAAAAAAAATGGGGAGCAGCAGTGAAAAAGGGGGGAAGGGAGGGAGGGTCAAGGAGAGGGGAGCTGGAGGGGGGGGGGTTAGAGAGGATTGTATGCTGAGCCAGATGGCGACAAACTGTAAACAGAGAAACATAAGAAGAAACTGTACAGTAAATGAAAACAAACGGTAACGTACATTATTTTGACAGTGCCAATTAAATTTTTTTTTAAAGAATAATCCCTCCTATATTCAAACTTTCTGCAGAAATTCGTCTTTAAATTGAATTGAAGAAAGGGGTTATGGAACAGTTGTTGCTTTGTTGCTTTTTGGCATTCCACAATGTTAGGGTTGAAGCAGACTTGATCTGGACATTCATATCTATTCAATGTGACTTAGCCTCAGGGTTCTGATTTTTTTGCTTAATGGGCCACTTAGCTGTCCACACGGGCGACATAAACAGACATTGAGTTTGTGGAGTACTTTAGACCATAAAGCATTCAGTTGTTTTGAAAATGCAAGGACACAATCTTAGAACATGAACTTAACCAGTTAAATGTGAAAACACAAATAAATCTTCGACACACTGGATTGAGAGGGTGTGGAATACACCCCGCTAATGATGCAGAATTGATGAAGGTGTGGAAAAGGAACATAAATAGTTGGGAAGCAATGGTATTTAGGCACATGGAAAAGGATTAAAGCATAGAGCTGCCATGGCTCACAAAATGAGGGACCAAATGACTTACTTACTCTACCTTTTCTAAAATCCCTCAAGAGTATTCAATGTTGCTAAGTACACCTTGGGGTCAATATTAACCCCAACAAACTCACCAGAAATTGAGTGGATGGGCAGCTAAAATCAAATGGGTCACTTATCCACTGATGATCTGAAATGATTCCTACATCTTCAATTTTGAACCATTCGCTTGAATAAGAGACCAATGTCATAATATACACCAGTATATCATGGTGCAGATACACACACACTGATGGACACACAGCAGGACCAATCAACACACACAACACCACAGCCAATCACCAGTTAGAGCACACACACTATAAAGGCAGGGGGCATCAGAGTTCCCATTCATTCGAGCTGCAGCCTCCTAGTAGGACAGAGCTCACAGCCTGCAGCACAGATCTTCACCATGTGCTGAGTGCATAGACTGGTTAGGACAAGGCATAGGTCTTTAGTTCAATCTAATATCGTGTTAACCCACAGTGAAAGTATGTTCAACAGTTTCTGACTTAATAAAATAGTGTTGCACTATTTTAAGTGTTGGTGGCCTGCGTGTGTTCCATGGATCCAGAGCACCCAACACATCAACCAAGACACACAACTGCAGTTGTGGGGTTCTTTTTAAAACATGCATTTTGGACCCCATGACATAATTGGTCCCAACCATAATTTTATCTCTGACACAAGAAGTGGAAGTTTCCCACTACCTAAAGTCAAATTAGTTTATAGAAGCAACAAGAGAACACGCCATACTAGACTTAGTGGTGGGTGACAAGCTAGATTTAATTAATAACCTGATGGTAAGGGAAAATCTTGTAAATAGTAATCATTATATTTAAATCTGAAATTAAGTTCAAGAGGGAGTCACAAAGCAAGGTTTTAAATTTAAGTAAATCAAATTTCAAAGGGATGAGAAATGAATTGATTGCAGTAAAACAGGTTGAGCTATTCATGGGTCAATTCACAGGCAAGCAGTGGGAAGCAGTCAAAGAAATACTTGGTCCACTCCAAACCAGTAAATAGTGTTAGAGTCAAAGGCTGCATAGTTAAGCATTCATAATCTACAAATGAGGTAAGAGAGAGAATCAAACAAAAAGAAAAGCTTACATGAAAGCAAGGAAAACAAAATCTATTAGACACAGAGCTATAAAGTGAATAAAAAGAACACAGTAAAAGTAATAGGTGCAAAAAAGAAATATAAGAAACAGTTTGCAAGAGTTAAGAAAGCTAATGGCAATGTGATTGACTCTTAACTGCCTTTGAAATGACCTAACAAGCCACTCAGTTATATCAAACCACTATAGAAAAGTTAAAAAGGAATAAACCTGGACGGACCATCTAGTATCAATCTAGGCACCGGAAATGACAGGGACACACCCTACCCAATCAAAGTCCTCCCTACTAATAGCGGTTGAATAAACTCGGTTTGTTCTCACTGGAACAACGGAGGTTGAGGGGCGACCTGATAGAGGTCTACAAAATTATGAGGGGCATAGACAGAGTGGATAGTCAGAGGTTTTTCCCCGGGGCAGAGGGGTCAATTACTAGGGGGCATAGGTTTAAGGTGCGAGGGGCAATGTTTAGAGGAGATGTACGAGGCATGTTTTTTACACAGAGGGTAGTGGGTGCCTGGAACTCGCTGCCGGAGGAGGTGGTGGAAGCAGGGACGATAGTGACATTTATGGGGCATCTTGACAAATACATGAATAGGATGGGAAATAGAGGGATACGGACCCAGGAAGTGTAGAAGATTGTAGTTTAGTCGGGCAGCATGGTCGGCACGGGGTTGGAGGGCCGAAAGGCCTGTTTCTGTGTTGTACTTTTCCTTGTTCTTTGTTCTTTGTAATATCTGGGGGCTTGTGTCAAAATTGTGAGAGCTGCCCCACAGACTAGTCTTGTGACAGCCAGACCTAATCAGTCTCACTGAATCATGCCTTACAGCCAAGGTCCCAAACTCCTCCATCACAGTTCCTGGGTATATCCTGTCTCATTGGCAGGACAGATCCACCAGAGGTGATGACACAGTGGTATACAATCAGGAGGGAGTTGCTCTGGGAGTACATGACTCTGGGTCCCCTGAAGCCTCATGCATCAAGTCAAAAATGGGCAAGTAACCCTCCTGCTGATTACCACCTACCACCCTCCTTCAGCTGATGAGCCAGTGTTGCTTCATGCTAAATACCAACTGGAGGAAGCACTGAGGGTAGCAAGATACTCTGGGTGGGGAGGGCTACAATGCGCATTACCAAGAGTCACTTGGTAGCACCACTACTGACTGAGCAGGCCAAGCACTGTAGGACAGTGCGGAAGGTTATCAAAAAATGCAGCAGGATCTTGATCAGCTGGGAAGTGGGCCAGGAAATGGCAAATGGAGTTCAATACAGATAAGTGTGAGGTGTTGCATTTTGGAAAGTCAAATTAAGGTAGTGTTTTCACATTGAATGGTGGGACCTTGGAATAGAGGGACCTTGGAGTTCAGGTACACAGTTCTCTAAAGGTGCAGTCACAGGTAGATAGGCCAGGGAAGAAGGCTTTTAGCATGCTGGCCTTCATCAGTCAGGGCATTGAGTAGAGAAGTTGGGAAGTTATGCTGCAATTGTACAGGACGTTGGTGAGGCCGCACCTGGAGTATTGTGTTCAGTTTTGGTCATCTTGCTATAGGAAAGATGTTATTAAACTGGAGAGAGAGTGCGGAAGAGATTTACAAGGATGTTGCCAGGACTCAAGGGGCTGAGTTATACGGAGAGATTGGACAGGCTAGGACATTTTTCTTTGGAGCGTGGGAGACTGAGGGGTGCTCTTATTGAGGTGTATAAGATCATGAGAGGCATGGATAAAGTGAATGCACTCAGTCTTTTTCCCAGGGTTGGGGAATCAAGAACTAGAGGGAATAGGTTTAAGTTAAGAAGGAAAGGAATTAATGGGAACCTGAGGAGCAACCTTTTACACAGGGGGTGGTATGTATGTGGAATCAGCTGGCAGAGGAAGTGGTCAAGGCAGGGACATTGATAACATTTAAATGGCATTTGGACAGGTACATGGATCGGAAAGATTTAGAGGGATATGGGCCAAATGCAGGCAAATGGGTTAGCTTAGATGGGCTTTTCATTTGGCATGGACCAGTTTAGGCCAAAGGCCCTGTTTTCGTGTTGTATGTTCTATGATACCTTTGGACGGTGGTGATGGAACCAACAAGAGGAAAAAATCTGCCTGATCTTCACTTCACCAATCTACTTTCACAGTTGCAGTTTTCTATAACAGTATTGATTGGAGTGACCACCACACAGTCCTTGTGCAGATTAAGTCTCATCCTCACACATCCTCCACTGTGTTGTGTGGCATTACCATCATCCTAAATGGGATAAATTCTGCACTTTCTGTGGACAGGATATACCTGAGCGGTTTTCCACATTGGCACCTATAGAGCAATAACCTACTCACCAGTGCTCAGTTTGGGTTCTGTGAGGATTTCTCAGTTCCCACAGAAAAACAGAGTTTAATTTTGGGCACATATAGCATGGTGTTTCTCGGTGCCTGCCGCATCAAGAATGACCCCGCTATCAAACGGGGCTCAGTTGTTTGGCTTCAGTTGGAAACGCCCCGCCGAGGACACACTTAGCTAATTTTTAAATGCTGCCATTTTTAAATGCCACCCCGATCTCTCGACCCTCCTCAGATACCCTACAGCAGCCTCTGGATCCCCGCAACTAATGGCTCAGTTAAATATATAAATCTGGATCTCGTCCCGGCGAGGGCAAGGTCCGGATTGCAACGTCTCGCGAGATCTCGTTCTGAGCATCGCACATCTCCCAAGAGGACTCTTGCGAGATTTAAAGGCCTCATCGTGCCACCAACATGGGCAGAACGAGGCCGTTCAATCGCTCCCATAGACAAAAGAACTGGGGCGGGATTCTCCCCACCTCGCCGATTCTCCGGCCCGCGATGGGCCGAAGACCCGCTGCTGGAATGCCTGTCCCGCCAGCGTGGATTAAACCACCTTTTGAACGGCAGGACAAGGCGGCGTGGATTTGGCCCCGGGGGGTGCCCCCACGGTGGCCTGGCTCGCGATCGGGGCCCACCGATCCGCGGGCGGGCCTGTGCCGTGGGGGCACTCTTTTTCTTCCGCCTTCGCCATGGTCTTCATTATGGTGGAGGCGGAAGAAACCCCCTCCTCTGTGCATGTGCGGGGATGGCGTCAGCAACCGCTGATGCTCCCGCGCATGCGCGGACCCGCGTCGTCCGGCGAAGACCTTTCGGCCCCGGCTGGCGTGGCGCCAAAGGCCTTTCCCGCCAGCCGGTGAAGCGGAAACCGTTCCGTCGCGGGCCTAGCCCCTCAAGGTGAGGGTTTGGCCCCTAAAGGTGCGGACCTTTGGGGCGGCCCGACGCCGGAGTGGTTACTGCCACTCCATCACGCCGCAACCCCCCGCCCCGCACAAATGATATATACACTACCCGGTAGACCCCTACCTGGTTCCAGCCCGGTTGATGCCTTACTGGCTGACATTATATACACTGGGTAATTGAGACACCCTGCCCCGAGCTGGGGAGCTTGTACTCCACAAGGAGCACGGGGAAGCCAAGCATTCCCACCCGATAGGTCCCATGCAGGATATTACAGACAGACCTTTGATTTCTCAGTTGTTGGGCAGAGAAAGAGATGTCTCACAGAGACAAACAGCTGCAGCTGGTGTGGTCAGCAGAGTGGGGAAGGCTATGAGACCTCGGCAAGCTCCCAGGTGGGATACAGACGGTGGATAGTCTCCGTTGGAAGAGACACATCCCATGGCGCTTTAAACACTCTGGAAATGTTGCCCTGATAAAGCCGGGAGGAGAAATCACCAGAGTAGACCTTGCTGCTGGTTGTCAATTTGGAAATCCTCCGAGGGAAGAGCCTTTTGACCCTTACTGGACATTTCAACTCTGTGAAACGGGAGATGTGAACCCATAAGAAGCTGGGATTGGCTGTCAACTCTTTCTTATAAAGCCTGTAATCCTGTGGAGAATGTGTTGTAATATATATGTGTGCAGCATGGAGTTATCGGGCATGTTGAAGCATTAAAAGAGTTATCAATCCTGTAGTTTTAGAGTATTATATGGACATTAAGTAATCTTTAGTTGGAGTTGCTTTTAGTTTGTTTGTTACAGCTTTAAAACGTGAGATCTCATTGTGGAACTTCTTTAAGTCAGCCACTGGGGATTCAAATATCTTTTAAAAAGTTAGCGATCTCCATGGGGATTGCAATACCATCCAAACAAGGCCGCCCACTTGATTGGTACCCCATCCATTACCTTAAACATTCACTCCCTCCACCACCATAACATGCTGGCAGTGATGTATACTATTAACAAGATGCTTTGCCACAACTTAACAAGCCTCCCTCAACAGCACCTACCGTTACAGATGCCAGACCAGATCCCTCCAGTGGCTAAGAGACTGGACCAGAACTGCAAAGCTTTAAAAAAAATTAAGACTGTGCTGAAAGGCCGATTTGCTCCTTGAGTGATTGCATAAGGAATAGGGCTTGGTTATTTTTACAAATACAACCCCAACTATGGGTCACTGGCTGTGTGGAGTTTGCACATTCTCCCCGTGTTTGCGTAGGTTTTGCCCCCACAACCCAAAGATGTGCAGGCTAGGTGGATTGGCCACACTAAATTGCCCCTTAATTGGAAAAAATGAATTGGGTACACTAAATTTATTTTAAAAATTTTTTTTTTTTTACAAATACAACTTTATTATAACAAAAGAAAAACAATATTTAAACTTTTAAACTTCAAAACTGACAAGAGCAATGTACATGTATCCCTTACCTCTGACACACCATTTCCCATTAAACAGCATGTAAAATGAACAGACATCTCTCAACTCCACTTACACGGGTAGGCAAAAATGATACTTGCATTACAGAGAATATTGCTGCTGGTAGTAAGGCTCTTTCAGACTTGAATTCTTCATCGCTATCTAGAATTTTGATTACCCACTCCCATTTACACAAAAGAATAGGGCCATGCTATGAATACACATCTTAACCTCCAGTTTACAGACAAAAGAGGCTATCACACTCTATAATGGGCTAATGGATGGTCAGACAAGAGTGTCCCAGAGGAAAATGGATATTGAGTGAATCACCCTGGCTGAATGGGTATTCTGTTTATTCCCATTAACCAGTTGTACTATGAATGTGACAATGTAAATCGAGCTACATTTAAAAAAATCTTTGGCAGAAGTTTCACTGGTTCAAATCCAGGTTCCAGTTCATTTTTCTCACTACATTCTGGAAACTGTGTTCAGCCTGTGACCATAAACCTTAAATCCACCGAAGCTGGTTAACTGGTCATTTATCTCATTGATAACGTTGTGACCATGTTTTGCATAAATTGACTGTGGGCAGCACGATTGCACAGTGGTTCGCCCTGCTGCCTCACAGCGTCAGGGACCTTGGTTTGATTCCAGCCTTGGATGACTGTCTGCGTGGAGTTTGCAAGTTCTCTGGTGCTCCGGTTTGGGCCAGGTAGCTTGCTCTTTAGGAGGGCCGAATGGCCTCCTTCTGCACTGTAGGGATTCTATGATTACAAAAACTGCATTATTGGTATCGGCAGGTTTGCAAGTATTAGGGGGCGGCATTTGGCACAGTGGTTAGCACTGGGACTGCGGCGCTGAGGATCCTGGTTTGAATCCCGGCCCTGGGTCACTGTCCGTGTGGAGTTTGCACATTCTCCCCATGTCTGCGTGGATTTCACCCCCACATCCCAAAGATGTGCAGGTTAGGTGGATTGGCCACGCTAAATTGCCCCTTAATTGGAAAACAAAAAATAATTGGGTACTCTAAATTTATTTTTTAAAAAGGTTTGCAAGTATTCTGGGAGACTGCCTAACATAAGCAGTTGGCTCACGTTTTATGTTAGTTAGAAGCTTAATGAAGGTCCCTTCTGTAAAAATGTGTTCATTTGGAGCAGAGAAAATGCAGGGTTTGCCTCACTCCTCTATCTTCAGTCATCCTTCAGCCAGCAATAAAAGGTAAGAGATAGAGAATCCAATGCTATTAACAGTAATTGTTTGTTAAGTGGAGTTACAGGGTTATGAGGATATAGGAGTTGGGGAGGGGGGCTAGATAGGGTGCTCTTTTGGAGGGTTGGTGCAGACTCAATGGGCCGTATGGCTTCCTTCTGCACTGTAGGGATTCTATGATTCTATGGATAACTGCAATTAACCTCAAAAGCAATTCATTGATTATGAAGCATTTTAAGACTACATGAGAATGTGGATGATGCTATATGAATGCAATTTCTTTCTATCTTTTCAAATGCTTACAAACCTACTATGTTTACCTCTGCATTCATTTGTGCTGTGTTCAACAATAACATTACCCACTAACATGAGATGAATTCAGAATTGTCCAGAACGCTGACATTTACAGACTGCTATTGCTATTTAGTATGTTGTTGAATTGGAAGTTTATTTTGTCATTGCAGTTCATCCAGACACCTTCTCTCTCCATTTCTAATTCAAAGATATGCACCATTAATGCGACACTGATAGAATAAGTCCAAGGATATCAAATGAAATTTGGTACAATTTGTTATTCCATCCACCTTTTGTAAATTTCTGAATGGGATCTCAATAGATAATTAACACAAAGTGTTTTGAGTACTTGACCATCTGCATGAACTTTAATGATGCATTTTTATATCAAATGGAAAGTAAAATCAAGAAAAAACCCGCAATAGCAATAAAGTATAAGGATATGTACTTGAAATAACCCAATGTAACTATCTAAAGTGCACAAAAGAGCTCAACTCCAGAGGTGAGCTGAGAGTGGCCTCCTTTCACGTCAAGGCAGTATTTGACTGAGTATCGCATCAGGGAGCCCCAGCAAAACTGGATTCAGGGGGAAAGCCACCTGCTGGTTGGAGTCATACCAGGCACAAAGGAAGATGGTTGTGGTTGTTGGAGGTCAATCATCTTAGTTTCAGGACATCACTGCAGGAGTTGCTCAGGGTAGTGTCCTAGGCCCAACCACCTTCAGCTGTTTCATCAATGACCTTCTTTCCATTATAAAGTCACAAGTAGCTGATGACTGCACAATGTTCAGCACCATCTACAAGGCATAAGTGAATATTCTCCACTTGCCTGTATGAGTGCAGCTTCAATAACACGCAAGAAGCTTGACTCGATCCAGCACGAAGCAGCCCATTTGGCTGACACCTCATCCACATATTTTTACTCCTTCCACCACCACCAGTGCTCGGTGGCAGTAGTAGTGTGTACCATCCACAAGATGCACTGCAGGAACTCACTAAAGCTCCTTCGACAGCACCTTCCAAACTCACGGCAGCTACCATCTAGAAGGACAACGGCAGCAGATATATGGGAACACCACTACCTGGAAGTTCCCCTCCAAGTCCCTTATCATCCTGACTTGGAAATATATTGTTGTTCCTTCACTGTCTCAGGATCAAAATCCTGGAACTCCCTCCGTAAGAGCATTGTGGCTGTGCCTGAACCACATGACTGTAGCGTTTAAGAAGGCAGTTCACCACCACCTTCTCAAGGACAATTAGGGATAGGGAACAAATGTTGACCTAGCCAGTGAAGCTCACATCTCATAAATGAATAAAAAATTACTTTGATATAATTTATAATAAAAATTAAAATGTAATACAATTTGTAGTTTTGGGAATATAAATGATGAATTGTATATTTCTATATACATGGGAGGAATTAGCTCTGAGCAACTATATCCCAAACCTTTTGAACCTATTTCATATTCAAGTATTTTTTTTACAAGTTTTAAAACTAACAAGAATACTGTTAAAATAGCTAGAATGTTGACATCCAGTCACTCTTTTGTCATTTAATAATGTGCCCAATTCTAGGAATCACACTTTAGGATGGATGGGGGCTTTGGACAGGGTGCAGAGGAATTTACCAAAATATGCCAGGGATAAGGATAACATGAGTTAACTAATTCTTCTCTAAGGGGAGATTTAATAGAGGTGTTAAAATAGGAGGACTTTTGGTTAAGCAGGAAAAATATCAGTAACAGAGGGCACAGATTTATAATAACTAGATGAGCAAAATAGTTTTAACTTAGAACATTCTTACGATCTGAAATGCACAATATGAAAGAGTGGAAGCAAACTCTTAAAAAAAAATTATTATTATTTTTAATTTTTCCAATTAAGGGGCAATTTAGCATGGGCAATCCACCTACCCTGAACATCTTTGGATTGTGGGGTGAGACCCACGCTGGGATCGAACCTAGGTCCTCAGGGCCGTGAAGCAGCAGTGCTAACAACTACTTCACTGTGCCGCCCCGGGTGGAAGCAAACTCAAAAGGAATTGGATAAATCCTTGAGAAGGAATTATTTGCAGAATGATGGGGAAAGTTCAGACAGTGGGATTAATCGGATAATTCTTTCAAAGATCTCAGTACAAACATGACGGGCTAAATGATTCAGTCATTCTAATAATCAAAATGAAGAGAGAGGTCTCGTGAAACAATCAAAACAGAACAGCTGTAAACCTGGAGTCACAATAGGTAACCAAAGGTATTTTGTCCTTTAAAAGTCAAAATCTACACCTGCAATTTTTCATTCTTGGTGGCAAGAATATGCAATTGAGACTGCGCTCATTAAATTAATTTAATTGATTCCAGATTTTAAAACCCTGGCTCCAAAAACACAAAATGGTAAATCACTCAAGGACAAGGCAATACTGTGCTGTGTTCTCTATTTTGCCTCACCTGGATGGCTCGGCTGCGTGGTGCTGAATAAAGAACACCAAGCTTTGTTAATGAACAAACCTATAAATTTATTTCACTACTAACTAAGATTCGATCACATTCCTTAGTAGAAGGTTTCTCTATTAAGCTAAGCTATCTCTAACTAGCAGACTGCTCTCTCTCTCTCTCATGCCTCACTATCTTATCCAGCTCTTTCCTAACTCATGACTCTTCTTTATTCAACACTACGCATCCAAGCCATCCAGGTAAAGCGAAATAGAGAACACAACATACTGTATGTGCATCTATCCACTGAAGCAGGTTGTAAGACGCTCTGGCCATTGTGTGTATTATCAGTGATTCATGCTGAGATAATGCAAAAATTAGAAAATATAATTTGTGAATATTGGGAAAACCTGAAGAGGTAAAGCTCTAGAAATTGGCGTGCACCTGTTTTTGGATGTGGGGTTATGATTTGTACCAATTCCCATGGAGACAGGTAACGTGGATATTTTGTGTTGCCCCTTCATTGGACTGATTTCAGCAGGTAGCCCAGTGTAACCTAGGCTGCTGGCTACCTGAACAAAACAGGGTCAAAGGCTCGCAGAGCTAGCACGTGTTGCTGCTAGCTTTCAACTCTTAAAGGCAGTCTTTGCCTCTTAAAGGAAAAGCTGTACTGGATTGCAGGAGGCTGCGAGTTAATTCTGTTCCTAAAATCAGTGATATTCTGCTCTCTCTAGGTGGCACACACGAGAAGGGAGCAGAGCAGAGCCAGTAGGGACAAGGACCTCTGTATCTTCTAAGTCATACAGAGGGGATAATTATCTGGATCATTGGACTACCTGTGATGGTCCTGTGGCATCGAGTGTCACTGAGATAATTGAGGATGACAGTATCTTCCTGACTTGTGTCTCTTCTCAATTCCTCTCCTCATCCTGCTATCTGACAAGAACTTAAAGCTGCAGATAACATGCATAGAAAAAGTATATAATGGTTAATCACAATGATACAAATATTGGCGATATGTATATTTGACCCATTAACGTGTAAATCTTGGAAAGGAATACATAAGTTCTATCAGGATGCAATGAAGTTCAAAACAAAAGCGGTTTTCATGAGCATAGAAAGATGCACGTGTGCCAGTTGTGTGTGGCCTGCTGCTTTTGCGTTCCTTTGTGGAAGAGGAATTGTTATAGCTACTGCCTGGCCACACATAGGAAGGATGGAGGGTGCCTCTGCGAGCAAGAGGTATGTTATTCCATTTGATAGATGTTTCTTCAGTCCTTCGCCAGTCTGCTGCCTTGATAAGAACAGTCTGTTGCTTTTCTCTGAGGGAGAGAACAAAAACCATCTGGCCACTGCACACAGATAGTGCGTTAGTGAAGCAACATTTCATTTTCAGAGCAGTGTAGCTACAGTTCCAAGATAGAAACTGACTACAATTAAATAAAAAGGCCCCTTCTGCCAGCAATTAAATGCCGTGTGAAATGCAATCTGCATTGATGAAACCCGCAGGGAGATTTAGTGCAGCGTGTGAATGTTGGCTTTTTACAATATGTGCAACTGGCAAATAAATATTGTGAATGCTCTTGTTCTCAAAATCTAAAAATTCTTCACATGCATAAAATTTGAAATCTGAATCTATTTGTTCTGTTTATAAAACATCTATCCTAATTAAAATAGAAAAGGAAAAGCCTATAGCCCGCCTCACTAATTTGCCTGCAAGCTTCCAACATCTTCTTTGTGGGTCTCCTACTCATTGTGATACTGCTGCCGCTGTTGACCTGCTCAATTATCCATGGGCTGAATTTTGGGCCTCTCCACCCACACCCACCCTGAATTCAGGAACAGAGGCAGGGTGGGCTGGGGCCCTGAAAATGTTATACCTGGTGGCCTGTCAATATCAAGCCAAGGGCAGTGCCCGGGGCTGGTGCTGGGGAAGTGCCCAGGGGCAGTGCCAGGGAGTAGTGCCATGTGTATGTTCTGTGCGGGGTGTGTGCGTGGGTGTGTGTTCCATGGAGAGGGAGGGCTTCATGAGGGGGGACTTCCATGGGAGGGGAAATTCCATGGGGAGGGGGGAGTTCCATGGGGGGGTTCTATTTTTAATTGTTTGCATCAGGGTGCCCTTTAAAAAGGATGCCCCAATTTTGTGCAAACTAGGAGCGTGATCTAATGAAAAAATAGAGTCCGTTCTGGGCAGGATTAGAGAGGTCGCTCCCGGCACTTGTAGCGTTGGGAACCACCCCGCTATCTAACGCCATTCTGTGTTTTTTTCTGGGCATCAGCGGGGAATGCCCACTGATGTCGTACTCAGTCACATTTCCTGCACTGAGAATCTCCTCGCCACAGCAGGAAGAGATCGGTAAAATGGCGCCACAGCTCCTTGACCCCCCCCCCGACGTGATCCCCGACAACCCCCATCGCCCAGCTCACCTGATTGGGGGGGTCTTTGAGCTCCACCTCAAATGGGAAGGACACCCTGAGCCTGACGCCTCGCACAGGCAAAGTGCCACCTGGCACCCTGACAGTGCCCCTGCCAGCTTGGCAGTGCCACTTGGGCACCCTAGCAGTACCAGGCTGGCACCCGGGTGGCACTGCCAGGGCACCACCCTACACAGATTCCAGCCACCTGGGGACATCCGATTGCCTGGAAGACCACCCAAGTGCCATTCCGCCTGGTCCCTGTTTGTGGGGGCCAGTGCTAAAGGGCACCCGGCTGGGGTCTCCTCGGCGAGGCTGGTAGGTCCCGGGGGCCGGTTAGATCAGGCATCAGCTTTTAAGTGAGCTTTTAAGTTCACTTAACTCTGCAAGTCCGGGTCCTGCTCATGTGAGTGGGATCCAGATTGTGCCGTTTCGCTAGATCTCGTTAGATCTTGCGAGGAGTAACAACCGTCGGGAATCTCAGAAGGGGCCTCTTGTGGGATCTACCGGTTGCATCCCATCCCGATTCTGGTGGGATGCGGCTGGTAAACCGCAGCCTATGTTGCTGGTGGGGCGGTCTCATTCAGAGCCTTCTCACTAGTGTGACATTGCGGGAGCCCCCCTCAACGTTCTTTTCACTAAGATCCTAAAAATGCATCAGAGGAAGCTGCCCTTAGGGTCGACGGCTTCTTCGGCGCTTTCCCTGCCTGTTTCGGCGCTTTCCCTGCCTGTTGCGCCACTTTGTCTAAAAATGAGGAAATTCTGCCCAATGTTTCCTCTTGTGGGGAAGAGCATAACAGGAAGCCATCAATATAAGCGAGTCACCAAGAAATCCAATTGGGAATCCACAAGAGACTTCTTTACCCAAAGAATGGTGGGAATGTGGAACTTGTTATGACAGGCAGTGTTTGAAGCAAATAGTGATCCTAAACAAGAATTGAGGAATAAGCGAATAGAGGGTTACAATGATAGATTTAAATGCAGAAAGATGAGCGGAGATTCAAGTGGAACACAAATGTTAACATGGATTAGTGGGGCCAAATGACCTGTTCCGTATGTAATCCAGTGTAGGTATCACCCATGTGATCATCAATGCACCCAGTGATCAGTCACTGAGATTCATCAACAGAAAGAGCTTCCACTCCCTCAACACCCAATTGGACCATGACCACAGCAAGTGCTTACACCATGTGTGCACTTGCTTTCCTAGCAGCTGCCATGATTCCTTCATCCTTCACTGCACCAGGATGCCTCAGATCTTCACACCAACCCCAAAAATGCATAGATGGATCCTCTGGAAGGGAACACCCTTGAAGACCTGGGGCGTCATTCTCCGACCCCCCGCCGGGTCGGAGAATGGCCGTTGGCCGCCGTGAATCCCGCCCCCGCCGAAGTCTCCGAAGGGAGAAAAGTCGGCGGGGCGTTAATGGCGCCGCTGCCGCGGAGAATGTCACGGGTCTGCGCAAGGCAGCCGATTTTCGGCCTGCCGATATTCTCCCTTCCGGATGGGCCGAAGTCCCGTCGACGTGATGACCGTTCACGTCGACGTGAATCAAACCTCCTTTTCATCGGCATGACCCGGTGCTCCAGGCTCACGCCGACCAGCGAGGAGGTGAGTGACGGCCTGGGGGGTTGGCTCTGGGCAGGAAATGGCGTGGCCGCAGACTGATTGCGTGAGGAGAGGTGTGTCTCGGACTGTGTGTGTGTGTGTGCGGCGGGGGGGGGGGGGGGGGGGTGGTTAGAGTAGGCTGGGCTCCGGGGGAGTGCCGGGAGGGGGTCCGTGCCGGGGTGGAGGTTGGGGAGGGGGTCCGTGCCGGGGTGGAGGTTGGGGAGGGGGTCCGTGCCGGGGTGGAGGTTGGGGGGGGGGGTCCGTGCCGGGGTGGAGGTTGGGGGGGGTCCGTGCCGGGGTGGTGGTTGGGGGTTGGGGGGGGGTCCGTGCTGGGGTGGAGGTTGGGGGTTGGGGGGGGGTCTGTGCTGGGGTGGAGGTTGGGGGTTGGGGTCCGTGCCGGGGTGGAGGTTGGGGACGGGGTCCGTGCCGGGGTGGAGGTTGGGGGGGGGTCCGTGCCGGGGTGGAGGTTGGGGGGGGGTCCGTGCCGGGGTGGAGGTTGGGGAGGGGGTCCGTGCCAGGGTGGAGGTTGGGGAGGGGGTCCGTGCCGGGGTGGAGGTTGGGGGGGGGGGTTCCGTGCCGGGGTGGAGATTGGGGGGGGGTCCGTGCCGGGGTGGAGGTTGGGGGGGGGGTTCCGTGCCGGGGTGGAGGTTGGGGGGGGGGTCCGTGCCGGGGTGGAGGTTGGGGGGGGGTCCGTGCCGGGGTGGAGGTTGGGGGGGGGGTCCGTGCCGGGGTGGAGGTTGGGGGCTGGGGGGGGGTCCGTGCTGGGGTGGAGGTTGGGGGTTGGGGTCCGTGCCGGGGTGGAGGTTGGGGAGGGGGTCCGTGCCGGGGTGGAGGTTGGGGGGGGGGGGTCCGTGCCGGGGTGGAGGTTGTGGGTTGGGGGGGGTCCGTGCCGGGGTGGAGGTTGGGGGGGGGGGGTCCGTGCCGGGGTGGAGGTTGGGGGGGGGGGGTCCGTGCCGGGGTGGAGGTTGGGGGTTGGGGGGTGGTCCGTGCCGGGGTGGAGGTTGGGGGGGGGGGTCCGTGCCGGGGTGGAGGTTGGGGGTTGGGGTCCGTGCCGGGGTGGGTGATGGGAGGGCAAATGAGTTGGTCCACCTGGCCAGGTGCCAGCCTCCAACAGTTGGACCCATGCGGTCCATGCCACCTGGCTGGGGGGAGGAGGGGATATGGGCAATGATGACATGTCGTCGTTCCCCTCCCCCCCACCAGGCCGTCATGTTTTCAGACCATCCAGCGATGTTGGCCGCCGTGGTGGCAGCCGCTCATGTCTATGTTGCCCTGGATGAGGAGGAGGAGGAGGAGGAGGAGGAGGAGCGTGCCAGAGAGGCGGCGCATGCTGCTGCAGAGGGGCAGGCGGCAGCCGCCCAGGCTGGAGGGACACCTGACCGACAGGACGAGGAGGGGGAGGAGGACGTCGCGGCCCCACGGCAACGGAGGCACCCGAGGGCGCCCCGTGTGTACCGGCCCCGGCAGTCATACCAGGACCTCACGGACCAGGAATGCAGGAGGAGACTCCGGATGAGCCGGGAAACCGTGGCACACATCTGCCACCTGCTGGCACACCTGTCACCGCGTGGCACTGGCGGGGGACACCCTCTCCCCGTGTCCGTCAAGGTTACGGTGGCCCTGAACTTTTATGCAATGGGGTCATTCCAGGCACCGAGTGGGGACCTGTCCGGCATATCGCAGACATCGGTGCATCGGTGCATCCGGGCAGTGACAGATGCCCTTTATGCCATGGCGCACCGCTACATCTGCTTCCCCGTGGACCGGGCCAGCCAAGATGCCCGGGCCGTGGGCTTCTCTGCCGTTGCCGGGTTCCCCATGGTCCAGGGCGCGATCGATGGGATGCACGTCGCCGTGCGGCCACCTGCAGAGAACAGGGCCGTGTTCACTAATAGGAAGGGGACCTATTCAATGAACGTACAGGTGGTCTGCGACCACCGCATGATGATCCTGCACGTCTGCGCCCGTCACCCAGGCAGTGTACACGACTCATTCGTGTTGTCGCGGTCATCCATCCCCGGCATGTACGAGGGACGCCATCCCCGGCTGAGGGGCTGGTTGCTGGGCGACAGGGGCTACCCATTGCGATCGTGGCTGATGACGCCTATACGGAGGCCACGCAATGAGGTGGAGAACCGCTACAATGATGCC
The DNA here is from genome assembly GCF_047496885.1 of Scyliorhinus torazame. Taxonomy (NCBI): domain Eukaryota; kingdom Metazoa; phylum Chordata; class Chondrichthyes; order Carcharhiniformes; family Scyliorhinidae; genus Scyliorhinus; species Scyliorhinus torazame. The sequence continues at coordinate 254,394,980 of NC_092713.1, read as the reverse complement.
CATGTAGCGACAAGGGGAGTGATCGAGAGGTGCTTTGGCGTGCTGAAGATGCGTTTCAGGTGCCTGGACCTCTCTGGGGGCGCCCTCCAGTATCGGTCAGATAGGGTCGGCCGCATCATTGTGGTGTGCTGCGTCCTGCACAACATAGCCCAGCAGAGGGGCGATGTGCCGCAGGCAGAGGAGGGCGGAGTGGAGGAGCAGCAGGAAGAGGCGCAGTCCTCCCCAGATGAGGGGGATGGGGGCAATGGTCAGGGCAGACGGGGTAGACACAGGCGGGTGGCTGTCCACCGTTACCGGCTGGCCCAGCGGGCACGGGACAGACTGATAGACGCCCGCTTCACTGACTAGATGGGCGTGGGAATTGGGTAGTATAGCCACAGACCGCACACCATGACAACAGCCGACCACCCACACCCCCCACCCATCCACCCACCCAGCACCCTCACCCCCCTCCCCAACCCCACACACCCCACCCGCATGCACACCACCCCCCCCACCCCCAATTGCCGATCCACCGGCAGCACAACGGGCCGGGCTCACCCAGTTGCGGGTGGACGCGTGTCTATCGCAGGCCATGGAGAATGATGACAACCCGCCTCCGATGAGCTCCTGGCTCTACATCGTTGGACTATGTCTGACCCATGGCCACAGTACCACCATCCACCCGGACCATCCCTGCATGCGGCTGTGACACTGCAGCGCACGGTCCCGTCCTCTGCCCGGGGGATGTTGATGGCGGCCCAGGGGGAAGGGGGCAGACTCACCTGGGGCTGAGGTAAGACCACCCCTCACACACACACTTGCGCTCAACGTACATGACACCCCTGCACACTTTGGACAGAGCACAAAGGCAGCTTCGGTAGTTGTAACATTGACTTTAATAACCAAAGGAGTTCATGCACGTGCCCTAGCCCCTAAAACTCATCTGTGCCCTGCACCCGTGCCAACTTACTCAGTGTCTAATTGTTTGGCCTTACGGGCCCTTTGACTACGTCTACGTGGTTCCCCAGACGGTACAGCAGAACTGGAGGTGGACTCCTGTGATTCCTGCCCTCTGACACTGGATCCCTTTGGCGGCCGTTTCCTGGGGCGTCCTGGCCTAGATGGGCCAGGCTGCGGCCCGGGCGACTGGGATGGCGAGCTGCCAGCCTGTCCTGCCCGTTGCCCACCCGATGCACCTGGGACGGAAGGGGGGGAGTCCGAGGTGTCGCGGTGTACCGGGACCTCCCCTACAGAGGGAGCCGGGATGGACCACACCACCTCCTCCTCCCTCGGGGTGCCCGATGGCCCCCAGGCCTCTACATGGGTGGGGGATGCGAACGGACTGGCCATCCGACGCGCCCCCGACATCTGGCGCTGCCAGTCCTGGAGGCCCGTGCTGGTATCGACAGGGGTCTGCAGGTTTGCAGCCATGGAGCCCAGGGGGTTGTCGAACCCTGTCTGCGACAGTGCGACGCCAGCTCGCACATGGCCACTGGCGCCGATGCCCTCAGCGATGGCCTGCTGAGACTGGGCCATGGCCTGCAGAGACTGGGCCATGGCCTGCAGAGACTGGGCTATGGCCTGCTGAGACTGGGCCATGGCCTGCTGAGACTGGGCCATGGCCTGCTGAGACTGGGCTATGGCGTTGAGCGCCTCTGCCATCTGGCGCTGGCACTGGCTCATGGCCTCCTGTGATAGGGCAGCCATTTCCTGGGCCACAGACGCCGCCTGCACGGAAGGCCCCAGGCCTCGCAAACCGTTCCCCATGTCTGACACCGTCGCACCCATTGCCTCCACCGCGGACGCCACCCGTGCGGTGTCAGCCTGGGTGGCACGCATGTCCGGGACCACTCCCAGCTCCTGGACGCGGGTGGACTCCTCCACCTGCGACCGCAGCCGCCGCAAGCCACCCGTCACCCTCTTCGCTCGTCTCCGTGTCGGTGGTTGCATCGGATCTATGTGTGGGTGTGGTAACTGCAGGAACCCGGGATCCATCTGGGCGGCAGATGTTCGCTTGGCCTGGGCTGCCCTCCGACCGCCCGGTCCCTCTGCTGCTCCTACCTCCACCTGCTGTACCGGGACGGCTGTGTTGTGCGCACCAGTGAGTGTACTAGACGCCTCATCACTAAAGTGCCCAACCGTGGTGAGTGTTTCTGCGATGGTGGAGGGTGTTGGTGACAGCAGTGGCGTTGTGTCGTGCTCTTCGTCCCACTCTGAGTCCATGGCACTTTGGGGTGGGGGTTCGTCTCCACCCATCCACTCTGAGTCACTGTCCGGTATTTCGTCTTCCCGGGTAGGGGTGTCCTGGGTAGTGCTGTCCCGGGTAGTGCTGTCCCGGGTAGTGCTGTCCCGGGTAGTGGTGTCCCGGGTAGTGGTGTCCCGGGTAGTGGTGTCCCGGGTAGGGGTGTCCTGGGTAGTGGTGTCCCGGGTAGTGGTGTCCTGGGTAGTGGTGTCCCGGGTAGGGGTGTCCTGGCTCGGATGTGACGGGGGCCTGTGGCTGCCCCCCTCATCGCTGGGTGGTCGCTCCCGCACGTGACGGGGGTGTCGTCTCCCTGTTGCTCCAGGTCTCTCCGTCTCCCGTGGTCTCCGAGGGGCATCCTGCGGGCGTCGCATGCTGGAGGGTGCGGTCTCTCCGTCTCCTGTGGTCTCCGAGGGGCATCCTGCGGGCGTCGCATGCTGGAGGGTGCGGGTCTCTCCGTCTCCTGTGGTCTCCGAGGGGCATCCTGCGGGCGTCGCATGCTGGAGGGTGCGGGTCTCTCCGTCTCCCGTGGTCTCCGAGGGGCATCCTGCGGGCGTCGCATGCTGGAGGGTGCGGGTCTCTCCGTCTCCTGTAGTCTCCGAGGGGCATCCTGCGGGCGTCGCATGCTGGAGGGTGCGGGTCTCTCCGTCTCCTGTGGTCTCCGAGGGGCATCCTGCAGGCGGTGTGCATCTGCGGGGATGGGTGCCTGGACGTTTGGTCCTGCGATACACAATGAAGCATGCATGGTTAGACATCAGGCAGTGATCAGGTGATACGGGGGAGGGGGATATAGGGGAGGGGGGATATGGGGACGGGCTGTTGGTGGCTCACTTGCTCGTGGGGCCCCGACCTCTGCATCAGCAACCTCCCGGTCCTCAGGTCCGCCAGCCAGTTCCAGGGCCCTTTCCTCGTGTACGGTCAGTGGCCTCTCATCAGCGGGCCCTCCTCCAGTCCTCACATGCTCCCTATTGTTGTGTGCGCGCTTCTCCTGGGGGGGGGGGGGGGGGTGGTGGCAGGGGTAAAAGGCAACAGTGTTAGGCAGGTATATGAATGCACGCCATCGGTTGCGCGTGCATTGCAGAGGTTAAGGTTAGGGCTGGATTCACTTGGGGATATGGGGGAGGGGGGGATATGGGGGAGGGGGGGATATGGGGGAGAGGGGATATGGGGGAGGGAGGATATGGGGGATATGGGGGAGGGGGGATATGGTGGATATGGGGGAGGGGGGATATGGGATATGGGGGAGGGGGGATATGGGGGAGGGGGGATATGGGGGATATGGGGGAGGGGGGATATGGGGAGGGGGGATATGGGGAGGGGGGATATGGGGGATATGGGGGAGGGGGGATATGGTGGATATGGGGGAGGGGGGATATGGGGGAGGGGGGATATGGGGGATATGGGGGAGGGGGGATATGGGGGATATGGGGAGGGGGGATATGGGGGATATGGGGAGGGGGGATATGGGGGATATGGGGGAGGGGGGATATGGGGGATATGGGGGAGGGGGGATATGGGGATGGGGGATATGGGGGAGGGGGGATATGGGGGATATGGGGGAGGGGGGATATGGGGGATATGGGGGGGTTATGGGGGATATGGGGGAGGGGGGATATGGGGGAGGGGGGAATATGGGGGATATGGGGGAGGGGGGATATGGGGGATATGGGGGAGGGGGGTATATGGGGGATATGGGGGAGGGGGGGATATGGGGGAGGGGGGTATATGGGGGAGGGGGGTATATGGGGGAGGGGGGATATGGGGGAGGGGGGATATGGGGGATATGGGGGAGGCTCACCCTGCCTGCTCTGACGAGGTCGTTCACCTTCTTGTGGCACTGGGTGCCTGTCCGTGGTGTTAGGGCCACAGCGGTGACGGCCTCTGCCACCTCCCTCCACAGACGCCGGCTGTGGCGTGGGGCAACTCTGCGGCCGTGCCCGGGATACAGGGCGTCCCTCCTCTGCTCCACCGCGTCCAGGAGCGCCTCCACATCGCGTGACTCGAACCTCGGGGCTGAGCGACGGCCAGCCATCAAGTCGGGTGTTGCATTCGGCTGTTCCGGTCGGGTGGGGGGGAGCTGCGCGGCCTTATGAGCCGTCACGCCGTGCAGCGCGTATGACGCTGCACGGCGTGAACCACTGCACAAGCGCGGATCCCGTTACGTCGCTGCTAGCCCATTTCGGGCCGCAGACTATCGGCCCATTTTTATGACGTGACGCAAGTGGGATTTGCGCCGTTTTTTGCGCCGATCGGCGGACTTTCCGCCGATAATGGAGAATTTTGCCCATGGTTACTGGCCCCTCTGCGGGAACCCCAGACAGAAGCTCATAGGTGATGCATCCAATGCCACCTGCTCAGCACTGAGCTGGCCATAGTGTTTCAGAAGATGTGATTCTGGGACCTGGAGCGGTTAGGTGACACCCTCCAATATCTTGCTGCAATAGTTTTGGTCATTGTGATAGTTCCTATAACATGCCTTTCCAGAGAGCTGTAGACTTTGAGGATGGTGAGGCCCTAGAAGGAAACAGCTGACTGGGGGAGGAGCAAAACCTGAAAGAGGAGGAGGAGGAGGAGATAGAGGAAAATGATTTTGAAAAGAAGGGGCCCGTGCCCCAGGATTAAAAAATATATATATTTCAAAGAATGTGGGTGTCGCTGGTTAGGCCAGCATTTATTGCTCATCTCTAATTGCCCTTGAGAAGATGGTGGTGAGTGGGCTTCTTGAACCACTGCAGTCAATGTGGTATAGGTGAACCCAAAGTGCTGTTGGGGAGGGAGTTCCAGGACTTTGACCCAGCAACAGTAAAGGAACGGCGATATATTTCAAAGTCAGGATGGTGATTCCAAGGTGTTCCCAGGCATCTGTTGTTCTTGTCCTTCTAGTTGGTAGTGGTCTTGGGTTTGAAAGTTGCTGCCTAAAGAACCTTGGCAAGTTTCTGCAGTCAGCTTGTAGATGGTCCACACGGCTGCCATTGTTCATCAGTGGTGGAGGGATTGAATGTTTGTGGAAGGGGGAGCAATCAAGCGGGCTGCTTTGTCCTGGAAGCTGTTGAGCTTCTTGAGTGTTGTTGGAGCTACACTCATCTAGGCAACTGTAGAGTATTCCATTACACTCCTGACTTGTGCCTTGTAGATGGTGGACACGCTTTGGGGGGGGTCAGAAGGTGAGTTACTCACCACAGGATTCCAAGCCTTTGACCACAGTACTTAAATGGCTAGTCCAGTTCAGTTTCTGGTTAATGGTAACCCACAGGATGTTGATAGTGGGGATTCAGCGATGGTAATGCCATTGAATGTCAAGGGGCGATGGTTAGATCCTCTCTTATCTGGTGAAAGGTTTTGCCACACAATGCAAATCTCTAACTTAGGACAATCAGTATCTTAAGTGATAGCTGCTGTGAGAACTCTAAATAAGCTCCACACTTCATTTGATTCACATCTGTTCCCAGTGGCCCAAAGAGGACAGGAAACCTGTCTCCATATTAATTAATGACTTATCCCCATGAAAATCTAAACTTTAATCAGTTTCCCAACAGAGGGCAAATTTCTGACCAAAAAACAGTCCCAGTTCCAGTTTGCCACCTTCGTGGCGGAGGTTCAGTCCCTTGTGTCTGTCTTTGGTCCCACTAAGTTACTTAATGTCTTTCTGCCCTGCAATTTCCCATCGGCCAGTTTTATCGTTCATCACCAAATCTGGCTGAAACGCTTGAAGAATTATTCTGTCTCAATGTCCTCAGCCAAAACCATCAACTGCAGCAGGACTATTCAGTAGGGCAAAGACAATGCAGGCACCTTTTCCCCATAACGAGCTGTCTCATCAAGCCCCTATCTGACTTCACCCAATCTCCAATTCCAAGTATGAAGAGTTCATCGATTTCTTTGCCTCTAAGATTTAGGTCACGAATGTAGCTGCCTCTATTGATATCTTCCCTCCATCTTCTCCTGTTTCAGAACTTCCAAGATCACCCAACCATTCCAGTCTCAATCCTTTACCATTCTACCGCTTTCTTGTCCATCGCTTTTCCATAAAAAGTGAGGCACTTTTCTTGTTCTTTTGTGCATCTTGACATCAAAATCCTGATCATTCAGCTGCCACTCCTGGTCTTTATACCAGGGAAATGCCCATTGGGAAGGCCATTCTGGCTGCTCACTCCTCCTGAATGCATGGAGGAATCCAGGAAACTTTGGGCGCACGGAGTCAGACAGCACTGGTTATGCATAGTGCAGATCAAACAAGGATTCACATGCAGGTTGCTTTCAACTTGCAGAAATTTCAGTTACACTGATATGGGCTATGATACTTCGAAATCTATACCGCTGCATTGTTTACATAAATGCAGGTAAATTGTGTGAATTGGTATTTTGCATGGCTGATCATGAGGCAGGGGATCTTTGTAAATGAGGAGCAGTGGATCTTTGAAGTGGATCTTTAATGAATACATGCAGCAATGTTTTAACATAAATCTGCCGTGAATACGTTATGTACAGATTTCCTGGGATAAATGGTGCATAATGCCACTCATGTCACAATTCCACCTTATTTGGCCTGATCAGCTACACTATTCTACAAAGCAGCACTGCTGGACATTCATTGCGTACTATCTTCTTTCTTGTGCTCGGGTCCACTTCGGAGTGGAATTACAGAGTTTCTTGGTCAGAGGATGATAGAATCGAGTGATCTTTAGAAAACAAAGTAAGTCTGTCTAGAAAAGTAGACTTTCAGCGTTTGATACAACAATCTATAAAAGTCTGTTGATTTAATAAAATGTCTGCTTAACTAGATAATTAATAGTAAAGGCAGATTGCAATTCTGCCATACTATTTATCAGAGTAGCTTTGACCATTTAAATTGATTCCCTAATCGCCCCAGCTGAGAATACAAATTTTGGAACCTCTAATTTTAACGCTTCAGGAACAACCCTGGAAGGGGATATGTTTTATTCTTCACACTCAGTTGAGATTCAACAAAACAACTGAAGGCTTATTCTTTGGGGGAGGTTAGGCAGGAGCAGATCAGTCACCTGTTATATGCCCTATCTGTCGGAGTGGTAATTAATTGGGGAATATAACAGGCACCCACTTGTTCCTGCCCATTTCCACCTCCAGCAAGACTGAATTTTACACTCCTACAGATGAAGGAATATTGGAAGGACAGGCAATAATCCTTCCACTTTGGGAAAAGCATCACCAGCAACAATTTGTTTGAAGTTGTTACGGCAGGTTTGATATCACAAATATTTTACTGAATAAAAGTGTACCAATGTTATTCCTCAAAAAATATAGAAGGGAAGATTTTCTGATCCCCTCCCACCACCCTGTCCATCCTCCACCCTGGCACTGGAAAGAAGTAGCATGTCCAAAATGTGCTGTTCCTGTTTAGATGCAGGAATGGTAGGGTTTATTATCCTGCATGTTTGATCTCTGCGGCAGTAACCTCCTACAGTGTAGATTAGAGCTAAACAACCCGGCTTTATACCTTAAAGTGCCAACTGTTGAAGACTTCAGCATACCTTCTGGAACCCATTGGACCCGCCCATTGGCAGAGGTTTCAGGACAGGTCACAATACTACATATTTCTCTGGGTAGCTTGGCAGGTAAATAAAGTGGGAGGTGCTAATAGAGATTGGCCGATAAGACCCACACTCCACCGGATTCTGGTCCTTTTTTAACAATAGCGAAATAGATGCCTGTCCCATCGTCTCTGCAAGTGCACTTTAGTCACTGCGTCCTCGAACATCTCCACTAACAGTGGTGCCAGCCTATCCAAAAACCTCTTAAAAAACTCCACCGGGAACCCATCCGGCCCCGGTGCTTTACCTGCTTGCATCTTTCCTACTGCCGTCCAAATCTCCTCAATCCCCACTGGCTCCTCCAACCCTGCCCTATTCTTTTCTCCCATCATGGGACACCCCAATCCCTCAAAAGCCCCTTCATATCCGACTCATACCCCGGAGGCTCCAACCTATACAGAATAGCATTGGAGATTGAAGAAGCAATCTAGAAGTTACAACTCAGAAAGAATCTATGACGAAGACTAATCAGAAGATGGAAGGTCTCAAGAAGCCTGACCACTTCAAGTCACATGGTAAACCATGCCAGAACTGGGCTTTCTTTAAGCAACAGTTTGAAGTTTTTATTTCTACCTCCGCGCTAGAAAATGCCTCAGACCAATGGAAAATAGCATTCCTGTTAAATTTGGCTGGATCGCAAGCTTAGAACAGAATAATTCGTTTGCATTCAGTGCAGATGAGGATAAAAATAAATACAACATGGCGCTACAGAAATTAATGATCCTGAAAACTTCTATGAGTGCTACATGTTAAGATACCGACTGCAGTTAAGGGGAGAGTCAATAGATTCCTTCATCACAGCTCTAAATTTGCGAGCGCAGTCCTGTAATTATTCCTCAGCCTCCGAGTCTATGCTTGTGTTTGGGATAAGTGATGAACGTTTGCGCGAAAAAATGCAAAGAAGACCGGTTTTATCGATTGAAGATGCTATTAATATGTGTAAAGCCAGCGAACAGGCATCGAGCAAATGTGCCAAATTCGTGACAAAGGAAAAGAGCGTGAAATCGGGAAACGTGGCTGACGCCATTAATGTGTCGTAGCAAAGAAAACTGTGTACAACGGCCGGCTGTCATTTTGCCAGTGACGTCACGAGCGTGATGACGTACACATGCTGTGGACACGCCCACAGATACTACCAGTGTCTGACCGCAACTACAGACTATAAAAGCCGAAACTGAAAAGGATTTGACTCTCCAGAAAGTGAAACAATACCTAAAAGAAGGATGGCCTGCTGGATGTCGATCTGCCTTTCGAGATAGAAGAGATGATCTTTCTTCAGTAGATAGTTTCCTGCTCAAGGGAGATAGGATAGTGATTCCTGCCAGTTTACGTTTAGGGCTTCTGCAGCAGATTCACAAGGTCATCAAGGCAGCGAAAAGTGTCGTAGGAGAGCCAGTCAGTCGGTGTATTGGCTGAGAATAAACAGAGATATCAACCAGTATGTTCAAGCATGTGCAATTCGTCAGATGCATCAGCCAGCACAGAGCAAAGAAACCATGTAACAGGTGAAAATCGTTACCAGTCCATGGAACAAAGTAGCCATGGATTTATTCTATTTCCAGGGTCATGCCTACCTGATCATCATAGACTATTACTCCAACTTTCCAGAGGTGATGATGCTGTTATCAACTGGTCTATCACCTGCTCAAATGTTAATGGATAGACGACTAAGAACCACATTACCAGAGATCACCAGTCCTGAAATGGATAATAAATAAAGAGATATGTGAACATAACTCGGCAACGGAACAGAAGCAACAAAAGGTCTACAATAGACAAACCAAACCTCTGTCTGAACTTCAAGGAGGTGACTTTGTGAGAATTCAGAATCCAGAAGGAGGATGGCAACATGTTGCAAAAGTTCTGAAACAAGTAGCACCCAGGTCATACTTAGTACAAACAGAACAGGGATCGCTGGTCAGGAGGAAAAGTTGAGCATTGCTCCGTGTCAAGCACAAAGTTCGACCTCAGCTTTTGAATGTTGTCACGTAATAACATATTCGAGGACATTGGGCAGGACTCTCCGACCCCGCGCCGGGTCGGCGAATCGCTGGCGGGTCGCGCGAATCGCGCCACGCCGCCCTGACGGCGGCACATATGATTCTCCGCAGAGTGGAGAATCAGCGCCATTGGCGCCGGCGTGGTTGGCGCGGCGCTGGTCGCGGGCTGCTCTACGCGGCCTGCTCTACGCGGCCGGCCTACCGATTCTCCGGCCCGGATGGGCCGAGCGGGTGTAAGAAAAGAGCCGAGTCCCACCAGCGCCGTTCTAACCTGCTCTGGGCCGGCGGAACCTCGGTGTGTAAGGGTCGGAGGCGGCCTTTGGTGGGGGGTCCGACCCTGAAGGGGCCTCCGATGTGGCCTGGCCCGCGATCGGGGCCCACCGATCGGCGGGCCGGCCTCTGTGGCTGGGGGCCTCCTTTCCTACGCGCCGGACCCTGTAGTCCTGCGCCATGTTGTGTCGGGGCCGGCACGTTGAAGGAGGCCACTGCGCATGCGCGCGTTGGCGCCGGTGCCACTGCGCATGTCCCTGTTGGCACCGGCCCAACTGCGCTTGCGTGGATCCCACGGCACACAGTACGCACCGGGATCTGCAACTGGAGCGGCGTGAACCGCTCCAGCGCCGTACTGGCCCCCTGGAGGAGCCAGAATTAGTCATGGGAGCGGCCCGTTCACGCCGTCAGAAAACGCAACGGCGTTTACAACGGCGTGGACACTCTGCTGCGGGATTGGAGAATCCCGCCCAGTCTTTCCAAATCCTTACTTAGTGCAGACACAGCAAGAAGATGTGGCAGAGCAATCCAACACCTTGAACACTCCGTTGAGACGATTTACGAGAAGAAGAAGACCGCCAGAGAGACATAAAGAGAGACTTAATTTGTGATAACTGCAGAAGATACTTTTGCTCATCTAAGTTATGTAACAGTTATTATGACTTAATGTACAGTATTCTCGTGAGTTAGTGATAGTTACTAGCTAATAGTCAGAATTACACCTGTAGGGTAAGGGTTAAAGAATATATCACAACCAATGTTATAATAATTTTCTTTTACAAAGGAAGAGGGATGTAGTATAATAATAATCTTTATTGCCACAAGTAGGCTTACATTAACACTACAATGAAATTACTGTGAAAAGTCCCTAGTCGCCACATTCCGACGACGCCTGTTCGGGTACACAGGGAGAATTCAGAATGTCCAAATTACCTAATAGCACGTCTTTTGAGACTTGTGCGAGGAAACCGGAGCACCTGGAAGAAACCCACGCAGACACGAGGAGAATATGCAGACTCCGCACAGACACTGACCTCTGGGAATCGAACCTGGTGCTGTGAAGCCATAGTGCTAACCACTATGCTACCGTGCTGCCCTATCATAACTTATTATCATAATTTCATAACCATCAGCATTGCAAGGGTTAATGTAGTGTCGAGAGTAGCCACTGGAGTGAGCTACATTTACAACTATATGAGGCAGTGATGCTAGACTTTAGTGGGGGGAGTGCATGCAATGCTTGGAGTCGCCAGGTATCGAATGATACCACCAAAAGTTTCAACTGGCTATCGATCAAAGAGCCAAACACCAGTTAGTTAGTTCAAGGTCAAGGGTACTTTATTTACACACAATTAGTCATGCAACATAAACACTACTAGTTAACTACACCTATCAACCAAGACAACCTGTACTTGAATGAAAATCGCTTATTGTCACAAGTAGGCTTCAAATGAAGTTACTGTGAAAAGCCCCTAGTCGCCACATTCCGGCACCTGTTCGGGGAGGCTGGTACGGGAATCGAACCGTGCTGCTGGCCTGCCTTGGTCTGCTTTAAAAGCCAGCGATTTAGCCCAGTGTGCTAAACCAGCCCCAGGTACTTAACTTCGGGCACCCGGCTTAGGTCAGAAAACAGTGGCCGCTGTTCAATTCTGGATCTCTCGGGTTCGAAGGAGTAACTGCTGCTCAGCTGGGCTCATCCGTCTGGTAGCGGGCGTTGAACATGGACTAGCTTCTGGTGTTGCTGCAATTGGCGATGGCCGTGACCGGGGTATCAAGGCCAAGAGAGGGCGAACATATGGTGAACTTCTTCTTATACTCGGGAAGTTTTTCGCACTCTTTTGGGCAGTCCTTCGATTTGGGCCTTACTAATTGGGTGATCCCTGATCACTCCGTTCAATTCCTTAGCCAATAAGTGGGCGGGGATCTGGATGGCTGGGCTTGTCCCAAGCGGTCACTGACCCCGTTGTTTGCGTTTCCCTTGAACAGGGAGTGGCGCCGAAATGCCTGGGACTGTCCCGGTTGCTAGAGTACCAGTCCTTTGTTTAGGTGAAGATGGGCCATCAAATGTTAATCGGCCCCATTAAAATGCTAATTGGACGGAGTTTCGATACCGTCTGGACTTTTAGCTGACAAATATGCATTTCAGGCTCTGAGCCTGCCTGAGTCTTGGCTTGTCCATTTTACCCATCAGGCTTTGCGAGTTTCTGTGTACCTAGTTGGAAGTGGCCATCCCAGATGGCTACAAAACCAGTAATAAGATTAGCAGTAGATGAGCGTAGTTCGATGTTATTGATCAATTGTGTACTCTTAAGGAGCACGTGTCGAATCCAAGTTAGTAGTATTAAAAAATCATAGCTTTGTTTAAGTTAAAGCTATTTTGTGGTTTTTGTGAACATTGCACCAACCGTCCTGAAATAAGCAACATAAAGAACACCACAAACACCACTTAATCATTAATCACTCTTACCATTCTCGCACAAAAACTCGGATCTGCAGGAAACCCCACATCCAACCGCCATGCTGGCCTGTGTGCAGGTCCCTTCTCCAAGACCACATCACCAGTGCGGAGCATGGTCTGAAATAACAATCACTGAGTATTCCACTTTCCTTACCCCCGACAACAATGACCCCCCCATAGTAAAGAAATCAATCCTCAAATATATATATGCATCGGTGAGAAAAGCTCCTTCATAAATGCTGCCAACACCCTCGACATCCGTGCAGTTTAGATTGATCCAACTTCGGATGTAGTGGTGTAGTGGGATTATCACTGGCCTTCTAATCCAAAGGGTCAGGCTAATACTCTGGGTACAAGGATTCAAATCTCACCATGGCAACTAGTGGATTTTAAATTCAGTTCATAACCTGGAATTGAAAGGCTAGTCTAATGGTGATCATGAAACTATTGTTGATTGTTGTTTAACACTGTGTTTAAATCCCCTCTAAAATTAACTGATGGCCGCCAACATCCTCTGCATAAACCTCACATCATCCCAATTTGAGGCATACAGGCTAACCAACACCACCAACCTCCCCTCCAAAGCGTACGTTACTAGAAAGCATCTATCTCCTTGATCTGCCACCACCTTCTCCATCCGAAACCTAACTTGCTTACCCACCAAAACCGCTACCCCCTGGGCCCTGCTATCAAACCCGAGTGAAATACCTGACTCACCCAACCCATCGGAAGCCTAACCCGGTCCTTCACTCTCAGATGGATCTCCCGGAGCAGCACCACATCGGCTTTCAATTTCTTCAAATGCAAAATGACTCTCACCCTCTTCACCAATCCACCCAACCTCTGCACATTCCACATTATCATTCGGACTGAGGGTCTCACTGCCCCCCCTCCCCCTCCTATCAGCCATGACCACGCCGTGGGGCATACCTGCCCCCCCATGACAATTTCCTAGGCCCACCATCCTGGCCAAAGTGGTCCTGGTCATCCCACAAATGTGACCAAGCCCTGCCCCTAGTCACCGTCAATCAACTACCCCTCTGGCCTATCCCAGAACCCTCAACCACTTCCTCCTCTTAGCATGCCCCCCATCCCCCCACTATTCACACCTCCTAGGCCAGGCGAAACCTGTCCACACAGACTGGCCAACTGCAGCCCCTCCCCCACCTCATTCCTATTCACTAGCCAATTTAAGTTTGTTAGTGAGGTGGCCCCACCCTCCCCCCTCCCCCCACATACCTAACACAGACCGACAAAGAAACCCACCATACGCAGCTCTTCCAAACAACCAAACAAGCTGTAGCGCACAAAGACTCCGAGAGACGAATAGAGTGAAGTCGATGAGGCTTTATTAAGCGTGACTGTTCCCCCGCAGTTCAGTAGTAGACTGCCTGTGGGGGAGGACTCCTGGTTCTTATACTCCGCCTTCAGGGCGGAGCTAGAGGTCAACGGCCAACCAGGACCCGGGATCTGTCAGCCAATGACATCACGGCTTCACAGTCCCACATGACCCCTAATGCATACTACCACACACGCTAAATGGCAAACTAATGGGAAAAAGCCCCGACCAATTATCCCACCGTCCCCATACCATCCCCTTCCAACTACACTATAAAAAACCAAAGTACAAACTCAGTTCAGTCCCAGTCCTTCAGCCCTCGCGAATGCCTCCGCCTCCTCCACCGTCTCAAAGAAATGGTCCTTGGAGATATACCTAACTCTCAGCTTCGCTAGGTAGTCCACCCCAAACCGCACATCACTCTTGTACTTATAGGCCTTTGCCCTATTAAAGGTCGCCAACCATCTTGCCAGCTCCACCATGACATCCTGGTATATACGAATACACTGCCTTCCACCTCACTCCTGATTCTGCCTGGCCCATTGCAAGACCCTCTCTTTCATCTGATAGCCTTGAAAACAGCTCTTGGTGGATCATTTGCCCTTGGCTTCGGCCGCAGCGACTGATGAGCCCTATCCAGCTCAAAGGCGGAGGTGTACTCCTCCTTCCCCAACAATTTGGCGAACATCCCCGAAAAGTACTGCGTTGGCCTCGGGCCCTCCAGCCCCTCAGTCAGTCCCACAATTCGAAGATTCCTCCATCGAGATCTGTTCTCCAGGTCCTCCACTTTGGCTCTCAATCCTTTATTACTTTCCTCAACCTTCCGCAGCTTCACTGCCATCGAGGCGAGCTAGCCACTGTGCCGCGACAATGCCTCCTCCACCCCCTTCAACACCTTACCATGCTCCCGCACCATCTCCTACTTTCCTAGAGCCTCCTTTATTGGGGCCAGCGTATCCTCCACCAGCTGTATGAGCGTTCCCATCACCCCCTTCCCATGCCACTCAAAATACTTGGCAAACTGCCGCTCAAACTCCACCACCATCACCTCAGCCAATGTGTCCATCATAATGGGTGCAGCCCCACCCGGCGAACCTGTTCCCGCCATCTTTCCTCCACAGAATTCCACACCAAACCCAGACCCGTAGGCGGAATAGCGCTTGTTCCTCTTTGTGCCACATTCTTTCATTGGGATTTCAACATCCTCTGATTCCCACAACTTTACTGAAGCTCATATAAAAGTTCCCCCCAAAACTGGGTGAAAAGGACCAAAAAACAAGAACTCTAGCCACCCAAGTGTGACCTCCACCTACAAGTCGACACCGGAAGTCCTCGGTTATCTGGATTGTAACTTGTACATTAGGAAGCCTGCCACGTTGCTGCTCCCTCTGGCAGAGTTGAGAGCTTCCCGAGGTCCTCTCTCCAAGTGCCCACAAATTCAGCTAAAACAAAAACATAAAAGCTGCTCTACCTAAGGCCCTAGGTGCTAAACAACACCCACAAGCTCATGCCTTTTACTTATTCTTCACACCGTAGCCCTCTCTAAGCACAAAAGAAACACAGTTGGAATTTAACCAACCTTCACACATGCAAACATCTTTGTCGAGCCTGAATCTAACTATAGGTTTTACCCTTCCAGGCACAGAAACATTAAATTAAACCCACTTAAAACTATACCTTATATCTAATGTTTACCAATAAAAATATAAATCCCTTAAAGCTACCTTTATGTTCCTAACAGCGGTCAGAAATAGCCTCCTCTGCTTCATCTATACAGTATAATCCACAGCTCAAAGAAAGGCTCAGAAAATTTAAACCAATCAAATAAAGAACTGGGGCGAGATTCTCCGACACCCTGCCAGGTCGGAGAATCGCCGCGGGTCTGGCGTGAATCCCGCCCCTGCCAGTTGCCGAATTCTCTGGCACCGGATATTCGGCGGGGGCGGGAATCACGCCGCGCCGGTTGGCGTCCCCCCCGCAATTCTCCGGCCTGGATGGGCCGAAGTCCCGCTGCTAAAATGCCTGTCCCGCCGGCGTAGATTAAACCACCTACCTTACCGGCGGGACAAGGCGGCGCGGGCGGGCTCCGGGGTCCTGGGGGGGGCGCGGGGCGATCTGACCCCGGGGGGTGCCCCCACGGTGGCCTGGCCCACGATCGGGCCCCACCGATCCGCGGGCGGGCCTGTGCCGTGGGGCACTCTTTTCCTTCAGCCTTTGCCACGGTCTCCACCATGGCGGAGGCGGAAGAGACTCCCTCCACTGCGCATGCATGGGAATGCCGTCAGCGGCCGCTAACGCTCCCGCGCATGCGCCGCCCGGAGATGTAATTTCCCCGCCAGCTGGCGGGGCAGTAAAGGCCTTTTCCGCCAGCTGGCGGGGCGGAAATTAGTCCGGCGCGGGCCTAGCCCCTTAAGGTTGGGGCTCGGTCCCCAAGATGCGGAGCATTCCGCACCTTTGGGGCGGCGCGATGCCCGACTGATTTGCGCCGTTTTGGGCGCCAGTCGGCGGACATCGCGCCGATACCGGAGAATTTCGCCCCTGGTGAAATGAACTTTTTGTTACTTTTTCCTGACCTGTTGCCCGAAGAAGTTTCTGTTCCCGAGATCAATCGTCAGGAAAATAAACCCTTGAATTTACTGTTCATCATATGTTGAACAGTGTTATGGCCCTACCAGAATCTGTGTTGCAAATGATGCACAATTCTATCTCAAAAGGCAAAGTGGAGATTTGGAGGGATTAGTTTATTTCATTAGGAGTGTATGAATATGTGGCAAGGTAGGTGAGAATCGATTCATAGGTTATTCTAATTTATTTTGCATCAACTGCAAAGTAGGCATCTAATTAGTAATAAATCTAAACTATGCTTGCTATGAATGACTTACTTTGTATTTCTCCATAATACCAAGCATAAATGGCTAACCATAATATTGCTTGAAATCTTTGTCACAAACCCTCACTTCTGGTTCACAAAGCCCATGATCATCTTTGTGGAGAATATTAATGTTGGTCTTTCTCAATATGCCACTTTCTGTGGCATCCAATTGATACATGTATTTGGCACATCATGAAACCTCCTCCATGTACCTATAAATGACCTCAACTTGTGTATTAGTTTGTTGAATGATTTCCTTCCATATTTTTCTTCTATTTACCGTAATGACACCAAATTGTTTTAACCGTCTCAGTTTAAAAAAATGTTCCTGACGGGTTCTCTATTCAATTGCCAGCCTGTTTAAGAGATCTGGCTTCCAGTCAGGTGGGGACCAGCTAAGTCCAGTTCAGGGGGCATGCCTGATTCCTGACTCATGAGGAGGAATGGGGTTTGTGGAGGGAGAGGTGACGAAGGGGGAGCTTGTCGGAGATGGGTGGAGACTGGAAAGAAGTACCTGCACCTCCTGGCACACAGGGGATGCTGTAAAGGTACTTAATTCCTCTCCAAAACAGTCAATCTTTGCCTTGTTGCAGCCTGGGAAACCCAGCAGGCCACAGTTAAACCGGCAAAGTAAGTTAAACCTGCAGCTTTCAGACTCCGTAACTTATTTACCATGCCAGCCCACCTCCTGTGAGTAGGTTGGTTAAAGCTTCATTACACTGCTACCCCCACCTCACCATCTCACCAACAAAGAGGGGTGGCATCAGGTAACGGAATTTGGAGCAGGTACACAAAAAACTTCTATTTCCCCAGTATTTAATTGGATGGAGTTTTTGCTCCTCCAGTACAGATGTCAGATCATTTAGCCATAGCGGAGGAATTGAGATATATGGCACTGAGGTAGAGCTGGGTGCTATATAGACGTGAAAACTAATGCTACGCTTTTGGATTATGTAATCAAAGGGCATCATGCAGATGAGGAATAGAAGGGGGCCAAGGATAAACCTGGAGGTTGGGGGGAGGGGGGTTGTTAGACACCAGAGGTGACAATACATGAGCAGGAAGAAAAACCATTGTAAGTGATCCTCTGGCTACGATTAAATGGATAAGAATGGATCAGGTGAGAGCCGTCCCAACCAGCTGGCCAATGATGAAGGATGGTGTCATCAACCATGTCTAAGGCTGCAGACAGATCGAGAAGGGCCAGGGGAGAAAGTTTACCTTTGTCAGAATCACATAGGATATAATTTGTGATTATGATTAGAACTATTTTGATACTGTGGAAAGGGTGGAAACCTGATTGGAGGGATTTGAACATGGAGTTCTGGGAAAGAAAGGAACAGATTGGCAGGCAACAACATGTTGAAGGACTTTTGAAAGGAATGGGAGGTTGGAGATGGGACAGTGGTTTGCAAGGACAGTGAGATCGAGGCGCGGTTTTATTTTGAGGAAAGGGGTCATAGCAGATTTAAAGAAGTGGGGACGACACCTGAAGGGAGTGAACTGTTAACAATATTAGCTCACGTGGTGACCAGGAAGGGAAGTTGGGTGGTCAGCTGTTTAGTGGGAATAGGATCGAGGGCGCAGGAAGTGGATTTCCTGGACAAGATAAAATCAGAGAGGTAGTGATGGGAGAGAAACTAGAGAAAGATGTGAGTTCAGGGCTTTGGCAAGGGAAGCATTGAAGGAGGTTTGGCCAGGTGGGTGATGCACTATCAATTACAACGAGACGAGAGTAGAGAGTAATCGAGGCTTTATTACGCAGAGATGTGTAGCCTCCCGCAGATGCTGCTGAAATGGCTGCAGCTCGGAGAGCCCACACATTTATACTCCGCCTACTGGGCAGAGCCAGCAGGCAGGGATCTACCCACGTACCTGTAGTACAGGAGCCTTACCGTAATGCCCTCGTATGCAGTACATACAATACAACAGTGGTGACTACCACATTCACCCCCTGTTAAAAAAGAGTCCAGCGGGGGTGGTGGAAAACTATTTACATACAGGTTGTTTAAAATTTAAGAAAGAGGTTACAAATTTAGACGATCGGGCGCCTTGATCCGTCGTTGCGAGTGCCGCAGTTCTGGTGGTGATTCAGGCGTCGGTTCGATCGTCGGTGACTCCGGGAGCGTGTCGGCCTCATCTTCATCCCTGGGTGGGACCAAGGGGAGGACGGATTGTCCTGGAGCGGGGGCTGTGGTGGGATGCGCCGAGGGGAGGGAGGGTGGCGCCGGGGCAGAGGGGGCATGTGTGGGGGCCCAGCTGGCGCCACGTCCCTGAGGGAGACAGTGTCTTGCCGAACGTCGGGGTACACTACGTAGGCATACTGCGGGTTCGCGTGGAGTAGCTGTACCCTCTCAACCAACAGGTCTGCCTTGTGGAGCCGCACGTGTTTGCGGAGGAGGACGGGTCCTTTTGCTGCCAGCCACGTTGGGAGCGAAACCCCGGAGGTGGACTTCCTGGGGAAGGCAAAGAGACGTTCATGGGGAGTTTCGTTAGTCGCAGTGCACAGGAGCGACCAAATTGAGTGGAGGGCACCTGCTAGCGGGAGGCCGGGAGATTTCTGGCCTGTAGGGCCAGATGGACGGCCTTCCAAACCGTCCCATTCTCCCGCTCCACCTGCCCGCTTCCCCGGGGGTTGTAGCTGGTCGTCCTGCTCTAGGCAATGCCTCTGTTGAGCAGGTGCTGGCGCAGCTCATCGCTCATAAATGAGGATCCCCGGTCGCTGTGGATGTAGGCGGGGAAACTGAACAGAGCGAAGATGGTGTTGAGGGCTTTGATGACGGTGGCAGACGTCATATCGGGGCATGGGATGGCGAAGGGGAATCTTGAATATTCGTCAACCACATTAAGAAAGTACATGTTGCGGTCGGTGGAGGGGAGGGACCTTTGAAGTCACACTGAGGCGTTCAAAGGGGCGGGAGGCCTTCACCAGGCGCGCACGGTCTGGCCGGTAGAAGTGCGGTTTACACTCCGCGCAGACCTGGCAGTCTCTGGTGATAGCCCTGACTTCCTCGATGGAGTAGGGCAGATTGCGGGCCTTTATGAAGTGATAAAAGCGGGTGACCCCTGGGTGACAGAGATCGTCGTGCAGGGTCTGGAGTCGGTCCACTTGTGCGCTGGCACATGTACCTCGGGATAGGGCATCGGGGGGCTCGTTGAGCTTACCGGGCGATACAAAATCTCGTAATTGTAGGTGGAGAGCTCGATCCTCCACCTCAAGATCTTATCATTTTTGATCTTACCCCGCTGTGTGTTGCTAAACATGAAGGCAACCGACCGTTGGTCAGTGAGGAGAGTGAATCTCCTGCCGGCCAGGTAATGCCTCCAATGTCGCACAGCTTCAACGATAGCTTGGGCCTCCTTTTCGACGGAGGAGTGCCGAATTTCGGAGGCATGGAGGGTGCGGGAAAAGAATGCCATGGGCTGCCTGCCTGGTTGGGGATGGCGGCCAGAGCGAAGTCTGATGCATCGCTCTCGACTTGGAAGGGGAGCGTCTCGTCGACCGCGTGCATCGCGGCCTTGGCGATGTCGGCCTTGATACGGTTGAAGGCCTGGTGAGCCTCTGTCGTCAGGGGAAAAACTGTGGAGTGCATGAGTGGGCGTGCCTTGTCCGCATAGTGTGGGACCCACTGGGCGTAGTACGAGAAGAACCCCAGGCATCGTTTCAGGGCCTTGGGGCAGTGGGGAAGGGGGAGTTCCATGAGGGAGCGCATGTGATCGGGGTCGGGCCCTAGAACTCCGTTCTGAACCACATAGTCGACGATGGCTAATCGGTTTGTGCTGAACACGCACTTCTCCTTGTTGTAGGTTAGGTTGAGGAGTTTGGCAGTGTGGAGGAATTTGGAAAGGTTAGTGCCATGGTCCTGCTAGTCTTGGCCGCAGATGGTGACGTTATCCAGGTACGGGAAAGTGGCCCGCAGTCCGTACCGGTCAACCATTCGGTCCATTTCCCGTTGGAAGACCGAGACCCCGTTAGTGACGCCGAAGGGAACCCTAAGGAAGTGGTAAAGGCGGCCGTCCGCTTCAAACGCGGTGTCCTGATGGTCCGCCTTGCAAATGGGGAGCTGGTGGTAGGCAGATTTCAGGTCCACTGTTGAGAAGACCAAGTGGTAGTGGTGAAAACTGGGGAGAAAAACAGGATGGTCGTTGACTGCAGTCAGACCATCAATCGGTACATGCAGCTCGACGCGTACCCCCTCACAAGTACCTTGAAATCTGATTGACCATATCAGATATGCGTGGGAGGTGGTACGTGTTGAGCTGCATGTACCGATTGATGGTCTGACTGTAGTCAATGACCATCCAGTTTTTCTCCCCAGTTTTTACCACTACCACTTGGTCTTCTCAACAGTGGACCTGAAATCTGCCCACCACCAGCTCCCCATTCGCAAGGTGTCGAAACAAGTTATTCATCTTACTCTTTCACGTCTGCATGCCATGGTCTTAAGGGAGTGGAGGTGAAGGCTGTACCTGGAAAATGCACCAGGGTGAGTGAAAGAAATGGTTTTATTGGAATCTAGGGCCTCAGAGGTGAAGGTGAGGATGTAGTAGAATACATCAGTAGCTGCAGAAATGTTGTGGCGAACAGAGGGCAGAAGCTGGTGGGAATTTAAAAGTGCAGTTGTAAATGAATTGAGGAATAGTTTTTTCAAGGGACAGATGCAGTTGGGCATGGAAGAGGATGGGTAGTGAACAATACTAAGACAGCAATCAGTGATGGCCTAATGTGTAATTGATAGAATGGAGTGAATGTTACTTCAGGAGTTTAGATGGAGGGAAAGGTTTAAGGAGGATAAGAGGATAGTGAACTCAGAGGAGAGAGAAGATGATGATTTAAGATGGAGGTTGAAATCACTGAGGAAAATAAGTCATTTTGTGCAAGGGTTGAGGGAGGAAAGAAGCGAAGAAATCTTCGGGAGAATTTTCTATCGTATCTGGGAGGGCAATAGGAAATGGGCATTTTGAAAAAGAGGTGAGGAGTGGAAAAAGGTGAGATATTCAAAGGAGGATAATGTGTCAGAGGTGTAGGAGGTCTGGCTAAGATGATCTGGTGATAAGCATGAAACCACCTCTGTAAGTGGCAAGGTGTCTTCACTCCTCAGGCTTCTGTAAAGGCAATGATGTCAATGTAATCATCCACAATAAGTTCCTGGATAGCAAGTGCCTTGTTCAGAAGTTAGCATACATTGTGTGCAGAAATGTAGAGAGGGGTGATGAAAATGAAGTGAAATGAAAACGAAAATTGCTTATTGTCACAAGTAGGCTTCAAATGACGTTACTGTGTGTGGTGGTATGTATTAGGGGTCATGTGGGACTGTGAAGCCGTGATGCTATTGGCTGACAGATCCCGGGTCCTGGTTGGCTGCTGACTCCTGGCTCCGCCCTGAAGGCGGAGTATAAGAACCCGAGCTTCTCCCCGCCGCTTCATTCTGTTGCTGAACGGCTGGGGACAAGTCTCGCTTAATAAAGCCTGAATCGACTTCATCACTTCTCGTCTCTCTCGTAAGTCATTGTGCGCTACAATTTATTAAGCGAGACTTGTCCCCAGCAGTTCAGCAACAGAATCTTTTGCGTGCTTGGATGGATGGTCAGAAAACAGCGTCTTACCGTGTCTGGGTGAATGAAACTTTCAATGCTCCCGGAGTCGATCAGGCATGGTGTCTCGTGTCCGTTGATCAGCACCGTTGTTGTCGTCGTCTGGAGCGTCCGGGCCCGTGATTGATCCAGAGTCACTGAAGCCAGTCGTGGTAGTAATGTCGCGGCGTCTTCTTCGGACCCCGTGGAGCCGTCGATGCTGGGGTCCTTTGTTGTCATCCAAGATGGTGGCGTCCATGAATCGGCCGGGGGTGGACAAAATGGCCACCCCCATGGATCGCACGTGGTCGGGGGTGGACAAAATGGCCACCCCCATGAATCGCACGTGGCTGGGGGGTCACAAGATGGCGGCGCCCATCCTCCCCTCGTGGTGCCCGGGACCCAAAATGGCGGCACCTGCGGGTCGCACATGGGTCGCTGGGGGGTTGGCGAGCGTTTGGGATATGCTGGGCTCGTTCTTCTCCGGGGATTGCGGCGACCCCCCTGGGACCAGCACACTGCCGCGTAATGGCCCTTCTTGCCGCAGCTTTTACAAATAGCTGCGCGGGCCGGGCAGCGCTGCCGGGGGTGTTTCGCTTGCCCGCAGAAATAGCAGCGGGCCCCCCCGGGATGGTCTGGCACTTTAACCGCGCAAGCCTGCGAGGGGGGGGGGGGTTTGTCGCGACGGGGGTCCACGGAGCCCAAGGGGCTGCCGTGCGGTCGGGGCCGTAGGCGCGGGCGTTTTGCGAGGCCACATCTAGGGAAGCTGCAAGGGCCCGTGCCTCTGAGAGTCCTAGCGACTCTCTTTCTAAAAGTCTTTGGCGGATTTGGGGAGAGTTCATACCTGCCACAAAAGCATCGCGAATTAGCATGTCCGTGTGTTCGATCGCGTTCACCGGCGGGCAGCTGCAGCCCCGTCCCAAAATTAGCAGCGCGGCGTAGAATTCTTCTAGTGATTCTCTGGGACTTTGCCGTCTCGTTGCGAGTTGGTGGCGCGCGTAGACCTGGTTAACGGGCCGAACGTAGATGCCCTTCAGTAATGCGAGCGCCGTCAGGAAATCCTCTGCGTCTTCTATAAGAGGGTAAATTTCCGGGCTTACCCTCGAATGCAGGACCTGCATTTTCTGGTCTTCTGTGATCCGGCCGGGGGCCGTCCGGAGGTAGCCTTCAAAACATGCTTGCCAGTGTTTAAATACTGCTGCCGAGTTCGCAGCGTGAGCTGCGCCAGTTCCTGCTCAGCAAGGGCATAGCCTCGAGCAGGACGACCAGCTACAACGCCCGGGGGAACGGGCAAGTAGAGAGGGAGAACGGCACGGTCTGGAAGACCGTCCTGCTGGCCCTACGGTCCAGGGATCTCCCAGTTTCCCGGTGGCAGGAGGTCCTCCCGGATGCCCTCCACTCCATCCAGTCGCTGCTGTGTACCACCACTAACCAAACGCCTCATGAGCGCCTCCTTGTCTTCCCCAGGAAGTCCTCCTCCGGAACGTCGCTGCCGACCTGGCTGGCGGCCCCAGGACCCATCTTGCTCCGGAAACATGTGCGGGCGCACAAATCGGATCCGTTGGTCGAGAGGGTTCACCTTCTCCACGCGAACCCGCAGTACGCCTACGTGGCATACCCCGACGGCCGACAGGACACGGTCTCCCTGCGGAACCTGGCGCCCGCCGGCAACACACACACCCCCCCGACACCGATCAGCCCCTCCCTGCCACCGGCGCACCCCGCGACCGCCCCCTTCTCGGGGGATCGGTCCTCCTCCCGTGCCCGCCCAGGAGTGAAACAGGAACAAACACCGAAACGCTCCCGGAGACGACAACGCCTGAACAAGCACCTGCATCACCACTGGGGCTGAGGCGATCGACGAGGAAGACCAGACCGCCCGCTCGACTCGTGGCATCCGCGTGACACCAAGAATGTTGTATTATAACAAAAAAAAATTTTTTTTTTCTTGCTAATATTGTAAATAGTTTCACAAACTTGTACATAGCCCAGTGTAGGGCTAAAACTGTAGTAACATGTCCGAAATTTTCCTTCCAGGGCCAGCCTTGTAAACCCCTACCACCATGTGAACCACCACCCCGCCGGGTTCCTTTTTAACAAGGGGTGAATGTGGTGGTATGTATTAGGGGTCATGTGGGACTGTGAAGCCGTGATGCTATTGGCTGACAGATCCCGGGTCCTGGTTGGCTGCTGACTCCTGGCTCTGCCCTGAAGGCAGAGTATAAGAACCCGAGCTTCTCCCCGCCGCTTCATTCTGTTGCTGAACGGCTGGGGACAAGTCTCGCTTAATAAAGCCTGAATCGACTTCATCACTTCTCGTCTCTCTCGTAAGTCATTGTGCGCTACACTGTGAAAAGCCCCTAGTCGCCACATTCCGGCGCCTGTTCGGGGAGGCTGGTACGGGAATTGAACCATGCTGCTGGCTTGCTTTAAAAGCCAACTATTTAGCCCAATGTGCTAAACCAGCCCCTAAGAGATGGCAGAGCTCATAAGGTCAGCGGTGGAAGAGGTGAGCGTGACAGGAATAAGATAGACAAGACTAGCTCCCAGTGGGAGCACTGGGTGAGAAAATCGGCAAGCGATTGGGATGGAGTAATTGGGGGTAAACGCACATAATGAGCCAACGCCGAGTGTCTTGATGAGCCTGCCGGAGGATGTCAGAAGGAGCACGGAGGGAAATTGCAGGCTTTTCTAATGCAGTCAAGCCTGGGACAGAAGCAAGAGAGCCCGAAGGTCAAGGAATTGAGGGGGTAGATCAGAAAATTGGGAGGGCAGATTACCTGAGAGTGGAGAAGTGAAAGGAGGCATGACATTAAGAGAGGGATCTAGGAAGGGTAAAGAGGAAGAAATTAAAAAGGGCAAAAAGTGGAAATAGACTGATCAGCTCAGGTCCAAAGTGGTTGCCAAACTGTGCACTTCCTAAAAGCTCAAATTACTTATGTCTCGTTACTTAAAATATGAGCATATAAAAACCTGATAGTAAACAGTAAATAGGAAATAGATAGGAACTAATAGGAAAGAGTCTCGAGTTAAAGTTGGAGATCCTGTGGTGAACCAATAGCCATCCCACTTGTTCTACAAACGTCGATCTGACAACACTGACAGTAATAAGTAGCTTTATTCTGCCTGACAAAGGTCAATGGTTGATGAACTTACAGTAAACGCAGATCGTCACCATGAAGAGACTGATCTACTGAGACCATTGATTCTAGCAGAATGGATTTTCTGATTCAACTTCATGACACTATGAATCGGAAAAGGAAAACAACATATTTACTGGAAATACAACATGTAGTACACAGACTCTTTTAGTTTCTGTTGGTAGCTGTAATTACTGAGCAATGAAAGGGCACTTTGTTCAGCAAAATGCACTTAAATGCTCAAGGCAACAATTCAACAGGGAAGCTCCTGCTGCATGAGAGATTTGCAGAAGTTGTGCGGTAAATGCGTGGGAGAACACAATTCATATCCGGAAAAGACTCCATCTCATCTTTGCTAGAATTGTTGCCTGTTTTTTGTTTGATGGATCATGGGACAATTCTTTTAATGCTGTAGCTCAATTATCTTTTTACCAAGTATGGCCATATCTCATCCTGCCGGCTATTTGAAGCATTTGCTCAACATACGGAACTGTCTGGAACAATGAAAACTGATCCACAGTAATGATTTATTTTACGTCCTCATCCTTCAATAGTAATAAAACCAGTGCACAGCCAAAAACACAGACATAGCAAATATTTCAGGCTTGATTCCTGAGCGTGCATCAGCACAGCATCATCTTGTAAGCCTGAAACACTTGCTGGGACTGAGAGTTTGGCTGCAGACAGGAAAGTAGCATTAA
Source organism: Scyliorhinus torazame (assembly GCF_047496885.1). Classification (NCBI taxonomy): domain Eukaryota; kingdom Metazoa; phylum Chordata; class Chondrichthyes; order Carcharhiniformes; family Scyliorhinidae; genus Scyliorhinus; species Scyliorhinus torazame. The sequence goes on along the minus strand of NC_092713.1, from coordinate 254,368,835 downwards.
GGTTACAATCAGATCAACCACATCGAATGGTGGAGCAAGCCTGAGGGGCTGAATGGCCTACTCCTGTTCCTAATTCTTGTGTTCTTGACAGTACTACATCTAAACACTGATACTTGTGAACTTAAGCTTGGAGTTAGTTTCTTCCCAGCAATTTCAATTATTTTCTTTTACTTCAGGCTGTTGTTCTATTGCAGAAAAACCAACCTCATGGAGTTAGTTTTACTGAAAAAAACCAGAAGAGTGCATTCATTTTGTATAATGAAAGGTAAATGAAAGACCTTAGATGGAACAGCCCTGCTCAATTGGTTAAATAAACTTTTGATTAATTAATTGTCACTCAAATTATCAAGTAAATTATGCAATAAAAATAAAATGGAGGACAATGTTACGAGCAGTAGCCAAGATTGGATTTCTACAGCAGCTCCTATATTTGTTTGTATATTGTTATAACCCACATGAGACCTACAGGGTCGGACCAATTAGTCTCTCTGTGAATCTCGCCCAGTACGAGCTTTGCCACTGAGGGCAGGGACCCCACCAGCGAAGCAATGGATACTGTGTATAAAAGCTCAGCCGATTGGGAGCCGAACAGAGAAGTCGCAACTGGGATGTGTGTACAGTGTGTAAATATTTATTTATAGAAATAAATAACCAGTTTCTTCACGCCTCTCATGTGGACTCCTCTGTGGTCACAATATATATGCAGTTCAAAACAATTGAGCGTGAAGAGTTAAACTCAACCTAATAACCATATTTATTTTATATGCAAACATAGAATGATAGAGTGCAAAAAGAGGCCAATCAGCCCATCAAACTGTTCAGGCTCATTGAAAGAGCCATTCAATTAATCTCACTACCCTACTCCCATTGTACTGCAAATTCTTCCCTTTCAAGTATTTATGCAATGCTCCTTTCACACCTATTACTGAATCAGCTTCCATCACTATTTCAGGGAGTAATTTCCAGACCATAATAACTCCCTACATAAAAATATTCTCGGGCATGATCTATCGGCTTCATCGCGCCAGACACGGGGCGAGACGAGGCCGGTAAACCTCGCGAGAGGCCTCTTGAGAGATTTTCCAGCCTCGTCACGTCTCGTGAGATCTAACGAGATCTGTCAGGGTGTTCAGGTGACACAGGGTGCTCTGGTTTTCTTCTAGTCGTCTTATTTTTGTGGCCTCTGGTAACTGACCGCCTGCCACCGGAAACACTTTCTCCTTATTTACTCTGTCAAAGCCTCGGAGGATTTCAAATGCCTCTTAAATCTCCTCTTAATTTTCTCTGATCCAAGGAGAACAATCCTAGCTTTTCTAGTCTCTCTCCATAATTGAAGTCCCACACCCCAGTACCACTCCAGTAAATCTTCTCTGCACTCTCTCGATAGACCTTGACAACCTTCCTAAAGTGTGAATTGGACACAGTACTCCAGCTGGGGCCTAACCAGTGATTTATAAAGGTTTAGCATAAGATCTTTGCTTTTCTACTTTATGCCTCCATTTATAACGTCAAGGATCCCATTTGCTCCTTTTACTGCCTTTTCAGCTTTTTCAAAGGGTAGTGTTTGTACAGATCCAGGTCTATCTGTCTTTGCATCCCCTTCAAAATTCTACCATTTGCAACATTTTTATAATCTACATTCTATCGTTCTATTAAGAGTAGAGCAACATTAATAAATCATAAAAAGTAGCATTTAAATTACAGGCCTTGTAGACCATCATGTCAGCAACACAAAAACTATTGCTCTTTAATATACAAGAGAATTTAAGTTATTTTAAATAAAGCAGATGCAATAAAAATCTAGTTTAAATTATTTATAGATGTAATCTATGGTGTAAACAATTTTCAGCTTTGCACCAACGCTTAAGCTATGTACTGTAAATTGAATGCAAAGGGCCAGGGAGTCTCATTCTGTTTTACATCAGTAGCAGATAAGGAATCAATTCTGGATTTGGGCTGCCTTTATACCATGACCTATATTTTCTGAGTACACTTAGTAGCATGAAGCTCACATCAAAGCTCCAGTTGTAGTATAAATGCATCCTTAGCTAATCTTTCTTTCAAAGGTTATGGGGTTTTAACAACCCAGACAGGATATCAAAAGGCAAATATGTTTGTTATTTTTAATATCAGTTGTTTGAAGCATTTGAAGCCTTGGATTTATTTCTGAATAGGAACAGGGGTAGACCATTCAGCCTCTCAGGCTTGTTCGTTGAGAGTGTGGCTGATCTCTGACTAACTCCGTACACCTGAATTTGCCCCATATCCCTTATGCCTTTGGTTAACAAAAACTTACCAATCTTAAATTGAAAATTAATAATTAATCTACCATCAATTGACTTTTGTAGGAGAAAATTCCAAACTTCTACCAGCCTTTGCATATAGAACATTACAGCGCAGGACAGGCCCTACGGCCCTCGATGTTGCGCCGACCTGTGAGACCACTCTAAAGCCCATCTACACTATTCCCTTATCGTCCATGGGCGTCATTCTCCGACCCCCCAGCTGGTCGGAGAATGGCCGTTGGCCGCCGTGAATCCCGCCCCCGCCGGTTGCCGAAGTCTCCGGTACCGGAGATTGGGCGGGGGCGGGAATCGGGCCGCGCCGGTTGGCGGGCCCCCCTCTCGATTCTCCGGCCCGAATGGGCCGAAGTCCCGCCGAGAAATTGCCTGTCCCGCCGGCGTAAATTAAAGTAGGTATTTACCGGCGGTTTCAAGGCGGCGTGGGCGGGCTCCGGGGTCCTGGGGGGGGCGCGGGGCGACCTGACCCCGGGGGGTGCCCCCACGGTGGCCTGGCCCGTGATCGGGGCCCACCGATCCGCGGGCGTGCCTGTGCCGTGGGGGCACTCTTTCCCTTCCGCCTCCGCAACGGCCTCCACCATGGCGGAGGCGGAAGAGACTCTCCCCACTGTGCATGCGCGGGAAACTGTCAGCGGCCGCTGACACTCCCGCGCATGCGCCGCCCGGGGATGTCATTTCCGCGCCAGCTGGCGGGGCAACAAACGCCGTTTCCGCCAGCTGGCGGGGCGGAAATCCCTCCGGCGCCGGCCTAGCCCCTCAATGTCGGGGCTCGGCCCCCAAAGATGCGGAGCATTCCGTACCTTTGGGCCGGCACGATGCCCGTCTGGCGCCGTTTTGGGCACCAGTCGGCGGACATCGCGCCGTTGGGGGAGAATTTCGCCCCATATGTCTATCCAATGACCATTTGAATGCCCTTAGTGTTGGCGAGTCCACTACTGTTGCAGGCAGGGCATACCACGCCCTTACTACTCTCTGAGTAAAGAACCTACCTCTGACAATGGAAACATGTTTCCTAATTGCACTCTTGAATGGTCTGGCTCCAATATTTAGACTATTCCGTCTAGTCCTCGACTTCACAATCAGTGGATATCATTCTCAATCCTACCTATATCCTTTAATATATTGAAAAATGCAATCAAATCATCCCTTTACCTTCTAAATTTAAGGGAATACAATACCAGTTTATGTAATTTCCCTTCAGAATTTAACCCTTCGAGCCCAGGTATTATTCTGATGAATAAATGCTGAACTTCCTCCCAGGCCCTTGTGTCCTTCCTAAGGTGTTGTTGGTGCCCAGAACTGCTGACAGTATTCCAAGATGTGGGGCAGAATCTTCCATTTTGGAGACTATGTCCAATGGTTGGAGCGGATGTCCACTGGAGAGAAAGGTAGCTGAGCATGCGAGATCTTGTGGGTGTTCAACTAATTAATTGTATATTTGCGGTGAGTATGTTGACATTTGTGGCGGGGCAGACAGGAAGTGGCTTGCCCCACTGTTACCTCACAGGCTCCAACATCTGGGCGCCATATTTAAATGGCACCAAGGCAACCATTCACTCTTCTGCTTTTTGACTACCTCCGCCGGTCCCCCCCCCGCAGCCCTGCCTCGGTCTCACTACTGTCCCTGTGACCAGCCTTGGCCCAGTGTGCACTCCCAGACAGCACACTCAATGACAGTCTGAAAAGAAGGTGAAAGCCGTGTCTATTGACTTCAAAGTCCAGGAAGAGGTCTACCTAACCAGGTGCACGCCATTTATGTATTGTTGCGAAAGTGAATGTTCTCAACTCCTGCTGGCTGATTGCTAATTTAGAGGGGGAGCAAGATTCCAGTGTGCTCGGGCGTCATTCTCCGCCGGCAGGAGTCTCCGTTTTGCCGGCGCCCGGGGGTTTCCCGACGGCGTGGGGCTGCCCCACAATGGGAAACCCCATTGACCAGCCGGTGTTACGGAGACTCCCGCCGGCCGGTCGGGGCAGAAATGTGGCGGGGCGGGTAGGAGAATTTTGCCCCTGGTCTATTAACAAACATTCATGAGGTTCATATGGGTTCCCGACATATCTTCATGGGACGCTTGACCCTCCTTTAAGCTACCATGACAGTCAAGAGAACAAGATTCAAAACTCATTTCCTACTGCTGAGAAACCAGTTTCTGGCCTCTGAACACATTTTCATCCCCCCCCCACCCCCCAAACCCCCCAACACGATTCCCGCTGTCAGTGGGAGCTGAAAATTCTGCCCCTGTCCTAACCAGGACTTTGCTTATCTGAAATTTTATTTCTACCCCCTTGTATTCGACTCCTCCACATAGCAGACGCAGTTGGTGATGTAGTGGCAATGTCACTGGACCAGTAACCTAGATGCCCAAGCTAAAACTCTACGGACAAGGGTTCAAATCTGCGCCATGGTGTAAGTAGGAACTTCAATTCAATTAATGAAATCTGGAATTAAAACCTAATCTCTGTAACAATGAACATGAAGCTGTTGTTTATTTCTGTAATAACCCGTCTGGTCCACTAATACCCTTTATAGAAGGAAATCTGCCATCCTTAACCTGGTTTGGCCTGCATGTGACTCCAGACTCACAGCAATGTGATTAACTTTTAACTGCCCTCTGAAAGGGTTAGTTTAGCTCAGTGGGCTAGATAGCTGGTTTGTGATGCAGAACAAGGCCAGCAGCGCGGGTTCAATTCCCGTACCAGCTTACCCAAACTGGCTCCGGAACGTGGCGACCAGGGGCTTTCCACAGTAACTTTATACCTTTATACTTGTGACAATAAAAGGTTATTATTAAATGACTGAACCACTCTATTCAAGGGCAATTAGGGATGGGCAACGTTGGCCGTGCCAGTGCCCCCCACACCACATGGAAGAGTATAGAAAAAAGGTACCAGTGAACCAGGCCTTCTTGATTATTAATTATTTAATGCTGTGAAAAGGGGACATTGTCCTTCAACCTGACTCTGCTGGACTGCGATGCTGCGCCTTGGAGACAGTTGCACTGCCTGGATTTCGCCAATCCTGAAGTCGGAAGGTTGGAGGAGGCAGACCTAGGAGAAATTTGGCAGAGGTAAATGGGCACGGAGAGGCAATCCAATGCTGAATGCCACTCCGAGGAGGTCACGGCCCATCGGGTTTTAATTTTACTTTGCGTGTATTGCCAACCAGAATCATTTTGGAGAAAATAGTTGCCACAATTCTAAAGAAAACAACCACTATCATGAAATAATGCATAATGATCAATTATATAACAATCGTTAATTTGTTCTGTATTTCATTATAATTCCTGGCTTCCTCAGCAGCACGCTGCAACTTGCAAGATTCATCTTTCATTCTTTAAAATGTTATTATGAAACAAATATGTATCATATGCTTTCACTATCAGTGGTTTTGCCACAGAGTGATGTTATGCTTCAAGTGCAGTTGCACAATCCACTGATGTTGGTTAGCTTACTGCGAAAAGGGAGCTGAGTGTGTGTTATGTATTTAGGCAGTACATTCCTGCTGGTGGGACGTCAAGTGATCTATAGTGACATCAGGAAAACTTTTGTATGGACTTTGGGGTTCTCCTCTTAGACTTGTATGAGCAACATCTCCTGAATAAACCTTGCATTGTGTTTTGAAGAAACCCGAGTGTGTGGCATTTCCATACTTTTTCCCTTGGTGGCGATTTAAGAATAGTACAAAAGAGAAAACTGGCGACGAGGATTGAGGCATTAAAACTGGCGACGGGAGAAGTAAAAACGGGCGATGAGAGCGAGGGAGAAGATTCTCGGGATTGGGTTCAAACCCGGTCGAGGGAAAAAGCACCAATGCAGAAAGGTTTGAAAATGAAACATGAAGTACAGCCATGAATAAGTTGGAACAAAGGTTTTAAAAATTTGCTTACTGTGAGAGGTGGGTAGACCAAAGCTGCATGGACCGTGCATGTGGCGAAGTGAAACGGGCTGTGGGAATGGGGATTCAAAATGGTGGGCAAAGGTGGCGCCATGGATGCATTTGATGAAGAAGGTGAAACTTGGAACTCGTTTGAAGAGAGATTTCAAAATTGTCTCACAGCTAACCGGAGGGCACAAAGGTTGCAACGTTTCTCAGTTGGGTAGGACATAACACTTTCATGATATCTGAAACTGGGTCCATCCAGAAACTCCGGTATATAAAACCTACAATGAATTGATGAATATTCTAGAAGAGCATTTCTCACCAAGACCACTTTTAATTACAGAAAGGTTTTGGTTCCACCGACATAGTTAGGAAGAAGTTGAAAGCATTTTACAATTTATGGTGAACTTAAGAAGGCTAGCAAAATACTGTAAGTTTGGTGCAACACTAGATGATACCCTTTGTGATAGGCTGGTATGTGGACTCCGCAACAAAGCTATTCAGAGAAAGATGCTTATTGAAAGAACCTTAACTCTTAAATCAGCTGTAGAAAGTCCTACGTCAATGGAGCTAGCAGCAAAAGGTAGGACCTGAAGCGAAGATCCACAAGCTGGACACTTAGCGGGCAAATGCTGATGTAGAGAATGTTGTGTTGGTCTCCCTGGGGTAACATGGACTGCACACCATGCAGTTAACTGATCAAGTATACACCAAATGTGGGCGTTGGTTCAATATAAGATTTATTGAACTTCAGTAACGAAGCACACAGCTGCCTGTGGGTTGACTCTCTACTACTCTGAGTAAACTAAGATTAACTATCTAGACCAGGCTAGCTCTGAGCCACGTGTAGAAGGTGTTGAATGATTTGTACACCCTGACTGTCACTACAGTTGTCACCAGTGGAAAGAGGCGGAATGCTGATGCCTCGTGTGTTTTATAGTTGGAAGCCCCCCTCTGGTGTTCTGTCTTGTGATTGGTCGTGTTTTGTTCTGTATGTTAATTGGCTCACCTGGGTGTCTGTCACTGCCTGCTTTTACCTCATGATGTGCATGGGTGCATATTATGACATCCTTCTCTTTTTAAAACAATTTGTCAGCTGCTTAGAACATATACGACATATTTACAAAAGTAACTATAAACAGCAATTGGTGAGTGAACGGATATGTACATGTAAGGTGTCTAGCGTGCAGAAACATAACAGCATATGTACCAAAAAACTATTTATAAGTCCAGTCGTTGAGGCTGCCGTCGGATTCTTGTGAACCAGCTGAGAGGTGGAGGCGGGGATGATGGTGCCTAGACCGGTTGGCATGCAGCCGGATTGTTGGCCTCATGGAGCGAGGTGTCCGGATAGGGCAGAACGACATCTGGGAACGTGAGATCCGGTGGTGGGCAGGCAAGCTTGCCTAGTGCCCTTCTGTTGCGCCGGACAATAGATCCATCAGCCATGCGAACCACGAACGACCTGGGAGCAGCCTGTCGAACAACAACAGCTGGAGCTGACCAGCCTCCACAAGGCAACTGGATGTGAACAGTGTCCTTCGGAGAGAGCACGGGCAGATCAGTAGCATGAGCATCATATATTAACTTTTGCCGGGTTTTGATCTGCTGCATCTTTTGCAGCACTGAAAAGTGATCCAGGTCAGGTACATGAATGGCCGGAACAGTCGTCCACAGGTTACGATTCATAAGGAGCTGTGCCGGAGACATGCCGTTGGACAGAGGGGTTGCCCTGTATGCCAGAAGAGCAAGATTAAAGTCCGAAGCTGAGTCCGCAGCCTTACAGAGCATCTGCTTCACGATATGGACCCCTTTTTCAACCTTCCCATTGGATTGTGGGTAATGCATGCTCGAGGTGACGTGTTGGAAGTGGTATTGCTTTGGGAAGTTGGACCATTCTTGACTATAGAAACAGGGACCCTTGTCGCTCGTGACCGTGAGCGGGATTCCATGCCTGGCGAATTCTTCTTTGCAGGCCTTTATGACGGTCCTGGATGTTAGGTCCGACAGCTTCACTACCTTGGGGTAACTGGAGAAGTAATCAATTATCAGGACGTAGTCATGCCCGTTGGCGTGAAAAATGTCCACTCCGACCTTAGACCACGGAGAGGTCATGATCTTATGCTGATGGAGCGTTTCTTTGGGCTGAGCAGGCTGGAAGCGCTGGCAGGTCGTGCAATTGAGGACCATGTTTGATATATCCTCATTGATGCCGGGCCAATAGACAGCCTGCGCCTGCACTTCTCAATACCGAGGTGTCCCTCGTGTATCCGCACCAAGCTCTGGAGGCTGCGCGGAATGACGATGCGATCAAATTTCAGGAGGATCCCCTCGACAACAGTTAGGTCATCCTTTAAATTATAGTATTGGGGGCATTGCCCTTTCTGCCAGCCATTCGTGAGGTGATCTATGACCCGCTGCAGGAGAGGGTCCTTGGCGGTCCTTTCTCAAATGATGCTGAGTCGTTCGTCGGATGACGAGAGGGTGCTGGCACACAGTTTCGCCTATGCCTCAATGTATGAAGTCTACCTGCTCACATGGTGAGGTGATGGCACGCGACAGGGCATCTGCGATGATTAGCTCCTTTCCAGGTGTGTAGACCAGTTCAAAATCATACCTGCGGAGTCGAAGGAGAATGCGCTGGAGCCTGGGTGTCATGTCATTTAAGTCCTTGTGTATAATGTGCACTAGGGCTCTGTGGTTCGTCACTACTGTAAAGGTCGGGAGACCATAGACATATTCGTGGAATTTCACGATGCCAGTGAGAAGGCCCAGGCATTCTTTCTCAGAGCATATCGTTGTTCAGTGGGGGTCATGGCCCTTGATTCGTAGGCCACTGGAGCCCGGAACGAGGTGTCGTCCTTCTGGAGGAGCACTGCCCCAATGCCGTCCTGGCCGGCGTCTGTGGAGATTTTAGTCTCCTTTGCTGGGTCAAAGAAAGCTAGAACAGGAGCGGTGGTTAGCTTCGCTTTCAACTCGAGCCACTCTGCTTGATCTGCGGGCAGCCACTGGAAAGTGGTGGACTTCACCAGGTGCCTGAGGGCCGTGGTGTGTGACGCGAGAGAATGAACTTCTCCAGAAAATTTACCATCCTCAGGAAGTGGAGAACGGCCTGCTTGTTCTCTGGGGTCTTCATTGTGTTGATTGCCTGGGCTTTGTCCGAGTCTGGTTGCACGCCCTGCTGGGAGATCTGATCACCCAGAAACTGAATTGACGACCTGCCGAAGGGGCATTTGGTTTTATTTAACTTCAGGCTGTTGGCATGTTTGCGCCTGAAGACTTGTTGCAGACGAGAAATATGTTCCTCCGGGGTCGTGGACCAGATGATGACGTCGTCAACATAGACCCGCACACCGTCAATGCCCTCGAGCGTTTGCTCCATTATTCACTGAAAGATTTCGGAGGCTGAAACAATGCCAAATGGCATGCAGTTGTAGCAATATCTTCCGAAGGGTGTATTAAACATGCAGAGCTTTCTGCTGGACACGTCTAGTTGTATCTGCCAGAAGCCCCGCGATGCATCCAGCTTTGTAAAGAATTTGTCAGCTCCTCCCGTTTCGGGATCGGGTAGTGTTCCTTCCTAATGTTGCGGTTCAGATCCTTAGGATCGATGCAAATGCGCAGTTCTCCAGAGGGCTTCTTGACACAGACCATCGAGCTGACCCAGTCAATTGGTTCCGTCACCTTGGATATTATTCCTTGATCCTGGAGCTCCTGCAGCTGCGCCTTTAAACGGTCCTTAAGGGGCGCCGGCACCCATGCATCGATAACAGGCGTGGCATCGGGCCTGAGCAGAATTTTATAGCAGTAGGGCAACGTACCCATCCCACTGAACACATCCGGGTATTGCAATAGTAGCTCCTCAATGTCGACCTGAAGAGTGCTGTTGGCAGAGGACATCGCATGTACACGCTGGCTGAGATGGAGCAGCTTGCATGCATGGGCACCAAGCAGAGAAGCCTTGCCGGGCTTGACGATCTCAAACCGCAAAGTAGCCTTGATGGCCTTGTTGGATACATGCAGGTGACAGGACCCTAATGCAGTGATGGCATTTCCATTGTAGTCGAGCAACTCGCAGGCCGGCGGAAGAATTGTTGCTGCTTTTGGATACGAGCAAGATCTGCTTGGGATATTAGATTGGCCGAAGCACTCGAGTCCAGCTTGAACCGGATGCTACAATCGTTGACTTGTACTGTGGCACGCCACCCTTCCGCATGATCCACATTATGGATGGGTGTGTGTATTGGTGAATGCGAGGAGGCCTTGTCATGCTTGGTGATAATGCCCACTCAATATGGGGACTCCGGGCAGTCGTCCTCTGGATCAGTGACGGGATCCGGTTCCAAGTCCAGCAGGCATTGCTGCACACTTCGAACTCAGCTCCGTTGGAGCTGGTATCGCTGGCCCCCTATCGGAGGTGCAGACCTGCACAAAGCCGCATAATGGCCAAGCTTCTTGCAGTTGAGACATTGCCTGCCTCTTGCAGGGCATTGCCACTTTAAATGGGCGGTGCCGCAGTTGGGGCACATCGCTCGGCGCGTCATCGCACATGCGCAATGTGGTCAGCCGCCGCTCACACCTGCGCAGTGTAGTCTTTGGCCACTTCGTTTTCCCAACCGTGGTGCGCATGCGTGGGACCCCTGGAAAAGCACGTGAAATGCCCGCCTTCATCGATACCCAGGCCCAGCATTCGGGCGATGGCCTGTACACTCTCAGCCTCGTGGGAGGCAAGTTGGTCTTGCTCTGTAGACTTAAGGCGGGAATAGCGAATTTTCGCCTGTTCGTGGACTTTGCACGTCTCGATGGCCACTGGCAGGGTCATAATTTTTATTTTTCGGAGTGGACGCCAAACACGATCTGATCCCTGATGAGGGAGTCAGCGGTGTCACCGTAGTTGCAGGATTGCGCTAGAATGTGAAGATGAGTGATAAAAGACTGAAAAGGCTCATCCTTACCCTGAAGGCGCTGCTGAAAGACATAACGCTCAAAGCTTTCGTTTGTCTCGACCTCACAGTGACTGTCGAATTTGGCTAGGACGGTCTGGAACTTGGTCTTGTCCTCACCGTCAGCAAAAGTGAGCGTATTGAAGATTTGGATGGCCTGGTCCCCCTCAGTAGATAGCAGCAGCACGATTTTTTGGGCATCGGAGGCACTTTCGAGGCCTGAGGCCTCAATGTATAGACTGAATTTCTGTCTGAAGACCCGCCAGTTGGCGACAAGGTTCCCAGAGATCCGGAGCTGCAGAGGTGCCTGGAGCTTTTCCAGGCCACTGGAAGGCAGTTGCTGGTCGTCAGTGAATTTTCAAAGGTAAATTACTTAGAAGCAGTAGCTATTTCTGGTATCATGTCGTGTTGTTCACCCTGGGGTAACACGGACTGCACACCATGCAGTTAACTGATCAAGTATACACCAAACGTAGGTATTGGTTCAATAAGATGTATTGAACTTCAGTAATGAAGCACACAGCTGCCTGTGGGTTGACTCTCTACTACTCTAAGTAAACTAAGATTAACTATCTAGACCAGGCTAGCTCTGATCCATGTGTAGAAGGTGTTGAATGATTTGTACACCCTGACTGTCACTACAGTTGTCATCAGTGGAAAGAGGCAGAGTGCTGATGCCTCGTGTGTTTTATAGTTGGAAGCCCCCCTCTGGTGTTCTGTCTTGTGATTGGTCGTGTTTTGTTCTGTATATTAATTGGCTCACCTGGGTATCTGTCACTGCTTTTACCTCATGATGTGCATGGGTGCATATTATGACAGAGAAGATAAGTGCAAGACCTGTGGCAAAAAGGGCCACATTGTCAAAGCACACTGGCTGAGCATGACAAACTTCACTAACACTTAAGACGTAAAAGTAAAAGAAAACATCTAAGCCTACTAGTCGAATCTATAAGATGATAGACAAAGTTCAAGTCCCCTTAGGAGGCGATGTACCCGAACAACTTCAAGAGCTGAAACTTGGTGTCTTATCGGCATGGGACGATCAACAATGTTTCTGGGGGTATGGACTTGGTCAGGGGGCAGGGTTGGCAGGAAGATGGGCATGAGGAGGACCCGCAGGAGCAGCCAGAGGAAGGTGAACGGGTGGTGGTGGCAGCAAGGACCAGGCAGGGAGGCCCTCATCCTCACTCACTTCTCATAGGACAGGGCTTCATCCGTCAACTCACCCCCTCTCCCTCCCTTCCAATGCCTCCTTCCTTTGCAACTCCCCCTTATCACCCCCTGCCCAACCTCACCCCCATCCTTCCCACCCATTTCCCCTCCTTTCCCCCACCCCACTCCCCCACCCTCCCTCACAAATGCCCCACCGACCTTCCTGTTCCACCTTCCCAGGGTCTGGGAACACAACATTCCCAGGTGATGGGCCTGTGTTGGCACTGTCAGCAGGTCAATATATAAGGCAGGAGAGTGATGATAACCCACTATGAGGTAAGCAGTCGTGCTCCTTAGTCTATGCCATAGTCTGACTCCTGTCTTTTTGCTAACAGGATGCTCTCACCCATTACCTGCATGTGATATACATTGGTGGGCCTGATCTAAGACTTCAGTGCCTTGTGGACAGGGAATGGGCGGAACAGAGGGCAACGGGTGGGTGGAGTTCAGGCTGGCCCTCTGCGTGGAATAACGTGACAGAAACTTTGCATGAATCAGGTGTAACATATTTTAATTGTGAATATTCAAAATCCTTATTGTCCCTAACTAATGCTGGTGACCCTCCACCTCCCGCAATGCCCCCTCAGTGATCCTCAATCTTCTTAAATGTCCATGCTCTGCCGCTACATCTATGTGTATCCCCAGGGTGCACATTCGAGATGGAGGCAGCCTGCTGCTTTCCGCACCCTGTGGCCTTTGATGTCCCTTGTGGGTATCCCCTGGAGGGCCTGCAGCCAGAGGGCCTCGGCCGCCTTACCAGTGACACTGGTGTCGCCATGCCATCCTGTCCTGCCCGCTGACCTTGAGATGCGCCGCTGGCAGGAGGGGGGATTCTGAAGAACCCGTTCTCCATGGTGGAAGGCCCAAGGTTGGTCACCAGTACTTCCTCCTCCCTGACAGTGCCCGTGGTGCCCTGGGGATCTCCAAGGGGTGGTGAAGCAGCTGGAATAAGCTCCAGTGGCCTCTGTGTCATCCAATCCTGCCAGCCCGAGCACATCCCCGTTGTTGCACCATGCTATCGATGCCCTCAGCGATGCTCCTCAGTGACTGTTTCATATTTTGCAGCATCTCGGCAAGGCCCACGTACGCCTGGGATGTGCTGTGCATTGCCTTGGCAATATCCACCTGCATCTGGGACACGTCTCTCAGTGACTAGGACATGTAGTCGAGGCCCCCAGCCACGGCCATCACTGACTGAGCCACGTCCTGGACAGCACCACACATGACGCTGACGTCATGTTCCAGGTTTTCCATTGCGGTCAACACCCTCGCGATGTTGGCCTCAGTGCCGCGTATTGCCGCCGCAATCTCCTGCGCCCGTAGCCTTTGGGGCTCCTCCAATCAGCCGTGCACATGCTGGAGTGTGGCTGACATCCCCTCCTGAATCTCATGGCCATGTCCAAGCATCTGCATCAGCTCTGGAATAACCTCGTCCAGAGGCCCGGCATCTGATCTGGACTCAGCTGAGTCCTGGGATCCAGACCTCTGACTGCTGACTCCCCTGGATGTTCCTGCCTCCACCTGCAGTGCATCAGAAACTGTGTAGTGCTCTGATTGTGCCCTGAAGCCTGTCCACTAATATCACCCACTGAGGTGTGTGCCTCTGCGCTGGTTGAAAGTGGGGTTGCTGGTTGTGACGTATCCATGGTGGCATCCTCGGAGTTCTCCTCCGAGGTGTTCTCTTGGGTGGTGGAGGCTCGGGGGATGGCCCTGGATGGCCCGGTCCCATCAGATGGAGATCCTGCAAGAGAAAGACATGTGGTCAGTGAGAGGGAAGGATCATTTTGTCTGACATGAACAACTCACTTGAGACAGGTCACCTGGGTGAAGGGGCACTAGATCCTCACCTCTGTGGTGCAGAAGAACTTTGCCATCAATGATAGTTCTATCCTTGGACAACCGTTCCTCATAGCGGGTGAGGACTCGGAACTCAGGCACACTGCCGCCTATCTTGGCCTTTTGCTTCCTATTATGGGCTAACTGCAGGGACAAAGAGAGGGCATTATGAGCCACACGCCTGATGCATCAGTGGGGGTTTTTGACAGGTGACATAGGTAGGCACTGCTCCTGGGCATGGGTGGTGGTGGGTGCTAGTGTGCGCTGCGGCAAAGCGGGGTGATATGTATTGGGGGGGTGCGAGGTACCATACGCTGACCCGGTGAGGGGGGCGGGGGGGGCGCAAGGTGCAGGTGTTGGTAGGCAGGAGTGCTGCTCGGAGGTCGTTGCCAATTCCCCCTTGTGGTGGAGGTTGTTAGTCTTCTTGCAACACAGTACGCAGTCCACCTGGTCATGTTGCCCGCACTGACGGCTGCTGCCACTGCCTCCCAAGTAGCATTGGTGACCCTACTGCTGGTCCTACAAACCCCTCGGGGGCACAGGTTGTCCCATCTCTCGTCCACGGCATTCAGCAGCCTGGCCAGGTTGGCATCCCTGAAACATGGAGCAGGTCTAAGCAGTGTCATGGCTACGTGCTGACTGGAGGGTCTTTGGAGGGAGTGTTTATGTACAGCGGGGTGGTGCCGGGCGCGGCTCAAGGTGAATCAGCTGGCGGGACAGCCAGTTCCGCCGTGAAGCTTGTGGGCGATCATTTCTGGCACAAAGTGCTCGATACAGGTTGCTGTCTCCCTGAGTTGGCCGTTGGATAGCACCCGGCAATTCATGCCTGATATGACACCTAGCACTTTTCCCACTGTATCGTACGCTCAGTTATTTCTTTGGATCTTGGGTACTTTCTTCCCGGTCAAGCCCAAACTTGGAAAGTTTTTCATCATTGGGGAGCTGAGCAAGCCGGTGAGACCAGGCCCTCAGAGATCGGGCTGCCACTTTGAAAGGGACGTGCTGTGCATTGCCTTGGCAATGTCCACCTGCATCTGGGACACGTCTATCAGTGACTGCCCTGATCTTTCAGTGAGTTTGAGGATCCCCCAGATCCCCCAGCCATGGGCAATGTCACCCCCAAATACATGAGCATTCCCCCACACACTCCCAAGTGAGGACATCGCACTATGGGGTCACTGAGGGCTCCCCCTTTTCAGACCTACTACCCCCCATTTCAGACCCCCTCCTTTCAGGAGCCCCACACTTAACCCCTCAACCTTTATGAGGCCCCTTCATACCCATCCTTCACACTCGCACTCTTCATATCCCCCCGACCTCTGGCAGTGCTACCCTGACACTGCCAGCTGGGCACCCTGGCAGTGCCCCTACCAGCTGTGAAGTGCCACCCAGAAACCTTAGAAGTGCCAGGGTGGCAATGCCAATGTGCCAGGCTGGCAGTGTCAAGGTGCCAGGGTGCCAGAGGCAGAGCCAGGGGGCCACCCTTCCCTGTACCTGACCACTCAGACATCTCCAATAGCCTGGGAAACCCCCATGTGCTATTGCGCCTGGTCCACGTTTGTGTGGAACGGTAAGAGACGGTGCTTGGTCCAGGTCTCGCTGGGGAGGGTGTTAGTTCCCGGGCGCCGGGAGAATCTGAAAAGTGAACATTCCAATAGCGATTAAGTGATTATCCCTCTGTGCTTGTTTAATAAAATCCTTGACCAACTACATGAGGGACATCTTGGTGTGGTGAGGTTGAAGGAGCTAGCACACAGTTATATTTTGGTAGCCAGGATTAGATGCTCAAATCGAAGAAAAAGTGAGGCAATGTAAGTCCTGTGGAAAACTAAGAAACACTCCATCGCTGGAAAACTTACATCCGTGGGAATGGCCAAAATAGGCATGGCAGGGAGTACACATAGACAACACTGGTCCAATTGAGGGACACGTGTTCCTAGTAAGTGTAAATGCACATTTTAAATGGCTGGAAGTAGTGATTATGAAATCACAACAGCAGAACAAACTATTGAGAAGTTGGATTAAATATTTGCAGGATTTGGTGGAAAAGAGCAGGTTGTAAGTGACAATGGAATACAGTCCACTTCCATGGAGCTTGAAGACTGCTGAAAAGGAAGTGGTATACAGCACATCAAGTCGGATCTGCACTATCCGTCCACAAATGGGTTGACCAAGTGATTCATAAAGTCACTTAAACACTCAGTCAAGGCATTATAGGACCAAGGTACATTGTCAAGACGAGTAACGAACATCTTGATATCATACCAAAACACTACACACAATGACACAGAGTTCACCAGCAATGCTGCTTTTCAAAAGAAAGGTAAGAACAAAGTTTGACCTTTTGTTACCACCTGATAATTCGGAGATTGTCAAATGACAACAACAAGCAGATTTCTAGGAGGAACAAAACTCTATAGAGATTATTTACTCAAGGCGAGGGAGTACTAGCAAGAAGCTACACTACAAAAGAGAAATGGGTAAATGCAGTTATCCTAGCAAAACAGGTCCAATATCATACACCGTACAGACGGATGTTGAGAGAGTTTGGCGACATCATACTGACCAACTACTATCTTCACAAAGTGAAATCGCTGAACCTTCCCAGGAAGTATCTCCATTGGAAAATCTAAGCAGTGATGCTTCTGAACAGAGACCGAACACAGAGACCAATCAGATTCTGTTTCTGAAGAATCTTCACCTCTAATGGAGACAGGCACTGAGGTAACCTCACAGGAAGTGTTCACAACAGAAGAAAAAGAAGATACTTCAAAGGTCTCAAATAACCAGATTCCAGAATGTTGAGTACAACTCAAAAGAACTAGACGTCCACCCGAGAGATTGTCTTATTAAGTTATTGATATACCATCAATTCACTGCAAGACTATGAGAACGAGTGAAAATAAGACTTTATTATCCAGGAACTTGCCTGCCAGTGTCTGCTGTACAAATGAGTGGCGCCCACAGGTGGCAGTTCTTTATGTCGCCCCGGGAGGGGGGGGGGGGGGGGGGGGGGGCGGAGCCAGAGGCAGAGCCCACCCGGGTTCTAGTGCAATACCTGGAAGTAGATCGTATTACCATTTCCTGGCCATAGGTCATAGTACTATACAGACAGCTCATATTCAGGTGAATACATTCATCGCAGTTATATATATGTTAAAAAAATTATGATGCAAAGCAATGTATCTATTGTTTAAACATTAAGAAAGGTTGTCATTTGGGCCAGAGAGGGAGGTGAGTTATATATTTTGTAGTATATTCCTACTGGTGGGATGTCACATGATCTATAGTGATGCCAGCACAGTGTTTTGCATGGGTTTGGGGTTCTCCTCTGAGGCTTGTATGAGCAACATCACTTGAATAAACCTTGTATCGTGCTGTGAAGAAATCCAAGTGTGTGGCACCTCCATACTTTATCTTTTTGCAGAGATTTAATAATAGAACAGTTTGCAGTCTGTCAGTACCCAGCCTTTGCCAACACTTCCTGTGGTGACTCCTTGTGGTGACACATGACAGATAGGCACCCTATGGTCCCAGGTTGTACTGTAGGTAATCTCAGAGGAACCTGTCACAATATACACCAGTATATCATGGTGCAGACACACACTGATGGACACATAGTGGGACCAATCAACATACACAACACCGCAGCCAATCACCAGTGAGAGAACACGCACTATAAAGATAGGGGACATCAGAGTTCCCGCTCTTTCGAGTAGCAGCTAGCTAGGAGCACAGAGCTCACAGCCTGCAACACAGCCATTCACCATGTGCTGAGTGCATCAACTGGTTAGGACAAGGCAAAGGTCTTTAGTTAAAGCTGGTATCGTATTTACCCACAGTTCAAGTATGTTTAAACAGTTAACCTTTTAATAAAATAGTGTTGCACTACTTCAAGTGTTGGTGACCTGTATGTGATCCAGAACACCCAACACATCATGGTACCAGGTGTGGTTGCATACTAGCACTTCTTAGACCTACCTGCACGTGATCTGCCTTCCGCCAGTATTCCGTCATTCTGCAACATGGGCAACATCAGCCCGCAGCCGCCGCTCCGCATCGCCGGCAACCTCGGGGCCAACTGGAAGATTTTCAAAGAGCGCTTCCAGCTCTACCTCGAAGCCACGGACAGGGAGGGCGCCTCGGACACCAGAAAGATTGCTCTTCTCTTCTCTACGGCCGGGGACCGTGCCACCCATGTTTTCAACTCTCTCACCTTTGCAGATGACGAAGACAAGATGAAGTTCAAGACGGTTCTCCTCAAATTTGACACTCACTGCAGCGTAGAGGTGAATGAAAGTTTTGAACGCTATGTGTTCCAGCAGCGTTTGCACGGTAAGGACGAACCTTTCCAATCCTTTTTAACGCACCTCCGCATCCTTGCGCAATCTTGCAGCTACGGGCCCACCTCCGACTCCATGATACGCGACCAGATCGTTTTCGGTGTTCAGTCGGACCCCCTACGTCAGCAGCTCCTCAAAGTAAAACAACTCACCCTAGCGACCGCCATCGAGACCTGTGTCCTACATGAAAATGCCACCAGTCGGTACTCCCATATACAAGCGGCTGAAACGGCGCGGCAAGGTCCCCACGAGGCGGAACGGGTCCAAGTGATTGAACACCTCCAGGGCCTCAGCCTGGATGAGGGCGGCCATTTTGCGCGCTTTTCGCGGACTCCCGTGCTTGTACGCACCAAACGAGGGGACGGCGACTTGGAGGACATACTGGCCCACTGGCATGTGGACACACACTGGTGCCCATTTAACAGCTCCCAGCTATGGGTCAGACAGCACCCATTGCCTTGTGGATTTGGCTTGCGAGAGTCAAAGGCACTGAAGTGCAGTCCCATAGGTAGCTAGTGATTCCTTCAAACAAGCATCTTCCAGCAATTCACTCAGCTGAGTAGGGTCCAGAAATAGCAGATCCCACCCTTTGTCTGCATGCATTCAATCGACATGGCTAAGACAGAGATGCAAGTGCCCTGCAAGTCTGCGTCTTCAAATCCTGCCCAGGCTATACAGCCAAAAAAAAAACAAATTACTTCAGGACCTATTAATTTCTCATTATCCAGCCTGTACTCTGGACCCCCCCCCCCCCCCCCCCAAAGAAATAAACAAAAATAAAAGTCTCAGCTGTAACTGCAAGCATGATTTCCATAAATTGGATATGTGATGACATCATCAACATTGTGGCATTGCCCTTGACAACAAAAAAGTTATTCTTCAGTGCTATTTTGTTATAGCCCCTTCTCATTAACAGAACCCAAGCAAGGCTGATGGTATACCATTGACCTAAGCTGGAATAGGACTTTGCTGGCTGGTCTGCAGTTCAGCAACTTCATGTAAATAAGGTCCAAGGCTCAATATTGGGTGCGCCTCATAACTCACTGTTTAAGCATAGGGATCAGATGCTCCACGCGTCTAAAATAGGACATTCACAAAATCTGAAAATGAAATGAAAATGAAATGAAAATAGCTTATTGTCACAAGTAGAACATAGGACAGTACAGCACAGAACAGGCTCTTCGGCCCTCGATATTGAGTCGAGCATTGTCCGAAATCAAGATCAAGCTATCCCACTCCCTATCATTCTGGTGTGCTCCATGTGCCTATACAATAACCGCTTGAAGGTTCCTAAAGTGTCGACTCCACTATCACAGCAGGCAGTCCATTCCACACCCTAACCACTCTCTGAGTAAAGAACCTACCTCAGACATCCCTCCTATATCTCCCACCCTGAACCTTATAGTTATGCCCCCTTGTAAAGGCTACATCCACCCGAGGAAATAGCCTCTGAACGTCCACTCTATCTATCCCCCTCATCATGTTATAAACCTCTATTAAGTCGCCTTTCATCCTTCTTTGCTCCAAAGAGAAAAGCCCTAGCTCCCTCAACCTTTCCTCATAAGACCTATCCTGCAAACCAGGCAGCATCCTGGTAAATCTCCTTTGCACCCTTTCCAATGCTTCCACATCCTCCCTATAGTGAGGTGACCAGAACTGCACACAATACTCCAAATATGGTCTCACCAGGGTCATGTACAGTTGCAGCATAACCCCGCAGCTCTTAAACTCAAGCCCCCTGTTAATAAACGCTAACACACTATAGGCCTTCTTCACGGCTCTATCCACTTGAGTGGCAACCTTCAGAGGTCTGTGGACATGAACCCCAGGATCTCTCTGTTCCTCCACCTCCTCAGAACTCTGCCGTTGACCCTGTAATCCGCATTCAATTTTTTTCTACCAAAATGAATCACCTTGCATTTATCAGGGTTAAACTCCATCTGCCATTTTTCGGCCCAGCTCTGCATCCTATCAATGTCTCTTTGCAGCCTACAACAGCCCTCCACCTCATCCACTACTCCACCAATCTTGGTGTCATCAGCAAATTTACTGACCCACCCTTCAGCCCCCTCCTCCAAGTAATTGATAAAAATCACAAATAGCAGAGGACCCAGCACTGATCCCTGTGGTACACTGCTGGTAACTGGTCTCCAGTCTGAAAATTTTCTATCCACCACCACCCTCTGTCTCCTAAGTGATAGCCAGTTACTTATCCAATTGGCCAAATTTCCCTCTATCCCACACCTCCTTACTTTCTTCATAAGCCGACCATGGGGAACCTTATCAAATGCCTCACTAAAATCCATTATACGACATCAACTGCTCTACCTTCATCTACACACTTAGTTACCTCCTCAAAGAATTCAATCAAATTTGTGAGGCAAGACTTACCCTTCACGAATCCGTGTTGACTATCCCGGATTAAGCTACATCTTTCCAAATGGTCATAAATCCTATCCTTCAGGACCTTTTCCATTAACTTACCGACCACCGAAGTAAGACTAACCGGCCTATAATTACCAGGGTCATTCCTATTCCCTTTCTTGAACAGAGGAACAACATTCGCCACTCTCCAGTCCTCTGGCACTATCCCCGTGGACAGTGAGGAACCAAAGATCAAAGCCAAAGGCTCTGCAATCTCATCCCTTGCCTCCCAAAGAATCCTTGGATATATCCCACCTGGCCCAGGGGACTTGTCGACCCTAAGGTTTTTCAAAATTGCTAATACATCCTTCCTCAGAATATCTACCTCCTCCAGCCCGCCCGCCTGTATCACACTCTCATCCTCAAAAACATGGCCCCTCTCCTTGGTGAACACTGACGAAAATTAGTCATTCAATGCCTCACCTATTTCTTCTGACTCCATGCACAAGTTCCCACTCCTGTCCTTGACCAGCCCTAACCTCACCCTGGTCATTCTTTTATTTCTCAAATAAGAGGAAAAAGCCTTGGGGTTTTCCTTGATCCGACCTGCCAAGGACTTCTCATGCCCCCTCCTAGCTCTTCTAAGCCCTTTTTTTTTAGCTCATTCCTTGCTACCTTGTAACCCTCAAGCGACCAACTGAACCTTGTTTTCTCATCCTTACATACGCTTCCTTTTTCCTCTTGACAAGACATTCAACCTCTTTTGTGAACCATGGTTCCCTCACACGGCCATTTCCCCTCTGCCTGACAGGGACATACCTATCAAAGAACAAAGAACAAAGAACAAAGAAATGTACAGCACAGGAACAGGCCCTTCGGCCCTCCAAGCCCGTGCCGACCATACTGCCCGACTAAACTACAATCTTCTACACTTCCTGGGTCCGTATCCTTCTATTCCCATCCTATTCATATATTTGTCAAGATGCCCCTTAAATGTCCCTATCGTCCCTGCCTCCACTACCTCCTCCGGTAGTGAGTTCCAGGCACCCACTACCCTCTGCGTAAAAAACTTGCCTCGTACATCTACTCTAAACTTTGCCCCTCTCACCTTAAACCTATGCCCCCTAGTAATTGACCCCTCTACCCTGGGGAAAAGCCTCTGACTATCCACTCTGTCTATGCCCCTCATAATTTTGTATACCTCTATCAGGTCGCCCCTCAACCTCCTTCGTTCCAGTGAGAACAAACCGAGTTTATTCAATCGCTCCTCATAGCTTATGCCCTCCATACCAGGCAACATTCTGGTAAATCTCTTCTGCACCCTCTCTAAAGCCTCCACATCCTTCTGGTAGTGTGGCGACCAGAATTGAACACTATACTCCAAGTGTGGCCTAACTAAGGTTCTATACAGCTGCAACATGACTTGCCAATTCTTATACTCAATGCCCCGGCCAATGAAGGCAAGCATGCCGTATGCCTTCTTGACTACCTTCTCCACCTGTGTAGCCCCTTTCAGTGATCTGTGGACCTGTACTCCTAGATCTCTTTGACTTTCAATACTCTTGAGGGTTCTACCATTCACTGTATATTCCCTACCTGCATTAGCCCTTCCAAAATGCATTACCTCACATTTGTCCAGGTTAAACTCCATCTGCCATCTCTCCGCCCAAGTCTCCAGACAATCTAAATCCTGCTGTATCCTCAGACAGTCCTCATCGCTATCCGCAATTCCACCAACCTTTGTGTCGTCTGCAAACTTACTAATCAGACCAGTTACATTTTCCTCCAAATCATTTATATATACTACAAAGAGCAAAGGTCCCAGCACTGATCCCTGTGGAACACCACTGGTCACAGCCCTCCAATTAGAAAAGCATCCCTCCATTGCTACCCTCTGCCTTCTATGGCCTAGCCAGTTCTGTATCCACCTTGCCAGTTCACCCCTGATCCCGTGTGACTTCACCTTTTGTACTAGTCTACCATGAGGGACCTTGTCAAAGGCCTTACTGAAGTCCATATAGACAACATCTACTGCCCTACCTGCATCAATCATCTTAGTGACCTCCTCGAAAAACTCTATCAAGTTAGTGAGACACGACCTCCCCTTCACAAAACCGTGCTGCCTCTCACTAATACGTCCATTTGCTTCCAAATGGGAGTAGATCCTGTCTCGAAGAATTCTCTCCAGTAATTTCCCTACCACTGAAGTAAGGCTCACCGGCCTGTAGTTCCCGGGATTATCCCTGCCACCCTTCTTAAACAGAGGAACAACATTGGCTATTCTCCAGTCCTCCGGGACATCCCCTGAAGACAGCGAGGATCCAAAGATTTCTGTCAAGGCCTCAGCAATTTCCTCTCCAGCCTCCTTCAGTATTCTGGGGTAGATCCCATCCGGCCCTGGGGACTTATCTACCTTAATATTTTTTAAGACACCCAACACCTCGTCTTTTTGGATCACAATGTGACCCAGGCTATCTACACCCCCTTCTCCAGACTCAACATCTACCAATTCCTTCTCTTTGGTGAATACTGATGCAAAGTATTCATTTAGTACCTCGCCCATTTCCTCTGGCTCCACACATAGATTCCCTTGCCTATCCTTCAGTGGGCCAACCCTTTCCCTGGCTACCCTCTTGCTTTTTATGTAAGTGTAAAAAGCCTTGGGATTTTCCTTAACCCTATTTGCCAATGACTTTTCATGACCCCTTCTAGCCCTCCTGACTCCCTGCTTAAGTTCCTTCCTACTTTCCTTATATGCCACACAGGCTTCGTCTGTTCCCAGCCTTTTAGCCCTGACAAATGCCTCCTTTTTCTTTTTGACGAGGCCTACAATATCATTCGTCATCCAAGGTTCCCGAAAATTGCCGTATTTATCTTTCTTCCTCACAGGAACATGCCTGTCCTGTATTCCTATCAACTGACACTTGAAAGCCTCCCACATGTCAGATGTTGATTTGCCCTCAAACATCCGCCCCCAATCTATGTTCTTCAGTTCCCGCCTAATATTGTTATAATTAGCCTTCCCCCAATTTAGCACATTCATCCTCGGACCACTCTTATCCTTGTCCACCAGTACTTTAAAACTTACTGAATTGTGGTCACTGTTACCGAAATGCTCCCCTACTGAAACATCTACCACCTGGCCGGGCTCATTCCCCAATACCAGGTCCAGTACCGCCTCTTCCCTAGTTGGACTGTTTACATATTGTTTTAAGAAGCCCTCCTGGATGCTCCTTACAAACTCTGCCCCGTCTAAGCCCCTGGCACTAAGTGAGTCCCAGTCAATATTGGGGAAGTTGAAGTCTCCCATCACCACAACCCTGTTGTTTTTACTCTTTTCCAAAATCTGTCTACCTATCTGCTCCTCTATCTCCCGCTGGCTGTTGGGAGGCCTGTAGTATACCCCCAACATTGTGACTGCACCCTTCTTATTCCTGATCTCTACCCATATAGCCTCACTGCCCTCTGAGGTGTCCTCTCGCTGTATAGCTGTGATACTCTCCTGAACAAGTAGCGCAACTCCGCCTCCCCTTTTACATCCCCCTCTATCCCGCCTGAAACATCTAAATCCTGGAACGTTTAGCTGCCAATCCTGCCCTTCCCTCAACCAGGTCTCTGTAATGGCAACAACATCATAGTTCCAAGTAGTAATCCAAGCTCTAAGTTCATCTGCCTTACCCGTAATGCTCCTTGCATTAAAACATATGCACTTCAGGCCACCAGACCCGCTGTGTTCAGCAACTTCTCCCCGTCTGCTCTGCCTCAGAGCCACACTGTCCATATTCCCTAGTTCTCCCTCAACGCTCTCACCTTCTGACCTATTGCTCCCGTGCCCACCCCCCTGCCATACTAGTTTAAACCCTCCCGTGTGACACTAGCAAATCTCGCGGCCAGGATATTTATGCCTCTCCGGTTTAGATGCAACCCGTCCATCTTATACAGGTCACACCTGCCCCGGAAGAGCTCCCAGTGGTCCAGATAACCGAAACCCTCCCTCCTACACCAGCTGTTTAGCCACGTGTTTGTCTGCTCTATCTTCCTATTTCTAGCCTCACTGGCACGTGGCACAGGGAGTAATCCCGAGATTACAACCCTCGAGGTCCTGTCTTTTAACTTTCTGCCTAGCTCCCTGAACTCCTGCTGCAGGACCTCATGCCTCTTCCTGCCTATGTCGTTAGTACCAATATGTACAACGACCTCTACCTGTTTGCCCTCCCCCTTCAGGATTCCCTCTACCCGTTCGGAGACATCCTGGACCCTGGCACCAGGGAGGCAACATACCATCCTGGAGTCTCTTTCACGTCCACAGAAGCGCCTATCTGTTCCCCTGACTATAGAGTCCCCTATAACTATTACTCTTCTGCGCTTTGACCCTCCCTTCTGAACATCAGAGCCAGCCGTGGTGCCACTGCTCTGGCTGCTGCTGTTTTCCCCTGATAGGCTATCCCCCCCGACAGTATCCAAAGGGGTATATCTGTTCGAGAGGGGGACAACCACAGGGGATTCCTGCACTGACTGCCTGCCCTTTCTGGTGGTCACCCATTTCTCTGCCTGCACCTTGGGTGTGACCACACTTACATAACTGCGATCTATGACGCTTTCCGCCACCTGCATGCTCCTAAGTGCATCCAATTGCTGCTCCAACCGAACCATGCGGTCTGTGAGGAGCTGCAGTTGGGTGCACTTTCTGCAGATGAAGCCATCCAGGACGCTGGAAGCCTCCCGGACCTGCCACATCTCACAGTCAGAGCACAGCACCCCTCTAACTGACATTGCGTCAATTAATTAAAATTAAAATTTGTCTTTTTTTTTATAAATACTTTTTTTTTTTTTAATTACAAAGTTACTGTCAACTATCTGTTTCCTAGCACTAGATTTCTAATAGAAATGCGATAGCTAACTATAATATCCTCCGATCTCTGGCTTAGATATCCTCTAAATTATAATTAAGTTATTATGTTTAATTAGTTCCCAAATAGTCAAAAAAATTTAGGTTAGAATCCCAACCAGCCACTCAGGTCACAGCTTTTCTGTCCCCCCCGACACACACAATTTGAAAAAAGGTATAAAAGTAAAAATCACTTGCTTACCTTCTGAGATGTTCTCAGGTTCTCTCGCTGACAGAGACTGCTCCTCCACCTCCAATCCTTGGCCTGCACAATGCTAATAATATATAATATAATATGGCACTTACCTTACACCAATGGGTCTTATTATTAGGTTAGAGGAGGGGGGTGGGTGGGAGACACTACACGTGTAGTGTCTCGGGTTTCCTCTCCACCAGAATTTATTGGGGGGGGGGGGGGGACTTGCCAGAGGTCGACTTCCGGTTCCCGCCGAAATCCAAAGGGCTGCTCCTGTAAAGGTAAGAGCTTTTAAACTAACTACTCACCTCCCAGAAGGCCCCTGCGCACCGCTGCCGCCGAAATCCAAAGGGCTGCTCCTGTAAAGGTAAGGTTTTTAAACTCACTACTCACCTCCAAGAAGGCCCCTGCGCACCGCTGCCGCCGAAATCCAAAGGGCTGCTCCTGTAAAGGTAAGAGCTTTTAAACTAACTACTCACCTCCCAGAAGGCCCCTGCGCACCGCTGCCGCCGAAATCCAAAGGGCTGCTCCTGTAAAGGTAAGGTTTTTAAACTCACTACTCACCTCCAAGAAGGCCCCTGCGCACCGCTGCCGCCGAAATCCAAAGGAGGATACGGAACAATAATCTTTCTTCCTTCACATGTGTTTCTCTTTCTCCTCCTCCATTTCTGCTATTCATTTTTTCTTGCTTCCCCTTTCTTTACTGTCCCTCTTTCCTTACATTCATCTCTCACCTTCCTCACTTTCATTTCTGCCTTTTCACTTCCCAATTTTTCTTCTTTGCTGCCTCTGTGTCCTTTTTGCCTTCTGGGCTGGAAGGTTACTCGGGGCTGGTTCCACCAGAAATCTCCCTTTCTGGATCCACTGCTGGGCACCCAGGCCACTCTTCTGAGTATAAGTTTCAGTTCATCTTTGAAATAATTCTCGACATCAACGGATGTGAAATTCCATATGTGGTTTGCCTTGACCTGTCATGACCACATTGGAAACTTCCAGGAACTGGAAAACCTGGAATGCTGGGGGCGGAATTCCCTAATCCCGCAGCAGAGTGTCCACGCTGTCGTAAACGGCGTCGCGTTTTACGACGGCGTGAATGGGCCGACCCGCCGACTAATTCTGCCCCTACAGGGGGCCAGCACGGCACTGGAGCGGTTCACGCCGCTCCAGCTGCAGATCCCGGCGCAAACTGGGCGGCAAGGACACACAGTATTTGTTCAAGCTCCACTTTTCATTTGTGCCTTTCCCTGAAGTTTCTGTTCCCATCTTATGCTCCCTAATTCTTGCCTAATCGCATCATAATGACCCCTCCCCCAATTATAAACCTTGCCCTGCCGTATGGCCCTATCCCTCTCCATTGCAATAATGAAAGACACCTAATTGTGGTCACTACATCCAAAGTGCTCTCCCACAAACAAATCTAACACTTGGCCCGGTTCATTACCCAGTACCAAATCCAATGTGGCCCCCCCCTCTTATCGGCCTATCCACATATTGTGCCAGGAAACTCTCCTGCAAACACTGTACAAAAACTGTCCCATCCGAACTGTTCGACCTATAGAGGTTCTAATCAATATTTGGAAAGGTAAAGTCACCCATGACAACTACCCTGAGACCTCCACACCTATCCATAATCTGTTTTGCAATTTCTTCCTCCACATCTCTGTTACTATTTGAAGGCCTATAGAAAACTCCTAACAACGTGACCGCTCCTTTCCTATTTCTAACTTCTGCCCATATTACCTCAGTAGGCAGATCCCCTTCGAACTGCCTTTCTGCAGCCGTTAAACTATCCTTGATTAACAATGCAACTCCTCCCCCTCTTTTACCACCTTCCCTACTCTTACTGAAACATCTATACCCGGAACTTCCAACAACCATTCCTGTCCCTGTTCTAACCATGTCTCTGTAATGGCCACAACATCGTAGTCCCAAGTACCAATCCACGCTCCAAGTTCACCTACCTTATTCCAGATGCTCCTTGCATTGAAGTAGACACACTTCAACCCACCTTTCTGTCTGCCAGTACACTCCAGCGACCTTGATACCCTCCTCAGTACCTCACTACTCTCAACACTGGCTTCTGGACTACAGCTCATTTTCCCATCTCCCTGACAAAGTAGGCTTCAAATGAAGTCACGGTGAAAAGCCCCTAGTTGCCACATTCCAGCGCTTGTTCGGGGAGGCTGGTACAGGAATTGAACTGTGCTGCTGGTCTGCCTTGGTCTGCTTTCAAAGCCAGTGATTTAGCCCTGTGCTAAACCAGCCCCTATATTTTTATTCTCCTCTTTTTTCACATTTTCTCCCAAATTTACACCCAACAATAAACAATAATCAGTAACGAATGCAAGGTCAACCCCCATATCAATAACAACGATCCCATCCTCCCACCAAACCCCCAAACGTTAGACCACATGTTAACATAAACAAATGACAAAGAAAGGAATCAGGAATCACCCATAGTCACCATTAACACATACAGTCCCCCTCCCCCCAAATCACCCAAACCAGTCCCCCTCCCCCCAAATCACCCAAACCACCCCCCCAATGTTCGATGTAATCCAATTCTCGAAAGTGCATAATGAATAACGCCCATGAATCGTAGAACCCCTGCATCCTTCCCCTCAGTTCAAATTTGACCTTCTCAAGAATCAAGAATTCCAGCAGGTCCCCCCACCATGCCAGGGCACAGGGTGGAGAGTTTGATCTCCACCCTAACAGGATCCACCTTCGGGCAATCAACGAGGCGAAGGCTACAACATCTGCCTCCATGCCCGTTTCCAACCTCGGCTAGTCCGACACCCCGAATATGGCCTCTTGAGGGCCCGGGTCCAGTTTCATGTGCACCACTTTAGAAATTACCCTAAAAGCCTCCTCCCAGAAATCCTCCAGCTTTGGACAGGACCTAAACATATGAATGTGGTTTGCGGGCCCCCGCCCACAACGTTCACACACATTTTCTACCCCCTCAAAGAGCCGGCTCATCCTCGCCATTGTGAGGTGTGCTCTATATACCACCTTCAGCTGAATCAGCCCCAACCTTGCAGACAAGGTTGAGGCGTTCACCCTCCGGAGAACCTCACACCAGAACCCCTCCTCCACATCCTCTGCCAACTCTTCCTCCCACTTTGCTTGATCCCTTCCAGCGATGCCTTCTCCTCTTCGAAAATAGCCCCGTAAACCACCGACACTACCCCCTTCTGATAGATCTCATAATTTCATCGAATTTACAGTGCAGAAGTAGGCCATTCGGCCCATCAAGTCTGCACCTGCTCTTGGAAAGAGCGCCCTACCAAAGCCCACACTTCCACCCCATCCTCATAACCCAGTAACCCCAGCTAACCTTTTTTGAATACTGAGGGCAATTTATCATGGCCAATGCATCTAACCTGCACATATTTGGACTGTGGGAGGAAAACCGGAGCACCCGTAGGAAACCCACGCAGACACGGGGAGAACGTGTAAACTCCACACAGACAGTGAGCCAAGCCGGGAATCGAATCTGGGACCCTGGAGCTGTGAAGCAACTGGGCTAACCACAATGCTACCGTGTAACTCTTTCTCCAGTCCCCCTATCGTCAGCACCTCCTCCAGCAATGTGGAAGCCGTCTCTACCGGGAAGCTCTGTATCTCCTTTCTGGCAAAGTCTCGAACCTGCATGTATCTAAATATTTTCCCCTGCTCGAGCCCATACTTCGCTCCCAGCTCTTTCAATCCTGCAAACTGAGCCCCAAGAAACAAATCTTATAATGTCCTAATTCCTTTCTCTTTCCATCTCGAAAATTTCCATCCCACTTCCCTGGCTCAAATTTATGGTTCCCCGAATCAGCATTTCCCCTTGACCCGGCCCCAATCCGAAATTGCCTCCAAATTCTCAACGAAGCTATTACTACTAGACTCCCTGAGTATTTCCCCGGGGACGTCGAGAGCGGTGCTGTTGCTAGCGCCTTCAATCCCAACTCCCTACGCAAACTCTCCTCCATTCTGACCCACTGGGAGTCAACCCCTCTGACCCAGCTCCGTACCTTCTCCACATTCGCCGCCCAGTAATAATACATCAGGTTTAGAAGACCCAAACCCCCTGCCTGCCTTCCTCTCTGTAGCAACACCTTTCCAATTCTGGCCACTTTACCTCTCCATATGAATGAGGTAATCATCCCTTCAATCTCTCTATAAAATGCTTTTGGCAGGAAAATCGGCAGGCATTGGAAAATAAACAGAAATTGCGGCAACACATTCATTTTAACTGCCTGTACCCGACCCATCAGTGACAGAGGGAAACCATCCCACCTTGCCGGATCAGCTTTATGCAATATTTAATTTAATGAAATTATTGAGCAGGCTTGTGTCTACCTATAGACCTGAGTTTAGAAGCATTTTCAAATAGTAGCATTTATGTGTTAAGGAAATATTTAAAGAGCTGTTGCTTTAAAGGTTTTAAGTAAAACAAAAACTGCTGCAAGAGGTTGGTGACAAAGAAGGTCTGCAAAAATATATGATAAACAGGTCACCATATAAATGTAAGTGCTTTACTTTCAAAACTGTTGGTTTGGATATAGCCTTGATCCATTCATCTATTGCTAATACTGCTCCAGTTGCACCTTTTTATGCTGACACTGATGCGTCCAATTGTAATGCAATCTGTCTGCCAACTGTACACATTTTACTTTGATTCAAGAGAGCAAAATTTAACTTTTGGGTGATAGTAAATTTAGTATTGGCACATCCAAGACAAATCACCAAACCCCAGAAATGACGTGCCACGACAAAAAAAAAAGAAAGTCAGTAAAGCAGGTCCTGTGCCAAAGGTTTTAAGAGTATTGCATATTCAAATGAACAAACTGCACCAAATGAAAATAACTTTGAAGGGACATCAGTTAGATCAACTACAGATAGTACTGTCAAATTTAACTTCACATGAGACATGGTCAAATCTCAACAAGACCTGCTAATGAGCGTATAACTGAGCTTTTGCCATGTCAAGTATATTTCAAAAGATGTATTGATGTATCAATTGTTAATACAATTGAAACACTAAACTTTGCATTATTTTTCTACTATTCAATTAATTTTATCTTGAAAAGAAATTTTCAATAATTATTGAAAATAACAAATCTACTGTAAGTAGCATGTTCTGTTAACAATGTTCCAAACTTACACTTCGCAGTGTTGACTGTTTTAATGTTATTGTTGGAGCTGCTCTCATTTCTCCAAAACAGCTCAAGTGACAGATGCATTTGGCATGGTACAAGAAAGCTACAACAGCAAAGCATTGTCTTATGCTTCATTGTTCATCTTTAAAGGCACACCGACTGCTGTCTGCATTATAAGTTCACTCTGTTTAAAATGAATTGGTTAAAATACTATAGCGGTGAGCAAAATTAATGCAATATAGCAGCTTTATTCTATTGTCAAAGAATATACCTGAAGCAAACTTGTATTCGGCTACTTAATATCTCAGCATAAATAGATTTTTGAGTCCCTAAATATCTTTCAAAAGTTGCTCTTTTTTAATATGCTTGGCTAAACTAATGGGAAATCATAGGGGCCGGACTACCCTAACCCTAACCCTAAGCTCCCTTGAACCTGCTCCGCCATTCATTCAATGAGAGGTGGCTGGTCTGCCAAATGTCTGCTTTCGCCCCATATCTTTTAATACTTTTGTTTATCAAAAATCTTTCAATTTCAGATTTAAAATGAACAATTGATCTAGCATTAATTGTTGTTTGCGGAAGACAGTTCGAAACTTCCCGTTCTGAGTAGCGATGTTTCCTAATTTCGCGCCAACAAATTATGATATCTGCAGAGAGATAAACTTATTCTCTTTCCTGCTAATGATTTTCTTCATTTAAAATATATTTGAGTGCAATAATTTCATGGCAGATGTTTACCGTGACACTGAGATTTGAGTGTGGCAGAAAACTACCAGTGTGCCACTGACCCATATGCTTTTATGTCACCTGAACAATCTAACAGGGAATGACCCAGCCACAATGTCATCATTTCCCTATAAAGTGCAACTGATTTTTCATTGGCTTTTCTTTGAATGGTACCTTGGGAATTTTGATGTCCACTGAAATCACTGGAACAGGCATATATATCTAGGCAGAAGAATGACACATCATCACAATGCAACATTACCTCAGTATTGCACGAGGTTACTAACTCCTGTCCAGGGCTCAAATCCGCAACCTCCTAGCGCTGAGGTTAATGAGCTACCAACTTATGTGGCAAAGAGGAAGGCATTCCATCCTATCAACCTTATTTAATACTTAGCAGTCCCACAAAATCAGCTCCTTGTAGGAGGAGCAATGATCAGATCAAACAAACTTCAGAACTCAATCTTCTTTTTCTTTCAGCTCCTCCCATTTTACTGGAGGCACCACAATGCTGGTTGTACACCCTCCTCCATCTCCCCAATCGGCAACCTATTCCTCTTCCAATCCCGTGGCGCTAAAGTTTCTTGCCATTAGGTCTTTCCCTTTCCCTTCTTTGTGGCAGTCCCATCATGTTCACCCTTCTCACCACATATCCGCTCTCACTCCACAACAGGTACCATTTTAATCTCCTCTTGGCTCAAGAGCTCAGTGAAAACTTTAAATTAATATTTATAAAACTGAATACACTATTTAGTTCATTGTTCTGACCTTGAGCCTTTGAATACTGAATATTCTTTGCAGCAATGAACTGTCATATTAAATGGTATTTAAGTCAACTTCTGACGCTGCATACTGTGAAGTAGAATTAAATGAAGGCTAAAACCACAGAACAGCTCCTTCCCCCTTTGCTCAGGACAGAATTCTTGCAAAATAACATTCTGAAACAGCAATACAAGGTATGAGGGAACATGTGAGAATAAAGTTGGGCCGAACGTTTCTCTGTTTCTCTTCATTGAACTGTACAGCAGATGAAAACGAAAACCGTATCCTTGTGCTATTCAAGGGAACAATGCAACAGCGCTCCTGTAGTAATCGTTAAAGTGTCAGTTGATGTATTTGCTGACAGAACAGAAACAGTCATTTTTTTGGATGGATTTTATCCCCTCGGGTGCAATATTGTTGGTGCATTACCATTATGGAACTAGCTTTCTCAAATTTATCAAATTATTGGATGCAGTGACTGTGCACACAATAAGGACATTTATTTCAGCAGGGTTAAAATTGTAGTTCAGTTCAAGTATTCAGTTCTAATACCATAAATATCTTTGTGCAGCCTGCACGAAATATCAAGCTACAACTGTGACAAAGGACTGCACCAGTTATGAACAATTTATTTTTTTAAAAGGGGTCAGCAGAGTTGGTAGAAACCTTCCTACATGATCTGAAACCTAATCTTGAAGGATAGTTAGTAAAGCTTTTTACAGCTCTCAAAATCATTGTCTTTCTGAGAGCATCACTTAAGCCATCCTTCATCTACCACCATTTGGCTGACGCAGCTTGCATTGATAGGGTATTATTATGGTTTTCGAACCAAATCTGGATAACACAGTCCGAGAGGAGAGACAAAGGCCCTTGCGCAGTCCCTCGACTATATTTTTATAAGTAACTTTAAAAGAAAGCAAATCAATTAGCAGACTTGATGTGAAGTGCTGACGGTACACTCCTAAGCTGAAGTGAAAGGCAGCGAGCTCTAATTATGAAATTTGTGTCCCAGCATCTCTGCAGAGGTGCGAAAAAAATTATCTGCTTCAACTTCAGTCATTCAGATGTGATTGGTGAATCTGCATGACAGTGTGAAATTGTAAAGATCTTCATAGGGATATAAAAATCAAATTACATTAGAAAACTAAGCACTCCCGTGCTCTCAGATGGCTGACTTTGCTGCAACTCCAGATGATTTAACCGTGACTAACGTCAATCAACATTCTGCAGTCAATTTTACTGAAACTCAACTGCAAAATGCGGTATGATTTTATTGCTTTTCTCCAAGCAGAACAAAAAGGAACCAAATTGGCATTAATGATGCTCAAACAGACTCAAAATGGGATCGATAACCATACCATTGCATTAGCATGGACTCTCCATCTGCGGTCATTTTTAAAGCGGTCTACTGCTGGGTCTCTTAAGTACATGTTTATGTCAGAGGTTCGACTTTTATACTGGGCAATATTGGTCTCTGCATTGGCATTATGGGAGACAACTGGGCGCACTCTGAACTTTACTGATA
Organism: Scyliorhinus torazame; assembly: GCF_047496885.1. Classification (NCBI taxonomy): domain Eukaryota; kingdom Metazoa; phylum Chordata; class Chondrichthyes; order Carcharhiniformes; family Scyliorhinidae; genus Scyliorhinus; species Scyliorhinus torazame. Next base: position 254,334,713 of record NC_092713.1, on the reverse strand, counting down.
GCAAAGCCATACAAGCTCCAGAAAAGATAAGTTTTAAATTATTTGTAAGAGCTCAGAAGGAGTGAGAGTGCCTCTTCATGCCCATCAAAAATAATCTAGGATGCTATTTCAATCGCAAACCACCCTCATAGGTCTTAATTACAGTGGGTACAAAAACAAAATACTGCAGATGTTGGAAAGCTGAAATAAAAAGGTGGGAGGAGATTTTGTCTGGCCTTTTACATAATAGGAGTGGTCCAAGAGAGGAAATCAGAGACAATGAGACCTAGCAGCTGAAGCCCAGAACATAAAATAGGGAACCAGATTGGTGATCAATGAGATTTATGTATTTTTTCTCTCTTTCTAAACTGGGACAGTAGTTTAAACTGGTACTGGGGAGATGGAAGTAAATCGTTAATCTCTGTAACATTACGATGGAAAACTGAGTGATATTTCTAAACTTGAAACCTAATTGGGTAAGTAAAGTAAAGCAAAGTATAGATGGCATGGCAGGTGATGTGTTGCAGCTGTAGCATGTGGGTCGCAATGGATACCTATGTGATCCACAATAACCACTTCTGCGGTGAAAATCGATCACTCAGTGCACTTGGGCTCGCAGTTGATGAGCTGGAGTCCATACTCTGGATACTGTAATGAATCAGGAAGAGGGAAAGTTACTTGGACACTTTGTTCCAGGAGGCAGACACACCCCTGAGGCTAGGTACTTCTGACTTGGTCTGTGGTCAGGGGACGGAGGGTAAGATTAGAAGTGAGGAAGATATATGAATCCAGAAGGTGACAATGAAGGAGCCTTAGCCCTTGCAATTGTCCAAAATTAACATCAAAATTATTACAGTTTGTGTGGAATAGAACAGGGACTGCAAGGAGGATAAGCAAACTGACCATGACAGTGTGATGCAGGGGGCCATTCATTTTGGGAAGTAAAATGAAATGTAATTGTAGTAGTGGACAGTATAGTTAGAGGAATAAAAAGAAATGCTCTGGCTGCAGGGTGGGAAATCTGTGATCAGTAACTCACTTATTAACTTCCAAAGCCTGTCCACCATCTATATGGCACAAATCAGAAGTGTGATGGAATGAACACTGTCCAGTTGCCTGGATGAATGCATCTCCAACAATACTCAAGAGGTTTAACACAATCCAGTAGAAAGCAGCCGACTTGATTGGCACCCCATCCACCACCTTAAGCAATCATTCCCTCCACCACTGATGCACGGTGGCAGCATCAAACCCGTGACCTCCACCGACCTCAAAAAGGACAAAGGCGGCCAATACATCAAAACACACCACGTGCAAGTTCCCCTCCAAGTCACACGCCATCTTGAATTTAACTATATTGCTGTTACTTTACTGCTGCAGGGATAAAATCCAGTTAGTAACAGAACTGTAGGTGTTCCGACACCAGGTGGAGTGCGGCAGTTCAAGAAGGCGATTCATCAACACCTTCTCATGGGCAATTAGGGATGGACAATAAATGTTGCTCACATCGCATGAGAACTAAAAAAAACATTTGCTGGTCAGCCAACACATCAAGTGCTGTGTCTAGTATGACTACTGAGACTCAAAGGAGATGGTGAAGTCCAGCAGAAGGGAGTTAAAAGGTTGATCCGTGATGTCAAAGCATGCGGAATGTTAATAAAGATAATTTGAAGGGATTTTTAATTTGTGTTGGTAAACATTAAAAATAAGATATAGGGCACGATTCAGCTGGGCAAGATCCAGATCTGCATATTTAAATGAGCCATTATACCCAGATGCCGTATGCACCCCGGAGTCAATGGCCGCGCCTGCGCGACCTCGCCAGGGTACTGTTTAGCAATGGTTTCGAAAATCATGGACAAGGCGTGAGGACAACTGGGGGTGAGGGGTCTCGTAGGCCATTAGAGACCCCTGGGTGGTCAGAGATAGGGCAGGGTAGCAGGCTGGCAGTACCAAGGTGCCTGTGTGCCAGTCTGGCAGTGCCAGGGGTTGGGCCTGGGACAGGCTTTGAACCATAAGAGCAGTGGTGATGGGGATGCAAGGGCCCCAGAAAAGGTTGGGGGGGGGGGGGGGAATGGTTTCTTAAAAGCCAGAGGTGTGCTGAGAAGGAGTGTTCTAGAGATCTGGGCAGCCTTCCAAAATAGCCCCCGATCTACGAGGAGCTGGTCCAGCTGGCGAGATCAACTCACCAGTGCAGGATGACTGTCTAAGTGTGGCCTCGATGAGGAGAAACTGCCTGAGGTCAAAAAATGGCAAAGTGCTATTGAATAACTGGGTGATTCTCAGCGCTGCAGCCAATCGAGAAACACTCGCCAAACGTGCCCAAAAGCGGACTTTAACTTTTTCGCACTGAATTGCGCCCATTGTTTTAAGTGCGTCTAATTTACCCCTGCAACAGTAAAGTTACAGCAATATAGTTCAATTCAGGATGGCGGGTGACTTGGAGGGGAACTTGCACGAGGTGTGTTTTGATGTATAATTTCTGTGCCTGGAAGGGTAAAACCTACAGTTAGATTCATGCTGAACAAAGGTGTTTGTACGTGTGGGGCTTGGCTTCAATTCCAATGGTGTATCTATTGTATTTAGAGAGGGTTAAGGCGTGAAGAGTAAATAAATTGTGAGGGGTTGCTTAGCAACTGGGGACCTTGTAAGGTAGAAATGCTTTTGAATTCAGTTTTTCGCTGAATTTGTTGGCAATTGGAGACAGAACACTGTGGAGTGAACATCTCTCAACTCTACCAGAAAAAAGGCTGGACAGGACAAGAGTACTGCAAAGAGTAAGCTTCCAGAGGAACCAGATACAGTCCAGATAACCAGGGAATTGGTTAAGGAGACTGAAGTTAAGAGAACAGAGACCAAGGTACCATTCAGGAGGATTCAAGGGAAAATAAGTGTTCTGAGTTAATGAGTCAGTTGCAGTAACCAGATTTAAAGTGGGAAGCACACTTGAGCGGTAAATCAAAATCAAAATCCATCTTTATCGCGTCTGGAAATTGACTATCAAAACAATTTAAAACAGTTTAATAATAATAATTATTATTGTCACAAGTAGGCATACATTAAGACTGCAATGAAGTTACTGTGAAAAGCCCCTAGTCGCCACATTCTGACACCTGTTTGGGTACACTGAGGGCGAATTCAGATCGTCCAAATTACCTATTGGGGCTTGTGGAAATTACCTTTTGGGACTTGTGGAATGAAACCAGAGCACCAGGAGGAAACCCACGCAGACATGGGGAGAATGTGCACACAGGCAGTGACCCAAGCCGGGAATCAAACCTGGGACCCTGGAGCTGTGAAGCAACCCTGTGCTACCGTGCTGCCCAACAGTCAAGACAATTAATCTGAAAGGAGAAGTGGTAAAACTCGGAAACTGGATTTGTTGTTAAAAGTGGAGTGGAGGCTTTGTTTAAGAGTTTTTTTTTGAAAACCTGGACTGGATTTCAGAATGCAAATCACTAATGGAAAACATTGTTGTGAAAGAAGATTTTAAAGTGTGTTTTTGGGAGTAGAGGTTGGAAACTCTCAGGTGACAATCAACCGGGGGGATTCTGAGGAGAAATCCACAGACATTCACATGGCGTTCAGAGTGGAGAGGGTATTTGACCATAGTCATCTTATGTGTTTTAAGGGATGTTGTGTTATTGAGACCAATGTACCTTAAGATATACTTTGTAATGCATGTTAATCTTAAAACCTGTTTGCATTTGTTAAACTAACGGGGGAGTAAAGGAGTGTTGTATCATAATTCAATCTTTTCATGTTAAATGAATTTTCTTTCTTGATGCTGAAATGAATTCGCGATCCAGCGACTCTGTTCCACCACATTTTATAAACAATGTAAAAGTTAGAGTTATTTGAGGCAGGCTCCCATTCTGGAATCTTCCCGTTCATTTATAACATCAACTGAGATCATAACAAAAGAGCCCACATCAAAATGTTACCCCCACAAAAATACAATTACTGACTTGTGCTCTCCCCCCAACCCAGGAATTTGGAACCCATTATTATAAATGTCACAACGCGAAGCAACATTCCACATGGCTGATTGCAACAATTGGGTCAGCAACATTTTTATTGGATTTTATTGTTAATGTAGCGTACAGCTCCTACAGCTGCATCATGAAATTCATTCCAATGAACTATACTCAGCACTGCATATGCTGTGTGTGTATATTTTTTTATTGAAGAATTAACAGTCCCTGGGCTTCTTTTATTTTTATTTTTTTTAAATTTAGAGTACCCAATTAATTTTTTCCAATTAAGGGGCAATTTAGCGTGGCCAATCCACCTACCCCACGCATCTTTTGGGTTGTGGGGGTGAAACCCACGCAAACACGGGGCCAATGCGCAAACTCCACACGGACAGTGACCCAGAACCGGGATTGAACCTGGGACCTCGGCGCCGTGAGACAACAGTGCTAACCACTGTGCTACTGTGCTGACCTCTTGGGCTTGTTTTATGATTGACTTTGCTTTTTGTTTGGGAGTGACATACATTTTGGAAAGTGTCAAGAAGCATGAGTGATTTGCTTAATTCAATCCCTAATGAGCGGGTTGTCTTATGGGGAAAGGTTAGACAGACCATTTTTCCATTGGAGTCTGGAAGAGTGAGGGGTGATTTGATTAAATTATAGAAGATCCTGAATGGTCTTTGACAAGGTGGAAGTTGAAAGGATGTTTCCTCTTCTGGGTGAGTCCAGAACTAGGGGACACGGCTTTAAAATTAAGGGTCACCCTTTGAGGACAGAGATGAGGAGAAATGCTGGGCGGGACTCTCTAATCCCACGGCAGAGTGTCCACGCCGTTGTAAACGCCATCGCGTTTTACGATGGCATGAACGGGCCGCTGCCAGAACGAATTCTGGCCTCTACAGGGGGCCAGCATGGTGTCGAGCGGTTCACACCGCTCCAGCTACCATTGCCGGCGCAAATTATGCGCCACGGGATCCGCGCATGCGCAGTGGCGCCGGCGCCAACGTGTGCATGCGCAGTGGCCTCCTTCAACGCACTGACCCCGACGCAATGTGGTGCAGGGCTACAGGGGCCGGCGTGTTGGAAAGGAGCCCCCCAGCTAGAGATGCCGACCTGCTGATCAACGCCGAGGTCCTGCCGGCTCAGAGCAGGTTAGAACGGCGGCGGCAAGACTCGTTTTTTTTTCACGCCCGCTCGGCCCATCCAGGCCAGAGAATCGCGGGTGGGACCCGATGCCGTGCCAACCACGCCAGCGCCAATGGCGCCGATTCTCCGCTCTATGGAGAATCGCGTGCCGGCGTCGGGGTGGCATGGCCTGGTCGCGGGGATTCTCCGGCCCAGCCCAGGGCTGGCACAATCCCGCCCCCTTTCTCTCAGGGTTGTGTGACTTTGGAACTCTGCCTCAGAAGGCAATGGAGGCGGTTTCGTTGACTATGTTTAAGACAGAGGTAGATGGATTCTCATTAGGCGAGGGAATCAAAGGTTATCAGGATTAGATGGAAATATGGAATTCAAAACACAAACGTATCAGCCATAATCTTATCAAATGGCTGAGCAGGCTCGAGGGGCCGAATGACCTACTTCTGCTCTTGGTTCATATGTTCATATGATTGGAATATCTAGGACATATATTAAGAGAATGCTAGATAAGAGGGTGAAAGGAATAAAAGGATATATTGAAGGGAAGATGTGGAGCACAAACATTGGCAGAGACCCGTTTAGCTGAGTGACTAATTTCTGTGCTGTTATCAAACCCAAACTTGACACGTTGGAGAGTGTTGAAGTCGGGAACTTCAAATCTGATGGATTTTGGAGTTTTTGTCCATGTACAGACCAGGAGTGGGCTGTATATGTGCAGATTGGCATTTTAATATTTTTTTTAGGTCCAGTGCATAAAAGAATGCATGAAAACCCAGGTCAGGTGACCAGGAGCAGAATGCAATTGTGATGTCCTGCACGGAAACCTGCGGGGTGGGAATGCTTGTCTTCCCCATTCTCCTTGCGGAGTATGTGCTTCCCCGCTGGGGGCGGGGTTTCTCTATTAACCATTGTATAAAAGTTCGGCCACTATAATAATCTTTATTATTATCACAAGTAGGCTAATATTAACACTGCAATAAAGTTACTGAGAAACCCCCAGGCGGGATTCTCCAGTTGCCGACACAGGAATCGCGTTTGGCAATCGGCCGGAGAATACCCGATGCTAACCAAATCGGGGGCGGCAGTGCTTCGCGATGCTCCACCCCCTCCAAAGTGGCGTCATCACAGAGTATGCCGCGCGCTGTATCGACAGCCTCAGGATGTTGCCAAGGCCCACCTCCTGATGCTCCGCCCCCTACCGGCCGAGTTCCCGGCGGTGTGGGCCTCTCATGGTCTCACCCGTCGGGAACTCGGCGTGGCGGCTGTAGACTCAGTCCAGCGCCACCACAGTCAGGGGAGGGCCGATCCGCGGGCAGGGGAGACTTTGTCAGGGGCTGGGGGCACAGTTGAGGAGTGGTCCGGGGCTCGCACGCCGGCCAAAGGGAGATCACTAATTCGCAGTCCGAGTCCACGTGCAGCCTGCGCCATGTTGCACGGCGCAGCCGCTGCAGGCCACCGCCATGCGCATGTGCGGCCATGGACCCGACAATTCTCCAGGCTGTATCGGCAGCTAGAGCCGGGTGCGCTATGCTGTTCGGATGCTAGCCCCCAGCCAAACGGAGGATCGGTGGACGATTTGCGCTGAACTTTCAGGCGTAAAATGCCACCGTTCCCACGCCGGCGTGAGGCCACAGCCTCAAAATCGGACAAACCAGCCCCCGTAGTCGTCACACTCCGGCGCCTGTTCGGGTACACAGAGGGAGAATTCAGAATGTCCAATTCACCTAATTCCCACCCCGCTGGCTGCCGAATTCTCCGGCGCCGGGCATTTGGCGGTGGCGGGAATCGCACCGCGCGGGTCGGCAGCCACTGGGAACGGCCCCCCAGCGATCTCCAGCCCACGATGGGCCGAGTGGCCAACCGTTTTCGGCCAGTCCCGCCGGCGTATATTACACCAGGTACTTACCGGCGGGATCTGGCTGCGCGGGCGGCCTCAGGGATCCTCGGGGGGGCGCGGGGGACCTGGCCCCGGGAGGTGCCCCCACGGTGGTCTGGCCCGCGATTGGGGCCCATTGATCCGTGGGTGGGCCTGTGCCGTGGGGGGGCACTCTATTCTTCAGCGTCGGCCGCTATGGACCTCCGCGATGGCCGATGCGGAGATGATCCCCCCCCCTGCGCATGCGCTGGGATGACGCCAGCATACGCTGGCGCTCCCGTGCATGCGCCAACTTGCGTCGGTTGGCAGAGGCCCTTCGGTGCCGGTTGGCGTGGCGCCAAGCCCCTTCCCCGCTGTCCGGTGCGACGCAAACCACTACGGCGCTGGCCTAGCCTCCTCCGCACCTTTGGGGCGGCCTGACGCCGGAGTGGTTCACGCCACTCCTTTGCGCTGGAGTTGCCCAACCCGCCGGTTCCCACATTAAGTAACAGAACGGGCTTGAGAAACTGGCCTGCTTCTGTACTTGTGTTGCTGCATAATATATTTCGCCATTTGGGAACACTTTTACATTTGTTTATAGGCGAGTCAACATGAAACTCGGCCTACTTTTGTACTTGTGCTGCTGTGTAGAGAACATAATTTGCCATTTTGGAAAGCTTTTTTTTTCCTTAATCAATATTTGTTCACAAGTTAACTTGTGAAACTTGGGCTTCTGTTGAGAAACATCCACTTCTTTTTCTGGCTTTTTCCCAGGGTAGAGGGGTCAATTACAAGGGGCATCGGTTTAAGGTGCGAGGGGCAAGGTTTAGAGGAGATATGCGAGGCAAGTTTTTTTACACAGAGGGTAGTGGGTGCCTGGAACTCGCTGCCGGAGGAGGTGGTGGAAGCAGCGACGATAGTGACGTTTAAGGGGCATCTTGACAAATACATGAATAGGATGGGAATAGAGGGATACGGACCCCGGAAGTGTAGAAGATTTTAGTTTAGACGGGCAGCATGGTCGGCGCAGGCTTGGAGGGCCGAAGGGCCTGTTCCTGTGCTGTACTTTTCTTTGTTCTTTGTTTGTTCTTGGAGGATAGGAACAGGAAAAGGGGCTGCAGGGAGAAGACTTTAAGTGAAGAATGCCCTTGGCTTTATTCACTGAACCGGTGTCTTAAATCTCAAACTTTGTCTATTGTAAACAAAAAGTTATTGGTCTCGAACCGGATCTTACCAACAACCTGAGAGTCTGGCCAAGGATCATTACAGTGTTGCTAGTACTACATAATGAATGCTTATAGCAAATGCACTATGAGCTTTAGAATTATTTGCAAGAAAAGTGAGCAGATTTAAAGCCAATACTTTGATCTCAAATTAAATCCTTTGATATGTATCACAGTTTAAAATATTACATGATTTCACAACAATATGAATATCATTGCTTCTCCTTCATGCAATACACTCACAGAAAAAGTAAGGTGCCCTTTGTAACAGTCCACAGAATTGTTGCCTGTAAACCAATGCACATTATTTCCATAACAGCCAATATCTCATGGAAAATGATATTACTGTCCACAAGCGCATCATTCAATCCAGAACGCACTGTTCAAGGCAGTTGTAATGTTCAGGTTAAAGGAAAAGGGGTGAAAAGGACCAATTTTGCGGGAACAATGGTTCATGTCTGATCAATGCCAGTATTACAAAAACTGCATTATTAGTGTGGTAGTCACCACTGTTGTATTATATTGTATGTATGGGTATTACGGTAAGGCCCCTGTACTACAGGTACGGGGGTAGATCCCTGCCTGCTGGCTCCACCCAGTAGGCGGAGTATAAATGTGTATGCTCTCCGAACAGCAGCCATTTCGTCAGCTGTGTAGGAGACCACACATCTCTGTGTAATAAAGCCTCGATTACATTCGACTCGCGTCTCGTCGTAATTGATGGTGCATCAATTTATTACATAGAGATTTTTCAGAGGTGGACCTCTGCATCAAGCCGGATCGCCTGCAGCTGCATCCTCAAGCAGACAATGCCAAAAAGGACTTTGAACATTGGCTAGCTTGCTTTGAAGCATACATCGGGTCTGCACCAGACCCAATCTCAAAAGCACAGAAGCTCCAGATTCTGTACTCGCGGCTGAGTTCCAACGGTTTCCTCTCGTCCAGGACGCACCTACCTACGCTGAGGCCATGGCGCTCCTGAAGGAGAATTACGCTCAGCAGACCAACAAGATCTACGCCAGGCACCTCCTGTCCATGCGGCACCAACTTCCCAGTGAGTCTGTGGAAGATTTCTGGCGTGCCCTGCTCGCCCTGGTGAGAGACTGTTACTGCCAAGCCATTTCGGCCACTGAACATTCAAACTTGCTAATGAGAGACTCGTTCGTTATGGGCATAGAGTCTGACAACATCTGCCAACACCTCTTAGAAGGGGCCACGCTTGACCTTGCGGCGACCAAGAAACTAACGCTTTCGCTCACGGTCGCCTTGCGCAACGTACATTCTTATGCCTCCGACCGCACGGCCCACCCCCCCCTGTGCATCATGGACCCCGCCAACGGCCACCCCATCGTGGACCCCATCAGTGCCCTCCCTCAGCCAACTCCACGCCTGCGCCACACGGCAGCCAACCAACCCCGGGGGGCCCATGTGCTACATCTGCGGACAGACAAAACACCCCCAGCAGTGCTGCCCAGCGCGGAGCGCGCTCTGCAAGGTCTGTGGCAAGAAGGGACATTTTGCTGCAGCGTGCCAGGCCCGCTCAATCGCTGCTATTGTCCCGGCACCCCCCACGTGCGGCCAGTGGGCGCGCCATCTTCCCCTCCTCAGTCCACGTGCAGCCAGTGGGTGCCACCATCTTGCTTGCCTCAGAACCAATGGGTGCCGCCATCTTGCCTGCCCAAGTACACGTACGGTCTGTGGGCGCTGCCATCTTACCCGCCTCAGGACTCCTGCCCGTTGGGCACCTCATTGGGCCGCTCATCGCCTGCAACTGCCGACGACCAGCCGTGCCTCGCCTCGGTCACGATCGACCAGTCTCGACCGCACAACCTCACGACCGCTTCGACAAAGGTGAAGGCCGACGGGCACGACATATCCTGCCTTCTGGACTCCGGGAGCACTGAGAGCTTCATCCACCCTGATACGTAAGACGTTGCTCCCTCGCGGTACACCCCGCTAACCAAAGAATCTCCCTGGCCTCCAGATCCCACTCCGTGAATATCCGGGGGTACTGCATCGCCACCCTCACCTTCCAAGGTGTAGAGTTCAGCAGGTTAGGGCCCGACGTCCTCCCCAACCTCTGTGCTGCATTGCTACTCGGCCTGGACTTCCAGTGTAACCTCCAGAGCCTAACCCTGAAATTTGGCAGGCCCCTACCACCCCTTACTGTTTGCGGTGTTGCGACCCTTAAGGTCGACCCGCCTTCCCTTTTTGCAAGCCTCACCCCGAATTGCAAACCCGCCGCCACCAGGAGCAGACAGTACAGTGCCCAGGACAGGACCTTCATCAGGTCTGAGGTCCAGCGGCTGCTGCGGGAAGGTATCATCGAGGCCAGCAACAGCCCCTGGAGAGCCCAAGTGGTAGTGGTGAAAACCAGGGAGAAAAACAGGATGGTCGTTGACTACAGTCAGACCATCAATCGGTACACGCAGCTCGACGCGTACCCCCTCCCACGCATATCTGATATGGGCAATCAGATTGCACAGTACTGGGTCTTCTCGACAGTGGAACTGAAATCTGCCTACCACCAGCTTCCCATCCGTAAGGCGGACCGCCCATACACCGCGTTTGAAGCAGACGGCCGCCTTTACCATTTCCTTAGGGGTCCCTTTGGCGTCACCAACGGGGTCTCGGTCTTCCAACGGGAGATGGACCGAATGGTTGACCGGTAGGGGCTGCGGGCCACTATCCCATACCTGGATAACGTCACCATCTGCGGCCACGACCAGCAGGACCACGACGCTAACCTTTCCAAATTTCTCCACACCGCCACACTCCTCTACCTAACTTACAACAAGGAGAAGTGCATGTTCAGCACAAACCGATTAGCCACCCTCGGCTATGTGGTTCAGAATGGAGTTCTAGGGCCCGACCCAGATTGCATGCGCCCCCTCATGGAACTCCCCCTCCCCACTGCCCCAAGGCTCTCAAACGGTGCCTGGGGTTCTTTTCGTATTACGCCCATTGGGTCCCACACTATGCGGACAAGGCCCGCCCACTCATTCAATCCACCGCGTTCCCACTGACGGCCGAGGCTCACCAGGCCTTCAGCCGTATCAAGGCCGACATCGCCAAGGCTGCGATGCACGCGGTCGACGAGACACTCCCCTTCCAAGTCGAGAGCGATGCATCAGACGTCGCTCTGGCCGCCACCCTCAACCAGGCAGGCAGGCCCATGGCATTCTTTTCCCGCACCCTCCATGCCTCCGAAATTCGGCACTCCTCCGTCGAAAAGGAGGCCCAAGCGATCGTTGAAGCTGTGTGACATTGGAAGCATTACCTGGCAGGCAGGAGATTCACTCTCCTCACTGACCAACGGTCGGTTGCCTTCATGTTTAGCAACACACAGCAGGGTAAGATCAAAAATGATAAAATCTTGAGGAGCAGGATCGTGCTCTCCACCTACAATTACGAGATTTTGTATAGCCCCGGTAAGCTCAACGAGCCCCCCGATGCCCTGTCCTGAGGTACATGTGCCAGCGCACAAGTGGACCGACTCCAGACCCTGACGACGATCTGTCACCCAGGGGTCACCCGCTTGTACCACTTCATTAAGGCCCGCAATCTGCCCTACTCCATCGAGGAAGTCAGGGCTATCACCAGAGACTGCCAGGTCTGCGCGGAGTGTAAACCGCACTTCTACCAGCCAGACCATGCGCACCTGGTAAAGGCCTCCCACCCCTTGAACGCCTCAGCGTGGTCTTCAAAGGGCTCCTCCCCTCCACCAACCGCAACATGTACTTTCTTAATGTGGTCGACGAGTTTTCCTGATTCCCTTTTGCCGTCCCGTGCCCCGATATGACATCTGACACCGTCATCAAAGCCCTCAACACCATCTTTGCTCCGTTTGGTTTCCCCGCCTACGTCCACAGTGACAGGGGATCCTCATTTATGAGCGATGGGCTGCGCCAGTACCTGCTCAACAGGGGCATTTCCTCGAGCAGGACGACCAGCTACAACCCCAGGGGAAACGGGCAGGTGGAGCGGGAGAATGGGACGGTCTGGAGGGCCATCCAGCTGGCCCTACAGTCCAGAGATCTCCCGGCCTCCTGCTGGCAGGAGGTCTTCCCCGACGCACTTCACTCCATTTGGTCACTCCTGTGCACCGCGACTAATGAAACCCCTATGAACGTCTCCTTGCCTTCCCCAGGATGTCCACCTCAGGGGTTTCGCTCCCAATGTGGCTGGCAGCGCCAGGACCCGTTCTCCTCCGGAAGCACATGCGGCTCCACAAGGCGGACCCGGTGGTTGAGAGGGTACAGCTACTCCACGCAAACCCGCAGTACGCCTATGTAGCGTACCCCGATGTCCGCCAAGACACAGTCTCCCTCAGGGACCTGGCACTAGCTGGGTCCTCACACACTGCCCCGGCGCCACCCTCCCTCCCCCCAGCGCATCCCACCGCAGCCCCCGCTCCAGGACAACCCGTCCTCCCCTTGCTCCCACTCAGGGGTGAGGAGGATTTTGACACGCTCCCAAAGTCACTGAAGACCAAGCTGACGCCTGAGTCGCCACCAGCACTGCGGCGCTCTCAACGACAGATGAAGGCGCTTCTCTGTAATTTTAAAACCAATCTGTATGTATATAGTTTTCTACCACCCCCGCTGGACTCATTTTTAACAAGGGGTGAATGTGGTAGTCACCACTGTTGTATTATATTGTATTTGTGGGTATTACGGTAAGGCCCCTGTACTACAGGTACGTGGGTAGATCCCTGCCTGCTGGCTCCGCCCAGTAGGCGGATTATAAATGTGTGTGCTCTCTGAACAGCAGCCATTTCGTTAGCTGCTGTAGAAGGCCACACATCTCTGTGTAATAAAGCCTCGATTACATTCTACTCTCGTCTCGTCGTAATTGATAGTGCATCAATTAGTATCGACAGGTTGGCAAGTATTCTGGGAGGCTGCCTAACACAAGCAGCTGGCACTCTGTTTATGTTAGTTAGAAGTTTAATGAAGGCCCCTTCTGTAAAAACGTGTTCAATATGATCATAGAACTAGGGTATAGGCCTGCCTCACCCCTCTATTTCCAGTCATCCTGCAGCCAGCAACAAAATCCAATGCTATTAACACTAATTATTTGTAACCGACCTAAAAAAGATTGTTAATTATTAAAAACTCTGTTCTATGTTTTCTTTGAACTATGTTGTAACAAACTATTTGCAAGAATTAAATAGAATTTCTTTAATTCAGCATATTACCAAGGTAAATTAAAGGGCATCTATGACCTTCAGAACCACCCATACAGTGGGAGGCAAACTCCGGCCCAATCATGTGGTATAATGATGTTACAATGTCCCTCGGGAGGCGTAGCTTCCTGCGGCACTGAACCTCGACATGTTGAGGTACCTGGATCACTGCCAGTGCACTTTGGCAGCAGGATAGTGGTGTCTTCTGCATCGGCATCCACCTTTCTCACCCTGCCAACCCTGCCTTCACATGGGTCCCTCCCTGCGATATTGCCTGCAGACACCTGGCCGTCTTTCTCTTCGTTCCCCCTCTTTGACCTCAAAGGAAGTGCCCTCAGCGGGGTACACAATCCCCAATTACTGAAATGCAGATGGCACTGCCCTGTGCACTGAAGGCTGCAATGGGCAGAAATGCTCCAAGAGAATTGACGACAAAAGGATCCTCAGAACAAGGCTATCAAAGCAAATACTTCAGAAGAAAACAGAGGAAAAGGTCTGAAATCTCAAGACGAAAGCAAAAACAAAGTTTCACCTGAACTCCTAACAGCAGTACGGTAGCACAAGTGGATAGCACTGTGGCTTCACAGTGCCAGGGTCCCAAATTCGATTCCCCGCTGGGTCACTGTCTGTGCGGAGTCTGCACGTTCTCCCTGTGTTTGCATGGGTTTCCTCCGGGTGCTCCGGTTTCCTCCCACAGTCCAAAGACGTGCAGGTTAGGTGGATTGACCATGATAAATTGCCCTTAGTGACCAAAATGGTTAGGAGGGGTTATTGGGTTATGGGGATAGGGTGGAAGTGAGGGCTTAAGTGGTGGATTGGTGCAGACTCGATGGGCTGATTGGCCTCCTTCTGCACTGTATGTTCTATGTTCTTAACTCACACAGACAATGCTCCCGCCCCCTTTCATCCCGCCCTTAGATGAGAAGAGTGAAAAAAGGAGGATGCATGTGTGGCTGTGTTGCCCATGCGTCCACCTAGTGGGAGTGTGGTGGTAAATGCTGCATTGCTAGTTTGATCTCACTGCCAACCCATTTCCAGCTGACAGGAAGCGTTGAAAAACTATCCAAATAAGAATGGTTTTGATCTACATCGTTCAATCAATCTAACCAGTGTGATGGATTGTCCACTCATTATAGAAACTGATTGATTTTCATTTCAATTAGGTGAATATAAAGATTACCCTGAATCTGTCTTATTTTAGATCAATGGTAGAACAGCTGAAATACTTTGAATTTATTTTGTGCTTTGGACTATATCAAGGGGCTGGTTTAGCACAGGGCTAAATAGCTGGCTTTTAAACCAGACCAAGAAAGGCCAGCCGCACGGTCCAATTCCCGAACAGGCGCCGGAATGTGGCGACTTGGGGCTTTTCACAGTAACTTCATTTGAAGCCTACTTGTGACAATAAGCGATTTTCATTTCATTTTCATTTCAACAGCACATTTCCCACATTTATCTAAAGCCTAGAGCTGGTATAATGCCAAGGCAAGCAAGAAAATTGTGTTTCATGAGAAGATCAACATAAACCGATCCAGATCTAATAAAGATTCCTCTTTGTATTCAAAATGTAAGCAATTCAGCTGGACAAGAAGGCTCTCACCTTTTCTATACTATTTCTAATTTTTTGGGGGGAGAAAGGACCTTTCGAGCAGATAGGGCAATTCACTGGCATCCTTCTATCTTGTAAAATTATATTTGCGCTGTGGTGGTCAACACTGTCTTAAGCGTTGCCTGGTGTGGCTCAGGAGTCCCAGTCCCTGTCCCCATTTGCTGCAGAGGAAGACACTGGAGTGAGAACGTGCACAATTCATTGGCCTTTGATTTTTCTGGGCCAGCAGAGTTTTTAATTTCTTCTTGGTTCTTCCAATATTCTTCCAAACAGTCAGCCTTCAGAGGTAATGGCTGTGACTGTCTCCTGGTTGTCATTGTCAATGTCCACGATCTTCATATCTTGTTTGCAGGTCTCCTTGTAGGAGACGACGTGTTAGGCATGAAGTTGTCACCCAGTGGCCAGGTCACCATACAGAAGATCTTCGGGTATACGGCCATCATCCACCCAATCAATGTGGCTGAGCCAGCACAGATATCATTGACTTAGCAACGTGTGTATGCTGGTGGAATTAGCAAGCTCCTGGACCTCTGAGTTGATGGCCTTGCCCTGTCAAGAGATGTTGAGGATACATCTGAGATGTACAGTGAAGTCAGAAACTGTTCAACCTTTTCTTCTGCCTATTCTATATTGTCCATGTCTCATCACTGCAGAGGAGTGCACTGAGGGTACAGATTTGTTAGACTCGCAGTTTGATGTTCTCACTCAGGTTGCTGTTGTTCACACTCTCATACTCAGCTTGAATGTAACAGCTGCAGCTTTTATGATGCCTGTGTTGATTTCAGCATGAAGTAGCAGATTGCTGGTGATTGTAGAGCCTAGATATGTGAAGCTATCAACTACGCTCAGCGCCACATTGTCAATACTGATAGATAATGGCATGGCAACATCCAGGAAATTTATCTTCCTGATACTGATGGCCAAACCAAACTTGTTACAGATGTGAGAGAATCTGTCCATTTGCAGCTGAAGCTGTTCCTTGGTATGAAATGTTAGTGCAGCAGTGTTAGCATAGAGAAACTCTCTGATGGGGACATAGTACACCATTGTTTTGCTTCTCAAATGAGCAAGTTTGAACAGAGTTCCGTCAGATCTGTTATGTAAGTAGGCACCCTCTGTAGATCACCTGAAGGTATATGACAGCAACAAAAAGGAGAATATACCAAAGAGTGTCGGTGCCGGAACACAATCCTGTTAGACCCCATTTCGGATCTCAAAGGCATCCGATGTTGCCGTGCCATAGTGGATCTTACACATCATGGTGCCATGGAAATTGTCAGAGGACAGTTCACTAATTGGTAATTTGCATTATATAACTTTCTGGGAATCAATTGCAAATGAATGTGTGTTGTGATTTCTTACTTAGCGTATAGGAAGGAAAAAGTTAATCATCAACCCATTGGTAAAGTTTCCAAACATTTCAGTACGATTTTATTTTGTTATTTCTCACTGTTTCCTTTGTTCTCCTTCCAGAAAACCCCTTCATCAAGTTCAGACACAGGTACCTCAACAATTATGGGTGGAATTTTCCGACTACTTTTTGCCTGAGTGTCAACTCAGATGGGAAAAGTGCAGGGTAGCTTGCCAGTGGCCTTGCGGGCTTTTCCTGCTGTATTTTTTAAACTCACTGACAAAAATAAGAGGTGGGTTCCACAATGACATGCAACAACTTAGGATTTTGAAAAACCGGGACAACCTTTTTAAAAGAATAAAAATGGAGACACCTTCCCCCGCATGGAACGCCCCCTCCCAACAAAACTCCACACCTCCCCCTTCCATGGAGCCTCCCACACGATTTCCTTCCACAAAGTCCCGAAAGACGTGCTTGTTAGGTGAATTGGACAAATTCTCCCTCCGTGTTCCCGACCAGGCGCCGGAGTGTGGCGACGAGGGGATTTTCACGTTAACTTCATTAGAGTGTTAATGTAAGTGTACTTGTGACTTATTACCTTCCACAGGAAACCCCTCGGCACCTCCACCACAGAGCTCCCCACCCCACAGAACAACTCCCCCACCGGCAGTCCCGTGCAGCAGTGCCAGGAGCAGTGCCTGGATAGTGCAGAGTACTGCCTGGGGATGACCCTCTCCCCCTAGTGATTGTACTCACCTGTGTGCCTTCAGCAGGTTCTGTTTGCCAGGTACAGGTGTGGGTAATATCCCGCACGGAACCTATGGGGTGGGAATGCCCGTCTTCCTCGTGCTCCTTGCAGAGTTCAAGCTCCCCCACTAGGGGTGGGATATCTCAATTAACCCATGTATATAAGATTAACCAGTAAGGCACCAACCTTAGCAGGAGACAAGTAGGGGTCTACCAGGTTGTGTACACATCAATCGTGTAAATAAAACTTTGTTTATTTTACTTGGTGTGACTCCCCGTGTCCTTATTAAAGGTGACCTGTCGTCATTGATATTGGCATGAATGGACAATTTGACGTGGGGGTCTATCAGCCGCAAAGGCCTGATAATGATGTTTAAATTGATGCAAATGACAATTACGTCATTGGCAAGGGACGGATACAATCAATCGTGGAAATTTCAGTGGCGCAAAAGCCGTTTTTGGGATTTCAGCTCGATTTTCCGCCCCTCTCCGCTGTTCCTACCTCTCAAAAACGGGAGTGAAAAATCCCGACCCCCCCCCCCAGTGAATTTAACTCATAACACAAGTACAAATTGACTGCGGGACATTCAAGTACTTGCAAAAAAACTAGATACAATATTTGAGAAGTGTAAAAATAATACACCCCATCAAGCTCTTATCAGCAAATTTCTCATTTAATTATTATTTGTCAGAAAAGATTTATGGAACATTTTGAATATGATAGGATTTCAGAATATCCACACTCCAAATAAAATGAGATTGTGTTATAATTTGTTGATAGGATTTTCTGAACTCCATTACCAGATAAAATCTGCAATTTCCTTTTTCCCTAATTGGTGACAGGATGGCAATTAAAATCTACTTCCACTTAACAATAGCTATTTTGTTGGTTGCTCTAAATAGATAAACAGTGCTAGAGTAAATACGATGCAGGTGCATTACTTTAAAACCATTTGCTGCAGAGGTGCAGACATGTACGTGCTCGAAACTTGATCTGGACAGAAGTCTACATAGCGTAAGTTAAATCACCAAGTTCCACTAATAATAAACATGGTGTGGATATGCCGGCATTGGACTGGGGTGAGCACAGTAAGAAGTCTTACAACACCAGGCTAAAGTCCAACAGGTTTGTTTCGAATCACTAGCTTTCGGAGCACTGCTCCTTCCTCAGGTGAATCGGAACACTGCTCCTTCCTCAGGTGAATCACCTGAGGAAGGAGCAGTGCTCCGAAAGGTAGTGATTCGAAACAAACCTGCTGGACTTTAACCTGGTGTTGTAAGACTTCTTACTGTATTAATAAACAGACCTCAGACTTTACAGTCAAAATAGCATATTGTTGTCAAACTTTATATTTTCCATCAACTTGTAGGACCAAACAGTTGAACGGAAAAGTGCAGGAAGAAGTCCAAAGCCCAGGGCACTCCACAGATGAACCCTTCAAATCAATTCATGCAAATGTCCAAAAGGTTGATGATCACTACAATAGGGGAACAAACACTTTTGGATCATGCTTATTACTGGTTTGTGGTGGCTCAAGACATACTGGAGGATTCCAGTAGTTAAACAAAGGGGCTTATTGATGAAAGGTAAAGGCAGTTAGGTAACAGGTCTTAACACTTCAGCTCGCTGGTCCACACTGCTGTGGATCTGCTCCCAGGACCGCAAACTTCCCATTGGTCAGGGTTCACACACTCATGCGTGATTGGCCCTGAGCAGCTACCACATGTTTCTCTTCATTATAGGTGCAGAGGTGGAAGCTGGAAGAGAAAATGGATTGGAAGCATGGCAGGTAATGTCATTCTTCTGATTGCCAAGTACAGGTCGTCTGTACTGTAATATCCCGGACGGAACCTATGGGGTGGGAATGCTCGTCTTCCTCGTGCTTCTTGCAGAGTTCAAGCTCCCCCACTAGGGGTGGGATATCTCAATTAACCCATGCGTATGAGGTTGGCCAGTAAGGCACCAACCTTAGCAGGAGACCGGTATTAGCTTTTGTTAAGTGGAAGTAGATTTTAATTGCCATCCTGCCACCAATTAGGGAAATAGGAAATTGCAGACCAATTATTACCACTTTAATAATTGCAAAAAAATGAAGCTAATGTTAGAAATGAAATTTGTTGCTCGCTAGAACATTTGACACATTGGTGAAATGAGACATCAGATACATTTTAATGAACAGGTTGGCCATCTGTTTTTAACAGTCTGCCGGCTTTGTGCCAAAGCACAACTAATAAAACAATTACCTGGGAGAAGGATAGTAAGTCAATTATATTCTTTACTGGCAAGCAAGCGCTAAATAAATTTTGATGAAGTCATAAAAGTCCGAGAGGGTATGTTTTTAGCCATTGCAAATTTATATTTTAGTTTGTGTGTGCTGTGATAGGAATTCAATTACTTTTCAGATGGCAACACAATTTAAATTTGAAAAATAAAAAGGATAGATATATGTTTGTTCCATTCCATTGTTGCTGCATTAAAGACTAAAGTTCAGTACTTGTTCCATTTTGAAATGAATCATCTGATGTTAAGATTCTTGTCATGATATTCAGGTGAACATCACAGCACATACACACATAATGATGGACAGATCAACGGACCAATCAACACACACAACATGACAGCCAATCACGGACAAGAGCATACACAGTACAAAGCAGGGAACACAACACTTCCTGGGCACTTGAGCAGGAGAGAGCTCAGGGCACAGACCTCATTGCCAGCCACTCAGAGGTTCCCCATGTGCTGAATACCAGAGTTTACTATGTTTATAGTTCAATGAAATAAAACTGCGTTGTACCATACGCAACCGTGTTGGTTCATCTGTGTGTCAGAGTACCCAACACTTCATGATACCAGGAGTGAATTGACACCTACCCACAAATCTGCCATCCTGCGCCATGGACACCGTCAACAAACCGCAGCCGCTGCAAGTCGCTGGGAACCTCGGCGTAAATTGGAAGCTATTCAAGCAGCGCTTCCAGCTCTTTCTGGAAGCCAACGAAAGAGGGAGCGCCTCGGACACCAGAAAGATCGTCATCCTCCTCACCACCGCAGGGCAGCACGCCATCCATGTCTACAACTCCCTGGTGTTCGCGGAAGGCGAGGACAAATCCAAATATGAGACGGACCTTCTCAAGCTCGACCAACACTTCAACGTCGAGGTCAACGAGAGCTTCGAGAGATATGTCTTCCAGCAGCGCCTGCAAGGTAAGGATGAGCTCTTTCAGTCATTCCTTACCCATCTCCGCATCCTCGCGCAGTCCTGCGGTTACGACGCCACCTCGGACTCCATGATTCAGGACCAGATCGTTTTTGGGGTCACCTCGGGCACCCTACGCCAGCAGCTTTTAAAAATAAAAGGCCTCACCTTAGCCTCCACAATCGAAGCCTGTGTCCTGCACGAAAACGCGACTAGCCGCTATGCACAATTTCAGGCGACCGAATCGGCGCGACGGGGGTCCTACGCGGCCGGATCGGTGAGCTAGGTGCCCCAGGAGGCCGAACGGGTCCAGGCGATCGAGTTCCTCCCGGCCCGCGGCCCGGACGACATCGGCCATTTAGCGCGCTTTTCGAGGCCTCCCGCGCTTGTGCGCGCCAAAACCTACGGCAACACTGAGGGACGTGATGCGCAGGCGCGCCTGACGCAAGACCGAACTGCGCATGCGCAGTGGCGCAACGAACGTCATGACGTCACGACGTGCGGCAACTGTGGAGCTGCACATTTAAAGCGGCAATGTCCCACAAGAACCCGACAATGCCTACGCTGTGGCAAGGTGGGCCACTACGCTGCTTACTGTCGAGCAGCTCAACCTGTCAATCTTCCACAATTCCGACAACCTCGCAGGGACTTGCGGACCATTCAGCCTCCCCATTACGAATCTTGCCCAGACGACATCCAGACCGGTGACACAGATGACTGAGACGCCTTCCGTGTTGCGATCATTGATGGGAACCGAGTTAACACGATCAATCCGGGTGATGAATGGTGTGCCACCCTGATGGTCAACCAATCGCCGCTAACTTTCCGCGTGGACACTGGCGCCTCCGCCAACCTCATACCATGGTCAGCCTTCTACGCCATGAAGGTCAGACCACCAATTCGGCCGTCCTGGTGCAGGATGGTCGACTACAACGGGAACGTTATCCCGGCTATGGGATCCTGCCAGCTGCAGGTGACACACAACACACACACAGCCACACTCTCATTCGAGATAGTCGGCTCATCGAAGGACTCCCTGCTAGGCGCGCAGGCATGCAAGGTTCTCCATCTCGTGCAACGGGTCCATTCGCTCTCTCCAGACGGAACGTCTGACTTCCCGGATGCAGAGTTTAATGCACAGCTCCAATCGCTCCTTGCCCACAACCAGGAGGCATTCGAGGGCATGGGAACACTGCCATACACCTATAGAATTCGGCTCAAACCAGATGCCACCCCGGTCATTCACGCACCTCGCAGGGTCCCTGCGCCACTCAAACACTGCCTCAAGCAGCAGCTGCAGGATCTCCAGGATCAAGGGGTCCTATCCAGGGTCACGGAGCCCACGCTGTGGGTCAGCTCCATAGTGTGTGTCAAGAAGCCCTCCGGCGAGCTCCGGATCTGCATTGATCCAAAAGACCTCAATAACAATATCATGAGGGAACATTACCCCATACTCAAACGGGAAGAGATCACGAGTGAAATGGCCCAGGCAAAAATATTTACAAAATTGGATGCCTCTAAGGGCTTTTGGCAGATCCAACTGGATCCATCCAGCAGAAAGCTGTGCACCTTCAACACCCCTTTCGGCAGGTTCTGCTATAACAGAATGCCATTTGGCATCATCTCGGCATCCAAGGTCTTTCACAGAATCATGGAGCAGATGATGGAAGCCTTTGAAGGGGTGCGCGTCTACGTGGATGACGTCATCATCTGGTCCACCACACCACAGGAGCACATCTACCGTCTCCAACGCGTCTTTGCACGCATACGTGAAAACGGCCTGCGCCTCAACCGAGCCAAGTGTTCTTTCGGCCAAACCGAGCTGAAGTTCCTGGGGGACCACATTTCCCGGTCGGGGGTCCGTCCGGATGCAGACAAGGTCAGCGCCATCACAGCCGTGCCGCAGCCGGCAGACAAGAAAGCAGTACTACGCTTCCTAGGCATGGTCAACTTCCTGGGGAAGTTCATTCCCAACCTTGCCTCCCACACAACAGCTCTGCGCCACCTCGTCAGAAAGTCCACGGAGTTCCAGTGGAAGCACACACACCAGCAGGAATCGGAGGAGCCCAAACTCAAGCTCACCACTGCACCAGTACTGGCGTTTTACGACACGTCTCGTGCCACTAAAATCTCGACCGATGCCAGCCAGTCCGGCATTGGGACAGTGCTCCTGCAGCGGGATGACACTGCGTCATGGGCCCCGATCGCCTATACCTCGTGGGCCATGACCCCCACAGAACAGCGCTACGTGCAGATCGAAAAGGAATGCCTGGGCTTGTTAACCGGTTTGGACAAGTTCCATGATTATGTGCATAGTCTTCCCCAGTTCACGGTTGAAACGGACCACCGCCCCCTGGTCAGCATCATAAACAAGGACCTGAACGAGATGACCCCTTGCCTCCAGCGCACCCTACTTAAACGTAGGAGGTATGACTTCCAACTGGTCTACACCCCAGGGAAGGACCTCATCATTGCGGATGCCCTATCGAGAGCAGTGAGCACGCCGCCAGATTCGGAGGGGTTCGAATGTCAGGTTGAGGCGCAGGTGGCCTTCACATCGGCAAATTTGCCAGCTGACGACTCCAGTCTGGCCCGTATTCGCCAAGAGACTGCGGCCGACCCCCTTCTACAATGTGTGATGTGCCACATGACGGGAGGGTCGCTCAAAGGGCAGTGCCCGCAATTCTACAATGTCCGAGACGACTTGCCCGTCATTGATGGTGTCCTTCTGAAGCTGGACCGGATTGTGATTCCGCACAGTATGCACAAGCTGGTTCTCGACCAACTACACGAAGGCCACCTGGGGGTCGAGAGGTGCAGAAGGAGAGCCCGAGAGGCGGTACACTGGCCGGGCATCAGTGATGATATTGCCAATATGGTGCTCAACTGCCCAACCTGCCAAAGGTTTCAGCCGGCGCAACCTCCTGAAACGCTTCTGCCCCATGAGCTGGTGACGTCCCCCTGGGCGAAGGTGGGTGTGGACCTATTTCACGCGCTCGGCAGGGACTATGTCATCGTTGTTGACAACTTCTCCAACTACCCAAAGGTCACACGCCTGCACGATTTGACGTCGTCCGCTGTCATAAGGGCCTGCAAAGACACCTTCGCTCACCACGGCATTCCGATGACTGTCATGTCGGACAATGGGCCCTGTTTCGGCAGCCAGGAATGGTCATCATTTGCTGCCTCGTATGGCTTCACACACGTGACGTCCAGCCCTCTGCACCCCCAGTCCAATGGAAAGGTGGAGAAGGGCGTTCACATTGTCAAGCGGCTCCTCTGTAAGGCTGCTGCTGCCGGATCGGATTTCTGCCTCGCCCTGCTGGCCTATCGCTCGACCCCACTAGCCACTGGTCTCTCACCAGCCTAGCTGCTGATGGGTCGCGCCCTCAGGACTACTGTACCTTCCATTCTGGCGCCCACGATCGACCATGCTCCGGTACTGCACAGGATGCAACTGCAGCGCGGTCGCCAGAAGAGTTCATATGACACACGGGCAACTGATCTTCCTGCCCTGGCTCCTGGAGACGAAGTCCGCATGCACCTACCAGAAGGTGGCTGGTCAGAACCTGCCGAAGTT
This sequence comes from Scyliorhinus torazame, assembly GCF_047496885.1. Lineage (NCBI taxonomy): Eukaryota > Metazoa > Chordata > Chondrichthyes > Carcharhiniformes > Scyliorhinidae > Scyliorhinus > Scyliorhinus torazame. The sequence goes on along the minus strand of NC_092713.1, from coordinate 254,310,867 downwards.
CTCCGACGCGTGGCTCCCCGCTCGTTCCTGGTTCGCATGCCTGATGGATCCGTTCGTCGACGCAATCGCCGGGCTCCTCGTCTGCTTCCACGATCGCTACGAGACCTTGCACCGACACCGTGCCCTCCTGTTGTTCCGGATTTCGACTTCGTGGAGCTGCCTGCTACCATGCCCCTTCCGTCGTCGTCCGTAGCCAGGCCCGTTCCTCAGCCGGTGTTCCAGACCTATCCTTGAGGCGGTCAACCCGAATTCATCGCCCACCTACTAGACTGGACTTATGAGACTGTTTATACATTGAACTCATGCAACCACTGTGTTAATATATTTATGTTCTTATCGTTACAGGAATTCGCTTTATCGTTCAACGTTTCCCCGTTCTTTGTTCATGGTACAACCTCGTTGTTATGTCACACCCGACATCGCCCTTGTATATAGTTAAACCCCATGTACATGCTATAAATATTGCACACAGACACATTTAGCTACACTCAGTACACATCTCTATTTATAACCACGTAGGCACATAATCCTGTAAAAAAGGGGGGATGTCATGATATTCAGGTGAACATCACAGCACATACATACACACATAATGATGGACAGATCAACGGGCCAATAAACACACACAACACAACAGCCAATCATGGACAAGAGCATACACAGTAGAAAGCAGGGAACACAACACTTCCTGGGCACTCGAGCAGGAGAGAGCTCAGGGCACAGACCTCATTGCCAGCCACTCAGAGGTTCCCCATGTGCTGAATACTAGAGTTTACTATGTTTATAGTTCAATGAAATAAAACTGCGTTGTACCATACGGAACCGTGTTGGTTCGTCTGTGTGTCAGAGTACCCAACACTTCAATTCTCTGCCTCCTTTCAAATACAGCTCAAATCCCAGTACCTTTAACAACATTGATTTGAAATATCAGTCTCGGCAGTTAGCAAAATTCTCCGTTTAACCTTATTACCATGGATTTACAATGAATGCTGAATATGCATGGCATGACACAACATATGGTTCAGACGTCAGACTACATTAACCTCATTCAGCCCTAATGTGACACTAACTTTCATGAAAGTTCCTTTTCGTGTTGGAGCACTGTGGTGGACAGAATGGGACAGAAACAGACCTTTCTATCAAGTATTACATGAGGCAGCGTGTCTGTCAATACCTCTGTGGTATCTACTGGCAGCGTGTGTGACCTACAACCAAAAAATGATCAAAAACCCAATTTAACAAATCTCAAAAACGGCGCAGTATGTTGTGGAAATAAATAATGAGATACCTGGGAATTATGTAATGGCTGTAAACTGTCCTTGGGTTTCAGTTGATGGCCATAAACTGCAGTCTTTGTCTTTGGAAAGTGTTGGTGAGATGACTGCATAAGCAGTCTGTAGAAGTATTGGGTTCCAATAACTGGCGACCAGGGACCAACAACATATGGGGCGTCATTCTCCGACCCCCCGCCGGGTCGGAGAATGGCCGTTGGCCGCCGTGAATCCCGCCCCCGCCCCCGCTGAAGTCTCCGGTACCGGAGATTGGGCGGGGGCGGGAATCGGGCCGCGCCGGTTGGCGGGTCCCCCCGCTCAATTCTCCGGCCCGGATGGGCCGAAGTCCCGCCCAGAAATTGCCTGTCCCGCCAGCGTAAATCAAAGCTGGTATTTACCGGCGGGACCAGGTGGCGCGGGTGGGCTCCGGGGTCTTGGGGGGGCGCGGGGCGATCTGACCCCGGGGGGTGCCCCCACGGTGGCCTGGCCCGCGATCGGGGCCCACTGATCCGCGGGCGGGCCTGTGCCGTGGGGGCACTCTTTCCCTTCCGCCTCCGCCACGGCCTCCACCATGGCGGAGGCGGAAGAGACTCTCCCCACTGCGCATGTGCGGAAAACTGTCGGCGGCCGCTGACGCTCCCGCGCATGCGCCGCATTTCCGCGCCAGCTGGCGGGGCACCAAATGCCATTTCCGCCAGCTGGCGGGGCAACAAACGCCATTTCCGCCAGCTGGCGGGGCGGAAATCCCTCCGGCGCCGGCCTAGCCCCTAAATGTTGGGGCTCGGCCCCCAAAGATGCGGAGCATTCCTGATTGGTGCCGTTCTTGGCGCCAGTCGGCGGACATCGCGCCGTTGGGGGAGAATTTTGCCCTAGATGTTTATTGACAGTATGTGAGCAGCTCTTCTTACATGCTGCGTCTCTGCCTGCTCTCCAGGAGAACTCCCACTCTCCTGACACGTGATCCCTTTTGCACTCACGTCATCCCAACATCCACGCGAATACCCGGTCTACACAGCACTAGTATACATTTTTTAATTGTTTTAATACAGATAGATTTTATTTGTATTGGAGATATGTAAAGAGCTGAAAGTTCTCCTGTTAGAGGGGCATTACTGTGAATTTACTGTTAAAGCGTGGTTGCTTTTTAAAAATAAAACCAGTCTTGGCATGTTGGCATTGCTGGCAAGGCTGACATTTGTTGTCGATCCCTATTTGCACTGAATAGTTTTTTAATTTAGAGTACCCAATTCTTTTTTTTCCAATTAGGGGGAAATTTAGTGTGGCCAATCCACCTACCCTGCACATCTTTGGGTTGTGGGGATGAAACCCACGCAGATACGGGGAGAATGTGCAAACTGCATACGGACAGTGACCCGGGACCGGGAACGAACCCGGGTCCTCAGCGCCGTGAGGCAGCAGTGTTAATCATTGCACCACCATGCCGCCCATTTGCCCGAATAGATGGTTGTTGGTCTTCTTTTTATAGCCAAGCAGTTTATTAGGCCATTTAAAGGGGCAATTAAGAATCCACCATTTTGACATGGGACTGGAGGAATATATGGGCCAGACCAGGTGTCCTCCACTAGTGGATATTAGTTGGGTTTTTATGAGACAATTTCATGGCCACCTTTACCAGTGCCAGTGAATATGATTTGCCTAGAATAAGCGATTGCTATTATAATATGCTCACACTAACAAAATTAGAAATCATTTAATTTCTAATTAATTGGCCTCGAGTAGCTACGGAGCTGAATTGCATTTTAAAGTTTTAAAGACTGCCAGAGAGGGGACAATGTTTTTCCTGAGTAGGTCAGCTTCCTCAGTCCTTACTGCCACCCTTGTTTTGTTTCTATTTGCATATAAGCTCAGTGAACATTGCAAAAGTTGAAAAGAATAGGACAGCATGAGAGAAATCTGAGGGCAATGTTCAGGATTTAAATGATAGACAAAATGGAGGCAGAAGCAAAGTGAAGCTTGACTCAATAAGGTACATTCCGTGCACCATAACTAATAGTGAGTAAATACAACTGCTTCTGTTCCAAATAAGACTCCAAAACTGGCAACTTTGAAATTGACATTAATGTAAGTGAATTTTTGGCTGATGGAGGTGACACAACATTTTAAATGTGGACATTTTAAGTGCTGGGGACTATACTGCAAAATCTTTAGTCAAAATCTATTCATAGATTGGTTTAGTACATACTTTTAGACATATTTTCGATCGACAAGTGAATCAGGGTTATGGGGGGCAGGCAGGAAAGTAGAGTGACGGCCCATGACCATTTCGTACCATGATCTTATTGAATGGTGGAGCAGTATTGAGGGGCTGAATGGCCTACTTCTGCTCCTATTCCTCATATTCCTATGCTCTTCTCTACAGCCTGTGGTGAGAAGTCAGCTCAACTGCCACCGCGTTGGATGTGGGATCACATTTGGAGAATAGTGCTCTTGTTTTTATTTAAATTGCACTCAAACTATAATAAAACTTAATTCAGGAATAGGATTCTATTGCCTACCAATTGAATTTGTTTCCAATCTTCTGTATATAAATATGTAAAATCTCTGACAAGACACTTTACAACGTTAGTAACACTCCAGCAATATACCTCTACACCAATATATCTCTATAATGCATATTTTTCACTGAAAAGACAAGCTACTGTAAAATGTGACACATATATTGGTATTTGATGTTTTTATGAAGCAGGGAATTAGATGTATCTGCATATTGTAAAAGTATTACATCAGCTTCTTTAAAATTTGATTGGGATACGTGCAGCATACATATCATTTCCAGGTAGTTAGTACATCTGGCATTATCACTGGAAAGAAAACCAATATGCTTCAGTCCGAGCTAAATTTGTGGCTAACTGAGTTAATTTATAAAATATTATTTCACTTTATTCATTTTGAATTCATATAATTAAAAACATTTGTCTATAAACAGGAAAACTCTAATTTATAAATAGTAATTTCACATTTAATGCGATCTACAATTTTGCAGATAAGTTGATTAAGGCGAAACAGGCAGAACTAAAAGTAAAATTCCTTCAGCATGTAAACTAAACCTACTAAATGTTTACTCACTACTCTGGTTCAGTATTTGCAGAGAATAGTAACATATTCAAGAATTGTGAATGAGAGAGTACAAATATATGACAAATAAGTAAATGGTTCTCAAGGGACTGTGGGTGTAATACATTTAAGTTTTCAGGTTCAAATGGAATACACCTTTAAATAAAATTCATTTACGGGATGTGGGCGTCGCTGGTGAGGCCAGCATTTATTGCCCATCCTGGTTGCCCTTCAGAAGGTGGTGGTGAGTTACCTTCATGAACCGCTGCAGTCCCTGAGGTGTAGATACACCCACAGTGCTGTTAGGGAGGGAGTTTCAGGATTTTGACCCAGCAACACGGTGGCACAATGGTTAGCATTGCTGCCTCACAGCACCAGGGACCCAGGTTCAATTCTGGCCTTGGGTGACTGTGTGGAGTTTGCACGTTCTCCCAGTGTCTGCGTGGATTTTCTCCGGGTGCTTCGGTTTCCTCCCACAGTCCAAAGTTTGCCAGTTAGGTGGATTGACCATGCTAAATTGCCCCTTAGTGTCTAAAGGTTAGGTAATGTTACTGGCTGGGGTGGGGGAGTGAGCCTTGGTGGGGTGCTCTTTCAGAAGATTGGTGCAGACTTGATGGGCTGAAATGCCTCCTTCTGCACTGTGGAAATTCTATGATTCTGTGACAGTGAAGGAACGGCGATATATTTCCAAGTCGGGGTGGTGAGGGACTTGGAGTGGAACCTCCAGGTGGTGGGGTTCCCAGGTATCTGCTGCTCTTGTCCTTCTAGATGGTAGTGGTTGTGGGTTTGGAAGGTGCTGCCTGAAGAAACTTGGCAAGTTCCTACAGTGCATCCTGTAGATGGTACATGCTGCTGCCACTGTTCGTTCGTGGTGGAGATTTGAATGTTTGTGGAAGGGGGAGCAATCAAGCGGACTGCTTTGTCCTGGATGGTGTTGAGCTTCTTGAGTGTTGTTGGTTGGAGCCGATTTCATCCAGGCAAGTGGGGATTATTCCATTACACTCCTGACTTGTGCCTTGTAGATGGCGAATAGACTTTGGTGAGTCAAGAGATGAGTTATCTGCCAAAGGATTCCTAACCTTTGACCTGCTCTGGTAGCCATAGTATTACTATGGCTAGTCCAGTTCAGTTTCTGATCAATGGTAACCTCCAGATGTTGATTGTGGGGGATTCAGCGATGCTAATGCCATTGAATGTCAAGGGGCGATGGTTAGATCCTCTCTTGTAGGAGATGGTCATTGCCTGCCACTTGAGTGATCATAAGAACATAAGAACTAGGAACAGGAGTAGACCATCTGGCCCCTCGAGCCTGCTCTGCCATTCAATGAGATCATGGCTGATCTTTTGTGGACTCAGCTCCACTTTCCGGCCTGAACACCATTACCCTTGATCCCTTTACTCTTCAAAAAACTATCTATCTTTATCTTAAAAACATTTAATGAAGGAGCCTCAACTGCTTCACTGGGCAAGGAATTCCATAGATTCACAACCCTTTGGGTGAAGAAGTTCCTCCTAAACTCAGTCCTAAATCTACTTCCCCTTATTTTGAGGCTATGCCCACTAGTTCTGCTTTCACCCGCCAGTGGAAACAACCTGCCCGCATCTATCCTATCTATTCCCTTCATAATTTTATATGTTTCTATAAGATCCCCCCTCATCCTTCTAAATTCCAACGAGTACAGTCCCAGTCTACTCAACCTCTCCTCGTCATCCAACCCCTTCAGCTCTGGGATTAACCTAGTAAATTTCATCCAGGCAAGTGGGGATTATTCCATTACACTCCTGACTTGTGCCTTGTAGATGGCGAATAGACTTTGGGGAGTCAAGAGATGAGTTATCTGCCAAAGGATTCCTAACCTTTGACCTGCTCTGGTAGCCATAGTATTACTATGGCTAGTCCAGTTCAGTTTCTGATCAATGGTAACCTCCAGATGTTGATTGTGGGGGATTCAGCGATGCTAATGCCATTGAATGTCAAGGGGCGATGGTTAGATCCTCTCTTGTAGGAGATGGTCATTGCCTGCCACTTGAGTGAACATAAGAACAGAAGAACTAGGAGCAGGAGTAGACCATCTGGCCCCTCGAGCCTGCTCTGCCATTCAATGAGATCATGGCTGATCTTTTGTGGACTCAGCTCCACTTTCCGGCCTGAACACCATTACCCTTGATCCCTTTACTCTTCAAAAAACTATCTATCTTTATCTTAAAAACATTTAATGAAGGAGGCTATGCCCACTAGTTCTGCTTTCACCCGCCAGTGGAACCAACCTGCCCGCATCTATCCTATCTATTCCCTTCATAATTTTATATGTTTCTATAAGATCCCCCCTCATCCTTCTAAATTCCAACGAGTACAGTCCCAGTCTACTCAACCTCTCCTCATAATCCAACCCCTTCAGCTCTGGGATTAACCTAGTGAATCTCCTCTGCACACCCTCCAGCGCCAGTACGTCCTTTCTCAAGTAAGGAGACCAAAACTGAACACAATACTCCAGGTGTGGCCTCACTAACACCTTATACAATTGCAGCATAACCTCCCTAGTCTTAAACTCCATCCCTATAGTAATGAAGGACAAAATTCCATTTGCCTTCTTAATCACCTGTTGCACCTGAAAACCAACTTTTTGTGACTCATGCACTAGCACACCCAGGTCTCTCTGCACAGCAGCATGTTTTAATATATTATCATTTAAATAATAATCCTTTTTGCTTTTATTCCTACCAAAATGGATACCCTCACATTTGTCAACATTGTATTCCATCTGCCAGACCCCAGCCCATTCACTTAACCTATCTAAATCCCTCTGCAAACTTCCAGTATCCTCTGCACTTTTTGCTTTACCACTCATCTTAGTGTCGTCTGCAAACTTGGACACACTGCCCTTGGTCCCCAACTCCAAATCTTCTATGTAAATTGTGAACAATTGTGGGCCCAACACTGATCCCTGAGGGAGACCACTAGCTACTGATTGCCAACCAGAGAAACACCCATTAATCCTCACTCTTTGCTTTCTATTAATTAACCTATCCTCTATCCATGCTACTTTCCCCTTAATGCCATGCATCTTTATCTTATGCAGCAACCTTTTGTGTGGCACCTTATCAAAGGCTTTCTGGAAATCCAGATATACCACATCCAATGGCTCCCCATTATCTACCGCACTGGTAATGTCCTCAAAAAGTTCCACTAAATTCATTAGGCACGACCTGCCCTTTATGAACCCATGCTGCGCCTGCCCAATGGGACAATTTCCATCCAGATGCCTGGCAATTTCTTCCTTGATGATAGATTCCAGCATCTTCCCTACTACCAAAGTTAAGCTCACTGGCCTATAATTACCCGCTTTCTGCCTACCTCCTTTTTTTGAACAGTGGTGTCACGTCTGCTAATTTCCAATCCGCCGGGACCATCCCAGAGTCCAGTGAATTTTGGTAAATTATCACTAGTGCATTTGCAATTTCCCTAGCCATCTCTTTTAGCACTCTGGGATGCATTCCATCAGGGCCAGGAGACTTCTCTAACTTTAGCCCCATTAGCTTGCCCATCACTACCTCCTTAGTGATAACAATCATCTCAAGGCCCTCACCTGTCATAGCCTCATTTCTATCAGTCAGCGCCATGTTATTTGTGTCTTCCACTGTGAAGACCGCATCACTCTGTGACACGAATGTAACTTGCCACTTAACAGCCCAAGCCCGGATATTTTCCAGGTTTTGCTGCTTTTGGCCATGGATTGCTTCATTATCTGAGGAGTCAGGAATTGTGCTGAACAGTCATCTGCGAACGTCCCCCATTTCTGACCTCACAATGGAATGGAGATCATTGATCAAATATCCAAAGATGGTTGGGCCTAGGAACTCCTGCAGTGATGTCCTGGAGCTGAGATGACCTCCAACCACCATAACTATCTTCCTTTGTGCCAGATATGAAACCAACCAGCGGAGAGTTCCCCCCCTGATTTCCATTGACTCCAGTTTTGCTAGGGTTCCTTGATGCCATTCTCGGTCAAATGCTGCCAAATGTCAATGGCAGTCCCTCTCCCCCCATCTCATCTCTGGCATTCAGCTCTTTTGTCCACGTTTGAACCAAGGCTGTAAGAGATCAGGAGCTGAACCTGGCGGAACCCAAACTGAGCATCTGTGAGCAAGTTATTGCCGAGTAAGTGCTACTTGTTAGCACTGTTGATCACTCCTAATGATGGAGAGCAGACTGATAGGGCAGTAATTGGCTGGGTTGGAATTGTCCAGTATCTTGAGTACCGGACACACCTTGACAGTTTTCCACATTGCCGTGTAGATGTCTGTGTTTTAGCTGAACTGGAACTGCTTGGCTAGTGGTGCGACAAGTTCAGTATTATTATCGGAAGATTTTCAGGGCATTTGCAGTATGCAGCGTCTTCAGCCGTTTCTTGATATCACATGGAGCCCCCCCCCCCCAGGACGGCCCTCGCAGCCAGAACGCCGAGGTTGCGCCGGGTGGGACCATATGTGAACCATGCCGGCAGGACATGGTGGAACTCGGCGGGAACACGGCCCATCGAGCGTGGAGAATTGCCGCGGGGGCTGCTTTCAACTGCCCCCTGACCGGCACCACGGCGAATCCGCGGACGTGATTGACGGCGATTCTCCAGTCGCCGGAGAATTGGCCGTCCGCCGTCGAAGCGGCATGATGGGATTTTTTGCGCCCCCCCCGGGAATTCTCCGACCCGGCGTGGACTCGGAGAATCCCAGCCGTTCTTTCTGAATTTACCCTGTCTAATCTGTTAGAATTTTTTAAGTTCCTATGCGATCTCTCACTTTCCTAAACTCCAATGGATATAATCCAAACCGACTTAGTCTCTCCTCATGTGACAGTCCTGCCATCCCAGGAATCAGCCTGGTGAACCTTCCCTGCTATCCCTCCATAGCAAGAACATCCTTCCTCAGAGAAGGACACCAAAACTGCACACAATAGTCCAGGTGTGGTCTCACAATGCCCTATACAATTGCAGTAAAACATCTCTATTGCCGTGTCAAATCTTCTCACTATGAAGGCCAACGTATCATTTGCCTTCTTTACTGCCTGCTGTACCTGCACGCTTACTTTCAGCAACTGATGCACAAGGATTCCAAGGTCTCACTTGAGTATCCACCTCTCTCAATTTACACCCATTTGAATAATAACCTGCCTTCCTATTTTTGCTACCGAAGCAGATAACCTCACATTTATCCACATTATACTTCAAATGCCATGCATGTGCCGACTCGCTCAGCCTGTCCACATCCTGCTGAAGCATCTCTGCATCCTCCACACAGCTCACCCTCCACCCAACTTTGTATCATCTACAAATTTGGAGATAATACATTTAGTTCCCTCATCCCAGTCACATATATAATGTGAACAGTTGGGGTCCGAGCACAGATCCCTGCGGTACCCCACTAATCACTACCTGTCACTCAGAAAAAGACCCATTTGTTCCAACTCTTTGCTTCCTCTTTGCAACCAGCTTTCTATCCATCTCAAGACACGATCCGTAATCCCATGCACTTTAATTTTACATATTAATCTGCTATGTGAGACCTTGTCAAAAGCCTTCTGAAAGTCTAAATAAATCACATCCACCGGTTCTCCCTGGTCAACTCTATTAGTTGCGTCTTTGAATAATTCAAGTGGACTTGTCAAGCCTACTGTCCACCAGGCTGATCCCTGCATGTGTGTTGGCCATTCCGTCTCATGGGCCTATATATCTTTTTGGAGGGGGGTGGGGGTGACTATGGAGATGGTGAGCGTTTATGGGTCACTCACTGGCTGTGCTACAAGGTGGCCTCACACTTCTGGCCCCATTCCCTTCCCAGGTGGAAATGCCCCCGCCATCTTCACATCGCCAACCTCCCACACCCCCAACCCAGCACACCCTGTACACCCAGCCCATCCTTCACACTCTTCAGACAGAGGATTGAGGCAAGTCAGAATGTTGGTGAAAATGTGTTCAATCTTGACTATACATTGTTGTGCCCTAGCCCCTATCTTTAACTTATGTGCTGAACCAGTGCAAGCTTAACTTTGTCTAACTTTCTTATCTTACGTGGCTCTTTCTGTCTGCCCCAGACAGCACATCAGACATGGAGGTGGCCTACTTCGTAACTCACCCTCTGACCTGAGATCCTTTGGCAGCCATACTCTGGAGGGCCTGGACATGGATGGAACTGGCCTACTTTCGGGTGTCACAGGTGACAAGCTGCCAGCCTGTTCTGCCCGCTGCCCATGAGGTGCGCCAGTGTCAGGTGGGGATGATTCAGAAGCGCCGAGGTACTCCAGCACCTACCCTGCGGGAGGCACCAGCACAGGCTCCTTCACTTACTCCTCGTTTGGGGTGCTCGATGACCCCAGGACTACTCCATGGGACGGAGGTGAGGCCTGTGTGAGCTCTGGAGGTTCCGCCACCATCTGACTCTGCTAGTCCTGGAGGCCCACCCTTGTCTGAACAGGGTCTTGATGCCCCCCATGTACTGAGAATGGACCACATCCCTCAGCGAGTGAGTCATGTCCCTCACTGCCTCGGTCATGTCACTCTGGGACTGTGCCACTTCCCTCTGTGCCTGGCAGGTCAGTCAGCGCCCAGCCAATGCCCTCAGCCATGACCCTTTGTGACTTTTTGACCTAAGTCTTCCACCATGGATGCTATCCGTTCAGTGTTGGCATGGGTACCACTCATTGTCGGCATGATCGCCTACGGTTGGACTCCTCCAGCTACACGTGCAGGAGCTGGAAAGTTGCTGACACCATTCTGTAAATTCTGGAATCCCGTTAGAGAGTGGGTTCTTTCTCGGCAATGCCAGCACCGGGAGACACCTGGCTAAGTGCGCTCGACAATGGACACTGTTTAATTTCTGTTAACTCGCGCTATTGTCTCCCAAATGGAGAATATAGCCCAAAGTATTTTATTGCTCCCAGGTGCCTGTATTATTTCAGTCAATTGGGACAGCATAAATATCGAATTTAATTAAATTTGAAAAGGTGGGCAAGCTCTTCATTTCTCGGCCGGCCTGCCTGCCATATTATCCCAATCTGACGTGATGACATTGGGACGTGACCCGGCATCATCGCATGTGATCATACATTGGCACAGGCTCGGGACAGACCCCATTTCAGTATATATTATTCTGTCCGTAGTCTGCCAAGCTTGATGTTTGCAAGCTGATGTTCTTAATGTTCAACAACCTGTGATAAAAGGTTCAGTCAGTCAAAGAGTTTAACAGCTAAATGGTCTCAATATCCCCAATAACCTCTTGTGTGCATTGCACATATCTCATGTCTAGTACAAGAATTATTAAAAGGATCGAAACATGTTAATTTATTTTCTAAGACTTAACAGGGAACAGCTTGCAGTGCACACATCACTTAACTCCACTCACATTTAGAAAAAGCTTCATATGGGTGGGAATTGCTGATAATATTTTGAGCAGGGTTATAAATGACTGTAAAACAAGTTAGACAAGCACGATATACATTGTGATCACTCTTTCTAAAAAGGTTAGTTTGCATCAGTTCTGTCTCTCACAGCCATGCTTGTGTTTCATTAATTTTTATAATCATAGTATTGTTCTTCCCTTTTGCAATGCACTTGACGAAATCACACCTCTTTCTTATTTCTCTGCTGCATGCTAATAATGAGTTGTAGATCTGCATACAGTCACATCAACAAAGATAAGTGCGTATTATTCACAGACACCATTGAGACATCATATCAACATCTGCTACTCACATTACTATCACAGTGCTATTTGGTGTAAATTTAAACTTTACTACATATTGACAACCAGAGCCAGGCTGAATCTGCTTTACCGATGTGATGTAGTCTTTAACCAGCTTCTTACTTATTCCAATTATGCACAAGTCAGAAATTCTGCTTATATCCATGTTTGAAATTTTCAAAAATATTAAGAATGTTGAGTCTTAGTCACACACACACACACACACACACACACACACTAGGGAACGTATTCGATTATTTGGTATCCCTAAAACTTCCACGTTAATTTTAACCACAAATCCCTGATATTAACTGGCCACATTTTTCAAAGTAGGTCAATGAAATTGCCAAACCTTTTTATCATAGCACAGGCAGCGCTAAAGTAGCTTCTGTGGGACCATGCCATGTCCCAGCTCTACCAATGATTATCAGATGGCTTCCAGCAAGATTACGGAAAATGGCTTCTGCAACTGGAGGTGCGCAATAAACTTTATAACAAGGTTCAACGGTATTTTTGATTCCTTGCAAGATTGTAAGTAAATCTACTGTCCATTTTAGGAGAGATCAGAAAACAGCCAACTACTGTGCCAGTGCTCTGACAAGGTTGGACAAACACATATTTCTGCTCTAATATGCTTATGGTTTGAGCAGCCACTGATCGCAACCTCTGACAGATGGGAAAAAGCAGGAAGGAAACCAGACAGCTGGTAGGAAGGTCTGCAACTAAAGATGCTGAAGAAGGATTTTGTTTTATTTTTATGATTTACTTCTTAATCAGTCAAACTTAAAAATAGATTCTCATGGTCATTTTTGGCACTAAATATCTTTACCAAATTGTTGAATCCGCCCAATCAGTCCGCATGAAACAGTGGGTAGAAAACGATGAACAAGGTTTATTAATAATTGTGGTAAACACCACTGGAAACACATTGCATGTATTACGGTACTGCCACTGTATTACAGGTACCACAGTAAATCCCTGCCTGCTGGCTCCTCCCAGCAGGTGATGTATAAAAGTGTGTGCTCCCCTGCACTGCTCCCATTCTGGTTCCAGCTGCAGGAGGCACAATATCTTGTGCAATAAAGCCTCAATTGTTTCACCATTCTCGTCTCGTGATAATTGACGGTACATCAATAACACAATTACTAGTGAGGGCTCCTCTTGTTAAGGGAAAGCCCTGCCCCCATTACCTGGGAAGTTCCTATTCTGAGGAGTTCACGGGGAATCGGATCATCTTTATTCCTTCACCCCGCAGGTATAACACAAATCCTCTTGTTAAAACATTCTTTCTTAGATTTATTTCAATGTACATTGAAATGATAGAATTCACTAAACACAAATATCTTCATGCAAAGTAATTTGGCAACTCTCTTTTGGGGGGATATGGAAGATTTAGACATCATTTTTAATATTAGGACATTGTCCAAAAATGCGATCAATACATTTTAGATTTGTAGTGTTGGGGCCATCCTGACATTCTAACCACTATTAAATGGGCGGCACGGTGGCACAGTGGTTAGCACTGCTGCCTCACAGCGCCAGGGACCCAGGCTCAATTCCGGCCGTGGGTGATTGTGAGGAATTTGCACATTCCCCTCGTGTTCGCGTTGAGTTTCCTCCGGGTGTTCCGGTTTCCTCTCACAGTCCAAAGATGTGCAGGTTAGATGGATTGGCCATGCTAAATTTCTCCTTCGCATCCAAAGATGTGCAGATTAGGTGGGTTTGCAGGGGAGTGGGCCGAGGTAGGGTACTCTTTCAGAGGGTCAGTGCAGACTCAATAGGCCAAATGGCCACCTTCTGCACTGTAGTGATCCTATGATTCTAAGTGAGCTTACTAATTTCATATTGAATTATAGACAGAAAAGTAAATCCTTTGTTCTGCCAAGCCAATTGTTTCCAAAGAATGTAACATGTTCTGCATCATGGAAAGTATTTTGTGATTGTGTGACGCAATTCCCTCAGGAAACAGCTAATTATAGACAAATTGTCTATATTATAATATTTCTGTCTAACCTTAAATAAGTAATTGAGAAAGATTTCTAGCCATTAATTGTACTGCACAATTCACACTCCTGAACCCTAATTAATGATGTTATGTAAGCAATAGTTCCACCATGTGACAAAGCACAAAGCGTACATGATCATCTAAATCACTCTTCCTTCCACTCCTCCTTTCCCTGTCACTGTGCTTGCTTTAAAGCTGCTACTTCTTCCACTTTTTCCATTTCTGACAACAAGCCATTGAGCTGACCTCTGTTAGGTTAACTCTGTTTCTCTCTCCACAGATGCTGTCTAACCTTTGGAATTTATGCATTTTCTGTTTTTATTTCAGGTTTTCAGCACCTGCAGTATTTTGCTTTAGTACCGGATCACCTTGCATTTGTTACTGACTCCATGTTTAACTGGCTTTTTATTTTGAAAGAAGTTGATTGAGAACGTTAATTACTCTTTCAGTGGATTTGTTCCATAAGTTAAGTGCTTAGTGGAACATTTTTTTAAATCTCCAAACTTCTTGCACAGAAGCTTCTTGCAGCTAATGATACATGAAGCACCCAAACTTATGTTTGTTTCCATGGCTATTTTTTCCTGGAACAGGTTGTTGTCAGAGGCTGCAGTTTGAGGGACACCTCTCCACATCAAGCTTGATGACCCAGAGTCTCTCTCACTTTCACCTCCTGCCATAGTGGCATGGGAAAGATTTATAGTTATAATCAACCCTATGGTTCATAGAATTATATAATTTACAGGGCAGAAGGTGGCTATTCGGCCCATCGAGTCTGCACCGGCCCTTGGAAAGAGCACCCCACCCAGGCTCACACCTGCACCCTATCCCCATAACCCAGTAACCACACCCAACCCAACTTTTTTGTGGACACAAAGTGCAATTTAGAATAGACAATCCACCTAACCTGCACATCTTTGGACTGTGGGAGGAAACCGGAGCACCCGGAGGAAACCCATGGGGAGAACGTGCAGACTCCACACAGACAGTGACCCAAACCGGGAATCGAACCTGGAACTCTGGTGCTGTGAAGCAACAGTGCTAACCACTGTGCTACCGTGCCACCCTTTGTGCTACCGTGCCGCCGTTCATTCAAAGGCAGGGATGTGCTTAAAGCCTCCCCTTCTCTAGACCATTGTTCTTCAAACTCGGGGGCAGGTGTCGGGAGGGTAGCGGAGCCGTTCTTCGCGGCGCTCCCGATTGCACAAATCCCCGCACAGCAGACGGCTTTTAATAACGCCGGCTGCAAGCGGCCTTTAAAATGGCCGCGAACTTGTAAAATAAATTTGTCCGCATTGCGCATGCACGATGCATGCGCAGTGCGGCCGCTATTTTTTTAAACGGTCGCAGCGTTTTGTTTTACAAGTTTGGGTTTTTTAAATTCATTTTATTCATTTATTTTATTCATTTAAATTTTTTTTTTTCACTTATTTTATTCTTTTTGTTTTACAAGTTCGGGGGGGGGTTTATTTAATAAAATTTTACAGAAAAAAATGCAGAACTTTGGACAGGTGGAGACTTCAAACTTTCCGACACCGGAAGGCTTCACCTTCATCCAACAGGTTCCATTGGAGGAGTGTGTACGAGGGCCAAAGGGACCCAAAACCATTTCCTCCATTTTTATCAGCAGCAAACAAGGTAAGAGAAAATGGTGGGTCGCTCAGGTTGGCCGGCGTGGGTCGCGAAGGTCAGCCGGCGTGGGTCGTGAAGGTCGGCCGGCGTGGGTTCCGAAGATCGGCCGGGTTGGGTCCCGAAGGTTGGCCGGTTGGTAAAATTGGGTCCCCGGCAAAAACGTTTAAAGAACACTGCTCTAGACTTCACCAAGACTTTAGTTCAATGCTGTACTTGTGAACTCTGGATTTCCACATGTGTGAATTGATAACTTGTATATCTTGACTTTGTACATTCCTATATTCATTTAAAGACCTGGGGCGACATTCTCCGACCCCCCGCCGGGTCGGAGAATCGCCGGGGGCTGGCGTGATTCCCGCCCCCGCCAGTTGCTGAAGTCTCCGGCACCAGAGATTCGGCGGGGGCGGGAATCGGGCCGCGCCGGTTGGCGGGCCCGCCCCCTCGATTCTCCGGCCCGGATGGGCCGAAGTCCAGCCGATAAATTGCCTGTCCCGCCGGCGTAAATTAAATCACCTACCTTACCGGCGGGACAAGGCGGCGCGGGCGGGCTCCGGGGTCCTGGGGGGGGGGCGGGGCGATCTGACCCCGAGGGGTGCCCCCACGGTGGCCTGGCCCGTGATCGGGCCCCACGGTCTCCACCATGGCGGAGGCGGAAGAGACTCCCTCCACTGCGCATGCGTGGGAAACTGTCAGCGGCCGCTGACGCTCCCGCGCATGCGCCGCCCCGAGATGTCATTTCCGCGCCAGCTGGCGGGGTGGAAATTCCTCCAGCGTCGGCCTAGCCCCTCAATGTTGGGGCTCGGCCCCCAAAGATGCAGAGCATTCTGCACCTTTGGGGCGGCGCGATGCCCGTCTGATTGGCGCCGTTTTGGGCGCCAGTCGGCGGACATCGCGCCGTTTTGGGAGAATTTCGCCCCTGGATCTTATCATCTCTCAATCATCCTTTGTTTATTAAAACAATTTCCAACACTTGACAGGCAGTAAGAATGGGGCAATAGCACACCCCATCCAAAGGTGGTGTTGGCAGATGTAAACATTGTTTGCTGATATATTATCTGTTCTTGTTATCCACTGGACTGGTAAATCATGTTTTGCGGTGCAAACTTGTTCTGCTACAGCAGATTTGCTGTGCCAAGGGATTAAATTAGAAGATTGTTGCTGCTCCTCCATTCACTGATGCTATTGTCTGCTGGCACCAATTTTAGTTTTCACCCGGCCCAGTTAGATTGGTTCAGGGACTAGTTGCATGCTCCAGACATGATTTCTTGATGTTGTGATAATACCCCTACATTATTGGATCAGGAACCTTTACTTACAGCCTGGAGCACAGAGCTGTCCCCAGGGCCAAGTAATATCAGGAATAGCAGTGAGAAAAACATGAGGAAGGGGTATCACAGTGAACTGGGTGGGTGGTGTAGACTGGTTGCTCATGTGTATATTGTAGCGACCTATACGTATGAAGTGATGTGGCCATAGCGTGAGAGTTGTCCCCTGGCACAGCCACACACTCAGGATGTAGAGCTGCTGAGGAACTCTAGTAAACCATTTAAGTTGTTAGTCCTTTGTCATCATTGCTATACAACCCAACAACTTTACATGGTACCAGGCGCTGTCAGCGATGGCGCAAGGACTTCACTGCATCGACCCGCTCAACTTCCATGAAAACATTGCCGACAATTGGAAGAAGTTTGGAAAAGAATGGTGCATCTACTGTTATGCCAGTTTATCCGATAAATCGAAGAAGGTACAAGCATATACACTGTTGAACTTATTGGACCTGGAGTGGGTCAAAAAGTCTCAATTCTTTGTCTGCCAAGGAGAGGAAGAGGTATTGTTAAAAAAATTCAAACAGATATGTGCGCCAGTAAAAAATGCCATCTTGGACAGACACATGTTTAATATCACTAACCAGAAACTCAACTGCAGTGCAATCATATGCCCCAACATTGAAAATTGTCGTGGAAAAATGTGTGTTTGGTACTCTCACCGATTAACTGATAAGGAATCGCATAGTGTGTGGCATATATAGCGACGTTGTGTGCAAGCAGTTGTTCCAAGAAAAAAAACCTCACATTAGAATCCACCATCAGTATCTGCATGCTAAATGAGCACTTCGCGAGGAGTACCAAGGAATTAAGGAGAAAAACTGAGGTATTCCACAGTACAGATCATACCCTATCTGAACTGCAGCAGCCAGCATCCACAAAAATGAAGCGTATGCTTCATATTTAATAAACGTTGCAATGACTGTTGCAAATGAAATTAATTTACCAAGTGTTGCGGGTCCAAGCCAGCGCAACGTGCCACTAACAGTAGCTATGTTACAGGCTGACATCCCGGCAAGGTTCAGAACACAAACAGAGTGAATGAACTGGAGGTAAATCAAAACAACCAGAGCACTGAGCTTTTCAAAACATTCGATTGAGAAAATGTTGACTTTATCACGGAGAAAGATAAAATATCTACAACATTAAAAATTGCCCACAGCAATGCAAAATTTAAAGTCAAAATCGACACCGGAGCAAAATGCCCCGTCTAGTCGAAGCTGCTTCTGCGGTAGATTGATCCTTGTGCTGCACTAGATTCCACCACCAAGGTAAATCCCATTGCATATAGCAGGCAAACCATACGTATGGCAGGCACTGTCACCCTGCACTGTATGGAGAGCAAGTTCCAGTTCCACTTAGTCGGCCAGGATGTTAAACAGTCGCTGGGTCTTCAGAACAGCATTGCACTGGTGCTAATCCACTTTGGGCTAGATTCACAAACTCTGCAGCACCAAGCCCCAGAGATGCCAGAATACAAAAACCTGTTTGACAGGGATATTATTGGGAAGGTGCCTGTCATGTATCACATGACGCTGGATGATTCACTGATGCCTGTTCTATGTGCTCTCAGAAGAGTACCCCTTGCCATGAAACAGACCGTAGTCGATGAATTGGATCAGATGACAAGACTGGGTGTCACTGCCCCCATAGATGAGGCCACAGAATGGGTTTCTGTGATGGTAGCTGTGGTAAAGAAAGACGACACGGTCAGGATCTGCATTGACCTGGATAAAATGAAAGTCGCCATAGTCCCAGAGGACCATAGGCTGCTCTCCCCTTTGAGAGAGAGAGATGACTGGTGGCGATTTAACCTGAAGGTCACCATACCTCAGGCGAGAGGCGCGTTTGAGAAGGTGGGTTCTTCATAGATAAGCATTTGGGAGGTCGGTTAGCTCATTGGTTGGACGGCTGGCTCGTGATGCGGAGCAATGCCAACCGCCTAGGTTCAATTCCGGCTGAGGTTATTGACCTGAGATTTTTATAGTACAGATCATACTCTTCTGAGACGCCAAAACGCTATGAAGGTGGTTGAACAGGTCATAACCAACATGACCAAAGCTAAGGTTTTCAGCATCCTGGATGCTAAGTGCGGTTTCTGGCCCATTCCGCTGGATAAAGAATCTCACCATGTTCATGTTTCTAGTAGGCAGATACTGCTTCCTCCGCATGCCCTATGGGACCTCCACTGAGGTCTTCCAATGGTCTATGAAACAGCTCTTTGCAGGACAACCCTGTGAAATCATCATCAACAACTGGTCTGGTGTCGTACAATGCAGGAACACGATGAACGTTCCTGTTTGATCCTCGACAGAATCATAACCATACATTTGAAGCTTAACCTTGTTAAATGCAGATTCAGGGCCAACCAGGTTCCTTATTGGGCCACCTGCTCACAGCTGATGGTGTGAATCCAGATCCGGGTAATACAAAGGCCGTATGGCAAATGTCCACCCCGAGGATCAGCATGCTCTGCAGCGCTTCCTTGATATGATAAGTTATTTATCTACGTTCACTCCCTGTTACATTGAGATGACTGGAACCCTCCGTCAGCTTCTGCATCAGGATGTAGAATGATGTTACCAGTAGCACAACACTGCTGCGTTCAACAAATGCAAACATTTCAGCTCCTCCAGTGTTACAATACTTCAAAGTTGGAGCACCTGTACTCTTATCAACAGATGCCTCTCAGCACGGACTCAATGCAGTCTGTATCCAGAATAGCAGACCAGTAGCCTTTGGATCAAGGGCCCTCATTCATACTAAAACCTGCTATGCCCTGATTGAAAAGGAACTCCTGGCCTTAGCCTTCACATGTCAGAAATTTCATGACGATTCAAGTAGAATTGAAGAACTCAAAGCTGCCCTACAGACAGATCACATGTGCAGGCAGCTCCATGATGTCATTATGAAAGGGTGGCCCGTGATGTCAAAGGAGTTTCCCCACAAGCTCCACATTTTCTACGCTATGTGAGAGGAGTTAACCATGCAAGATGGACTGATCCTGCATAGTCAGAGGTTTGTTACGCTACTTTTCTGTAGAGGTACTACACCCAGCAACTCCATCAAGATCACCCAATGGTGGAAGCAACAAACTGTAGGGCAAAGGAAACCATGTACTAGCCCTCAATGTATGCAGACATAGAGAGGGAAGTGTCCAGCAACACTCTCAAATCTCAGCAATCCAAAGAATCACCGCCCTTCCATGAGGTTCCAGATCTCCCATTGTAATTCACTGTGACAGATATATTTGAGTGGAATAGGAATCAGCTCCTGGTCCTTGTTGATTCAAACTCAGGCTGGTATGAAGTTGAATATTTGCCTGATGTGAAGAGCATCACAGTGATTGGAAAGCTGAAGAGACATTTTTCTGTACATGGCATTTCCCAGAGGATGATGTTGGGCAAAATCTGACAGTTTGTCTCCAGGGAGGTCAGGAACTTTGCGTACAGACAAGACTTTGAATACATTACAAGCAGCCCCCTCTACCCACCATTGAATGGTTTGGCAGAGCAGGCAGTATGCTCGACAAAGCACCTCCGAGGAAAATGCCTCCATGACAACACAAATTTCTATGCTGCAATACTCAATCTGTGAAATTTTCCAAGACAGGGCCTGTCCTCAGTGGCACAGAGAATGTTCTCCAGATGTATCAGAACACCCCTGTAACCAACGCCCTACTGAAACTCAAAGTGGAACAAATGTGTGTGGAGCACTCATAAACTGGCGACAAAGAGGATAAAGGAACTATGCCGCAATGCCCGCAGTCTCTGCACTCTAGAACTGGGCCAAATAGTCGGACTTTAGATCATACACGGCAATGACAAACTGGTGATGGCCCACAGCCATGCCCCCCAGTCAAACTGCTTTATTATTTTTTTTAAATTTAGAGTACCCAATTCTTTTTTTCCAATTAAGGGGAAATTTACTGTACCAATCCGCCTAGCTGCACATCTTTTGGGTTGTGGGGGTGAAACCCGCGCAAATACGGGGAGAATGTGCAAACTCCACACGACAGTGACCCAGAGCCGGGATCGAATCTGGGACCTCGGCGCCGTGAGGCAGCAGGGCTAATCCACTGTGCTGCCCTAAACTGCTTTATTTTTTAAACATTCATTTACGGGATGTGGGAGTGCACTTAGGCCAGCATCTTTTGCCCATCGCTCGTTGCCCTTCAGGAGGGGACGGTGAGTTGCCTTCTTGAACCACTGCAGTCCCTGGGGTGTAGGTGTACCCACAGTGCTATTAGGGAGGGAGTTCCAGCATTTTGATCCAGTAACCATGAAGGAACGGCAATAGATTTCCAAGTCAGGCTGGTGAGTGACTTGGAGGGGAACCTCCAGGTATTGGGGTTCCCAGGTATCTGCTGCTCTTGTCCTTCTAGATGGTAATGGTTGTGGATTTGGAAGGCGCTGCCTGAGGAACGTTGGTGAGTTCCTACAGTGCATCTTGTAGACGTACACATGGCTGTCACTGTTCGTCGGTGGTGGAGGGTTTGAATGGTTGTGCAAAGGTAGCAATCAAGCGGGCTGTTTTGTCCTGGATGTGTCAAGCATCTTCAGTGTTGTTGGAGCTGCACTCATCCAGGCAAGTGGAGAGTATTCCATTACACTCCTGACTTGACCTTGTAGATGGTGGACAGGCTCGGGGTGGGTGGGGGGGGGGGGGGGTCAGGAGCTGAATTACTCGCCGTAGAATTTTGAGCCTTTGACCTGCTCTGGTAGCCATAGTATTAATATAGCTAGTCCAGTTCAGTTTCTGATCAATGGTAACTTCCAGGATGTTGATTGTGAAGCACTCACGATGATAATGCTATTGAATGTCAAGGGGTGATGGTACACACGGTTTGGTTGTCTCAGGTGGTGATTTCTACGTCAGGAACCGGCATAATTTGTTACTGGTACCTGAACCAGAACTACCAAATGCCACTGGGCTTGACACATTGAGTACACAATCTACACCCCCTGCATTGGTGGAAATGGAGGCCCCTCTGGACACCAAGACAGCATGACCTGCAGCCACTGTGCACACCCCTGGCACACCCGATGCCATCTACCCTATGGGCAACAACTCGGGTACATCCCTAACACAACCAATTGTACAATTACAACCCAGAAACTTTACAGGTGGTTTTGGATGTGTCCATGTATTCTTGGAGTGCAGACCAGAGGGAGGTAATATGGGGTAATCACATTTAATTGTTTAATTAGTTTGGGGGAAAAATCCAAATGCAATTAATTTGTTCCAAACTATTATGGCTTTCAACCTCATATGTGATTAATCCCAGTTTGGCTCCCTGTTGGTAGCATTAATTCTTCTAACAGTTCTGCAGCTTTATTCCTGGTACCTTGTGTTGAGTTGAAGACTGGGTCAGGCAGAGACGAGGCACTGAGGTTAAAAAGAATAGATGGAATATAGAGGAATCTTTTCTGATTAGGATTAGCTTTTCCCTTTTAGATAATAAAATTGTTTAATCTGAATCAGGAATGTCCCAACCACAAAAATACTGTTGATCCTCTCAGGATTTTGATAGCACCCCATCAAATCTCAGCCTGTGCTGGCTAGAAGGACAAGGGCAGTCAGCACATTGGAACACCGCCACCTACAAGTTCCCCGTCAAAGCCACATATTATCCTGACTTAGTGACACAGGGCGGGATCATCCGTGCAACCGAGGCGGCCTGCCATTAGCCAGCGGGGTTTCCCGTTGAATGCACTCACCTCCGGGAAACCCATGGCGGAGTTGTGCCATCGATGGGACCTAAAGATCCCGCCAGCGTGAACAACCGGAAAATTACATCTACTGAGTTCAACAACTTCAGATTGTCAGATTGTGACCTTTCCCCTCCAACTTAACCCCCTTTTTAATATCCCAGACATTATTATCTTAATGCAAAACCGTTTTGGTGCCTCCGCACCCGGTCATTCAACCTTTGTTGCAATCTCTTCCAGCTACATTATAATATCTAACAGATTTTCCCTCTCTCTCTCTCAGTTCTGATGAAGACCCAAATGGACTTGAAATGTTAACTCTGTTCTCCCTGCCTATAGATGCTGCCAGACCAGCTGAGTTTTCCTGCATTCTCCGTTTGTGTTAGAAATATACCGTTGGGCCTTCATCGCCACTGGGTCAAAATCCAGGAACTCACTATCTGGCAGCACTGTGGGAGTGCCTTCACCCCCATGGAATGCAGTGATTCAAGAAAGCAGCTCACCATCACCTTCTCAGTGGCAATTAGGGATGGGGACATGGTGGCACAGTGGTTCGCACTGCTGCCTCACAGTGCCAGGGACCCAAGTTCAATTCCGACCTTGGGTGACTTTGTGGAATTTGCACTTTCTCCCTGTGTCTGACCATCCCCACTTGATCCTGGATCTTACAGCCTGCTCTGTCACTGCTCGTCCCATCTTTAGCCAATCAGTCCATTCCATGGCCACATGTTCTATTTCCCACCCACTCTGCTTTCTGACTTGGCTGTCCATTTTGTGCACACTCTCCATTTGACGACTCTCTATGGATGATACCCTGAACCATCTCTAACCAATGCCATGGGGGAGACACCGATGTATGTAAACCTTTTGTGTCCAGCAAATACCCGTGTCAGTCACAGCTCTGGTAGCAGACTTGCAGCACATTGGTTGAAATCTCACATTTAGAAAACAATTAGAAATTGACAGTCCCATTGAGGAGTAGCAAATGAAAATAAAAATGTGAAGTTCTGACATTGTCAATCATGAACTTCAAAAACTAACGATCTAAGATGGTCAACCAACATACATGTACAACAACAATCAACACAAATAATGTCAGTAATAACTTAAAAAAATGATCTGGGTTTATTTTACATAATAAAGACAATCAATGCAGTTTGCAGGCCTGGTAGATACAGCCCTTACAGGTTTCCATAAGAGGGACGGTAGCATTGTGGTAATGTTGCTGGACTGGGAATCCAAAGGCCTGATTAATGCTCTAGAGGCAAGGGTTATGATTTAATTGGATGGCTGAGTAGACTCGATGGGCGGAATGGCCTACTTCTGCTCCTACGCCTTATGGTCTTAAGTTCTTATAGTTCAAATGCCACCATGGAACTCAGCGGAATTTGAATTCCATTTCTGGAATAAAGTGCTAGTCTCATTAATAGTGATCATTAAAGGAGCTCTTGTGAATAGTGAATAGCCTAGTGAATAGCATCCCTACCTCTGAGCTAGAAGGTCTGCGATGAAATCCCACTCCAAGACCCACAGTAGGTGCATTCATAACATGTCCAAACAGATTGATTATAGAAGTACAAATCCTTCTAATATGCCTATACTGGACTGGTCAGCCATGCTTGATGTGGAGTGGCATCCTCAAGCTAAACAGTCTCTGGTGGCAGTCTAGCAATCTGTTCCAGGAAAAACTAGTGGAAACAAATATAAGCTAAATGCTTTGTCTGCCTTGTGTGTCACTAGATATGGGAAAGTCACTAATTCTAAGTAGGAATGGCAAAAGTGAAAAAAATAAGAGAAAGAATGATCGTGAAATTACCAGATTGTCATAAAAACCCAGCAGGTTCACCAAGTAAATATTCCCATCCTCCCCCTCCTCCCCCACCGGCCTACATCTGATTCCAGAGCCTCAGCTATTTGGTTGTCCCTTAATCACCCTCTGAAACAGCCTGGAAAGTCACTCAGTTGTGTGAAAGGAAAAAGGCACTGTGAATGTGACGTCAGCAGATGACAACAGTGGTGCAAGATGGTGGCTCACTGCTTTCCCAGATGCAATTGGTGATAGGCAATAAATGAGTAAATGCTGGCCTTGCTAGTGAAGCTCACATCCCAAGAACAATATTGAAACCAAGGTTTCCTGTGGTTCAGAGGAAACTATCTTACCGTTATCAAGAATGAAAACAGATTACATCACGGTTCCTGTCTCCGCATTACTTCATGCGGCAACTTTAGGCTCCAGCTGCAGTTTGAGCAAACCCTCATGAAGAAAGAAAACTTAAAAACAGCTGAACCACAGTGTGAACCACATTTTTTTTTTGCTTGTTATGCCAAATATATGACAGACGCTGCTGGATATAGAACTAGCTTCAATTAATAAAAATAATCTTCCTCATGCATTTGGATTGTTTTACCAATTTAGATAAGAGTAGGTCAGCCTCTACTCAGAAATTAAATTGTGTAAGATCAGCATTCCATCTACTTGACTAAAAGTAATTAATGTGTAAAATATTACAGTTCCTGCCAACAATTATTCCTGATCAATTAATATGACAATTAAATTGTTATGGGACTTATATGGCAAAGATTCCAAAATATTACTTTATAACCAATTACAATTTTTTGGTCAATGCAGACATTCCATACATGAATGCGACAATTAATTTAATAAATATTTCCACATGTTTTATGTCAAAGTAGGAGACAGTGGATTAAAGCCTGAGATACAGCAGCAAGTTTCGACAAACATGATCTAGGTTGATTTAACATTGACATCTTTACTGAGGTTTGCCCCATGAAAACCGCTGACATGATCATTGGAGATGAGCGCACAATGCCTTAAGTGCTTTTCCTATGTTTCAGAGGGTCTACAGTTAGCATCAGTGGAGCATTCTTGGACAGTGATCTTGGACTTTTGCCAGATTAGGTTTCTGTTTTCATGGGTGGGAGCTTGGGGAGCTGCAAGCCGAAAGATTGCTATTGGAGCTACACCAATATGCTCTCTCTGGATTAACATGATCTGACACAAGAAAAATTGTTGCCAGCCTGATTCCCACTAAGATTCATGCAGTTAATTAAGAACTGAGATAATGAGAATGAAGATAATCAAGGTCTCACTGTATTTCAGTATTCTGCCGCACTCTCATTTATATGTGCAGCTGTCTAATAAAATTACCTTTGTGTGAGAGAATTGTATTTCAGCACAGCCTAAAACATAGCAGGCATTTATGCCACCCTACCAGATAATTTGAAGGCAGAGCAGCATATAAAATACAGCAGGTATCCTTCCTGCTGCCCGACTGTCAGCCCCCGACGTGTCTGATATTTTACAGGATGTGAGGGAGGTGTCGGGTCGTCTGCCTGCCTGCCTATTGAGGCTCTTGAGGTGGCTAACTAGATTGGATATGGTCTAAACTGAAAGAGGGGATACTGTTCTGTGAGCTTCTGTTCGAACTTCCTTGGAACAGAGTCAGAATGCAGGGTAGAGAGGTCAGAGTGTGAGCACCTTCTGCCTTTGCGGCATCCACAGTATTTTGTTTTGGTAACAGAACGTATTATTTGTGCTTCACATTGTTATTGAGTTTTTAAATTAACAATTCAATGTGTCTTTCTGTAAAACCTTGACTGCTCCAACATATAATCAAACGTTATAAAAATACTTGCACAGACATTTAATTTTCAACCACTCAATAAATTTAGCAACCCTGTTATTAACAATGGGGTGGAAGAAGCAGTAGAATCTTTGATGTCACATCTAAAAATAGATATGCATTACACAAAATTTACTTTTCAGATCAGGAACCAGAGATACTCATGGGTTGGATTCTCCGCCGCATAGGGAACTCCCGACTGGGACCGGCAGCGTATAATCTAGCGTCGGGCAGAAAAGCGGATTGGCGCCTGGTGCCAATCTGTTTCCGATGTTCTGGTCCCCCACTGCCGTTGGCATCAAGGTTTGTGCCCAACTATTAATGCCCCAGGCACCATATTCTCCAGATGCTTGTGATTTTCCAGTTCTCTGGGTCGGGAATCACATGGACAAGAATTGGTGCAGGTCTCTACAAGTGTCTAACTGACGTGGTGAACCTTGCGGTGGGTCAAGAGTGAGTTGCCCCCAAAATCCATCAGAGGGCCACCCTCCCCTGCACAATGCAAGATCTGCCCACCCACCGCCAGCAGACCCCAAACCCCCAAAGACCTCCTAATTAAACAGACCCCCACCAGAGGCACCCTAATTAAAGAGCGCCCTATCAGAAACCCCCTAATTAACAAGACACCCAGAGACTCCCTAATTAAACAGACCCCTACCAGAGAACCACTAATTAAAGAGATCCCCACCAGAGACTCCCCCAGAAGAGAGATCCCTGTCTGGAAAACCCCCAGGAGAGAAACCCTGCCTGGCGCCCCATAGAAGAGAGACCCCTATCTGGAAGCGAGAGAGCGGTCAAGATAGGGGCAGTGAAAAAACATCACTGTTTTAAAACTCACCTGTGCAATAACCTGCTGGCTGGAAGCATCATGTGTCAATTCCTGGAAAGTGAAAACCAGACAGCTGGGTTTAAACACCCTCAGATCTTTGACTCGCAAGCCATTCATTCATTTCTCTTTTATATGAATTTTACTAGGCTGTGATTGACAGTTTCTGCACACACCACTGTCTACAATGTTCCATTCATCTCCCTTCATGCTTGAGTAACTTTGAAGTAGTCAGCTATGAAATTAACCACACTGCTTATAAACATCAAACTTTGATTGACAGCCCCTGGCCACATCAAAGAGAGTTAAGTGCTTTTTGTTAGTTTCACAGCTGACCTACTTCCATTTCGAGCGGACAGCCCAATAATGGGATTTCCTGGGGGATTCCCGGCTGACAGGGCTGCTTGATGCAGAGGCAGGCTGGGCAGAAGTGATACATCACTTTGCCCCAGCTACAAAAAAACCCAATAAAATAAAAAACAGCCCTTAGCCCTCACCCTCATACCAACCCCTGCTACTTCATAACCACCCACTCCCCATAGCTCCTCATACCCTCCATGCCAACCTATGCCTTCACCACCATGGCCCTTTATATTCTGCATAACAACTTAGTGCCAACTCATACTAACCCATTACCACATCCAGCACATTTGCCCTTACACCCTCCATTCCAACTCACCCGATATTCAACATGGGCACTCTCGGGACACAGACTGAGAGGAAATACAATAAATTTCTAAGTGTCTGCAATGAATTTGCTGTATAAAAATACTGATTTATAAGAACCCATTGACTATACTTAAGTTCTTAATCCCTTATAACAACAAGCAGGTGTACACATAGCCCCACCTCAAAGATTTTATAACCGCTTGAAGCTGTCAAGCAAACTATGAACCAATGTAATATTGATAGGTTGTAAAATCAACCATGTGGCACAAATTCTTTAAATGATACCTTTCAAGTTTCCGTCAACAAACAGAGTGAGCTAGAAAGCATTCTTTTTAACCTGCAGACTGTTTTATTCAATTTAAAGGCCAGGAGATTTAAATTTCTTGACAGCTTCCTTGACAGCTGCAATGAGCTTGGCAGTTCCACTGAGTTAATCCACATTTTATGCACCTTCATATCTAATTTTAACAATCCCAATGGGTAACCTACCTCCTTTAAAAGAGACCTAGGCAAAAGGATACGTTATAACTCCAAAGAACTCCCCTAACTTTCGACTTTCTTCTGATCAGTCTAAAAGTTGCATTTTGGACAGTTCATCAGCCAATACTGGATCTGATTGAAAGCATCTGCACTTTTACATGTGCTGTTGCTTCTGTGAACCATGAGTGTGCAAAGTACAACTCATCCCCGTTCCTTCCTCCCACCTCATTAAATTGATGGGGTTTGGTTCAGGGGTGTGACTTCCAGATTTAGGCCTCTGAAAATTAAATGAAATGAAAATCGCTTATTGTCACAAGTAGGCTTCAAATGAAGTTACTGTGAAAAGCCACCAGTCGCCACATTCTGGCACTTGTTCGGGGAGGCTGGTACGGGAATTGAACCGTGCTGCTGGCCTGCCTTGGTCTGCTTTAAAAGCCAGCGATTTAGCCCTGTGCTAAACGAGCCCCTAATAATAATCGCTTATTGTCACAAGTAGGCTTCAATGAAGTTACTGTGAAAAGCCGCTAGTCGCCAAATTCCACCGCCTGTTCGGGGAGGCTGCTGGCATTGTTCTGCATTGCAAGCCAGCTATTTAGCCCTCTGTGCTAAACAAGCCCATTTTCAGCGTGACAGAGAACTTCTTTGACTGCGTACATATTCAGGCATTGACTCAAGTGTTTTGATTGAGGTCTATAAAAACATCCAGGATGGACTATGTTTGCATGGTGTCCTGTGAGAGTACCTTTAAGAAATGGGTGTTTAAGAAATGTACCTTTAAGAAATGGGTGTTTATCAGTGATGTCAGAGCGTGGGTGGAGATGGGCAGTCTATCAGCTTCTTACTTTCATTTTAGGCTGTTTGCTGCAGGGTGTGTTTTAGTTTCGTTTTCAGTGTTGGAGCTGAAGCCAGATGGACCAGCTGTACTGTTGATCTCTCTGCCATGAAAAGACTATCTCTTGATCATTTGGTGAATTCAGAATTATAAATGTTTTCAGTAGTGACTTTAACCTGATGTGCTTCTGTTAAAGGTTATTTTTTTGTAAGTCTTCTGGATGTTAAAAGGAAACAAAGAACAAAGAACAAAGAAATGTACAGCACAGGAACAGGCCCTTCGGCCCTCCAAGCCCGCGCCGACCATACTGCCCGACTAAACTACAATCTTCTACACTTCCTGGGTCCGTATCCTTCTATTCCCATCCTATTCATATATTTGTCAAGATGCCCCTTAAATGTCCCTATCGTCCCTGCTTCCACTACCTCCTCCGGTAGCGAGTTCCAGGCACCCACTACCCTCTGCGTAAAAAACTTGCCTCGTACATCTACTCTAAACCTTGCCCCTCTCACCTTAAACCTATGCCCCCTAGTAATTGACCCCTCTACCCTGGGGAAAAGCCTCTGACTATCCAGTAAGAAAGCTTACAGGATTACTTAGTGTTGTACTCTTTGGAGGTTGTACTTGAATTAATGGTTGCCAAGATGTTCACTGTTTGTTTTAAAAAGGTGAACTTGAGTTCATAGAATAAGCATTGTTTTGATTTTAAAAATACTTTTCCATTTCTGCTGTACCACACCTGTAGTGTCGGCCGTGTGCTCCGCATACCACAATCTATTAAAAGTTGTTGGGCAGGTGAACTCCATAGTACACTTTGGGGTTCTCTAAACCCTGGCCCATAACAAATTGGGGGCTCAAGGGGGATAAAAGTCTATCCATTGGATTGGCTTAGTGAACTTAAAGACAGGTGGGGTGAGCATATTGTTGTTGCTTATCAGGTGTGGTATTTTAGTTTAAGTAGGGTGTGTGTTGTGGACAATGGCCCTTTCAGAGGCTCTGAAGTTTTTGGAGGTGGAGACGGTCACACGCAGTACCTTGCGGACAGAGACTAAAAGCTGACTGTTAGATTTGGCAAAAACATTGTAGTTAACATTACTTGACAAAATGCAAAAAGTTGAGGTAATTATGGCGGTGGCTAAGCGTTTAAAGTTGCCTTAGGTACAGTTTGACTCATTAGAAATGGCAAAATTTCAGTTACAACTTAAACAAATGGAACATGAGAAAGAATTAAAGCAGCTTGAATACGAAAGAGGTAGAGAGGAAAAAGAAAGAGAAAGGGAGATACAGATCAGGGAAAAAGATAAAGAGAGAGAGTTTGAACTTCAGAAAATGGCCATGAAACATGACTGTCAGTTAAAATTGGCAGGCATAAAGGGAAATGTACAGTTGGATGATAGTGATGAGGATAGTGAGAAAGAGCGTCTTAGTCGAAGGCTTGGTGGGGATCTATTTAAATATGTCCAAGCATTGCCAAGGTTTGACGAGAAGGAAGTTGAAGCCGTTTTTATTTCATTTGATAAGGTAGCTAAACAAATGAAATAGCCACAGGACATGTGGGCATTACTGATTCAAACAAAGCTGATAGGTAGGGCTAGTGAAGTGTTTGCATTACTACCGGAGGAGGTATCTGGGACGTATGAGGAGGTGAAAAAATCCATCTTAGATGCATATGAACTGGAGCCTGAAACCTACAGACAAAGGTTTAGAAATTTAAGGAAAGAATTTGGTCGAACATACATGGAGTTTGAAAGGCTCAAACAGTGTAATTTGGATAAGGGCTTTGAAAATAGACCAAACGTATGAAGCTCTCAGAGAAATTATACTTTTGAAGGAGTTTAAATGTTCAATTCCTGATGTAGTGAGAACTCATGTGCAAGAACAGAGGGTTAAAACTGCGAGGTTAGCAGCAGAAATGCAGATGATTATGAATTAGTTCATAAATCAAAGTTTGGTTTCCGACATCAGTTTCAGCCTGTGAGGGATAGAAACTGGGGACATGAGAAATACTCAAGTGGTAAAGGTAAAGGTGATCTGATGGGAGATAATAAGGAGAGTGTACCTCAGACTAAAAAAGAAATCCAGGAGAGCGGAAGAGACACGAAAAATTTCAAATGTTTCCACTGTAAAAAACTAGGCCATGTAAAGTCGCAGTGTTGATGGTTGAAGAAAAGCACTGGGAAGGCTGATGTAGTAAAACAGGGTAAGACAGTGGGGTTTGTTAAAGTGGTAAAGGAAAGCCCAAGTGAAGCGAAGGTGGTGCAAAAGATTGTACAGCCTGATCAAGAGGTGATTGATAAGAAGGTGCCAAATCTCTTAAAAGAATTTACTTGTGTGTATCAGGAGGAGCAGGTAATGAAGTCACAATTTTAAGAGATACGGGAGCTAGTCAATCTTTAATGGGAAGAGATGAGGAGTTATGTAGTTTGGGAAGAATGTTGCCAGGAAAGGTGGTGATATGTGGAATTCAGGGTGAGAGGAGTAGTGTTCCATTTATAAGGTAAGGTTGGAAAGTCCAGTGAAGAGCGGTGAAGTGGTAGTAGGAGTAATAGAGAAACTACCTTGTCCAGGAATACAGTTTATCTTGGGTAATGATATAGCTGGATCGCAGGTGGGAGTGATGCCTACTGTGGTTGACAAGCCAGTGGAAAATCAGACAACTGAAGTGTTGAAGGCGAATATCCTGGGATTTATCCGGATTGTGTAGTAACAAGGTCGCAAAGTCACAGGTTAAGACAAGGGGAGAAATCAAAGAGTGAAGATGACTTTGAAGTGCAATTATCAGAAACGATTTTTGATCAGATAGTTGAAAAAGAACAAGAACAGGTGGAGGATGTGGCAGATATATTTAGTTCAGGAAAATTGGCGGAGTTACAACAGAAAGATGTAGAAATAAAACGGATGTATCAGCAAGCATATACGGACGAGGAATCTGAGTATATACCAGAGTGTCATTACCATAAAAGTGATGTCTTGATGAGAAAATGGAGACCTTTATATCTGCAGGCGGATGAAAAGTGGGCAGAAGTTCATCAAGTAATATTGTCGGTAGGATATAGAAAGGAGGTGTTGCGAGTTGCACATGAGGTACCAGTGGGCGGTCCTTTCGGAATAAGGAAAACTCGAACTCAAATACAAAAACATAAAGATGTAGTTAAATTTTGTCAATCATGTAACACATGTCAAGTGATAGGGAAATCTCAAGCAGTGATAAAACCAGTGCCCTTAATACACATTCCAGCATTTGAGGACCTAATTGATTGTGCAGGACCGCTTCCTAAAACAAAAAGTGGGAATCAATATCTTTTGACTATAATGGATGTGTCTACTACGTTTCTAGGGGCCATTCCAATACGTAATATTACAGCTAAAAGGATTGTGGAGGAGTTACTTAAATGCTTTACTACATATGGACTACCCACAGAAATACAGTTGGATCAAGGATCAAATTTGTCCTCGAGGTTATTCAAAGAAGTTATGGATAGCTTAGGAATAAAACAATTTAAATCAACTGCGTACCATCCAGAATTGCAGGGAGTGTTAGAAAGGAGGCATCAGACATTAAAGACAATGTTGAGGGCTTATTGTCAAGATTATCCAGAGGATTGGGATAAAGGAATTCCATTCGTACTGTTTGCAATTAGGGATGCACCTAATGAGTCAACCAAATTTTGTCCTTTTGAACTAATTTTTGGTCATGAGGTAAGAGGACAACATAAATTGATTCAGGAAAAATTGGTGAGTGAGAAATCGGAAATTACATTATTGGATTACGTGTCAAATTTTAGGGAATGATTAAATAGAGCAGGTGAATTGGCAAGACAACATTTAAAAGTTGCACAAAATGTGGTGAAATGGGTAGCGGACAAGAAATCCAAAGTTTGTAGTTTTGCCAGTGGAGATAACGTTTTCGTGTTGTTACCAGTGGTAGGTCAACCTTTAAAAGCTAGGTTTTGTGGACCTTATCAGATTGAAAGGAAATTAAGTGAGGTGAATTATGTGGTAAAAACACCAGATAGAAGGAAGATTCACCGAGTGTGTCATGTGAATATGCTTAAAAGGTATTTTGAAAGGGAAGGAGAGAAAAAGGAGGTTTTAATGATTCTAACTCAAAGTGACGAACCAAATCCAGATGGCTGTGAATTTGACATACCTCAAATTAATTGGAAAACGAAGATGTTCTTAAAAATTGGGATAAATTGTTAAGTTACCTTCCAGAGGAAAGAGTTATTGATATCACATGGGCAAGTTTGTGGAGATAAATTGGGAAGTACTAAAATGGCTATACATGATGTAGATGTGGGAAATGCTGTTCCAATCAAACAACATCCATATAGACTGAACTCTTTAAAATTGGCACAGGTTAAAACAGAGATTAAGAGTATGCTTAAAAATGGCATAATTGAAGTGAGTTGCAGCCAATGGAGCTCACCCATAGTGATGGTACCTAAACCAGACGTTACCCAATGGTTGTGTGTGGACTATAGAAAGGTTAATGCAGTTACAAGAACAAACTCTTATCCTATCCCACGTTTGGAGGATTGCATTGAGAAAGTGGGACAATCAGCTTTTATTTCCAAACTGGATTTACTTAAAGGTTACTGGCAGGTACCTTTATCCGAAAGGGCGAAGGCGATTTCAGCTTTTGTGACTCCAGATGGTATATACCAATTCAAAGTTATGCCATTTGGCATGTAAAACGCCCCAGTCACATTTCAACGGTTAACTAACAAAGTTGTTTCAGGATTACCCAATTGTGCAGTATACATCGACGATCTGGTAATTTTCAGCCAGACATGGAACGAACATTTAAAACATCTGATGGAGTTATTCGATCGACTTCAGGAGCCGGGTTTGGTGATAAACCTAGCCGAAAGTGAATTTGGAAAAACCCAAGTCATTTTCCTTGAGGAGTTTCCTAAACCCTCAAGACGAAGGGAAATAATACGATTTCTTGGCATAAGTGGATTTGATCGAACCTTTGTGAAAAGCTTTCAGAGCGTGGTTGCTCCACTGATGGACTTGCTGAAGACACGTCGAAAATTTCAGTGGACAGCGGAGTTTCAACATGCATTTGACTGCCTGAAAGCTGTGATAACCAATGTTCCTGTGTTGAGAATTACAAGGGAGAACTTCCGGTTGCGGCGATGCGGAGCTAAGCCGCACGATTCGGCAGCTCCCGCGATCACAGACTTTCGGGCTCTCTAGAAGAGCCCCAACGGGAATTTTTTGAAGACGTTCCGTGTGGGAAGGGGAGAGTGAGGTCCCCCTTCACTGTTTATGGATCGGACAAGAAGTGAAACGGCCAAAAAAAGCGGCGTTGGAGCAGCGGGAGAAGCGAGGGAAGAAAAACAAGATGGCGGCGGCCGGAGATAAAGTGGAAGGCGGGCCGGATCTGCAAGAGTTCATTAAGCGCTGTTTTGAGGAGCTGTGGAAAGAGATGCTTGCGCCTATGCTGTCGGCGATTGAAGGATTAGGGATGACCCAGAAGGCCCACGAGGTAAAGATCCAGGAGGTGCAGAAAAAAGTTAATGAGAACGCGGATGAGATCTTGGGCCTGGCAGTGAGGGTGGAGGCGCACGAGACGCTGCACAAGAGGTGGGCGGGAAAATTCGAAGACCAGGAGAACAGGTCGAGGAGAAAGAATCTTCGGATCCTGGGTCTCCCTGAAGGAGTGGAGGGGGCCGATGCCGGGGCATATGCGAGCACGATGCTCGAGTTGATGATGGGCGCGGAGGCCCCTTCGAGGCCTTTGGAGCTGGATGGGGCACACCGGGTGCTGGCGAGGAGGCCCAAGGCTAATGAGCTGCCAAGGGCGATTGTGGTGAGGTTTCACCGTTTCACGGACAGAGAGAGGGTCTTGAAATGGGCCAAGAAAGAGCGGAGCAGCAGCTGGGAGAATGCGGAGATCCGAATATACCCGGACTGGAGCACGGCGGTAGCAAAGAGGAGAGCGGGTTTCAACCGGGCCAAGGCGGTGCTGCACCGGAAAGGAATGAGATTCGGAATGCTGCAGCCAGCACGATTGTGGGTCACATTCAAGGACCAACATCACTATTTTGAAACGCCTGAGGAGGCTTGGACCTTTATTCAAACTGAAAAGTTGGACTCAAACTGAGGGTTTGTGAGGGTGGGGGGGATGTTTGATGTTTGTTGTACATAGGGTGTTAATCACGCGCAGGAAATGTTCCACGGGCTGGGGGATGGATGGGGATGGGGAAAGGGACCGGGTGAGAAGACCGTACAAGACGGTGGGCGCTGGTGCTGGAGGGAGAGGAGGCTTGGGGATGGGGGAAATGAGACAAGGCCGTGACAGGAGCTGCGCCAGAGGGGGCGGGGCAGGCTTAGGAAAGCGCGGGCTTTTTCCCGCGCTAGGGAAGGACGGAGGGGGTGGGGAACAGAGGAGCGCACACTGATTGGGAGATTCCCACACGGGGGGGGGGGGGTCAATGGGATGGCGGGGGAAGCCGGGGTCAGCAGGAGTCAGCTGACTTACGGGAGTGCTATGGGGGGAGCAAAAGAGCTAGACACGGGCCTAGCAGGAGAGGGGGGGGGGGGGGTGGGGGGTGGGAAGGGGGGAAATAGGGTTGCTGCTGCACTGGCCGAAGGGCAATGGGGCACATAAGAGGTGGTTGGGGCGGGGGTCCCCGTCTGGGGGACTGGAGGGTGAGGACGGCGCGGGCACGGGACTGGCCTAGAAAAGGAGATGTCTAGTCGGCGGGGGTGGGGGTGGGGGGGGGGGGGGGGGGTGGGGGGGTGGGAGGCCCCCCAATCCGAGTGTTCGCGCACTTAAAGGGACTGAAGGCAGACGTGGTCATGCTCCAGGAGACACATTTGAAGGTGGCAGATCAGGTCAGGTTAAGAAAGGGATGGGTAGGACAGGTATTCCATTCTGGGCTGGATGCGAAGAACAGAGGGATGGCAATATTGGTG
This sequence comes from Scyliorhinus torazame, assembly GCF_047496885.1. Classification (NCBI taxonomy): domain Eukaryota; kingdom Metazoa; phylum Chordata; class Chondrichthyes; order Carcharhiniformes; family Scyliorhinidae; genus Scyliorhinus; species Scyliorhinus torazame. The sequence continues at coordinate 254,274,736 of NC_092713.1, read as the reverse complement.
GGGAAGCGGGTGTCGTTTGAGGCCAAGTATATCGTAGTGGACAATGGAGGTCGATACGTGATGGTGAGCGGCAAGTTGCAGGGGACGTGGGTTGTATTGGTAAATGTATACGCGCCGAACTGGGACGATGCCGGATTCATGAAGCGCGTGTTGGGACGCATTCCGGACCTGGAGGTAGGAAGCTAGATAATGGGTGGGGATTTTAATACGGTGTTGGACCCAGCACTGGATCACTCCAGATCTAGGACCGGAAAGAGGCCGGCTGCGGCCAAGGTGCTTAGGGGTTTATGGATCAGATGGGGGGGGGGGAGTGGACCCGTGGTGGTTTGCCAGGCCACAGGCCAGGGAATTTTCTTTTTTCTCCCACGTGCACAAAGCCTACTCCCGGATAGATTTTTTTGTTCTGGGCAGGGCGCTGATCCCGAAAGTGGAGGGAACGGAGTATTCGGGCATAGCCATTTCAGATCACGCCCCGCACTGGGTGGAACTGGAGTTGGGAGAGGAGAGGGACCAATGCCCGTTGTGGCGGTTGGATGTGGGACTGCTGCCAGATGAGGCGGTGTGTGGGAGGGTGAGGGGGTGTATTGAAAGGTACTTGGAGGCCAACGACAACGGGGAGGTGCAGGTGGGGGTGGTATGGGAGGCGCTGAAGGTGGTGATCAGGGGAGTGCTAATCTCCATCAGGGCTCATAGGGAGAAGACAGAGGGCATGGAAAGGGAGAGGTTAATGAGGGAGATTTTAAGAGTGGACAGGAGATACGCAGAGGCCCCTGAAGAGGGATTACTTCGGGAAAGTCGACGTCTCCAGACGGAGTTTGACCTGTTGACCACAGTGAAGGCAGAGGCACAGTGGAGGAAAGTGCAGGGGGCGACGTATGAGTATGGGGAGAAGGCGAGTCGGATGCTGGCACACCAGCTCCGTAAGAGGATGGCAGCGAGGGAAATAGGTGGAGTCAAGGATGGAAGGGGAGCTACGGTGCGGAGTGCAACGAAAGTAAATGAGGCATTCAAGACCTTCTATGAGGAGCTGTACAGATCCCAGCCCCCAGCGGGGGAAGAGGAGATGCGACGATATTTGGACCAACTGAGGTTCCCGAGGGTGGAGGAGCAGGAAGTGGCTGGTTTGGGGGCAACAATTGGGCTGGAGGAGCTGATCAAAGGTCTGGGGAGTATGCAGGCAGGGAAGGCCCCGGGACCAGACGGGTTCCCGGTTGAGTTCTATAGGAAGTATGTAGACCTGTTGGCTCCGTTGCTGGTGAGGACTTTTAATGAGGCAAGGAAGGGAGGGACCCTGCCCCCGATAATGTCGGAGGCGACGATCTCTTTGATCCTGAAGCGGGACAAGGACCCACTGCAATGTGGGTTGTACAGGCCGATCTCGCTCCTCCACGTGGATGCTAAGTTACTGGCAAAAGTGCTGGCTATGAGGATCGAGGACTGTCTCCCGGGGGTGATTCACGAGGACCAGACGGGATTTGTAAAGGGTAGGCAGCTAAACACCAATGTGCGGCAGCTCCTAAACATGATAATGATGCCATCGGTGGAGGGAGAGGTGGAGATAGTGGCGGCTATGGACGCGGAGAAGGCCTTTGACCGAGTAGAGTGGGAGTACCTCTGGGAAATGCTGCGTAGGTTTGGGTTCGGGGGAGGGTTTATTAGTTGGATTAAGCTGCTATACAGAGCCCCGGGGGCGAGTGTGGTTACAAATCGGCGGAGGTGGGAGTATTTTCGGCTATATCGTGGGACGAGGCACGGGTGCCCCCTGTCCCCCCTGTTATTTGCATTAGCAATTGAACCCTTGGCCATGTCATTAAGGGAGTCCAGGAAATGGAGGGGGGTGGTCAGAGGGGGAGAGGAGCATCGAGTGTCGCTTTATGCAGATGACCTGTTGCTGTATGTGGCGGATCCAGTGGAGGGGATGGTGGAGGTCATGCAGATCGTAAGGGAGTTTGGGGATTTTTTGGGCTATACGCTTAATGTAGGGAAGAGTGAGCTTTTTGTAGTACAGTCAGGAGACCAGGAAAGGGGGATAGACAATCTACCGCTGAGGAGGGCGGAAAGGAGCTTTCAGTACCTGGGGATCCAAATAGCTAGGAGTTGGGGGGCCCTACATAAACTGAATCAGACGAGGCTGGTGGAGCAGATGGAGGAGGACTTCAAACGATGGGACATGTTGCCGCTCTCACTAGCGGGTAGAGTGCAGTCGGTCAAAATGGTGGTCCTCCCGAGGTTTCTTTTTGTGTTCCAGTGCCTTCCAATTGTAATCACCAAGGCCTTTTTTAAGAGGGTAGGCAGGAGTATTATGGGTTTTGTGTGGGCGAATAAGACCCCGAGGGTAAGGAGAGGGTTTCTGGAACGTAGTAGGGACCGAGGAGGGCTGGCGCTGCCGAATCTTGGTGGCTACTACTGGGCAGCAAATGTGGCGATGATCCGTAAGTGGGTGATGGAGGGAGAGAAGGCGGCATGGAAGAGGTTGGAGATGGCGTCCTGCAAGGAAACGACCCTGGGGGCGCTGGTGACGGCACCGCTGCCGCTCTCGCCGACAAGGTACACCACGAGTCCGGTGGTGGCGGCAACGCTAAAGATCTGGGGCCAGTGGACACGGCACAGGGGTGAAATGGGAGCCTCGGTGTGGTCCCCGATCAGGGGTAACTATCGGCTTGTCCCAGGGAGGATGGACGGGGGGTTTCAGAGCTGGCATCGAGCAGGGATTAGAAGAATGGGGGACCTGTTTATTGATGGGACGTTTGCGAACCTAGGGGCACTGGAGGAGAAGTTTGGGCTACCCCCGGGAAATGCTTTCAGATACATGCAGGTGAGGGCGTTTGTGAGGTGACAGGTGAGGGAATTCCCGTTGCTCCCGGCACAGGAGATTCAAGACAGGAGATGAAAGAAGAGGGGGAGGTGTTGGTAGAGGAGCTGAAGAGTAAATGGGAGGAGGAGCTGGGGGAGGAGATTGAGGAGGGGCTATGGGCTGATGCCCTGAGTAGGGTTAATTCCTCTTCTTCGTGTGCCGGGCTCAGCCTGATACAATTTAAGGTCGTTCATAGAGCGCACATGACGGGGGCGAGGCTGAGTAAGTTCTTTGGGGTAGAGGACAGATGTGGGAGGTGCTCAGGAAGTCCGGCAAACCATGTCCATATGTTTTGGTCATGCCCGGCACTGTAGGGGTTCTGGAGGGGAGTGGCGGGAACAGTAAGTAAGGTGGTGAAAGTCCGGGTCAAGCCAAGCTGGGGGCTAGCACCATTTGGAGTAGTGGATGAGCTGGGAGTGCAGGAGGCGAAAGAGGCCGGCATTCTGGCCTTTGCGTCCCTCGTAGCCCGGCGAAGGATCTTGCTAATGTGGAAGGAGGCGAAGCCCCCCAGCGTGGAGGCCTGGATAAATGATATGGCAGGGTTTATCAAGTTGGAGAGGATAAAGTTTGCCTTGAGAGGGTCTGCGCAGGGGTTCTACAGGCGGTGGCAACCGTTCCTAGACTATCTCGCGGAGCGTTAGAGGAAGGTCGGTCAGCAGCAGCAGCAACCCGGGGGGGGGGGGAAGGGGGGGATGTCTTGCGTGGCGGGGGGGGGGAGGGGGGGGGAGGGAGGGAGGGGGGAGGGGGGGGTCTGTCTGGGGGGTATTTGAGCAAGAAAATACATGAAGGATCTGGAAAACTGACATGTACGGGAGGAATCCAATGTACAAAGCTCTGTAACATATCGTTTTACCATGTTCATGTCTTGCTATGAGCGCTTTCTTTCTTTTTGTTACGGGGGGGGGGTTTGTTTGTAAGGGTGAAAAATTGTGTTAAAAATCTTAATAAATATATTTTTTTAAAAAGAGAATTACAAGGGACTCTGTGATCAGATTGAACTAAAGTATCTGACTTTAAAGAGAAATGCCGAGGCATAGAGAAATGGATGGATCGTGCAGAGACCTTCTTGCTCAAAGAGACTGTCAATCGAGAAGGATTTCAGTTGGAGATAGACGAACGGAAAAAAAAGGGAGTATATTATTATGCCTGTTTGCGTGTGTTGTTTTTTTGAAATGAAAAAGTATATTTACAGTGTGCATTTGTTAAAGGATAGTGAAAAGGTGAAAAATGAAACCATCTTGAAGTTGATGGGTTTTTTTTTTCTTGGGGGGAGGTGTCATGCGAGAGTACCTTTAAGAAATGGGCGTTTACGAAATGTACCTTTAAGACATGGGTGTTTATCAGTGATGTCAGAGCGTGGGTGGAGCTGGGCGGTCTGTCAGCTTCTTACTTTTGTTTTAGGCTGTTTGCTGCAGTGTGTGTTTTAGTTTCATTTTCAGTGTTGGAGCTGAAGCCAGACAGAGCAGCCATACTGTTGATCTCTCTGCCATGAAAAGACTATCTCTTGATCACAGGGTGAATTCAGAATTATAAATGTTTTCAGTAGTGACTTTAACCTGATGTGCTTCTGTTAAAGGTTATTTTTTTGTAAGTCTTCTGGATGTTCAAAGGGAAGCTGAAATGATTACTTAGTGTTGTACTCTTTGGGGGTTGTATTTGAATTAATGGTTGCTAAGATGTTCACTGTTTGTTTTAAAAAGGTGAAATTGAGTTCATAGAATAAACATTGTTTTGATTTTAAAAATACTTTTCCATTTCTGCTGTATCATACCTGTAGTGTCGGCCGTGTGCTCCCCATACCACAGTCTATTAAAAGTTGTTGGTCAGGTGAACTCCATGGTACACTTTGGGGTTCTCTAAACACTGGCCCATAACAAATTGGGGGCTCAAGGGGGATAGAAATCTATCTATTGGATTGGCTTAGTGAACTTAAAGACAGTGAGGGGTGAGCATATTGTGGTTGCTTATCAGGTGTGGTATTTTAGTTTAAGTAGGGTGTGTGTTGTGGACAATGGCTCTTTCAGAGGCTCTGAAGTTTTTAGAGGTGGAGACGGTCACACGCAGTACTTTACGGACAGAGACTAAAAGCAGACTGTTAGATTTGGCAAAAACATTGCAGTTAACATTACCTGACAAAATGCAAAAAGTTGAGGTAATTATGGCAGTGGCAAAGCATTTACAGTTGCCTGAGATACAGTTTGATTCATTGGAAATGGCAAAAATTCAGTTACAACTTAAACAAATGGAACATGAGGAAGAATTAAAGCAGCTTGAATACGAAACAGGTAGAGAGGAAAAAGAAAGAGAAAGGGAGATACAGATCAGGGAAAAAGATAAAGAGCGAGAGTTTGAACTTCAGAAAATGGCCGTGAAACATGACAGTCAGTTAAAATTGGCAGGCATAAAGGGAAATGTACAGTTGGATGATAGTGAAGAGGATAGTGAAAAAGAGCGTCTTAGTCGAAGGCTTGGTGGGGATCTATTTAAATCTGTCCAAGCATTGCCAAGGTTTGACGAGAAGGAAGTTGAAGCCATTTTCATTTCATTTGATAAGGTAGCTTAACAAATGAAATAGCCACAGGACATGTGGGCATTACTGATTCAAACAAAGCTGATAGGTAGGGCTAGTGAAGTGTTTGCATCACTACCGGAGGAGGTATCTGGGGCGTATGAGGAGGTGAAAAAATCCATCTTAGGTGCATATGAACTGGAGCCTGAAGCCTACAGACAAAGGTTTAGAAATATAAGGAAAGATTTTGGTCGAACATACATGGAGTTTGAAAGGATCAAACAGAGTAATTTTGATGGGTGGATAAGGGCTTTGAAAATAGATCAAACGTATGAAGCTCTCAGAGAAATTATACTTTTGAAGGAGTTTAAAAGTTCAATTCCTGATGCAGTGAGAACTCATGTGCAAGAACAGAGGGTTAAAACTGCGAGGTTAGCAGCAGAAATGGCAGATGATTATGAATTAGTTCATAAATCAAAGTTTGGTTTCCGACATCAGTTTCAGCCTGTGAGGGATAGAAACTGGGGACATGAGAAATACTCAAGTGGTAAAGGTAAAGGTGATCTGATGGGAGATAATAAGGGGAGTGCACCTCAGACTAAAAAAGAAATCCAGGAGGGTGGAAGAGACATGAAAAGTTTCAAATGTTTCCATTGTAATAAACTAGGCCATGTAAAGTCGCAGTGTTGGTGGTTGAAGAAAAGCACTGGGAAGGCTGATGTGGTAAAACAGGATAAGACAGTGGGGTTTGTTAGAGTGGTAAAGGAAAGCCCAAGTGAAGCGAAGGAGGTGCAAAAAATTGTACAGCCTGATCAAGAGGTGATTGATAAGAAGGTGCCAGATCTCTTTAAAGAATTTACTTGTGTGTATTAGGAGGAGCAGGTAAAGAAGTCACAATTTTAAGAGATACGGGAGCTAGTCAATCTTTAATGGTAAGAGATGAGGAGTTATGTAGTTTGGGAAGAATATTGCCAGAAAAGGTGGTAATATGTGGAATTCAGGGTGAGAGGAGTAGTGTTCAATTATATAATGTAAGGTTGGAAAGTCCAGTGAAGAGTGGTGAAGTGGTAGTAGGAGTAATAGTGAAACTATCTTGTCCAGGAATACAGTTTATCTTGGGTAATGATATAGCTGGATCGCAGGTGGAAGTGATGCCTAAAGTTGTTGGTCAGGTGAACTCCATGATACACTTTGGGGTTCTCTAAACCCTGGCCCGTAACAATGGAACCATAATATGTATTAGTCCACAGGATCTGGGTGTCACTGCCAAGGCTGGCATTTATTGTCATCCCTAATTGGTCTTGAGAAGATTGTGGTGAGCTTCCTTCTTCAATTGCTGCAGTCCATTTAGCAAAGGTGCTCCCGTAGTGCTATTAGGTGGGACTTTAATCCAGTGATGATAAATAATTGACAATATATTTCCAAGACAGAATGGTAGGGGATTTTCCATCCCCTTGCCAATAAGATTGGAGGTGGAAGAGAGGCCTGTTAAATTCAGCGGGCATCCTGCCATCTGCCTACCTGCTAACCTCTGCCCTCCGTTTCAATTTTACCAGCAGCGTGAATGGCATTGGGAAATCTGGCTGCTGTCGGCCAATTGAGTCCCTGAAGTGGACAGCAGATTGTCCATTTAAGGACCTCATCCTGTAACTGCTGGTGTTTATCAGTGGCGGGAGAGGCCCAAGCCAAGCAGCCAGGCTGGTAGATTTCCCTGCGTGGGCTGTAGTGGGTGGGGTCCTCCTTTACTGGGCCCCTGGACCCATCAGAAGTCCCTTCAAGATTTTACCCCCAGGTTCATCTCAGCCTATTGCTTCTAAAACCTCAACTCCCCCCTCACTAGGGCCGTTGGACAAGGCACCCAATGAGATCCTCACATACTTAACCAAATCCTGATTCAACATGGCACGCTTCTGTCCCAAAGTGCCCTCTGATTGGCCAACAGCTCTCTGAGGCTGGACCTGCTGATCCAGAATTGTGAAAATCCCACCTGCAGCATATTAAAGGCCAGTGGCTGTTAAATGGCTGTGGGGTGGCCGGTACTCCCCTGGGTGGACTCCCCCACTGGCGAATCCACAGCCTTGTATAATTCAGCAAGATGTGTGACTTGTAGGGGAACCTGCCAGTAATGGACCTGAGCTCTATCTATAGCATGCTGCTCCTACTATTTAGTATGTTTGTAGGCCTGTGTTGTGGAATCACCAGATGAGCACCTCATTTTCATGTATGTCTGGTGCAGCTCTTGAACTGCTCTCCTACGCTCCTCATTGAACTACTGTTGCTTCCCTGACCTGACGGTAATGGTTGAGTGACTAATATGATGGGCCGTGAGGTTACAGAATGTGGTGGAATACAATTCTGGTGTGCCTGTCGGCCTACGGCATCCCGTGGATACCTAGTTTTGCCATTTAGAACCGTGGTAAGATCACACAACACCTTGAAGTTATCCATAGTGTGAAGATTGAACTCCATCTCCACGCTAACTGTGTAGGATTGTTTCTAACAATAAGGCCATGAACATCGGCATCAGCGACAGATAAATTGATGATGTAGAGATCAGTTACGTTTTCCCTCCTTTTGGCTTTCTCGCCACCCGTCACAAGCCTCGTCTGGCCACAATCCACAATGTCCATCAGGACTCGGCCAACTCAGTTAATAGAAGCGCTAGCGAGCCACTCTTGACGATGGATTTGAGAAATGTTAGGGAGGTCTAAGGGTCATAATTAACAAATTATATAAGGGGAAAACTAGAATGGATGTGAGGCGATTCTTTACACAGAGACTATTTGACCAAAGTTATAATTTGCCAGCTTGTGTGGGGAGAACTGATACTTTGTATTTCTTCCAAATATAGTTGGACCAGTTTCAGACTGGGGCAGAGATCATCTTGTACAAGATCACATAAATCAGGTTCAATGTACATAATGTGGTCTCATATCCTGAGGGACTGGAGAGAAATTCTATATTTTTTTGTTTCCTAATTGACTTTGGCTTCTCCGCAAGGCATCACAGCCATATGGGATATATAGGATAGACCAGTGTTGATTTTTTTCCTATCTGTCACCTTAGTAGGTCCATATAATGTTGATGGAAAGGCTATGTACAAAAGCACTGACAAGAAAAATTCTGAGCGCACATCATTCCACCTGCATTTAAATACACAATGGGTGAAATGCCTTCTACAGTTCACCGCTAAACCACTGATAGTTGTATAATACATTTTGTATCAAGGATTTCTATCAGGAAAAATCCAATCCATCTTTGTTGGTAAGCCTCTCAGATCCAGAAGAAATAAATTCTAGGTAATTGCTAAATGACAATCTTATTTGATCTCTGCAACAGTCAACTACAAAGATAGACCCTCCTGTTTAGCCACGGGCTAAAGACTGGCAAGTGCATCAAGCTGTGTTGCTTAAAGGAGAACAGGCTCTTTGATTGCTTCTTTTCTATTGATCTTTTATTTGTATTCAGGAGACTGGTGTCCTTGAACCAGACCCTGGTGTCTGTGCTATTAAATCCATTTTTCCTGGACAGGCACAGGCATGTGAATGAACCAGAGTAAAGGGGTTGTGAAATAATATTCTTTTTGGCCATGGAGAGCATAAAATATTAATAGCTTTTAAATAAAGCAAGCCATTTTTTATGAGGTGAAGTAAGTCTATTTTCTGACTCCCATGATCAAATAACTTGACAGCTTTTATCTGAATGGGATGCTTGTGGTTGGTACCTAGAATTACAGATTACAGGGGAGACCATATGGCCCATCATGCCTGTACATGTGCTATGTTAACATTTATTCAAGTGATTCGTTGACCAGAGGGAAATGGAAAATTACAAAGTGGTAAATCCTTAAAAGTGCGATGAATGTAGGAATTTCTGATATATTGTATTGTATGTAGATGGTGCAGTAAGAAGGATTAAACACCTCAGTTGGTACGTGACTGCCGCAGGGTTGCTTTTAAAAATCCTGATTTGAAAGACAGGCTCGACCTTTTGGAAACAGAGGTGCAATTAAAACATCGTAAAAGTTTGGGCTAATGGGCTTTTGTTGATGTTAAGAGGGTTCCCTGGGGAGCAGATAATTAGATACATTGGGCTGGATTCTCCGCCGCCCGCTGCCAGTAGTGGAGTTCATGATGTGGTGGAGAATCCAGCGTCAGGGAGAAATGTGGATTGGCATCTGGTTCTAATCTGATTCTGATGCCCCGGCGTCCACTAATATCAGGATAGAGGCCTGTGCCAACACGTCAGTGGGAGGATACAAATAGAGGGCGGGCACAACATTCTCCAGGCCTGCATGAATCTCCGGTCCTCTGGGCTTCCAATCACATGGAAACCCACCCAGCCCGCCCCCTCCCTGGAAACCCTCAGACCCCACAGCAGCATCTTCAAAGGGATGGCTGTGGCCATGATCAATCACCCGCCCACCAGGTGATGGCACTCCTTGAAAGTGCAGCCCTAAAGCAAAGGAAACAGGGGGTTGGCAGAGCTCACGCCAAACAAAGGACACACATGTACCATTGCCGTTGGAACCCTCCTTGGCACATTGCTCCTCTCAGAGTAGAAACCTCACAAGAGACACTATCAGTTAGCCGACCACGGAGGATCATGAGATTTCCAAGCTTGCCCACTCTGCCCCTGCCCCCGTACATCTCGCCACTGGCCAGGAAACCAGGTCAGCTCCCTCGCACAACCTGTCTGTAAAACCCAGGCTTCACATAACACTGCAGCTAAGGTCCCTGAAAGCACACGGACTCCTCGCTCACCCCCATCTGTAGGGCCTGCCCACACACCAGGCTCTTAGCATGGAGAAGAATGGCTGCACAGTGTGAACGGTCCCACCACACAACCAGTTGCCACCCTCTTGGTGGGATAGCAGAAGGCCCACCCAGTGAGGAGATCCACAGTAGATCACACTGGGAGAAACAAGACAGGGGCCACAGAGGCTAGAACTAACACTGGTTGCAGCAGCCCTCCCGCTGGCAGGGATGGGGGGTGAAGATAGAGGCTCCCCACATCACAGGCCAGATGCCAGTCACTGATGTGGACAAGGGTGCAGTGTGGACTACATCATGTCGAAGGGGCCGGGAGAGGAGGTGGGGGGGACGGGGGGGGGGGGGGGAACGACACATGTTGAGGGTGGCGCAGCAGTACAACTCAGGGTGACCATGTAACCTGGTGGTATTGGATAATCAAGGGAATCTTCATCTTCCTGACATTCTCTGCCTCTCTCTTCTCCCCCCCACATGGATATCGGACTACAAACAGCTGTGCTACCTGGCCGCTGCTGCCTTTGAGATGCACGTCGGTGAGAGCACCAAGGTCAGCTCAGGGAGGCCCCTGCACAAGAGGAGCCGGCCCCAGAAGAGCAGTGGCCGGCCAGTGAGGTTCAAGTGCCGGTGGTCAAATAGGCTGAGGAGGAGCTGCAAAGGAGGTGCCACATCAGGGCTCTGTATATACCATTGACTCCAGTCCTTCAAGGAGCTGCTGGACAGCATGCGCCGCTGCGACTTCAGCTTCACAGAGAGACCGGGTGTTACCTGTGCCAGATGGTGACAATGGCACCGCAGATATATGGAAGAGGACACCTGCTCCCAGTGGCCAGCAAGGTGACAATCACCCTGAACTTTTATGCCTCTGGGTCTTTCCAGGGCTCGAGTGCGGACCTTTGTGGGATCTTGCAAATGTCTGTGCACAGATGCATCTGCGTTGTTATGGCTGCCCTATGCACCTGGGCATCGGACTATATAACCTTCAGTCCAGACCAGGCATACCAGGATGCCTGGGTGGCAGGATTCGCCTCCATCGCTGGCATGCCCTAGGTCCAGGGAGTGATGGATGGCACACATGTCCCCATATAAGCACCTGCTCATCAGGGGTGCTCTTCATCAATAGGAAGGGCTTCCACTCCCTGAATGTGCAGTTGGTGTGTGACCACCAGCATACATCCTGGCACACTCTGAGGTTCCCAACACCTTTGAGGTGCTCCCTCGGGTGAGAGGTTGGCTATTGGGCGACAAGGCTTACCTGCTGAGGTCATGGCTAATGACAACCTCCACCTCCGTGGATATTCCCTTTCTTCCGTCTCGCCCACTAGCTCCGTCGCCCTGGGGTTTGTACTCGTAGGTATGGGATGCCCCCTCCAGATTTCTGGCACTACCTGCGATTATGGGCCACCTTATCCTAGGGGACACATAAAGGACATGGAGACAGGTTCTACGGGGGAGGGGTTGCAGCTGGGGGCATGTGCATGCAAGGCACCTGGGCAAAGAGGACAATATAAGTGTTGGGGTTTGGTGGAGGGTGGGATTTAAGGGAGTTGCAGGCAGGTGGGCTTTGGTTGGCCTCCAGGGGAGTGCGGGGTGATGTGAGGCGTGAGAGACAAGTGCGATGCCAAGGGCACAGAACTGGTGACTCACCCGAGCTGCCCTAAGGAGGTAATTCATCTTCTTCCTGCACTGGGTCCCAGTCCTCCTGCTAAGGCTGGCAGCACTCAGCATCTCTGCCACCTCCTCCCAGACCCTGTTAATGATAGCGGGCTCGAGACTCCTGCCTACCTTGGGGAAGAGAGTGTCCCTCCTCTCCTCCATCGCATGAAATCGGGCTCTGACTCAGAAAATCTGGGAGCACGTCTTTGTGCATTCATCATCTTAGCTGCAATGAGAGTGCGCGGGGAGTGGAGTGTTTATATACAGCTCCAGGCTCTCCAGCACCAATTACGGCCCCAGCGAATCAGACTCCAGTGGGAATGGGAATTGCTCTAGATTCACATGGGCAGAGTGCTAGACTATTTGCATGTCCTGACTCGCTTCCTGAATAGCGCCCCTAACGGGAATGTGAACAACATGCAATTCAGTCCCAGCAGCAACACTTTGTCTCCCAAATGGCAAATCCTGCCCACTATTGCATGAGGTGAGTTTGCAGAAAGTGCCAACTCCAGGTTTTTTGGTGCTGCATACAAGAAGGCAGTGAACCTGACAGAAGTTGATAATCTGGCACAGCTCAATATTCATTAGCTAAAAAATGAAAGATAGTTTCATGGCGAACCTATCCAATAGTTAATTTACCAGATACATGCTTCATGTGTGTATAACACAAAGTATTGTACACCATGAGCCTACAGTTTTACAGCCTTTTCAATTGCTACTGACAATGTTTACCCTTAGGGCACAAATTAAAGCAGTAACTTACAATTGAAAGCCTTGGTAGGCTCACATCTTTTAATGATTTTACACATAAAAATACAAAAACATAACCTCGCCGCTAATATAAACATCACAGCCAGTGACAGAATTGAAAATCACGTTTGGTTGCAGGAACATCCGTTATTCTTTATTTTCTTTTGGCAGTCTTGGTCTGTGTGTCTAAGTGAATTCTGTTGTGAAAATCTGACCTCATACAAGTGGATGGGGGCATAAGGACAGACCCTAAAAGAGCGAAGACACATTCTTTGGAAATCGGGACAATTGATCCTTTGTCTGCTTCACCATCAGGTCAGTACCTAAAGGTACTGGGTAGATGGTTCAGAGAGGCCAGGGCATGTGCCAAAACCTGTGGAGGAGAGTATCAACAAGGTGAGGCAGAAACTGGGCACGTGGGAGGAACACTCCGTCTCCATTGCACGTAAGAACATGCTGATCAGGTGTTGTGAGATGCTCCTGGAATTGCTGTACTTTGATGGCCACCTTAGGGTGTATTTGCATCAAGCTGTGTGTAGACCCCTTGGTACACAAACAGCAAGTGTCACTATGTACTGAGGTTCTACCTGTCCCCAGTTGCGAAGAATACCTTAGGCCATATTACTGTGGAACACTCTAAGCAATTGGGCAGTCCCTTGTGGAAAGGTTAGTGCAGAGATACACCTTTGACCACAAAATTCATCAGGCTGTGATCCACTTGTAATGACCTTGAGGTTCAAGGGAAAACGCGATGGTGGATCCTGTTGGATGCCTACCCAAGTAGACTGTCAAAGCCATTTGGCAGAATGTCTCATTGTCAGAACTTTCAAACAAGCACCAAGACAAAGCTTAGCTGGTGGTGAAAGGACCCTCCCTGTCAGATCTTCTATCCACATTCAAACGTCTCAGCACCATAACACAATGCCCTCAAAGTGCCTGGGGGGGGGGAGGGGGGGGGGGGGGCGGGGGGGGAGAAGCAGACGGTCACCACCTCCCTCTGGAATGTGCCTTTGCAAAGAAGGTCTGGAAAGAAATGCAATGGTTGCTGTCGAAGCTCATCCCGAGCAGTTGTGTGTCACAGGGCTCTGTGCACTATCGACTCTTCAGAATGGCACATACCGAGACATACATCAACTACCACTGGAGGACCACCAACACAGTGAAAGATGCTTTTTGGTTTCCCTGAAACTTGTGTGTCTTCCAGTTGTCCTCGACTGAGTGTTACAGACACATTCTACGGTCCTGAACTACATGCTGAGGGATGCACTAAAGCTTGGGGAAGCCACTGCAAAGGCACAATGGGGAAAGGCCACTATCTATCACCATTTAGCCATAGTATACCAAACTATATAGAACCCCTCAGGCTGCATGCTTGCCATTGATCGCAAATAGTGAATATTTTCTTCTTTGGCGATCACTCGCTAACTAATTGTAGCGCACAAAGACTCACGAGAGACGAATAGAGATGAAGTCGATGAGGCTTTATTAAGCGTGACTTGTTCCCCGCAGTTCAGTAGCGGACTGGCCTGCGGGGGAGAACTCCTGGTTCTTATACTCTGCCTTCAGGGCGGAGCTAGAGGTCAACAGCCAACCAGGACCCGGGATCTGTCAGCCAATGACATCACGGCTTCACAGTCCCACATGACCCCTAATGCATACTACCACACTAGTAAGATTGTCCACTTAAGAAACTCCGTATTACTGGTCATGGGTTCTGGGGTCCTCGCGTGGCTGATGCGACCAATCCTAGAGCCGCATCTTCAACTGCACATTTGGCAGGAGTTTCCAGGAAGTAGGATCGGTCTTTGGACTTGAGATCGCTGGAATTCCTTTCTCAGGCTCAGGCCAACCGCCCCCCCCCCCCCCCCCCCCAACTGCGCTCCAAGAACAGTCTCTTAACACGTAGGGTCCTGTTTGCCCACACAAATCCCGTAATAATCCTATTTACCCGCTTGAAAAAGGACTTGGGGATGAGAATGGGAAGGCACTGGAAGACTAATAAGAACCTGGGGAGGACCGTCATCTTTACGGACTGCACCCTGCCCGCCAGGAAAAGCTGCAGCATGTCCCATCTCTTAAAGTCCTCCTCCATCTGATCCACCAGCCGTGCTAAATTGAGCTTGTGCAGGACCCCCCAGCTCTTAGCCACCTGAATGCCCAAGTAGCGAAAGCTCCTCTCCACCATCTTAAGCGGTAGCTCTCCCAGTCTCTTTTCCTGGCCCCTCGCATGTATCACAAAAAGCTCACTTTTTCCAACATTTAGCTTCTACCCCGAAAAGTTTCCAAAATCCCGAAGAATCTGCATGACCTCCCCCAACCCCTCCACCGGATCCGCAATGTACAGGAGCAGGTCATCCGCATACAGTGAAACACGATGCTCCTCCCCCCCCCAAACCAACCCCCTCCAGTTTCTGGACTCCCTCAACGCCATGGCCAGCGGCTCGATCGCCAGGGCAAACAGCAGGGGGGACAGGGGGCACATATGCCTCGTCCCTCGATGTAATCTAAGTACCCCGACCGCAGCCGGTGCCTGTGATATCTTGTTGTGGAGGAGTCAGAGGATGTTGATTAATTTCTCTGAACATAGTACTTCGGGATTGACTGAGTCAAAAGCCTTGATCAGATCGATGAAGGCCATGCAGAGTGATTGATGTTGGTCCTGGCATTTTTCTTGAACATTGGAACATGGAATTAAGAGCAGAAGTAGGTAATTCAGCCCTTCGATGCTGCTCCGCCATTCAATCAGATCATGGTTTATCTCTTCCTGGTCTCAAATCCATCTTCCTGCCTGTTCCCCATATCCCTTTAACCTGTTAACTTCATCAGAAATATATCCATCTCCTTCTTGAAACCATTTAATGACTCAGCATCTATGGGACAGCGAGTTCTAACAATTCATCACCCTCTGCGAGAAGTAGTTTCTACTCATCTCAGTTCGAAATCTACCACCTCTCAATGTATATCTGTGACCTCTCGTTCTAGATTGCCCTACAAGGAGGAACATTTGGTCTACATTTACTTTATCAATCCCTCTATGTATTTTATACACCTCAATCCAATCCCCTCTCATCCTTCTAATTTCCAGTGAGTATAAGCCCAATCAGTTTAATCTCTCTTCATCCATCAACCCTTTCATCCCCGGAATCAATCTGGGGAATCTCCTCTGAACAGCCTCCAATGTCACATCCTTCCTCAAATAAGGAGACCAAAACTGGACACAATATTCCAGAAGTGGTCTCACCCACACCCTATACAATTGCAACAACACTGATCTACTTTTATACTCCAGTCCTTTTGCAATAAACGTTAACATTCCATTTCCCTTTTTAATTACATGCTACCTGCATACTGACTTCATGAACAAAGACACCCAGGTCCCTCTGCCCAGATGCATTATGAATCTGCTTTCCATTTAGATAGTAATTTGCCTTTCTATTTTTTCAGCTAAAATGGATAACCTCACACTTATCTACATTAAACTCCATCTGCCAAATTTTGGCCCATTCTCCTAGCCTATTTATATCCGTCTGTAAAATCTTTGCCTCCTCTTCGCTGCCTGCTTTCCCGCCTATTTTAGTGTCATCTGCAATTTTTGCTATGTTACACTCTGTACCTGCATGCAGATCATTTATATAGATCGTAAACAGTTATGGCCCAAGGACTGACCCCTGCAGCACCCGAAAGTTGCCGAGCAGTAAAAATCCTGTCCACTGATCCACGGTTTGGTCAGAAAACACACTGGCTTTCTGGCAAGGATTTCATCTGAGACTGGGAGAAGGTGGCTAGCGAGGATTCAGTTGATTATCTTGCTCACCATGGAGAGTAGGGAAGTTTCGCGGTCGTTCCCATGGTCCACTTTGTCTCCTTTCTTGAAGATGGTGGCGCTGACAGCCTCCCTCAGGTCGGCAGGAATTTCTTCTCTGTCCCAAATTTTCAGCAACAGCTAATGGAGATCAGAGAATGATAGAATCCTACAATGCAAAAGGAGGCCATTCGGCCCATCGAGTCTGCACCAGCCCTCCGAATTGCCCAGTAGCTCCACCCAAAAGGTTAGCATCCACATTGCTGAATAGGCTAAGTGGCCTTCTCTCCTGAAATTTATACAATTCGATACACACACTCAAAATTTGTGGTAAAAGTTCAGAGTTTTTTAAAAAAAAGCTTTTAACTTAACTTGTCCCTGCGGTTTGTTTGCTGGAGCTGAGCAGTAAACCAAATATCATGTCCTAAATTAGAATAATGCATTTATGGAATTCTCTATCACAGAAGACTGTGGAGGCCAAATCACTGAATATATTAAAGAAGGAAATGGATAGATTTCTAGACTCTAACGGTGTCAATGGGGATGGGGAGAGCACTGGAGTATGGTGCTGAGATAGAGGATCAACCATGGCCGTGTTGAATGGTGGAGCAGGTTTGAAGTGCTCAATGGCCTACTTTTCCAATGTTCTCTTGTTTTATTAGAGAAATTCAATACATCAACCTTAAGAGGAGGCACATTGTGGTTGCCCTTCAGGCGGGATATAAAATAGGAGAAGGTACATTTGGAGCACTACAAATTAATAATTTACAGTGGGGCACGACACAGCACAGGTCCACGCTAGGAAGGGCAAATCCAGAAATGATTTCAGGAAGTTCTTCACAGAAAGTGAAGGGTGCGCAGAATGGGTTACTGGGCAGTGAGAAGTGAACTGTAGGATCGATTCAGAAATAATTAGCTGCTGTTATGGGGGAAGAAGGAGAAATTAGGCATTCTTTCACCATGAAGGAAAGATGGACTGAATGGCCGTTCTCACCTACACTACTAACATAACATGGCATTACCACATTGTTCCCTTCCTTCACAGCTGGAGTGATCCTTTTAAAATACTAAGATAAGGAAAGAATAAATTGAATTCTGTGGTATTTTGTATCCAATGATTTATTGGTGGGTTTCCGTACTTTTTGCAGGTGCAACAGAGAAAGAGGAATGCATAATATTGCCTGATAACCCGCTAATCTACCGAGTCAGGAAATTTACTAATTGGACCATAAATGGACCTTTGTTCTTGATTCAAGTTAATGCACCAGATTCTATAGCAGTTTAGAAATGATTAAAAAACTTAAGGTTTCAATCTGGCATCACTGATTAAAACAGTTTCATTGTGAGAAAACACAAGTATCTGCACCTCGAAGATTGATTTCTACAGTAGAAATCCCTTGCAACAGTGTAATGTAAATGAAAATGTCAGGGGTCACCCTCAAAATCCAGAATCTCCAGCAATAATTCATATTGCTCTGTAAAGAATAACTTTAAAACTTTAGGCCAAATGTCATGGACATGGTCATCACAAAACATAGCATTTCGCCAGTATAAAATAACCTCTTGAGGAAAGATTCCGTTTCCATAGTAACAGGGTTTACTGATGTATGTGTAGACTGGTCAGGATTTCCTCTCCGCCAACATCACCTCCTACCTCTCCCCCCCACTCCCCCCAATCCTCTGATATCCCCAGCTACTGCCTAAAAGAATAATCACTTCCTATAGTTCAAAAAACAGACAGCATTTCATTCCCAAATAGCATTGCTCATGCTGCTCCGATTGATTGGCGCACAAGGTCACTTTGGTATTGATCACAATCAGCCAGCTAAATAACAGATTTACTGAAATGCTTGGACTGAATTATCATGCAATATGGTCAGATAAGGAAGCACCATTGTGCAAACTCTCAGAAGTTTACATTTACCAGCCAAAAGGCATTTTATTTCATCTTTTTAAATGCCATATTCACACTTAAAATTAACTAGAGGCATTATTAAATTATAATTACGTATTTGAAATAAGAATCATTAAATTTTCCCTTTTACAGTTTTCGGCAAGATAAGCAATCAGTACAGATAAGTTTTAAGTTTACATGTCAAGAAAATCTTGCAAGAATGAAATTAGAAAAAGGGGCAATTCGGACTGGGGTGGATTCTTGGCCGCCAGCCGCCGGGGTCCCAATTCTGCGGAATCGAGAGCCGGGCCCAAGGTCAAACCCATTCCAATGATACAGTCTGCCACTGTCCAACCGAAGGTCCCCTCCCCCATAACGCAAATCCAGCCCCCTCGCCGATCACCCCATGGGCCCCCTAGTCTCCTCCCATCAGACCCCTCCCCCCACATTCCCGTCAGATCCCCATCAGACATTCCATTAGACCTGACAGAGACCCCCAACACAGACCCACATAAGACCCCCATCAGAGACCCCTCTCAAAAGCAGCATACTCACAGAGTACATCGCACACCGTCGGGATGGCCTGAGGACATCACCCAAGGCCCTCCCTGATTCTCTGCCCCCAATGGGCCACGTTCCTGACGGCATGGAATATTTGTCCTTTTTATTTTTGTGAACCCGGCGTGGCAGCTGCAGACAGAGTCCAGCACCGCCACAGTCGGGGGGGGCGGGGGGGGGGGTGGCATTCCACGGGCAGGGAGAGCTTTGGCGGGGGCTGGGGGCATTGGTGTGTGGTGTTCCAGGGGTGGCGATGCTGATCACAGGGGGCAGTTTTCGGCAGGCCGGGTCTGCGCGTGGCCGGCGCCATGTTGCATGCTGGAGCCGCTGCAGGTCACCGCTGTGCGCATGCGCGGCCACGGACCCGGCAATTCCCCGGCCATATCCGCAGGTAAAGCCGGGGGCTTTATGCTGCGTGCCTGCTAGCCCCCAACCAGACGGAGGATCGGTGCAGCTTTTATGCCGTTTTTTCGGGCGCAAAATGCCACTGTTCCCACGCCGGCGTCAGCACTTCGTCTTCAAATCGGAGAATCCAGCCCCTGATCTCTGTTCCAAAGATGACCTCTCTCATTGTACAATTGACTCTAGGATTCTTTAATGGGGATTCCCAGAGTTGAGCTGCAATGACATTGCTAATCTGAAGTCTTTGGCAGGTAGGATCAAGGATAACCCTAAAGCTTTCTACAGATATGTCAGGAATAAAAGAATGGCTAGAGAAAGAGTAGGGCCAGTCAAGGACAGTAGTGGGAAGTTGTGCGTGGAGTCTGAGGAGATAGGAGAGGTGCTAAATGAATAATTTTCGTCAGTATTCGCACAGGAAAAAGACAATGTTGTCGAGGAGAATACTGAGATTTAGGCTACTAGACTAGAAGGGCTTGAGGTTCATAAGGAGGCGGTGTTAGCAATTCTGGAAAGTGTGAAAATAGCTAAGTCCCCTGGGCCAGATGGGATTTATCCTAGGATTCTCTGGGAAGCTAGGGAGGAGATTGTTGAGCCTTTGGCTTTGATCTTTAAGTCATCTTTGTCTACAGGAATAGTGCCAGAAGACTGGAGGATAGCAAATGTTGTCCCCTTGTTCAAGAAGGGGAGTAGAGACAATCCCGGTAACTATAAACCAGTGAGCCTTACTTCTGTTGTGGGCAAAATCTTGGAAAGGTTTATAAGTGATAGGGTGTACAATCATCTGGAAAGGAATAATTTGATTAGAGATAGTCAACACGGTTTTGTGAAGGGTAGGTCGTGCCTCACAAACCTTATTGAGTTCTTTGAGAAGGTGACCAAACAGGTGATTGAGGGTAAAGCAGTTGATGTGGTGTATATGGATTTCAATAAAGCGTTTGATAAGGTTCCCCACGGTAGGCTACTGCAGAAAATACGGAGGCATGGGATTCAGGGTGATTTAGCAGTTTGGATCAGAAATTGGCCAGCTGGAAGAAGACAAAGGGTGGTGGTTGATGGGAAATGTTCAGACTGGAGTTCAGTTACTAGTGGTGTACCACAAGGATCTGTTTTGGGGCCACTGCTGTTTGTCATTTTTATAAATGACCTGGAGGAGGGCGTAGAAGGATGGGTGAGTAAATTTGCAGAAGACACTAAAGTCGGTGGAGTTGTGGACAGTGCGGAAGGATGTTACAAGTTACAGAGGGACATAGGTAAGCTGAAGCGCTGAGATGGCAAATGGAGTTTAATGCAGAAAAGTGTGAGGTGATTCATTTTGGAAAGAATAACAGGAAGACAAAGTACTGGGCTAATGGTAAGATTCTTGGCAGTGTGGTAGAGCAGAGAGATTTCGGTGTCCATGTACATAGACCCCTGAAAGTTGCCCCCCAGGTTGAGAGGGTTGTTAAGAAGGCATACGGTGTGTTAGCTTTTATTGGTAGAGGGATTAAGTTTCGGAGCCATGAGGTCATGTTGCAGCTGTACAAAACTCTGGTGCGGTCGCATTTGGAGTATTGCGTGCAATTCTTCTCGCCGCATTATAGGAAGGATGTGGAAGCATTGGAAAGGGTGCAGAGGAGATTTACCAGAATGTTGCCTGGTATGGAGGGAAGTTCTTATGAGGAAAGGCTGAGGGACTTGAGGCTGTTTTCGTTAGAGAGAAGAAGGTTAAGAGGTGACTTAATTGCGGCATACAAGATGATCAGAAGATTGGATATGACGGACAGTGAGAGCCTTTTTCCTCGGATGGTGATGTATAGCACGAGGGGACATAGCTTTAAATTGAGGGGAGATAGATATAAGACAGATGTCAGAGGTAGGTTCTTTACTCAGAGTGTGGAATGCCCTGCCTGCAACAGTAGTGGACTCGCCAACACTAAGGGCATTCAAATGGTCATTGGATAGACATAGGGACGATAAGGGAATAGTGTAGATGGGCTTTAGAGTGGTTTCACAGGTATGCACAACATCGAGGGCCGAAGGGCCTGTACTGCGCTGTAATGTTCTATGTTCTATGTTCTGTGCAGCTAATCACACTAAGGAATACTCACAGAAGCCAAGCGGAAAATGAAAAGCATTAAAATCAAATCAAATCAGCTTTTAATATTTTATGCAGAGCAAAATAAGGATTGATGCAGCCACGTGGGGGTGAAAGTTGAAGCTGTAAAAGGAAAAAACGTGTTACTTGCATTAAAAAATCTAGTTGAAGAAATCTCGTAATTAATCAAAATGAGGACAGTTCACAACATTTCATATATTTTCAGGGGCAATTTGGTTGTCCTGCAGTATTTATTACTCAGATCACTATTAAGGACCCACCCATTGAACAACCTGTGACTTTTTACAGGGTTCCAAAAAGCGACGTGAGGGTGGAAAATATGATGTTAACCCCACTATTCCGTGAGAGGCCCGAAACAGGATTTGTGGCAGGCGACAAACAGCTTCCAACGCTCCTGGCCTGCTCCAGCTGGCATGATCTGGTTTACGCTCTGTGAGGGTGTGCACCCAATTAGCATATTTAAATGCTCATTTAAATATGTAGGACCATTTTTAAATTGGATTCTCCCAGCTCCTGCAATTTCCCACCCTCCGACGCAGCGTGAAGCTGGTGCAAATCATTACAGCTGCCCACAAACAGGGGCTGGATTCATCATTTTTGAGGCAAAGTGCGGAGGATCTGTGACGTTTTACATGAAAAGAATTGCCGCCGCCCCCTCACCGATCCTACGGCCAGTGAGGGTCTAGTAGCCGTGCCGTGTAAAACTCCCGGCTCACACGATATAAACGGTCGGAAAATGGGCGGGTCCTTGACGCACATGCGGATGGCGACGACCTATAGCGGTCGCGCCGTAAAACATGACGCCGGCCATGCGCGGACCTGACCTGCCACCTTCTCGCGACCCCCTGTCCACTCCCCATTAGTACCCCCATCCCGCATGGAAATCCCCCTGGCCGGCAGCACGGCTCCCGCCCGACTGTGGCGTCACTGGACACAATCCGCAGTCGCCACGTCAGGTCCCTGATCGCTGAGACCACATGTCAACCGTGCGGTCGGGAACTCGGCCCATCGGGAGCGGAACATCGAGAGAGGGCCTTCACATGACGCGCAAAGGCCGTCCCAACAGCGTGCGGCACGTGACATGATGACACCGTTTCGGAGGGGGCGGCGCATACAAAACCTGCGTCAAACAGGCGCTGCACCCGATTTCACCGTCAAAAGGGATTCTCCGCCCGATCACCGATTACAAAATTGGCCTCGGGGAATGGTGAATCCCGCCCCAGATGTGATGACCACGCCGGGGGCTCGGAGGCCAGACCAGAACTTGAGGACTTCCATAATAATCTGCACCTGCGCTGAATCCGGAGGTCAGATTCAGAGGGGTAATGATGAGTGCTTTGACAATTTACATCACAATCCCAACAAATTCTGCATCATTACTTTTACATCCATGGAAACACATACAACATACAGCACACTAATAGCTTATTCAAAGAATCTCCCTTGTAATAACAGGCCATTCAGGTCAATTGAACTATGCTGGATTTTATACTCCACTAGTCTCCTCCCATTCTACCTCATCTCATCCTTACAGCATTTCTTTCTGTTCTTTTTTTATCGCACGCACTCATCTAGTTTCCTTTGGACAATCTCAACAATTTCCAGCGGTAGAGAGTTCCACGCTGTAAACACCCAGAATAAATACAGTTCTCTTATTTTTCTATCTGATTTATCACAAAACATCTTATTTTATAGTCCCTAGTTTTGGATTTGTGGGAATATTCTCCAACATCAGCCCCGTCTAACTCATTCATGGCCGGGATTCTCCCCTAGCCGGCGGGGTGGGCCGTACCGGCGCCGAGCAGCGGCGTGAACCACTCCGGCGTCGGGCTGCCTGGAAAGCGCAGAATCCTCCGCACTTTCAGGGGCTAGTCCGCCACTGGCGGAGTTGGCGCTGCGCCAACCGGCGCCGAAGGGCCTCCGCCAGCCGGCGTGAGTTGGCGCATGCACGGGAGCGCCAGCATGTGCTGGTTTCATCCCAGCGCATGCGCAGGGGGGTTCTTCTCCGCGCCGGCCATCGCGGACGTTGACAGCAGCCGGCGCGGAGGGAAAGAGTGCCCCCACGGCACAGGCCCGCCGCGGATCGGTGGGTCCCGATCATGGGCCAGGCCACCTTGGGGGCACCCCCCGGGGCCAGATCGCCCCGCGCCCCCCCGAGGACTCTGCAGGCTGCCCGTAGAGCCAGGTCCCACCGATATGGACCTGGTTTGATTTACGCCGGCGGGACCGGCAGAAAACTGGCGGCCGCTCAGCCCCTCGTGGGCATGAGAATCGGCAGGGGGACCGGCGCGGAGCGATTCCCGCCCCTGCCAAAACCCCGGCGCCGGAGAATTGGGCAGCCGGCGGGGGCGGGATTCATGCCGCCCCTGGGCGGTTCTCCGACCTTCCGGGGGGTCGGAAAATCCCGCCCATTATCTTTAAAGATCTCTATCCTATCACCTCTTTTCTAAAGAAAATAAAATCCCTCCCTATTCATTTTTCCTGATGGCTGTAATCTTGCAGTGCTGCTACCAGCCTTGGAAATCCTTTGAGTTTTTTGCCAATGTTTCGGTGCCTTTTTATGGCATGGCGTGATCAACAGAATGTTTCGGGAGCGATTTAATGGAAAAGTTTCTCAGGGCGCGAGACGTGGCCGCAAGATGCCGGGTGAGGCCTCCCGCGGGATTCGCGGCAGTCACGACGCCTTGCGGGATCTACCCAAGACCCGCGAGGTGGCACAACTTGAATCATGCCCACAATGGGCTGCAGCAGGTCACGCGCGTTTAAATTTTAAATCTACTTACGCGTACTTACCCACGATCTACTGACCTTCAGGGATCTAGCGGCATCCCTAGGGTGGCCTCAGTCGGGCACTGCCCAGTACTAGTCCACACAAACGTGGACCAAGCAGAATGGCACCCCGGGGAGGGGGGGGTGGTCTTCCGGGCCATTGGAGTACCTGGGTTGTCAGGGATAAGGTAGGGTGGCCCTCTGCTCTTCCCCCAGGGTCGCTGGCACCTTGGCACTGCCCAGCTGACACTTTGGCGTTGCTATTCTGGCACTGCCATGGTGCCCAAGTGGCACAGCGAAGCCTGCAACGGCACTTCCAGGGGGCCAGGGTTACATTGCCAGGATGCCCGGTTTCCAGGGTGGCACTGCCAAGTGTCAGGGCCTCAGGGGGACGTACCCATGAAAGGAGGGTGGAGAGGTGTATGAAGGGTGGGAGGGTACAGGGCAGGGAAGTAGGGGGCCTCTGGGAGGTTGGGGGGGTTGAAGGGTGGGGTCCTGGAAGGGGGGTCCTGTCAGGGACTGTGGGGGTGCCTGAAGAGGGGGTCTCTCAGGGACTCTATAGTGGTGTGTCCTCACTTGGGGGGTTGTGGGGTAATGCCCATGTGTGTGGGGTGGTGACATTGCCCGTAGGTGGGGGGTGTGGGGGACCCTCAAGTTAATTAGAGATCGCGGCACCCTTTCAAAATAGCAGACCGATCTCTGAGGAGCCGGTCTTGCCAGCGAGTTCAGCTTCCACCCTGGCACCCTAGCAGTGCTCTTACCGGCTTGGCAGTGCCACCTGGCACCTTGGCAATGCCACCTTGGCAATGCCAGGGTGGCAGTGCCAAGGTGCCAGCCAGGCAGTACCAAGGTGCCCACATTAAAGGGGGAGGGCCAGGGGGCTACCCTGCCCTATCCCTGACCACCCAGGGGCCTCCGATAGCCTGGAAACCTTCCTGGTGGCCTTCCGCCTGGTTCACATCTGACCAGGACTGAACAGCGCCCAGCTGTGGATTCCCGAGGAGGCCATTAGATCCGGGAGGTGGTACATCCCAGGTGAGTAGGTCTTAGTAGGTGTGGCCTGGTCACACCCATTGCGGGCGGGTTCCTGATCTCAACACCTCACAGGCCTTAGGTAGATCCTTTCACAATAGTTGGAACAAATAGAGCAAAAACCCACATCATATTAAACCCTTACCCAAGTCCAACTTGCAAAACATTCAACCCAAACAAGAACAGATAAATGCAAACATGAACGAGGAACCCCAACAATTCCACATAACAGCATGCCCATCCCTAATATCCAAAAACCTCAAAAACCTCAATCAACCAGCACCCAATTCATGCTTGTCAACAAAGGAATCTGCCTCCTTCGGCATATCAAAAAAAATAGTCTTCCCCCTCAAAGGTCACTCTGAGCCATGCCGGTCACACCATCCCAAACCGGATTCCGTTTTTATACAGGGCGGCTTTGGCCTTGTTAAACACTTCTTCCTGAGCTCTACTCCCACATCCTGGTAAAACCTGATGGCGTGACCTTCCCATTTGTAGTCAACTGTTGTGAAAGTATATACTCCCTGTTGGACTACTATGTTTTATACTTTGTGTCTTTTTTCTGTAAGAATTTTCCTTCACTCTCAGGGAGGAGCCGCACTGCTAGCCGAAGAGTTAGCTAACGGGACCGGTGCTGAGGGGTTGACTGCAGCTCATTATATTTGTTCTGTTTTAGGTAATAAGCTTAGTGTTTTTATTCTGTTTGACGTTAGGTTTCTTAAAGTAGGTTTTAGTGGTTGATGTTTGCCATACTATTTTCTGTATGTATATTTGGGTGTAGTAGTGTTTGAGGGCAGGGGGAGGGCGGTGGGGGCAGGGGTAGTTTGCTGATAGTGACTGCAGATTTTTCTTTGTTTAATCGTGATGGTTTGGCAGCCATCTTGAGTGGGTCTGGTTGCTGTACTTTCTATGTAACTGTTGTGGCATCTAAAATGGCTGCCCGCAAAGGATAAAGGGAATTGTGGTCAAGTCGGGACACAGCTGTGTACTGGGCAATGGAAAACCAGACCGAACTGAAACTTGCACCTGTTAAAGGTCAATCATCGATTTCCCCAGGACAATAGACTCAAATTAAGGAATAACAACAGTAGCAGACTCCCCGGTGCCACCTCTCCTTATTTGGAAAGGCCTACACACTTGGAACAATAATGACTAGGTACCTGCCCCTGATTGGCCAGTATCGATCTGAGTGATCGAGACCGTATCGATCAATTGGATCCTGAGTTAACCCCGCTCAAAAGGACGTGAAAGAGAAGAAGGATAAAAAGCCCTGCGAACTAGGGATCGATCTCTTTTGGGACCGGCCTGTGCCCACACCAATTGCAGCATAACGGCCAGCCAAGTTCAAGACCCGTGATCGCTACCTCAGAGAGACAAGCCACAGCCGAGACAAACCTGACGATTTCCAGCCGACACATGTGGGGACTCAGATAAAAGCCTTATCTACCTAGACAGAGCCGGTCGCCCAGAAGTTAAGTAAAGGTCATCTTAGTTGATAGGTGTAGTTGAAATGGTTTTTGGAGCAGGCAAGGAGCTGGATTAGGTGTTTGCCCCTGTCCACACTCTGAGCTCTGGCTTTGTTACTCTGATAAAGTAATAAAAAAATGAATAAACAAATAAAAGGGATCACGTTTCTGCCGCTAAGATCTTGGCAGACCCCAAGAGTAGACATGTTATTGATGTGAGTCTTTGGCAGGCACCTCAGTGATCCTGGTTAATATCTGTGCTACAAACTGGGACGATACGGGTTTTATTACCAAGCTGTTAGTTTCGATCCTTGATATGGTTTTGCATCAGCTCATTTTGGGAGGCTCATCGTAAACTATGTTCCAGACCCCAGAATGGATCGATCCAGGTCCAAATCTTTGACTCTCTCAGGGATGGCGAAGGCATTGTTGGTTTTCATGGAGCAGATGGGTGGCGGGGGTGGGTCCAAAATGGCACCAAAGATGGCGGCGCCCACGGGGCGCACATGGCAGGCGGCATCAAAGATGGCAGCGACCACGGGCCGCACGTGTCTTGCGGTGGGGAAGATGGCGGCGCCCACGGGCCACACGTGGCTTGCGAAGGAGAAGATGGCGGCGCCCCTGGGTCGCACGTGGGGGGTGTAGAAATGCCGGGCCTGGAAACAGCGGCGACCAACCGGGCCTGGCAAACAGAAACAAAGTGTCCTTTCTGCCCACACCCGTTGCAGGTCACGCTCCGCGTCGGGCAGAGCTGCCTTGGGTGTTTGCTTTGTCCACAAAAATAACACTTGGACCCCCCAGAGTTGGCTGGCTGCCGCGCGGCGCATGCTTGCGGTGAGCTGGAATCGGCAGCTGATGGGGCCCATGATGCCCACAAGGATGCCGCGCGGTCGGGGGTGTAGGACTCCAGGTTACGGGAGGCCACTTGTAGTGAATTAGCAAGCTGCCTAGTCTCCACAAGATCGAGCGTACCCCCTTTCAATAGTCACTGGCGGACGTACGTAGACTTCATGCCCGTGACATAAGCTTCTCTAATTAATAGTTTGGTATGTTGGACTGCCGAAACTGCCTGGCCGTCACAGTTCCTACCGAGGATCTGTAGGGCCCGCAAGAAATCGTCCAGAGTCTCCCCTGGGAGTTGCCGTCTCATGGCCAGGAGGTGCCTGGCGTACACTTGATTCACCGGTTTAACGTAATGTCCCTTTAGTAGTGTCATCGCTTCTGAGTAGGTGGCCGCATCCCGGATGAGGGGGAAAATTTCAGGGCTCACCCGTGAGTAGAGGACTTGGAGCTTCTGTGGGTCCGAGAGTTCTTCAGTGGTTGCCCTGAGGTAGCCTTCGAAGCAGGCTAGCCAATGGTCGAAGGAAGACATGGCGTTGGCTGCATGAGGGCTCAGCTGCAGGTGATCAAGCTTGATTAGGAGATCCATCTTTTAAAATCTTGTGCAATAAATTGATGTACCATCAATTATCACAAGACGAGAATGGTGAAACAATCGAGGCTTTATTGCACAAGGTGTTGTGCCTCCCGCAGCTGGAACCAGAATGGAAGCAGCGCAGGAGAGTATACACTTTTATACTCTGCTGGCTGAGATTCTGGAAACAGTACAGACAACATTTTAAACTTAGTTCCATGTCCTTATTGGCTCCTATCTGCAATAATCACCTCTTTATGCTGGAGGGTTTGGACTCGACGTTTAGGTCATGGGAGGGGAAGGGGTTGGAGAGGTTTGGGGACTTGTTAGTGGAGGGAACAATGAACAAAAGAGAACAAAGAACAAAGAAAATTACAGCACACAGGCCCTTCGGCCCTCCCAGCCTGCGCTGATCCAGATCCTTTATCTAAACCTGTCACCTATTTTCCAAGGATCTACTTCCCTCTGTTCCTCGCCCGTTCATATATCTGTCTAGATGCATCTTAAATGATGCTATCGTGCCCTCCTCTACCACCTCCGCTGGCAAACCGTTCCAGGCACCCGCCACCCTCTGCGTAAAAAACTTTCCACGTACATCTCCCTTAAACTTTCCTCCTCTCACCTTGAAATCGTGACCCCCTTGTAATTGACACCCCCACTCTTGGAAAAAGCTTGTTGCTATCCACCCTGTCCATACCTGTCATAATTTTGTAGACCTCAATCAGGTCCCCCCTCAACCTCCGTCTTTCCAACGAAAACAATCCTAATCTACTCAACCTTTCTTCATAGCCAGCACCCTCCATACCAGGCAACATCCTGGTGAACCTCCTCTGCACCCTCTCTAAAGCATCCACATCCTCTGGTAATGTGATGACCAGAACTGCACGCAGTATTTCAAATGTGGCCTAACCAAAGTCCTATACAACTGTAACATGACCTGCCGACTCTTGTACTCAATACCCCGTCTGATGAAGGCAAGCATGCTGGATGCCTTCTTGACCACTCTATCGACCTGCGTTGCCACCTTCAGGGTACAATGGACCTGAACTCCCAGATCTATCCCAGGTTACATCAATTATCCCCAGGACTCTTCCATTGACCGTATAGCCGGCTCTTGAATTAGATCTTCCAAAATGCATC
This sequence comes from Scyliorhinus torazame, assembly GCF_047496885.1. Classification (NCBI taxonomy): domain Eukaryota; kingdom Metazoa; phylum Chordata; class Chondrichthyes; order Carcharhiniformes; family Scyliorhinidae; genus Scyliorhinus; species Scyliorhinus torazame. Next base: position 254,245,626 of record NC_092713.1, on the reverse strand, counting down.
ACCTCGCATTTGCCTGGATTGAACTCCATCTGCCATTTCTCTGCCCAACTCTCCAATCTATCTATATTTTGCTGTATTCTCTGACAGTCCTCCTCATTATCTGCAACTCCACCAATCTTAGTATCATCTGCAAACTTGCTAATCAGACCACCTATACCTTCGTCCAGATCATTTATGTATATCACAAACAACAGTGGTCCGAGCATGGGTCCCTGTGGAACACCACTAGTCACCTTTCTCCATTTTGAGACACTCCCTTCCACCACTACTCTCTGTCTCCTGTTGCCCAGCCAGTTCTTTATCCATCTAGCTAGTACACCCTGAACCCCATACGACTTCACTTTTTCCATCAACCTGCCATGGGAAACTTTATCAAACGCCTCACTGAAGTCCATGTATATGACATCTACAGCCCTTCCCTCATCAATTAACTTTGTCACTTCCTCAAAGAATTCTATTAGGTTTGTAAGACATGACCTTCCCTGCACAAAACCATGCTGCCTATCACTGATAAGTCTATTTTCTTCCAAATGTGAATAGATCCTATCCCTCAGTATCTTCTCCAACAGTTTGCCTACCACTGACGTCAAGCTCACAGGTCTATAATTCCCTGGATTATCCCTGCTACCCTTCTTAAACAAAGGGACAACATTAGCAATTCTCCAGTCCGCCGGGACCTCACCAGTGCTCAAGGATGCTGCAAAGATATCTGTTAAGGCCCCAGCTATTTTGTCCCTCGCTTCCCTCAGTAACCTGGGATAGATCCCATCCGGACCTGGGGACTTGTCAACCTTAATGCCTTTTAGAATACCCAAAACTTCCCCCTTCCTTATGCCGACTTGACCTAGAGTATTTAAACATCCACCCCTAGCCTCAACATCCGTCATGTCCCTCTCCTTGGTGAATATCGATGCAAAGTTCTCATTAAGAATCTCACCCATTTTCTCTGACTCCACGCATAAATTCCCTCTATTGTCTTTGAGTGGGCCAATCCTTTCTCTAGTTACCCTCTTGCTCCTTATATATGAATAAAAGGCTTTGGGATTTTCCTTAACCCTGTTAGCCAAAGATATTTCATGACCCCTTTTAGCCCTCTTTATTGCGCGTTTGAGATTTGTCCTACTTTCCCGATATTCCTCCAAAGCTTCATCAGTTTTAAGTCGCCTAGATCTTATGTATGCTTCCTTTTTCAACTTAGCTAGTCTAACAATTCCACCCGTCATCCATGGTTCCCTATTCTTGATATTTCTATCCCTCATTTTCACAGAGACATGTCTGTCCTACACGCTAATCAACCTTTCCTTAAAAGACTCCCACATTTTAAATGTGGATTTACCCTTAAACAGCTGCTCCCAATCCACATTTCCTAGCTCCTGCCGAATTTTGTTATACTTTGCCTTTCCCCAATTTAGCACTCTTCGTTTAGGACCACTCTCGTCTTTGTCCATGAGTATTCTAAAACTTACGGAATTGTGATCGCTATTCCCAAAGTAATCACCGACTGACACTTCAACCACCTGGCCGGGGTCATACCCCAATGGTCCAGTATGGCCCCTTCCCGAGTTGGACTATTTACATACTGCTCTAAAAAAACTCTCCTGGATGCTCCTTACAAATTCTGCTCCATCTACGACTCCAACACTACATGAGTCCCATTCAATGTTGGGGAAGTTAAAATCTCCCATCACGACCACCCTATTGCTCCTACATTTTTCTATAATCTGTCTACATATTCGTAACTCTACTTCACGCTCGCTTTTGGGAGGCCTGTAGTAAAGTCCCAACAATGTTACTGCACCCTTCCTATTTCTTAGCTCTACCCATATTGCCTCAGTGCTCAAATTCTCCATCATGCCCTCCTTAATCACAGCTGTGATATCATCTCTGACCAATAATGCAACTCCTCCACCTCTTTTACCTCCCTCTCTATCCCTCCTGAAGCATCTATACCCTGGGATATTTAGTTGCCAGTCTTGCCCTTCTCTCAACCAAGTCTCAGTAATACCAATAACATCATATTCCCAGGTACTATCCAAGCCCTAAGTTCATCTGCCTTACCTGCTACACTTCTCACATTAAAACAAATGCACCTCAGACCACCTGTCTCTTTGCATTAATCATCTCTTCCCTGTCTATTCTTCCCCTTAGTCACATTGAGTTTATTATCTATTACCTTACTGGCTTTATTTGCTGCCTCTTTACTGACCTCTAACTTCCTAATCTGATTCCCATCCCCCTGCCACATTAGTTTAAAATCTCCCCAACAGTGTTAGCAAAAGCACCCCCTAGGACATTTGTTCCAGTCCTGCCCAGGTGTAGACCAAATTAAATAGCTGTCAGAGAAATTTCAACTCCCTGGTTCCAACCTGTTTAGATACTTCCAGATTCGCGAATATTCGGGCAAGACTTTTCCCTCTTTCCCCTTGGCACCATCCTCCTCTCTGTTGAAGAGGATTTTGCCATTGGCCGGGTCTGGTGGGGAGTGGGATTATTTCGAGTATATACAGTCAGATCCTATCAGCGGAATTGGTTCTGTTAAATGAGCTAAAGGTGAAATGGGAGGGTGAATTGGGTCCTATTCTGGATGATGAGGTATGGAGAAAGGCTCTTCACTGGGTCAACTCCACATCCTCTTGTGCTCGGCTGAGTCTCATCCAGCACAGGGCTCATCTGACCAAGACCAGGATAAGCGTTTTTTCTCTCTGGGGTGGAGGACAGGTGTGAGCATTGTTCTCAGGGGCCAGCTAACCAGACTCATATGTTCTGGTCTTGTCCCAAGTTAGTAAGCTTTTAGGTTTCTTCTTTTAGCACCATATCAGAGATACTTAATTTCGATCTGGAGCCATGTCCGCTGGTGGCCATTTTCAGGACATTGGACTCGCCGGTGCTGCAGGCGGGGTGAAGGCGGATGTCCGCGCCTTTGCCTCATTAGTAGCCTGGAGACGAGTTCTGCTTGGGTGAAGGTCTCCTACTCCACCTGGTCTCTCGGCTTGGTTGGGTGACCTCATGCCGTTCTTACATCTGGAGACGGTCAAGTACACCATTAGGGAGCTGGTAGACGTGTTCTACGTAAGATGGCAGCCAATAATTTCCTTTCTTAAAGAGCTAGTCACCATCAGCTGTTAAGGGTTTTAGTTTAATGTTGGTGGGGTTGAGTTAATTAGTGCTTTTGATGGTTTGTCGTGTTCTTTGTCATTGTAACTTGAATTAATTGTTTTATATTATTTTGTTTATAATTGAAAACAAATTCAATAAATATATATTTTAAAAAAGAAATATAGGCCAATATTTATGGGGTTAAACAGTCAGAGATCTGCATTATGTCAAGACCAGGCTGTAAAAAACACAAAAACTGTTTTACTAAAATAGACAAAGCTTACTAAAATAGACAAATAGCAGCAATTAGGAGCAAGAATGACATTAAAATGGCAAACTACAGGAGCTACTTTTAGTCATGTATAGTAGTAGACTATAGGAGAGAAACTGAAGTAAATGTAACCATATTTCACTTCATTTCTATTGAAGCAAGGTAGTGAAACATACATCAAATGTGCGAACTACTCATTGCCTAGATCACAAAATAGATCAAAAAGTATTAGTTAATCAATTCACACAACTTAGAATAATTACATATCGATTTCTTTCTAAATTAAGAATCATATGCATCCTCTTATGACCAATTTTAATCTAGCATCCACTTGATGATATAGTGGTTAAAAAAGGAAATTTAATTTCAGTGATATTGACTAAACTTCCAATTTAGTTTATGGAAAGGGAAATTTGTCCGGTATTAATAGCATTAAATATATTCTAATTAGCATTAAACTAAAAGAAAATTAATATCTCACAACATATTGATCCATAGCTTAGTTCAGCAAAACAGAACAAAAACCTGTGCCTAATTTTATTTGAATCTTCATGGTTACGATGTCAGTCAAGAACAGCAATACAGGGCAGCACGGTGGTGCAGTGATAGCACTGCAGTCTCACGGCGCCGAGGTCCCAGGTTCGATCCCGGCTCTGGGTCACTGTCCGTGTGGAGTTTGCACATTCTCCCGTGTTTGCGTGGGTTTTGCCCCCACAACCCAAAGATGTGCAAGGTAGGTGGATTGAACATGCTAAATTGCCCCTTAATTGGAGAAAACGAATTGGGTACTCTAAATTTATTTTAAAAAAGAACAGCAATACAAAAGACAAAATCTGAAATCCAAGTTATTTACTGAAAGAATGAAGTCACTGTTTAAAATAAAATAAGCTTTACTCTTTCAATAACTCTAAACACTATCTTGGATAACACCTACACTCTAAACTCATAATCAACAAGTTAAACATAAATTAACAGTCAAATTGCAGTTGATTATAAAGTATAAATTACACATTAAATGACAGATACAGCTAAGGCACATCTTACTCATTGGCTTGGCAGTCCTCTCAGTATTTGTACCAGAAGGTCCTTCAAAGCTCTATCTTCTTCATGTAGAATTTCAGCTCATCGTCTTCTAGGATTTAGCCTGACCACCAACTGACAGAAGCACACAGCCAAACTGAGTTTCATAGACATGGTGTTCACCAAAATTGGCACACGTTTGCAGAACCTCCTTAACTCTTCTGACGACAGAATGGGAGGTGTACGTTAGACGTTTAGCTGCTGTTGTATAAAGAGTCAAAAGTTCTGCTCCTTTTCACCAACACCTTTATTTCACTTCAACAGACTCTGCACAAAACTCTAACATCACATCACCTGACACAAAGGCCACCTGAAGCCCCTTTACATATCAGTGTCAATTATTGGATACTTAACATAAATGAGACAACAAATTGGAATGTCTCTTAACCCATTACTTAACAGTGTAGGTGCACCAATTTTATCTTGAAGGAGCAGAAACAGTTGAAGAAACAGTTTATTTGTCTATTCATAACTTCTGGATTTAGCCTCTGTCTTCTTCAGCCTGCCTACACCACCAGGGCCATCGTTCGTTCCGATTGCTCTGTGCTCTTTATATGGTTTCAACCAGTTCCAGACTTACCAGAAATGGTGGTTTCCAATCTCAGTTTCATTCTTAGTTTCCTTAGTAGTCAGTTTCCCTTTTCAGTTAGGGTCTGTTTCAAAACTTACAAGCTTTGAAACCATGGATTTCATCTCATTAGGAACATTAGCCAGGTATTTTCAAATACACATCAGCGTAAAGTGGCATATAATTTGCGAATAAAGTCCCTAATCTGACATCCATTTGTTCTAAAGCTGATGAAAACCACTTTTAATAGTAGATCTCACTCTTGTTTGAACTTACACTGAATGTATTAGAACTGCAGGTTGGTGAAAAATTGCATCGAACTAAAGCATAGAGGTGATAGATTGGATCCCATGGAACAATGTAGAGATTGGTTCTTTTTAGCATTTGGAGAAAGTGGATGTTATACATTGTTGAATTATCTGCAAATATCTGGAAAGAGCCAAAATCTAATTAGCTTGAGACTAATTGCTATGGATAAGCTTTCCAGGGGGACACATTTCACAGCTGCACTGGAGACTGATGTGATGTGGAGCAGAACCAATTCTAACCAGTCCTTCTTTTGTACAAGGCAACATGGCAAGTTAAAGACGGGCTGAATTCTCCGCAGTCCCACGGCAAAATCGTGGCCGGCGCCGGGGCGGAGAAGCCAGTTTCACGCCGTAATCGGGCCCGCCCCCTGCTTTGGCGATTCTCTGGGATCCAAAAATCGGCGTGACCACTGCGTATGCCGCACGGCTGGGGGCCCATTGACAGAGGCCAACCCAGCGATCATCCGCTCACGACCGGCCGAGTTCCCGACGGCGTGGAACTAACCACCTATTGCTGGTCGGGATGCTGGTGTGGCGGCTGCGGACTCAGTCCGTGGCTGCCCTGGTTGGGGACGGGTGAATTGGAGACCGGGGGGGGGCCTCATAGGCGGCCGGGGGTTATATCCGTGCGGTCTGATGCTCGGCCGCGTGGCCGATCGTGGGGGTCTCCGTTCTCTGTCTGCCTCCATGGTCATGCGCAGACTCCAGACCGGAAATGCTGGGGTCCGTATCCGCAGCTAAAGCTGCAAGATTTCCTCCTGGGTCCCTGCTAGTCCCCTGCAAAGCATTGAATTCGTCCAACTTTTTTGTAGGAATCTCTGGAGTAAAACTCCAGCGTTTTTACACCGGCGTAGGGACATTGTCCCATTTTGGGAGAATCCAGCCGGGTTTTGCAGCTGGATTCTCCGTCGGCGGGATCTTCTGCTTCGCTGACAGTGCACTCACGCCCGCAGATTTCCCAAGGCGTGAGGGTGCCCACAATGTGAAACCCCATTGGTCAGCTGCTGGTACGGACGATCCCACTTCCTGCGCCGGAAAACAGGCCTGGCGGACGGAGAATCCCGCCCTTGATCTTTCCAAGCTTAAAGTGTGATTATTACCATCATTTGGGGACCAAATGTCAACAAGAACACATAGCATGGTGGCAGCAATGCAGCCACTGATCTTTGCAATTTTGCATTTTATTTCTGCTTTGCTCTAATTTTTAAGCCTGCAGTGAATATTGAAAGTAATTTTGTATTATCTCTTGGTAGACATTGATCATAGCCCAGCTATGATTGTGCTTTGATTAATTAATTAATAATAATCAGTTGTGGTGTATTTTCCTAGACCTTGTTTTTTCCATACTGGCTGTGCACAGCTGAGCTGGTATTTAGACCAGGGGCGCGATCCAACGGAAAAATGTCTAAGTGTCATTTCAGGTGGGTATGGCTGGAAGTTTCTCCCAGCTCTGGTGGGAAGTTCCCCACCACTATCTAACCACACTTAGTCACTTTTTTGGGCCCTGTGGAGTTTCTCTCTGGGTTAGCCCACACTTCCAATTATTTTCGTCACTGGGGAGCTGAACTCGCTGGCCAGACTGGCTCCTCAGAGATCGGGCCAGCATTTCGAAAGGATGCGCCAATCTATAAATGAGCTTGAGGGTCCCCTAAACCCATGGGCAATATCACACCCCACAAACATGGGCATTACTCCACACCCCCCAAGTGCGGACACCCCGCTATGGGTTGCTGTGCAACCCCCCCTTTCCAGGCCTTCCCATGACGCCTTTCGGGCTTATTCCCTTCCAGGTCCTCCACCCTTCACCCCCTTGACCTTCTGGAGACCACTTCATACCCCCCCCCCACCCTTCATATCTCCCCTCATCCCTCCTTTCATGGGCATAGCCTCCCTCAGGTCATGAAACTTTGCAGTGCCGCCTTGCACCTGAGCACCATGGCACAGACACCCTGGCAGTACTCCTGCCAGCCTGGCAGTGCCACCCAGACACCTTGGCAGTGCCAGGGCGGCAGTGTGAAGGTGCCAGCCTGGCAGTGCCAAACTTCCCAGATGACAGGTTGAGAGCCAGGGGGCCACCCTGCCCTGTCCCTGACTACCCAGGGGCCTCCAAAGGCCTGGGAGACTCCTGGGAGACCACCCCCCCACCCCTGCTGCCATTGTGCTGAGTCCAATCTTGCGTGGTTCAGTACTAAATGGCTCCCAGCTAGAGTCTCCTTCAGGAGGCCATAGATTCTAGGGGCTGGTTAGATACAGCATCAGCACGGTTAAGTGGGTTCTTAAACCCACTTAGCTGTGTGAGACTGGGTCCCGCCCATTGTGGCAGTGGCTGGGCAGCGGCTGTCGGGAAGTCTGGGAGAGGCCTCTCCCAGCATCTACTGCAGCAGAACCTTTAGAACTTCTGAAGCTGCAGAACCCTGAACAGCAACTTTGTCTCAGAGCTAACTACAGGAAATTCATCTCATTACAAAAGATGAGGCTGTCTGTCTCCATTTTCTCAGCAGTTTTTTCCGTTGTGAATAGTGAAGCAGCCTCGGACACAGAGAAGTCTGGCTGTCTCACCACTGCCGACAGAAAGTAGACAGTCCACCCGAAATATCATGGGAGTAATCATCTCTTCTTCTTTTTCTATCAGTCTTGAAGGAAGTTGGGTGTTTTTTCCTTCATCATCTATATTCACTGAAATCCCAGATCTTCAATGTCTTTTCAGACTTTGATATAGCCACTTAAAGTCCAGAATTTGGGGCAAGGACAAATCAGCCGGCCTGGGGCCTCACCTGTCCCGCTATAAAATTGCGGGTGGGTTGACTGGGTTGCGGCCCAGTTGGATGGCCTTCAAAGGAATTTTATGGGTCCTTCACCTCTCTGCATAAAATTCTGCCGTAAGTATTTTTATATTATAGCATCACAAACAATGCAACAGTTGCCAGATGATTCTTGCATCGGGTTCTGATTGGACTTTCAAGTGGAACTGAGTGAGACTGACCTCCATGTCTCTCACGGCACTTGCATTTGCTACTCCACGGGACATAATTAGAGGACAACATCAAAGAGGTTTACAATGTACTCAGACTGGACTTCCTGGCCACTTTGTAAATATACCAGAGTTTATTTAAATGTGATATGAGAGCCGATGGCTCCATGTGCTTTTTCCATTATCTTTAAATTTAAATGGCTGGGAGCAGAAATTCTGATCTGCAGCTAGCCAGGATAATTAAGGTACTGCTGGCTGCTGGCTGTGAATGGATATTAAGCCTCATTTCTCCACATTATTATCAGGTGATTACACTTGAAAGTACTTAATTGTTTTTTTTGTGAATTCTGAATTTGTAAAAGGTACAATATTAATGCAAGTTTTTTTTATGTACAATGGAACTTCTCTTATATTTTGCAAGACTCGCACCAGTGTCACCAATTCCCAAATCATAGGTTGTGTGCTCCCAGTTGAATGGATAACTAGTAGAACTCACTAAGGCTGGTAATGTGAAAGATTCATTGCAAATAGGTCTCCTGTAAACAATACTATATTCACTAGCTGAGCAATTAGTCCATGCTGGTCCTCTGCCTACGATCCAGGGAGAGCTCCTGCCCTCCCGGCACATGACCCCTTTTGTAGCCACAGGCGGTAGTGGTAAATTTGTGGAACTCGTTGCCCCATAGTGTGGTGGTGTTTGAATCATTAATTGGTTTCAGGAAGGAGATAGATATATTTCTGATGTAAAGGTGGTTAAAAGGCTATGGGGAACAGGTCGGGAGTGGGTTTGAGACTAGGAAGAGACCAGCCATGGTCTGATTGAATGGTGGAGCAGGCTCAAAGGGCTGAATTGCCTACTTCTGCGCCTAATTCCTATGTCACCACATGACCACTTGGTTTAAGTTGGGACAACTAAAGGTATTGAGATATAACAGTGTGCATGAGCAGAAACTGCATGCAAACACGGATTAATCTGTTGCGGCTGGTGCATAACCCATCCCATCGCCCCCCCCCCCCCCCCCCCCCCCCCCCCCCCACAATTTTCATTGTCTAAAGATGAGAATCGAAGGCCAGTAGCAGACAAGGTAGTAACATAGTCCTGGAACCTCGTGTTCAGTTTGATCAGGTACCCTGTGCGTGTGGTTATGCCGGTTGGTTGTGTTAGTTTTTCTCAGGCTGGTGTCCTCTGTGACGCCAGCCTGGGGCATTCCATCAGTGTACCCAGTGGGTGCAGGGCTTGCGGAACAGGCTTCTGGAGGAGTCTGCATGTCCACTGGTGTAGGGGGCCTGTTGTAGGCCCGATGACTGTAGTGCTGTGGTATCTGTTTGTGCTGGTTCCTATATCTGTAGGAGGTGACGGCAGTTGTGTACATAGTGGGCACCATCTGAAGCTACCATGTAACTGTTCAGTTGCAGGGCAGGCTGTGTACCACCACCAAATTGTCATGGCCACATGCAATCTAGATCCTGGCCAACTAATGGACCGGGTCTTTGGGCATTTTGATCATCGTGCATTTTGCTTCTCAATCAGCATTGCACAGGAGCATCATTCACGTTGGTTTCTAGTTTGGGCTGCAGCAGGGCCTCGGCAGTAGGAATTGTGGTCCTGGTGTGCTTGGGAAAGAACCGCTGTGCTGATGAGGGCAGGCCGTGTTGTGGTAGATTTTTCAGGCTGAGGAGTGCAGCATGGTAATCTGTGCGATCCCATGCACATTTCTCAAGAAGATGCTTAGCTGAACATACCGCCTGTTCCACCAGACCTCGACTGGTGGGTATAGGGGGCCACACATGATACGCTCAAAGTCCCATGTGTGGGCAGAGTTTCAAAACTCCATGGAGACAAATTGGCGAGCGCTGGCTGATGTGAGTTTCTGCCGGATGCTGTGTGCGGTGAAATGTCTCTTGAGCTTGATGATGACTGTGTTACGTGTCATGTTTGGCAGGCAGTCGAGTTTAAACCACTCGGGATACAAATCAACTCAGACTAAATGTTGTTTACCATTCCATTCCAAGATGTCGGCTGCTGTGAATGCCCATGGGAAGTCCAGGACCTAATGTAAATGCAGCTTGATGCGGCTCCAGTGTATTGCATGGTGCACATCTGGAAACTTCCCTTTCCATGTCTGGGTATATGGAGGGCTGGCACAGTGATTCCTTCGCCCTGTATCTGGCTGCTTCAAACTCGGAGTCCTTCTGTTGAAGTTGCTGGGTGCAGTACTGAAGAGAAGTAGGGATGATGAATCGCAGGCCATGCAGTATCAGTCCATCCTGTACGATAAGTTGATCTCTGATGGCGAAGAATGTACGGAATTCGTGGGGAAGCTCCCTTGAGGACTCAGGCCAGTCTTTGCATGTGATGTTCGTTCGTTGGGTATCTTTGTGTTTCTGGATTATGCGAGAAGACAGCACCTCTATTGTCATGATGTCTATGTCTTCCTCATGATCTGCCTGGTCTGTAGTGTGTCCGAAGGCCAATGAGAGGGCATCAGTCAGGTATAGTTCCTTGCCATGTTTGTAAAACATGCTGAGATTGTACCGTTGCATCTTTAGCAACAGTGTGAAGAGGCATTTTAAGATAGTTATGAGAGGCTGGTGATCTGTTTCAACAGTTGCAGGATGACCATATTTCTGACAGGCGAAGACTAAAGCAAAGAGTCCCTTTTCAATCTGTGCGTAACGAGTCTCAGTGTCAATGGGGGCCCTTGAAGCAAAGGCTAATGTTCTGTCATTCTGGATGCAGACTGCACCAAGTGCATGCTGGGAGGTGTCTGCTGCTAGAAGTGTGGGTGCTCAAACGTCAAAGTAGCACCGGTGGGGCTGCGAGTGTTTGTTTGAGTCTGTTGAAGAGTCTGCGTGGTGATCCTGCCAGCACCACTCAATGTGGAGAGATTAACAAAGAGGTCCAGTGACCTCACTGTAACGTGGAATGAATTTAGAAAGATAATTTGTCATACCAAGGAAGCACTGTAAGGTGTGCTTTTCCACAGGAACAGCCATCTGTTGTAAGGCCACGTCTTGTTTGGATCGGGCTTTATATCATCGGCTGTGAGTAAATGATCCATGGAAAGAAACTGGTTGACCCTGAATCTGCATTTTGCAGGGTTAAGCTTCAGCTGTATGGTCCTGATTCTGTCGAGGACGAGACAAAGATGTGCATCATGTTCTTGCACAGTATGACCCCAAACCAAATGTCATCAACAATGATTTCACAGGGTTGGCCTGCAATGAGTTGTTCCATGTATTGTCAGTGGATATCCAGTAGGGCATACAAAGAAAACGATATCTGCCTACGGGAGACATGAATGTTGTAGGTTTTGAAGATTCTTCATATAAATGGATGTGCCAGAACCCGCATTTCTCATCCAGAATTCTGAAAACCTTGGCCTTGGGCATGTCTGCCATCAACTGTTCCACTGTCTTCATAGGGTGATGTGGTCTGAGCGGTGCCTTGTTTAAGTGAACTGGGTCAATGCAAATCCTGACTGTGCCACCATTGTTGAAACCCATTCTGTGACCTCGTCTGTGGGAGTATGACACCCAGTGTTGTCATCTGGTATAGATCATTGACTAATTTTTGCTTATCATAGGGTTATCATAGAATTTACAGTGCAGAAGGAGGCCATTCTGCCCATCGGGTCTGCACCAGGCCCTGGAAAGAGCACCCTACTTAAGCCCAGTCTCCACCCAATCCCCAGTAACCTCACCCACCCTTTCTGGACACTAAGGGGCAATTTAGCGTGGCCAATCCACCTAACCTGCACATCTTTGGACTTGTGGGAGGAAACCAGAGCACCCGGAGGAAACCCACGCACACACGGGGAGAACGTGCAGACTCCGCACAGACAGTGACCCAAGCCGGGAATCGAACCTGGGACCCAGAAGCTGTGAAGCAATTGTGCTACCCTGCACTACCGTGCTCCGCTTCATGGCTATTCGCACATTTCTCAGAGAAAAAGCTGTTAATGGTACCGAGTCATCTAGTCTCATGTGGTATATTACTGGTAACTTATCAATGATGTCACAGTTGAAGAGATTTTTGCATGCTATCATTTCTGGGGCCTGGTGTTGTAAAGCATGCACCTCTGAACCAAGTTAAATGAGCCCCAGTGTAATGCTGTCCTAACAGTGGTCTTATGTTCTAGCCAATTTGAAACTACCCTGTGTGTAAAGGAGAGTAGCTCCACCTTCAGTACACATGAGTTGTCTGCCATAATCCACGAGGTCCACCTGGGCAGTGGGGTCCAGTGCTGCATTGTGTCTAGTCCCGTAACATTCCGCTCGGCAATATGTTACACTTTATTCCAGTGTCAATCTTTACCATCAGTATTGCGTTGCTGCAAATCATGTTCAGGGCAGTTAAGACTCACTCTTTTTTGTAATAGTGCCGACACTCTCGCAATAGAATCTTTTTTGGAGGCTCGGTGGTTTTGCTGCTTTGGCTGAGATCCAGTTTGTTCACCATGCTGATGCTCCTAGCCTTGGTAAACCAACCGGTGGTAATGTGACTGGTGGCAAAAAAAGGCTGCTCTGTTTTTGATTTGTAGCATTTTACAAAATGATTCCATTTGCCTCATTTATTGCAGCATTTACCTTACGCAAAACATGTTGTTCTGTTCCGAGAGTGATGGTCACTGCTGTTCTGGAAGGGCTTGCCCTGTACCGTGAAAATACGGACAACAAGGACTTGTAACAAATAATACTTTATTCGCTAACTGAGCAACTACTCCATGTTTGTACTCCCACAGGCTCTGGGGAGAACTCCTGCGCTCCTGACACGTGACTCTTTTTGTAACCTTGTCATCATGTGACCACTCGGCCTACACAGGTAACTTGCAAACAGATAATCAAGGTGTGAGGCGGAATGCAGTAAGTAACAGTGTGCAAAGTAGCAACTTTATTGTCCAGCCACGGACTCTTGTCAGACCCTCTTTCCTTCAATGGCAAAAAATGAAATTAAGAAGAAAGCAATCTCTTTGCTATCGATTTCTATGAATAGATTTAAGTTGGGCAGCACAGAGGCACAGTGGTTAGCACTGCTGCCTCATGGCGCCGAGGTCCCAGGTTCGACCCCGGTTCTGGAGCATTGTCCGTGTGGAGTTTGCACATTCTCCCACAACCCAAAGATGTGCAGGGTAAGTGGATTGGCCATGCTAAATTGCCCCTTAATTGGAAAAAATTAATTGGGTACTCTAAATTTAATTTTTAAAAATGAATAGATTTAAGTTATTTAACATTTAACTTCATAAATATTATTTAATAATAGTCTCCACAGTTCATTCAAAATATTTGCTGTTATTTGAGGGTGCAACGTCTTTTGGGTAAAAACTGTGATGCCACAGCATATAAAATTTGTTACGGGCGACTGGTCAGCTCTCAACAGTGGTCAAGAGACTGGACCAGAGCCATAATTTTAAGAAATGTTTCTTAAGGTGTTGAGGAAAGATCGATTCATTCCAGGAGTGATAATATAAGAAATAGGGCTTGGTTGATTTATAAAACAACTTTATTAAAACAAAAAAAACCCAATATTTAAAGCATTAAACCTCACCCCTAAGAATAACAGATGACATGCAGTTTCTTAACCTTAGCACACTAGTTCCATTAAACAGCACTTTAACAGAACATGCAACTCTTGTTCCACTTACACAGGAAGACAAAGGCAATACTTGCATTTATGAAACAATTTGTCTTCTGTTAGGGGCATTCATTCAGAACTCTTTTCCAAAGCTACCTTGGTGCAAACGTTCATGACCTCTCTCAATCGATTTCCAAAGCCTTCTTCTGCACGTATTCAGCATTCTTTCTCTCTCGCTCTCTTTCTATAAGCTCTGCCCAGCCCTCACACAAAGGTTCTCTGGGGTTTCCAGACTTGAACCTATCATCGTCATCTTGACTGTTTGATGGCCCACTCCTGGTTTATACAAAAGAACAGAGCCATGCTATTGATATGCAACAGATCTCCCATTGACGGACAAAGAGGCCATCAGACTCTGTAATGGGATAATGGCTGGTTAGACTGGAGTGTCCCAAAGGATAATGGATCTGGGGCAGTCTGTGAATTCCCACTAATGAGTTTAAGTCTGAATGGGACAATGTAACTCCGCCAGGCAGGGTGTGTTCCTCTAAGTCCGTGCTAGCAGGTCCCCCCCCCTATTAAGTCTGTTTCATTCCTAAATTGCCTGCTATATCTTGGATCTCCTTTCTGGACCCAAGTTCCTAATATCTCCCTCACATAACAATAAAAAAAATGACATGTATAATTATCATGAACCTATTGTATTACACCAGATATTAATAATGCTGTCGAGAGAACAACTGCAAAACTTACTAATCAGAGCAAAACATCATTTACATATAATAGAAAATTGAGTATCAACAGCATTCCACTGCACCTGCTGAGGTACAAACAGAAGTCTGATTTTGGAATGGATCCAAGATGGAGACAGTGAAGCAACGTATTATATTAAACACATCTTTTTTCTTGCATACCATCTGCCACAATTATCCCAGATATAATTACATTGTACCAATTCTACATTGTTAACACGTTCTTATAAAGCTCAATAAACCTCATCTCATTAAATACTGTGGATACAGTATACAGGTTTACATAGTCATTTCTCACTTGGAACCAATGTAATATGATAATGGAACTGGTGTAATATGTTCTTTTTGATAGCAATTACCTTCATGAATTATGCATACAAGTCAGTTTGGATTAATGACTGTGATAAGAGCCACAATGGGCGGGATTTACTGACCAACACCCGTGTTTTACGGCTGCGGAGCCGGTCCGCCAGGGGGATTTTCTGGTCCCGCCGTTGTCAGCGGGATTTCCCGTTGACTGCACCCCTCATCACCGGGAAACCCGCGTGCCTTTGGTGGGACTATAATAATAATAATCTTTATTGTCACAAGTAGGCTTACATTAACACTGCAATAAAGTTACTGTGAAAAGCTCCTAGTCGCCACATTCCAGCACCTGTTCAGGTACACGGAGGGAGAATTCAGAATGTCCAAATTACCTAACACATATTTCAGAACTTGTGGGAGGAAACCGGAGCACCCGGAGGAAATCTACGCAGCCACGGGGAGAACGTGCAGACTCTGCACAGACAGTGACCTAAGCCGGGATTCAAACCTGGGACCCAGGCGCTGTGAGGCAACAGTGCTAACCACTGTGCTACCATGCTGCCCATTTTTAAAAATAATACTAGAATATGATACTGGAATATATTTCCGAGTCAGGATAGTGAGTGATTTGGAGGGGAATTCCAGGTGGTAGCATGTATGTTGCCCTTGCTCTTCTAATTGGTAGCGGTTGTGAGTTTGGAAGGTGCTGTCTAAGGAACCTTGGTGAGTTCCTGCAGTGAATCTTGTACATGGTACACACTGCTGCTACTGTGTCAATGGTGGAGGGAGTGAATGGTTGTAGAAGGGGTGCCACACAAGCAGGCTGTTTTGCCCTGGGTGATGTTGAGCTTCTTGAGTGTTGTTTGAGCTGTACTCATCCAGGCAAGTGGAGATAATTCTACTACACCCCTGACTTGTGCCTTGCAGATAGATGGTAGACAGAATTTGGAGAGTCAGGAGGTGAGTTACTCGTTGTAGGATTCCTAGCAACTGACCTGCACTTGTATCCACTGTATTTATGGCTTGATATACTTATACTATAAAAATGCTGAGATTGCTAAGCTATGTTTCAGAGCAGGAGAAAGAATTTTTAGGTCGGTTCTGTCTTGATAGAAACCATGATCCATTAGATATGACATGATTGCTTGGAAATGGTTTAGTGCAGAAACAAATCTTTAAGAGGATATTTGGATAATGATAGTTAAAGCATCTGCAACATGTTTGTGGATCACTTGATAAGCTAACCTACCACTTAATTTGCGGAAAGTGCTTACTGCGGCTGAAAGGAAAAGCTTACACCCACTCGCATCAACTGATGAGGTAAATATAACTGTGGAGAAAGCTAGCAATTTGAACAATTACTATCCTGCCAGCAAAGGCTGGCTGTGTGAAAGCGACACATCATGTAGACTAGAAATATTCAAAAGAGCTTTCCACTGTTGACAAACTAAATTTTGGGGAAAATTCTCATTGATCAGAGTGGAGGAGCACAGTAAGAAGTCTGACAACACCAGGTTAAAGTCCAAACGATTTGTTTTGAATCACTAGCTTTCGGAGCGCAGCTCCTTCTTCAGGTGAATGTGAGAGTGGAGGAGAGAAGAGCTGGAAAGAGTCAAACTTAACTGGGGAAGATCGCCCAAACTGGAGAAGAAGCCTCTGAGGTGGAAGCCTAGCGCAAACAGCGCAAACAGTCCCAAATTCCGAGCATGCCGCCCACTCGCCTCATCAAACGCTATCTGTGGCAGAGTGCGCGGATCCAGCTTTGTAAATTTTAGTCACCTGAAGATCCACTTGATTCTCTGTTCCTGCCTCTGCCAATGGGATTTCCCATTCGAGCCACGCCAAGCCGCTGAGTAACCCCGGGCGGGAGTGTACTGCTGACAGGACCAGAGAACTGCGGCCTAAGTATGAAGGAATTAGTACATGTGATGATTTTAGATTTGTCATTGACCTAAAGTCTTCAGTAATAATGCAACATATTGATGACTGTTTTACAAAATAATATTTTTTATTCCTTTAGTAGATGGACTACTGACTATCTTGTGCCAAACATCTTCTCAGGACAATTAGGGATGGGCAAAAGAAGCTAGCCTTGCCAGCGACCCTCCCACCCCATTAAAATTCCAATCTAGTGAATGGGTGTGAACGTTATGCTGGAAGAAGTATTGCACATGCAGCGTTCTGATTGGCTTAACATGCTAAATGTAATAGTGCTGATTTGTTCAGGTTGGACAGGTGGAAGTAACAATGCGACTCACCAAAACTAAACTAAATTAATTACTCAGTCATATATCAAAGCTACCCCAAAATGACACACAGAACTATTTCTCCAGCTAGCAGAGCAAGTTCCACCAAGTTGCATTACGACAGCAAGGAATAATTGCAAATTGTGCTTTTCAGGTAAACAGAAAAAAAGGCATTGCACACAAATTGGCAAGGCTGATTTCAACACCAAGGCAAGTTAATCCAGTTCCAAATGCTTACATCTTCACTCCAAATATGCAAAATTATTTTTTGTCTATGAAGCAGCAAAACAAATTGAAGTCCATAGAACTGATTGAACCATTTTTGAAAGCTGTTTTACTAAAAGTCTTGTCCTCTCACGAGAACTTGGGATTTGTGTTCCTTCTCTCATGGAGCTTTTCCCTGACAGATTTAGGGACACTTTGCATAAATTATGCTCATTCCCCTTCCCAAGAAGTGCAGTGACCACACTTCAACTCTGCAAAAATGCAAAGGCTACAAACAACTAGTGGTAGTCAGAAATAAGGGTTTAGCACAGGGCTAAACAGCTGGCTTTTAAAGCAGACCAAGGCAGGCCAGCAGCACGGTTCAATTCCTGTACCACCCTCCCCGAACAGGCGCCGGAATGTGGTGACTAGGAGCTGTCATGATATCCAGATCAGCATATCATGGTGCAATCACACACACACTGATGGACAGGCAGTTGGATCAACCAGCACACACATAACATCGCAGCCAATCACCAGTGAGAGCACACGCACTATAAACCAGGGAACACCACAGTTCCTGCTCATTCTACCAGGAGATAGCTCAGAGCACAGAGCTCACAGCGCGCCACTCAGACATAGACCATGTGCTGAGTGCCTCACTAAGATAGTGATAGGGCTGGGTCCACAGGTTAGCTGGTGAAGCACGTACCCAAGCCAGTAGTTAGTTGTTACCGTTGATTAGACAATAAAACAAAGTTGTACCATTCACAGCCATGTTGGATCATTTGTGCATCAGAACACCCAACACGACAGGGACTTTTCCCAGTAACTTCATTTGAAGCCTACTTGTGACAATAAGCGATTTTCATTTCATTTTAATGAAACCTACGGGGTGGGATTCGCCGTCCCACCAGACCTGCTTTCTGGCAAGGTCCCCTCCCCCTCCCGCCGCAGCAGGGTCCTCTGTCCCGGCAGCCGGCCAATTGGGTTCCCTATTGTAGCCACACCTACGCTGTTGGGAAATCCGCAGGCTTGAGTGCGCTGCCGGTGAAGCGGAGGGTACCGCCGACGGAGAATTCCGCCCATGTAGTTTCAGAGATTAGTAGTGTTGACCCTTTTCCAATCCTTTACCAATACCAATTTTTAAATCAACTACTGCACATAGAAGAGAAACTGTAAATCTTTTTGTGTCATAATTATTACCGCAACTTATAATTGATAAAAGAATGCATTTTTCAAACGGGTTGAAAGACAAAGGCCTGAATTTTCAGGATGGCAGGGGCTCAGCCCGCACCATCCGAGGATACACATCTCCGCCAACTCCAGCAGGCCCAATGCCGTTTCACGCTATAACGAACATTGATTGGCAGAAGGCGGGACCTCTGTCCATCACCTAGAGGAAATCCCGCCCTCAGGAGCTGTCAGTCAATCAGATTGGCCAGCAGCTCTCCCAATCATTCCAGGAACAGTTCTGCAGTGGCTGGAAGGGACATTGAAGCTAGACAGAAGAACAGTACGTGTCAGGAGGGGGGGGGTCAGGAGGGGGATAAAAAAGGCCTGGTGGTCACAAGGGGGTGATTGGGAAGTCATGGGTTAGATTGGGAGGCTGGGGAAGGTCTAAAGGTCTTAATTAGGGCAGGCGTAGGCTCTCCATCCATTGGTCTTGCCTGCCCCAGTGTAAAATTGCAACCGGTCAGGGCAGGTGGGATCCTGGAGGGAATCCGGTTAATGCAATTACACACTGTGCCTCCCGTAACCCCACCCGCGCCCCGAGAAACATCTCGCAAAATACCATTCAAATTTATGCATAGTGGGGATTTCGAGGCGTTTTAAGCAGGCAATCGAATATTCAAAAAAAAAGCACAATACATGACTCATTGTTCTGATCACTGAACTTCACAAGGTGGTTATGTTTTGAAATCTACCTTTAACTCGCAGTAAAACAGAGAATCCCTGATGAACACCTCAGCATGGAGGCATGCCCATACAACCTGGTTGCCATGGGGAGAGAAACTTAAGCAGTAATCCATTAAGTGAGGTCACACTTTTAGCAACTTTTCACAATACCTCACAGAACAAAATGGCCACTGCTATTTGCAACTCAAACATAAAATAATTATTGCTGTGGGAAAGTGTGGTAAACCACTGTGTTCCTATATTAAAGGTTGTACGGTAGAACCTGCACTACAGGTTCACCTGGGCCCCTGCATGCTAGCTCCGCCCATGAGCCGGGTTATAAATATGCGTGGCCTTCAGCTCGCAGCCATTTCGTCAGCTGCTGTGGGAGGCCACACATCTGATACGACTAAAGCCTCAGTTTGAATTCAACTTCGTCTCCAGCCAAATTGATCGTGCCTCAATTTATTAGTATCTGATTCAGAAGATGGACCTCTGGATTAAACCAGATTGACTGCAGCTGGATCCACACGCAAGCGACGCCAGAAAGGACTTTCAGCACTGGCTAGCTTGTTTTGAAGCGTATATCAACACGGCGCCGACCCCTGTTCCAGAGGCTCAGAAGATTCAAATCTTGTACTCCTGACTCAGCTCTAAAATCTTCCCGCTGATCCAGGATTCGCCCAATTACGCTGATGCTATGACTCGACTCAAAGAAAATTATGAGCAGAAGACGAACACGCTCTTCGCCAGACACGCGCTCGCAATGCATACTCAACTACCTGGTGAGTCAATCGAGGACTTCTGGAGGCCCCTGATCCCATTAGTTCGGGACTGTGACTGCCAGGACGTTACAGCTAAGGAGCACTCAGATCTCCTTATGAGGGACGCTTTTGTGACTGGGATTGGGTCCGATGGTATCAGGCAGCGGCTCCTAGAAGGGGCCACGCGCGACCTCGCAGAGACTAAAACACTAGCGCTTTCCATGATGGTCGCCCTGCGCAATGTACAGTCCTACGCCCCCAACCGCGCGGCCCACTCCTCCTACGCTTCATGGGCCCCACAGGCAGCCGCCCCCGTGGGGGCGCTACCCACCCAATACGCCTGCGCTACGCATCAGCCAGTGATCTCTGGGGGCCCCCGATGCTATTTTTGCGGCCACCAAAGACACCCCCGCCAACGCTGCCCGGCCCGCACTGCCCTTTGTAAGGCTTGCGGGAAAAAGGGCCACTACGCAGTGGTGTACCAGGCCCGCTCAGCGGCAGCGGTCGCCCCCACCCCCCCACCCCGGTAACGGACAATGGGCGCCGATATCCTCCCCTCCTCCCCAGGCCATGTGTGAACAATGGGCGCCGCCATCTTCTACCCCGCACAACACGTGCGTTTGTTGGGCGCCGCCATCTTGCTCCATCCCACAACGTGCGTTCCATGGGTGCCGCCATTTTGTGACCCCCAGGACCTCCGGGCGCCGCCATCTTGTCCACCCCGCAGCACATGGAAACCAACGGCGATTTAGGACCCTGACTCAGCGGCCGCCTCACTACCCGACGATCAACCACGACTCGCATCCATGGCAATCGACCAGTCCCAACCACACACTCTGACCAACACATTCACCAGCGTGAAAGTCAACGGCCACGTGATCTCCTGCCTACCGGACTCCGGGAGCACCGAGAGCTTTATACATCCAAATACGGTAAGGCACTGCTCCCTTACGGTACACCCTACCAATCAAAGTATCCCCCTGGCCTCCGGATCCCATTGCGTAGCGATCCAGGGGTACTGCACGGTCATGATCACAGTCCAAGGCGTAGAGTTCCACGGTTTTCACCTCTATGTCCTCCCTACCATCTGCGCTGCACTTATCCTTGGCCTGGATTTTCAGTGCAACCTCCAGAGCCTGACCCTTAAATTCAGCGGACCCTTACCACCCCTCACTGTGTGCGGACTTGCGACCCTAAAGGTCGATCCTCCTTCCCTCTTTGCCAATCTAACTCCAGATTACAAACCCGTCGCCACCAGGAGCAGACGGTACAGCACCCAGGATAAGGCCTTCATCAGGTCCGAGGTCCAGCGGTTGCTTCGGGAGGGAGTCATCGAGGCCAGCAACAGCCCCTGGAGAGCTCAAGTGGTAGTGGTTAAGTCTGGGGAGAAAAACCGAATGGTCGTGGACTACAGCCAGACCATCAACAGGTACACGCAGCTCGACGCGTACCACCTTCCACGCATATCTGTCATGGTTAACCAGATTGCACAGTACCGGGTCTTCTCAACGGTGGTCCTGAAATCCGCTTACCACCAGCTCCCCATCCGTAAATTGGACCGGCCATACACCGCCTTCGAGGCAGACGGCCAGCTATATCACTTCCTTAGGGTCCCCTTCGGCGTCACCAATGGGGTTTCGGTCTTCCAAAGGGAGATGGACTGAATGGTCGACCGGTACAGCTTGCGGGCCAGGTACCTATACAATGTGACCATCTGCGGCCATGATCAGCAGGACCACGACGCCAACCTCGCTAAATTTCTCCACACCGCCACTCTGCTCAACCTCACGTATAACAAGGAGAAGTGTGTGTTCCGTACAAACCGCTTAGCCATCCTCGGCTACGTGGTCCAGAATGGAGTTCTGGGGCCCGATTCCGACTGCATGCGCCCCCTCATGGAGCTTCCCCTCCCCCACTGCCTCAAGGCCCTCAAACGCTGCCTGGGGTTCTTCTCGTATTACGCTCAGTGGGTCCCAAACTATGCGGACAAGGCCCGCCCACTCATCCAGTCCACTCATTTCCCCCTGACGGCCGAGGCCCAACGGCTTTCGCCCGGATCAGAGCTGATATTGCCAAAGCTGGAATGCACGCTGTAGACGAAACACTTCTGTTCCAAGTAGAAAGCGACGCATCGGACGTCGCCCTTGCCGCCACCCTCAACCAGGCAGGCAGGCCCGTGGCATTCTTTTCCCGCACCCTCCATGCCTCCGAAATTCGGCACTCATCCGTCGAAAAGGAGGCCCAGGCTATCGCTGAGGCTGTGCGACATTGGAGGCATTATCTGGCCGGCAGGAGATTCACTCTCCTCACTGACAACGGTCGGTAGCCTTCATGTTCAACAACAACAGTGGGGCAAGATCAAAAATGACAAAATCTTCCGGTGGAGAATCGAGCTCTCCACCTATAACTACGAGATTAAGTATCGCCCTGGCAAACTCAACGAGCCCCCAGATGCCCTATCCCGAGGTACATGTGCCAGCGCACAGGTAGACCGACTCCGGGCCCTGCACGACAGCCTTTGTCACCCAGGGGTCACTTGGTTGTACCACTTCATTCAGGCACAAAATTTGCCCTACTCCGTCGAGGAAGTAAGGACGATCACCAAGGACTGCCAGGTCTGTGCGGAGTGCAAACCGCACTTCTACCGGCTGGACCGCGCACATCTGGTGAAGGCCTCCCGCTCCTTTGAACGCCTCAGCGTGGATTTCAACGGCCCCCTCCCCTCCGACACACGTATTTCCTCAGTGCGATCGATGAATACTCCCGTTTTCCCTCTGCCATCCCATGCCCCAACATGACGTCTGCCACAGTCATTAAAGCCCTTAATTCTATCTTCACTCTGTTCGGCTTCCCTGCCTACATCCACAGTGACAGGGGATCCTTATTCATGAGTGATGAGCTACGTCAGTTCCTGCTCAGCAGGGGTATCGCCTCCAGCAGAACAACGAGCTACAACTCCCGGGGAAACGGACAGGTAGAAGGGAGAATGGTATGGATGGAGGGCTGTCCAGCTGGCCCTACGGTCCAGAAATCTCCCGGCCTCCCGCTGGCAAGAGGTCCTCCCGGATGCACTACATTCCATTCGCTCATTACTTTGCACTGTAACAGTACACCGCATGAACGTCTTTTTGCCTTCCCCGGGAAGTCGACATCCAGGGTATCACTCCCCACTTGTCTCACAGCTCCAGGAACCGTGCTTCTCCGTAAACATGTGTGGCTCCACAAGGCGGATCCGTTGGTGGAAAGGGTGCACCTGCTCCACGCAAACCCACAGTACGCCTACATGGCGTTCCCCGACGGCCGCCAGGATACCGTCTCCCTCAGAGACCTGGCACCAGCAGGTTCCACCCCTGCACCACCCCCGGCGCAACCCACCCCTCCCCCGCCGCCCCCATCACCCCCTCCGGGACTGTCCGTCCTCCCCCTGCCCACCCCCGTTGATGAAGAGGATTTTGGCACGCACCCCGAGTCAACTTCGACCACGACTGCACCAACATCGCCGGCTCCACTTCGTCGATCCCAGAGGACGATCAAGGCGCCGGAACGGCTGAACCTCTGACCGGCCCACCGGATGACCAGAGACATTTTTTTACCGTTCTGTAAATATTAAAGATTGCGAATTGTATATAGTTATCCACCACCCCGCCAGACTCAATTTTAACAGGGGGTGAATGTGGTAAACCACTGTGTTCTTATATTAAGGGTTGTACGGTAGAACCTGCACTACAGGTTCACCTGGGCCCCTGCATGCTAGCTCCGCCCAGGAGCCGGGTTATAAATATGCGTGGCCTTCAGCTAGCAGCCATTTCGTCAGCTGCTGTAGGAGGCCACACATCAGATACTACTAAAGCCTCAGTTTGAATTCAACTTCGTCTCCAGCCAAATTGATCGTGCCTCAGAAAGACAGGAGAACTGTTTTTATGCCAATGACCAAGCAGGTGCTGGCGAGTTGCTGTTGCTGTCTGGGCGGCACGGTAGCACAGTGGTTAGCACTGTTCCTCTACACCGCCAGTGACCCGGATTCGATTCCCGGCTTGGTTCACTGACTGTGCAGTGGCTATACGTTCTCCCCGTGTCTGCATGGGTTTCCTCCTGGTGCTCCGGTTTCCTGTTCACGTGTTGTTCAGTGAATTGGACATTCTGAATTCTCCCTCTGTGTACCCGGAAAGGCGCCGGAGTGTGGAGACTAGGGGATTTTCACAGTAACTTCGTGAAATGGGGGGGGGGTCCAGAGGGCAAAGTGGGATTGCTGGGGGAGTTGAAAGATGAGGGCTATCTTTCGAAATGGCGCCCCATTAAACGTGCTCAAATCCGCACATCGAAAAGTTTTGGTTAAATTGCATCCCATATTTCAATTGCAAATATCTGTACTTAAATTGGTCAACTTGTGAGAAAATAAATTGTGTATTTCAGCATCCGATATTACATTAGCATTGCACTTTCCATGCTAACTGTGGGTGTGTTTTTATTTCCAGTACTACCGCCATGATTGTGTCACTTTTCAAACACATTCCTTATTAATATCCCAATATTATGAATGGTACAATCTCCATCATTCTTACCACTTAATTGGCCAATTTTAAAATAGGTGCTATAAAACTCATAAAATGAAACTGAAATCCTTCACATTTTCTATTAGTGTGTGAAATTTAGCGGAGTGGTTTTATTTGACTGGCACAGATTTGCCCTGCAGGTTCCAACTACAACATCGAACCTGGTACCAGTCGGAAAGCTTTGAAGTTGGAGGCTGTGATTCAAGCCTCAGGAAGTAAACTCAAGGTACAAATAATGACCCAAGGTACCAAATAGCCTATTGACATACAAGCAAATATCAAAGAACAAAAGAAGATTACAGCCAGTTAGTATTAAAGTAGCTGCATGTTCAAAAAGTTAATGAGAATATCAACACATCGTTGAATTGGATACCACAGAGCTGTAAATTAAAGATTGATATTTTTTAGGCAAAGGGAAATACAGAGAGAATTGAATAAACCAATTTCTAAATAACTGTAAATGAACAGAAAAGCAAAGAGATGCCACATCAAGTCGTTTGTACACTTTTGGTAGATGAACTAAAATAGACCAATGTCACATTTTGCTTTTCAAACCAAGTTGAAAATAACAGTATTTCATCAATTATTCAGTGAATATCCTATAATTTGAAAACTAGACATGGTTGTTAAGAAGCTTTAAAGAATCTGCAGCAGCAAGCATTAATTACAACTCCCAGCAGTAAATAATCTGCTTAGTCTTCACACTGCATAGATTCAAAAAGCAATTATTCTTATTAGATGCAGTAAAATTTCTTATCTTGAAGATAAAATTGAAACTTGAAATGAATATTTGTTTGAATGACAGTGAAACCCCAAAGTCAACAGTCTAGTGTGAAAGATGATTATCACATTTTATTTGGAAAAAAATATCCAGAACAAATTCCAAATGGATTTGACCAAGGATCAGGAATATTGCTTTGCGAATTTGGAGCATTTACTTTGGATACTGACCTCATATCTGTTCATACTTTGTAGGATCTGGCTAATAGAATTCTTAAAAATCTTGAAAGGAAAGTGGAGACTCTTTCAAAATTACAATCATCCTTTTGTCTGAATGAAGTCCAAATGCATTAAGACTTAATTTGATAAGGTACATACATGTCCAATTCTCTTCCCCCACCTAGTGATGCACTAAGGCAGGCTTTCGTTCATTTCCATAGCTAGAAAATTCCTGGAACAAGTCGCCAATCTGTTGCCAGGGGCTTATAACTTGAGGAGCACTGCACCACATCAAGTATGACTGACCAGGGGTCTCTCCTGCTCTTACCGCCAGCCATTGGCATGTTGGAAGGATTTTGCAGGTTGATACTCAACTGTTGGCAGCATTATGAACTTACTTTCTTTGGCCATCAAGTCCTGGGGTGAGACTTGAAACTGGTACTTCTGGTTCAGAGGTAGGGACGTTACGTACTGCACCACAGGACCTCCTACATATATGTGTAGTACATTCCTAACTGTTTTAAAATGTGATATTAAACAAACAGAATTTTCTTTTCCCTTGACATTAGTCAGAAAATTCTGGAAATGCATAGCTTATTCCTTGAAATCTAACAGAAAAGGGTTTTACGTAGAACCATTCATCAGAACTAAAAATGTCCTTATTTCAAATTTCCAGCAAACATTGTTTTCTCTTCCCTTCCAACCTGTGTGGAACTCACATTTTATTCTTTTATACTTTTGTACTTTTTCACCTTTTATATTTTTGCAGCCTCCAGCTGTAGGAGGGTTTGAACTAAATTGGCAGAGGAACGGCCGTTGGAATGAAACATTGGAGAGGAGAAAAAATATGCACAGAGGACCGAGAGAGGTAAGGGTCCCCAGAGCAAAGAACGGTTCAGAAATGGGAGGGTTGGGGCTGCAGTCAAATGCAAAGATGGATTTGGGATGCTTCTGTGAAAATGCAGGGAGAGAGGTAAATTCCTGTTATGGGTCTCCACAATATTTAAAGATAGCTTGAAGGCCTCACAGATGCCATGGAAGACCCGGGGGTCCAGGGGGCGAGAGAGGCTGACATTTTGGCCTTTGCCTCCCTGGTAGCCCGGAGACGGATCTTATTGGCGTGGAGGGACTCAGAGCCCCCGAAATCGGGGGTTTGGGTTAGCGACGTGGCCAGGTGTCCAAGGTTGTGAAGATCAAGTTCGCCCTGAGCGGATCAACGTTAGGGTTCGCCCAGAGGTGACAGTCATTTATCGACTTCTTTGGAGAAAATTAAGCTGTCAGCAGATACAAAAAGGGGGGCAGGTTAGGGAAGGTGGGAGGTAGGGGGGGAATGGTGGAGGCGGAATTAGTGAGTGGAGGAGAGGGTCTGGGGAACTGTGTATGTAAGCTATGTTGGCTGGTGTGGTTGTTGGCTGGGGGGGTGGTGGAAAAGAAGTCCTGCCCATTGTGAACTGCTGGCCAATCAGAAGTAATGGATGTAATTCTCCGGCCGTGTTGTGCTCAAGCGAGAGCACAATTCCAGGAGAGGCTGCAGTGAGTCTCCCGATCTGCTCCGCAACTTGCGAGGTTCACAGAGTCTCGTGAGACGTCGGAGTCAGAGCTCCGCCCCAAATGGGCATGACCGAATGACGCTCGTGGAAGTAGGTTGTAAATCTACTTACGACCTACAGGAGGCTGCAACAGAGTGCTGATCCACACTGCCAAGGTGCCAGGGTGGCAGTGCAAGGGTGCCCAAGTGCCAAAGTGGTACTGCCAAGGATCAGGGGACGAGGGGGGTCATGCCCATGAAACTAGGGTGTAGAAGGGTCTGAAGGGTGGGGCAGTGCAAGGCAGGTAAGTAGGGTCTCCGGGAGGTTGGGGGGGGGGTGATGAGTGGGGGTCCTGGAAGAGGAAGAGGGAGAGTGCTGTAAGGGGGCTTGGATGGGCCTGAAGAGGGGGGACCTCCAGGGACCGCATAGCGGAGTGTCCTCACTTAGGGCGGCGGGGTAGTGTCCATGTGTGGGGGGGTGACATTGTTCATGGTGAGGATGTAGGGGACTCACAGATCCCTGATGTCAGCTTCCCAGTGCTAAAGAAAATTCTATGGGCTGGATTCTCTCACCCCCCCCACTGCAAGAATGCCACGGGCGACTCGCAGAGAATGGAAAATTCCATTGACCTCGGGTGGGATTCTCCAGTCATCGGGCAGAAGCGGCCAGAGGATCTCACCCTAAGTGTGGGCTAAACCAGTGAGAAACTCCCCAGGGCCAAAAAAAGTGACGAAGTGTCATTGAATTGCAGTGGGGAACTCGCCGGCAGAGCCGCCAGGAAACTCCCAGAAAGACCGCCACAAATTAACGTTGAAAGGTTTTGGGAGAATCGCGCCCATTGTTTTACTGCTCAGCAGTGCCACAGGGGAGGCGGTGGCTGCTGCCAGTAATGCACCAACCCGAGGCCCAAGATAGCTGAGGTGTCCCAGCCACAGGTGAATGATGGCTGGGATGGATGTTGTGGGGTGGAGATGTGGTTGGCAACAAGGGCAGGAGGATGGCTCTTAGCAGCCCTCACTTTCTGATGCCGGTGCCTTGATCAGATACTGAAAGTCTTTAAATGTGGGATCCCCCTTGAAGCATGCATGGAGCTGCTACAGAATTTGCTTTTCAAACTTCCCGCATAGCACACCCTTCGCCTGCCACGGGGGAAATACTAACGGCAGTGAGATAGTGTTATTAAACAACATGCGTCACATATTAGGACAATAACCAATAAGTATGTTTAAAGGAGAGGTTTAAAGAAAGAGAGAACAAGAGAAATAGAGAGGCCTAGGAAGGGAATTCTAAAGTTTAGGGCCCAGGCAGCTAAAGGCATAACCAGCAGGCGGTATGATTAAAATCAGTGATATGCAAGAGACGGATTTAGAGAAGCTTAGAGATCTCACATGGTTGTGGGGAGGAGGTTAGAGATCGGGAGATGATGGAACACAGCTGGAATTGAAAACAAAGGTGCTCATTCTTTAAAAATTGAGGTTTTGTCAGACTGGGACCCAATTCAAGTCAGTGAACATGGGGAGAAAAGAAAGATGCATTCCAGTGGAATGTCCTACCCAGTTTAAAAACTCCTTAGATATCACATTCCTTCCCTTCGAACTTTATAAAGATTATTTTTTAAAAACACAGTCTTTTGCATATGTTCTCAAAACACTTAAAATTTAACATTCAAGAGTTATGAGAGTTCTATTATGAGTTAAATTACTTGAACTTAAACTTGGAGTCTATGGGAATCGGGGAGGAAACTCTCCGCTGGTTGGAGGTCAATCATCTCAGCTCCAGGACATCACTGCAGGAGTTCCTCAGAGTACTGTCCTCAGCCCAACTATCTTCAGCTGCTTCATCAATGATTTCCCTTCTATCATAAGGTCACAGGTGAGGATGTTTGCGGATGACTGCACAATGTTCCGCAACATTTGCGATTCCTCAGATACTGAAGCAGTCTATGTCCAAATGCAGCAAGACCTGGTCAATATCCAGGCTTGGGCTGACAAGTGGCAAGTTACATTCGCACTACACAAGTGCCAGACAATGATCATCTCCTAAGAAAGAGGATCTAACCACTGCCCCTTGATATTCAATGGCATTAGCATCGCTGAATCCCTCACAATCAACATCCTGGGGTTTACCATTGATCACAAACTGAACTGGATTAGCCATGTTAATGCTGTGGCTACCTGGGCAGGTCAAAGGCTAGGAATCCTACGGCGGGTAACTCACCTCCTGACCCCGAAACCCGGTCCACCATCTACAAGGCACAAGTCAGGAATGTAATGGAATACTCTCCACTTGCCTGGATGAATGCAGCTCCAACAACACTCAAGAAGCTTGACACCATCCAGGACAAAGCAGCCCGCTTGATTGCTCCCCCTTCCATAAACATTCAAACCCTCCACCATTGACGAACTGTGGCAGCTGTGTGTACCATCTACAAGATGTACTGCAGTAACTCACCAAGGTTCCTCAGATAGCTCCTTCCATCTAGAAGGACAGGAACAGCAGAGACATGGGAATCCCACCACCTGGAGGTTCCCCTCCAAGTCACTCACCACCCTGACTTGGAAATATATTGCCGTTCCTTCAAATGTCGCTGGGGCAACATCCTGGAACTCCTTCCCTAACAGCACAGTGGGTGTACCTACACCTCAAAAACTGCAGCGGTTCAAGAAGGCAACTCACCACCACCTGTCATGATATACACCAGTATATCATGGTGCAGATACACACTGATGGACACACAGCAAGACCAATCAACACACACAACACCGCAGCCAATCACCAGTTAGAGCACACGCACTATAAAGACAGGGGCATCAGAGTTCCCGTTGATTCGGGATGCAGCCTCCTACAAGGACAGAGCTTACAGCTTACAGCACATGGCCTCACCATGTGCTGAGTGCATAGACTGGTTCGGACAGGCATAGGTCTTTAGTTTAATCTAACATCGTGTTAACCCACAGTGAAAGTATGTTCAACAGTTTCTAACTTAATAAAATAGTGTTGCACTCTTTTAAGTGTTGGTGGCCTGTATGTGTTCCACGGATCCAGAGCACCCAACACATCACCACCTTCTAAAGTGCAACTAGGAATGGGCAATAAATGCTGGCCTAACCAGCGATGCCCACATCCCGTAAAATGAAATAAAATTAATTCTCCAGCCGTTGATATTCTCTTTTCCCACTGGAAGTGTACCCCCGCTCACGGGTTTCCCTGCGTCGTCCGGTGGTTTCAATGGGAAATCCCATTGACAAGCGGCGGGAAGATAGAATCCCGCTGCCAGCGGCCAGCGTGCCACCGAGGAACACGCAGCTGGGGGAGCGGAAACTCCAGCCCAATGTTTAGCTTGGTTTACACTACATGTTAAGATTTTCTTCAGGTGACATTGTGAAACGGATAGAAAGGCTAAGAAATATGACAAGATTGACAAGGTTGTGTTACAAGGTGCAGCTAGACTAACCTAAATAGTGAAAACACTTTATGATTGAATTCTTGGCAATTCTTTCTGCTGGATTCCCAATTACATAGAACATAGAACATAGAACAATACAGCGCAGTACTATTATTTGGCTATTATATTACTATTGTTTGGCTTCAGATATGAATATTACAGCACAGATTGTGGATTGGAGACCTGGTCATATGATTGCTTTGTCCCCAAATAATTTATAGCAGCAATCATTAACATTAATTTAATTGACTTTCGGAGTAGTGACGTACCGTATTAATGGCATGTATTTTTATCACAAAATAAAGGCTAGGGTGTCTAACAAGACTAGGCAGCACCATTGACACTGATCCTACTCTCATGGGTATGCACTCTTTAGCACAAGACCCAGGACAAATATCAAAACCAGGCGTTTTCTTCCACAATATAAATCTAAGCAATTGAGGCTTTTATTTATTTTTTTTTTTTAAATAGAGTACCCAATTATTTTTTTTCCAATTTAGGGGCAGTGTATTTTCTTTTATTTTATTTTCTTGTCATGTACTTAATGATCTGTTGAGCTGCTTGCAGTAAAATACTTTTCACTGTACCTTGGAACACGTGACAGTAAACAAATCCAATCCAATTTAGTGTGGCCAATCCACCTCGCCTGCGCATCTTTGGGTTGTGGGGGGTGAGACCTACGCTGACATGGGGAGAATGTGCAAACTCCACACTGGCAGTGACCCAGGGCCGGGATCGAACCTGGGTCCTCGGCGCCATCAGACCGACAGTGCTAACCACTGCACCACTGTGCCGCCATGGGGCTTTTATTTGAAATGTGTTAATATGATGTGCGCCTTGCCAGCGAGGCCAGCATTTATTGCTCATTCCTAATTGTCTTTTGTGGATTGAATTACCAGGCCATTTCAGAGGACAGCTAACATTGCTGTAGGCCCAGATGGGTTAAGAACAGCAGATTTCCATTGCTAAAGACCATTTACGAAATGGGTGTGTTTTTAACCTCGATCCAGTAGTTACACAGTCACCATTACTGTTACAAGTTGTATTTATTCTAGATCGATTTAACTGAGTTTAAATTCCCCAATTGCCACGGTGGGATTCAAACTCATGGACTGGACTTCAGATTGGGTCCGGGTCGAGATCAGAGGCAGGCGGACACACAATTTCATGCTGTCAGTTTTCATGCCAGTTCACCACCATGATTTACCAATGAGGACGGCTCAGGGGCTTATTGGCTGCCCGCTGGTAACCTACAGGCAGCCAATTCAGGGCAATTCTTTTCAATTAATAAGTCTATTAAGGCTCCATTTCCGTATTAACTGGAATTTTCAGCTGGCAGTGTGGGCAGCCTATGTTGTCCCAGGCGACCACAGGGTGGAAAGTGGTATGGGGGAATGAAGCAAGGAATTCCCCGCCCCCCAACATCCTTTTACAGCCACAAGACCACAGCTGTGGCCTCTGGCCATCCCATAGAGGGGTTTCCCCTCCTGTCAGGCAGCTGTGCCAATTTAAAAAGTAAAAACAAACTCACCTGGCCATGTCCCCTGCCCCTCTTAATTGGATGGAGGGTCTGCTTCTTGGACTTTAAATGAAAATTGTAGTTGGCGTGCCTAAAGTCGGGAACCAAAGCTGCCCCCCTGATGCACGATCAATTGTACAAAGACTCAGGTTGGATACAACTGTGGCTTTATTGCAGTAAGATGTGTGGCCTCCCACAGCAGCTGGCGAAATGACTGCTGAATAAAGGACACGCATATTTATACTCCTCCTACTGGGCAGAGCAGCAGGCAGGGGCTACTGGCGAACCTATAGTACAGGTCTTACCTTACATCACCTAATACAGGTCTAACAGTAGTTTACCACACCACCATTGTTCCCAACCTCTAATTGAAAGTCAAACTCCACGGGCGGGATTCTCCGACCCCCCACTGGGCCGGAAAATCGCCGGGAGGCGGCATGAATCCACCCCGTCGCTGGCTGCCGGATTCTCCGACGCCGGTTTTGCGGCAGATGCGGGAATCACGTTGCGCCGGTCGGGGGCCGTTGGTAGTGCCCCCCCCACCCCCCCCCCGCCGATCCTTCGCTCCGCGATGGGCCGACAGGCCGCCCGTTTTCGGCCAGTCCCACCGGCGTAAATCAAACAAGGTCCTCACCGGTGGGACCTGGCTCTGCGGGTGGCCTGCGGAGTCCTCAGGGGGGCGCGGGGGGAATCTGGTCCCAGGGGGGGGCCTCACGGTGGCCTGGCCCGTGATCGGGGCCCACTGATCTTCGGGCGGGCCTGTGCCATGGGGGCACTCTTTCCCTCCGCACCAGCCACTGTAATGGTCCGCCATGGCCGGCGCGGAAAAGAATCTCCCTGCGCATGTGCTGGGATCACAGCAGAACATGCTGGCGCTCCCGCGCATGTGCCAACTCGCGCCAGCCGGCGGAGGCCCTATGGCTCCGGTTGGCGGGGCGCCAACCCCGCCGGCACCGGTCTAGCCCCATCCTCTGCACCTTCCGGGCGGCCCGATGCCGGAGTGGTTCACACCACTCCTTGGCGCCGGTACAGCCCGCCCCGCCGGATAGCGGAGAATCCCGACCCACATCTTCGAATCATTAATCCAGCTCTCTGGATTAATTAATATGAGGCCTGGTGGCACAGTGGTTAGCACTTTGCCTCACAGCACCATGGACCTGGGTACAATTCCAGCCTCGGATGACTGTGTGAAGTTTGCACGCTCTCCCCATGTCTGCATGGATTTCCTTCGGGTGGTCCCACAGTCCAAACATGTGCAGGTTAGGTGGATTGGCCATGCTAAATTGCACTTTAGTGTCTAAAGGTTAGGTGGGGTTTCGGGGATAGAGCGGGGGAGTGAGCCTAGGTAGAGTGCTCTTTTGGAGGGTCAGTGCAGATTCAGTGGGCTGAATGGCCTCCTTCTGCACTGTAGCGATTCTATGATTCTACTAATCCAATAATATAACTAGCATGCTTCTGTCCCTTTTTGTTCCCTCAGGACAGGAAAAGGCCACGGGATGGCCTTCTAAAAGTCGTCAAGGTTACAAAGGATTATATTAAGGGAAATAGTGATTATTTGTGAGATGGTAATGAGAGGACACAAACGTAAAATAAAGATAATTGCTGAAAGAATTAAAAGGGAGGATTCTAAATGTTTTTCAGAGAGTTAGAACTTGTTTGATGCAAAGCACTGTTTGAAGGAGAGTTCATAAAATCTTTTTAAGAAACAATAGAGTTAGTTGCTTGGAATTTTAAATATTGTGGGACCAGACTGGGGATTGATTCAATAAGTGGCTTGTAGAGAAAATGTCAGCACAAACCTGGGGCTGGATTCTCCGCAGCCCCGCACAGAAATCGCATTTGGAGCGGGGGAGGAGAATCCACTTTCACGCCGAAATCGGACCCGCCGCCAGTCTGGCAATTCTACGGGACCCGAGAATTGGCGTGATCGCGGAGTACGCCGCGCGGCTGGGGGTCCATTGACAGAGGCCAGCCCAGTGATCCTCCGCTCCCGACCGGTCGAGTTCCCGACAGCGTGGAACTAACCATATATTGCCGGCCGGGATGCTGGCGTGGCCACTGCGGACTGAGTTCGCGACCGCCCTGGTGGGGGGCAGGGGGATTGGACACCGGGGTGGCCTTATAGGCGGCTGGGCGTTAGATCCACGCGGTTAGGTGCTCGGGCGTGCGGCCGATCGGGGGGATCTAATTTCTGTGTCTGGCTCCGCGGTCCGAGTCCGATATGGAGTTCGGTGCGGCAGCTGGAGGCTGTGGACTCCGAACCGGAAGTGCGGGGGCCCATATCCACAGCTAAAGCTGCGTGAATTACTCCGGGTCCCTGCTAGCCCCCTGCAGGGCATTGAATTAGCCAATCTTTTTTCCAGAAATCTCTGGAGTAAACCTCCAGCGTTTTTACTCTGGCGTGGGGACATAGTCCCATTTTGGGAGAATCCAGCCGCTGATATGTCAAATGGCTGGTTCCCGTGCTATAAAATTGATTTATGAATATATTTGAGTCCACAAGTGCAGAACTCTGCCATCCCCATTACACAGTGATGTGTGGCAGAAGTGCAACAGCAGCACTCAATTCACATCATTGCTCAGTGATGCATCAATCGTCACAGCAAACTGATCTAGTTCATTTGTCACTGTTGCTGATGCTCCGGAATCTGCCCAGTTGGCAGTGGGGACAAGGTACCAGGGCATGAGTATCACACAAATTATATCCCTGGCAGGATGAGCAGTAATCAACCTGCCCACATGCAATAAAAATAGAAGCCAGTGTTGGCCAACGCTAGATGAGAGAAACAGAAGCAGCTCTACCCTGCCAGAGGCACTGAGCCTTATTTACTTCACATCCCCGAATAAAAACAGGCTAACAGAATCGGCAACAACGTAAGATGGGCAGAGCATTAACAAATCTAAACCTTTGCATGCTCAAACTGAGAGCGAACTGCCATGCAATTAATTCATTTCTGAGTTCAATAAAACTGTACTTACTTGTCATTGCAGTTGATTTGAAACACTTTTTCAGACTCTCTAAAGTGCATTGGTCTCTTCAAGACCCTTATAAGTTTTATCAAAGTAAAAATTATGGTACCCAGCTTTATAAAAATTGGCAGACTGTTAAAGGGCACAGAATTATATCATTCAGATTCTATTTTCATAAGGAAACTGGTGTAATTAGAAACACAATCATCCACAATAAGAGTTTTAGTTATTTACAAAGCATTATGCTGAAGGAGAGATATTTTTGAAGAATATTAATATATATAAATGTCAGTTAAATTATTGAACCTGGCTTGCCTCTGCAATTCCCGTACATTAATGTCTCTTGCACAAAACAGTATTAGATTTCTTTCCCAATATTTTCAATTCTTTGACAATATTATTTAGTTCTTTTGTAAGCACATTATTGATTGATTAGGGTAAGAACAGCTTGCACTGTGATTTACAGAATTCTCCTTCCTCATACAAAAAGTGACTTAGTTGTGGAATAATCACAGATGTCAGTCATTTTCATTTTTTGCGTGATCAGAAACACTTCAGTAAATACCACAGTTCAATCTACTTCCACAATGAGACAAAAATGAAACTGCTGCTTTTGTGATAAAGGCAAGTTCCTAAATTATGCACATGCAATGCCATGGCTGCTTATGTGAAACCACAGTTCCTAGTTGGAACATGTATTGGTTGCACTAGATGTATGCTGCAATCTATCTGTATCATGTTTTATTTAAATGCAATTCCATTTTTTGTCCCAACACTGAAACTGATTCTGGCTTGAAAGTCCTTTATTCGGACCGTCCATGAATATTCTCTCATTCTAGGACTTCCTCAATAGTGCATTGCATGCCAATTTTTTCTAGGTGTGTCAGTGTCATATCACCGCATAGCAGATTCAAATGTTGAAATTGCAGTATTGCCCCAGAACTGGGTCCCAACTTTACTCCAAAGCAATTGCTATCAGACTCTCCATGGAAGCATTTCCTTGCTTTCGGTTTCACACAACATGGAATACTTCAGTGCAGATCCAATCCTGACCCAAGTCTTTCACAAGGAAACTCGAGCTGCACCTGTGTGTCTGTGTCCATGTGTGCCTGTGATTATTATTCTTTAATAAATAAGACCTTCATTTCTTCAACGGCTCCAGTCACAAAGTGCAACTGGGGCATTCTTAAGATGTTCCAAACTCCGTATGGGAAAGCTCACCAATTTAAACAAAATTTGGGACATCCGCCAGCACAATAAAGATTTGATTGTCCGTAAGCGGGCAGACGCAGATCCATCAAGTGGGAAAATTCCAATCAAAATAAAACTACCAAGGATGGAATTTTCCGCCGGGGGGATTTTCTGCTCCCGCCAAAGCCAATGGACTTTTGAATGGCTCGCTGCATTTTCCAGCCCCACCCCTTCTGCAAAGGGGCCACAAAATTCAGCCCTCGCAGTCATCTTACTATAAAATAGTATATCTGGGCGGCATGAGGCGCAGTGGTTAGCACTGGGACTGTGGCGCTGAGGACCTGGGTTTGAATCCTGGCCCTGGGTCACTGTCCGTGTGGAGTTTGCACATTCTCCCCATATCTGCGTGGGTTGCACCCCCACAACCCAAAGATGTGCAGGTTAGGTGGATTGCCCACACTAAATTGCCCCTAAATTGGAAAATAAGTAAATAAATAACTGAGTACTCTAAATTTATTCAAAAAAACAACCAAAATAGTATATCAATAAAATTCATTGGAAATTAAAGAGTTCAGATTTGAGACCAGGAAGAGATCAGCCAAGATCTGATTAAATGGTGGAGCAGGTTTGAGGGGCTGAATTGCCTACTTCTGCTCCTAATTCCTGTGTTCCTATGTTCCTAGAATGAGGTATTTAATCTCACGAAGAGAGATAAATTCCTCAATAGCCAAGATTAAATTATTCAGTTTTGTTGTAAATATAGTTCAGCAGCAGTACGAATTTTCATCAAAGACCAAACAACAACTTTGAAATCACGTAATGTAACACGCACGCAAATAAACCTGAAGAACAAACGTGGAACTTATGAAAACCACACATCTTCCGAATTGGATTGTGCACAACATGGCCCTGGTGGACGCATGTTACTAAACATTACCAAAGAGCAGTAAGTAGAAATTGATTGAACTGTCAAAAGCCAATAAATACATTACTATATAATTCCCAAAAGATCTAATTCTGCAAAAAAAATGTCTTTGCTTCTTACAGTTGATCAAGCGTAAGATTTAATGTATGACAATGCATTTCTCACAGATATAAAGTCAATAGAAATGTGCACATGAAAAATAATTTGAGATCTATTCTAAAATAATATAGGTCAAGTAGAAATACGAGGGGACACTGATTAAACGAGCAGAGGCAGTAAAATGCATTTCACCATGGAACAGTTAGAAGTATAGAATTTTTTATTAGGTAACTAGGTCCAGTCAAACCATATCTTATGTTGTATTCTAAATCATAATTTTGTTAGCATCGTTTGGCTATCCAAAATACTACACAAAAATAACCTTTTATTTTACAGGCTGGCCCATCATATTAGATAACAATGTTTAGCTGATCTGACTACTAACCTCGAATGATGGAGTGCAAGTCTTCATCAAAAGCATGGAGCTGATCTTTTTTGAGAAACGAACCTATTCATGTAAATGCAGCTTTCTTCTCCAAATGGAAAAGTGCTGCACTGCAGGCTCTACTGCTCCACACAGAGGTCAAGTTACAATCTTCCAACTGCAATAATAATCTCAGAAATGCTCTCTTCAAATTCTCAGACCTCCTCAAAATACTTTCAGAAACCCATTCAGCAACAGAACATTGTTAAACCATTTCCCCACCTGCCACATGTGTCACTGAGTATCAAAACTGAGGCAAACCACAAGCTTAATCATTTGATATGCCAACAATTCACATCCCTTTTGATTGTTAGAATGAACGCAGTGGTGCCAGGAGTCCAGAATGGGAGCATCTGATGGTACACTTACTTTGAAAATGGATTTAAGATGGGGCTGGATTCTCCCAAAATGGGGCTATGTCCCTAACCGGCTTTTGTTTTACTCTGAAGATCCCTGGGGAAAAGTGGAGCTGAAGGGGGCTAGCAGGGACCCAGAGTGATTCACGCAGCTTTAGCTGCGGATACGGGCCCCCGCACTTCCCGTTTTGAGTCCGCGCGTGCGCACGGCGGCGGCCTCCAGCAGCCGCGCCGAGCGCCATGGCGGACTCAGACCGCGGAGGCAGACAGAGAAATTAGAGCCCCCCAATCGGCTGTGTGCCCGAGCATCTGATCGTGTGGATCTGTCCTCTGGCCGCCTATCAGGCCCCCCTGGTGTCCAATCCCCCCGCCCCCCACCAGGGCGGCCGTGGACTGAGTCCGCAGCTGCCACGCAAGCATCCCGACCGGCAATAGCAGATTAGTTCCACGCTGTCGGGAACTCGGCTGGTCAGGAACAGAGGATCGCTGGTCTGGCCTCTGTCAATGGGCCCCCAGCCGCGCGGAGTACTCCGCGATCACGCCGATTCTCGGGTCCTGGAGAATCACCCGACTGGCGGCAGGCCCAATTTTGGCGTGAAATTGGATTCTCTGCCCTCACTCCGATCGCTATTTCGGCGCGGGGCTGCGAGAGAATCCAGCCCTATATTGAAGAGGTTCTTTTTGCACTTTTACATCATTGGTCTGAATCTTAATTCTACACAAAGCACTGATTCTTCAGTATTTGCTACAAAGTAGATATTATTTTACATAACCGCAGATGTATAATGTGATGGAATCTGTGACAAAGTTCGGGCTGGATTCTCCGATTTTGAGGCTATGTCCGGAGAAAGTGTATGGTTTCACGCCAAAAAGAACGGTGTGGCCCTAGCACTGTTCCTCTGACCGGTGAGGGGTTAGCAGCCGTGCCACGCAAAACGCATGCACGGCCTTTCTGATATAAATGCCTGGAGAATTGCCGGGTCCGTGGCCGCGCAGGCGCATGGCGACGACCTGCAGCGGTCGCGCCGTACAACATGGCACCGGTTGCGCGCAGACTCGACCTGCCAGATAGTGCCCCCCTGGACACCCCTCGCCACCCCCTGGCCACCCCCAACCAGTCCTCCCAGCCCTCACTGAAGCTCTGCGGCCAGCAGCACGGCTCTCCCGCCCGACTGTGAAGGCGCTGGACACAGTCCGCAGCCGCCGCGCTGGGTTCAGGAAAACTGAGAGCACACGTCCCCCGCGCTGTCCCGAACCCGACCCTCTCTCCACCCCCACCCCACACCGATTCGGTCGTAAACAGGGATTCTCCGCCAGATCGCCGATTACGATATCGCCGTCGGGGAATGGAGAATCCCGCCCTATATTTTTTTGAGACCGGCCTGAACTGAAGAGGGAAATGGTAAAGGGGAAGCCGAGAAAGGAAACTGGCCTGCCCAGTTACCAAGGCAACTGAGACTGACACTGAGATTAGAAACCATAACCTCCGTTTGCAACTACGTAGAAGGAGCTCAAATGTAGATGATGGGTCCAGTGGTGTAGTAAGAAAGCTAAATCCTATAAGAAAAGGAACTGAAATCCTCCATGAGGAAGACAGAGTGACAGAGTCTGTAGGATTTTGTAACATACATGCTGAGTGGACTGCCGAGGCAATTTGTAAAATCTGTCTGAATCGCGAGTCACTGGGTGAGATCCAGATCTGAATGTTGAAATGAGCCTTACATAAACATGGACCAGTCGAAACGGCATCTGAGGGGGGGGGGGGGGGGGGGGGATGTCTCCCTGGTCAATGGAAACCCCCGGGTTGGGGACAGGGCAGGGTGGCACCCTGGTACTCCCATGGCACCTGGGAACCAAGGCACTGCCAGCCTGGCACTCT
Organism: Scyliorhinus torazame; assembly: GCF_047496885.1. Taxonomy (NCBI): domain Eukaryota; kingdom Metazoa; phylum Chordata; class Chondrichthyes; order Carcharhiniformes; family Scyliorhinidae; genus Scyliorhinus; species Scyliorhinus torazame. Next base: position 254,205,757 of record NC_092713.1, on the reverse strand, counting down.
GGCACTGCAACCCTGGCACTGCGAGGGTGTCCTGGTGGAAAAGCGAGGGCGCCAGGCTGGCAGTGCCAGGCTGCCCAGGTGCCAGGTTGGCAGTGCCAGGGTTCAGGTCTGGTGGCCCTTGCCAGGGAGAAGGGGTTCAAAAGAGCGGGAGGGGCCTGAAAGGGGGTGGGGGGAAGATCAGGGCAGCCGGACAAAATGGCACCCCGATCTGCGAGGAGCCTTTCCTGCCGGCCCACCAGGAGGAAATCCCTCTATGTGTATCCTTGGCAGGGAGAATCCCCGTGGACAAAAGAAATGGCAAAGTGCGGTTGAGTAGCAGGATGGTTCTCAGCTCTGCAGTTGTCGTGAAACACCCTGTTAAATATGCCGTTCAGCGGACTTTAACTCGAGTCTGCTGAATCATGCCCAGGGTCTTACTTACATAGTATTTAGCATTTGCTTTGTTTTACTCCTGAAAAGTAAAAATTATTTTGTTTAAACTATGGAATCTTTGCGTAAATAACTGGGAATTCAGATTTCTTCTTTTGTACTAAAAAAAATTCCTTGCCTCGGCTGAGGTCCTAAGAATGGTCTGACCAAGGTTGCGCTTCTCCAGAAAAATTTCCAAGTGGTTCAGCGAGTGGGAATTGCTGCGTGTTTCCCGGCCCCCGGTCCAGCGAGGCCAGCAACACTATTCAACATTAATTGATCCACTTAATAAGGCCTCATGGGCTTACCACCCTAAATGCCAGCTCGCCTGCTGATTCACCGGGACTGCATTCGCCAGCCTCCCGCTAACAACGCCAAGCAGTACTTAGGCTGCACTTGCTCAGTCAACCCCAGCCAGCTCACAACAATAGCACTGAGGAGACCGACCTCAAGATTCGGGGATGCTGACCTGGGGAGGCTCCTGGACGCGGTGGATGCCAGGAGGGATGTCCTGTTCCCCAGAGGGTCCCGGAGAGTCAGCCACAAGGCAGCCAGTGCTGCCTGGGACGAGGTGGCGGCAATAGTCAGCTCGGGCAGTATGACCAGGAGGACTGGCCTCCAGTGCCAGAAGAAGGTCAACGACCTACACTAGGCAGCCAGAGTGAGTAGTCACCAGCATCCCACCCCCTATCTCCCCAAGGGAGCATCCCTCCAGGCGACCCCCCAACCTTCCCTCCATTCCCCTCCCCCTCAGCACTCCCTCCACCCACCCCTTCAATCCCTCCTCCACCCGAACTCTCCCTTCACACCACCCCCCACAACTGTGAACCATGCATGTGGCTAACGATGGCCTCTCTGTGTCCCTTCAGGAGAAGCTCTCCCATAATCGGCGGGAGATGGCCCAGACTAGCAGTGGGGTGCCAGTCTTGGAATCCTCACCTCCTTCGAGGAGCGGACCCTGGAGGTGGCTGGTGTGCCGAGCACAGATCAGTCACCCATGCTGAGGCTGGTGGATGCCGCAGAGGTGAGGAACCATGTGGCCCTACTGGAGGATCTGTCAAAGGTGAGTAGTGATTGCCTTACTGAATGACCCATCCTTCCCACTGACCGCATGTCCATTCTCCCGCAGGTTCTCCAGCCGACGGCACCGGCCCATCCCGCCCATGAAGATGTTGGCACACTGAAGTGCGAATTTGGTCCCCATGGCTGCTCAGATCTGCTCAGACGAGGAGGAACACAACAGATATCTACAGATGCTAAAAGACGCCCTCGTAAGAACGGGATATGGCGCTCGACTCATCGATCAATAGTTCCAACACGCCACAGCAAAAACACGCACCGACCTCCTGTTATGGGCCAGGATTTAGAGAACCCCACAGTGTATCATGAGTTCACGTGACCCACAACTTTTATAGATTGTGGTATGGGGAGCGCACGGCCCACTCTACAGCTGTGTAAAAGTATTTTTTAAAGCAAAACAATATTTATTCTATGAACTCAAGTTAACCTTTTTAAAACATACAGTGAACATCTTAGCAACCATTAATTTAAATACAACCCCCAAAGAATAGAGCACTAAATAATGCTTAATACGTTCCCAAACAACATCCAGAAGACAAAAGAAACCCCTTTTAATGGAAGCACATTAGGTTTACATTCACCACTGAGAACATTTATAATTCTGAATTCACCAAATGATCAAGAGATAGTCTTTTCATGGCAGAGAGATCAACAGTACACCTGCTCTGTCTGGCTTCAGCTCCAACACTGAAAACAAAACTAAAACACACCCTGCAGCAAACAGTGTAAAACAAAAGTAAAAAGTTGACAGACAGCCCAGCTCCACCCACTCTCTGACATCACTGATAAACACCCATTTCTTAAAGGTACATTTCTTAAACACCCATTTCTTAAAGGTACTCTCACATGACACCGCCCCCCAAGAAAAAAAATAAACTATCAATTTCAAGATGGTTTCATTTTTCACCTTTTCACTATCCTTTAAGAAATGCACACAGTAAATGTACTTTTTTGTTTCAAAAAACAACACACGTAAACACGTATAATAATATCGTCCATTATTTTTTCGTTCTTCTTCCTCCAACGGTAGCCTTGTGGATAGCACAATTGCTTCACAGCTCCAGGATCCCAGGTTCGATTCCGGCTTGGGTCACTGTCTGTGCGGAGTCTGCACATCCTCCCCGTGTGTGCGTGGGTTTCCTCCGGGTGCTCCGGTTTCCTCCCACAGTCCAAAGATGTGCAGGTTAGATGGATTGGCCATGATAAATTGCCCTTAGTGTCCAAAATTGCCCTTAGTGTTGGGTGGGGTTACTGGGTTATGGGGATAGGGTGGCGGTGTTGACCTTGGGTAGGGTGCTCTTTCCAAGAGCCGGTGCAGACTCGATGGGCCGAATGGCCTCCTTCTGCACTGTAAATTCTATGATGATAATCCAACTGAAATCCGTCTCAATTGACAGTCTCTTTGAACAAGAAGGTCTCTGCACGATCCACTCATTTCTCTACGCCTCAGCGCGTCTCTTTAAAGTCAGATACTTTAGTTCAATCTGATCAAAGAGTCCCTTGTAATTCTCCAACACAGGAGCATTGGTTATCACAGCTTTCAGGCAGTCAAATGCCTGTTGAAACTGCGCTGACCATTGAAATTTTCGCCGTTTCTTCAGCATGTCCATCAGTGGAGCAATCACGCTACAAAACGTTTGCACAAATGTTCGATCAAATCCACTCATGCGAAGAAATTGCATTATTTCCCTTCGTCTTGAGGGTATTGAAAACTCCTCAATAAATTGGTTTCACATCCCGTGTGACCATTCGACCCTGTCCGATTGTATGGACAAGGAAAGTGACTTGACTTGAGCTTTTCCAAATTCACTTTTGTCTAGCTTTATCACCAAACCCACCTCCTGAAGTCGATCGAATAACTCCATCAGATGTTTTAAATGTTCTGTCCATGTCTGGCTGAAAATTACCAGATCGTCGATGTATACCGCACAATTGGGTAATCCTGAAACAACTTTGTTACTTAACCATTGAAATGTGGCTGGGGCGTTTTTCATGCCAAATGGCATAACTTTGAATTGGTATATACCATCTGGAGTCACAAAAGCTGAAATCTCCTTCGTCCTTTTAGATAAAGGTACCTGCCAGTAACCTTTAAGTAAACCTAATTTGGAAATAAAAGCTGATTGTCCCACTTTCTCAATGCAATCCTCCAAATGTGGGATAGGATAAGAGTCTGTTCTTGTAACTGCATTAACCTTTCTATAGTCAACACACAACCGTTGAATACCGTCTGGTTTTGGTACCATCACTATGGGTGAGCTCCATTGGCTGCAACCCACTTCAATTATGCCATTTTTAATTATACTCTCAATCTCTTTGTTAACCTGTGCCAATTTTAAATGGTTAAGTCTGTATGGATGTTGTTTGATTGGAACAGCATTTCCCACATCTACATCATGTATAGCCATTTTAGTACTTCCCAATTTATCTCTACAAACTTGCCCACGTGATATCAATAACTCTTTCAGGTCAGTCTGTTTTTCCTCTGGAAGTAACTCAACAATTTATCCCAATTTTTAAGAACATCCTCGATTTCCAATTTAATTTGAGGTATGTCAAATTCACAGTCATCTGGATTTTGTTCGTCACTTTGAGTCAGAATCATTAAAACCTACTTTTTCTCTCCTTCCTTTTCAAAGTAGCTTTTAAGCATATTCACATGACACACTCGGAGAGTCTTCCTTCTATCTAGTGTTTTTACCACATAATTCACCTCACTTAATTTCCTTTCAATCTGATAAGGTCCACAAAACCTAGCTTTTAAAGGTTCACCTACCACTGGTAACAATATTAAAACTTTATCTCCACTGGCAGAACTACAAACTTTGGATTTCTTGGGCGAAATTCTCTGGAAACGGCGCGATGTCTGCCGACTGGCGCCCAAAACGGTGCAAATCAGTCGGGCATCGCGCCGCCCCAAAGGTGCGGAATGCTCCGCATCTTTGGGGGCTGAGCCCCAACCTTAAGGGGCTAGGTCGGCGCCGGACGAATTTCCGCCCCGCCAGCTGGCGGAAAAGGCCTTTGGTGCCCCGCCAGCTGGCGCAGAAATGACATCTCCGGGCGGCGCATGCGCGGGAGCGTTAGCGGCCGCTGACGGCATTCCCGCGCATGCACAGTGGAGAAAGTCTCTTCCGCCTCCGCCATGGTGGAGACCGTGGCGAAGGCGGAAGGGAAAGAGTGCCCCCATGGCACAGGCCCGCCCGCGGATCGGTGGGCCCCGATCGCGGGCCAGGCCACCGTGGGGACACCCCCCGGGGCCAGATCGTCCTGCGCTCCCCCCAGGACCCCGGAGCCCGCCCGCGCCGCCTTGTCCCGCCGGTAAAGTAGGTGGTTTAATCTACGCCGGCGGGACAGGCATTTTAGCGGCGGGACTTCGGCCCATCCGGGCCGGAGAATCGCGGGAAGGCCCGCCAACTGGCGCGGCGATTCCCGCCCCCGCCGAATATCCGGTGGTGGAGAATTCGGCAACCGGCGGGGGCGGGATTCACGCCAGGCCCCGGCGATTCTCCAACCCGGCGGGGGGGTCAGAGAATCTCGCCCCTTGTCTACTACCCGTTTCATCACATTTTGTGCAACTATTAAATATTGTCTTCTCGCCAATTCACCTGCTCTATTTAATCATTCTCTAAAATTTGACACATAATCCAATAGTGTAACTTCCGATTTCTCACTCAACAATTTTTCCTTAATCAATTTAAGTGGTCCTCTTACCTCTTGACCAAAGATTAGTTCAAAAGGACTAAATTTGGTTGATTCATTAGGTGCATCCCTAATTGCAAACAGTACGAATGGAATTCCTTTATCCCAATCCTCTGGATAATCTTGACAATAAGCCCTCAACATTGTCTTTAATGTCTGATGCCACCTTTCTAACACTCACTGCGATTCTGGATGGTACACAGTTGATATAAATTGTTTTATTCCTAAACTATCCATAACTTCTTTGAACAACCCTGGAGGTAAAATTTGATCCTTAATCCGATTGTATTTCTGTGGGTAGTCCATATGTAGTAAAGAATTCAAGTAACTCCTCCACAATCTTTTTAGCTGTAATATTATGTACTGGAATGGCCTCTGGAAACCTAGTAGACACATCCATTAGCGCCAAAAGATATTGATTCCCACTTTTTGTTTTCGGAAACGGTCCTGAGCAATCAATTAGGACTATTGTAAAAGGTTCCTCAAATGCTGGAATGGGTGTTATGGTTGCTGGTTTTATCACTGCTTAATGTTTCCCTATCACTTGACATGTGCGGCATGATTGACAAAATGTAACTACATCTTTATGTAGTCCAGGCCAATAAAAATGGTTCTGGAATTTAGCTGGAGTTTTCCTAATCCCCAAATGACCTCCCACTGGTACCTCATGTGCAACTCGCAGCACCCCCTTTCTATACCCTACTGGCAATACTACTTGATGAACTTCTGCCCACTTTTCATCCGCCTGCATATGTAAAGGTCTCCATTTTCTCATCAAGACATTACTTTTACGGTAATAACACTCTGGTATACACTCAGATTCCGCTTCTGTGTATGCTTTCTGATACGTCCGTTTTATTTCTACATCTTTCTGTTGTAACTCCGCCAATTTTCCTGAACTAAAAATATCCGCCTCATCCTCCACCTGTTCTTGTTCTTTATCAAGCATTTGATCAAAAGTCATTTCTGATAATTGCACTTCAACTTCATCTTCACTCTTTGATTTCTCCACTTGTCTTAACCTGTGACTTGCGACCTTGTTACTGCACAATCCGGAAAAATCCCAGGATATTTATCCTTCAATACTTCAGTTGTCTGATTTTGCACTGGCTTATCAACCACAGTAGGCATCACTCCCACCTGCAATTCAGCTATATCATTACCCAAGATAAACTGTATTCCTGGACAAGATACGTTCTCTATTACTCCTACTACCACTTCACCACTCTTCACTGGACTTTCCAACCTTACCTTATATAATGGAACACTACTCCTTTCACCCTGAATTCTACATATTACCACCTTTTTTGGCAACATTCTTCCCAAACTACTTAACTCCTCATTTCTTACGATTAAAGATTGACTAGCTCCTGTATCTCTTAAAATTGTGACTTCTTTACCTGCTCCTCCTGAGACACATGAGTAAACTTTACTCACACAAGTAAATTCTTTAAAGAGATCTGGCACCTTCTCACCAATCACCTCTTGATTCAGGCTGTACAATCTATTGCACCTCCTTCGCTTCACTTGGACTTTCCTTTACAACTTTAACAAAGCCTACTGTCTTATCCTGTTTTACCACATCAGCCTTCCCTGTGCTTTTCTTCAACCACCAACACTGTGACTTTACATGGCCTAGTTTATTACAATGAAAATATTTGAAACTTTTCATGTCTCTTCCACCCTCCTGGATTTCTTTTTTAGCCTGAGGTACACTCTCTTTATTGTCTCCCATCAGATCACCTTTACTTTTACCACTTGAGTAATTCTCATGTCCCCAGTTTCTATCCCTCACAGCCTGAAACTGATGTCGGAAACCAAGCTTTAATTTATGAACTCATTCATAATCATCTGCCATTTCTGCTGCTAATTTTGCAGTTTTAACCCTCTGCTCTTCCACATGAGTTCTCACTGCATCAGGAATTGAATTTTTAAACTCGTCCAAAAGTATAATTTCTCTGAGAGCTCCATAAGTTTGGTCTATTTTCAAAGCCCTTATCCACCTATCAAAATTACTCTGTTTCATCGTTTCAAACTCCATGTATGTTTGACCAAATTCTTTCCTTAAATTTCTAACCCTTTGTCTGTAGGCTTCAGGCACTAGTTCATATGCACCTAAGATGGATTTTTTCAACTCCTCATACATCCCAGATACCTCCTCCGGTAGTGATGCAAACACTTCACTAGCCCTACCTACCAGCTTTGTTTGTATCAGTAATACCCCCATGTCCTGTGGCCATTTCATTTGTTTAGCTAACTTCTCAAATGAAATGAAAAGGGCTTCCACCTCCTTCTCGTCAAACCTTGGCAATGCGTGGACATATTTAAATAGATCCCCACCATGCCTTTGACTTTGACGCTCTTTATCACTATCCTCATCACTATCATCCAACTGTACGTTTCCCTTTACGTTTGTCAATTTTAACTATCATGTTTCAGGTCATTTTCCGAAGTTCAAACTCTCTCTCTTTATCTTTTTCCATGATCTCCCTTTCTCTTTCTTTTTGTTCTGCTAGGGCTATTCTTTCTTTTCTCTGTTCTTCTCTCCTTTTCTTTTTTCTCTCTCTTTCTCTTTCCGCTCTCTCCATTTCTTTTTCCTCTCTTTTGGATTCAAGCTGCTTTAATTCTTTCTCATGTTCCATTTGTTTAATTTGTAACTGAATTTTTGCCATTTCCAATGAGTCAAACTGTATCTCAGGCAACTTTAAATGCTTAGCCACCGCCATAATTACCTCACCTTGTCGCATTTTGTCAGGTAATGTTAACTGCAATATTTTTGCCAAATCTAACAGTCTGCCTTTAATCTCTGTCCTTAAGGTACTGTGTGTGACCATCGCCACCCCCAAAAACTTCTGAGCCTCTCAAAGAGCCATTGTCCACAACACACTCCCTACTTAAACTGAAATACCACACCTGAAAAGCAACCACAATATGCTCACCCTCACTGTCTTTAAGTTCACTAAGCCAATCCAAGAGATAGACTCTTACCCCCCTCAAGCCCCCAATTTGTTATGGGCCAGGGTTTAGAGAACCCCAAAGTGTATCATGAGTTCACCTGACCCACAACTTTTAATAGATTGTGGTGTGGGGAGCACACGGCCCACTCTATAGGTGCGGTACAGCAGAAATGGAAAAGTATTTTTTAAAGCAAAACAATGTTTATTCTGTGAACTCAAGTTAACCTTTTTAAAACAAACAGTGGACATCTTAGCAACCATTAATTCAAATACAACCCCCAAAGAATAGAACACTAAGTAATGCTTAATAAGTTCCAAACAACATCCAGAAGACAAAAGAAACACCTTTTAACAGAAGCACATCAGGTTTACATTCACTACTGAGAACATTTATAATTCTGAATTCACCAAATGATCAAGAAATAGTCTTTTCATGGCAGAGAGATCAACAGTACACCTGCTCTGTCTGGCTTCAGCTCCAACACTGAAAACGAAACTAAAACACATCCTGCAGCAAACAGCCTAAAACGAAAGTGAAAAGCTGACAGACAGCCCAGCTCCACCCACTCTCTGACATCACTGGTAAACACCCATTTCTTAAAGGTACATTTCTTAAACACCCATTTCTTAAAGGTACTCTCACATGACACTCCTCAGAAGACAAACACAGGACACACCCGACAGAGTACACTTTGACATTCGGTACTTCCCCGGAGCAGAGAAACTACGAAATCTTCTTTGGAGTCTTCAACACGTCATCGATGAAGATGAACATCTTGCCAAGGCCATCCACACACCCCCATTACTTGCCTTCAAACAACCGCGCAACCTCAAACAGAACATTGTTTGTAGCAAACTACCCAACCTTCAGGAGAACAGCGACCACGAACCTGCCATGGCAACCCCTGCAAGACGCACCAGATCATCAACATGGGTACCACCATTACACACGAGAACACCACCCACCAGGTACGTGTTCACCTCATACGCTGCAGGAAAGAATGTCCCGAGGCGTGGTACATTGACGAAACCATGCAGAGACTGCGAGAATGGATGAACCGACATTGTGCGATAATCACCAGACAGGAATGTTCCCTTCCAGTCGGGGAACACTTCAGCAGTCAAGGGCATTCAGCCTCTGATCTTTGGGTAAGCGTTTTGCAAGGCGGCCTTCAGGAGGTGCGACAATGCAGAATCGCCGAGCAGAAACTATAGCCAAGTTCCACATGCATGAGTACGGCCTCAACCGGGACATTGGATTCATGTCTCACTCCATTAACCCCCCACCACCTGACTTCGGCTTGTGAAATCCATCCAACTGACCTGGCTTGAGACAATTCACACCTCTTTAACCTGTGATTACCCCTCTCTCCAGTCGCACCGTCTGGACCTGAGAAGACTTAATCACCTGCAAAGACTCGCATCCAAAGTATCATCTTGCATCATTGGCTTTGTCTATATATGTATTTGCATAGCTTACCTCTTCACTCACCTGATGAAGGAGCGATCCTCCGAAAGCTAGTGATTCCAAACAAACCTGTTGGACTTTAACCTTACTGTGCATACCCCAGTCCAACACCGGCATCTCCACATCATATTTGGACAGAAATGGGGCATAAGTGAGGATAATTGATTTCTCGCCACGCTTACGCCGAGGTCCCGATTTCATCTATAGGAGCGGGCCGGTTGCATCGCAAACTGTTTAGCGTAAGGTGTGGTTCTCGTTTTTGGTCTCTTCCTCTATTCACCGGCTTCTTTTTGCTTGAGCGAGAGCGTAACGAGCCCGGAGATTTGCGCCCTAAGTGTGGTTAGATAGAGGTGGGGAATCCGCCGACAGAGCCGGTGGGAAACTCCCAGCAAAACCCGTCTCAAATAACACTTCGAAACATTTCCACTGGATCGCGCCCTATATGCTAAATAATAATCGGATTGAAATATATATGGGGCGGGATTCTCCGTCCCCCTGACGGGTCGGAGATTCGCTGGGGGTGGCGTGAATCCCACCCCACCGTCCTCCGAATTCTCCGACCCCAAAACATTTTGCCCCGCGTGAATTGCACCGCCTGCCTCGGAAAATGATGGGGACCGGCACGGCGCTTTGGGCCCCGGGGCTGCCCGAATTCTCCCTGCCGGATGGGCCGAAGTCCCGCCACGTGACCATGGGTCAAGCAGGCATAAATTGAACCACCTATATAACGGTGTCAACCAGTGCCGATGGTTGATGCCGGACAACGCGGAGGTAGGTCACGGCATGGGTTGGCCGCAGGAGAATAACGGCGTGGCCGCAGCCAGTGTGGAGGGGTGTGTGCGTGTGACGGGGGGTGGGGGTGAGGGGGGTGTGTGAGGGAGATGTGTGGGGGGGGTGTGAGGGGGATTGTGGGGGGGCTTGCAGAGGTGGGGAGATGGGGGACTTGGAGAGGTGCCTGTCGTGTTGGGTGTTCTGCTACACAAACAAACCGGTTGTAGATGGTACAACTCTGTTTTATTACTCTTGATAACAACATCTGTTAACGCATGGCTGTGGTTTGTGCTTTACCCGTTAACCTGTGGACCCAGCCCTAACACTATCTTAGAGAGTCACTCAGCACATGGTGTATGTCTGAGTGGCACGCTGTAAGCTCTGTGCTCTGAGCTATCTCCTGCTGGAATCAGCGGGAACTGTGGTGTTCCCTGTTTTATAGTGCGTGTGCTCTCACTGGTGATTGGCTGTGATGTTCCGTGTGTGTTGATTGGTCCGTTGATCTGTCCATCAGTGTGTGTGTGTGATTGCACCATGATATGTTAATATGAATATCATGACATCCCCCTTTTTACAAGAATATGTGCCTATATGGTAATAAATATTGGTGTGTACTGGGTGCAGCTGAATGTGTGTGTGCAATATCTACAACATGTACACGAGGCTAAACTATATACATAGGAAGGTGTCAGGTGCAACACAGCAACGAGGTTGTACCACAAACAAAACAAGTGCAATCATCAAATATCGAAAGAGAACTCCTGAAACGACAAAAAGAGAAACACATTAACATTGTTGCATAACAATTCAGTGAGTCCAATGTGCAAACAGGCTCATAAGTCCAGCCTAGTAGGTGGGCGACGAATTCGGGTTGACCGCCTCAAGGGTGGGTCAGGATCCACCAGCTGAGGAATGGGCCTGGCCACGGGCGATAGAGGAATAGGCAGAGTGGCAGGAAGCTCCATGAAGTCGACATCAGGGACAACAGGAGGGCGTGACACCGGTGCATGATCACGTAGCGAGCGCGGAAGCAGCCGAAGGGCCCGCCGATTACGCCGGCGAATGGAGCCATCAGGCATGCGAACCAGGAACGAGCGGGGAGCCACGCGGCGGAGAACTTCGGCAGTTGCCGACCAGCCACCCTCTGGTAGGTGGATGCGGACGTTATCTCCAGGCGCCAGGGCAGGAAGATCAGTTGCCCGAGTGTCATGTGCCACCTTCTGCTGAGCACACTACTGTCGCATCCTTTGCAGTACTGGAGCATGGTCGGGTTTAGGAACATGAATGGACGGCACAGTGGTCCTGAGGGCGCGACCCATCAACAGCTGGGCTGGTGAGAGGCCCGTGGACAGTGGGGCCGAGCGATAGGCCAGCAGGGCTAAACAGAAGTCAGATCCGGCATTAGCAGCCTTGCAGAGGAGCCGCTTCACGATATGGACGTCCTTTTCCGCCTTGCCATTTGACTGGGGTTGCAGAGGGCTGGACGTCACGTGTGTGAAGCCATATGAAGCGGCAAAAGAAGACCATTCTTGGCTCGCAAAACAGGGCCCGTTGTCTGACATGATGGTAACCGGAATGCCATGGCGAGCGAAGGTTTCCTTACATGCTCTGATTACAGCTGATGATGTCAAGTTGTGCAGGCATATGACCTCCGGATAATTTGAAAAAGAATCAATTATGATGACGTAGTCCCTGCCGAGTGCATTAAAAAGGTCCACACCCACCTTCGCCCAGGGGGACGTTACCAACTCATGGGGCTGAAGCGTCTCAGGGGGTTGCGCCGGCTGAAACCTTTGGCAGGTGGGGCAGTTGAGCACCATGTTGGCGATGTCGTCGCTGATGCCCGGCCAGTACACAGCTTCTCGGGCCCTCCGCCTGCACTTTTCAACCCCGGGATGGCCTTCGTGTAATTGTTCGAGGACTAGCCTGTGCATGCTGTGTGGGATCACAATCCGGTCCAACTTTAGGAGGACACCGTCAATGACGGCCAAGTCGTTCCGGACATTGTAGAATTGTGGGCACTGTCCTTTGAGCCACCCTTCCATCATGTGGCACATCACACGTTGTAGAAGGGGGTCAGCCGCAGTCTCACAGCGAATACGGGCCAGACTTGCATCATTGGCTGGCAGATTGGCTGATGTGAAGGCCACATGCGCTTTGACCTGACAGACGAACCCCCCCGATTCGGGCGGTGTGCTCACTGCTCTGGACAGGGCATCCGCGATGATGAGGTCCTTTCCTGGGGTGTAGACCAGTTGGAAGTCGTACCTCCGGAGCTTGAACAGAATGCGCTGGAGGCGAGGTGTCATCTCATTAAGGTCCTTTTGTATGATGCCGACCAGGGGGTGATGGTCAGTCTCCTCGGTGAACTGAGGGAGACCATACACATAGTCATGGAATTTATCTATGCCGGTTAACAAACCCAGGCACTCCTTCTCAATCTGCGCATAGCGCTGTTCTGTGGGGGTCATGGCCCGCGAGGCATAGGCGACCGGGGCCCATGATGCAGTGTTGTCCCGTTGCAGGAGTACCGCCCCAATGCCGGACTGGCTGGCATCAGTCGAGATCTTTGTATCTCGAGCAGTGTCAAAGAACGCCAACACCGGGGCGGTGGTGAGCTTGATCTTGAGCTCCTCCCATTCCTTCTGGTGTGCGGGCAGCCACTGGAACTCCGTAGTCTTCTTCACCAGGTGGCGAAGAGCCGTTGTGTGGGAGGCTAGGTTGGGAATAAACTTCCCCAGGAAGTTGACCATCCAGAGAAAGCGTAGCACTGCCTTCTTGTCTGCTGGCTGCGGCATGACTGTAATAGCTGTCACTTTGTCTGCATCCGGACGCACCCCTGACCGGGATATGTGGTCCCCCAGAAACTTTAGCTCAGTTTGGCCAAAAGAACACTTGGCTCGGTTGAGGAGCAGGCCGTGTTCTCGGATCCGAGCAAAGACGCGCTGGAGACGACTGATGTGCTCCTGGGGTGTGTGGTGGACCAGATGATGACGTTGTCAACATAGACGCACACCCCTTTGATGCCCTCCATCATCTGTTCCATGATCCGATGAAACACCTCGGATGCCGAGATGATGCCAAATGGCATCCTATTGTAGCAGTACCTGCCAAAGGGAGTGTTGAAGGTGCACAGCTTCCTGCTGGACTGATCCAGCTGAATCTGCCAAAAACCCTTTGAGGCATCAAGCTTGGTAAAAATTTTAGCCCGGGCCATCTCGCTCGTGATCTCTTCCCGTTTGGGTATGGGGTAGTGTTCCCTCATTATGTTATTGTTCAGGTCTTTCGGGTCGATGCAGATCCGGAGTTCGCCAGAGGGCTTTTTTACGCGCACCATGGAGCTGACCCATGGCGTTGGCTCCGTGACCTGGGAAAGCAGTCCTTGGTCCTGGAGATCCTGCAGCTGCTGCTTGAGGCGGTCCTTGAGTGGTGCTGGGACTCTACGAGGTGCGTGAATGACAGGGGTGGCGTCCGGTTTGAGCCGTATTCTGTAAGTGTAGGGCAGTGTGCCCATGCCCTCGAAAGCCTCCTGGTTGTGGGCGAGGAGCGAGTGGAGCTGCGCCCTAAAGTCTGCATCTGGGAAATCGGACGTGCCTTCTGGAGAACGAGTGTGTACCCGCTGAATGAGGTGGAGAACCTTGCACGCCTGTGTGCCTAGCAGGGAGTCCTTCGAGGATCCAACTGTGGACGTGTATGAATTGTGTGTAACCTCGAGCTTGCAGGACCCCATGGCCGGGATAACATTACCGTTGTAATCGACCAACTGACAGCGGGATGGCCGAATCGGTGGTTTGACCTTCAAGGTGTAGAAGGCTGACCATGCAATGAGATTGGCGGAGGCACCAGTGTCTAAACCGAATGTGATTGGTGATCGGTTGACCATTAGGGTGGCACACCATTCATCACCCGGATTAACGCTGTGCACTGGCATCGGCTGGTGGGTCCTACTTGGGGACATCCGATTTCTGTCAATTACCGCAACGCGGAAGGCATCCTGGTCGTCGGTATCACCGGACTGTACGTCGTCAGTAGAATGTCTTACTGATGAGATGTACCTTTGGTCTTGCCTCAATGTGTTTAAAAATACCAGAGATTGCAACTCTCCCCTCCCTCACCCTATTCGAGGGCACATGGAGGTCAGAATGGAGATTAAATACAACTCCGCTGAAGAGTATGTTAATTGACTTCACAGAATTGTCAGGTTGATTCATAACAACAGAAAATGAGAGCTGTCATATTAAATTCAGTAAAATGGATTCACCATTTGCAGCATAGAAGAAAAAAATACTTCTGACCAGACTTACCCAGGAAGCACCAAAATCCAGCAATTTTTACACGCCTTCAATCGCGAGAATTGTTTTCTGGAAAAATATCTTTAATCAAATTTTCAACATTTTCACATTTTTACAACAAAACACAACCCCCCCCCCCCCCCCCCCCCCCGCCCCTTGACAGCAACCTGCAGGTCTCCAAAATGTAAAACATACAAGCCCCAGTCGGGATTCTCCGCCACCCGCCGGGTCGGAGAATCGCCTCGGGGCGCGTGAATCCCACCCCCGCCGGCTGCCAAATTCTCCGGCGCTGGGGATTTGGCAGGGGCGGGAATAGTGCAGTGCCGGTCAGCGGCCGCTGGATTTGTCGAGCTGGATTTGCCAGAAACCTTTCAAGGCGTCAAGTTTGGTGAAGAGCTTGGCACGAGCCATCTCGCATGTGATCTCTTCGCGCTTGGGAATCGGATAATGCTCCCTCATGACATTGCGATTCAGAGGCGTCATTCTCCGCCGGCGGGAGTCTCCATTTTGCCAGCGCCCGGGGGTTTCCCGATGGCGTGGGGCTGCCCCACAATGGGAAACCCCATTGACCGGCCGGTGTTACGGAGACTCCCGCCGGCCAGTCGGGGCAGAAATGTGGCGGGGCGGGTAGGAGAATTTCGCCCCTGATCCTGGGGATCAATGCAAATTCTCAGCTCGTCGGAAGGCTTTTTTACACACACCATGGAACTGACCCAGTCGGTTAGTTCCGTACCTCTGGAGATCACTCCTTGGTCTTGGAGGTCCTGCAGCTGCTGCTTGAGGAGGTCCTTGAGGGGTGCTGGGACTCTGCGAGGTGCATGCACCACAGGCGTGGCATTCTGTTTGAGTAGGATCTTGTAAGTATATGGGAGCGAGCCCGTGCCTTCGAAGACGTCGCGGGGCTGGTCGCTGATGGCGTCGAGTTGAGCCCTGAAGTCAGCGGACTGGAAGGCAGACGTGTCATCAGGAGAGAGAGAGTGAACTCTTTGAACGAGGTTCAACAGCTTGCATGCCTCTGCGCCAAGCAGGGAGTCCTTCGAGGAGCCCACGATCTCGAAAGGAAGGATGGCTTTCCGTGACTTGTGCATCACTTCAAGTTGGCACGAACCGGTAGCAAGAATGATGTTGCCATTGTAGTCCAATAGCTGGCAGGCCGATGGAAGGATGGCTGGTTTGACCCAAAGGCTTTGGAAAGCAGACCACGCCATGAGATTGGCGGAGGCACCAGTGTCCAGGCGGAATCGTATTTGGGACCGGTTGACCGTCAGGCTGGCACACCACTCATCGTCTGGATCAATGATGTATACTGACAGCAGCTGGTGTCTTTGCTTCGGGGACAGCCTGTTTTTCGTTACGACACCGACTCGAAAAAGCGCCTTCGGGTCCTCAGTGACACTGCTGTGTAGGAGGTCCGCATCGGACTCGGTGACCGTGGGTTGAATTGCCCGAACATTCCTGCGAGGCTGGCTGAAGTGATATGAATTGGCAGGTAGAGCTGCTCGACAGAAGGCAGCATAGTGGCCAAGTCTTCCACATTGTAGGCATTGTCGAGATTTTGCGGGGCATTGCCACTTTAAGTGGGCGGAGCCACAGTTACCGCACGTCGTGACGTCAGCACGTTCTTTGCGCTACCACGCATGCGCGGTGCAGTCGTGCATGGTGTGCGCCTGTGCATTACGTTCCTCAACGTCGCCGTCCCCTTGTTTAGTGTGTACAAGCGCGTGAGTCCGCGAAAAGCACGCAAAATGGCCGCCCTCATCCAGGCTGAGGCCCTTGAGGTGCTCAATCACTTGGACCCGTTCCGCCTCGTGGGGACCTTGCCGCACCGTTTCAGCCGCTTGTATATGGGAATACCGACTCGTGGCGTTTTCATGTAAGACACAGGTCTCAGTGGCGGTCGCTAGGGTCAGTTGCTTTACTTTGAGGAATTGCTGACGTAGGGGGTCCGACTGAACACCGGAAACGATCTGGTCGCGTATCATGGAGTCGGAGGTGGGCCCGTAGCTGCAAGATTTCGCAAGGGTGCGGCGGTGCGTGAGAAAGGATTGGAAAGGTTCATTCCTGCAAACGCTGCTGGAACACGTAGCGTTCAAAACTTTCATTCACCTCTACGCTGAGTGTCAAACTTGAGGAGGACCGTCTTGAACTTCTTCTTATCTTCGCCACCTGCAAAGGTGAGAGAGTTGAAAATGTGGATGGCATGGTCCCCGGCCGTGGAGAGGAGAAGAGCAATCTTCCTGGTGTCCGAATCGCCCTCCCTGTCCGTGGCTTCGAAGAAGAGCTGGAAGAGCTGTTTGAAAATCTTCCAGTCGGCGCCGAGATTGCCGGCGATGCGGAGCGGCGGCGGCGGGCTGATGTTGTCCATGTTGCAGGATGACGGAATGCTGGCGGAAGACAGATCACTTGCAGGTAGGTCTAAGAAGTGCTAGTATCCCACCACTCCTGGCATCATGATGTGTTGGGTGTTCTGGATCACATACAGGTCACCAACACTTGAAATAGTGCAACACTATTTTATTGAATTATTAACTGTTTAAACATACTCAGACTGTGGGTTAATATGATACTAGCTTTAACTAAAGACCTTTGCCTTGTCCTAACCAGTCGATGCACTCAGCACATGGTGAATGTCTTTGTTGCAGGCTGTGAGCTCTGTCCGCCTAGCTAGCTGCAACTCGAATGAGTGAGAACTCTGATGCCCCCTGTCTTTATAGTGTGTGTGCTCTCACTGGTGATTGGCTGCGGTATTGTGTGTGTTAATTGATCCCACTGTGTGTCCATCAGTGTGTGTCTGCACCATGATATACTGGTGTATATTATGACAGGTGGTGTGGAAGGTGAGGGTGTCAGGTGGTGAGGGGGTGTTGTATTGTGGTGTCCGTGCCCCTACCCAGCAACCCCCCTCCCCTAGTCGGTGAAACGTGTGTCCACGAATGCATCCCTTGCGCACTGGCCCTGCCGATGGCGTAGTGCGGCCTCCCTAGCAAGACCAGCCCCATGTCCCGCCCATTGTCCCCTTCCCCCTCATCCTCCTCGTCCGACGAAGCCTGCCCTTCCTCCTCACCCTCCTCCAGCACATCACCCCTCTGCTGGGCTATGTTGTGCAGGGAGCAGCTGACCACAACGATGCGGCCGAACCTGCTTGCTTCGTACTGAAGGGCCCCTCCAGAGCGGTCCAGGCACCTGAAACATATCTTCAGTACCCCAAAGCATCTTTCCACCACACCCCTGGTCGCACAATGGGCATCATTGAAGCTGGTCTCCGCTTCAATCTTTGGTCTCTGTATAGGTGCCATCAGCCACGACCACAACGGGCAATCCCTGTCGCCCATTAACCAGCCCCGCAGCCGAGGGGGTGTCCCTTGAACATACCAGGCATCAATTATTGTGCCAACAGGAACGAGTCATGCACACTGCCTGGGTACCGGGCACTGATGTGCAGAATCCTCATTTGAACGTTCGTGGAGTGATACCCCTTTCGGTTTGTGAACATCGGCCTGTTATCCGCAGGTGGCCACAGGGCAATATGCACCCATCGATGACATCGTGGACCCCGGCCTTCCTGGTGACTGCAGCGAACTCCATTGCCCAGGCATCCTGGTGGGCGCGGTCCACAGGGAACTGCATGCACCGGTTCGCAAGGGCATACAGGGTGTCCGTGATGGCATGGATGCACCTGTGCACCGATGCCTGGGAGATGCCGGACAGGTCCCCACTCGGCGACTGGAACGACCCCATCACATAGAAGTTCAGAGCGACCATTACCTTGACGGTCACCAGTAGCAGGTGTCCTCCCCCACTCCCACGCGGTGCCAGGTGTGCTATCAAGCGACAGATGTGTCCGACGGTTTCCCTGGTCGTCCGCAGCTTCCTCCTGCATGCCCGGTCCGGGAGTTCCTCAAAGGTCATGCGCCGCCAATACATGCGGAGCCTCATCGGGCGCCTCCTTGGCACCACCACCACCTCCTCCTCATCCTCCTCTTCCTTCTTGTCTTGTTCCTCCTCCTCCTCGGCCTGTCGGGCGGGCAGCCCTCAGGTCTGAACGGCTGCCACCTGCCCCTCTGCAGCCTGCTCCTCTGCTGCAGCCCCCGCCTCCTCTCTGAGCTGCCCCCGCTCACGCTGCCACAGGGCTGCATGCAGGGCAGCGGCCCCAGCCACGGCGGCCAACATCGCTGGTTGGTTCCCAAACATTATGATCAGCAGGGGGTGAGGGGAGAAAATGTTATCATGGCGCATACACCCGACACCCATGCACAACCAGGTGTCGTGGCCCCAGTTGACACGGTGCGCCTCAGCCATGCATGGCCCCCACCCCCGCCATTGGTACGCCCGTTCCTGGTGGTTGTCCCGGCTGCCAGGGCCACCGTTTGATGGCACTGCCCTCACTGGGGGCTGCCGTCGGCGTGGCCATGGGTGTTCCCCCCGGAGGGCATCACCGGTTGAGTGGGGTGGTCGGGGAGGGGAGGGAGGAGGGGGAACCCACCCGAACCCACCCATATGGTCCTTAACCCTGCGTTCACCCAGGGGCCGGGGTGGGTGGCCAACAAGATGGCCTTGGTAATGGCGCTCGGTGCGTGGGCACTGCCCTGGCATGTCAGGGGCTCCCCAACTGCTTGGCCTGTTCCCCCCTTCCCCTCCCCTCCGCCGACCCTGACAGGGCCCCCCCGAAAGAGAGCACGGCCGGTGCCTGTTTCGGGAGCCCACGGTCCCCCCACGCCAACTCCTACCTCCTCTCGCAGCTGCCTCGGCCAGCACACCGGCATCACAAATTTATATCGGTGGTTAGAACCACGCCATCGGGAAATCAGCCCATCCGGACCGCAGAATCGCTCAGGCCCCGGAGAATCAGTCGTTGGGACACTTGAAGTGATTTTCTAGGCCGCGCGGCGAGCACCGCGATTTTGTCGGGTTGGGGGTACCGGAGAATCCCAAATCGGCACAAAACCAGCGCCAAAGCCGATTTTGGCATCAGAGCCAATTCTCTGGCCGACCATGTTTCGCAATTTCGGAGTGGTTTAGCACAGGGCTAAAGAGCTGGCTTTTAAAGCAGACCAAGGCAGGCCCGCAGCACGGTTCAATTCCCGTACCAGCCTCCCCGAACAGGCGCCGGAATATGGCGACTAGGGGCTTTTCACAGTAACTTCATTTGAAGCCTACTTGTGACAATAAGCGATTTTCATTTCATTTCATTTTCATGTCATTTTTTCATTTCTTGTCTCGGAGAATCCAGCCCATTGCCTTTTAATGCTGCATAATTCTAAAGAGGTTTTGAAAATGTATATATCCTTCTTCCGTGATAAAACTTCCCCAAAATCTTGCTCGGCAACAAAATCGCAGAGAGACAAATAAAAACAATTCCCATTTATAGGGCACCTTTGGTGTTGAAAAAAATTCTCAAGATACTTCATGGAGGCTTATCGGGTGCCGGGCGGGGGGGGGGGGGTGAGGGGGGGTGAATTCAGCCAAAGGAGAAGAAGGGACAACAACATTTTTGGTTAAATGGGTGGGTTAATGGCTAGGAAGTTGGAATCTGGAAATTGATGTCGCAAGTAACTAGTGGAGAGTTTCTTCCAGGATACAACGCCCGGAAGAAAGTGGGATTGGAACAGAATGGGGACTTTCAGGATGCATCGATTCGTGAATGTGGAGAGTCAATTTGAGAGAATGGCAAGGTGATGGTGACAAGGAAACATCTTTGTAAGAATAAATGGTACAAGTTTGGAAAGGTCCAGGCTGCAAATCTGAAAACTCTAGCATAAAGCAGAATTCTTTTGGCCACTTCTGCCGTAATTAAAAGTGATGTAACAGTTCCTGACTCAAAAGCCAAGTTCCCTTCAGCAGTCTAATTTTAATGTCAGCTGAGATTTATCTATGCCTGTATTTTGGCAACATTTCTGGACCTCACACAGCATGGCATGTTCCAACAAATAATCTCAATTGTGTTCCACATCAAAGTAGCGAGTCCACCAGTGTGCTTTTCTTTCTTCTTTTATTAATCTGTAAAATTCATCATTATTCATAGTTAAAGCACAGACACTTAAATTATCTTTAATTTGGTGTTCCATTCTTCTGAATGTTCATGTTAGTGCAGTTCATAAATATAGCCGCAATGCGGTTTAACAATCCGTCCCTGAGGAAACAATTTATTTACAATCTACCATTTTGTATATACTAAAATGAACCAGATAATGCAGCTCACATACACTTTACCACCATGGTCATTATTCCGACCGCAAAAAGAGTAGAATTTATACCCTGCTTCTGGTTTTTTATGCATTATTCAGCAGGAGGCAATTGTTATCAGCGACTCCAACCAGTCATCACAGTTATAGATTATGACAGGCCAGTCCTGAGGAACAGTTGATTTTGAATTGAAGCAAAAAAAGATGACAATGACTCCAATAATAGCGCAGTGTCGCTGCGGCTTTAACACAATCACTTTAACCATTGGCTGGGATTTTACTATGCCTGACCCAAGGCAGGGGTAGGAACCGGGAATGTTTCCTGCTGCAGAACCCGGTGGGAATTTGTGCTGAATCACGTAATGCTGTGTTCGATCATTAACTATGCAGTCGGGGGTTTCCTAAGTATTGTGCAGCAGAGCAGGCTGAATGTCATGGGACCACTGTCTTATCCGGGCGCCATATTTAAAAGACCTTTGTTGTGAACCCACGGTGGAAGGAGGAAATGGTCCGGGGATCCCACAGAGCTCCCGATCCTAGATACAGTGACACTGCCCTTGATGTGCCTCTCAATGTAGTGGAGGCCTGGAGAGGCATCCTGTACCCCGAGGATAGAAGGAGGAGGCTGGCCCATGTGACCAACCCTACATGCAAGGAAGATGCTAGAGTGGTCAGTTCCCAGGACCCCAGCAGAGGACTGCCTTGCAGTGCCTGAAATGGGTGATTGACCTCATCCACTCTGCCAAGGTAAGTGCTCAACTGCTCACACTCATCTCACTGAATGGTGACTGGGGATATGGGCTTCAATGGCAATGGCACCATCCCTACAATCCATATATAAAAGAGCTACTCAGTGTTATATAGTGATGCCTCATAGCACTGCAGTCCAGCTAGTCTGCAGGTGGAAGGCTCGCTGTCTCTGACCCTTCCACACAGAGAGCTCAGATGCTATCTGGGGGAGGGAGTGGGGAGGGGGTTAGATGTTGATGGCCATATCCTTCTCTCCGTAGCCCTGCACGAGATGCTAGAGATGCTGCGAGAGGTGGTGGAACATCAGGCAACGGTGGTGGAGGCCCTCAACAGTGTGGCACACTAGGTGGAGGAGTCCGTCTGCCTGCTCTCTGATGAAGTGTTTCTGACCAGTGCACACATGGAGATCTCCATGGGGAAGATGGCGAATGCCGTGGAGAACCACTCATACCAAGAAATTGCATTATTTCCTGTCGTGTCGAGGGTATTGGAAACTCCCCGATAACTTTTGTTGTAACATCCCGTGGGACCATTCGACCCTGTCCGATTGTATGGCCAAGGAAAGTGACACGGACTTTTCCAAATTCTCTTTCGGCTAGGTTTGTCACCAAACCCGCCTCCTGAAGTTGATCGAATAACTCCATCAGATGTTTTAAATGTTCTTTCCGTGTCTGGCTGAAAATTACCAGATCGTCGATGTATACCGCACAATTGGGTAATCCTGAAACGACTGTATTAGTTAACCGTTGAAATGTGACTGGGGCGTTTTTCATGCCAAATGGCATAACTTTGAATTGGTACATACCATCTGGAGTCACAAAAGCTGAAATCTCCTTCGCCCTTTCAGATAAAGGTACTTGCCAGTAACCTTTAAGTAAATCCAATTTGGAAATAAAAACTGATTGTCCCACTTTCTCAATACAATCCTCCAAACGTGGGATAGGATAAGAGTCCGTTCTTGTAACTGCATTAACCTTTCTATAGTCCGCACACAACCATTGGGTACAATCTGGTTTAGGTACCATCACTATGGGTGAGCTCCATTGGCTGCAACCCACTTCAATTCTGCCATTTTTAAGCATACTCTCAATCTCTTTGTTAACCTGTGCCACTTTTAAAGGGTTAAGTCTATATGGATGTTGTTTGATTGGAACAGCATTTCCCGCATCTACATCATGTATAGCCATTTTAGTACTTCCCAATTTATCTCTACAAACTTGCCCATGTGATATCAATAACTCTTTCAGGTCAGTCCGTTTTTCCTCTGGAAGGTAACTCAACTATTTATCCCAATTTTTAAGAACATTCTCGTTTTCCAATTTAATTTGAGGTATGTCAAATTCACAGTCATCTGGATTTGGTTCGTCACTTTGAGTTAGAATTATTAAAATCTCCTCCTTTTCCTCTCCTTCCCTTTCAAAGTACTGTTTAAGCATATTCACATGACACTCGATGAGTTTTTCTTCTATCCGGCATTCGTACTACATAATTTACCTCACTTAATTTCCTTTCAATTTGATAAGGTCCACAAAACCTAGCTTTTAAAGGTTCACCTATCACTGGTAACAATACTAAAACTTTGGGTGGGATTCTCTGCGAACCGGCAGGGCGGGCCATTCCAGCGCCGAGGAGTGGCATGAACCACTCCGGCATCAGGCCGCCCCAAAGGTGCGGAATCCTCCGCACCTTCAGGGGCTAGGCCGGCGCCGGAGTGTTTGGAGCCGCGCCAGCCAGCGCGGAAGGGATTGGCGCCACGCCAACCGGCGCCGAAGGGCCTCCGCCGGCCGTCGTGAGTTGCCGTATGCGCGGGAGAGCCAGCGTGTGCTGGCGTCATCCCAGCGCATGCGCAGGGGGGTTCTTCTCCACACCGGCCATGGTGGAGGTTGACAGTGGCCAGTATGGACAGTGGGCCCCGATCACGGGCCAGGCCACCGTGGGGCACCCCCCAGGGCCAGATACCCCTGTTCCACCCCCCCCCCCCCGAGGACTCTGCAGGTCGCCTGTGGAGCCAGGTCCCACCGATAAGGACCTGTTGTGATTTACGCTGGAGGGACCCGCTGGAAGCGGGCGGCCACTTGGCCCATCGTGGGCTGGAGAATCGCTGGGGAGGGGGGCCACTGTCAGCAGCCGCTGACCAGCGCGCCGCGACTCCCGCCCCCACCAAAATCCCAGCGCCGGAGAACTCGGCAGCCGGCGGGGGCGGGATTCACGCCGCCCCCCGGCGATTCTCCGACCCGGCGGGGGGTCGGAGAATCCCGCCCATAGGACCTTTGTAAAAGGTTGCTCAAATGCTGGAATGTGTATTAAGGGCGCTGGTTTTCTCACTGCTTGAGGTTTCCCTATCGCTTGACATGTGTGACATGATTGACAAAATTTAACTCCATCTTTATGTAGTCCAGGCCAATAAAAATGTTTCTGGATTTTAGCTTGAGTTTTCCTTATCTCCAAATGACTTCCCACTGCTACCTCATGTGCCACTCGCAACACCTCCTTTCTCTTACCTACCGGCAATACTACTTGATAGACATCTGCCCATTTTTCTTCCGCCTGCATATGTAAAGGTCTCCATTTTTTCATCAAGACATCATTTTTACGGTAATGACACTCTGGTATACACTCAGATTCCTCTTCCGTATATGCCTTCTGATGCATCAGTTTTATTTCTACATCTTTCTGTTGTGGCTCCGCCAATTTTCCTGAACTAAAAATATCCGCCTCATCCTCCACCTGTTCTTGTTCTTTTTCAACCATCTGATCAAAAATAGTTTCTGAGAATTGCACTTCCACTTCATCTTCACTCTTTGATTTCTCCTCTTGCCTTAACCTTAACTTTGCGACCTTGTTACTACACAATCCGGAAAAATCCCAGGATATTCGTCCTTCAACAGTTCAGTTGTCTGATTTTCCACTGGCTTATCAACCACAGTAGGCATCACTCCCACCTGTGATCCAGCTATATCATTACCCAAGATAAACTGTATTCCTGGACAAGATAGTTTCTCTATTACTCCTATTACCACTTCATCACTCTTCACTGGACTTTCCAACCTTACCTTATATAATGGAACCTCTTTCCCCCTCCTTGAGACATTCCAGGAATGCTGCATGATCTTTTGGGCTAATTGAGTTAGATTTCCCGCAATGTTTACAGTTTCCTTTCTTTACCCTACAGTCCTTAGCCATAATTGTAGCAGTTTCCTGTGATTCTTTGCCAGTTTGCACAATCTGTACTGCCGCTATCTTTTCTCGTTTTATTGCTATGCTTAACATGATTTGGTGTGAATGTGGGAGAGTGAGAACCCAATTCCTTTAAAATAGCCTGTTTTTCTTTTTTTTTTAATAAATATTTTATTGAAAATTTTTGGTCAACCAACACAGTACATTGTGCATCCTTTACACAATATTATAACAACACAAATAACAATGACCTATTTTATAAACAAAAAATGAATAAATAATAAATAACAAAAATGAAAACTAACCCTAATTGGCAACTGCCTTATCACAAGTAACACTCTCCAAAAATATAATTTAACAGTCCAATATATAATTATCTGTCGCAACGACCTATACATATTATACAGTATATATTAACAACCCTGAGAGTCCTTCTGGTTCCTCCTCCACCGCCCCCCCCCCCCCCCCCCCGATCCTGGGCTGCTGCTGCTGCCTTCTTTTTTCCATTCCATCTATCTTTCTGCGAGGTATTCGACGAACGGTTGCCACCGCCTGGTGAACCCTTGAGCCGACCCCCTTAGAACGAACTTAATCCGCTCTAGTTTTATAAACCCTGCCATGTCATTTATCCAGGTCTCCACCCCCGGGGGCTTGGCTTCTTTCCACATTAACAATATCCTGCGCCGGGCTACTCGGGACGCAAAGGCCAAAACATCGGCCTCTCTCGCCTCCTGCACTCCCGGCTCTTGTGCAACCCCAAATATAGCCAGCCCCCAGCTTGGTTCGACCCGGACCCCCACTACTTTTGAAAGCACCTTTGTCACCCCCATCCAAAACCCCTGTAGTGCCGGGCATGACCAAAACATATGGGTATGATTCGCTGGGCTTCTCGAGCACCTCGCACACCTATCCTCCACCCCAAAATATTTACTGAGCCGTGCTCCAGTCATATGCGCCCTGTGTAATACCTTAAACTGAATCAGGCTTAGCCTGGCACACGAGGACGACGAGTTTACCCTGCCCACAGCCCCTCCTCGATCTCCTCCCCCAGCTCTTCTTCCCATTTCCCTTTTAGTTCATCTACCATAGTCTCCCCTTCGTCCCTCATTTCCCTATATATATCTGACACCTTACCATCCCCCACCCATGTCTTTGAGATCACTCTGTCCTGCACCTCTTGTGTCAGGAGCTGCGGGAATTCCCTCACCTGTTGCCTCGCAAAAGCCCTCAGTTGCATATACCTGAATGCATTCCCTTGGGGCAACCCATATTTCTCGGTCAACGCTCCCAGACTCACGAACTTCCCATCCACAAACAGATCTTTCAGTTGCGTTATTCCTGCTCTTTGCCACATTCCATATCCCCCATCCATTCCCCCCGGGGCAAACCTATGGTTGTTTCTTATCGGGGACCCCCCCAAGGCTCCAGTCTTTCCCCTATGCCGTCTCCACTGTCCCCAAATCTTCAGTGTAGCCACGACCACCGGGCTTGTGGTGTAGTTCCTCGGTGAGAATGGCAATGGGGCTGTCACCATAGCCTGTAGGCTAGTCCCCCTACAGGATGCCCTCTCTAATCTCTTCCACGCCGCTCCCTCCTCCTCTCCCATCCACTTACTCACCATTGAAATATTAGCGGCCCAATAATACTCACTTAGGCTCGGTAGTGCCAGCCCCCCCCTATCCCTGCTACGCTGTAAGAATCCCTTCCTCACTCTCGGGGTCTTCCCGGCCCACACAAAACCCATGATGCTCTTTTCAATCCTTTTTTAAAAAAGCCTTTGTGATCACCACCGGGAGGCACTGAAACACAAAGAGGAATCTCGGGAGGACCACCATCTTAACCGCCTGCACCCTCCCTGCCAGTGACAGGGATACCATATCCCATCTCTTAAAATCCTCCTCCATTTGTTCCACCAACCGCGTTAAATTTAACCTATGCAATGTGCCCCAATTCTTGGCTCTCTGGATCCCCAGGTAACGAAAGTCCCCTGTTACCTTCCTCAACGGTCGGGCCTCTATTTCTCTACTCTGCTCCCCTGGATGCACCACAAACAACTCACTTTTCCCCATGTTCAATTTATACCCTGAAAAATCCCCAAATTCCCCAAGTATCCGCATTATTTCTGGCATCCCCTCCGCCGGGTCTGCCACGTATAGTAGCAAATCGTCCGCATACAAAGATACCCGGTGTTCTTCTCCTCCTCTAAGTACTCCCCTCCACTTCTTGGAACCCCTCAACGCTATCGCCAGGGGCTCAATCGCCAGTGCAAACAATAATGGGGACAGAGGGCATCCCTGCCTTGTCCCTCTATGGAGCCGAAAATATGCAGATCCCCGTCCATTCGTGACCACGCTCGCCATCGGGGCCCTATACAACAGCTGCACCCATCTAACATACCCCTCTCCAAAACCAAATCTCCTCAACACCTCCCACAAATAATCCCACTCCACTCTATCAAATGCTTTCTCGGCATCCATCGCCACTACTATCTCCGTTTCCCCCTCTGGTGGGGCCATCATCATTACCCCTAACAGCCTCCGTATATTTGTGTTCAGCTGTCTCCCCTTCACAAACCCAGTTTGGTCCTCGTGGACCACCCCCGGGACACATTCCTCTATTCTCATTGCCATTACCTTGGCCAGGATCTTGGCATCTACATTTAGGAGGGAAATAGGTCTATAGGACCGCCTGTTTTTCAAACGGTGTGAAGGCTTTATATCTGTCATTTACATTATTAGCGTAACACTGCACGAGGGTGCACTCAATTTCTGTCATTTGTTCTTCTAACTAGTGAACTACGATGACTCCTGCCTTAATTTTGTTTTTGCCGTATCTCGCTTTTGTTTACCCCACCAGTTTCTTTGTTCTACAGGGGCTGCATTGGGATCCCACCCATCTCTGATCATTGTTTTTCTGTACCAGAGTATTTTGCTCTTATCCGTACGCCAGACTCATGGATCCCAGGGGACCCCAGAAAAGCAGCCTCATGCCTCTCTTTTCCATGATGTGTTAACCGTGTCGTCTCTATCACCCGTGTATCCGGTGTGCTAGGCGACTGTGCTCAGAGGCTTTACCAATCATCCACTCCCGGAGGGTGGCGGTCCTGGCTTCTCACTGTGTCACGGTAAATTTTGCGACCCGTTATTCACTCAACAGTCTGTGCGTCTCGGATTCCCAACTAACTCTGGCCGTCACGTGAGAGCTCAATTGCCCCCTTAATTCAGGCTCAGCATGGGTCCTCGAGCAGCCAATTAGTACTGAAGAAAATGGTATAGCGGACGAACAAAATGAAACCAAACAAAAAAGACATTTTAAACTGACTCTTTTACTCACTTGGCCTTGATACCAGATTCATTGGATGTTGCTTCGCCATCTGTCCGTCTTGCCGTGTGACTCTACTTTCTGCCGGTCAAAGGTTTGACTACTCGCCTTGTCCACCGGCTCGAGCGGCGTTCGGCTCAGCAACATCCTGCCGACTTTGCCAAATGTTAGAGGTGAAAATATTCACACGAAGGCCTGAGTGTAAGTAAAAAAACGCAGTTTATTACATCAGAATTCTGGGAGAAAAGGCCTGAGGCTCCGCAGCCTATTGAAGGCACCTTTTCTCACTTGAGCTAAGGCTCACACAGGTTAATATACAGATTCAAGGGACGGAATTAGATGTATTCTCATTTACATACAATCAATCAACTATATTCACGTCACACTTCATTACATACAGTCAATCAATTTTCTTAGCATCCCATTTATCACATATATGGTTAAAGTGGGTGTTGTCTTACCCGCCCATAACTTCATACAGAAGTTATTCAAAACTAACACAAGCTGTGGACATTGAGCTTACTAATGATACATTGCATTCCTTGTTCCGTGAAGTTGTTATCAGCGGCTGTTAAAATACAGCTTATACATACCCACGCCTGGTTCTCATGAGGTAGTTTACACAGTTTGTAATTTATTGTTCAGGAATGTGGCTAGTTCGCCCATTTTGTGTCTTTAGTATTGCTTTAATAGCTAACAGCCATTTTGTGTCCTTTCTGATATTAACAAGGATTGTGTATACACTATCTAGTTCTACAAATGCCCTCCAACAATAGGAATTCTGCTGTTCCGTGTTCTGTTTGCAGCTATCTTCTGAAATGCTGAATGTGTGTTTTGAAATGACCTGATGTTATGAGTGAGCTTTAAAATGGTATTTAATAGACTAGGGGCTTAATGCTAAATAGCTATCTTTTACCTTTCGAAAATAGCTGGCTTCTAGATGGCTTTTTTCTCCTCATACGTCCCAGATACCTCCTCCAGTAGTGATGCAAACACTTCACAGTTAAATTGGCATGGGTGCAAGCACACAGTATAGCATTAGGGGTTAGGGCACAAACCTGTACAGAAATGTTCACCGTTTCACAATAAACACTTGTTCACAACATTGCAACCAGCCTCAGTGCTCTGTCAGAAGGATGTGAGGGTTGGGCTGGGCTGGGCTTGCTGCACGGGGCTGCCGGGGGACGAGAGGGGGGAAGATGGGCGGATGTAGGTGGTGGGCTTGTGCCAGGGACTCCAGTTCAGCCACAGGTTCCCACCCCACCCCTATTCCTCTCCACCCCAGTCCCCCTCCCACCTCTGTCACCTCTGCAAAGGGATCGATGGGACCGTGTGATGGAATGGTCAGCTCACATGCAGCGATGGATGGTGGAAAGTGCTACCATGGGCAGGAGTCAGACGTTGTCAGATAATCATAGAATCATAAATCATAGAATTTACAATGCAGAAGGAGGCCATTTGGCCCATCGAGTCTGCACCAGCCCTTGGAAAGAGCACCCTAGCCAAGCCCACACCTCCACCCGATCCCCGTAACCCAGCAACCCCACCCAACCTTTTTGGACATTAAGGCAATTTAACATGGCCAATCCACCTAACCTGCACATCTTTAGGCTGTGGGAGGAAACCGGAGCACCCGGAGGAAACCCACGCAGACACAGGGAGAACGTGCAGACTCCGCATAGACAGTGACCCAAGCCGGGAATCGAACCTGGGACTTTGGAGCTGTGAAGCAACTGTGTTAAACACTATGCTACCGTGCTGCCTCTTGCAGCACCTCCTTCTCATCTGTTCCTCGGCCTGTTGAACGGTCGTATTTCCATCCTCACCAGCTGGCTCCTGTTCCTCTGGGACAGGCTCTGCTGCTGCAGGGCCCCCCTCGAGCAGCAGCTGCTCGTACAGCCTCAGTGCATCCCCCGGGACTGCAGCGGCTAGGATGAAGGCCAACATTCCTGGTTGGATTCCGATAGACATTACCTGCATGGTGAAAGGCAGACATGTTGACGAGGCGCATACCCTTGTGCCTAACCAGGTCCAACAGGCTGCACAGTGGGCCCAGCCTGCATTGCAGCCCCTGCACCCCCAGCGTCCGCCACTGCCCCCGCCTCCCCCATCCCCTCGCTAACCATTGACCGTTCCCCCAGGGACTCTGCCCTCCGCACCGTACTCCTGGGTGGGCCGTGTGATGCCCCGCCAGCGGGTGGTGCCAGGTTGGGGGGGGCAATGTTGGTGGGTTGCAGGGGTGGTGGCGTGGGGTACCTATATGGCCAGTGTCACCCTGTGCAACCATGAACCATGGTGGGCAGCCAGTGGGTGCGCAGCAAGGTGGCTGCCTTGCATGCTGTGGCAATGGCGGTCTGTGCCTGGGCACCCCAGTCCTGAGGGGGCACACTGACCCCATGGCCCATCCCCTCGTTCCCCCTCTTCAGCCTCCCCCCCCTGCTCACCCCTGGCCTTGGCAGATTCCCCCCCCCAAACCAGTCCTGCCAGTGGTGGGACCGTCAGCCACGGCACCTGTTTCCCGATTTTTAAAACCGCAAGTGTTACTCGTTATCGCTAATCCCTCCTGGCGGAGGCAGAGCATCGCAGAGGCCCCGGAGAACACCGGGTCAGGCCCATTAATGATATGCCTAAGACGTTTACTGTACATGCGGAGTAGAATGCATTGATGTCGAAGTACCGGAACATGGCGTTCTGTCGGGCATCCGGTGCCAGCCACAATTTTCGCCTCACGCTCAATTCTCCGCCCAATCATGTTTTGCAATTCCAGCGTTGCTGGACAGAGAATCCTGGCCAATATATTAGTGGATGTCCTTAAAATAGACAAATACGACTTCCGGTTGCGGCGATGTGGAGCTAAGCCGCACATTTATGCAGCTCCCGCTATCACGGACTTTTGGGCTCTCCAGAGGAATCCCAATGGAAATTTTTTGATTGAATCCCGTGTGGGAAGGTGAAGTAAGGTCCCTCTTACGTTGTATGGCAGGGATTAGTGGTGGAGCGTCGGAGAAAAAGGCTTTGGAGCAGCGGCACAAACGAGAGGGAAAAAAACAAGATGGCGGAGGGCGGAGGTCGAGCAGCATGGGGGCCGGACCAGCAGGAATTCCTCAGTCGCTGTGTGGAGGAGCTTAAAAAGGAGGTGCTGGCGCCAATGCTGTTGCCGATCGAGGGGCTGAAGGAGACCCAGAAGGCCCAGGCGGTGGAGCTCCGTGAGGTGAGAGATAAAACTAATGAGAACGAGGACGAGATCCTGGGCCTGGCGGTAAAGATGGAGGCGCACGAGGCGGTGCACAGGAGGTGGGCTGAGAGACTCGAGGTGCTGGAGAACAGGTTGAGGAGGAAGAATCTCCGGATTCTGGGTCTCCCCGAAGGAGTGGAGGGAGCTGATGCCGGGGCGTATGTGAGCACGATGCTCCATTCGCTGATGGGTGCGGAGGTCTCTCCGAGCCCCCTGGAGCTGGAAGGAGCTCACCGGGTCCTGGCGAGGAGACCCAGGGCTGATGAGCCGCCAAGGGCGATAGTGGCGAAGTTCCATCTCTTCGCGGACAAAGAAAGTGTCCTGAGATGGGCCAAGAAGGTGCGGAGCAGTAGATGGGAGAATGCGGTGATCCGGGTCTACCAGGACTGGAGTGCGGAGGTGGCAAAGAGGAGAGCTGGCTTCAATCGGGCCAAGGCGATGCTGCACAAAAAAAGAGTCAGGTTCGGAATGCTGCAGCCTGCGCGACTGTGGGTCACTTATCAGGACCGACACCACTATTTCGAAACGCCAGAAGAGGCTTGGACCTTTATCCAAACCGAAAAATTGGACTCGAACTGAGAGGCTGTGGTTGTGGGGGGGATGTTGACTGTATACAGGGTTGTGAATATGGGTAAAGAATGTTTCATGGGTGGGGCGATGAGGGGGATGTGGGAAGAGTTCCTGTTAAAAATTTTCTTTTTTTCTGTTGACGAGATAGTGGGAAATGTGGGCGTCGGTGCTGGAGGGAGGTGAGACTCAGGGATGGGGGAACTGGGATAAGGCCACAGCAGGAGCTGCGCCACAGGTGGCGGGGCTGGCTCAGGAAAGCACGGGCTTTTTCCCGCGGTAGGGAGGGGGGGGATGGAGGAACGTAAGGAGGAGGAGAGACTCCCACACGGGGAGATCAACGGGAAGGCGGGGGAAGCCGGGGTCAGCAGAAGTCAGCTGACTCACGGAAGTAGTGTAGGGGAGCAAAAGAGCTAGATGTGGATCTAGCGGGGAGGGGGGGAGGGAAGGGGGGGGAGAGGGGGGAACAATAGGGTTGCTGCTGCACTGGCCGAGGGGGAACTGAAAATGGAAGAGGTGGTCGGGGCGGGGGTTCCCCGTCGGGGGGACTGGAGGGTGCGGGAGGCGCGGGCACGGAACTGGCCTAAGATAGCCGGTGGGGGGCGGGGGGGGACGGGGGGGTAGCCCCCCCAATCCGGCTGATCACGTGGAATGTGAGAGGCCTAAACAGGCCGGTTAAGAGGGCCCGAGTGTTCGCGCACCTAAACGGACTGAAGGCAGACGTGGTCATGCTTCAGGAGACACATCTGAAGGAGGCAGATCAGGTCAGGTTAAGGAAGGGATGGGTAGGACAGGTGTTCGGGGCTAGATGCGAAGAATAGAGGGGTGGCAATTCTGGTGGGGAAGCGGGTGTCGTTTGAGGCCAAGAACATAGTAGTGGACAATGGAGGCCGATACGTGATGGCGAGCGGTAGGTTGCAGGGGACGGGGGTAGTATTGGTAAATGTATACGCCCCAAACTGGGACGATGCTGGATTCATGAAACGGATGTTGGGGGCGTATTCCAGACTTGGAGGTAGGGAGCTTGATAATGGGTGGGGATTTTAACACGGCGTTGGACCCAGCATTAGATCGTTCCAGATCTAGGATGGGGAGGAGGCCAGCGGCGGCCAAGGTGCTCAGGGGGTTTATGGACCAGATGGGGGGAGTAGATCCGTGGAGATTTGCCAGGCCTTTGGCCAGAGAATTTTCTTTTTTCTCCCATGTACATAAGGCCTACACCCGGATAGATTTTTTTGTTTTGGGCAGGGCATTGATCCCGAAAGTGGAGGGGACGGAGTATTCGGCTATAGACATTTCAGACCATGCCCCGCATTGGGTGGAGCTAGAGCTGGGGGAGGAGAGGGACCAACGCCCGTTGTGGCGGTTGGACATGGGACTGTTGGCAGACGAGGAAGTGTGTGGGAGGGTGCGGGGGTGCATCGAAAGGTACCTAGAGGCCAACGACAACAGGGAGGTGCAGGTGGGAATAGTTTGGGATGCACTGAAGGCGGTGGTCAGGGGAGAGTTAATCTCCATCAGGGCCCATAGGATGAAGAGAGAGGGCAGGGAAAGGGAGAGGTTAGTGGGGGAGATTTTAAGGGTGGACAGGAGATATGCAGAGGCTCCTGATGAGGGATTACTCAGGGAGAGGCGAAGTCTCCAGACAGAGTTCGACCTGTTGACCACAGGGAAGGCAGAGGCACTGTGGAGGAAGGCACAGGGGGCGATATATGAATATGGGGAGAAGGCGAGTCGGATGCTGGCACATCAGCTCCGTAAGAGGATGGCAGCGAGGGAAATAGGTGGAGACAAGGATGGCAGGGGAACTACGGTGCGGATTGCGGTGAAAGTGAATGAGGCATTTAAGGCCTTTTGCGAGGAGCTGTATAGGTCCCAGCCCCCAGGGGGAAAAGAGGGGATGCGACGATTCTTGGACCAACCGGAGTTCCCGAGGGTGGAGGAGCAGGAGGTGGCTGGTTTGGGGGCGCCCATTGGGGTGGAGGAGCTGGTTAAAGGACTGGGGAGCATGCAGGCGGGGAAGGCCCCGGGGCCGGATGGGTTCCCGGTGGAGTTTTATAGGAAGTATGTAGACCTGTTAGCCCCATTGCTGGTAAGGACCTTCAATGAAGCAAGGGAGGGGGGGACTCTGTCCCCGACAATGTCGGAGGCGACGATCTCTTTGATCTTGAAGCGGGATAAAGACTCACTGCAATGCGGGTCGTATAGACCGATCTCGCTCCTCAACGTAGATGCTAAGTAGCTGGCAAAAATGTTGGCTACAAGGATTGAGGACTGTGTCCCGGGGGTGATTCACGATGACCAGACGGGATTTGTAAAGGGTAGGCAGCTAAACACCAATGTGCGAAGGCTCCTAAATGTGATAATGATGCCATCGGTGGAGGGCGAGGCAGAGATTGTGGCGGCTATGGACGCGGAGAAGGCCTTTGACCGAGTAGAGTGGGAGTATCTCTGGGAAGTGTTGAGGAGGTTTGGGTTCGGGGGAGGGTTTATTAGTTGGGTTAAGCTCCTGTACAGAGCCCCGGTGGCGAGTGTGGTCACGAACTGGCTGAGGTCGGAGTATTTCCGTCTGTATCGAGGGATGAGGCAGGGGTGCCCCCTGTCCCCTCTGCTGTTCGCATTAGCAATTGAACCTTTGGCCATGGCGTTAAGGGAGTCGGGGAAATGGAAGGGGGTGGTTCGAGGGGGAGAGGAACATCGAGTGTCGCTGTACGCAGACGACCTGTTGCTGTATGTGGCGGATCCAGTGGAGGGGATGGTGGAGGTCATGCAGATCCTAAGGGAGTTTTGAGACTTTTCGGGCTATAAGCTCAATGTGGGAAAGAATGAGGTCTTTGTGATCCAGCCGGAGGACCAGGGAAGAGGGATAGACGATATACCATTGAGGAGGGCGGAAAGGAGTTTTCGATACTTGGGGATTCAGGTAGCTAGGAGCTGGGGGGCACTGCACAAACTTAATTTGACGCGGCTGGTGGAAAAGATGGAGGAGGACTTTAAAAAGTGGGACATGTTGCCACTCTCGCTGGCGGGCAGGGTACAGTCGATTAAAATGGTGGTTCTCCCGAGGTTTCTTTTTGTATTCCAATGCCTCCCAATAGTGATTACCAAGGCCTTTTTAAAGAGGGTAAGCAGGAGCATCATGGGATTTGTGTGGGCGAGCAAGGCCCCGAGGGTAAGGAGGGTGTTCCTGGAGCGTAGCAGAGATAGAGGAGGGTTGGCGTTGCCGAATCTGGGTGGCTACTACTGGGCAGCCAACGTGGCGATGATCCGTAAGTGGGTGATGGAGGGAGAGGGGGCGGCGTGGAAGAGGTTGGAGATGGCGTCCTGCAAAGGAACGAGCCTGGGGGCGCTGGTGACGGCACCGCTGCCGCTCTCGCCAACAAGGTACACCACGAGCCCGGTGGTGGCGGCAACGTTAAAGATCTGGGGGCAGTGGAGACGACGTAGGGGAGCGATGGGAGCCTCGGTGTGGTCCCCGATCAGGGATAACCAATGGTTTGTCCCAGGAAGGATGGACGAGGGGTTTCAGAGCTGGCATCGGGCAGGGATTAGAAGAGTGGGGGACTTGTTCATCGACGGGACGTTTGCGAGCTTAAGGGCACTGGAGGAGAAATTTGGACTACCCCCGGGAAATGCTTTCAGGTATATGCAAGTGAGGGCGTTTGTGAGGCGGCAGGTGAGGGAATTCCCGCTGCTCCCGGCACAGGGGATTCAAGACAGGGTGATTTTGGGCGTATGGGTCGGGGAGGTCAAGGTGTCGGCGATATACCAGGAGATGAAAGAAGAGGGGGAGGCTTTGGTAGAGGAGCTAGGGGAGGAGATTGAGGAGGGGCTGTGGGCTGATGCCCTAAGTAGGGTTAATTCCTCATCCTCGTGTGCCAGGCTTAGCCTGATACAATTCAAGGTGGTTCACAGAGCGCATATGACGGGGGCGAGGCTGAGTAGGTTCTTTGGGGTGGAGGACAGATGTGGGAGGTGTTCAGGAAGTCCGGCAAACCATGTGTAGCGCACAATGACTTACGAGAGAGACGAGTAGAGATGAAGTCGATGAGGCTTTATTAAGCGAGACTTGTCCCCAGCAGTTCAGCAACAGAATGGAGCGGCGGGGAGAAGCTTGGGTTCTTATACTCCGCCTTCATGGCGGAGCCAGGAGTCAACAGCCAACCAGGACCCGGGATCTGTCAGCCAATAGCATCACGGCTTCACAGTCCCACATGACCCCTAATACATACTACCACATTCACCCCTTGTTAAAAATGAACCCGGCGGGGTGGTGGTTCGCATGGTGGTAGGGGTTTACAAGGTTGGTCCTGGGAGGAACATTTTGGGCATGTTATT
This sequence comes from Scyliorhinus torazame, assembly GCF_047496885.1. Classification (NCBI taxonomy): domain Eukaryota; kingdom Metazoa; phylum Chordata; class Chondrichthyes; order Carcharhiniformes; family Scyliorhinidae; genus Scyliorhinus; species Scyliorhinus torazame. Next base: position 254,169,512 of record NC_092713.1, on the reverse strand, counting down.
ACAGTTTTAGCCCTACACTGGGCTATGTACAAGGTTTGTGAAACTATTTACAATATTAGTAAGAGAAAAATTTTTTGTTACAGTCCAACAACATTCTTGGTGTCACGCCGATGCCACGAGTCGAGCGGGCGGTCTGGTCTTCCTCGTCGATCGCCTCAGCCCCGGTGGTGGTGCAGGTGCTTGTTCCGGCGTTGTCGTCTCCGGGAGCGTTTCAGTGTTTGTTCCTGTTTCACTCCTGGGCGGACACGGGAGGAGGACCGATCCTCCCGGGAAGGGGGCGGTCGCGGGGTGCGCCGGTGGCAGGGAGGGGATGATCGGTGTCGGGGGTGTGTGTGTGTTGCCGGCGGGCGCCAGGTCTCGCAGGGAGACCTTGTCCTGTCGGCCGTCGGGGTACGCCACATAGGCGTACTGCGGGTTCGCGTGGAGAAGGTGAACCCTCTCGACCAACGGGTCCGATTTGTGTGCCCGCACATGTTTCTGAGGCCGTCAGCCAGGTCGGCAGCGACGTTCCGGAGGAGGACTTCCTGGGGAAGACAAGGAGGCGCTCATGAGGCGTTTGGTTAGTGGTGGTACACAGCAGCGACCGGATGGAGTGGAGAGTTCCTGCCACCGGGAAACTGGGAGATCCCTGGACCGTAGGGCCAGTAGGACGGTCTTCCAGACCGTGCCGTTCTCCCTCTCTACTTGCCCGTTCCCCCGGGGGTTGTAGCTGGTCGTCCTGCTCGAGGCTATGCCCTTGCTGAGCAGGAACTGGTGCAGCTCGTACTCATGAAGGAAGACCCCCTGTCGCTGTGGATATATGCGGGGCAACCGAACAGTGTGAATATGGTGCCAAGGGCTTTAATGACTGTGGCCGCTGTCATGTCGGGGCAGGGGATGGCGAAGGGGAAACGGGAGTACTCGTCCACCACGTTCAGGAAGTATGTGTTGCGGTCGGTGGAGGGGAGGGGCCCTTTGAAATCCAGACTGAGGCGTTCAAAGGGGCGGGAAGCCATGATCAGGTGCGCTCTATCCGGCCTGAAAAAGTGCGGTTTGCACTCTGCGCAGATGTGGCAGTTCCTGGTGACTGTATGGACCTCCTCCACAGAGTAGGGGAGGTTGCGGGACTTTATAAAATGGTAGAACCGAGTGACCCCCGGGTGCCAGAGGTCCTCGTGGAGGGCTTGGAGACGGTCTATTTGTGCGTTGGCACATGTGCCGCGGGATAGGGCATCGGACGGCTCGTTCAGCTTTCCGGGACGGTACACGATCTCGTAGTTGAAGGTGGAGAGCTCGATCCTCCACCTTAAGATCTTGTCATTTTTAATTTTGCCCCGCTGTGCATTATCGAACATGAAGGCTACCGACCGTTGGTCGGTGAGGAGAGTGAATCTCCTGCCGGCAGGTAATGCCTCCAATGTCGCACAGCTTCCACTATGGCTTGGGCTTCCTTTTTCACTGAGGAGTGGCGGATTTCGGAGGCGTGGAGGGTTCGGGAGAAAAAGGCCACCGGTCTGCCTGCTTGGTTGAGGGTGGCCGCCAGAGCTACGTCGGAGGCGTCGCTCTCGACCTGGAAGGGGAGGGACTCGTCGATGGCGCGCATCGTGGCCTTTGCGATAACCGCTTTGATGCGGCTGAAGGCCTGGCGAGCCTCTGTCGACAGGGGGAAGGTAGTGGTCTGTATTAGCGGGCGGGCCTTGTCTGCATACTGGGGAACCCACTGGGAGTAATTATGAAAAGAACCCCAGGCAACGTTTCAGGGCTTTGGAGCAGTGGGGAGGGGAAATTCCATGAGGGGGCGCATGCGTTCGGGGTCGGGGCCTATTATCCCATTGCGCACTACGTATCCCAGGATGGCCAACCGGTTTGTGCTAAAAACGCACTTTTCCTCGTTGTATGTGAGGTTCAAGGCGTTAGCGTTCTGGAGGAATTTTTGGAGGTTGGCGTCGTGGTCCTGCTGATCGTGGCCGCAGATGGTTACGTTGTCGAGATACGGGAACGTGGCCTGCAACCCGTGCTGGTCAACCATTCGGTCCATCTCCCGTTGGAAGACCGAGACCCCGTTCGTGACACCAAATGGGACCCTTAGGAAGTGGTATAGACGCCCGTCTGCCTCGAAGGCTGTGTACTTGCGGTCACCTGGGCGGATGGGGAGCTGGTGGTAGGCGGACTTGAGGTCCACGGTGGAGAAAACCTTATGCTGGGCAATCCGATTTACCATGTCGGATATGCGGGTGAGAGGGTACGCATCTAGCTGTGTGTACCTGTTGATGGTCTGGCTATAGCCTATGACCATCCTTTGCTTTTCCCCGGTCTTTACTACTACCACCTGGGCTCTCCAGGGACTATTGCTGGCCTGGATTATGCCTTCCTTCAGCAACCGCTGGACTTCAGACCAAATAAATATCCGGTCCTGGGCGCTGTACCGTCTGCTCCTAGTGGCGACGGGTTTGCAATCCGGGGTGAGGTTTGCAAACAAGGACGACGTTTCAACCTTGAGAGTTGCAAGGCCGCAGATAGTGAGTGGGGGTATTGGGCCGCCGAATTGAAATGTTAGGCTCTGCAGGTTACACTGGAAATCTAATCCCAGTAATGTGGGCGCACAGAGTTGGGGAAGGACGTAGAGCCTATAGTTTTTAAACTCCCTCCCTTGCACCGTTAGGTTCGCGATGCAGAACCCTTTGATCTCTACGGAGTGGGATCCTGCAGCTAGGGAAATCTTTTGCGTACTTGGATGGATGGTCAGAAAACAGCGTCTTACCGTGTCGGGGTGAATGAAACTTTCGGTGCTCCCGGAGTCGATCAGGCATGATGTCTCGTGTCCGTTGATCAGCACCGTTGTTGTCGTCGTCTGGAGCGTCCGGGGCCGTGATTGATCCAGCATCACCGAAGCCAGTCGTGGTCGTAGTGTCTCGGCGTCTTCTTCGGACCCCGTGGAGACGTCGATGCTGGGGTCCTTTGTTGTCATCCAAGATGGCGGCGTCCATGAATCGCACGCGGCCGGGCGTGGACAAAATGGCCGCCCCCATGGATCGCACGTGGTCGGGGGTGGACAAAATGGCCGCCCCATGAATCGCACGTGGCTGGGGAGTCACAAGATGGCGGCGCCCATCCTCCCCTCGTGGTGCCCGGGACCCAAAATGGTGGCGCCCGCGGGTCGCACATGGGGCGCTGGGGGGGTTGGGGAGCGTTTGGGATGCGCTGGGCTCGTTCTTCTCCGGGGATTGCAGCGACCCCCCGGGACCGGCACACATCCGCGTAATGGCCCTTCTTGCCGCAGCTTTTGCAAATAGCTGTGCGGGCCGGGCAGCGCTGCCGGGGGTGTTTCGCTTGCCCGCAGAAATAGCAGCGGGCCCCCCCGGGATGATCTGGCGCTTTAACCGCGCAAGCCTGTGAGGGAGGGGGGGGGTTTGTCGCGACGGGGGTCCACGGAGCCCAAGGGGCTGCCGCGCGGTCGGGACCGTAGGCGCGGGCGTTTTGCGAGGCCACATCTAGGGAAGCTGCAATGGCCCGTGCCTCTGAGAGTCCTAGCGACTCTCTTTCTAAAAGTCTTTGGCGGATTTGGGGAGAGTTCATACCTGCCACAAACGCATAGCGAATTAGCATGTCCGTGTGTTCAATCGCGTTCACCGGCGGGCAGCTGCAGCCCCGTCCCAAAATTAGCAGCGCGGCGTAGAACTCCTCTAACGATTCTCCGGGACTTTGCCGTCTCGTTGCGAGTTGGTAGCATGCGTAGACCTGGTTCACGGGGCGAACGTAGATGCTCTTCAGTGCTGCGAGCGCCGTCGGGAAATCCTCTGCGTCTTCTATGAGAGGGTAAATTTCCGGGCTTACCCTCGAATGCAGGACCTGCATTTTCTGGTCTTCTGTGATCCGGCCGGGGGCCGTTCGGAGGTAGCCTTCAAAACAAGCTTGCCAGTGTTTAAAAACTGCTGCCGAGTTCGCTGCATGGGGGCTGATCCGCAGGCATTCCGGGGCGATCCGGAGCTCCATAGTCCTTTAAGCTCGCTTAATAAATTGTAGCGCACAATGACTTACGAGAGAGACGAGTAGAGATGAAGTCGATGAGGCTTTATTAAGCGAGACTTGTCCCCAGCAGTTCAGCAACAGAATGGAGCGGCGGGGAGAAGCTTGGGTTCTTGTACTCCGCCTTCATGGCGGAGCCAGGAGTCAACAGCCAACCAGGACCCGGGATCTGTCAGCCAATAGCATCACGGCTTCACAGTCCCACATGACCCCTAATACATACTACCACACCATGTCCATATGTTTTGGTCATGCCCGGCACTGGAGGTGTTTTGGAGGGGAGTTGCGGGAACAGTATCTAAGGTGGTGCAAGTCCAGGTCAAGCCAAGCTGAGGGCTAGCACTATTTGGAGTAGTCGACGAGCCGGGAGTGCAGGAGGCGAAAGAGGCCGGCATTCTGGCCTTTGCGTCCCTAGTAGCCCGGCGAAGGATCTTGTTAATGTGGAAAGAGGCGAAGCCCCCCAGCGTGGAGGCCTGGATAAATGATATGGCTGGGTTTATCGAGTTGGAGAGGATAAAGTTTGCCTTGAGGGGGTCTGCGCAGGGGTTCTACAGGCGGTGGCAACCATTCCTGGACTATCTCGCGGAGCGTTAGAGGAAGGTCGGACAGCAGCAGCAACCCAGGGGGGGAGGAGCGGGGAGCGGGGGGGGGGAGGGGGGGGGACATGTTTCTTGGGGGGGGCAGAGGAGGGGGGAGGGGGAAGGGGGGCCTTTCTGGGGGGCATTTGAGCAAGAGAATACATGAATGATCCGGGAAACTGATATGTACGGGAGGAATCCAATGTACAAAGCTCTGTATCACACTGACTTGCCATGTTCATGTGTTGCTATGCAAGCTTTCCTTCTTTTGTGTTACGGGGGGGGGGGGGCGCGGTGGGGGGGGGAGGGGGGTTGTTTTGTATGGTTGAAAATTTTGTTTACAATTCTTAATAAACATATTTTAAAAATAAAAAAATAGACAAATACACGGCCTGGACACTATGCACCCAAGAGTTCTGAACTTCACAGCACTTCGGATAAGATTAATTTAGATTTGAGAAAAATGTATGATTAAATTTAATTTTTTAAAAAATAATGCAAATAACCTGGAAAAGCAAAGAAAGTGAGGGAATGTGGAAGAGGAAGAAGTGAACTGATGATCGATCATCATTCAGCAAATCAGTTGGATTCCAAAAAACAATATTAGATGATCACAACGTGGTGCCCATCGAATATTGTATTGCTGAACCTCTGTGAACCCCAAATGTTATGCACACAGGATAAAATCTTCAAAATCCAATGTAGCTAATTTAAAAAACATCCAAGTTCATCAAAGCTGCGAATGAGCTCAAAGGAACTGTATGGTGTAAATGTTCATGAATATACTTAGCTTCCTGTTATTTGCTGGCCCCACATATATTCTCCTTTTGATTAATTTGAAAGATCAGAATGACTGCATTCATACTTGTACTGTAGCTGACTGTTCCAAGTTTGACATAAATTAAATGTTCTGGTTTTTTTTTATCGATGTGGATAGACTAGATTTATACTGAAGCTGAGTCATAGGTTTGCTCATGCACACAAGGATTCTACTGTCGTCTATGCAGCTACCAAACAAGGGCGAAAATCAATGTGCCTGTGGCAGGGGTATCTCCAGTGGGAGAAAGAGAAAGAAAGAAAGAAATTACATTTTTATAGTGCCTTATCAATTTTCAGGGCAACACTGAGATCTCATCATCTGTTTTAGATGAGCAGTAGGTATACTTTCATGGTGCCCAATCAATATGCTGTGAGATGAGTTTTTGACACCGGCAGAACGGTAGCACTAGTGGATAGCACTGTGGCTTCACAGCGCCAGGGTCCCAGGTTCGATTCCCTGCTGGGTCACTGTCTGTGCGGAGTCTGTACGTTCTCCCCATATCTGCGTGGGTTTCCTCTGGGTGATCTGGTTTCCTCCCACAGTCCAAAGATCTGCAGGTTAGGTGGTTTGGCCATGATAAATTGCCCTTAGTGATCAAAAAAGGTGAGGAGGGGTTATTGGGTTACGGGGATAGGGTGGAAGTGAGGTCTTAAGTGGGTCGATTACAGGGATAGGGTGGAAATGAGGGCTTAAGTGGGTCGGTTACAGGGATAGGGTGGAAGTGAGGGCTTAAGTGGGTCGGTGCAGACTCGATGGGCCGAATGGCCTTCTTCTGCACTGTATGTTCTATGTTCTATGATGCTATTCAAGAAAAATTAGCTTAATAAATTGGACCTCTTTGCAACTGCTTTCTACCTGGCCTGGTTGACCATGTAATCCCCTCCACATAGCATTATATTTATCTAGTAGCCAAACATTTATATGGCTAGTCCTGTTGAGATTGTTGAAGTTAAAAAATGACAGGGCATTAGTGGGTCATCTCAATCCCAACCCCGTTTTCTCATGACACTTCCACAAGTAAATTATATCAGTTAGAAGAAAACTTCTCCTTTTCCCTTGTAATGACTGGTCACCCATAGCAGCTCAACAACCTGGGGCTGAATTTTAAGTGCTGTCAGAATGGTGAGACCATTTGAAAGTTGGGAACCCAATTTAATTGGTGGGTTTGGCCATGGCTCTTTCCCTGAGCGAATGTATTAATTTAAAAACGAATCTTTATTGCCACAATACATTACTACAATACATTAACACTGCAATGAAGTTACTGTGAAATGCCCCTCGTTGTCACATTCCGGCACCTGTTCGGGTACACGGAGGGTGAATTCAGAATGTCCAAATTGCCTAACAGCATGTCTTTCGGGACTTGTGGGAGGAAACTGGAGCACCCGGAGGAAACCCTCGCAGACACAGGGAGAACATGCAGACTCCGCACAGACAGTGACCCAAGTCGGGAATCGAACCTGGGACCTTGGTGCTGTTGAATAGAAACAATGTGCAGGGGTACAGAGAAAAGGCAGGGGAAGGGATAAATAATTAATGATCATTTGGAGTGCAGGTGTAGCCATGATGGGCTAAATGGCCTCCTTCTGTGCTGTGACAATTCTGCGATTCTGTGATTCATCAGGGGTGCAAGTTACAGCTGCACAATCTGCTCCATGGCACGGTGAAGGGTGGCAACAGAGAAATATAGCTGAAAGTGATTGAAATGCTAGACAAGGTGAAGTGGTTTCCAAGAAACTTAACAAGCAATGACAGAACTCTCTAAGCGTTCTTTGAAAAAGAAACACTTGCATTTTCACAACCACCGGACACCCCAAAGCACTTTACAACCAATGAAGTATTTCTGAAGTGTCACCGCTCTTTTTGAACAGCAACCTCTCACTGGCCATGGCTTGAGATCTTCAGTTTAACTGATTGAAGCATTCTCAGCTTATCAGTTTGACTGAAGAAGCTCTTCCTGGTGTAGATTCACCCTGGTGACCCTGGCAACTTTCTGACAGGTAATGGATCCGCAGCCGCTGGCTGTTTAATCCAGAATTGTGGTTCTTGATTGGCTTTTTAAGTACATGAATTGCATATCTGACATCTGTAATAAATTCAATCTCACCCTAGTGAAATGGTGTTAGGGTCTGAATCCAATGTCACTTTTAAAATATTTAACTTCCACACACAGGTAAGCCCATCTCTCCTTGCCTGGGAAAGCTTGACAACCTTACTTTCTTAAATCATTTGTACGGTACAGGAAGAATAAATCTGTCGGTCAGAGCATAATTCTTAAATGAACTGACATTGCACTTCCTTTCCACTCCCTTTACTGGAGTTAATAGTGTTCTTTAATACTGGATTTAATAATGTTCTTGATGAGCAGTCTAATTGAGCTTTAGGTCACAGCACCTGAGGTACAAACAGAAACATGGGGGAAGAGAGATTTTGCAGATATCCCCTGGCATTGCTCACTGCTGGATAATGTGGGGTCTTGTCAGATTGACAGCTATACCTGCTCAACAAATGTGTCTGGATATTGCCAGAACCTATTATGGTCTTTGTTCAGCAGTGTGATTCACAAAAATCTGATGCTACCGAGATTGGAGTGTTGCTCGGAAAAATCAATTTTTCCAATAAACTAACATTGTACATCCATAACAAATTATCAGAGAAATCTGTTCCCTCAAAAACAACATGACCTCCACATTAATATTAATGGGGCTGCCATTACAATTGATGCTGGAGACACAATTCATAAGCATTGGTTAAAATCGAACCCAGGTTCATGTCTTGGTTCATAAAGGAAAGACAGAACAGACGTGAGTGAGTCCGACCTAACTCATGTCTCATTACATCAACACTACTCCAATAACAAATTCACCAAATTACTACATTTATAGTAATATCTACTTTCTATAGTCTTCAAAGCTATAGATCTGCTCTGCAGGCTCTAGTTTCCCTTCATCATGTCATCCCCTACTGCCAACAATGTAGATTATCAGCTACGTATCCTACGTCTGAATCACTTTTAAGATAATGCCCACTTCTAAGGGTCACTAGAAACAAAGGCAGTGTTAGCCAGACTGATTTTTCCTTTCATTACCTCTATGTTGATGTTAAATACAGTATGCCACCCAGTGCCAATAAGAGGCAATCAGCTAACACAACAGATCACTTTCCTGACCATGCATTTGCTGAGCCTTTATGGAAGCATGAATCTCTATTTTGTCTCTATGCTGTACCATTATGTAGGATATTTGAAGAATGTTGCAGGTCAGCTGTTTAAATCAATCTGAGAGAAAAATGCTGTTTGTCCCCCATCCAAGTACAATGCTTACTGCTTGCAAATCTACCTCCCGAACAGCAATTGCTTTGTTTCCATTTTTGTTCTGTGTGCTCGTCATCCCTTCCTGGAGGGTGGAATCTGAACAAACTGGTTTAAGAAAATGTTTTGTTTAAGCTGAATCAGGTCGAGTGCAGCCCTGTTTCAGTTTGTCTGCTTCTGACTCCTTCACCCATGTCTTTGCTACCTCTCGACGTGTCGAACCCGACAATGCCTACGCTGTGGCAAGGTGGGCCACTACGCTGCTTACTGTCGAGCAGCTCAACCTGTCAATCTTCCACAATTCCGACAACCTCGCAGGGACGTGCGGACCATTCAGCCTCCCCATTACGAATCGTGCCCAGACGACATCCTGACCAGTGACACAGATGACACTATCTTAAATCATCTATAAATTTGAGCTCAGCTTAAAAACTCTGCTTGTACCGTAACTCACAGCAAATCCCGCTCAACCATTACTCTTGTGTGCTGCCAAGTTCAGCAACACCTCAGTTATAAAATTCTCTTCTTTGTTTTGAAATCACCCATGACCTTACCCTTCCCTTCCTTGATAAACTCAATCAACCATAAGCCCGCTGATACATCCGCATTCCTCCAATTCTGGATTTTTGTGCATCCCTTATTTTAGGCACTCCATCATTGGCAGTCAGAGCAGAGTTGGGGAAGGGTAAAATCAGGTGGGATGGCAGGGTTGGCATGGGTGATCCCTTTCTGCCACCATTGACATTTTACCAGTGGCAGGGAAGGTGGCAGGTGTCCCACGCACCCTCCATTCAATTGGGGCCCTGAAGTGGCCAATTAAAGGCCTCTTCCCACCACCCCTGGTGAGCTCTTTGCCACATGGGGAAACTGGTATAAATGGTGCCCTCACTGCAGGTTTGAGAGGTCTTCCTGATTGAGTATCTTTGTAGCCCACATGGGGATCCCTCGGCAGCCTCCACCAACACTCCCCTCCCCTCACGACTGGCCTCCATCCCCCCGTCACTGGGGCCTGCCTCACTCTTCCCACCAGGCCTCAAAAATGTAACTGCACCGGTAGCTGTCATGATATTCAGGTGAACATCATAGCACATACATACATACATAATGATGGACCGATCAACGGACCAATCAACACACACAACACGACAGCCAATCACAGACAAGAGCATACACAGTACAAAACAGGGAACACGACACATCCTGGGCACTCGAGCAGGAGACGGCTCAGGGCACAGACCTCATTGCCAGCCACTCAGACATTCACCATGTGCTGAGTACCAGAGTTTAGTATGTTAATAGTTGATTGAAATAAAACTGCGTTGTACCATTCGCAACCGTGTTGGTTCGTCTGTGTATCAGAGTACCCAACACTTCATGGTACCAGGAGTGATTTGATACCTACCCACAAATCTGCCATCCTGCGCCATGGACACCGTCAACGCACCGCAGCAAATCGCTGGGAACCTCGGCGTCAATTGGAAGCTGTTCAAACAGCGCTTCCAGCTCTTTCTGGAAGCCAACGGAAAAGAGAGCGCCTCGGACACCAGAAAGATCGCCATCCTCCTCACCACCGCAGGTCAGCACGCCATCCATGTCTACAACTCCCTGGTGTTCGCGGAAGGCGAGGACAAATCCAAATACGAGACGGTCCTTCTCAAGCTCGACCAACACTTCAACATTGAGGTCAACGAGAGCTTCGAGAGGTATGTCTTCCAGCAGCGCCTGAAAGGTAAGGATGAGCTCTTTCAGTCATTCCTTACGCATCTCCGCATCCTCGCGCAGTCCTGCGGTTACGACACCACCTCAGATTCCATGATTCGGGACCAGATCGTTTTTGGGGTCGCCTCGGGCACCCTACGCCAGCAGCTTTTAAAAATAAAAGGCCTCACCTTAGCTTCCCCAATCGAAGCCTGTGTCCTGCACGAAAACGGGACTAGCCGCTATGCCCGATTTCAGGCGACCGAATCGGCGTGGCGCGGGTCCTACACGGCCGGATCGGCGAGCCAGGTGCCCCACGAGGCCGAACGGGCCCAGGCGATCGAGTTCCTCCCAGCCCGCGGCCCGGACGAGGGCGGCCATTTTGCGCGCTTTTCGAGGCCTCCCGCGCTTGTGCGCGCCAAAACCTACGGCAACACTGAGGGACCATAAGACCATAAGACATAGGAGCGGAAGTAAGGCCATTTGGCCCATCGAGTCCACTCCACCATTCAATCATGGCTGATTTCAACTCCATTTATCCGCTCTCTCTCCATAGCCCTTAATTCCGCAAGAAATCAAGAATTTATCAACTTCTGTCTTAAAGACACTCAACGTCCTGACCTCCACCGCCCTCTGTGGCAATAAATTCCACAGACCCACCACTCTCTGGCTGAAGAAATTTCTCCTCATCTCTGTTCTAAAGTGACTCCCTTTCATTCTAAGGCTGTGCCCCCGGGTCCTAGTCTCCCCTGCTAATGGAAACAACTTCCCTACATCCACCCTATCTAAGCCATTCATTATCTTGTAAGTTTCTATTAGATCTCCCCTCAACCTCCTAAACTCCAATGAATATAATCCCAGGATCCTCAGACGTTCATCGTATGTTAGGCCTACCATTCCTGGGATCATCCGTGTGAATCTCCGCTGGACCCGCTCCAGTGCCAGTATGTCCTTCCTGAGGTGTGGGGCCCAAAATTGCTCACAGTATTCTAAATGGGGCCTAACTAATGCTTTATAAAGCTTCAGAAGTACATCCCTGCTTTTATATTCCAAGCCTCTTGAGATGAATGACAACATTGCATTTGCTTTCTTAATTACGGACTCAACCTGCAAGTTTACCTTTAGAGAATCCTGGACTAGGACTCCCAAGTCCCTTTGCACTACAGCATTATGAATTTTGTCACCGACGCAAGACCGAACGTGCGGCAACTGTGGAGCTGCACATTTAAAGCAGCAATGTCCCGCAAGAACCCGACAATGCCTACGCTGTGGCAAGGTGGGCCACTACGCTGCTTACTGTCGAGCAGCTCAACCTGTCAATCTTCCACAATTCCGACAACCTCGCAGGGATGTGCGGACCATTCAGCCTCCCCATTACGAATCGTGCCCAGACGACATCCAGACCGGTGACACAGATGACCGAGACGCCTTCCGTGTTGCGATCATTGATGGGAACCGAGTTAACACGATCAATCCGGGTGATGAATGGTGTGCCACCCTGACGGTCAACCGATCGCCGATCACTTTCTGCGTGGACACTGGCGCCTCCGCCAACCTCATAGCATGGTCAGCCTTCTACGCCATGAAGGTCAGACCACCAATCCGGCCGTCCCGGTGCAGGATGGTCGACTACAACGGGAACGTTATCCCGGCTATGGGATCCTGCCAGCTCCAGGTGACACACAACACACACACGGCCACACTCTCGTTCGAGATAGTTGGCTCATCGAAGGACTCCCTGCTAGGCGCTCAGGCATGCAAGGCTCTCCACCTCGTGCAACAAGTCCACACTCTCTCTCCAGACGGCACGTCTGACTTCCCGGATGCAGAGTTCAACGCACAGCTCCAATCGCTCATCGCCCACAACCAGGAGGCATTCGAGGGCATGGGCACACTGCCCTACACCTACAGAATTCGGCTCAAACCAGACGCCACGCCGGTCATTCACTCACCTCGCAGGGTCCCTGCGCCACTCAAAGACCGCCTCAAGCAGCAGCTGCAGGATCTCCAGGACCAAGGGGTCCTATCCAGGGTAACGGAGCCCACGCCGTGGGTCAGCTCCATGGTGTGTGTCAAGAAGCCCTCCGGCGAGCTCTGGATCTGTATTGACCCAAAAGACCTCAATAACAATATTATGAGGGAACATCACCCCATACCCAAACGGGAAGAGATCACGAGCGAAATGGCCCAGGCGAAAATATTTACGAAACTGGATGCCTCTAAGGGTTTTTGGCAGATCCAATTCGATCCGTCCAGCCAAAAGCTGTGCACCTTCAACACCCCTTTCGGCAGGTTCTGCTACAACCGAATGCCATTTGGCATCATCTCGGCATCCGAGGTCTTTCATAGGATCATGGAGCAGATGATGGAAGGCATCGAAGGTGTGCGCGTCTACGTGGACGACGTCATCACCTGGTCCACCACACCACAGGAGCACATCTATCGTCTCCAACGCGTCTTTACACGCATACATGAAAACGGCCTGCGCCTCAACCGAGCCAAGTGTTCTTTCGGCCAAACCGAGCTGAAGTTCCTGGGGGACCACATTTCCTGGTCAGGGGTCCGTCTGGATGCAGACAAGATGAGCGCCATCACAGCCATGTCGCAGCCGGCAGACAAGAAAGCAGTGCTACGCTTCCTAGGCATGGTCAACTTCCTGGGGAATTTCATTCCCAACATTGCCTCCCACACGACAACTCTGCGCCACCTCGTCAAAAAGTCCACGGAGTTCCAGTGGCAGCACACACACCAGCAGGAATGGGAGGAGCTCAAATTCAAACTCACCACAGCACCGGAATTGGCGTTTTTCGACACGTCTCGTGCCACTAAAATCTCGACTGATGCCAGCCAGTCCGGCATTGGAGCAGTGCTCCTGCAGCGGGATGACACGGCATCATGGGCCCCAGTTGCCTATGCATCGCGAGCCATGACCCCCACAGAGCAGCGCTACGCGCAGATCGAAAAGGAGTGCCTGGGCTTGCTAACCGGTTTAGACAAGTTCCATGACTATGTGTATGCTCTTCCCCGGTTCACCGTTGAAACGGACCACCGCCCCCTGGTCAGCATCATAAACAAGGACCTGAACGAGATGACCCCTTGCCTCCAGCGCATCCTACTTAAACTTAGGAGGTACGACTTCCAACTGGTCTACACCCCGGGAAAGGACCTCATCGTGGCGGATGCCCTATCGAGAGCAGTGAGCACACCGCCCGATTCGGAGGGGTTCGTATGTCAGGTCGATGCGCATGTGGCCTTCACACCGGCAAATCTGCCAGCTGACGACTCCAGTCTGGCCCGTATTCGCCGGGAGACTGCGGCCGACCCCCTTCTACAACGTGTGATGCGCCACATGATGGGAGGGTGGCTCAAAGGGCAGTGCCCGCAGTTCTACAATGGCCGAGACGACCTGGCCGTCATTCATGGTGTTCTTTTGAAGCTGGACCGGATTGTGATTCCGCACAGCATGCGCCAGCTGGTTCTCCACCAACTACACGAAGGCCATCTGGGGGTCGAGAAGTGCAGACGGAGGGTCGAGAGGCGGTATACCGGCCGGACCCGTATATCAGTGATGACATTGCCAATATGGTGCTCAACTGCCCCACCTGCCAAAGGTTTCAGCCGGCGCAACCTCCTGAAACGCTTCTGCCCCATGAGCTGGTGACGTCCCCCTGGGCGAAGGTGGGTGTGGACCTCTTTCACGCGCTCGGCAGGGACTATGTCATCGTCGTTGACAACTTCTCCAACTACTCAGAGGTCATACGCCTGCACGATTTGACGTCGTCCGCTGTCATAAGGGCCTGCAAAGACACCTTCGCTCGCCACGGCATTCCGATGACTGTCATGTCGGACAATGGGCCCTGTTTCGCCAGCCAGGAATGGTCATTGTTTGCTGCCTCGTATGGCTTCACACACGTGACGTCCAGCCCTCTGCACCCCCAGTCCAATGGAAAGGCAGAGAAGGGCGTTCACATTGTCAAGCGGCTCCTCTGCAAGGCTGCTGCTGCCGGATCGGATTTCTGCCTCGCCCTGCTGGCCTATCGCTCGGCCCCACTAGCCACTGGTCTCTCACTAGCCCAGCTGTTGATGGGTTGCGCCCTCAGGACCACTGTACCTTCCATTCTGGCACCACACAATCGACCATGCTCCGGTACTGCACAGGATGCAACTGCAGCGCGGTCGCCAGAAGAGGTCATATGACACACGGGCAACTGATCTTCCCGCCCTGGCCCCTGGAGACGAAGTCCGCATCCACCTACCAGAAGGTGGCTGGTCAGCACCTGCCGAAGTTCTCCAACGCGTGGCTCCCCGCTCTTTCCTGGTTCGCATGCCTGATGGATCAGTTCGTAGGCGCAATCGCCGGGCTCTTTGCCTGCTTCCACGATCGCTACGAGACCTTACACTGACACCGTGCCCTCCTGTTGTTCCTGATATCGACTTCGTGGAGCTGCCTGCTACCATGCCCCTTCCGTCGTCGCCCGTGGCCAGGCCCGTTCCTCAGCCGGTGGTTCCAGACCCACCCTTGAGGCGGTCAACTCGAATTCATCGCCTACCAACTAGACTGGACTTAAGAGACTGTTTATACATTGAACTCATGCAACCACTGTGTTAATATGTTTATGTTCTTATCGTTACGAAATTCGTTTTATCGTTCAACGTTTCCCCGTTCTTTGTTATGGTACAACCTCGTTGTTATGTCACACCCGACATCGCCCCTTGTATATAGTTAAACCCCATGTACATGCTGTAAATATTACACACACACACATTTAGCTACACTCAGTACACATCTCTATTTATCACCACGTAGGCACATAATCTTGTAAAAAACAGGGGATGTCATGATATTCAGGTGAACATCATAGCACATACACACATACATAATGATGGACCGATCAACGGACCAATCAACACACACAACACGACAGCCAATCACAGACAAGAGCATACACAGTACAAAACAGGGGACACAACACTTCCTGGGCACTCGAGCAGGAGACGGCTCAGGGCACAGACCTCATTGCCAGCCACTCAGACATTCACCATGTGCTGAGTACCAGAGTTCAGTATGTTAATAGTTGATTGAAATAAAACTGCGTTGTACCATTCGCAACCGTGTTGGTTCATCTGTGTATCAGAGTACCCAACACTTCAGTAGCTGGTCTGGGCCTGTTACAATCCCAGCAGTGCCCACCTCTCCTTGTGGTGAAGCTGGGACTGAAGAGCTGCCAGTGCTCCAATTGGCTGCCAGTGCTGGAAGCTGGGACATCCTGCTTTAAAGAGGTGGAAGCCCCGTCTGCAGGTAATCAATTTCCTGAGGGCCATAAAATCTAGTCAGGGCTTCCATGGTCTGCCGAGGCATGGGTGCCTCCACTTTCTGGTCAAAGGACGGGGACACCGCTGCCCGGAAAACCCCGGTCTCAACCTCTCCGCTTCTCTCTCTCTCTCCTCCTTTATGATTCTTCTTAGAACATACCTTTTTGACAAAGCTTTTGGTCATCAGCCCAATATTTCCATAGGTGACTTGGTATTAAATTCAGTTTGATCTGTGAAGTGACTTGGGATATGTTTTACGATGTTAAAGGTGTGATATAAATACAAGTTGTTATTATTGTTCTGTTTCATGTTGCTGATGCGCAATCAATTACACTCAAGCCGAAGTGATTCCATAACTGAAGGCTTTAATCTGCTAGAACCCTTCCCCAGCAGCTTCGATACAGAAAGTGAAGGCTGCTGGGATGGCACCAGTTCTTCTACTCCGCCTCTCAGGGCGGAGCTATGTACATCAGCCAATGGTAGACTCCTGGGTCTGACCAATGGTCATCAACCTCTTAGGTACCGCAGTACCTGGTACTACCACATTCACCCCCTGTTAAAAAAGAGCCCGGCGGGGGTGGTGGCCAGCGTTCACAGTTGCCTTTCGCATGGTATGGCCAGGTATGGAGGTACCGTGATGTCGAGGGTAATTACAAAGTGTTCATAGTGCAGCAATCAGTCGATCGGGTGGCCTGGTCGTCCTTCTGGAGCGTCTGGGCCTCGGCGGTGATTCTGATGGGGGTCCCGCGGCGGTTGCGACTCCGGGAGCGTGATGTTGTCCTCCCTGGCAGCTTCGTCACCCCTAGGCGGCGCTGTTGGGGCAAAAGGTTGACAGGGGGGCAAAGTGCCTGTAGGGGGCGTCGGTGTGTGGTCAGGCCTCGGCAGGAGCGGCGGGAGTACTGACCCTCCAGTTAGGTGCTGTGGGGAGGGTGGGGATAGGGGCAATGGTTCGGATGCACGTGGGGCTCCAGCGGGCGGCAGGTCCCGAAGGGAGACTGTGTCCTGCTGGCCGTCGGGGAACGCTATGTAGGCGTACTGGGGGTTGGCATGCAGCAGGTGGACCCTCTCGACCAACGGGTCCGACTTGTGCGCCCTCACATGTCTCCGAAGCAGGATGGGTCCGGGTGTCGTTAGCCAGGTTGGGAGCGAGGTCCTGGAGGAGGACTTTCTGGGGAAAACAAGGAGACATTCATGAGGTGTCTGATTTGTGGTTGTACAGAGCAGCGACCGGGTGGCGTGGAGGGCCACCGGGAGGACTTCCTGCCAGCGGGATACTGGGAGATTCCTGGACCGTAGGGCCAGCAGGACGGTCTTCCAGACCGTTCCGTTCTCCCTCTCTACCTGTCCGTTTCCCTGGGGGTTGTAACTTGTCGTCCTGCTCGAGGCGATGCCCTTGCTGGGCAGGAATTGACGCAGTTCGTCGCTCATAAAGGAGGACCCCCTACCACTGTGTATCTATGCGGGGAAACCGAACAGTGTAAAGATACCCTGGAGGGCCTTGACGACAGTGGTTGTGGTCATGTCTGGGCAGGGGTTGGAGAATGGGTACCTGGAGTATTCGTCAATCACGTTCAGGAAGTACGTGTTGCGGTCGGTGGAGGGGAGGGGGCCTTTGAAGTCCATGCTGAGGCGTTCAAAGGGATGGGAAGCCTTTATCAGGTGCACCCTCTCTGGCCGGTAGAAGTGCGGTTTGCACTCCGTGCAGATTTGGCAGTCCCTGGTGACTGTCCTGACCTCCTCGATGGAGTGGGGCAGGTTGCGGGCCTTGATAAAATGGAAAAAGCGAGTGACCCCCGGATGGCAGGGGTCCTCGTGGAGGGATCGGATGCGGTCCACTTGTGCGGTGGCACATGTGCTGCGGGACAGGGCATCAGGAGGCTCGTTTAGCTTCCCCGGACGGTACAAGATCTCGTAATTGTAGGTGGAGAGGTACCGTGATGTCGAGGGTAATTACAAAGTGTTCATAGTGCAGCAATCAGTCGATCGGGTGGCCTGGTCGTCCTTCTGGAGCGTCTGGGCCTCGGCGGTGATTCTGATGGGGGTCCCGCGGCGGTTGCGACTCCGGGAGCGTGATGTTGTCCTCCCTGGCAGCTTCGTCACCCCTAGGCGGCGCTGTTGGGGCAAAAGGTTGACAGGGGGGCAAAGTGTCTGTAGGGGGCGTCGGTGTGTGGTCAGGCCTCGGCAGGAGCGGCGGGAGTACTGACCCTCCAGTTAGGTGCTGTGGGGAGGGTGGGGATAGGGGCAATGGTTCGGATGCACGTGAGGCACGTGGAGTCCATGAGGAGAGTGAATCTCCTGCCGGCCAGATAATGCCTCCAGTGTCACACAGCTTCTACTATGGCCTGGGCCTCCTTTTCGACCGAGGAATGGTGAATTTCGGAAGCATGGATGGTGCGGGAGAAGAAAGCCACAGGCCTGCCCGCTTGATTTAGGGTGGCCACCAGAGCTACGTCGGACGCATCGCTCTCGACCTGGAAGGGGAGGGACTCGTCGATGGCGTGCATTAGCAATGTCTGCTTTGATGCGGCTGAAGGCCTGGTGGGCCTCCATCGACAGGGGGAAGGTTGTGGACTGGATCAGGGGTCGGGCTTTGACTGCGTAATTGGGGACCCACTGTGCATAATAGCTGAAGAACCCGAGGCAGCCCTTCAGGGCCTTGGGGCAGTGAGGGAGGGGGAACTCCATAAGGGAGTTCCCCCTTATGCGCTCAGGGTCGGGGCCTATGACTCCACTTCGCACCACGTAGCCTAGAATGGCTAGACGGTCGGTGCTAAACACGCATTTATCCTTATTGTAGGTCAGATTAAGGATTTTCTCGGTCTGGAGGAATTTGCGGAGGTTGGTGTCGTGGTCCTGTTGGTCATGGCTGCAGATGGTGACGTTATCCAGATACGGGAACGTTGCGCGTAATCCGTACCAGTCAACCATTCGGTCCACCTCTCGCTGGAAGACCGAGACCCCATTAGTGACACCAAAGGGAACTCTTAAAAATTGATACAGCCGCCCATCTGCTTCAAACGCAGTGTACTTGCGGTCACTAGTGTGGAGGGGTAGCTGGTGGTAGGCGGACTTGAGGTCCACCGTGAAGAAAACCTTGTATTGTGCGATCCTGTTTACCAGGTCGGCTATACGGGGGAGAGGGTACGCATCCAGCTGCGTAAACCTGTTGATGGTCTGGCTGTAGTCGATGACCATCCTATGCTTCTCCCCGGTCTTTACCACCACTACCTGAGCTCTCCAGGGACTGTTGCACGCTTCGATGACCCCTTCCCCCAGCAGCCTTTGGACCTCTGACCTGATGAATGTCCGGTCCTGGGCACTGTACCGTCTGCTCCTGGTGGTGACGGGTTTGCAATCCGGGATGAGGTTCGCAAACAGGGAAGGCGGGTCGACCTTAAGGGTCGCGAGGCCGCAGATAGTAAGGGGAGGTATAGGGCCGCCAAATTTAAAAGTCAGGCTTTGCAAATGGCATTGGAAATCCAGCCCCAGGAGGGTAGCCGCTCAGAGGTGCGGCAGGACGTACAGGCGGAAATTGTTGAATTTCCGACCTTGGACAGTGAGGTTTGCTAGGCAGAACCCCTTTATCTCCACCGAGTGTGACCCGGAGGCCAGGGAGATCCTTTGGTTTACAGGGTAGGTTACAAGTGAACAGTGCCTTACCGTGTCGGGGTGAAAAAAGCTTTCCGTGCTCCCAGAGTCAATCAGGCACGACGTCTCGTGGCCGTTGATGAGGACCGTCGTTGTAGCCGTTGCGAGTTTCCGAGGTCGACTTAGGTCCTGTGTTACCGAGGCCAGATGAAGCAGCTGCGAGTTCTGATCCAAGATGGCATCACCCATGGGTCGCACATGGTGTCCGAGGATGAAGATGGCGTCGGCGATGGACAAAATGGCGGCGCCCACCCATCCAGCGTGGGGTCCGGGGGGCAAGATGGCCATGCCCGTAGGTCACACGTGGCGTTAGGATAGGGGGGGGGCGGTGAGCGCTGGCCGGTCGGGGCCTGAAGGGAGGGTTGCTGCAGCGGTCAATAGTCGCTGGTGACCGCGGCCACGGCGCGGGCCTGGCAGACCCCCACATAGTGGCCCTTCTTGCTGCACCCTTTGCAGGTGGCGGTGCGGGCCGGGCAGCGTGGGCGGGGATGATTCGCCTGCCCGCAGAAGAAACAGTGGGGTCCGTCGGCGTTAGCGGGCCGTCTCGCCGCGCAGGCTTGTGGGGTCAGGGGGAAGGTCTGCCGCTGCGGGGTGCCACACAGCCCAGAGGGCCGCCGCGCGATCGGATGCAAAAGACAGCGCGTTTTTATATGCAACGTCCATGGACCCTGCCAGGGCCCGTGCCTCTAAGTCCCAGCGTGTCCCTTTCTAGGAGCCTTCGGCAGATATCGGGGGAGATCATACCTGCCACGAAAGCATCCCTGATTAAAAGTTCTGTGTGCTCGCTCCCTGAAACTTGCGGGCAGCCACAGTTTCGGCCCAGCACCAGTAGCGCCCGGTAGGAATCTTCCAACGTTTCCTCGGGGCATTGCCGCCTAGTCTCAAGCAGATGACGAGCGTAGACCTGGTTTACCGTTGCTAGCTCCATAGATGTGACAACGTCCACAGGAGCTTTCAGAGTTAATTCACTTCAGTAAGCAGTTTTCTCTGAATAGCTTCACAGCGGAGTCCACAAACCAGCCTGTCACGAAGAGCATCCTCAAGTGCTGCACCAAATTTGCAATATTTACTAACCTTCTTGAAGATACTATGAACTGTAATATTCTTGTGCCTTCTTTCGGACCACGGTGGTGAATCCAAAACCTTTCTGCAATCAATAACTGTTTTGGAAAGAAATCTCCCTCAAAGATTTTCATTAATTTGATGTACGACTTATTTCCTGGTTTTGCTGGATAACTAAATCCTGTAGCAGCATAAACGTTTTTTGCCCCACTGAGCTGAGAAATGTTGTGACCTTTAGGCCCTCCGGTGTCTGATTTGCTATGAGAATTAAATGGAATCTCTCCTCATGTGAATTCCATATTTCGCAATCCTCATCAAACACGTTCAAGGCGCCTATTTTTTACACCATTTTTGGATCCAGGCTCCTCGGCTTTATAATTCCTCCCTTCTGATTTTTAATGGAAAGTGTGGCAGAAGCGACCCCCTTGACAAGCAACTAGGAATTCTTCTCCGTTTAGTCTAACTGTAGTTCGACTTTTTCCCCCGAGTAGTGGCCTGCAGATCGGCGGCAGTGCTTCGCCCGATGTCTGTGTGTGTGCGGGTCCGGCTCCAAGAGTCTTACATTGCTCCCAATGCCATCCCACTGCTAGTGGGCGAATCTCTTCTTTTTCAGCGATGTTTCCTGCCTCAATCCTCGGCGCCAGTTTTCTGTCCTGTTAAATTTCTTTTGTTTGCAATCCGGGTTCTTCTCAATCATGATGAGAGGTTTATTAAGGGTGTTGCTCATGTGAGTTGCAGCAGCCATCTTTTTGGATCAGCAGAAATCCCAGGAAATTTTGTAATATACATTTTGGATTTTTGCTAATGTCTTATTGGCCTAACAGCGTTGGCCATTTAGGACTGAACTGAGGAGAAATTACTTCACTCAACGCGTTATGAATCTTTGGAATTCTCTTCCCCAGAGGGTTGTGGATGCTCCATCGTTGAATACATTTAAGGCTGGGATAGACAGGAAAGTGGAGCTGAAGTCCAAGATCAGCCATGATGGTATTGAATGGCAGAGCAGGCTCGACAGGCCATAAGGTTTACTCCTGCTCCTATTTCTCTTGTTCTTGTAACTGTGAGGTTTGTGTAGTTACACTACATATTACAATTGATTGAAGAACACCACTTTTCTTTTGGCAATGGCTTTGGAGAGCTTTGATTACTTGGAACAGTTTTAATGAGTCCTGTAGTGGTTGGCAAGCCCTATAAAATTGATTTAGATTCTGGTGATTATGCCGTGGGTAAATAAATCCCAGTGCCTGTTATTCCATCCACTCCCAGATGAATATATGTTTGCTATATGCTGCATTTTTGCTGCATTGCAACCAGATATATGGCAAGTTCAATGTTTCACCGTTGATTTATTTACTGCTTAAATACCATTAAGTGCAGAAACATTTTTGCATATCCTTTCACTCAGCATTCGGAACAGTTGCAGTGTATTTCCAAAGAAAATCAAAGAGATGCTCCGATGTCAAGTGGCCGCTGGCCATTTAATATGTGCAGTATTATTATCAATAATTACATGTGTCAGCTCAGGGTTATAAATCAGGCCTAACAACAGACTGACTGAGCAGGGCCCCCTCTCTGGTTCATTGCGCAAATGAGGAGCAAATACGAAGAGACCCAGCAGTTTAAAGAATGCCTTTGTTTCAATTAATTGATGATACCTTTAGTTCCATTAAAAAAAACCTGGCTATCTTTTTTGCATGAGTTGAAATGTTACAGCCATAGCAATGAATTTCAGACATATTAATTAAATCACAACTCATCAATAAATAGTGGGTGGAATTTTCCCCTCCAAAATGGCAAAGTTTCAGGTACAGTCAGAAAACTGGCGTGTTTCTCCCCAGAGAAACAGGCAGGTTTCCCAACAGGTTCTTCCCACATTTTGAATTTTTTTTGAAGGGGGCATGTTTTGGGCCATCATTGTGAATGGCGGGGCCTGAACATGCCTGCAAAACTGGCTTCACAGAGATCAGGGTGTCCTGAACTCAAAGTGAAATGAAAGATTCCTGTCTCCATCCCCCATGGCTATCAGGACCCCCCCCCCTTATTGATAGCACGTTTCCCCAAACATTGATCACCAGCCTGGTCTCCGCCACCACCCCCTCCCCCCACCAAACATATATCGCCAGCTTGGGAGCCCTCCCAATGGATTGCAATACATGCCCTACCCCCTTTAGGCCCCACCCCTAAGCACTTCTCTCGGGCATTCTGGCAGTGCCAACCTGGCAGCACCAATCTGGCAATGCCAGTGGAGCTTCTGGATTGGCACTGTCAGAATGCCAGGGAGCAGTGTCCCTGCCATGTCCCTGACTACCAAGGGCTACGATGGCCTCTGAGCCTGACAGTGCAGTTATCACGTCTGGTCTCTGTTTGTGGAGACCAGTGGTGATACCCGCCGGCGCCACGTCACACTGGTGGGTAGAAACTTTGCACATTCCAAAAAGAATTTGCATCAAGCCTTGTTTGAATATTAAAATCTTGATAATTAGTTGAACCTGATTATATCTGCTGGGATGGCCCTGGAACATTGCAAAGCTGTTTGGTGCCTGGCTCAAATCCCATTTTAGGCCACTCCTGGAATTTTCCCGACAGAGCGGTATTTGCGCCGGGAGCAACAAGGTGGAATATCGTACACAGTGACTCATTTTCCAAGGTAATGGAAGTTTCTATGAATCTTTCAGATAGCCATTGAAATTTCCTGCAGGTTTACCGAAAAAAATAAGTTGGACTGATGATGGCTCCGGTAAATCAATAATTCACACCATGAACAGGTCATCAAAGACCCCAGCAGAATTACTTTCATCCAAGTTGAACCGTTAATAAAGCTAATGATTGTCACTGATTTTAGCAGAGATTAAATCCTCACTATTCTGCCCGGTGTAAATAATCAACACAGCCACTTACATATGGTTTCCTCTTTTAACTGTGTCACAAGATGGGTACCACATCATAGATGTGCCATTACAAGTCTCCAACACATTCTGCAACAATAATCCTTCCAGCCCAAGAAAAGTGGACATCCCAGCCAGGTTTAGCTTGAAGATGAAAGATCAGAAAAAGGTCAAAGATAATGTGAATAAAATGTTTCAATGAAAACAATAGATCACCCAATGCATATGTGAAAAACACAATCTTGCCCTCTCTCCCTTCCCTCTCATCCCTTCTCTCCCTCCTCCCCTTCACTCCTCCACATTCATTCCCCCCTGCCCCCTCCCATCCCTCCCTCCCTTACCCCTCCACTGCCTGTTCCCCCTCCCTTTCCCCTCCCCCCTCTCCCCCTCCCCACTGCCTGTCCTGTTTCCCCTTGCCCCCATTCCTCTCCCCCTCCACCTTCCTATTCTCCACCCTCTCCCCTCCCACTCTCCTCCGCTCCCTCCCTCCCCTCTCCTTCACCCATCCCTCCCTCTGTCTCCCCTCTTCCCCTCTCTCCTTTCCCCCTCCCCCTCCCTCCCTACCTCCATCTCACTCCTCCCTCGCCACCTTCCCCCTCTCCTCACTTTCTCCAACCCCTCCTTCCCCCTCTCTGTTATATATGTGGGTTACTGCACTTGTGTGCAATGTCTCTTGAGAACCGAGTCACGTGACATGCATGTCATCATCAGCTACTTCACGGG
This sequence comes from Scyliorhinus torazame, assembly GCF_047496885.1. Classification (NCBI taxonomy): domain Eukaryota; kingdom Metazoa; phylum Chordata; class Chondrichthyes; order Carcharhiniformes; family Scyliorhinidae; genus Scyliorhinus; species Scyliorhinus torazame. The sequence continues at coordinate 254,145,470 of NC_092713.1, read as the reverse complement.
CTTTAGCCCTTAGTCTAGTACCAGCCCTTGTAAAGACCTATTTAATACACCTCTGTTAATGTTGCTTTCAGCCCACCTACATCTGCAATCTATTTATTTTGCACTGTTCGGCTGAAGATACAACAATTTACAAAAAGAAACTGGCGATGAGGAACGATCAGAAAAAAACATCAGAGGGAAGAGAAAAAGCCGAACTTGGGAGAGCATTCCGATAACATTAAAAATGGGGAGAAATTTTGGCACAGTGGGTTCATTTGATGAACACTCACAGAACCTGGAAGTTATACTCAGAAAGATTCCATTATTATATTCCAGCCAATATGATTTCAAAAGCTATTTTTAAGCATATAAATGTTTATTAAGAAAAATGTTTCAATATAACACTGTAAAAACCATAGTACACAACAAATCTAGACTCAACCACGCCCCCACTCCCATAAAGAAAAGCAACCAAGACAAAAACCCAAATCAAATCCTGAACACATCCCCCCCAACCCGCCCCCCAACATGTGTCAGTGACCAGCTCCCAGAAATAGGAAATGAAAGGCTGCCAACTCAAATAGAACTTGGCCTTTTCTAAATGCAAGAACTCCATACGGTCAGATAAGCACGGTGAAGCACTGGGTGGAACCAGAGTCCTCCACTCAAGCAGAAGTCGCCTTTGGGCTACCAGCGAGGTGAAGGCCAGAGCACCCGTTTCTCCCCGGTCTGTAGCTCTGGCGAGTGCAAAGCCCCAAAGATAGCCACCAAGTGGCAAGGCTCCAACTTAAACCCAAGAATTCCTGACATGGTGCTTAAGAAGGAGACCCAAAGGCTCACATGCTTAGGGCTAGTCCAGAACGTATGCGTGTGATTTGCCGGACCCTGTGAACAACGCTCACACCTGTCCTTTACATCCGGAAAAAACCCACTAGTCCGCACCCTGGTCAGATGAGTCCTATGCACCACCGTGAACTGCATCAAGCTGAGGTGGAGTTGACCCTGTGTAGAGCTTCACTCCACACCACCCCTCCTCAAAAGCCTGACCCAGCTCCCTTTCCCACTTCTTTTTTACCTCATCCAATGAAGTTTGCTCCACTGACACCAACCAACTATAAATATCCGATATCTTTCCTTCCCCCAGCTCAACTGTCGGAAAAACCCTATCCACCAACGAGGGTGAAGGTACCAAGGGGAAGGACGAAATCTCCTTACGCTAAAAGTTGCATCCCTGATAATGCCTAAACAGGTAATAGCGGTTCAATGGATAACCCTGCCTCATGCTTCTCTTCAGCTGAAAATATTTCAAGCTCAATACATCCGTATGAACACTCACGGTGGGGGGTCTACGTAAGAGCTGGATCGAAGATATAAATCAAGATCCAAAACCAAACCTGGGGCGTCATTCTCCGACCCCCCGCCGGGTCGGAGAATTGCCGGGGGCTGGCGTGAATCCCGCCCCGCCGGTTGCCGAAGTCTCCGGCACCGGAGATCAGAGAAATTGACGCCTGCACCAATGTGGTTGACAACCTCCCCAATGCCACCCCACTCACCCCCAAGACCTTTCTGCCCCCACGCGAGCATCCACCCCCCCAACTCTCCATGTGACCCCCAACCCTCCCTCCATCCCCCATCTCCTTTCAACCTCCCAAATCCTTCCTTCATGCCCCCCCCCCCACTGTGTTCACCACTGTGAACCACGTGGGTGGCTAATAATGCCCTTTCTGTGTCTCCTCAGGAAAAGCTCTCCCACTATCTCCGGGAGAGGGCCCAGATATGTGCCAGACAATAAGGAGGGAGCAGCACCATCGGGAGGGTAGGGAGTAGTAAAACACAATAAACACCTTTGTGCACAACTAGTTTGATGGCTCTGTCACTTCCTTCTGCAATGTGCGCTGACCTCCAAACTCTTGGCCTATCTCTCCAGGCATCCCCCTGCTCCTCCCCATGAAAACCACCCACCCGCCCTCAGGCCGTGGACATGTCCCACGAACTGTGTTCCACCCCTGGGCGTTAGGATGTTGACTGCTGCGTGCATGGTGTTAATTCCAGCAGTGTTCAAGCACAGTGTCCATGCATCAAGGTGATTGGGATGCTAGGCAATGACTCCCACATGGTACATGGTCCGCCTACCCACGGGAATTTACTTGGGTTGTGTGAAGTGCTGACTTAACCCCGATTGCCAATTGTGGTAGTCACCACTAACTGTATATTAGATGTAGTAACTGTATATTAGATGTAGTATGGTAAGGCTGCTGTACCAGAGGTACGGGGGTAAATCCCTGCCTGCTGGCTCTGCCCAGTAGGCGGTGTATAAATGTGTGTGCACACCGGAGCTGCTCCCATTCTGGTAGCAGCTGCAGGAGGCCACACATCTCTGCTTAATAAAGCCTCGATTATTCTCTACTCTCGTCTTGTAGTAATTGATAGTGCATCACCAATTCCCTATTAGCAATAGCCTTCAGCCGCATGGCCAGAGGCCACGGCAGTCGGTGAGGGTTATGGATGATTGGTGGGATAGATGGGCAAGGGTTGCCCAGGAATGGGTACACACGATCCGGGGTTGGGATGTTAGTGAGGCGCGTGGTTGACCCCCGTTGCCCCCCCCAGTACCTCTCCCTCCCATGGCACGGACCCCTGCGGAGGGTTCCCCCACCCCCACCGAGCACTAGGGTAGCAAGCCCAGTGCCCCTGGGCTCTTTGCCTGTGAACAAAGATTGCTACTCACCTCCTCGGCTCCCCACAGAAGCCCTTCCGCTATGTTCATGCTTTTAAAAAGGAGTACTAATCGGCGCCAGCGTGACTACTTGCTGGGGAGGCCCCTGAATGATGAGAGGCCATTGAATATGGGGTTGCTCTCGTTGATTGTACGGAATTGGGGCTTAAATGGTGATAATTGGTTTCTTGGCAAGCTACGGCGAGATCCTGGTTTCGCCCATTGGCGAGGGCGGGTTGCATCGCAAACTGTTTGGAGCCTGGCGCGGTTCTCATTTTCTGACTCTGCCGCTATTCACCGACCTCGTTTCGCTTGAGAGTGCAACGAGGCCAGAGAATCGCACCCTGTGTCTTTACAATGTAATAATTTGATGCCTACACCTGTGTAGATCTGAAAATTACTCTGTTGAAATACCAGTTATTAGTTGTGTTGGACCTTAGAAGTAAAGGGGAGGGGGGAGGGGGGGATGTTATAATGTGGGTTACTGTAGTTGTGTGCAATGTCTCTTTAAGAACTAAGTCACGTGACAAGTATGACATCATTGGCCACTTTGCAGGCTTTTGCCCTTAATCTAGTCCCAGCTTTTGTACACTGAAGACCTATTTAATAAACCTCTGTTCATGTAGCTTTCATCCCACAAGCACCTGCTATTTATTTATTTTGTTCGTCGAAAGATACAACCCCCTCCCTCTCTCCTTCCCTCCCCTCTCCTCCTTTCCCACTCCCTCCCCCCACTTCTCCCCCTCCCTCCTCCTCTCCCTTCCCCCTCTCCTCTCCTCTCCTTCCGTCCCCTCCCGCTCCATCCCTTCCCTCCCCTCTCCCCCTCTCCCCTCACTCCCCTCCCCATTCATCCCCCATCTTTACACCTCTCCCCCTCTCTAGCCCTCCCTCCTCCTCTCCACTGTCCTCCCTCGCTCCCCGTCCCTTACCCTCTCCCTCTGCCCTATCTCCCCCTCCCCCTACCTCTTCCCCATCCATACCGCCTCTCCACCCCTGTCTCCCCCGTCTCCATCCCTCCCTCCCTCCATCCATCCTTCCCCCCATCCATCCTTCCCCCCTCCTTCCATCCATCCTTCCCCCCTCCTATCCCTCACCATCCATCCCCCTCTCACCCCTCCCTCTCTCCATCCATCCTTCCCTCCTCCTACCCCTCACCGTCCATCCCCCTCTCACCCCTCTCTCCATCCATCCTTCCCCCCTCCTACCCCTCCCCCTCTCACCCCATGAAATATACATGAAAATTGAGTCTTATAACTGGCACAAAACTCTGACTTTATACTTAAATGGCTTCCTGCAAGAAATAATTTGGCATGTTGCTTATTTAATTACAGGGTCAACTGAAAATGACATCAGTTGGACATTGAGCATAACTGGGTCAACTGAGGTGCCGTCTGATTTTTAACTCCCACCCAGACATGAAAAGCAATAGGCAGCCAAAATGTTGAAAATTTCCCCCAATGTGTTTAATTTAATCAAATCCTCTAGACCAAATTGAGCATCAGGTGATGCCCTGCTTGTCTGCGATTTCATTGTACTGAACAACTTGAAAACAAAGTAGTGAATCAAAAATGTCTCCCACAGAATTTGACACGCTTCAAATGTGTTCCATCTTTTATGTCTTGTGTTTTCTCTTCATTAAGAATGGGAGGCCTCGATACGTTTGCAGCTATACTGCTTGTGGCCAAAAGCCCCAGTCCGGGAAAAAGAATGGGAAAAGGGCCAGAAACCGTGGCATGCAGGGTAACACAGATGACCTCCCTCCAGAAAACAGGAAAGCAGGCTTAATTTAGTAAAAAGCTTATTTTAATCAGATGAATGTTTAGACATTTGAGATTCAGTGCTTTTCGAAGTAACATGGAAGCAGATTTGTTGAAAGGGTATTCATCACACAGTTTTCTCTGAGGCATTTGGCTGTACTGCATCACTAGTGGACATGTATCCCCATGGGAAGTGCTGTCAGCTTCTGCAGCGTAAATCTCCTCCAGCCAGATGTTTCCATACAATTTCACTTTTAAATATAGCCTAGCCTCCATATGAGCAATGTGGAAGGATAAAGTGAATCTACATTCTGCTGCCATGAACTAAATTCTTCTGCTTGAAACAGGGGTGCAATGATGCAATTAAAGCTGCAATCTCACAATGTTCCTGCTAACGTGGTTGCAGTGAATAATAAAATTATCCTTAAGGGTTCACGTGACGCAAGCGTGAGAATAGCAGCGTTTCCGTGAGCTCTGGCGCTACTCATCCTTTATCGTGCTTACACGGCCCATACTTATCTAATCCGGGAGTGAATACTCCATATTATGTCCCAGGAAGATTTCTGGTTAAACGTTGGTGACAAAATGCCGAAGAATCCTGAGAAAATCGTCGACCAGAGAGAGCAGTCAAAAGCAACTGGGGTGGAGCCAACTCCTCGACATGGCGACTTGATCCTCGAACAAGCTCTCGATCCGCTCTCTCAAAGGCATTACAGCTGCTAATATTGTTAAAGTCATTGATGATAAACTGCGCTTGTTGGCGCAGAATATCAGTGTTCATGAGGCTGAACTGCAGAATACTAGAAAGAGGCTCAATGAAGTGGAGGAGAGAACCTTTACTGTTGATAATCTAACTTCCACAGTTGAGGCCCGCTTGCAAATGTTGGAAAAGCAGCTGCGTGGTATTTCAGAATTCCTGGATGACCTTGAGAACCGAGGCCGGAGGAAAAATATCCGGGTTGTCGGTGCTAACTCCACACAGACAGGCATCCAAGACTGGAATTGAACCTGGCACCCTGGAGCTGTGAGGCAGCAGTGTTAACCACTGTGCCACCGTGATACCCTGTCTTTGAAACCTCAGGACAATCAGCTCCCTGGCCCGTAATTATTCATTTTAATAACTTCAGAGATCACTAAAGAGTATTGGAAGGGGCGAGGCATAATGGCCTAGGAGAACCCTCCAGGTACCATTACGACTGGTCCACATTTGTGTAGACCAGTACTAATTTTTTTAAAATATATTTTTATTGAAGTATTTAAAAATTTTATAACAATAACAAAAACATTGAACATTAACATGGTGAAAAAAAATAGACATTTCCCCAATCGGCTCTTATCTTCACAAACCACATGAAATAACATAAAATAACACCCTCCCCCCTCTCGGAATGCTGCTACTGCCGACATTTTACATTTCTCCAAGAAAGTCGACGAACGACTGCCACCTCCGGGAGAACCCTAGCATTGATCCTCTTAAGGCAAACTTTATTTTCTCGAGGCTGAGAAACCCAGCCATGTCACTAACCCAGGTCTCTACGCTTGGGGGCTTCGAGTCGCTCCACATTAATAAGATCCGTCTCCGGGCTACCAGGGAGACAAAGGCCAGAACGTCGGCCTCTTTCACTCCCTGAACTCCCGGGTCTTCTGACCCCCAAAGATCGCCACCTCTGGACTCGGCACCACCTGGGTACCTAGCACCGTGGACATTGCCTTGGCAAACCCCTGCCAGAACCCTCCAAGCTTCGGGCATGCCCAAAACATATGGACATGGTTTGCTGGGCTTCCCGCACACCTCGCACATCTGTCTTCTACCCCGAAAAACTTGCTCATCCTCGCCACGTGTGCCCGGTGGGCCACCTTAAACTGGATTAGACTGAGCCTAGCACATGATGAGAAGGAATTGACCCTACTTAGGGCTTCCGCCCACAGACCCGGCTCTAACTCTCCTAACTCCTCCTCCCATTTGCTCGTAAGCTCCTCCACCGGGGTTTCCTCCACCTCCAACAGCTCCTGGTAGATATCCAACACCTTCCCCTACCCCACCCAGGTACCAGAAACTACTCTATCCTGTATCCCCCGTGGCGTCAGGAGCGGGAAGGCCACCACCTGTTTTCTCAGAAAGGCCCGCACTTGCAAATATCTAAAGTCGTTCCCTGGCGGCAGTTTAATTTGTCCTCCAGCGCCTGCAGGCTGGGAAAGCTCCCATCAATAAACAGGTCACCCATCCTTTCGATACCTGCCCTCTGCCAGCTCTGGAACCCGCCATGGGTCCTGCCCGGTAGAAACCTGTCATATTGGGGTCCAAACCGACGCGCTTTCCACCCTCTCCTCCACTGCCCCCAGATCTTCAGTGCCGCCGCCACTGTGGTAAACCACAGTATTGTATTGTATTGTGCATGCCTGGGTTTGTCCAGGCTGGCTCCGCCTGTGGCTCCTCCCCTCGGGTTTATGTATAAAGGTGGCAAGGCTCTGTCTCCGACCCAGTTCAGGTCCAGAGGCAGGAGGCTTGCTGTTTAGTGTATTAAAGCCTCAGTTATGCTCATCACTCGTCGTGTGTTATTGATGGTGTATCAATTTAATGCACTAAACTCCTGAAGATTAACTCATCACTCAAGCCTGATGGCTTGGAGCTGGCCCCACAGGCAGCCAACCCTACAGAAACATTTGAACACTGGCTAAGCTGCTTCAAAGCGTACCTCATATCCTTCGCCGAAGGCTTCACAGACCTCCAGAAGAGCAGATCCTCCATGCACGGGTGAGCCCAAGAGTCTTTCTCCTCATCAGGGATGCCCCCTCGTACTGTTGCTAACTTTTGCCTTAGTTTAATTGCTCTGTTTTATCACCTTTGCTCTTGAGTCGCCAGGTATCTTTCTGATACCGCCACGTGGTTCAAGTCCGAGTAATGATCAATAATACAATACACCGCTTAGTAAGATTTAAATCACGGTCGCCTGATGCTTAACTGTGGCAAAGAAATGGTGGTGGTCTGAGGTGGGGAGGAACAGTGTGATCTTATCGCACGCGTCCCGTAATTGGGTCACTGTTAAGGGGGTGGAATATGGAAATTCCGCATCGTCCGATGTGGCTGTGCGGTGGGTGGTTACTGGGTTCATTGGAGCTTGAACTATCTGCTGTGTGGGGGGTTGGGGCGCTTTTCTCTTTTGTGGCTTTCCCTGCGCACATGTTCCCTGAACATATCTCTGCGCTGTTTCATTCAATTCTTCCCAATCAGGGCCCTCTTCCTGATCTAATCTTTCTCCAAAAGTTTCCTGAAAACCTTTCTGAACAGAAAGCAGCGATTGCAGCTCTGCAATCTGCTTCCGGCACTTTGCGTGGTCTAATGTGCTTTGTCTTTGTTCTGTGGTGGCAGCATGGAGTGCTCTCAATGCTGCCTTGAGGTCACTGCACTGTTTTTGTAATGCCTCTACCTGTTTTTCCGTTTCTTCTCGTACCAGGACTGCATGTTGCGTGTCCTGATAGGCCTTTTCGTATTGAGACTGGAAGCTGCTTAAGTGCGCCAGACAAGACTGGTGAGCCCTTTTGGCATCATCCACCTCTCCATCTTTTGCTGCCAATTTCCTTATCAAGTCTAAATTCTCCTTTTCTACCTCGCTTACATCGACCTTACTCATCCGATGTATGCCTTCTCCTTCTTTCCGGAGCGTCCTAACGACCTCCTCTGTGCCTCACAATTGTGCCAAGCAGGACATGATTGCCATCGGCTTGTGAGCTTTCCCTAAGCTCTTTTTGTGGATCTCGCTCAGGTTCTCCCACCAAGTATGTCCTATACTCCCGGGACCTGATTTCTCATTGTCACAGAATTCATTCCAAAGGGGCAATCCTTTCCCTTTGAGATATTTCTTGATCTCTTCCTCTCAAATGGGACATTGTCCCACTCTACTGCTGCTGGTCGCTGCGACCGCAAATTTCTCGGGGTTCATGAGGCGCTGCATTGCCTGCATTGCCATCTTTCCTATCCGAATGCTTCTTTTTAATTTGGGACAGGGGAGCTAAGGCGGTGCTGTAAATATGGGTACGGCTTTCGCTACTTTCCGAAATACAAACTTCCGACAGTTATGACGCAACAAAAATCTATCAGTTTTACCTTATCGCCCTGTTAGTTACGCATGCATACACACACTCCCGAATTATGACTATTGATCAGAACTGCTTGGACACTTGTTGTTTTCTGTTTTCAATTGGATCTCTAATTCAAATTCTGGGTTCTCCCGGAGTGGTTTTCCACTTCTAGATCGGGTCCCGTCAGGATGTCGCCAAATAATGTTGCTGATTTTTGCCTTAGTTTAATTGCTCTGTTTTATCACCTTTGCTCTTGAGTCGCCAGGTATCTTTATGATACCGCCACGTGGTTCAAGTCCGAGTAATGATCAATAATCCAATACACCGATTAGTAAGATTTAAATCAAAGCACATTTATTATACACAGTAATCACTACTCATGTACAAATTCTACCTCTAAGCTACTTCTACAGCTAACAGGCCAATACTTAACTTGGAACTGGCCCACCAGGTCAGGGAAACAAATGGCCTTTCGTTCGGGTTCTGAGCCTGCGGGATTCAAAGTTGGTACAGATTGGTAGCTAGGAGCACCTATCTCGTAGCGAGCGTTGAGGTAAGACTTACTGGATATCGGCGGCGGCTGAACCGGTCACTGTCAAGGGTTGGTTTGCGTTGCTGAGTGACCCGGTCAAGAAGAACGATTCGAACTTGGGCTTAATTCTTATAGTCCCCAGGGGCTTCCCGCCTTTCGGGGTGGACCCTGTACCTGGTTCCAAGTGATTGGACTTTGTCCCAATCACTTGGTTCGATTTTCTCCAATGCTGGAGCGGTTCCCTGATTGATGGGCGGTCTTGAGGTGGTCGTTCACCTCCCTTTGTGTAGACTTCTGCTGGCGCCGACGAGTCTGGGTTGGCTTTATGTATCTAAATGTTGCTCATTGATCCCGCGGATTGCTCATTAGTATGCAGATGGCTGGTGCTTTGTTATGCTGATGGTTGCCGGTATCGATCTTGTCTGGCCTTTCCAGAGGTAAATACACACTCAACCTGCAGCTGCTCGTTTGTGTCCTGTTGGCAGACTTTCCCATCAGCCTTTGCCGTTCGCCATTTTAAATCGGAAGTTAGCCATTCTAAATCGGGAGTTAGCCATTCTAAATTGGGAGTTAGCCATTTTAACTGGCTACAGTACGCGGAATCGATAATGCTGCTTAAAGAAATACGTGAAATCCGTTAACCAGGTATATGCTCCGCACCTCCTCGCCACGAGACGGCAACGCCCTGTGGAATCACTCGCAGAATTCCTGCGTGCCTTGCGCATCCTCTGCCGGAACTGTGAGTGCCGGGCGATATCGGCTACCCAGCACGCGGAGCTGCTGATCAGGGACGCTTATGTCACGGGCATGAACTCTAACTATATCCGCCAGTGATTACTAGAAGGGGGGGACACTCGGCCTCCCAGAACCAGTACAACTCTCCAACCCGCTGGAGGTGGCCTCCCAGAACATGGGGGCCTACACCTCTGACTGTGCGGCACCCTCGTGGGTCTCGTGGGCGCAGCCATCAGCCGACCTGGGTGCGACGCAAGCCTGCGTCGCGCAGCGGCCTGCCAACCCCGGAGGCCCGAGGAGCTACTTCTGCGGGCAGAATAATCACCCCCGACAATGCTGCCCAGCACGGAGCGCAACTTGTAATGGCTGTGGGAAGAAGGGTCACTTTGCAAAAGCCTGACAGGCCCGATCCTCCCCTAAGTCTTCTAGGCCAAGCAGCACTGCCTGCTGCCTGTCAGGTCCGCCCCCAGCTGCCGTGCCACCCGCCATGTGCGACCCATGGGCGTCGCCAACTTCACCGCCATCTTCAATTTCGGCTGCCACGTGCGACCCACAGGGGCCACCATCTTGGACGCCATCGCCACTACCACCTGCCACCCGCGACCCATGGGGGCCGCCATCTTGAGACCACTCCGCAGCCTCCCGGGAGCCCAGCTCGCCCAACCGTATGCTGGCCGCCACTACCTCCGACCGGCCTACCGATCGCCTTCCGAAGCTCGCCTCCATCACGCTCGACCAGACCCGGCTGCACCACCTCGTGAAGTCCACGATGACCGGATGGTCATCGATTACAGCCAGACCATTAACCGGTACACGCAGCTCGATGCGTACCCTCTCCTCCGCATATCTGACATGGCCAATCAGATTGCGCAGTATCGAGTCTTCTCCACAGTTGACTTGAAGTCCGCGTACCACCAGCTCCCTATCCGCCCGGAGGACCGCCAATACACTGCCTTCGAGGCAGATGGCCGCCTCTACCACTTCCTCAGGGTCTCCTTCGGCGTCACCAACGGGGTCCCGGTCTTCCAAAGAGAAATGGACTGAATGGTTGACAAGTACGGGCTGTGGGCCACGTTTCCGTACTTGGACAATGTCACCATCTGCGGCCATGACCAGCAGGACCATGACGAGAACCTCCGGCGCTTCCTCCACACCGCGAACCTCCTGAACCTAACCTATAATAGAGAAAAATGCGTCTTCCACACAACCCGCCTAGCCATCCTCGGCTACATCGTGGAACATGGAGTCCTAAGGCCCGCCCCCGATCGCATGCGCCCCCTCCTGGAACTCCCCCTCCCCCAATGCCCCAAGGCCCTGAAGAGATGCCTGGGATTCTTCTCATACTATGCCCAGTGGGTCCCCAATTATGCGGACAAGGCCCGTCCACTGATCAAATCCACCGTTTTTCCCCTGACGGCTGAGGCCCGACTGGCCTTCAACCGCATCAAGGCAGATATTGCCAAAGCCGCGATGCACGCTGTGGACAAGTCCATCCCTTTCCAAGTGGACAGCGATGCGTCGGACTTTGCTCTGGCTACTACGCTCAACCAGGCGGGCAGGTCCGTGGCTTTCTTCTCCCGTCCCCTCCATGCCTCCGAAATTCGACACTGCTCCGTCGAAAAGGAAGCCCAAGCCATCGTAGAAGCTGTGAGAGATTGGAGGCATTACCTGGTCAGTTACCTTCATGTTCAATAACACACAGCGGGGCAAGATTAAGAATGACAAGATTCTGAGCTCTCCACCTACAGCTATGATATCTTGTATCGACCCAGGAAGCTCAATGAGCCCCCAGGTGCCCTCTCCCGCGGTACATGTGCCAGCGCACAGGTAGGCCGACTTCGGACCCTCCACAACAACCTCTGTCACCTGGGGGTCACCCGTTTTTTTCACTTCATCAAGGCCCGCAACCTGCCTTACTCCATCAAGGAGGTCAGGTCCGTGACCAGGGACTGCCAGGTCTGCGCGGAGTGCAAACCGCACTTCTATCGGCCAGACAGAGCACACCTGGTAAAGGCCTCCCGCCCCTTTGAGCGCCTCAGCATGGACTTCAAAGGGCCCCTACCCTCCACTGACCGTAACATGTACTTCCTCAACATTGTTGACGAGTACTCATGATTCCCCTTCGCCATCCCATGCTCTGACATGACCGCTGCCTCCGTTATCAAGGCCCTGCACAGTCTTTTCACCCTGTTCGGGTTTCCCGCCTACATCCACAGTGATTGGGGCTCCTCCTTTATGAGGGACGAGTTGCGCCAGTTCCTGCTCAGCAAAGGCATCGCCTCCAGCAGGACGACCAGCTATAACCCCCAGGGAAACGGACAGGTGGAGAGGGAGAACACGACGGTCTGGAATGCCGTCCTTCTGGCCCTACGGTCTAGAAGTCTCCCAGTCTCCCGCTGGCAGGATGTCCTCTCCGACGCGTTCCACTCCATCTGGTCGCTCCAGTGTACAGCCACCAACGAGACTCCTCATGAACGTATGTTTGCCTTACCCAGAAATCCACCTCCGGGGCCTCGCTTCCGTCCTGGCTGACAGTCCCAGGGCCCGCCCTTCTCCGGAAGCGAGGAGCCATAAAACCGACCCCCTCGTCGAGAAGGTCCTGCTCCTCCATGCAAACCCACAATATGCCTACGTGGCACACCAGGACGGGCAACAGGACACAGTCTCCCTTCGGGATTTGGCACCTGCAGGTTCGCCAGCAACTACCACCACCACCCCTGACCCTACACCGTCTTGCCCTGCCCTTGCCCACATACCTCACAAACTAACACCCACAGGCCCCCCGGCGACAAACACCACCACCTCCGCCCATACACCGTCCCCCCTTTGCCGACTCAACATCTGGGTGAAGAAGAAGTCAACACGCTCCCGGATGCGCAGGTCTCGACACCGGTGCCCACACCACATCCGGGACTGAGGCGATCACGGCGGAAGGTCAAAGCCCCCGACAGACTTGACCTTTAAGACCACTTCACCACCGCCGGACTTTTTTTTAAACTGGGGGTGAATGTGGTAAACTACGGTATTGCATTGTATGGCATTGTATTGTATTGTACATGCCTGGGCTTGTTCAGGCTGGCTCCGCCTGTGGCTCCTCCCCTCGGGCTTATGTATAAAGGTGGCAAGTCTCCGCCTCCGACCCAGTTCGGGTCCAGAGGCAGGAGGCTTGCTGTGTCGTTTATTAAAGCCTCAGTTATGTTCATCACTTATCGTGTGTTATTGATGGTATATCAACCACCACCGGGCTTGTGGAGTAACGGGCCAGCGGGAATGGCAGAGGTGCCGTTACCAGCGCTCCCAAACTGGTGCCTTTATATGACGCTGCCTCCAATCGCTCCCATGCCGATCCCTCCCCCATTACCCACTTCTTAATCATGGCTATATTGGCCGCCCAGTAGTAGTTGCAAAAATTCGGCAACGCCAGCCCACCCTCCCCCCGACTGCGTTCCAGCAACACTCTCTTTACTCGCACGGTCTTTTTCTTCCACACAAATCCCAAGATTATCTTATTCACCCGCTTGAAAAAGGTCTTATGGATGAAGATGGGAAGGCACTGAAATACAAATAGAAATCTGGGGAGGACCGTCATTTTCACGGTCTGTATCCTCCCAGCCAGTGACAGCGGGAGCATGTCCCATCTTTTAAAGTCCCCTTCCATTTGTTCCACCAGCCGGGTCAAATTCAGCTTATGCAGCGAATCCCACTTCCGAGCCACCTGTATTCCCAGGTAGCGAAAGCTCTTCTTTACCCTCCTAAGTGGCAGCTCACTCAGTCTCTTCTCCTGCCCTTTAGCCTGGATCACAAACAACTCGCTCTTCCCCACGTTCAGTTTGTACCCCGAGAAACTGCCAAATTCCCTCAAGATCCGCATGACCTCCCCCATCCCCTCCAGTGGGTCCGAAAAATACAGGAGAAGATCATCCGCGTAGAACGAGACTGGGTGCTCCACCGCCACCCCCCCCCCCACCACCACCACCACCACCACACCCCCGGACCAGCCCCTGCCAGTTCCTTGGGGCTCTCAATGTCATGGTCAGCGGCTCAATGGCTAGAGCAAATAATAACGGGGAGAGGGGACACCTTTGCCTCGTTCCCCGGTGCAATTTAAAATACCCCGACCTAAGCCGGTTCGTACGCACGCTTGCCACAGGCACCTGGTACAGCAATCGCACCCACCAGATAAAGTCCTTACCAAATCCAAACCTACCCAGCGCCTCCCACAGGTATTCCCACTCCACCCAATCAAAAGCTTTCTCTGCATCCATTGCTGCCACAACATCTGCTTCCTCGCTTTCCGAGGGCATCAGAACAATATTTAAAAGCCTCCGCACATTGGCATTAAGTTGCCTGCCCTTAACAAATCCAGTCTGGCCTTCCCCTATCACCCCCCCGGGACACAATCCTCTATCCTTGTGGCCAAGATCTTAGCTAATAGCTTGGCATCCACATTTAGTAACGAGATTGGCCTTTAAGACACACACTGTTCAGGGTCCTTCTCCCGTTTAAGAATGAGTGAGATCGAGGTCTGCGACATTGTAGAGGGGAGGATTCCCTTCTCTCTAGCCTCACTAAAGGTCCTCATCAGCAGTGGGATCAGTATCTCTGAAAATGTCTTAAAAATTTCCACCGGAAAGCCACCCGGCCCCGGAGCTTTGCTCGACTGCATGCCCTCAGCCCCTTAATAATTTCTTCTATCTCGATCGGGACGCCTAGCCCCTCCACCAGGCCCTCCTCCACCCTCGGGAACCTCAACTGGTCCAGAAATCGCCTCATCCCTTCCGCTCCCGCCGGGGGTTCCGACTCATATAATTTGCTGTAGAATTCCTTAAAAACTTCATTCACCCCCCCGGGTCCAAGACCAAATTACCCTCCTTATTCTTTACCCCACCAATCTCCCTGGCCGCTTCTCTCTTCCTAAGCTGGTGCGCCAGCATCCTGCTCGCTTTCTCCTCATACTCATAGACTGCCCCCTTAGCCTTTCTCAGCTGTTCTACCGCTTTTCCTGTGGTCAGCAATTCAAACTCCGTCTGTAGCTTTCACCGCTTCCTCAGGAGCCCCGCGTCTGGGGCCTCCGCAGAACTCCTATCTACCCAAAGCATCTCCTCTACTAATCACTCCCTCTCCGCCCTTTCCCTCTTTTCTCGATGAGACCGGATCGATATTAGTTCCCCTCTAACAACTGCCTTCAGGGCTATCCATACCATCGCTGCCAATACCTCTCCAGTGTTGTTGTTTCCAGGTAGTTCAAGATATTCTTATTTACCCACCCGCAAACCACCTCGTCTGCTAACAACCCCACATTTGTCTCCACATCGGACGCTGCCCTCTCTCCTCCCTAAGCCGCAAATCCACCCAGTGCGGGACATAGTCCGAGACTGTAATCGGCGAGTATTCCTTCCCCGCCACTTTCGGGATCAACGCCCTGCACAGAACAAAAAAGTCAATTCGGGAATAAACTTTGTGGACGTGGGAGAAAACTCCTTTACCCTCTGATGCATGATCAATGACCACTAAAGCGAGGTTGTAGTCCAACTGAAGGCTTTAATAAGCTAGATGTTTCCCCCAGCAGCTCAGGTACAGAATGAAGGCTGCAGGGGCAGCATGGGCTCTTATACCCCGCCTAGCAGGGCGGAGCTACCATACATCCTAACCAATAGAAAGCATACAGTTTCCACCAATGGAATCTAAAACTAGAGGGCATAGGTTTAAGGTGAGAGGGGAGAGATTCAGAAGGGCCCAGAGGGGCAATTTCTTCACTCAGAGGGTAGTGAGTGTCTGGAATGGGCTGCCAGAGGTAGTGGTAGAGGCGGGTACAATTGTGTCTTTTAAAAAGCATTTAGATAGTTACATGGGTAAGATGGGTATAGAGGGTTATGGGCCAAGTGCGGGCAACTGGGACTAGCTTAATGGTAAAAACTGGGCGGCATGGACTGGTTGGGCCGAAGGGCCTGTTTCCATGCTGTAAACGTCTATGATTCTATGATTCTATGCTCCAGCCTATCATGTACCGTAATACCTATAATACCACACTCACCTCCTGTTAAAAAGAGTCCGGCAGGGGTGGTGGCCTGATACTACAAACATGGCAACGTGGTAGGATTAGTTATGGAGCTTCGGTGGTGACTCCGGTGGAGGCTCGGGCGTCTGTGACTCCGGAAGCGTGGCTTCGATCTCCATGGCAGCTTTGGCACCCCTAGACGGCGTTGGTGGGGAAAATGGTTCACCTGGGAAGGGAGCGCCTGCGGGGAGCGTTGGTGGGTGGGGGAGGGCCTAGAAGGGGCCAGTGGAAGGACCGATCCTCCTGTTGGGTGCCCCGGTGGAGGGGAGGGTGGGACTGGTGGCTGGGGTGTGCGTGGGGCTCCGGCGGGCGCCAGGTCTCGTAGGGAGACCGTATCTTGTCGGCCATCGGGGTGCGCCACGTAGGCGTACTGGGGTTAGCATGGAGCAGATGGACCCTCTCGACCAACGGGTCCGACTTGTGCGCCCGCACGTGTTTTCGGAGCAGGATGGGTCCGGGAGCTGCTAGCCAGGTCAGCAGCGAGGTCCCAAAGGAGGACTTCCTGGGGAAGACAAGGAGACGTTCATGAGGTATCCACAAAGCGGTGACCGGATGGAGTGGAGGGCATCCGAGAGGACTTCCTGCCAGCGGGAGACTGGGAGGTTCCTGGACCGTAGGGCCAGTAGGATGGTCTTCCAGACCGTTCCGTTCTCCCTCTCTACCTGTCTGTTACCCCGGGGGTTGTAACTGGTCGTCCTGCTCGTGGCGATGCCTTTGCTGAGCAGGAATTGATGCAGTTCGTCGCTCATAAAAGAGGACCCCCTATAACTATGTATGTAAGCGGGGAACCCGAACAGTGCAAAGATGCTATGGAGGGCCTTGATGACGGTGGTTGCGGTCATGTCGAGGCAAGGGATGGCGAATGGGAACCGGGAGTGCTCATCAATCACGTTCAGGAAGTACGTGTTGTGGTCGGTGGAGGGGAGGGGGCCTTTGAAGTCCATGCTGAGGCGTTCAAAGGGACGGGAAGCCTTTATCAGGTGGGCTTTCTCTGGTCAGTAGAAGTGCGGTTTGCACTCAGCGCAGATTTGGCAGTCCCTGGTGGCTGTCCTGACCTCCTCGATGGAGTAGGGCAGGTTGCGGGTCTTGACAAAATGGAAAAAGTGAGTGACCCCCGGGTGGCAGAGGTCCTCGTGGAGGGCTCGGAGGCGGTCCACTTGTGCGGTGGCATATGTGCAGGTGGACAGGGCGTCAGGAGGTGCATTTAGCTTCCCGGGACGATACAATATCTCGTAGTTGTAGGTGGAGAGTTCGATCCTCCACCGCAAGATCTTGTCGTTTTTTATCTTGCCCCGCTGTGCATTATCAAACATGAAAGCAACCGACCATTGGTCAGTGAGGAGAGTGAATCTCCTGCCGGCCAGGTAATGCCTCCAAAGTCGCACAGCTTCTACTATGGCCTGGGCCTCCTTTTCGACAGAGGACAGCGGATTTCGGAAGCATGGAGGGTACCTGAGAAGAAGGCCACGGGTCTGTCCGCTTGGTTGAGGGTGGCCGCCAGAGCTATGTCAGACGCATCGCTCTCGACCTGGAAGGGTAGGGACTCGTCGATGGTGTGCATCATGGCCTTTGCAATGTCTGCTTTGATGTGGCTGAAGGCCTGGCGGGCCTGGATCGACAGGGGAAAAGCTGTGGATTGGATCAGGGGACGTGCCTTGTCCGCATAGTTGGGGACCCACTGGGCGTAGTAGCTGAAAAACCCTAGGCAACGCTTCAGGGCCTTGGAGCAGTGAGGGAGGGGGAACTCCATAAGGGGGTGCATGCGTTCAGGGTCGGGGCCCATAGCTCCATTTCGCACTACGTAGCCTAGGATGGCTAGGCGGTCGGTGCTAAACACGCATTTATCCTTGTTGTATGTAAGGTTAAGGATTTTTGCGGTCTGGAGGAATTTTCGGAGGTTGGTGTCGTGGTCCTGATGGTCGGGGCCGCAGATGGTGACATTATCGAGATACGGGAATGTTGCCCGTAAACCGTACCGGTCAACCATTCGGTCCATCTCGCGCTGGAAGACCGAGACCCCGTTGGTGACACCGAAGGGAACCCTTACGAAGTGGTGGAGCCGCCCATCTGCCTCAAAGGCAGTGTATTTGCGGTCACTAGTGTGGATGGGGAGCTGGTGGTAGGCGGACTTCAGATCCACCGTGGAGAAGACCTTATAATGCGCGATCCTGTTGACCAGGTCTGATATGCGGGGGAGAGGGTACGTGTCCAGCTGCGTAAACCTGTTGATGGTCTGACTGTAGTCGATGACCATCCTATGCTTCTCCCCGGTCTTTACCACCACTATTTGAGCTCTCCAGGGGCTGTTACTGGCTTCAATGGCTCCTTCACTCAGTAGCCTTTGGACCTCTGACCTAATAAAGATCCGGTCCTGGGCACTGTACCGTCTGCTCCTGGTGGTGACGGGTTTGCAATCCGGGGTGAGGCTCGCAAACAGGGAAGGCGGGTCGACCTTAAGGGTCGCGAGGCTGCAGACAGTAAGGGGGGTATAGGGCCGCTGTATTTGAAGGTTAGACTTTGGAGGTTACACTGGAAGTCTAAACCCAGGAGTGTAGCCGCGCAGAGGTGGGGAAGGACGTAGAGACGGAAATGTTTGAACTCCCTTCCCTGGACTGTGAGGTTTGCTACACAAAACCCCTTTATCTTCAGAGGCCAGGGAGATTTTTTGATTAACGGGGTGGATGAGGAGAGAACAGCGCCTTACCCTGTCGGGGTGTATGAAGCTCTTCGTGCTCCCAGAGTCGATTAGGCAGGACGTCTCGTGCCCGTTGATGAATACGGTCATTGTAGCAGTTGAGAGTGTTCGAGGCCGGGACTGATCTAGGGTCACCGAGGCTAATCGCAGCAGTTGAGAGTTCTCTTCGGGCTGTGCATGGTCAGCCAAGCTGGGCTCCTGGGGCTTCATCCAAGATGGCGGCTCACATTGGTCGCACATGGCTGGGGGTGCACAAAATGGCGGTGCCCATCCCTCCAACGTGGCGTCCGCAGAACAAGATGGCTGCGCCCGGGGTCCGCACGTGGCCCTGGAATAGGAAGATGGTGGCGACCACTGGCCGCACGGGGACTGTGGAGAAATTTGTGGTGGCGGTCTGCATTCGCCGCCGGAGACCGCGGCAACTGCACGGGCCTGACATACCCCCACGAAATGGCCCTTTTTGCCGCATCCTTTGCAGGTTTATGCGCGGGCCGGGCAGCGCTGGCGGGGGTGCTTGGCCTGCCCGCAAAAGTAGCAGCGGGGCGCCCCGGGGTTGCCAGGCTGCCTTGCAGCGCAGGAGTGTGGGGGGATGGGGGAAGTCTCGGGGTCGGCCGCGGTGGGGTTCCACGCTGCCCGGGGGCTGCCTCGCGGTCGGGAACGTAAGCGTGGGCGTTCCTGGAGGCCACGTTCAGGGAGCCTGCAAGGGCCCGTGCCTCCCTGAGACCCAGAGTGTCTTTTTCTAACTGTCGCTGACGAATTTGTGAGGATAGCATACCTGCCACGAAAGCGACCCGGACTAAGAGTTCAGTGTGTTCGCTCGCCGAAACTTGCGGGCAGCTGCAGTTTCTCCCCAACACCAGGAGTGCACGGTAAAATTCTTCCAGCGATTCCCCAGGGGTTTGTCGCCTTGTTGCAAGCAGGTCCGGGCGTAGACCTGGTTTACCGGGCGAATATAGTGTCCTTTTAGCAGCTCTATTGCTGCATCGAAGTCTTCCGTTTCCTCGATGAGGGTGTAAATCTCCGTGCTCACCCTTGAATGCAGGACTTGCAGTTTCTGCTCTCCCATGGGTGTGTTTTCGGCCGCCCCGAGATACCCTTTAAAGCACGCCAGCCAGTGCTTAAAGATTGCCGCTGAGTTTGCTGCGTGGGGCCTGAGTTGCAGACACTCCGGCTTGATTCGGAGCTCCATCCTTTCTTCTAAAAAAAACCTAGCTTATTAAATTAATGCACGATCAATGACCACTAAAGCGAGGTTGTAGTCCAACTGAAGGCTTTAATAAACTAGATGTTTCCCCCAGCAGCTCAGGTACAGAATGAAGGCTGCAGGGGCAGCACGGGCTCTTATACCCCACCTAACAGGGAGGTGCAACCATACATCCTAACCAATAGAAAGCATACAGTTTCCACCAATGGTGCTCCAGCCTATCAGGTACCGTAATACCGAGAATACCACACCCTCGGCCATGGGAACCTCCAGGGGTCAACGCCCCCCATCTGCTCCATAAAGCCCTTCAATTCCTTTGGCGCCGCCGGCCTCTTCCCTGTCCTAGATTTTGAGCGGTCCAATTCGGGTTCAATAACCATATTAAAGTCCCCCCCTCTATGATCAGGTTGTGTGACTCAAGGTCCGGGATTTTGCCTAACACGCGCCTCATAAAGTCCACATCGTCCCAGTTCGGGACGTAGACGTTCATGAGCACCACTCGGACCCCCTCCAGCTTCCCACTCACCATTAGATACCTACCCCCTTTATCAGCCACAATTCTCCCAGCCTCAAATGCCACTCGCTTACTGATTAAAATTGCTACCTCCCTGGACTTCGAGTCCAGCCCTGAGTGGAATACCTAACTCACCCAACCCTTCCTTAATCTCATCTGGTCAATGACCTCTAGACGTGTCTCCTGAAGCATTGCCACGTCTGCCTTTAGTCCCTTTAACTGGGCGAACATGCGTGCTCTTTTAACTGGCCCATTCAGACCTCTCACGTTCCACGTTATCAGCCTGGATGGGGGGCTACCATCCCCCTCCCCTCCCCCCCCACCAGCCGACTAGCCAGCACCCTTTTTAGGCCAGCCCCAAACCCGCACCCCTCGCTTCCCCGAGCACCCCCTTAAGCAGCAGCCGCCCCCGACCTCCCATTTATTACCTGAAAATAATTTCTCCCTTGCCAGCAAAGCAGCCACCGCACCCCCCATCCCCCTCCACCATAACACCAGAAACCTAGGGCAGGAATCTCCGCAATCAGCGCGATGACCGGGGCCAAAAACGGCGCGAATCGGTCCGGCATCGCGCCGCTCCAAAGGTGCGGAATCCTCCGCATCTTGAGGGGCCGAGCCCTCACCTTGAGGGGCTAGGCCCGCGCCGGACTGATTTCCGCCCCGCCAGCTGGCGGGAAAGGCCTTTGGTGCCCCGCCAGCTGGGGCGAAACTGACTTTGCCGTGCGGCGCATGCGCAGGAGCATCAGCGGCCGCTCACTGCATCCCCGCGCATGCGCAGTGGAGGGGGTCTCTTCCGCCTCCGCCATAGTGGAGACCATGGCGAAGGCAGAAGGAAAAGAGTGCCCCCACGGCACAGGGCCGCCCGCGGATCGGTGGGCCCCGATCGCGGGCCAGGCCACCGTGGGGGCACCCCCTGGGGCCAGATCGCCCCGCGCCCCCCCCCAGGACCCGGAGCCCGCCCGCACCGCCTTGTCCCGCCGGTAAGAGAGGTGGTTTGATTCTCGCCGGCAGGACAGGCATTCCAGCAGTGAGACTTCGGCCCATCGCGGGCCGGAGAATCGCCGGGGGGGGGCCCGCCAACCGGTGCGGCGCGGCGCGATTCCCACCCCTGGGGTATATCCGGTGCCGGAGAATTCGGCAACCGGCAGGGGCGGATTCACGCCAGCCCCCTGCGATTCTCCGACCCGTGGGGGGGGTCGGAGAATCCTGCCCCTAATCTCCCAAGTCAGACACCAACTCAACATTAGTTCACCCCCCACTACGCTTCCGAGAGTCAGCTGACCCATGCTGACCCCGATAACCCCTGGCGCCGATCAGACTATCACCTTATTGTTCGGACCCCTCTCCCTACATAGAAAAAACCTATTCACAGGATCATATTCCCCAGTAAGTAAACAACAGCTCTCAAGAAGACATTAACATAACCATAAACCAGAACAGAAACACTCACTTAAAACAAGACCCAGTCTCCCGAAGGATGATGCTGACTTCAGGGCCCCCCTCCTCCCCCGTATCAACTCCCTGCGAAATAAAGCCCCCTCCCCCCATCCCTCCAGCCCATTCTCTCGCCCAAGACTAAATACAATCTTGTTTAAAACAGAACACAATTACAAACCACCGCCATCTCCGGAGCTTAAGTGTCTTTTAACTCGAGTCCAACTTCTTCTCTTTAATAAATGTCCAAACATCATCTGGCGACTCAAAATAGTAGCGTCGATCCTCATGCGTTACCCACGGCCTCGCTGGGTATAACACCCCAAACCACCCCCTTCTTAAAGAGGGTCGCCTTTGCCCGGTTGAACCCAGCACGTCTCTTGGCCAGCTCCGCTCCCAGGTCCTGCTAGATGCGCACCTCACTGTTCTCCCACTTGCTGCTCCGTTCCTTCTTGGCCCACTGCAAGATGCGCTCCTTATCTGAAAAACGGTGAAGATGAACCACCATGGCCCGCTCAAAATCTAGGACAGGGAAGAGGCCGGCGGCACCAAGGGAATTGAAGGGCTTTATGGAGCAGATGGGGGTCGTTGCCCCCTGGAGGTTCACATGGCCGAGGGTGTGGTATTATAGGTATTACGGTACCTGATAGGCTGGAGCACCATTCGCCTCGGGCTTCCTTGCGAGGACTCTGCGCTCCGTCCAGTTCTAGGGGTTGAGGGAAAGCCCCTGCTCCCATCAACGGCTCCAGCTTACCCGACACATATGCTCCCACATCTGCTCCCTCAATGCCTTCAGGAAGGCCAACGATTCTTAAATTCTGCCTCCTAGTCCTGCTCTCCAGCTTCTCCTGCATCTTCCTGTGGTGGTCATCTAGCACCTACACCTTGTGCTCCAGTACAGTTATCTTGTCCTCTTGGCTGGATAGTTTTAACTCGATCTCCTTAATCGCTTTCCTCTGGGCCGCCTGAGTCACGACCATTTGGTCGATCGATGCTTTCATCGGGTCAAGTGTATCCTTTTTTAGCTCGGCAAAGCAACTCTTGAAGAACTCCATCCGCTGCTCCTTCGGCCAGTGAGCCGCCGCTCCCTGGTCCTTGCCGTCTGCCATGCTTCGCCGCACTGCCAGCTCCACTCGCTTCCCTCTATCGGGACTAAACCGTTTCACACGGCCGCTTCTGGTCCAGCTATCCATACATCGGAGGGTAAATCCTCCTTGCTATTGCTCACTCCACCGATTTATTTCATAAAGTCCACAAAACCGGGAACAAAGGTCCGAAAGTCCGTTTCAGGCGGGAGCTGTCGAATGTGGGACCTACTCCCATGGCTGCCCCCACCCTCCATGGCCGCCACTGCCCTCCATGGCCGCCACCGCCCCCCCATGACCGCCACCGTGCAGACCAGTACTAATAGGCACCTTGGCGAGGTCACCCAGGCGCGGCCATTAGTATGCAGATCTGGATAACACCCAGGACACAAGAGATCCAGATCACAACATCTCATGAGATTTGCGTCGCAGTGGCTTCCTGCTCTATAGGTAGTATTGTGATCTCCGACCATGCACCTGTTGTCCTGGAATTTTTATTCAAGGCCCCCCCTCGATTTAGGTCTTGGAGATTTGAAGCATCTTTGCTCAGGTCAAACTGAGCATCTTACACACACATGCACGAATGCCAGATTTGACATGAGTATTAATTCATTACAGTAAGGACTTTAGTTAAATCCTTTTGAAGGATTGGCTGGTTAAAAGCTTACTGCAGAATCAATAGAGCTGATTACTTCAGCAGGATCTATGTCATAAATTCAATTAAAAAATAAAACATATTTAATTGCTGTTGGAAGCATTCAGCATTAATGACATGAATGAAATTGTTTTTGTCAAACAGGGACCTCAGGTAAAGTTGCTTCTGATAAGTCACCATAGTGCAAGATGACCATAGGCTGCTTTCTTTGCCCTTGAGGGGGAGAGCTGACTGCTGGTGATTTAACCTGAGGATCACCACACCTCAGGTGAAGAATAAGGTTGAGAAAGCAGGGCCTTCATGAATAACCTCAGCAGGTACTGGATTTGAACCCATGCTGCTGGCTTTGCTTCTAGCATCACAACCAGCAGTCTAGCCCACTGAGCTAAACCAGCCCCTCTGGCTATAAAAGGTATATACTGAAGGAAGGATTGAAACTGTCGCCAGTTTTCCTATCACTTCTGGATAGTACACTCTAGATTTCACACTGGTCTTATTTGCAGCTGGTTGGCCTGTGGGGTCTTCTTTAGCTTTCAATGTCCAGTTACTGATATTAGATTTAGGTGGAAAATTCAGGATTGAACAAAGGTGTGCAAATAAATAAAGGTGAAGGAGTTTCTGGTGCTCAAAAACGTGAAAGTCTCTGATGTATTCACTGATAACAACAAATTGAGATAAAACTCTGGCAGAAGAAATTTAATGACTAAACATTTATAATTATTAGGACACTAGAATTAATCCGAACAACCCAATCATATAAGATCTTCATTCAACAATTCTGGCTTTTTAGGTGCACCCTGTGACAATGTAGTACTTTTAGATTACAGAGCATTTAATGTAATAAAAGAGGTGGCATACTAATGGATTTGCATCACCCTTTAGTTCTGCTCTACAGGACTCAACATTAGGAATTTACAGGGAGCTTTGCTGGAATTCAGTAAGAATAAATACTTTGAAAGCTACGGTGGACCTCATTACTGAATGGGTAAAAGCAACTATCCAGTAAAATGCTAATAGTTTCAATCTGAAGTGTCGCAAATAGGACTGCAATATTTTATCTTCACTGCATTTGAGATTTACAGAAATTTAAGGTTCATGTGCTGTGGATATTTTGTCTAAGATATGCAGAGAATA
Source organism: Scyliorhinus torazame (assembly GCF_047496885.1). NCBI lineage: Eukaryota > Metazoa > Chordata > Chondrichthyes > Carcharhiniformes > Scyliorhinidae > Scyliorhinus > Scyliorhinus torazame. Next base: position 254,120,892 of record NC_092713.1, on the reverse strand, counting down.
GTTACACAATATAGGCTGTTTAAAAGAGGCAAGATTTCAATTTCAAAAAACGATTTCTCTCAAAAATATCTGAACCCCGTGTCAAATGTTCAATGTATCGCCAACAATAACATTCTACATCCAAAAGAGAAAATGCTGGAAAATCTCAGCAGGTCTGGCAGCACCTGTAGGGAGAGAAAAGAGCTAACATTTCGAATCCAGCCTTTGTCAAAGCTGCATATTCTGCATATTCCCTCTATAATCATGCATTGTGATACCAATTTTGCCAGCATCTCTTTATTACCCTGTGTGGTTTTAATGGCCTCAATATATTTGCTGATAGATATGGTATTATCATACACGAAGGCAATGCAAGAGTTAATGAAGTGTATACAGACAGCCACAGGAGGGAGCTTGTCCTATGAGTATATAAAGGATGACGCTGAACCTTGTGGGTCAGAACTTACAGAAGGACAGATGAAGGTGGTAGCAGTAGGAGTGAGGAATTAGCTAGAGGGAGCAGTTGTGTACTTGAGAGTTCTGTTAGTTAGAGATAGCACAGTTTAATATAGAAACCTTCTACTTTCGAAATGTAGCATCGTCTTCAACCTCAGTGTTCAGGCTTTCGATGGCCGGCACAACTGGCGGCAGTGGTGGAAATGGCGGCAGCAGTGCTAACAAAGGCAGCAGAGGGTTCTGGATCAGGGCTTCTGGAATTGGGTCCGACATGTCAGCAACGCGGCAACGGAGATGGTCCACTTACCGATTGGATTCACGGACCTATGCCCGCACCGTATACAAAACCCTATATGGTCCAGTTTGTGACAATACGACGCCCAAGATCCATGCGGCCCCTTCGCAGAAATTCCGGACATGCAAAAGATCACCAGATGCGAACATGGGTAACGGCATACGCCAGCTTGCATCTGCCTGGGTTCTGTCCTGCACATGGCGGATCTTCCCGCCAGTGTCTGGGATGACCAAACTCAAATGGGTGCAGAGGCAGTGACCCATCAACAACTCGGCCAGTGTGATTCCCGATGTGGCGTGCGGTGTTATGCGGTAACAGAACAAAAAGCGTGGCAGCCGAATCTCCCAGGATCCCGAGAGCTGCTCCTTCATCCCGAGTTTAAATGTTTGAACCACCCGTTCCACTAGTCCATTTGACACCGGGTGGTATGGAGCAGTCCGTACGTGGTGAATGCCGTTCGCTGACATGAATGCCCCAAATTCCGCACTGGTGAACGTTGTGGGAAACCAGCATTTTGGGAATGCCGTGTGTGCTGAACGTTTGACGCAACCTTTCGATAGTGGCCCAAGCAGTTGTCACCTGCATTCTGTGGATCTCCGTCCACTTCAATTGAGCGCCCATGACGATAAGGAACATTGCCCCCTGGAAAGATCCCACAAAGTCGATATGGAGATGGGACCATGGTCGACCTGGCCATTCCCATGGCACTGCCAGCGGGAGCTTTTGGGGTGCTCCTGGCATGGTGTGCAACGTTGGGCCAGCGTTTCAATGTCAGCGTCATTCCCTGGCCGCCACACATAACTGCGGGCCAGCATCTTCATCTTTGACACCCCAGTGTGTCCGTTGTGGAGGTCTTGGAAAAGCGCAACGTGCCCTCACTCCGGAACCACCACACGTGTTCCCCACAGGATAACATCGTCTTCGATAATTAACTCCTGTATCTTGGAAGGAGACACCTTCAAATCGCCTGGCAAAATGCGGGGTGTTGAACTCCCTACAGTATGATGTGCTTGATGCGGGACAACTGCGGGTCCATCTGAGTCCAGCCTCGGATGTGAGGCGCCGTGAACAGCAGGGAGTCCATAAAATGGAGGGCTGCGATGTCCACATCGGCCGATGCCGGTGCGGGTGGCCTGGTGGGGATGGGAAGGCGGCTCTAAGCTTCAGCATGGGGAACCTTGGTCCCGGAATGGTGCTCCAGCACATGCTCATATGCTGCTAATATCAGCGCCCATCACTGGATCCCAGCAAAGGATATGGGGGGAATTGCTCAATCCTCCTTAAATGAACCGAGTAAAGGTTGTGGTCCGTGAAAACAGTGAATGGATGTCCGTAGACATATTGGTGAAACCTTTTCACCCTAAAAGCCATGGCCAACCCTTCCTTTTCGATCTGAGCATAGTGCCTCTCAGAGTCGGCAAGCGTCCATGCTGTAAATGCGATGGGGCACTCCGATCTAGTGTCCATTTGGCGGGCGAGGACAGCCCCAAACCCTTAGGGAGAAGCATAGCATGTCAGCAGTAGTGATTTTTTATGAGTCAAAGTGGTTCAGCAGTTTGATGATAGTTGCTGCTTGACCCTTGCGAATGCACCTGTGTCCATTCCCATGTTTGTCTCTTTTGTAACAGACGGTGGAAGGTGGGGCTAATAAATTTCTTATAATAGTTCAGGAGGCCTAAAAATGAGCAAAATTCCATCAGCCCACCTACACCTTGTCCTCCACCCATGGTGGTCCAGGTGGTAGCCTAGGTAAGTGATCTTTGCCACGTTGTAACTTTTATAGTCGCCTCACAGGTGTATAGAGCCGTCAGGGTTCATGACAGGCATGACCGGCGCCACCTTATTGGCAAATTGGATGGGCCGTCTCATTTTCAGGCCCTCGAGACTGTCCAACTCGCAGTCCACTTTAAGCTGCAATGCATAAGGGGCTGGTTGAGCACGAACATAACGCGACTGTGCCATTGGGCCGACGCAGATGCAGATGTTTATGGTGCCCAAACCATGCTGGAAAACGGACAGAAGTCTCACCAGAACTCATTCAGGGCCATGTGTTTGCATTTGGCAGACCCACTGCCAATCTAAATGTGGGTGGCGCAACCAGTCCCATCCCAGCAAACTTGGCCCGTTACTATACATTACCAAGGCAAGTTAGTCAACTGTTGCCCATATTCGACCGGGAATGTTGAGGTGCCTGCAATCGCCAGGGATTCCCCCGTATAAGTGACAAGTGGTATGGGCCAGGGTTTAGAAGCCTCCAAAGTATATCATGGAGTTCACCTGACCTACAACTGTTTATTGATTTTGGTTACGAGGAGAATAAGGGCCTGCCTTTCAGGTGTTATTCAACAGAGGCCTTCAACACTTTTAATCAAAAACTAAGTTTATTCTATGAATTTAGTTAACATTTTTATAAACATACACAGTAAGCATTTTTATCTACTACAAACATAAATACCCCACACAGCTACAGTAATCTATGTATAACCCTTAATGAATTCCCCCTTTAAGTTGTTCCAATTTGATAACAAGATTCCTTAAAGCAGAAATCCCCTTTTAAAGGTATGGCCCAGCACACAGCACTCAAGACCTCGTATACACTCTTATTTCCTTTTCAAAACATCAGGTTTGAATTCCTTCCAGAAAGCAGTTATTTCTTTTCAAGTTATCACATAATCTGAAAACAGCTTTTAAAATGCAGAGAGACTCCAAGATACTTGTCTGTCTGAATACAGCGGCCAATTGTGAAAATGAAAGCAAAAATCTCAGAGCCACACAACAGCCCCAAACCAAAGCGAAAGTAAAACTCAGAGCCACCGCCCAGCTCCACCCACACAATGACATCACTGAAGCCATGTGATAAACAAAACATTTCTTAAAGGGACACTCCCATGACACAAAGCAGGCGTTGGTGTCTCGAAGGGTCAATGTTCGGAGGCCGGACCGGATCTGGTTGAAAGTGCAGTGGCTGATCACGGATACCGCCCCTCCGGTATCGAGCTCCATCCAAATCAAATGCTCATTGACGTACAGGGAAACCTGAATCGGGGAGACCCACGGTGATGCCGCGCAGTGCAACTTTTGGTAGGAGCTGCCATCATCCTCCACGTAGTGAGTCTGGCCAGGAGATGGGCAGTTGCGTCTGGCGGGACGGCGGGGGGTGGTCTCTCATGGTGTCGTCGGCCCTCATATCTCTATGCCCAGTGGCTGTCGGTCGGTAAAGGATTTCAGGTCGTCCCGGTCGGAGGAAAATATGCAGCGGCGCTCCGGACCCCGGTGGTAGCAGCCATTGTCTCCGCGGTAGCTGTCCCACTGTTGGGGGCTTGCTTCCTTAGCCTGGGCAGGATTTGAACGGCGTATGTTTTGGTGGCCCAGGCTCAGCACCGCCGTCCCCGGAAGTTCCTGGACCCCTGTTCATTGCTCTCATGGGAGATAGCTACGTCTATCGCAGGTTAGTTTCAGCCAAAGGTTTTTTCTGTGTAGCTGCATCGCAAATTCCACATATTAAGTCGTCACGTAGGAACTCATTGAGTGCGGCGCCGAACTCAAAAGTTTCGCCAACTTTCTTAATTGGGCCAGGAAGTCACTCGTAGATTCGGCCTGGGCCTGAGTTGCCGTGTGGAACCGGAACCGCCGGGTGATCAGCGGCGGCTTAGGATCAAATTGCTCCCCAACCAGGGCCACTAAAGTGCCAAACAACTGCGAATCCAGAACATCTGGGTGGGTTAGGCCTTTGATGAGGCTCTAGGTTGGCCTCCCACAAGCCGTTAACAGTATCACCCTCTGTCTTTCATCCCTGACGATCCAGTTGGTGTGAAAGGAATACTGCACACGCTCAGCATATTGCGTCCAGTCATCACTACCTGTATTAAATGGTTCCAAATTTTTGATGTGCAGCATTTCAGTTGGTGGATTGAAGACCTTCTGAGGCCTTGCCAATGTGGGTCCGGCACGTAGTACTTTGCGCCAACAGCAGCTCCACTTTATCCTTGTTGCCAGTGTTGAATCCGCCAAAGCAGTACCCATGAAAAGGCAGGTGGAAAACGATGAGCAAGGTTTATTGGTAGTACAACCAGTACAATCAAACTCTTCACTCCCCGAAGGGTTTCCCTCCCCCACCTGCACCCAGATCAGGGTTTTTATACTAGTGAGGACTTCCCATAGCCCCGCTCCCATTACCAGGGAAGTTCCTATTCCATAAAGATCACGGGGAATTGAATCATCCTTATTCCTTGACCTCCATGGACGTTATAACATTGTCCTTGATGCCCTTATGGCAGTCTTGAAATTTTAATTGACCTAGCATTCGCAATCTTTTGGGTGGGGCGTGAGCTGGCATGGATGGGGCATGGGCTGTGTGAGGGATGAGGGCTGGAGGGCCCATAGCATAACTGGGACAAAGTCCCACAGCACTGAGGCAGGCCTTTTGAACGGTCTGCCAACTACAGACCCAGCAGCCCCTGTGGCTGCCTCAGGACCTTTTCGTGGGTCGGCTGGCCTGACTGCATCTCACCCCCCCCCAAACAAAGAAATTGCGTCCTTGTGCACACCTTCTTCTGAGGTGGGCAGGCCAAGCCGAGAATTTTCCGGACTGCCGCTGCCCACCTGAAGAATGAAAATCCAGCCTAATATATCTGCAATTTTGGATTCAGTGATTAAGTGGATAACTCACAACACTGCATGTAATATTCATATTGGTACAAAAACAGAAAATCAGCAGGTCTAGCAGCATCTGTGGACAGAGAGACAGAGTTGATGGGTTGGTTTTCCAGCCCTGCCCACAGCTGGGATCATCCAATCCCGCTGAAAGTCAAATAGACTTCTGGCTGGGTCGCTGAATCTCTCGCGATGGGTCCCACCATGAGAGGGCCTGAAAATCCTAGCCACGTTTCTGTAAGTGTTGTATTATATTATTCCAAAATGACTTTTGAACTTGTAGCATCATAATTTTTTAATCCAAGTTTTCACCAGGGAATATCCTGGTTTTGGGAAAGGAGTTCCTGTCTAAAACACAGGCTGTCGGTCCCAAGACCAGAAAGGACAAGACTTTTCTCATGCTAAACCAAATCCAACCCCACCCAACGGAGACTGTGATCACCTAATTGGCAACTGCAAATTGGCTAGGGAGACAATGGCATCCATTGGTCTGATGTGATCAAGGAGACGAGGGGGCCCATCGGAAGGCAGTTCACGTATTGTTCCCTTTCGTCCGCAATATCAGCCAGACGAGGGACGGAAAGAGACATTCGAACAAAGGTTTCTGTAGGGGATGAATCGATACAATCTTTGGGTTTGTTTTCACCGTGTGGGTAGGTCAGGCAGAACTCGGTATAACTAGAGCAGCCTGTAAAACGAAAAGGGAGTCGAGCCGTGGGGTGAGACAAAAAGGAACACGAGGCATGCAGCTCAGGGCAGCGTCTGACTCCCTCTCGCCTTCCCTCTACAACCAGGACTGAAGAACGTTGCATCCCAAGGGACAGATACAGCCCTGTGGACTTTGACCAAAGAGGACACGACAGAGTGGGCGTTTCATCTGTAGCCTACGGGATACTCAGCTCAACGCTGTGTGGAGAGACGCCTCGCATCTCCCAACCTAACCTTGGGTAATTTTGGGGGTTCAGCAACTTTGAGTAAGGGAACCTCAGAAATGTAACCCAGACCTTTGACCATTCATGAGTGAGTTCGATCGTGACCAACAAGGCTGAACGTCCCTCACAGTTCGGAAAGCACACCCTGCAAACTGTATATTCGTGTGTATGCATGCGTAGGTATCCTGAGGACCACATCACTCACCACTGCAGTCAGAGCGCCAACAACTATGCAACAGCCCACAGCACATAATGTGATCTGTGAAATAAATTCGCAGAAAGTTCCAGCATTTTGTGTCTAAAAGTGTGATGATTTTGAACTTCCGGGAACCACGAGACATTGCAGTGGTCAACTATCTGCCTGTCGACTAGAATTTCCTCAAATGAAAGTTTGTTTAAGCTCAACCAAAAGTCACATGAAGTGTTAATTAATTAATTATCTAGAGAGAGGGTTCATTACTTACACTGGCAAATATCTCATGACATTGTGAAAGATGGTTTCTCAATACACATGATTGTCTAACCTATGCCATTCATATGCAGGCTTTTGTCCGTGGCTTGCTGGCCACATCATCCCAGGACAGTGACTTTGATTGAGTATTACTCTTCAGCCACTTGAAGAAAGGGGAAAACCTTTAACCTTCCTCTATGATTGGTAGCCCAGTGGACCAAGAACTAATTTCACAGATGTAAGGGGACATGAACAATGAAGACAGTCTTGGCCTCAGAGACTCATTGTGAATTTCACAGCACGTACTTCACAGGCTGAACCAAATTAGCTTGGAAGTGAAGCTAATATAAGATGTCCTGACAGAGGACTAACATTTAGAAAGAAAGAAAGTTGGACCGTTATTATTTTCAGATATCAAGCAGCATTTGGAAAAGTGCATTTTAACTGTCACACTGCATACTGTTCATTTGCTGGTTTTAGAATCTACGCCGGCCCCTGAAAGAGCAGCCCACCTAAGCCCACATCTTCACCCTGTCCCCGTTACCCAGTAACCCCAACTAACCTTTTTCTGCAAATAAACAAACTGTTGATTTGAAGCCAATGTCACCTATCTAAATAGACTGTTTATTCAGTTTGCCTTCCATGAAAAGAGGGGAAGTCACATGGTGGCATGTGATATAGTTCAGCAGCCTGAGTGCCAGACTCTTATCCCTGCTTTATACCAGCATTTAACAGAACATTGGGCAGACAGAAAATTAGGTACTCTATGCAGTTCATAGGAAATGCAGAATCTGCTCACAGAGAGAACAGTGATCTGAGCTTGAGGAATCTCTAGACAAGGGTCGACATATTTCAACACCAGCACTGGCTGCGATTTTGCGGCCGCGCTCACTGTGAGTGTAAATGGCGACGAGGGTGCAAACTATCACGAGAGTCAGACAAAGAGAATATCTCCAGCGGCGATTCTCCCCGCCCCTCGCTGGAGACATAATGAGGTTCCCGCCCAGAGAGGTCGGGAACCTCGGGCGAAATTCTCCGGTATCGGTGCAATGTCCGCCGACCGGCGCCAAAAACGGCGCAAATCGGTCGGGCATTGCGCTGCCCCAAAGGTGCGGAATCCTCCGCATCTTGGGGGGCCGAGCCTAACCTTGAGGGGCTAGGCCCGCGCCGGACTGATTTCCGCCCCGCCAGCTGGCGGAAGTGCCCCGCCAGCTGGCGCGAAAATGACATTGCCGGGCAGTGCATGCGCGGGAGCGTTAGCGGCCGCTCACGGCATCCCCGCGCATGCACTGTGGAGGGAGTCTCATCTGCCTCCGCCATGGTGGAGACCGTGGCGAAGGTGGAAGGAAAATCGCTGGGGGCTGGCGTGAATCCCGCCCCCGCCGGTTGCCGAATTCTCCGGCACCGGAGATTCGGCGGGGGCGGGAATCGCGCCGCGCCGGTTGGCGGGGCCCCCCCCCCGCGATTCTCCGGCCCTGATGGGCTGTCCCGCCGGCGTGGATTAAACCACCTACCTTACCGGCGGGACAAGGCAGCACGGGCAGGCTCCGGGGTCCTGGGGGAGGCGCGGGGTGATCTGGCCCCGGGGGGTGCCCCCACGGTGGCTTGGCCCGCGATCGGGGCCCACCGATCCGCGGGTGGGCCTGTGCCGGGGGGGGCACTCTTTTCCTTCCGCCTTCGCCACGGTCTCCACCATGGCGGAGGCGGAAGAGACTCCCTCCACACCGCATGCGCGGGGATGCCGTGAGCCGCGGGGATGTCATTTCCGCGCCAGCTGGCGGGGCGGAAATTAGTCCGGCGCGGGCCTAGCCCCTCAAGGTTGGGGCTCGGCCCCCCAAGATGCGGAGGGTTCCGCACCTTTGGGGCGGCGCGATGCCCGACTGATTTGTGCCGTTTTTGGCGCCGGTCGGCGGACATCGCGCCGATACCGGAGAATTTTGCCCCACATTCGCGAGCTTCCCCGCCGTGTCATCCCCCCACATTAGGAACCCGCCCCTCGCGGGCATGACGTATTGTCAGTGAGGTTTAGACCTGCTTTTAAACATGGGAAGCAGGCAAAGGGAACCCACCAGAGGTGCACAGGTAAGTATAGCCCCTGGAGGGGGAGGGACATGCCTGGGCAGTATTTTGACACTGCCCCCTGACACTTTTTACTGCTCCATGGCACCTTGGCACAGGGACAGTACCAAGGGGAGCACCTCTGGGGAGCTACGTAGGGGATGTTTTCCCTTATCTATGGTGGCGGGGGGAAGGTCCCCTTGTGCATGTGGGATTGGGGTTCCCTGTGTCCATTGTGTGGGGGGGGAGGGGTGTTCCCTGAGTCCGTGGGAGGATGGGAAATTCTTTGTTTCTTATCAGAGATAGGGCTCCCTTTAAAAATGGTGCAATAATCTTCAGATTCCATATGCTGCTGTCTTTTTCTGCCCCCACCACACCAACGTGACGGCACGGGCCACACCCACAGATTTGTTTTGCACAGAGTGCCGCACAATGAGGTGAGAAAAGCCCGTGAGCTGCATCTTGATGTTCTCGCCTCAGCCGGCACTCTGCAAAAAATGGAAACTTCCACCCAACAACTGAGCTGCCATAGCCATTGGTAACCTGTGGTCTGGGTTATCGGTGTGATTGACCATTGGTAACCTGTGGTCTGGGTTATCAGTGTGAGTGACCATTGGTAATCTGTGGTCTGGGTTATCGGTGTGATTGGCCATTGGTAATCTGAGGTCTGGGTTATCGGTGTGAGTGACCATTGGTAATCTGTGGTCTGGGTTATCGGTGTGATTGGCCATTGGTAATCTGTGGTCTGGGTTATCAGTGTGAGTGACCATTGGTAATCTGAGGTCTGGGTTATCGGTGTGATTGGCCATTGGTAATCTGAGGTCTGGGTTATCGGTGTGAGTGACCATTGGTAATCTGAGGTCTGGGTTATCGGTGTGAGTGACCATTGGTAATCTGTGGTCTGGGTTATCAGTGTGAGTGACCATTGGTAATCTGAGGTCTGGGTTATCGGTGTGAGTGACCATTGGTAATCTGTGGTCTGGGTTATCGGTGTGATTGACCATTGGTAATCTGTGGTCTGGGTTATCAGTGTGAGTGACCATTGTAATCTGAGGTCTGGGTTATCGGTGTGATTCGCCATTGGTAATCTGTGGTCTGGGTTATCGGTGTGATTGGCCATTGGTAATCTGTGGTCTGGGTTATCGGTGTGATTGGCCATTGGTAATCTGTGGTCTGGGTTATCAGTGTGAGTGACCATTGGTAATCTGAGGTCTGGGTTATCGGTGTGATTGGCCATTGGTAACCTGAGGTCTGGGTTATCGGTGTGATTGGCCATTGGTAACCTGTGGTCTGGGTTATCGGTGTGAGTGACCATTGGTAAACTGTGGTCTGGGTTATCAGTGTGAGTGGCCATTGTTAATCTGTGTCTGGGTTATCGGTGTGAGTGACCATTGGTAATCTGTGGTCTGGGTTATCGGTGTGAGTGACCATTGGTAATCTGTGGTCTGGGTTATCGGTGTGAGTGACCATTGGTAATCTGTGGTCTGGGTTATCGGTGTGATTGGCCATTGGTAATCTGTGGTCTGGGTTATCGGTGTGAGTGACCATTGGTAAACTGTGGTCTGGGTTATCAGTGTGAGTGGCCATTGTTAATCTGTGTCTGGGTTATCGGTGTGAGTGACCATTGGTAATCTGTGGTCTGGGTTATCGGTGTGAGTGACCATTGGTAATCTGTGGTCTGGGTTATCAGTGTGAGTGGCCATTGTTAATCTGTGTCTGGGTTATCGGTGTGAGTGACCATTGGTAATCTGTGGTCTGGGTTATCGGTGTGAGTGACCATTGGTAATCTGTGGTCTGGGTTATCGGTGTGAGTGACCATTGGTAATCTGTGGTCTGGGTTATCGGTGTGAGTGACCATTGGTAATCTGTGGTCTGGGTTATCGGTGTGAGTGACCATTGGTAACCTGTGGTCTGGGTTATCGGTGTGAGTGACCATTGGTAACCTGTGGTCTGGGTTATCGGTGTGATTGGCCATTGGTAATCTGTGGTCTGGGTTATCGGTGTGATTGACCATTGGTAAACTGTGGTCTGGGTTATCAGTGTGAGTGACCATTGGTAATCTGTGGTCTGGGTTATCGGTGTGATTGGCCATTGGTAATCTGTGGTCTGGGTTATCGGTGTGATTGGCCATTGGTAATCTGTGGTCTGGGTTATCAGTGTGAGTGACCATTGGTAATCTGTGGTCTGGGTTATCGGTGTGATTGGCCATTGGTAAACTGTGGTCTGGGTTATCAGTGTGAGTGACCATTGGTAATCTGTGGTCTGGGTTATCGGTGTGATTGGCCATTGGTAATCTGTGGTCTGGGTTATCGGTGTGATTGGCCATTGGTAATCTGTGGTCTGGGTTATCAGTGTGAGTGACCATTGGTAATCTGTGGTCTGGGTTATCGGTGTGATTGGCCATTGGTAATCTGTGGTCTGGGTTATCAGTGTGAGTGACCATTGGTAATCTGTGGTCTGGGTTATCGGTGTGAGTGACCATTGGTAACCTGTGGTCTGGGTTATCGGTGTGAGTGACCATTGGTAACCTGTGGTCTGGGTTATCGGTGTGATTGGCCATTGGTAATCTGTGGTCTGGGTTATCGGTGTGATTGACCATTGGTAAACTGTGGTCTGGGTTATCAGTGTGAGTGACCATTGGTAATCTGTGGTCTGGGTTATCGGTGTGATTGGCCATTGGTAATCTGTGGTCTGGGTTATCGGTGTGATTGGCCATTGGTAATCTGTGGTCTGGGTTATCAGTGTGAGTGACCATTGGTAATCTGTGGTCTGGGTTATCGGTGTGAGTTACCATTGGTAATCTGTGGTCTGGGTTATCGGTGTGAGTGACCATTGGTAATATGTGGTCTGGGTTATCGGTGTGAGTTACCATTGGTAATCTGTGGTCTGGGTTATCGGTGTGATTGGCCATTGGTAATCTGTGGTCTGGGTTATCAGTGTGAGTGACCATTGGTAATCTGTGGTCTGGGTTATCAGTGTGAGTGACCATTGGTAATCTGAGGTCTGTGTTATCGGTGTGATTGATCATTGGTAATCTGTGGTCTGGGTTATCGGTGTGAGTGACCATTGGTAAACTGTGGTCTGGATTATCAGTGTGAGTGACCATTGGTAATCTGTGGTCTGGGTTATCGGTGTGATTGATCATTGGTAACCTGTGGTCTGGGTTATTGGTGTGAGTGGCCATTGGTAATCTGTGGTCTGGGTTATCGGTGTGAGTGACCATTGGTAATCTGTGGTCTGGGTTATCGGTGTGAGTGACCATTGGTAACCTGTGGAATGGGTTATCGGTGTGAGTGACCATTGGTAACCTGTGGTCTGGGTTATCAGTGTGAGTGACCATTCGTAATCTGTGGTCTGGGTTATCGGTGTGAGTGACCATTGGTAATCTGTGGTCTGGGTTATCGGTGTGAGTGACCATTGGTAAACTGTGGTCTGGATTATCAGTGTGAGTGACCATTGGTAATCTGTGGTCTGGGTTATCGGTGTGAGTGACCATTGGTAATCTGTGGTCTGGGTTATCAGTGTGAGTGACCATTGGTAATCTGTGGTCTGGGTTATCGGTGTGATTGATCATTGGTAACCTGTGGTCTGGGTTATCGGTGTGAGTGACCATTGGTAATCTGTGGTCTGTGTTATCGGTGTGAGTGACCATTGGTAATCTGTGGTCTGGGTTATCGGTGTGAGTGACCATTGGTAATCTGTGGTCTGGGTTATCGGTGTGAGTGACCATTGGTAATCTGTGGTCTGGGTTATCGGTGTGAGTGACCATTGGTAATCTGTGGTCTGGGTTATCGGTGTGAGTGACCATTGGTAAACTGTGGTCTGGATTATCAGTGTGAGTGACCATTGGTAATCTGTGGTCTGGGTTATCGGTGTGAGTGACCATTGGTAATCTGTGGTCTGGGTTATCGGTGTGAGTGACCATTGGTAATCTGTCGTCTGGGTTATCAGTGTGATTGATCATTGGTAACCTGTGGTCTGGGTTATTGGTGTGAGTGACCATTGGTAATCTGTGGTCTGGGTTATTGGTGTGAGTGACCATTGGTAATCTGTGGTCTGGGTTATCGGTGTGAGTGACCATTGGTAACCTGTGGTCTGGGTTATCGGTGTGAGTGACCATTGGTAACCTGTGGTCTGGGTTATCAGTGTGAGTGACCTTTGGTAATCTGTGGTCTGGGTTATCGGTGTGAGTGACCATTGGTAATCTGTGGTCTGGGTTATCGGTGTGAGTGACCATTGGTAAACTGTGGTCTGGATTATCAGTGTGAGTGACCATTGGTAATCTGTGGTCTGGGTTATCGGTGTGAGTGACCATTGGTAATCTGTCGTCTGGGTTATCAGTGTGAGTGACCATTGGTAATCTGTGGTCTGGGTTATCGGTGTGATTGATCATTGGTAACCTGTGGTCTGGGTTATCGGTGTGAGTGACCATTGGTAATCTGTGGTCTGGGTTATCGGTGTGAGTGACCATTGGTAATCTGTGGTCTGGGTTATTGGTGTGAGTGACCATTGGTAATCTGTGGTCTGGGTTATCGGTGTGAGTGACCATTGGTAACCTGTGGTCTGGGTTATCAGTGTGAGTGACCATTGGTAATCTGTGGTCTGGGTTATCAGTGTGTGACCATTGGTAATCTGTGGTCTGGGTTATCGGTGTGAGTGATCATTGGTAATCTGTGGTCTGAGTTATCGGTGTGAGTGATCATTGGTAACCTGTGGTCTGGGTTATCGGTGTGAGTAACCATTGGTAATCTGTGGTCTGGGTTATCGGTGTGATTGACCATTGGTAAACTGTGGTCTGGGTTATCAGTGTGAGTGACCATTGGTAATCTGTGGTCTGGGTTATCAGTGTGAGTGACCATTGGTAATCTGTGGTCTGTGTTATCGGTGTGAGTGACCATTGGTAATCTGTGGTCTGGGTTATCGGTGTGAGTGACCATTGGTAATCTGTGTCTGGGTTATCGGTGTGAGTGACCATTGGTAACCTGTGGTCTGGGTTATCGGTGTGATTGACCATTGGTAAACTGTGGTCTGGATTATCAGTGTGAGTGACCATTGGTAATCTGTGGTCTGGGTTATCGGTGTAAGTGACCATTGGTAATCTGTGGTCTGGGTTATCGGTGTGAGTGACCATTCGTAATCTGTGGTCTGGGTTTTCGGTGTGAGTGACCATTGGTAATCTGTCGTCTGGGTTATCGGTGTGAGTGACCATTGGTAATCTGTGGTCTGGGTTATCGGTGTGAGTGACCATTGGTAATCTGTGGTCTGGGTTATCGGTGTGAGTGACCATTGGTAAACTGTGGTCTGGATTATCAGTGTGAGTGACCATTGGTAATCTGTGGTCTGGGTTATCGGTGTGATTGATCATTGGTAACCTGTGATCTGGGTTATTGGTGTGAGTGACCATTGGTAATCTGTGGTCTGGGTTATCGGTGTGAGTGACCATTGGTAATCTGTGGTCTGGGTTATCGGTGTGAGTGACCATTGGTAACCTGTGGTCTGGGTTATCGGTGTGAGTGACCATTGGTAACCTGTGGTCTGGGTTATCAGTGTGAGTGACCATTCGTAATCTGTGGTCTGGGTTATCAGTGTGAGTGACCATTGGTAATCTGTGGTCTGGGTTATCGGTGTGAGTGACCATTGGTAATCTGTGGTCTGGGGTATCGGTGTGAGTGACCATTGGTAATCTGTGGTCTGAGTTATCGGTGTGAGTGACCATTGGTAATCTGTGGTCTGGGTTATCGGTGTGAGTGACCATTGGTAATCAGTAGTCTGGGTTATCGGTGTGAGTGACCATTGGTAATCTGTGGTCTGGGTTATCGGTGTGAGTGACCATTGGTAATCTGTGGTCTGAGTTATCGGTGTGATTGACCATTGGTAATCTGTGGTCTGGGTTATCGGTGTGAGTGACCATTGGTAACCTGTGGTCTGGGTTATCGGTGTGAGTGACCATTGGTAATCTGTGGTCTGGGGTATCGGTGTGAGTTACCATTGGTAATCTGTGGTCTGAGTTATCGGTGTGAGTGACCATTGTTAATCTGTGGTCTGGGTTATCGGTGCGAGTGACCTTTGGTAATCAGTAGTCTGGGTTATCGGTGTGAGTGACCATTGGTAATCTGTGGTCTGGGTTATCGGTGTGAGTGACCATTGGTAATCTGTGGTCTGAGTTATCGGTGTGAGTGACCATTGGTAACTTGTGGTCTGGGTTATCAGTGTGATTGACCATTGGTAAACTGTGGTCTGGGTTATCAGTGTGAGTGGCCATTGGTAATCTGTGGTCTGGGTTATCGGTGTGAGTGACCATTGGTAATCTCTGGTCTGGGTTATCGGTGTGAGTGACAATTGGTAATCTGTGGTCTGGGTTATCGGTGTGATTGACCATTGGTAATCTGTGGTCTGGGTTATCGGTGTGATTGACCATTGGTAATCTGTATCTGGGTTATCAGTGTGAGTGGTCATTGGTAATCTGTGGTCTGGGTTATCAGTGTGAGTGGGCATTGGTAATCTGTGGTCTGGGTTATCGGTGTGAGTGACCATTGGTAATCTGTGGTCTGGGTTATCGGTGTGAGTGACCATTGGTAATCTGTGGTCTGGGTTATCGGTGTGAGTGACCATTGGTAATCTGTGGTCTGGGTTATCGGTGTGAGTGACCATTGGTAACCTGTGGTCTGGGTTATCGGTGTGATTGACCATTGGTAATCTGCAGTCTGAGTTATCGGTGTGAGTGACCATTGGTAATCTGTGGTCTGGGTTATCGGTGCGATTGATCCATTGTTAATCTGTGTCTGGGTTATCGGTGTGATTGATCATTGGTAACCTGTGGTCTGGGTTATCGGTGTGAGTGACCATTGGTAATCTGTGGTCTGGGTTATCGGTGTGAGTGACCATTGGTAATCTGTGGTCTGGGTTATCGGTGTGAGTGACCATTGGTAATCTGTGGTCTGGGTTATCGGTGTGAGTGACCATTGGTAATCTGTGGTCTGGGTTATCGGTGTGAGTGACCATTGGTAATCTGTGGTCTGGGTTATCGGTGTGAGTGACCATTGGTAATCTGTGGTCTGGGTTATCGGTGTGAGTGACCATTGGTAAACTGTGGTCTGGATTATCAGTGTGAGTGACCATTGGTAATCTGTGGTCTGGGTTATCGGTGTGATTGATCATTGGTAACCTGTGGTCTGGGTTATTGGTGTGAGTGACCATTGGTAATCTGTGGTCTGGGTTATTGGTGTGAGAGACCATTGGTAATCTGTGGTCTGGGTTATCGGTGTGAGTGACCATTGGTAACCTGTGGTCTGGGTTATCGGTGTGAGTGACCATTGGTAACCTGTGGTCTGGGTTATCAGTGTGAGTGACCATTCGTAATCTGTGGTCTGGGTTATCAGTGTGAGTGACCATTGGTAATCTGTGGTCTGGGTTATCGGTGTGAGTGACCATTGGTAATCTGTGGTCTGGGGTATCGGTGTGAGTGACCATTGGTAATCTGTGGTCTGAGTTATCGGTGTGAGTGACCATTGGTAATCTGTGGTCTGGGTTATCGGTGTGAGTGACCATTGGTAATCAGTAGTCTGGGTTATCGGTGTGAGTGACCATTGGTAATCTGTGGTCTGAGTTATCGGTGTGAGTGACCATTGGTAACCTGTGGTCTGGGTTATCGGTGTGAGTGACCATTGGTAACCTGTGGTCTGGGTTATCGGTGTGAGTGACCATTGGTAATCTGTGGTCTGGGGTATCGGTGTGAGTGACCATTGGTAATCTGTGCTCTGAGTTATCGGTGTGAGTGACCATTGGTAATCTGTGGTCTGGGTTATCGGTGTGAGTGACCATTGGTAATCAGTAGTCTGGGTTATCGGTGTGAGTGACCATTGGTAATCTGTGGTCTGAGTTATCGGTGTGAGTGACCATTGGTAACCTGTGGTCTGGGTTATCGGTGTGATTGACCATTGGTAAACTGTGGTCTGGGTTATCAGTGTGAGTGACCATTGGTAATCTGTGGTCTGGGTTATCGGTGTGAGTGACCATTGGTAATCTGTGGTCTGGGTTATCGGTGTGAGTGACCATTGGTAATCTCTGGTCTGGGTTATCGGTGTGAGTGACAATTGGTAATCTGTGGTCTGGGTTATCGGTGTGATTGACCATTGGTAATCTGTGGTCTGGGTTATCGGTGTGATTGACCATTGGTAATCTGTATCTGGGTTATCAGTGTGAGTGGTCATTGGTAATCTGTGGTCTGGGTTATCAGTGTGAGTGGGCATTGGTAATCTGTGGTCTGGGTTATCGGTGTGAGTGACCATTGGTAATCTGTGGTCTGGGTTATCGGTGTGAGTGACCATTGGTAATCTGTGGTCTGGGTTATCGGTGTGAGTGACCATTGGTAATCTGTGGTCTGGGTTATCGGTGTGAGTGACCATTGGTAACCTGTGGTCTGGGTTATCGGTGTGATTGACCATTGGTAATCTGCAGTCTGAGTTATCGGTGTGAGTGACCATTGGTAATCTGTGGTCTGGGTTATCGGTGCGATTGATCCATTGTTAATCTGTGTCTGGGTTATCGGTGTGATTGATCATTGGTAACCTGTGGTCTGGGTTATCGGTGTGAGTGACCATTGGTAATCTGTGGTCTGGGTTATCGGTGTGAGTGACCATTGGTAATCTGTGGTCTGGGTTATCGGTGTGAGTGACCATTGGTAATCTGTGGTCTGGGTTATCGGTGTGAGTGACCATTGGTAATCTGTGGTCTGGGTTATCGGTGTGAGTGACCATTGGTAATCTGTGGTCTGGGTTATCGGTGTGAGTGACCATTGGTAAACTGTGGTCTGGATTATCGGTGTGAGTGACCATTGGTAATCTGTGGTCTGGGTTATCGGTGTGATTGATCATTGGTAACCTGTGGTCTGGGTTATTGGTGTGAGTGACCATTGGTAATCTGTGGTCTGGGTTATTGGTGTGAGAGACCATTGGTAATCTGTGGTCTGGGTTATCGGTGTGAGTGACCATTGGTAACCTGTGGTCTGGGTTATCGGTGTGAGTGACCATTGGTAACCTGTGGTCTGGGTTATCAGTGTGAGTGACCATTCGTAATCTGTGGTCTGGGTTATCAGTGTGAGTGACCATTGGTAATCTGTGGTCTGGGTTATCGGTGTGAGTGACCATTGGTAATCTGTGGTCTGGGGTATCGGTGTGAGTGACCATTGGTAATCTGTGGTCTGAGTTATCGGTGTGAGTGACCATTGGTAATCTGTGGTCTGGGTTATCGGTGTGAGTGACCATTGGTAATCAGTAGTCTGGGTTATCGGTGTGAGTGACCATTGGTAATCTGTGGTCTGGGTTATCGGTGTGAGTGACCATTGGTAATCTGTGGTCTGAGTTATCGGTGTGAGTGACCATTGGTAACCTGTGGTCTGGGTTATCGGTGTGAGTGACCATTGGTAACCTGTGGTCTGGGTTATCGGTGTGAGTGACCATTGGTAATCTGTGGTCTGGGGTATCGGTGTGAGTGACCATTGGTAATCTGTGCTCTGAGTTATCGGTGTGAGTGACCATTGGTAATCTGTGGTCTGGGTTATCGGTGTGAGTGACCATTGGTAATCAGTAGTCTGGGTTATCGGTGTGAGTGACCATTGGTAATCTGTGGTCTGAGTTATCGGTGTGAGTGACCATTGGTAACCTGTGGTCTGGGTTATCGGTGTGATTGACCATTGGTAAACTGTGGTCTGGGTTATCAGTGTGAGTGACCATTGGTAATCTGTGGTCTGGGTTATCGGTGTGAGTGACCATTGGTAATCTGTGGTCTGGGTTATCGGTGTGAGTGACAATTGGTAATCTGTGGTCTGGGTTATCGGTGTGATTGACCATTGGTAATCTGTGGTCTGGGTTATCGGTGTGATTGACCATTGGTAATCTGCAGTCTGAGTTATCGGTGTGAGTGACCATTGGTAATCTGTGGTCTGGGTTATCGGTGTGAGTGACCATTGGTAATCTGTGGTCTTGGTTATCGGTGTGAGTGACCATTGGTAATCTGTGGTCTGGGTTATCGGTGTGAGTGACCATTGGTAATCTGTGGTCTGGGTTATCGGTGTGATGTTTAGCTGCAGAAGGTGGCCATTCAGCCCATTATGTCTGTGCTGGCTCCTAGCTAGCCCCAATCCCCTGCCCTTTCCCTTTAACCCTGACAGTTTTTTCTCATCAGATAATTATCTAATTCTTTCTGGAAGACCTCGATTAAATCTGCCTCCATCACACTCCCAAACAGTTCAGATCCTAACCACTATCAGTCTCCACTCGTTCTCAATCCTTCTGCAAACTAAAAGATTTTCTCTTTATCTAACCTGTCTAGACCTCTCCTGATTTTGAACACCTCGAGCAATTCTCCTCTTAATCTTCTTTTCTCCAAGAAGACCACCACAGTTTTTCTAATCTATCTGCATAATTTGAAGTTCCTCACCACTGGACCAATCTCCGAATCTTTTCTGCACCTGTTTAATATCCTTCCTAACGTGTGGTCCTCAGAATTGGACACAACACTTCAAGTTGAACCAGTTTTATAATAATGATTTAACACCACTTCCTTGCTTTTGTACTCTATGTCCCTATTTCAAAAACCTGGATCTTGGGTGCTTGATTAACTGTTCTCTCAATCTGTTCTGGCACAATCACTACCTTGTCTGTGTCCATTTTTAGCCCATCCGGTATCTTAACCAACCCCTCTTTCCCTATGACTTGGGCAGCATCTTCTTCCTCGTAAATGACTTATTTAGTAACTGAGCCATATCCCCTGCCTCCATGCATAAATCCCCTTAAAGGTCCTCAATCAGACCCTCATTTTTTAAATCACCCTTTTACTATTAACATGTCCATAGAGGTTTTTTGGATTTCCTTCTATGTTAGCTGCCTGTTTCTTCTCATAGAATTCATAGAATTTACAGTGCAGAAGGAGGCCATTCGGCCCGTCGCGTCTGCACCGACCCACTGAAAGAGCATATTACTTAAGCCCACGCCTCCACCCTATCAACATAACGCAGTAACCCCACCTAACCTTTTACACACTAAGGAGCAATTTCGCATGGCCAATCCACTTAATCTGCACATCTCTGGACATCTTCTTTCTCTCTCTTTGTTTCTCTTATTTCTTTTTCGCTTCCCTCTGACCCTTCTACATTGAGCCTGATTCTTATTGTTTTCATTGCGAGCTTTTCTTCATTGGCAGCTGCTGGGCGGCCAACCTTGGACAATAGCCAGGTTTCTCAAGGTCAATTCTCAAACAGGAAATGGCTTGGGCTGTGATTTTTCTTTTTGTTGGTACAAAGCCTGGAGTGTGGCAATTATTTTTCAAACCTTTCATCTAAAATGATTGGATACTAGCCCCATTGTCACTAGCCCATAATGCCTATATTGTGTGAAAGAATAAATTTTAATAAAGGATAGGTGTATACAACCCAAGAGATTTCTGCCCATTTGCAGTTATTTGTTTTGTGGGACTTCACTTAGATCAATCCATCACTGAATACACATGTTGCTATTACTGAAGGTAAGTAATTTAGTACAATAGTTAAAAGCATCATCGATTAGAATCTAATTCCCATTGCACTCTCCGGAGAATTTAATTTCCGATAGTGCTAGTGAACGTCACAAGATGCTGCAGCAGATTCAATCTTGGTTCCAGCCCAACAACTCAATGTGCAAGTATGCAATAGTAAGCAATTTGTTATGCAGAGGAATGCACATTATTTACCACTGATCGTAAATTATGCTGCTTCTGAATACAATATTTATCGTATGCGGACAGATATTTAGTCACATTTATGATCAGACATTAGTAACAAAATTATCAAGGGCACAGCAAAATCTGCCAAAAGTGTTCAATTGAACAGTGACCTAAATTCTGATCAATGTTAAAACAAAAAGTGAGCCTTTCACTGATATAGCGCCTTTCATGATCCCAGAGTGTGTTATAGCCAAATGAAGGACTTTTGAAGCCTTATTACTGTTGTAATGCAGGATACATGACAGCCAGTTAGTGCTAAGCTAGGTTCCACAGACAGCAATGCGATTATGACTGGATCATTTGGTTTTATCTACTGTTTGAAGGATAAATGGCCAGGACACCAGAGAAAACTCCCCTGCTCTTTTACTAATGCCATGGGATCTCTTTCATTCGCCTGAGAGGAGATATGGTTGAACACAGGCTTCTCCGACCTCATTGCTCAGGGGGCCACATGTGCATTCTTTTCCTCACTCAAGGTGCCGGTGAGCAAATTTTGGAAAGGTTAGGTTCGACACAACATTAAACTGAATTTCAAAACTAAAAGTTGAGGTTTTAAGGAAAGAAACAATTGCTGAACAACGGCACAGTAATAATCTGTTAAGCTAAAAACAAAAAGTAATAAAAATCCAAAGTGTGTGAAAGGGTCAGCGTATGTGGGTGGGAGGATGTGGGTGGTGTGGTGATATGCATCACTGTATGTACACAAGGGGTTAATGTAAATACACTACGACTAAGTAAACACTAGAGGGTGCACCACAGATACAGCAGACATACAGCTAATGAACACATAGAATAGGACACGACCAATGGGCAGTCAAGACACCCAGAGGTGATACTACCACAAGGGGGCATTACACAACCCATATATAAGGACAGGGCACACATGCTCTGTCTCTTTCCACAGGCGACACTTAGAGAGTAGGACAGGGGCAGATCAGAAGCATCACACCCACCACGTGGCTTAGAGCAGACTGGTTAGTTAGACTGAGTTACAATAGCAAGATTAGCAGGAGAGTCAAACTCATAGAGAACTGTGCTAATTGTTCAATAAATCACATTGAACTTACTTCGACGTCTGGAGTATCTTTTGATCAAAGTTGCATCAGGTTGCAGCCTGTGTTATCCCAGTGTACATAACACAACAGGTGGGTGCGTGTGTATGTGCTTGTGTGTGGTAGTGAGAGAGAAATCAGATTAGGTGCAAGGCAGACTCACACTCAGAGCCATACATTCACCCTGTGTCTTGCACTCACCCCAGACACTCATTCTGTATCGCACTGTCCTCCACACACTCACTCCCATTCACAGACCTCCCCGAGCCTGAGGCGACCTGGCCCCCCCCTTTCCTGAGGAAGAAAATTGAAACCACCAGAGGCCTGGGTGGCCCTCAGTTCTGCACACCAAACATCGCTCACACACACACACTCACAGGCAGCCACACACTCTCTCCCTCACGCATATACACTCTCACATACATGTACATGCTCTCTCTCACGCACACACTCTCACACGCAAACACACACTCTCTCACACACACACTCTGACGTGCACGCACATGCTCTCTCTCATGCACACGCAAACACACACTCACACACACTCTCTGACACACACACACACACTCTCTCTGACGCACACACACTCTCTCCCTCGCGCATACACACTCTCACATACATGTACATGCTCTCTCTCTCACGCACACACTCTCACACGCAAACACACACTCTCTCACACACACACTCACTCTGACGTGCGCGCACACACACATTCAGGTGCACTGTCTCTCTCACACACACAACAGAGTGGGATTCTCCGTTGGCCGACACCGGAATCGGGAAATGGGATTGGGTGGAAAATTGGCTCCGACAGCAAAATCGCAGCGGGCGGCGATTTGACGCCAAATCACAATTCTCCGTCACTTCAATATCGGTGTCAATGCGTACGGGGGAACAGGTCGAGTGGCCGGGGTGACCCCCCACGGGACTGGGGTTGTGCCCAGACACGGCTCGCCATTACCACGGCCTGCAAGGCAGCCAACTTGCTGCGCACCCCACTGACCACCCACTTTAACCCCTGGTTCTGCAAAGTGACACCTGTTGTGTGGGGGCAGGGGTGGATGAGGAGGACATGGGGCCCAGGCAGGTAAGTGAGACCACACGACGTGTGCGCTAGGGCCAACACCTACAAGACGCTCTGATCGCCCCCAGGTTCACAACTGGGTTGAGGGTGGGGAGGACTGGCCAGGGCACAGACAATACATCCCACCCCTCACTTCAACACCAGCCAACTCCCTCCATGATAAATACCTGCTGCACTATGGGGTGTGGGCCCTTGGTTGGCAGTAACACCGGGTCTGGTCCATGGGATGGGGGATCATGACAACCTGCCCTGCCATGAGCTCTGGTGTTCCACATCGTATGACAATGTCTGACTCCTGCCCACCGGAGCACTTTTCACCGTCCACCTGGGTGAACCCTGCATGCGAGCTGGCCAGTCCATCACATGGTCCTATCGGATCTCTGGGGTGATGGTGGTACGGACGTTTGGGATAGGGAGCCCGGGACACCCACAACGTCCGTCCATTCCCCCAGCACTCCCCCGTGACCAGCCCACCCCTCACACCCATCTGCCAGAGCACCGAGACAGGTTGTAACAGTGGTAACCGGTGTTTAATGTAAATGAATATTTACAGGTCTGTGCCCGAGCCTCTACAACTAAATTGTGCCCTGCACCCATGCTAACCTAACTAGCGTCTAACTTTCTGGCCTTACGGGCCTTAATGGCATGTTTGGTGGTTCCCCAGCAGGAATGGAGGCGGACTGCTGTGATTCCTGCCCTGCCTGTTGGCAGGCGTCTTCTGGGGCGACCGGGCCTGGCTGCTGCTTGGGTGTACCGGGTGGTGTGGTACCACCCTGTTCTGCCCACTGCCCACCAGATGCACCAGAGACAGGGGTGAAGGGGGGAGTCCGAGCTGCTGCTGTATTCCGGCACCTCCCCTGTGGGAGTCACCGGCACGGGCCCATCACATCCTCCTTCAGGGTGCCCGATGGCCCTCAGGCTACTCCATGGGACGGTGGTAAAAGCGGAGTTATCTCCTGAAGCTCCTCCGCCATCTGGCGCTGCCAGTCCTGGAGGCCCACTCTGGTCTCAGCCAGGGTCCGCATACTCACAGCCATGGAGCACAGGGAGTGGACCATCTCCATCTGGGACTGCGCCACATCACCCATTGACTGTGCCACCACCTTCTGGGTTTGTGTCACATCAGCCAGTGACTATGGCATCTCCCTCTGGGACTGGGCCACCTCCCTCTGTCCCTGCACCACATTGGCCAGTGCCTGGGAAATGCCGCCGACGTTTCCAGCCATGGCCTGCTGTGACTGGGTCACACTCAGGAGCACTGCTGCGATGTCTAGTTTGTTCTGGCACATGGTTGCTCGTGAGTCGGCAGCCCTGTCCTGGGCCTCGGCCAGCGCCTGTGCAGAATGCCCCAAGCCTTGGACATGCTGATCCACAGCCGAAGCTGTCGCCCCCAAAGCCTCCACCACAGGCACCACCCGTGCAGTGCTGGCCTGGATGGCACTACCTCCTGTTCCTGCATGCGGTTGGACTCCTCCAACTGCACCTACAAGTGCTGGGTGCTCGCCGACAACCCCTCATATAGTCCCTGGCTTTGCAACTGCATCTCCACTATAGATGGGACTGTCCACTCCAGAAGCCCGAGACCCATCTGGACGGCAGCTAGTCCCTTAGGTCGCCCGCCCTCTGACCGTCCGCCCCTCGGGTGTTCCTACCTCCACCTGCTGTATCGGAGCAGAGGTGTGGTGTGGACCAGAGAATGTCCCAGGAGCCTCTTTACTAAAGTGCCTAACCGAGGTGAGTGTCTCTGGGATGGTGGAGGGTGTTGGAGACAGCTGTGACGGAAATTCAGTTTCATCCTTCATCTCGTGCTCCAGGGTCTCCTGACTCTCGGGCAGAGGGCTGGTGTCTGAGCTGCTCCCATTGCTGCTCGGCTCATGGGGGAGCTCCGGCTGTGCACTGGGGGCGGGGGACGCCAGATGGACCTGCCCCATCGCCAGCAGGTCCTGTAAGACACAATACAAGACGCATGATTAGGCAGCTGGCCATGGGGGGGGGGGGGGGGGGGGTTTGAGGGTGGTGGGGGGTGGGGTGAGGGTGGGGCAAGGGTGAGGGTGGTGGGGGGGTGGGGTGCGTGTGGGGCAGGGGTGAGGGCGGTGGGGTGAGTGTGGGGCAGGGGTGAGGGTGGTGGGGGGTGGGGTGAGGGTGGGGCAGGGGTGAGGGTGGAGATGGGAGTGGTGTTGGGGTGGTGTAGGGTGATGGTGTTGTGGCGATGGTGAGGGTGTCCGTGCAGTGTGGGGATTGTCTAGGGGTGGTGTTGGGGAGGGGTGTTGACACACGTGTTATGAAGAACTGCAACTCAGCGGGGTCTCACCTCCTCGCCCGTGATCGAGCTCCACCTCTGGCCCACCGACTATGTCCAGGACCCTTGGCTCTGCCACAGTGAGGTCCCACTCCCGGCAGTTGTGCGTGGCCTTCTCCTAGGTGTTGGGGGGGTGGGGGGGGGGGCAGGGATTAGGGTTCCGTGGGTGTGTGGGTCGGGTGTTGGTGCCAGGGCCACAGTGCTGCCTACTTACCCTGGCTGCCCTGAGGAAGTTGTGACGGTTTTTCCAGCCTGCTGGCTAGCCCCGACAGTGGCGCCCACGGCGCTGACCGTCTCTGCCACCCACGCCCAGGCACAGTGAATGGCGGCAGCTGGCATCCTCCTTCCCTGGACGGGGAACAGGGTCATCCTTCTCTCCTCCATGACATCCAAAAAGAATGCGAGCTCTCCTCGCTGCCATCTTGTTGGCTGGGATGGCGTGTGTGTGGGGGGGTTGTAATGTGTACATGCAACTGCAGCTTGACAGCCTCCTGTGTGTCACTCGCGAAATTGGCGAAGCCGGCACCATTTCTCATTGGAATCGATCGTGTTCCACGTGGCGCCGGTGCTAGCCCCTTAACAGTAGCAGAATCAGTCCAGGCGCACTACCAGTTTTGCTGTCGTGAAAGTCCACAAATTCTGCGTTGGCGTCAACACTTAGTCCCAGAAAGGGAGAATCCTGCCCACAGTCTCTCACGCACGCAAGCTTACACACACTCACACTTGCATTGGCCTCACCACTCTTTGCGTAAAGAACCTACCTCTGACCTCTGTCCTATATCTATTACCCCTCAGTTTAAAGCTATGTCCCCTCGTGCCAGCCATTTCCATCCGCGGGAGAAGGCTCTCACTGTCCACCCTATCTAACCCCCTGATCATTTTGTATGCCTCTATTAAGTCTCCTCTTAACCTTCTTCTCTCCAACGAAAACAACCTCAAGTCCATCAGCCTTTCCTCATAAGATTTTCCCTCCATACCAGGCAACATCCTGGTAAATCTCCTCTGCACCCGTTCCAAAGCCTCCACTTCCTTCCTATAATGTGGTAACCAGAACTGTACGCAATACTCCAAATGCGGCCGTACCAGAGTTTTGTACAGCTGCAACATGACCTCATGACTCCAGAACTCAATCCCTCTACCAATAAAGGCCAACACTCCATAGGCCTTCTTCACAACCCTATCAACCTTGGTTGTGAACTTTCAGGGATCTATGTACATGGACACCTAGATCCCTCTGCTCATCCACACTTCCAAGAATACATGAATAGGATGGGAATTGAGCGATACGGACCCAGGAAGTGTAGAAGATTTTAGTTTAGACGGGCAGCGTGGTCGGCTACCTGCAACAGTAGTGAACTCACCAACATTGAGGGCATTTAAAAGTTTATTGGATAAGCATATGGATGATAATGGCATAGTGTAGGTTAGATGGCTTTTGTTTCGGTGCAACATCGTGGGCCGAAGGGCCTGTACTGCGCTGTATCGTTCTATGTTCTATGTTCATTGAGTACAGCCTCCAGGGGAGGGGCAGCGGGGGGGGGAGGTGTGCTGTTGGGGGGGTAGGGGGGGGGGTGGTGGCAGTGGGGTGACAGAGGAAGAGAGCCATACCTGGGCACCTCCCTGGTACTGCCCGGTGGTGAGTTTCTGTGGGGAAGGTACTTTCCATATTTTTTGTTCACGTTGGGTGCCTTGATCTTTCAGAAGCTGGAGTTGTTGGTTGTGGTCACCTTAGCAGTGTGACGTCGTGGGACTCACCCCTTGTTTCTTTTTAACCAACAAGTATAAAAATGTGGAGGCAAATGCCACCAGCACAGCCAGCTTTTAAAATCTGTTCTGATCCTTGGGTAACATTGACCCACCCAGATCCCGTCACAGAATACCGTTACCCCCCCCCCCATGACCCTGATGATCCCCTCCACACCATTACCCACACCAACTACCGCTCATTCCATGGGACTTTTCCCTCACCTCCTCGACCCCTCATGGGTCGCCACCCCCACACCCATGACCATCTCTAGATTACTACCAAACTCTCCCACGAGACTTCCCATCCGCAATATGTCCTGACTACCCTTCCCCATGCTCCTAGCCTGATCCAACTTCCAATTCCATTCCCCCAACCACATTTCTTATTACATTTTAAAACATTTTCAATCATGGTCATCTTTCCTATGTCTTCCAAATCATGGAGAGCATCAGCTCCATGCAGGCGGGGAAGGCACCAGGACCCGGCGGGTTCCCGGCGGACTTCTACAAAAAATTTGCACCAGTCCTGGCCCCACACCCAAGGGACATGTTCCCGGACTCACTGGCAGAGGGCACCCTATGTCCCATGCTAGCGCAGGCAACAATCTCATTGATACCCAAAAAAGATAAAGACCTGACGGAATGCGGATCTTACAGACCCATTTCACTGTTGAATGTGGATGCGAAAATACTCGGAAAGGTCCTGGCCAAAAGGCTGGAGGGCTGTGTACCAGAGGTTGTCGCAGAGGACCAAACGGGCCTTGTCAAGGATAGGCAGCTCACAGCGAACATCAGGCAGATGCTGAAAGTGAGAATGACCCCCCACCGGGGAGTGAACACCAAAGGTGATCGTCTCCCTGGACGCAGAAAAGACCTTCAACAGAGTCGACTGGAATTACTTCCTCGAGGTACTGGAACGGTTTGGACTAGGGGCAGGAATCACCGCCTGAGTGAAGCTCTTGTACAACGCTCCCAAAGCAAGTGTCCGAACTAATACCACCAGCTCTGAATACTTCCAGCTACAGAGAGGAACAAGACAGGGCTGTCCCTTGTCCCCACTCTTGTTCGCGCTAGCAATCGAACCCCTGGCGATAGCCCTACGGGACACAAAAAGCAGGAAGGGAATCCGGAGAGGAGACAGAGAGCAGAGTCTCACTCTATGCAGATGACCTGCTCCTCTATGTCTTGAAGTCACAGGAGGGACTGAAGGCAATACTGCAAATACTGAAAGAGTTTGGAACCTTCTCGGGCTATAACCTCGGCAAATGCGAGGCATTCCCAGTGAACCCGAAAGGGGGAGGGACAGAGCTGAAGGCGCTCCCATTTAAACCGGCCCAGAACAGGTTACGTTACCTGGGGATCCAGATAGCCAGAGACTGGACACAGATCCAGAAGCGGAACCTGACCAACCTGGTGGAGAAAGAAAGAAAAGACCTTCACTGGTGGGGCTCACTCCCACTCTTCCTGGCGGGAAGAGTGCAGACGATCAAGATGAACGTACTGCCAAGGTTCCTCTTCCTGTTTAGATCCATTCCGATCTTCATCCCGAAGGCCTTTTTCCAAAACGTAGACAGTCTAATCATGGCGTTTGTGTGGGAGGGTAAGAATCTGAGAATTCCCAAACCGACACTGCAAAGAGGAAAAGTCAAAGGGGGCTTGGCTCTACCGAACCTACAATACTACCACTGGGCAGCAACGGCAGAAAGAGTGAGGGGATGGGTACAAGAACCCGACACAGATTGGGTACAAATGGAGGAGGCATCCTGTAAAGGAACGGCCCTCCGGGCTCTGGCTACAGCAGCACTCCCATCCTCCTCACCAAGATACACAACAAGCCCAGTGGTAGCGGTCACGCTGAGAACATGGACCCAGCTCAGGCAACACTTCGGGATAACCAAAATGTCACCCATATCCCCCATTTGCGGCAATCACAGATTCCCCCCAGCCATGCTAGATACCACCTTCAAAAGATGGAGGCGGGACGGGGGCACACTGCCGGTCGGGGACTTCTATGTAGGGCACAGACTGGCGACACTGGACGAACTGACGAGGAAGTGCAAAAGGACAGGAATTGAGACACCTCCAAATAAAGCACTTCCTCCTCAAAGAGACAGTAAGGTACCCGGGGCCCCAGAAAACACACTACTAGAGGACCTGATAGGCACAAGCAACGAGAAGGGGGGGCTATGTGGGAAAATATACAGACAGCTACTGGACAGAGCTCGAACACCACTGGACGGGACCAGACAAAAATGGGAGGACGAACTGGGGACAGAGGTAAGATGGGGACTCTGGAGCGAAGCACTGAGCAGGTTGAACTCCACCTCCTCCTGCGCAAGGGTAAGCCTAATGCAGCTCAAAGTGGCGCACAGAGCACACCTGACCAGAACCCGAATGAGCAGGTTTTTCCCGGAGGTGGAGGACAAATGTGAGCGGTACCAGAGAGGCCCAGCCAACTACACCCACATGTTTCGGGCTTGCCCCAAGCTTGCTGGGTTCTGGACAGCCTTCTCCGAGGCAATGCCCAAGGTTGTGGGGGTGAGGGTGAAGCCATGCCCAATAGTGGCAAGCTTCGGGGTATCGGAGCAGCCAGAGTTACACATGGGGAAGGGGGCCAACGCCCTTGCTTTCGCTTCCCTAATCGCACGCCGGAGAATCCTGCTCGGCTGGTGATCGGCACCACTCAAAACTGCAGACTGGCTCACTGACCTCTCGGAATTTCTCCACCTGGAGAAGATTAAGTACGAGGATCAGGGAAAGGCTTCCTGGATACTTGGGGGAAGTTCGTCGGCCTGTTCCAAAACCTGTTCGAGGCCAGCAGCGAGGAGTAAGCTAAGGGGGGGAAAAAAGTAGATGGGGAACCAAAGGACCGCGCAACCCGAGGGGCAGGTGGGGGGTGGGGGGGGGGGGGGGTGGAAGGAAGGTGGGTAAACCACAAGAGTAGAGGAAGGGTGCTGAAGCCAATGGGGGGGGAGGAAGGGGGGAATCATAGACCAATCAAGAGGGCAACAAAATGTACATAGAGTTAGTTAAATGAAGGACAAAACAAACCTCTGTAAAACAAAGTAAATTAGTGCGGGCGAGAAAAATGTAATGTATATACACAGCAACTGTTTATAAATATGAGAAAAGCCAATAAAAATCTTTCCTATTCCAGTTTTTCCTATCTGAGTGCTTTCTAGCATTTTTTATATTAAAGGTAATTTAATTGCAAATTGTTGTGGCTCTGTGTGTTTGCCTCTCCTTACAACACTAAGAATAGCTGTAAATGCATGACCTGTTTTGCAAACTTCATCATTTTATAGCTATAAAAATAGTGCACAATCAATCTATCTCCCCCCAGCCCCCACTTCGGGTGGTAAACACCTGTTTCAGGACAGTAGGTGCAGCCTAGTTTCCCCTTGCCTTTAGACACAAATCTTGATAATTTCATTACCCTGCTGAAATGAACTTGTCCTACAACTATACCTTGTCTTGTTAATTTAGTACCAGAAATATTCCTGCTCAGCACAGCCAGCCGATGGAAGACATTAATCACATGTGGGCATGTGAGCCTTTAGCTCATGTTTCAATACTAATCTCTTCATGTATCATGATGATGGTGTACATCTTGCATATTATTCATGGACTAACATAAAGAAATGCAATAACTTTTCTTCAAAATAGTCATTTACAGCAAAACATCTAAATATGATATAAAACAGAAAATGTTGGAAACACTCAGAAAATTAGGTCACATCTTATATCGGATTAATAATAATCTTTATTGTCACAAGTAGGCTTACATTGACACTGCAACGAAGTTCCTGTGAAAAGCCCCTAGTCGCCACATTCCGGCGCCTGTTCGGGTACACAGAGGGAGAATTCAGAATGTCCAAATTTCCAAACAACACGGGCGCGATTCTCCCAGCCCCGCGGCGGGCCGGAGAATCGTCGCAACCACGCCACGCCGCTCCGACGCCAGCGCACGATTCTCCGAGGTGCGGAGAATCAGCGCCATTTGCGCTGGTGCGTTTGGCGCGACACTAGTCGCGGGCCACTGTCTGCGGCCGGGCCGCCGATTCTCTGGCCCGGATGGGTCGAGTGGCCGAGTGGAAATGACAGAGTCCCGCCGGCGCCGTTCACCCCTGGTCGCTGCCTGCGGGAACTCTGCGCAAAGGGTCAGAGGGCGGTCTGTGGGGCAGGGAAAGGCGCTCCTTCACCGGGGGGGCCTCCGATGGGGTCTGGCCCACGATCGGGGCCCACCAATCAGTGGGCCGGCCTCCCCCCCCCCCCCCCCCCCCCCCCCAGGCCTACTTTGTTGCGCGGCCGGCCCATGAACCCCTACGCCATGTTGCGTCGGGGCCGGCGTGCTGAAGAAGTCCCCCGCGCGTGCGCGGGATGGCGCGGCCCCCATTTGGCGCTAGGAAGGGGGGCTGGAGCGGCATGAACTGCTCCAGCGCCGTGCTGGCCCCCTGTGGGGGTCAGAATCGCTACTGCCCCCAGCCGTTTTGCGCCGTTGTGAAACGCGAGGGCATTCACGACAGCGTGAACACTTAGTCTCCATTCCGGAGAATCGCACCCCACATCTTTCTGGACTTGTGGGAGGAAACTGGAGCAAGATTACGTACAGCACAGAAACAGGCTATTTGGCCCGACCATTCCACATCCATATTGGTACCCCACTTGGGTCTCCTCTACTCTTCTCTCATCTAAATCCAGCACTGTAACCCCTCATAAGCTTGTCTAACTTTCCCGTAAATGCATCCAGAGTATTAATTCCAACCACACCCTGTGGTAGTAAGTTCTCATTCTCAGTCTTTAGACAAGTACGTTTCTTCTGAAGTCGCTCATAGTTTTCTGAGTGTCCATCTTACTTTGACGGTCTTTATTTGTGCTATTCCCAGCAAGAGGGAACATTCTCTCTGTATCCACTTTAGCAAAACCAAGGCTTCTATTAGGTCACCCCCTCGGCCTTTTTTGAAGAGGAAAACTAGACCAGACCTCCTGTTACGTATACCCTTGTACCTCTGATATCATCCTTGTTAAACTTTTCTACACCCTCTCCAGCGCCTCTATATTCTTTTTAATAACATGGTGACCAGAAGTTCATTCGGTACTCCGAAGTGCGCTCTAACCAAGGTTTGCTTTTGGCATAACGTCTCTATATTTCAATTCTATCTCTCTATAAAAAAGATTTGCTTTTTAATTATCTTGCTAACCTATGGCACAACATATAGTGATTGGTATATTTGTACTCTGAGATCTCTTTGTTGCTCTGCCCCTCTTGGATTCATAACTTCAAAGTGTTAGGTGATCTCCATATTTTTCCTAACAAATATACTACCTGACATTTATCAGGGTTGAACTTCAATTGCCAAATGTTTGTCCATTTTAATGTCGTCCGATAATTTGTTGCAGTTCTTCTCATTATTGATGATTTCCCTCAATTGTCCTTCACAAATTTAGAAATTGTGGTTGGGATTTAGTGGCCCCATTTGTCACGGGGGGAAATCCTGTTAAGGCCATTCATTCTCACGAGAGGCCACAAGATTTGCACCGGCAATATTTCAGACACTATACTCCCAACAGCACCCCCCCCCCCCCCCACCCCCCCGAAGGTGCCCAGGAAGGGTGCAGCCTTTGCATGTATTTGAATGCATTATGCTATACTTACCGGGCTTACTGTTGCTTATTCCACCCTCAACAAACATTCGCACCCGCCAGCCATGATATCACTGTTGATTTTTTAAAACGGGAACTAGGAGTCATGATCTTTGAGAGGGAAAACAGAGGTGAGCACCACTGTGTTCACTGAGCACCAGAGAGCCCAAGGGAACAGAAGCAACTGGGTAGTTCCAGGGGCTCGGACAGCCTTGTGGGGAGAGGGAGGGGGGGCTGTTGGTGGAGATTCGGGTGGTGGGGGATGCAGGGTGTTTGGGAGAAAGAGGATGTCGGCTGTCGGGCACCAGTGTCTTCATTCTCCGCATTGTGCGAGTCTGCTCTCTGTGGTATGGGAGCCCAGAGCAGGGGTGTCTGGTGCCAGGACAATTGCAGAGGAAATGCGGTGGGGGTGGAACGTGATGAATGTCATGCCGTCGGGCATATGGGCAGGATGCATGAGACCCCAAAAGGTAATCCAACTCTGTGCCCACTCTGGTCCACTTGAGGATTAGCAATCCAGTAGGCCTAAGTATGGAGGGATGATAACTATGGGCTCTCTGAATTCTGTAGCCTGACTAAGTAGGATGCCTATTAACACTGCTTCTCCCTGACGGATAAATCAATTGTGCCCAGTTAGTATCTGGGGCGAAATTCTCCGGAAACGGCGTGATGTCTGCCGACTGGCGCCCAAAACGGCGCAAATCAGACGGGCATCGCGCCGCCCCAAAGGTGCGGAATGCTCCGCATCTTTGGGGGCCGAGCCCCAACATTGAGGGGCTAGGTCGGCGCCGGACGAATTTCCCCCCCGCCAGCTGGCGGAAAAGGCCTTTGGTGCCCCGTGATCGGTGGGCCCCGATCGCGGGCCAGGCCACCATGAAGGCACCCCCCGGGGCCAGATCGCCCCGCGCCACCCCCAGGACCCTGGAGCCCGCCCGCGCCGCCTTGTCCCGCCGGTAAGGTAGGTGGTTTAATTTACACCGGCGGGACAGGCATTTTAGCGGCGGGACTTCGGCCCATTCGGGCCGGAGAATCGAGCGGGGGGGCCCGCCAACCGGCGCAATTCCCGCCCCCGCCGAATCTCTGGTGCCGGAGACTTAGGCAACCGGCGGGGACGGGATTCACACCAGCCCCCGGCGATTCTCCGACCCGGTGGGGGGTCGGAGAATCTCGCCCCTGAAGTTTCATGCAGGTGAGACTAATTGATCCTCAGGCGTTGACCCTTAGCTTCATAAGCTCCCCACAGTATCAAAGATAAGTCTCGCACAGATTTTCTGTAGTGTATTGGTTATCACATTCACGTCACAAGCAAATGTTCCTTGTTCTAAACTGGGCGGCAACATTTCCAAATTCTTTTAAGAAGGCTCCTTCGCGCCTCCACCCACCTTCATTCAAATGTGGACCTCACTGTCCAGATGCCCATTTCCAGTCGCGATGACCGAACACATCTCCCTCCTGAAAGAACGCCCAGAGGTCTCAGGTTTGAGGCAGGGGACACCCAGGCTGAAGGCCAGATAGGAGTCTCAGTGGGAGAGGGTAAATGCAAGGGGCAGCCCTATTCTGGAGATTAGAGGGCACCAGAACTGCAAATATGCAATCGGTGCCAGCTGTGCTCTTGGACAGGCACCGTGCACCGATGGAGAATCTAGCTGATGAAGGAGACAGTGTGGCACCTGTGTCACGTCCTGGCAGACTTGGCGCCATGTGGTGCCAAAGAGCATCTGCTCCTTGTGGCTGACAAGGTCTTCAACTTTGTTGCCGCAGGGTCCTTCCAGTGCTCCACCGGGGACCTCTGCGAAATCTCTCAGGCTTCCCCTCTAAGTGTATCCATGAGGTAATGGATGCACTGTACGCAAGGGCTGGTGAATATGTTATTTTCACAAACAACCAGGCCAGACAAGAGCCATTTAAAGGCAGCACCCCTTTATTGAATTGCTCAGATGACCCCAGGTGCAGGGAATTCAGATGTTTCAAGCATGTTTTCCACGTGGGGTAATATTTTTCCCCAAAGTGTCTAAAATGTGCCGTCTGGATTGTGCCGCCGGGACTGTTCTCTGTTTTAAATATACATAGTAAGAAGTCTTACAACACCAGGTTAAAGTCCAACAGGTTTGTTTCGAATCACTAGCTTTCGGAGCGCTGCTCCTTCCTCAGGTGAATGAAGAGGTAGGTTCCAGAAACATCTATATAGACAAAGTCCTCTTTATTCACCTGAGGAAGGAGCAGTGTTCCGAAAGCTAGTGATTCGAAACAAACCTGTTGGACTTTAACCTGGTGTTGTAAGGCTCCTTACTGTGCCCACCCCAGTCCAGCACCGGCATCTCCACATCTTAAATCTATATGTTATATATATTTAAAAACTACTGGAAAATATAAGCTGCTTAAAGGCAGGGACAGATTGATTATGCTAATAGCACTGGTGTTTTTGATATGTTGATGAGTCTGGTAACGTTGTGAACAGGTGTTTACCTAATGCAAGCTGATAACAATGGGGAAGAGAATGTAAAGGGTTTGAATGAGTCGTTAGAAGTTTAAAGGAGGAGATGATGTGCATTTACACTCAAAAAGGTAGACTCACGAAATGAAGGTAATAAAGTTTGACTTCTGCAGAGGTTAGTTCAGATAAAGGAGGATCAAAAGGCAAAAACTGTATGTCAGAAGATGATTAACTCTAAGGAAGGGTAGCGGCCCCCAACCTCAGCCACAGCAGGAATAGCTGTTAACTCCCAACAAGCCATGCCTGTGAAGAAAGCCTGTCTTGAGAAGCCAGTTGTTTGTTTTACCTCAAAAGTAAACGTCATAGAGATATAACTGCTTGGTGTGGTAACTGCTACTGGATTTTAATTATAGTTTTAAAAAATGTATAAGATGTTGTGAAATATGGGGGGGGGGGGGAATGAATTGGCTCCAAAGGTAGTGAAATAAAGGGGCGGGATGCTCCCACCTGACGACAGAGTGTTGATGTCGTCGTAAAAACTGGAGAGTTTAACACCGTGTCATCGGACCGCTAAGTGCAGCGATCCTCTGCCCTACAGGAGGCCAGCATGGCACTGGAGCGACCCACGCCGCTCCGGCTGCCGATACTGGCGTCAAATGGGTGCCGCGGGTCTGTGTATGCGCGCTGCGACCGGCGCGCATGCGCACTACAGCCGGCGCAAATGCACGGTAGCTTCCTTCTCCGCGCCAGCCCCGACGCAAAAAGGGGTAGGGCTACAGGGGCCGGCATGGAGCAAAGGAGGCCCCCACCACGCGAGGCTGGCCCGCCGATTGGTAGGCCCCATCATGGGCTAGGCCCCGGTGGAGGCCTCTCCACCCCACTAGGCCGCCCCCGACAGGACGGACGCTGATGTCCCGCCGGGTAAGACCAGGTGTGAATGGTGCCGGCGGGACTCGGGCTTTTTTGGGCAGCCACTCGGCCTATCGCGGGCCGAGAATCGCCCGGGGGGGCTGCGTAGAGCGGCCCCCGACTGGCGCCGCGCCAACTATGCCGGAGCCAATGCCGATTCTCCGGGCCGGCATGGGCTGAGAAAATCCCGTCCAAGATGTTTGAAAATGAGTAAAGTTAGAAAGAGTGCATAGCATTGTCTTAGTCAATGGCACTTGTATTTTATTTTATTGCTTAATAAACCTTTATTTTATTTTACATCATCACAAAATGTATGGGACACCATTCTCAGGATTTCAAACCTTTCCTCGTATTATATCAAAATGTAAAACACAGTTGAGGGCAGTTGTTTCAAGTTTCTCTCAAGGATTTGGGATAATCGGTGTTTATCATTAGCAGTGTTCTTAACACAAAGTTCACACCTGCTATTACTCATCTATTAACTGCTTTCTCAGCTTGCCCTGCCACCTTCAATGATTTATGTCCATATACATAGCCTTTAGCCATCTTTCCATAGGAATAGAGATTATTCTTATATTATATATAATTAAAAACCTGTCATAGGGCAGCCAAAACTGTAACCTATCCTTTCAAAGTGTGTGTTGGGGGGGGGGGGGGGTGCAGGAGGGTCTATTTATTTAGGGGGCCTCTGGGGAGTCTCTTTATTTAGGGGGTCTATGGGAGAGGGTTTCTTTATTTAGGCGGTCTCTTGGGGGCCCTTTAATTAGAGGGTCTCGTGGAGGTCTCATTACTTATGGGGTCACTTCATTTAGGGGGTCTCCGGGGGGTTCACTTTATTTAGGGGGCCTCTATGGAAAGTCTCTTAATTTAGGAGGTCTCTGTGGGGGGCTCGTGGGGGAGGTCTGGTGGCGTGGGCTGGGCAGGTCTTGCATTGTGGGGGGAGGGTGGCCCTCGGATGGACTTTGGGGGCAACTCTTTTAAAGAGTTAACGCCTTTGCCCACAGCGAGGTCCACCACATCAGGGCCACACTTTTCAATAGCAGTAGCAATTCTCATCCATGTGAATCCTGGAGAATCACGTAAGCCCGGAGAATATGGTGCCCGGCCTGCTAAGTGCATACAAATAGTTCTTAATGAGCCATTTGCATCCTCCTGCTAACGCGGGGTGAGAACTTCGATTCTGATGGTGCATCAGAAATGGATCGGCGCCAATCCTGTTTTGTTCGCGACCGCGGGATTATCCGCCTTAGCAGGAACTCCGCTACCAACGGCGCTAGGCGGAGAATTTTGCCCCTTATCTTTTCTAGTTTTGCTTTGATTATTTCTTTTACAAATATCATTCATTTCTTTCAGCCTCCTTGGTTCCACTGTTTTCTGTGTATTCCACCCTGGATGTCCTTCAGCTGGAGTACTGTTTTCAATTTCACAGGGTGTGATCTGTGTCTGCCTCGGCTCCCAGCTGAGCCTTTGAGTCCTTAGCACTACTCCTGTATCGTGTCTCACCATTATATAGCACGATTGAAATCTTCCTCTATCGACAAACAGTTTCCATGTATATTGCCTCCTTTTATGATACTTAAACTATGTATTTGTTATTGTGTCCTGTTCTTCTGCAAATAGCTACCATTATTTGGCCTTGCTCACATTGGTTAGCACTGCTGCCTCACAGCTCCTGGGTCTCAGGTTCAATTCCAGCCTCAGGTGACTGTCTGTGTGGAGTTTGCACTTTCTCTCCATGGCTGCGTGGGTTTCGTCTGGGTGCTCTGGTTTCTTCCCGCGGTCCAAAGATGTGCAGGTTAGGTGGATTGGCTATGCTAAATTGCCCCGTAGTGTCCAAAATGTTAGGTGGGGTTACTGGTTTAAGGGGATAGGGTGGAGGCGTGGGCTTAAGTAGGGTGCTCTTTCCAAGGGCCAGTGCAGATTCGATGGGCCAAATGGCCTCCTTTTGCACTGTAAATTCTATGATTCTATTATTTATTTTTCCAAGACTATACGTTTCTCTTTGTCGTCTCTTCCTTCTCCAACAATCTTGTTCCAATCTCCCAAAATAATCACACAG
This sequence comes from Scyliorhinus torazame, assembly GCF_047496885.1. Classification (NCBI taxonomy): domain Eukaryota; kingdom Metazoa; phylum Chordata; class Chondrichthyes; order Carcharhiniformes; family Scyliorhinidae; genus Scyliorhinus; species Scyliorhinus torazame. The sequence goes on along the minus strand of NC_092713.1, from coordinate 254,083,085 downwards.
CTCTTTCCATTCTCCTGTTTTATAATTAATTTTTTTATTAAGGGGAAATTTAGCGTGGCCAATCCACCTACCCGGCACATCTTTTTGGGTTGTGGGGGCGAAACCCACGCAGACATGGGGGAGAATGTGCAAACTCCACACGGACAGTGACCCGGGGCCAAGATCGAACCCACTGCCCCACCGTGCTGCCCTCCCACTCTCCTATTTGATTAGCTTTTCAATTCTATCACATGTTTCAGCAGCCTCCTCATCTGGAGATATATATAAAATAAGCTCATCTCTTGTCAATCATCCCAAATCTGTGTCTCTGGTTACCTATTTCTGCCGATGGAAAAAGTGTCTTTTTATTTATTCAATCAAAACCTTTAATGGTTTTGAACGCCTTTATGCTATCTCACTTTAACCACCTTGGCTTTCAGGATAACAACCCATACTCCAAGTACAATTCTGATGAGTATCTTCCACAGCATCTGTATGGCCTTCTTGATAGTCTTTCTGAAAGTATGGTACTCGGAATTCAACTCAATGCTTCAACTGGGAACTCACTAGTGATTAAGAAAGATTTATCATAACTTCCTTACATTTGTACTCTTCTGTTTATGAAACCAACAATCCTATTGGCTTTTTCAAAGAGCCATTTCAACATTACCCTGTCACCTTCAAAGATTTGGGCACCTATAGCCTCTGTCCATGCACCCTCTTTAAAAATAACTATGGCCTCTGTTGTACTAGAGCTCTACTTTCATGAATGGACCTAACCCCCTCCCTCTCATTCATCAGCAAGTGAGAGTAAGGATGTGGGAGCAGAGGAGAGGGAGGGAGTTATTATACTACTGCGCAGTGATTGCCCTCAACTGAGAAGCATGTGGACCCAGATCTCAGGAGGCAAATAATCTACCTAACAATGATTATGATATGGAGATGCCGGCGTTGGACTGGGGTGAGCACAGTACGAAGTCTTACAACACCAGGTTAAAGTCCAACAGGTTTGTTTCGATGTCACTAGCTTTCAGAGCGCTGCTCCTTCCTCAGGTGAATGAAGAGGTATGTTCCAGAAACACATATATAGACAAATTCAAAGATGCCAGACAATGCTTGGAATGCGAGCATTTGCAGGTGATTAAATCTTTACAGATCCAGAGATGGGGTAACCTCAGGTTAAAGAGGTGTGAATTGTATCAAGCCAGGACAGTTGGTAGGATTTCGCAGGCCAGATGGTGGGGGATGAATGTAATGCAACATGAATCCCAGGTCCCGGTTGAGGCCGCACTCATGTGTGCGGAACCTGGCTATAAGTTTCTGCTCGGCGATTCTGCGTTGTCGTGCGTCCTGAAGGCCGCCTTGGAGAACGCTTACCTGGAGATCAGAGGCTGAATGCCCTTGATTGCTGAAGTGTTCCCTGACTGGAAGGGAACATTCCTGCCTGGTGGCAATGATTAGATTAGGGAGCATGGATTTCATGTGGTGAATTTCTCCATGCAATATAGTTGATATAATTAATAAGTCTACTGCTTGCAACCGTAACACTTTGCAGAGGTACCCCATGACCTACAGAATACCTTGGGGAAAAAATGACATCCTCGGAGATTGCTGCAGCGTTTGGAGGTCAGGAATAGCTTTTAAGAATATTGGGTGCTTCTGGAGTGACAGCACCATTACTTCATTGATGCCCCAGGGTTTGCAGCAGCTCATTGGGAAAAATCTTTAATTATAACAGCGCTGCAGAAAATAACGCACCATAGAAAGAAAACACACCGCTATAGAGAATAAAAATACTATAGAAAATAATGCACCACACTGTAGAAAATAATGCACAATAGAATGCAAGTTGAAATATGTCTCACAACCTGTGCCGTTGTTGTACATAAACCTTGGTATTTGTACAAAAGATGACAAATGTACATGTTGATCAGGAGCTGTTTGGCTGAAGCTATTTGCAGTAAAAGCCAATTATCATGATGACAGGAGCCAATTATCATTGTGACTGAGTGATAGATTACCTCTAATTTCACCAACTAACCAAAAACATACTGAACTGTTTAAAGGGGATTCTTTTTTTTTAGAAGAAAAAAACCTAACCAACAATGATTGTCATAAGTCACCTGATCGGGGAAATCCATATACACCACATCAACTGATTTACCCTCGTCCACCTGTTTGGTCACCTTCTCAAAGAACTCAATAAGGTTTGTGAGGCACGACCTACCCTTCACAAAACCGTGTTGACTATCTCTAATCAAATTATTCCTTTCCAGATGATTATACATCCTATCTCTTATAAACCTTTCCAAGACTTTGCCCACAACAGAAGTAAGGCTCACTGGTCTATAGTTACCGGGGTTGTCTCTACTCCCCTTCTTGAACAAGGGGACAACATTTGGTATCCTCCAGTCTTCCGGCACTATTCCTGTAGACAAAGATGACTTAAAGATCAAAGCCAAAGGCTCAGCAATCTCCTCCCTAGCTTCCCAGAGAATCCTAGGATAAATCCCATCCGGCCCAGGGGACTTATCTATTTTCACACTTTCCAGATTTCAGTAAAGCATTTGATAAGGTTCCCCACGGTGGGCTACTGTAGAAAATGGAGGCATGGGATTCAGGGTGATTTAGCAGTTTGGATCAGAAATTGGCTAGCTGGAAGAAGACAAAGGGTGGTGGTTGATGGGAAATGTTCAGACTGGGGTCCAGTTACTAGTGGTGTACCACAAGGATCTGTTTTGGGGCCACTACTGTTTGTCATTTTTATAAATGACCTAGAGGAGGGCGCAGATGGATGTGTGAGTAAATTTGCAGATGACACTAAAGTCGGTGGCGTTGTGGACAGTGCGGAAGTTACAAGTTACAGAGTGACATTGATAAGCTGCAGCGCTGGGCTGAGAGGTGGCAAATGGAGTTTAATGCAGAAAAGTGTGAGGTGATTCATTTTGGAAGGAATAACAGGAAGACAGAGTACTGGGCTAATGGTAAGATTCTTCGTAGTGTGGATGAGCAGAGAGATCTCGGTGTCCATGTACATAGATCCCTGAAAGTTGCCACCCAGGTTGAGAGGGTTGTTAAGAAGGCGTACGGTGTGTTAGATTTTATTGGTAGAGGGATTGAGTTTCGGAGCCATGAGGTCATGTTGCAGCAGTACAAAACTCTGGTGCGGCCGCATTTGGAGTATTGCGTGCAATTCTGGTCGCCGCATTATAGGAAGGATGTGGAAGCATTGGAAAGGGTGCAGAGGAGATTTACCAGAATGTTGCCTGGTATGGAGGGAAGATCTTGGGCGTCATTCTCCGACCCCCCAGCGGGTCGGAGAATGGCCGTTGGCCGCCGTGAATCCCGCCCCCGCCGGTTGCCGAAGTCTCCGGTACCGGAGATTGGGCGCGGGCGGGAATCGGGCCGCGCCGGTTGGCGGGCCCCCCCGCTCAATTCTCCGGCCCGGATGGGCCGAAGTCCCGCCGAGAAATTGCCTGTCCCGCCGGCGTAAATTAAAGTAGGTATTTACCGGCGCGGCATGGGCGGGCTCCGGGGTCCTGGGGGGGGGCGCGGGGCGATCTGACCCTGGGGGTGCCCCCACGGTGGCCTGGCCCGCGATCGGGGCCCACCGATCCGCGGGCGGGCCTGTGCCGTGGGGGCAATCTTTCCCTTCCGCCTCCGCCACGGTCTCCACCATGGCGGAGGCGGAAGAGGCTCCCTCCACTGCGCATGCGCGGGAAACCTTCAGCGGCCGCTGACGCTCCCGCGCATGCGCCGCCCCGATATGTCATTTCCGCGCCAGCTGGCGGGGCAACAAACGCCGTTTCCGCCAGCTGGCGGGGCGGAAATCCCTCCGGTGCCGGCCTAGCCCCTCAATGTTGGGGCTCGGCCCCCAAAGATGCGGAGCATTCCGCACCTTTGGGGCGGTGCGATGCCCGTCTGATTGGCGCCGTTTTGGGCGCCAGGCGGCGGACATCGCGCCGTTGGGGGAGAATTTCGCCCCTTATGAGGGAAGGCTGAGGGACTTGAGGCTGTTTTCGTTAGAGAGAAGAAGGTTAAGAGGTGACTTAATTGAAGCATACAAGATGATCAGAGGATTAGATAGGGTGGACAGTGAGAGCCTTTTTCCTCGGATGGTGATGTCTAGCACGAGGGGACATAGCTTTAAATTGAGGGGAGATAGATATAGGACAGATGTCAGACGTAGGTTCTTTACTCAGAGAGTAGTAAGGGTGTGGAATGCCCTGCCTGCAACAGTAGTGGACTCGCCAACACTAATGGCATTCAAATGGTCATTGGATAGACATATGGACGATAAGGGAATAGTGTAGATGGGCTTTAGAGTGGTTTCACAGGTCGGCGCAACATCGAGGGCTAAAGGGCCTGTACTGCGCTGTAATGTTCTATGTTCTCTTTCATTTGGCCAAAAACTGCACCTCTTCAGAGACGGCAGGCAATGAAATGGTCGAGTGGATGAAGATCATTTTAGTATGATAAAGGTGCCATTTAGAGTGTCAGTAGAAACATGTACACAAGCCTGTTAAAATAGAAAAACTGTGAAAAGAAATTCACTTTTTCTTAAACTGCAAAAGCAGAGTCGCAGGACACCAACAAGCACTAGTACTGAGAAATGAAAATAGATAGAAGCATCTGAAAAGAAAGCTAAATGGTGAATCCAGCTCTTAGCACTTCATCTAATCACCCTCTTCATAAACATTAGATGGTTCATATAATGGATTTAGGAGCAATACATTTTGTGAAAGTGCATTTTCACTCCCATTTCCTTAAGATTTCACAAAAATCGAGGAGACCTGGTTCATTTATAGAAGTATTTAGTAAGGACTAAGAGCGATATCTACTGGGCCCAAGCCTTAGAATCATCAGTTACAAAAACTCCCAGGCTCCGCATTCAACTAAGCAAGAACACTGATCCTGTAAAATAATTAGGAAACTCCGGTCAAGCCTAATGAAGCATTGATTACCATCATTTACCATTTATCACCAAAACATGGCAAATCTTAAGCAATTTGTTGAACAAGAATTATCTTTTGTTACGATTCCAGTTGATGTTATAACTAAACAGAAAGATCCCAGAATGGAACCCGAGCTCAAAGGACCATATAGCTTTTATTTTTTTGTACAAAACGTGGAGGAACAGAGGGCGAGATTCTCCGACCCCCCACCGGGTGGAGAATTGCCGTGGGCCGTCGTGAATCCCGCCCCCGCCGAATTCTCCGAAGGGAGAAAAGTCGGCGGGGCGTCAATCGCGCCGCACGCCTCGGAGAACGGCACGGGTGGGCGCGAGGCAATGGATTTCGGGGCTGCCGATATTCTCCCGTCGTGATGGGCCAAAGTCCCGCCGACGTGACCACGGGTCACATCGGCATAAATCAAAACACCTTTAAATCAGCGTCAACCAGTGCTCATGGTTGACGCTGACCAGCGTGGAGGTGGGTGACGGTCTGGGGGGTTGGCCGCTGGAGAGGTGATGGCGTGGCCGCAGTCTGTATGTGTGGGGGAGAGGTGTGTGTAGGGTTTTGTGTGTGTGTGTGCGGCGGGGGGGGGGGGGGGTTAGAGTGGGGTGGGCTCCGGGGGAGTGTCGAGAGGGGGGGGTGAGTGCCGGGGGGGGGGGGGATGACTGCCGGGGAGGGGGACGGGGGTCCGTGCCGGGGAGGGGGACGGGGAGGTGCGTGCCGGGGAGGGGGACGGGGGGAGTCCGTGCCGGGGAGGGGGACGGGGGGTGGGTCTGTGCCGGGGGGGGGATCCGTGCCGGGGAGGGGGGGGGTCTGTGCCGGGGAGGGGGGGTGCGAGGGCAAGTGAGTTGGTCCACCTGGCCAGGTGCCAGCCTCCAACAGTCGGACCCATGCGGTCCATGCCACCTGGCTGGGGGGAGGAGGGGGTATGGGCAATGATGACATGTCGTCGTTTCCCTTCCCCCCCCCCACAGGCCGTCATGTTTTCCGGTCAGCCAGCGATGTTGGCCGCCGTGGCGGCAGCCGCTAATGTCCTTGTTGCCCTGGAGGAGGAGGAACGTGCCAGAGAGGCAGCGCAGGCTGCCGCAGAGGGGCAGGCGGCAGTCGACCAGGCTGCAGGGACACCCACCCGACAGGATGAGGAGGGGGAGGAGGACGTCGCGGCGCCACGGCAACGGAGGCACCCAAGGACGCCCCGTGTGTACCGGCCCCGGCTGTCGTACCAGGACCTCACGGACCAGGAATGCAGGAGGAGACTCCGGATGAGCCGGGAAACCGTGGCACACATCTGCCACCTGCTGGCACACATGTCACCGCGTGGCACTGGCGGGGGACACCCTCTCCCCGTGTCCGTCAAGGTTACGGTGGCCCTGAACCTTTATACAACGGGGTCATTCCAGGCACCGAGTGGGGATCTGTCCGGCATATCGCAGACATCGGTGCACTGGTGCATCCGGGCAGTGACAGATGCCCTATATGCCATTGCGCACCGCTACATCCGCTTCCCTGTAGACCGGGCCAGCCAAGATGCCCGGGCCGTGGGCTTCTCTGCCGTGGCCGGGTTCCCCATGGTCCTGGGCGCGATTGATGGGATGCACGTCGCCGTGCGGCCACCTGCAGATAACAGGGCCGTGTTCACCAATAGGAAGGGGACCTATTCGATGAACATACAGGTGGTCTGCAACCACCGCATGATGATCCTGCACGTCTGCGCCCGTTACCCGGGCAGTGTACACGACTCATATGTGTTGTCGCGGTCATACATCCCCGGCATGTGCGAGGAACGCCATCCCCGGCTGAGGGGCTGGTTGCTGGGCGACAGGGGCTACCCATTGCGATCGTGGCTGATGACGCCTATACGGAGGCCACGCAATGAGGCGGAGAACCGCTACAATGATGTCCATGTAGCGACAAGGGAAGTGATAGGTGCTTTGGCATGCTGAAGATGCGTTTCAGGTGCCTGGACCGCTCTGGGGGCGCCCTCCAGTATCGGTCAGATACGGTCGGCCGCATCATTGTGGTGTGCTGCGTCCTGCACAATATAGCCCAGCAGAGGGGCGATGTGCCGCAGGCAGAGGACGACGGAGTGGAGGAGCAGCAGGAAGAGGCGCAGTCCTCTCCAGATGAGGGGGATGGGGGCAATGGTCAGGGCAGACGGGCTAGACATGGGCGGGTGGCTGTCCACCATTACCGGCTGGGCCAGCGGGCACGGGACAGGCTGATCGACGCCCGCTTCACTGACTAGATGGGTGTGGGAATCGGGTAGTATGGCCACAGACCGCACTCCATGGCAACAGCCGACCACCCACACCCCCCACCCATCCACCCACCCAGCACCCTCACCCCCCCTCCCCAACCCCACCCCCCCATTGCCGATCCACCTGCGGCACAACGGCCGGGCTCACACAGTTGCCGGTGGACGCGTGTCTATTGCAGGCCATGGAGGATGATGACAACCCGCTCTGCGATGAGCTCCTGGCTCCACATCGTTGGACTATGTCTGACCCATGGCCACAGTACCACCATCCACCCGGACCATCCCTGCATGCGGCTGTGACACTGCAGCGCACAGTCCCGTCCTCTGCCCGGGTGATGTTGATGGCGGCCCAGGGGGAAGGGGGCAGACTCACCTGGGGCTGAGGTAAGACCACCTCTCACACACACACTTGCGCTCAATGTACATGATACCCCCGCACGCTTTGGACAGAGCACAAAGGCAGCTTCTGTAGGTGTAACATTGACTTTAATAACGAAAGGATTTCATGCACGTGCCCTAGCCCCTAAAACTCATCTGTGCACTGCACCCACCCGTGCCAACTTACTCAGTGTCTAATTGTTTGGCCTTACGGGCCCTTTGACTACGCCTAGGTGGTTCCTCAGACGGCACAGCAGAACTGGAGGTGGACTCCTGTGATTCCTGCCCTCTGACACGGGATCTCTTTGATGGCCGTTTCCTGGGGTGTCCTGGCCTAGATGGGCCAGGCTGCGGCCCGGGCGACTGGGATGGCGAGCTGCCAGCCTGTCCTGTCCGTTGCCCACCCGATGCACCTGGGACGGAAGGGGGGGAGCCCGAGGTGTTGAGGTGTTCCGGGACCTCCCCTACAATGGGACCAGGAACGGGCCCCAGCACCTCTTCCTCCCTCGGGGTGCCCGATGGCCCCCAGGCCTCTACATGGGTGGGGGATGCGAACGGACTGGCCATCCGACGCCCCCCGACATCTGGCGCTGCCAGTCCTGGAGGCCCGTGCTGGTATCGACAGGGGTCTGCAGGTTTGCAGCCATGGAGCTCAGGGGGTTGGCAATCCCTGTCTGTGACTGTGCGACGCCGGCTCGCACATGGGCAATGGCGCCGATGCCCTCAGCGATGGCCTGCTGAGACTGGGCCATGGCCTGCAGAGACTGGGCCATGGACTGCTGAGACTGGGCCATGGCCTGCAGAGACTGGGCTATGGACTGCTGAGACTGGGCCATGGACTGCTGAGACTGGGCCATGGACTGCTGAGACTGGGCCATGGCCTGCAGAGACTGGGCCATGGCCTGCTGAGACAGGGCCACGGAGTTGAGCCCCTCTGCCATCTGCCGCTGGCGCTGGCTCATGGCCTCCTGTGAGAGGGCAGCCATATCCTGGGCCACAGACGCCGCCTGCATGGAAAGCCCCAGGCCTCGCAAACCGCTCCCCATGTCTGACACCGTCGCACCCATTGCCTCCACCGCGGACGCCACCCTTGCGGTGTCGGCCTGGGTGGCACGCATGACCGGCACCACTGCCAGCTCCTGGACGCGGGTGGTATCCTCCACCTGCGACTGCAGCCGCCGCAAGCTGGCCTTCACCCTCTTCGCTCGTCCCAGGTTCGGTGGTTGCATCGGACCTATGGGTGGGTGTGGTAACTCCAGGAACCCGGGATCCATCTGGGCGGCAGATGTTCGCTTGGGCTGGGCTGCCCTCCGACCGCTCGGCCCCTCTGCTGCTCCTCCCTCCACCTGCTGTACCGGGACGGCTGTGTTGTGCGCACCAGTGAGTGTACCAGACACCTCATCACTAAAGTGCCCAACCGAGGTGAGCGTCTCTGCGATGGTGGAGGGTGTTGGTGACAGCAGTGGCGTTGTGTCGTGCACATCGTCCAACTCTGAGTCCATGGCACTTTGGGGTGGCGGTTCGTCTCCACCCATCCAATCTGTGTCACTGTCCTGTATTTCAGTTTCCTGGGTAGGGGTGTCCTGGGTTGTGGTTTCGTGGCTCATTCATAGATAGATTCATAGAATTTACAGTGCAGGTTTTACAGGCTCGGCTGTGACGGGGGCCTGTGGCTGCCCCTCTCGTCGCTGGGTGGCACACGCCTGCGTCGCCGCACCCGCATGAGACGGGGGCGTCGTCTCCCTGTTGCTCCAGGTCTCTCCGTCTCCCGTGGTCTCCGAGGGACATCATGTCGGCGTCGCATGCCAGAGGGTCCGGGTCTCTCCGTCTCCCGTGGTCTCCGAGGGGCATCATGCGGGCGGTCTGCATCTGTGGGGTTGGGTGCCTCGACGTTTGCTCCTGCGATACACAATGAAGCATGCATGGTTAGACACACAGGCAGTGATCAGGTGATATGGGGGAGGGGGGATATGGGGGAGGGGGGATATGGGGGATATGGGGGAGGGGGGATATGGGGATGGGGGATATGGTGGAGGGGGGATATGGGGAGGGGGATATGGGGGAGGGGGGGTATGGGGGAGGGGGATATGGGGACGGGCTGTCGGTGGCTCACTTGCTGGTGGGCCCCCGACCTCTGCATCAGCAACCTCCCGGTCCTCAGGTCCGCCAGCCAGTTCCAGGGCCCTTTCCTCATGTTCGGTCAGTGGCCTCTCATCAGCTGGGCCTCCTCCAGTCCTCACATGCTCCCTGGTATTGTGTGCGCGTTTCTCCTGTGGGGGGTGGTGGCAGGGGTGAAAGGCAACAGTGTTAGACAGGTATATGAATGCACGCCATGGGTTGCGCGTGTATTGCAGAGGTTAAGGTTAGGGCTGGATTCACTTGGGGATATGGGGGAGGGGGGATATGGGGGAGGGGGGATATTGGGGAGGGGATATGGGAGAGGGGGGTATGGGGAGGGGGGATATGGGGGAGGGGGATATGGGGGAGGGGGGATATAGGGGATATGGGGGAGGGGGATATGGGGAGGGGGTATTTGGGGAATATGTGGGAGGGGGATATGGGGGAGGGGGGTTATGGGGGATATGAGGAGGGGGGATATGGGGGAGGGGGGATATGGGGGAGGGGGGATATGGGGGAGGGGGGATATGGGGGAGGGGGGATATGGATATCGGGCAGGGGGGTGCTCACCCTGGCTGCCCTGACGAGGTCATTCACCTTCTTGTGGCACTGGGTGCCTGCCGTGGTGTCAGGGCCACAGCGGTGACGGCCTCTGCCACCTCCCTCCACAGACGCCGGCTGTGGCTTGGGGCGACTATGCGGCAGTGTCCGGGATACAGGTCCTCCTTCCTCTGTTCCACTGCGTCCAGGAGTGCCTCAATGTCGCGGGACTGAAACCTCGGGGCTGAGCGGCGGGCGGCCATCCGGTCGGGTCTTCTGGACAGGTGGGGGAGTAGCGGGTCTTATGAGCCGTCACGCCGTGCGGCATGCATGATGCCGCACGGCCTGAACCACATGAGCCAGCGGATAGCGTCACGTCGCTGCTAGCCCATTCCGGGCCGGAGACTTAGCGACGTTTGGGGCGGCGCGATACAGGTGGGATTTGCGCCGTTTTTGGCGCCAGTCAGCGGACATCGCGCCGATACTCGAGAATTTCGCCCAGAGTCATGGGACCACAAATAGTTTTAACACCAAAAATAAAAAACATTTATTAAAAATAAAAAAATTGGATTATGATACAATACAGTTAGGGTGGCATGACGGCACAGTGGTTAGCACTGCTGCCTCACGGCGCTGAGGACCCGGGTTCAATCCCAGCCCCGGGTCATTGTCCATGTGGATTTTACATTTTCTTCCTGTGTTGGCGTGGGTCTCACCCCTACAACCCAAAAATGCGCAGGGTAGGTGGATTGGCCATGCTAAATTGTCCCTTAAGTGGAAAAGAATTGGTTACTCTAAATTTATATTTTAAAGATTATACAATATGCTTTTACTCCCTCCTTTAGTTTAACAATTACGCACAGGTTTTAGGCTGAACCCAGATTACAAAGTACATGTTAATCTACTATGGTCTCATTAATACAAACTCCCTTTTAAGCACACAAGGGCCGGGATTCTCCGAAATCCCGGCCATGTGTTGACGCCGGTGTAAACACCGGAGTGGTGTACGCCGGCATCAATGAGCCTCCTGGACTAGCAATTCACCGGTCTTCAGGGGGCTAGCATGGCGCCGGAGTACTGCGCGCTGCTCTGGCACTGAAAGGCGGCCCTGAACGGCCGGCGTGGGTCTGCGCATGCGCGCGACGGCCATGCAGTCTCCACGCAGCGCATGCGCGTGATTTCCATCTCTGCACCAGCGCATGCGCATGGTTGCCGTCACCGCGCCAGTGCAGGCGCGTGGTGGCCGCCTCCGCGCCGGTGCAGGCGCATGGTTGCCGTCACCGCGCCAGTGCAGGCGCGTGGTGGCCGTCTCCACGCCGGTGCAGGCGCATGGTTGCCGTCACCGCGCCAGTGCAGGCGCGTGGTGGCCGCCTCCGCGCCAGTGCGGAGCAACATGTCGGAGATTTACAGCGGGACCGTGCGGAAGGATGTAGGCCTCCTTCAGATCGTGGGCGCCCGTCGATCGGAAGCCCCCAATCGCGGGCATGGACCCTGTGGAGGCCCCCCCGCGGAGTCAGATTCCCACGACCCCCCCCCAACCAGGACGTCCACCGCGGCAGCGGACCGAGCTCCCGCCAGGTGGTAACAGGTTGGAACCACGCCAGCGGGACTCGGCGGAACTGGGCGGGTGTTCGGCCGGTCGCCCGCGGAGAATCACCGCGGGAGCCGTTTTCAGCAACCCCGGACTGGCGCCACGGTGATAGCGCGGGCACGATTGCCGCTGATTCTCCGGTTGCTGGAGAATCACGTCGGAGCGGCGTGGCGGGAATTTCCAATGTCCTCGGCCATTCTGCGACCCGGCGCGAGCTCGAAGAATCCCACCCAAGATGACTGTGGTCAAATACACACACTACATCTGAACCCATGTTAGTACCTGTGCATTTCTCCTCAGAATCTCCGCAGATGGTCACATGAGAGCTTCCAAACTCCACTCCCAAAATCCACTATACAATCTTCTCTCATAATAAGCTTTCCCTTAGTGCTTTGCATTCCAAATGACACTTTTAAACAAAGCTTCTGCTTCTCTTTTAACAGCAAATCCGGTCCAGGATTTACACTATCCCCTTGTCATAATATGCACTCATGTACATAATGAGATACAGACAGGCAGTGACAGACATCCAGTACAGCCAATCAACACACAGGACAGAACACAACCAATCACCAGACAGAACACTAGAGGGGGGTTTCCCACTACAGAACACACCAGGTATCAGCACTCGACCTCTTTCCACTGGTGACAAGTGCAGTGATAGTCAGGGTGTATATATCAGTTAGCACCTTCTACACGTGGCTGAGAGCTAGTCTGGTCGAGTTAGGTATAGTTAGTACACTTAGAGTAGTAGGGTGTCAACCCACAGCAAGCTCTGTGCACTGTTACAGAAGTTCAATAAATCTTATTGAACCAACATCTAAGTTTGGTGTCTGCTTCCAGTTGCGGTCCGTGTTACCCCAGGGTGAATAACACGACATGGTACCAGTAGTCTACTTCACCTAAGTCATTTACCTTGCGTGATTCAGTGACGACCAGCACGTGCCTTCCAGCGGCATGGAGAAGATCCAGGCCCCACCACAGCTACGGATCTCTGGCAATCTTGGTGCCAACTGGCAGGTCTTCAAGCAGTAGTTCAGTCTCTACATCGAGGCCTGGGCCTCGAGGATGCGTCCGATGCCAGAAAAATCACGCTGCTCCTATCGACTGCGGGGGACCAAGCTATCCAAATATTCAACTTGCTCACTTTTGCCAATGGCGAGGACAGGACCAAATTCAAGACCGTTTTAGCTAAATTCGACAGTAACTGTGAGGTCGAAACGAACGAGAGCTTTGAGCGCTGTGTCTTCCAGCAACGCCTTCAGGGTAAGGATGAACCTTTCCAATCCTTTATAACTAATTTCCGGATATTAGCGCAGTCCTGCAATTATGGGGACACCACTGATTCCATCATCAGGGATCAGATCGTGTTTGGGGTCCACTCCGACGCCTTGAGGGAGCAGCTCCTTAAAATAAAAAACATGACCCTGCCAGTCGCTATCGAGACGTGTAAAGTGCTTGAACAGGCGAGAAGCTGGTACTCCCGTCTTAAATCTGCAGAACAGGACCAACTTGCCTCCCACAAGGCAGAGAGTGTACAGGCCATCGCCCGGATGCGGCGCCTCAGTATTCATGAAAGCGGCCATTCTGCGCGCTTTTCCCGGGTCCCACGCATGCGCACCACGAACGGGAGAACGAAGCGGCCCAAGACCAAACTGCGCAGGTGCGAACGGCGGCTGACCGCACTGCGCATGCGTGACGACGCACAGAGCGTAACAACGTCAACGTCATGCCGTGCCCGAACTGCGGCACCGCCCACTTAAAGCGGCAATGCCCTGCAAGAGGCAGGCGATGTTTAAATTGTGGGAAGCCTGGACATTATGCAGCCTTGTGCAAGTCTGCACCACCGGTCATGAGCCAGCGATCCTATTTCCAACGCAAACGCGTTCGATCTGTGCAGCAAGGGCTACTGGATTCTGATCCAGGTAGCACCACGGATCCAGAGGACGACTGCCTGGAATCCCCATATCGTGTGGGCATTATAACTATGTGTGAACATGCCTCCTCAAATTCAGCAAGATGCCTATCTGTCCTCAACGTGGATTCTGTGGATGAATGGCGTGCTATCATACATGTTAACCAGTGCAGCAACTCAGGAACCGGCAGAAGCTGGGTACGATGCTCATGCTACTGACTTGCCTGTGCTCTCTCCGGAAGATGCTGTTCACATCAAGTTACCTGATGGCGGCTGGTCAGCCCCAGCTGTTGTCATTCGGCAGGCTGCTCCCAGGTTGGTTGTGGTTCGTATGGCTGATGGCTCAATTGTCAGGTGCAACAGAAGGGCACTGCGCAAACTTGCCTGCCCACCACCGAATTTCACCTTTCCAGCTGATGTTCTGCCTACTCGAGACACCTTGCTCCACGGGGCCACCAATCTGGCTGCAATCCCACCTGTCAAAGCGCCGTCGTCCCCACCTCCACCTCTCAGGCGGCCTACAAGGATCCGACGCCAGCCCCAAAGATTGGACTTATAGACATTTATATTGTACATATTGTTCTGTATCTGCACGCTAGACACCTTCCATGCACATATTCCTTCACTCGCCATTTACTGTAAATAGTTATATCTGTAAATAGTGTCGGACATGCACTAAGAAACAGACAAAAAAAACTTTTTTAAAGGGGGGATGTCATAATATGCACTCAAGCACATAATGAGATACAGACAGGCAGTGACAGACATCCAGTACAGCCAATCAACACACAGGACAGAACACAACCAATCACCAGACAGAACACTTTGGGGGGTTCCCCACTATAGAACACACGAGGCATCAGCACTCTGCCTCTTTCCACTGGTGACAACTGTAGTGACAGTCAGGGTGTATATATCAGTTAGCACCTTCTACACGTGGCTCAGAGCTAGTCTGGTCTAGTTAGGCATAGTTAGTACACTTAGAGTAGTAGAGTGCCAACCCACAGCAAGCTGTGTGCACCGCGCCAGTTGGCGGGCCCCCCGCTTGATTCTCCGGCCCGGATGGGCCGAAGTCCTGGCAATAAATTGCCTGTCCCGCCGGCGTAAATTAAAGTACCTGTCTTACCGGCGGGACAAGGCAGCGTGGGCGGGCTCCGGGGTCCTGGGGGGGCGCGGGGCGATCTGGCCCCGGGGGGTGCCCCCACGGTGGCCTGGCCCGCGATCGGGGCCCACCGATCCGCGGGCGGGCCTGTGCGGTGGGGGCACTCTGTCCCTTCCGCCTCCGCCACGGTCTCCACCATGGCAGAGGCGGAAGAGACTCCCTCCACTGCGCATGCGCGGGAAACTGTCAGCGGCTGCTGACGCTCCCGCGCATGCGCCGCCCCGACATGTCATTTCCGCGCCAGCTGGCGGGGCAACAAAGGCCGTTTCCGCCAGCTGGCGGGGAGGAATTTCCTCCGGCGTCGGCCTAGCCCCTCAATGTTGGGGCTCGGCCCCCAAAGATGCGGAGCATTCCGGCGCCAATCAGACGGGCATCGCGCCGTTTGGGGAGAATTTCGCCCCAGACTTCTTCAAAATTTCTCTAAATTTCTATACTTTCCTTAACTAGCTGCTCTTCAGATTTCTGCACTTGTTTTCTTAACCATTACTCCATAGGATGTATCTTTCTTCTAGCAAAGCTGAGAGAGATGTTCCCTCTCTCACTTTCTAAACCCTCTGCTTCTAGCAGAGCTGTGAGAGCTGTCTTCTCTTTCAATTGCAATCAAATTAGTTAATTGAAACTTGAAAGTTTCTACACCTTACAAGGCCCCAGTTGCCAAACAATACCCACATGCTTATAACTTTTATTTATTTGTCATACCATAGCCCTCTCTAAGCACAATAGAAACACGATTGGAACTCAACCTATCTAACCAACACCCACACATGCAAACACCTTTGTCCAGCATGAATTTAACTGTAGGTTTTACACTTCCAGGCACAGAAACATTAAATTAAATACACATAAAACTATACCTTATTTCTAATGTTCACCAATACCAATCTGATTGCCTAAAACTACCTTTGTTTTCCTAACAGATTGGAAAATGCTAAACACTCAAATACATTTCAGTTAACTGCCCACTGTATAATGTTCAACAGGTGAATGCCCATTTTCTAAATTAGGCAGCAGAAGACATTCTGATGATTCATAACTGTTGTATTGTGATACTGTCATTCAGTACAAATACTATTTTCTACTCTTCCCTTCTGGATCCTCCTCAACTTGGGCTGCTCTCAATTCACTCTGAAGCAAGACCTGGTTTACCCTTAAAGAGACCTGCTTTTTAACATTGTCATATCATATTATCACAAGCAATTATTTTCAGGACTTCCAGTTGCGGCTATGCCTGGGTAGGTCGCATGGTCGGCAGCTCCCACCGAGAACGGACTTTTGGGCCCTTTTAAGGAGCTCCAGCGGCACTTGGACGACGATTCCCGGTGTGGGAAGGAAGCAGTGAGGTTCCCCCAGCGCTGTATAGAGTGGACCAGGAACGGAGCGGTCAGAAAAGCAGCACTAGAGAAGAGAGGAGAACGGTCGCGAAAAAGCAAGATGGCGGCAGGCGGGGACCAGGCAGCGTGGGCTCAGTGGTCTCGGGAGCAGCAGGGGTTTTTGAGAAGCTGCTTTGCGGAATTGAAGGTGGAGTTGTTGGCCCCTATGAAGGCGTCGGTTGAAAGGCTGGTGGAGACCCAGAAGATGCAGGGGACGGCGATAAAGGAGCTGCAGCAGAAGGCCTCTGATAATGAGGATGAGATCCTGGGCCTGGCGGTCAGAGTGGAAGCGCACGAGGCGCTGCGCAAAAAATGGCAGGAGAAGTTCGAGGACCTGGAGAATAGGTCGAGGAGGCAGAACCTGCGGATTCTGGGTCTCCCTGAAGACGTGGAGCGGTCAGATGCTGGGGCGTATGTGACCATGTTGCTGAGAACGCTGATGGGCGCGGGAGCCTTCCCGAGGCCCCTGGAGCTGGATGGGGCGCACAGAGGCCTGGCAAGGAAGCCGAGGGCGAATGAGCCGCCGAGGGCCGTGGTGGTGAGATTCCACCACTTCACCGCCAGGGAGTGTGTCCTGCGATAGAAGAAGGAGCGGAGCAGTAGGTGGGAGAATGCTGAAATCCGCATCTATCAGGACTGGAGTGCAGAGCTGGCCAAGATGCGGGTAGGGTTCAACCGGGCCAAGGCGGTTCTCCACGGAAAGGGGGTGAAGTTCGGGCCGTTACAGCCGGCGAGGCTGTGGGTCACGTATCAGGACCATCAGCACTATTTTGATACGCCGGATGAGGCGTGGACATTTGTCAAAAATGAGAAGTTGGACTCAAATTAATGGTTTGTAGCGTGTTATGGGGTTGCTGGGGAGTGGGAGGGGGCAATGTTTTTTCTTTATGTGGGCCTATTGGGGGGGGGGGGGTCCCCGCGTTTTCTTGGGGTTGTGTGGGCCTGTGGCCTTGGGCCTTCGGGGATTGGGGTGAGGCTGCAGGTGGACGGATCTGCGCCACAGGGGGCGGGGTCGGCCCAGACAGGGAGTGCAGGCTTTTCCTGCGAAAAGGGGGGGCGGGGCCGGTACTGGCTTGGTGTCCACATCGGCTTATAGAGGGGGGAGGGCTGGAGAATTCGAGGGAGTCCAATAGGGGAATCGGAGACAGAGGCGGGAGCGGCCGGGGTCAGCAGGAGTCAGCTGACTTACGGGAGTGCAATGGGGAGAGCAGGGGGGGTTAAGCAGTTGCTTGGCCGGGGGAGGGGGGGGTGTTGGGGGAGGGGGTAACTGGGTTGCTGCTGTGCTGACTGAGGGGGAGTTGAAGGTAAGAGGGAGAAATGGGGCGGGGAGCCTACGCCTGGGGGGCTGGAGAGTGCGGGAGGCGCGGGCACGTGGCTGGCCTAAAAAAGGAGATGGCTAGTCGGCAGGGGGTGGGGGGGGCAGGTAGTCCCCCGATCCAGCTGATCACGTGGAACGTGAGAGGCATGAATGGGCCGGTCAAGAGGGCCCGGGTGTTTGCGCACTTAAAGGGGCTAAAGGCAGATTTGGCACGTTACTGGAGACGCACCTGAAGATCGGGGATCAGACCAGGCTGAGGAAGGGATGGGTGGGGCAGGTTTTTCACTCTGGGCTGGACTCGAAAAAAGGGGGGTCGCAATCCTGGTGAGTAAGCGGGTGGCATTTGAGGCGGTGGGTATTGTGGCGGATAAAGGGCATCGATATGTGATGGTGAGTGGCAGGCTGCAGGGGGCCCGGGTGGTGCTGGTGAATGTGTATGCCCCAAACACGATGCAGGGTTCATGAAGCGGATGTTGAGTCGGATCCCGGATCTGGAGGCAGGTAATCTGATAATGGGGGGGGGGGGGGACTTCAACACGGTACTGGACCCGGCACTAGATCGGTCGAGGTCGAAGTTGGGTAAGAGGCCGGCAGCGGCCAAGGTCCTGAGGGGGTTTATGGATCAGATGGGGGGAATGGATCCGTGGAGATTTGCCAGGCCAAGGGCGAGGGAGTGCACAAGGCCTACTCGCGAATAGACTTTTTTGTGGTAAGCAGGGCACTGATCCCGAGAGTGGAGGGGGCGGAGTATTCGGCCATTGCGATTTCGGATCACGCCCCGCACTGGGTGGAACTGGAGTTGGGGGAGGAGAGGGGCCAGCGCCCGTTGTGGCGAATGGATGTGCGACTGCTGGTGGACGAGGAGGTTTGTGGGCGGGTTTGGGGGTGCATCCAAAGATATGTGGAGGCCAATGATAATGGGGAGGTGTCGATGAGTGTGGTCTGGGAGGTGCTGAAGGCAATGGTCAGGGGGAGCTAATTTCAATCAGGGCTCACAGGGAGAAGAGGGAGAGGATGGAGAGGGAGAGATTGGTGGGGGAGATACTGAGGGTGGATAGGAAATACGCGGAATCCCCCGAAGAGGGGCTGCTGAGGGAGCACCGGAGCCTCCAAACGGAGTTTGACTTGCTGACCACGGGGAAAGCTAAGGTCCAGTGGAGGAGGGTACATGGAGCAGTGTATGAGTATAGGGAGAAGGCAAGTCGGATGTTGGCGCATCAGCTGCGGAGGAGGGAGGCGGCTAGGGAGATTGGGGGAGTCAGCGATAAAGGGGGGAACACGGTGCGGAGTCCAGCTAAAATAAACAAGGTCTTTAGGGGCTTTTATGGTAAGTTGTACAAGTCAGAACCCCCAGGGGGGGAGGGGGGGGGGGGGAGGGGATGCGGCATTTCCTGGACCAACTGAGGTTCCGAAGGGTGGAGGAAGGGCGGATAGAGGGTTTGGGGGCCCCGATCGAGATGGAGGAGCTAGTTAAGGGGTTGGAGAGTATGCAGGCGGGCAAGACCCCGGGGCCGGATGGGTTCCTGGTTGAGTTCTACAGGAAGTTCTCAGAGCTGTTGGGCCCGTTGTTGCTGAGAACCTTTAATGAGGCGAAGGAAAAGGGAATCCTTCCCCCGATGATGTCGCTGGCTTTGATCTCGCTGATCCTCAAGCGGGATAAGGACCCGCTGCAGTGTGGCTCTTATAGGCCGATTTCGCTCCTCAATATGGATGCCAAACTGTTGGCAAAAATTTTGGCCACCAGGATTGAGGATTGTGTCCCGGGAGTGATACATGAGGACCAGACGGGGTTTGTGAAGGGCAGGCAGCTGAACACGAATGTGCGGAGGCTCCTGAATGTGATTATGATGCCCTCGGAGGGAGGGGGGGATGCAGAAGTGGTAGCGGCAATGGACACGGAGAAGGCCTTTGACCGGGTGGAGTGGGAGTACCTGTGGGAGGTGTTAGGCAGATTTGGGTTCGGGGAGGAGTTCATAGGGTGAGTTAAATTGCTGTACAGGAGCTGCAGGAGGCGGAGGAAGCCTCGGTGGAGGAGCTGAAGGGCAAGTGGGAGGAGGAGCTGGGTGAGGAGCTGGATGAGGGCCTGTGCGCTGACGCCAGGGCAGGGTCAATTCCTCCTCATCTTGCGCCAGGCTCAGCCTGATCCAGTTTAAAGTGGTGCACAGGGTGCATATGACAGGGGCGAGGATGAATAAGTTTTTTGGGGTGGAGGACAGGTGTGTGAGGTCTTCTTTTTGTAAGGGGCGCATGCCCCATTTTGCTTTGAGATGGGTGTTAAATTGTTAATCGTTTAGAGGGTTAAGTTGTTTTGTTCTGTTGGCATATTGCCCTGTTTTCTTTGTATTATTTTCCTTTTTGGAGTGTTTTGTAAAAATTATTGAAAAACCTTGAATAAAAACATTTTTTTTAAAAAAGCAATTATTTTCAGATTATCCTGCAACATCTTATAATTACGTTAAATTAAGAATAGTTGCTGTGGTAGTCTGTGTAGAGGTATTTAGGTACCTGGTAATGCTGGAACACCATTGGTAGATATTGTATGTTTCCTATTGGTCAAGCTGTATGGTAGCTCCGCCCTGCTAGGTGGGGTCTAAGAGCTCATGCCGCCCCAGCAGCCTTCTTTCTGTACCTGAGCTGCTTGGGGAAACATCTAGCTTATTAAAGCCTTCAGTTGGACTACAACCTCGCTTTAGTGGTCATTGATCGTGCATCAATTTAATAAGCTAGATTTAAAAGGATGGAGCTCCGAATCAAGCGGAGTGTCTGCAACTCATCCCCCACTCGGCGAACTCAGCGGCAATCTTCAAGCACTGGCTGGCGTGTTTTAAAGGATATCTCGGAACGACCGAAAACACACCCACGGGAGAACAGAAATTGCAAGTACTGCACTCGAGGGTGAGCCCGGAAATTTACACCCTCATCGAAGACGCGGAAGACGTCGATGCAGCAATGGAGCTGCTAAAAGGACATTATATTCACCCGGTCTACGCCCGACATCTGTTAGCAACAAGGTGAAAAATCCCTGGGGAATCGCTGGAACAATTTTACCATGCGCTCCTGGTGTTGGGGAGAAACTGCAGATGCCCACAAGTTTCGGCAAGTGACCACACAGAACTCTTGATCCGGGACACTTTCGTGGCAGGTATGCTGTCCTCCCAAATCCGCCAGCGATTGCTGGAAAAAGACACCCTAGGCCTCAAGGAGGCACGGGACCTTGCAGGCTCTCTGGATGTGGCCTCCAGAAACGCCCGCGCTTATGTTCCCGACCGTGCGGCAGCCCCCTGGCAGCGTGGTACCACTCCGCAGCCGACCCCGAGACATCCCCCATCCCCCCACAAGCTTGCGCTGCAAGGCGGCCTGGCAACCCCGGGGTCCCCGCTGCTACTTTTGCAGGCAGGCCAAGCACCCCCGGCAGCGCTGCCTGGCCCACGCATCCACCTGCAAGGGATGCGGTAAAAAGGGCTACTTCGTGAGGGTATACCAGGCCCGTGCGGTCGCCGCGGCGAATGCGGATCGCAACCACAAACCTCTCGAGGGTCCCCGTGCGGCCGGCGGGCGCCGCCATCTTCCTCCTCCAGGGCCACGTGCAGCCCTCGGGCGCAGCCATCTTGTCCCACGGACGCCACGTTCGATGGATGGGCGCCATCATTTTGTGCACCTCCAGCCATGTGCGACCAATGGGAGCCGCCACCTTGGATGGACTCCCAGGATCCCAGCTCGGCTGACCACACACCGCCCGAAGAGAACACTCAACTACTGCAATTAGCCTCGGTGACCCTGGACCAGTCCTGGCCTCGAACACTCTCAACTGCTACAACAACAGTACTAATGAACGGGCACGAGGCGTCCTGCTTAATCGACTCTGGGAGCACGGAGAGTTTCACACACCCCGACACGGTAAGCCGCTGTTCTCTCCTCGTCCAACCCGTTAATCAAAAAATCTCCCTGGCCTCCGGTTCCCACTCAGTAGAGATAAAGGGGTTTTGTGTAGCAAACCTCACAGTCCAGGGAAGGCAGTTTAAAAATTACCGACTCTACGTCCTTCCCCACCTCTGCGCGGTTTAGACTTCCAGTGTAATCTCCAAAGTCTAACTTTCAAATTCGCCGGCCCTATACCCCCCCTCACTGTCTGCGGCCTCGCAACCCTCAAGGTCGATCCACCTTCCCGGTTTGCAAACCTCACCCCGGATTGCAAACCCGTCGCCACCAGGAGCAGACGGGACAGTGCCCAGGATAGGATCTTTATTAGGTCAGTGGTCCAAAGGCTACTGAGGGAAGGAGTCATTGAAGCCAGCAACAGTCCCTGGAGAGCTCAAGTAGTGGTGGTAAAGACCGGGGAGACGCATAGGATGGTCATCGACTACAGTCAGAACATCAACAGGTTTACGCAGCTGGACACGTAACCTCTCCCCCGCATATCCGACCTGGTAAACAGGATCGCGCATTACAAGGTCTTCTCCACGGTGGATCTTAAGTCCGCCTACCACCAGCTCCCCATCCACACTAGTGACCGCAAATACACTGCCTTCGAGGCAGATGGGCGGCTCTATCTCTTTTTAATGGTTCCCTTCGGTGTCACCAACGGGGTCTCGGTCTTCCAACGAGAGAGGGACCGAATGGTATGGTTTACAGGCAACATTCCCGTATCTCGACAATGTCACCATCTGCAGCCTCGACCAGCAGGACCACGACACCAACCTCCGAAAATTCCTCCAGACCGCAAAGATCCTTAACCTTACATACAACAAGGATAAATGCGTGTTTAGCACCGACCGCCTAGCCATCTTCGGCTACGTAGTGCGAAATGGAGTTATAGGCCCCGACCCTGAACGCATGCGCCCCCTTATGGAGTTCCCCCTCCTTCACTGCTCCAAGGCCCTGAAGAGCTGCCTAGGGTCAAAATTTTCTCTTACTATGCCCAGTGGGTCCCCAACTATGTGGACATGGCCCGTCCCCTGATCCAATCCACAGTTTTTCCCCTGTCGATAGAGGCCCGCCAGGCCTTCAGCCGCATCAAAGCAGACATTGCAAAAGCCACGATGCACGCCATTGATGAGTCCCACCCCTTCCAGGTCGAGAGCGACGTGTCGGACGTAGCTCTGGCGGCCACCCTCAACCAAGCGGGCAGACCCGTGGCCTTCTTCTCCCGAACCCTCCATGCTTCTGAAATCCGCCACTCCTCAGTCGAAAAGGAGGTCCAGGCCATTGTAGAAGCTGTGCGACACTGGAGGCATTACCTGGCCGGCAGGAGATTCACTCTCCTCACTGACCAACGGTCGGTTGCTTTCATGTTTGATAATGCACAGCGGGGCAAGATAAAAAAACGATAAGATCTTGCGGTGGAGGATCAAACTCTCCACCTACAACTACGAGATCCTGCATCGTCCCGGGAAGCTAAACAAGCCTCCTGCTGCCCTGTCCCGAGGCACATGTGCCAACGCACAAGTGGACCGCCTCCGAGCCCTCCACGAGGACCTCTGCCACCCGGGGGTCACTCACTTTTTCCACTTTATCAAGACCCGCAACCTGCCCTACTCCATTGAGGAGGTCAGGACAGCCACCAGGGACTGCCAAATCTGCGCGGAGTGCAAACCGCACTTCTACCGGCCAGAGAAAGCGCACCTGATAAAGGCTTCCCGTCCCTTTGAACGCCTCAGCATGGACTTCAAAGGCCACCTCTCCTCCACCGACTGCAACACGTACTTCCTGAACGTGATTGACGAGTACTCCCGGTTCCCATTCGCCATCCCCTGCCCCGACATGACCGCAACCACCATCATCAAGACCCTCCATAGCATCTTTGCACTGTTCGGGTTCCCCGCTTACATACATAGTTATAGGGGGTCCTCCTTTATGAGCGACGAACTGTGTCAATTCCTGCTCAGCAAGGGCATCGCCTCGAGCAGGACAACCAGTTACAACCCCCGGGGTAACGGACAGATAGAGAGGGAGAATGGAACGGTCTGGAAGACCGTCGTCCTGGCCCTACAGTCCAGGAATCTCCCAGTCTCCCGCTGGCAGGAAGTCCTCCCAGATGCCCTCCACTCCATCCGGTCAGTGCTTTGTACCATGACCAACCAAACACCCCACGAACGTCTCCTTGTCTTCCCCAGGAAGTACTCCTCTGAGACCTTGCCCACCCACCTGGCTGGCAGCTCCTGGACCCATCCTGCTCCGAAAACACATGCAGGCGCACAAGTCGGACCCGTTGGTCGAGAGGGTCCATCTTCTCCATGCTAACCCCAAGATACGGTCTCCCTATGAGACCTGGCGCCCGCCGGATCCCCACACACCCCAGCCACCAGTCCCACCCTCCCTCCCACCAGTGCACCTCACAGGAGGATCAGTCCTTCCACCAGCCCCGTCTAGGCCCCCCACTCACCGACGCACCCCGCAGACGCTCTCTTCCCAGGTCAACCGTTTTCCCTACCAGCGCTGTCTAGGGATGTTGAGGCTGCCACAGAGATCGAGGCCACGCTCCCGGAGTCATAGATGCCTGAGTCTCCACCGGAGTCACCACCGAAGCTTCGACGATCACAGAGGACGACCAGACCCCCCCGATCGACTGATTGCTTCATTTTAAAGTGTATACCTAATTATGAATCTGTAAATCGTTACTAAACGCGTATTATGTATTACGGTACCTCCATAACTATAATTTCTACCACGTTACCGTGTTGTAATATCAAGCCACCACCCCCGCTGGACTATTTTTTAACAGGGGGTGAATGTGGTAATCTGTGTAGAGGTATTACGGTACCTGGTAATGCTGGAACACCATTGGTAGATATTGTATGTTTCCTATTGGTCAAGCTGTACGGTAGCTCCGCCGTGCAAGGCGGGGTATAAGAGCCCGTGTCGCCCCAGCAGCTTTCTTTCTGGACCTGAGCTGCTGGGGGAAACATCTAGCTTATTAAAGCCTTCAGTTGGACTACAACCTCGCTTTAGTGGTCATTGATCGTGCATCAGTTGCCCAATCTTTGTCCATTTAGTTTTCATAGAATCCCTACAGTGCAGAAAGAGCACCCTACCTAGGTCCACTGCCCTGCCCTATCCCTTAACACAGTAACCCCACCTATTCTAAACATCTTTTGGACACTGTGGGACAATTTCTAGTGTGGCCAATCTACCTAACCTGCATATCTTTGGACTGCGGGAGGAAACCGGAGCACCCGGAGGAAGCCTGCGCAGACACGGGTAGAACATGCAAAACTCCACACAGTCACTTGAGGTCGGAATTGAACCCGCTGTGAGAGACAGCAATGCTAACCACTGTGCCACCATGTGTAGCCATTTATGATGGCCACCTGCAAAGGACCATGGGAATTATGGCCAACCCAGGACTCAGACAGATACACAGCCTATGTGTATCTAAGACACAGGTAACCAGACCTGATCGAAACCCCCGCTCGTTTGCATGTTAATGGCCCATTTTCCCAGGACAATAGAACTCCAATCACGCAACCGGTACAGCCACAGACTGATCGGCGCCAATCCCCTTACTCAGAAAGCATAACTGCCAAGGTCAATGACCGCTAAGGACCCGCCCAGCCACCAAGGCACCCGCCCCTTTATTGGCCGAATTCAAAGACCGTGATCAGAGCCCTGTCGAACTATTGGGTCCAAGGTTAAGGACCGCCCCAAAGAGCGCAAAATCCCAGAGGGATAAAAGAGAGCGCAGCCATGTGGGTTCTGTCTCTTTTGGATCCGGCCTGTGCCAACCCAATTGCAGCAGGAACAGCCAGCCAAGTTCAAGACCAACGATCGCTACCTGACGGCTGAGCCCAGCAGAGACAGAGCCACTTTCTTCGAACCAGCCAAGTGAAATCCAGATAAAGGCCTTATCCATTTGCACAGTGCCGGTCGCCCTGAAGTTAAGTATAGGTTAATGTAGCTGATAGATGTAGTTTAACTCGTAGTAGATGATGTGTTTGCATGTTGAGATAACTTGTGTATGTAAATAAACCATCTTTTGAACAAACTAACTGGTTGTGTGGTCATTTGATCGATAGAAGGGAAAGACTTGTGGTTCACCGAGATAAATAGAAATACCCAAAGCAACACCTGCCACCCCCTCTTTACTTAGTAAACAGCTTGAGATTTGATTGATAGTGCAAATAAAAGCCAATGGGCGGGATTTTTTGGCTGTTCATTTGGCGGAAAATTCCGGTCCCACGCCGGCACACGGGTTTCCCGACAACACGGGAAATCCAGTTGACAACGGCAGGACCGGTAGATCCAGCTGGCGGGCTGCCTCCGCTGCCGGAAATCACACGACGGGGTGCCCAATGTTTTTGTTTCTAAAAAGGAACTGCATGCAGTATAAGGGTATCCGGCATAGCAAGGGTTAATGTTGTATTGGGGTACAATACCACTCAGTGTAATCTGGACCTCATATGACCTGAGACTGGAGGCAGTTGTTGACTGGATAGAGACCAATGTAGAAGCAAGGGCTATACTCTGTGTATATGTACATAGTTTATGTGTTACCAATAAACACTGAGGTGGAGTTCTCCCATCCTGGGGTTTGTGGTGGGTGGAAGCTGAAAAGCTTGCGGAAGGCAAAAAGTTTGAAAACCAGCCAGTGTGAAATCATGTTGCAATTCTCCCAATGGCAGATTAATGTCGGGTCAGTTTTCCCGATGCCTGGTGGGGTGATCGCCATTTGAGACAGGGGCTGTTTAGCACAGGGCTAAATCACTGGCTTTGAAAGCAGACCAAGGCAGGCCAGCAGCACGGTTCAATTCCCGTATCAGCCTCCCTGAACAGGCGCCGGAATGTGGTGACTAGGGGCTTTTCACAGTCACTTCATTTGAAGCCTACTTGTGACAATAAGCGGTTTTTCATTTTCATTTGCATGTCATGAATGCACATTAAAACAGCTGTTCGCCAGAAAATCCCCACGCCTTCCAACCTCCTGTCACGCCAACAGTAAACTACATCAGCCTCAATCCCATTTGAGAAAGAGCGGCGTGCATAAGGAAGACCTCAGTTCACTCGAGATTTGATGGTGAATCCAACACACGTGGCCTACCTGACATGGCGCTGCATCACTCCTGCTGCGCTAACATCACTCTGCTGGGGAAGACCGGTTTGTGTCCTCCAGCTTCGTGCTGAGCTGGTCTTTATAGACAGCATTGTGCTGTGGGATTCATAGATCCTCCACTTGGACCGTCCCTGGCAAGTGTTGTGCCTGGTGACTGCCACTGTTGTCTGTCTAGATAGCACTCTGCTGTGGGACTCATGCTCCCTCCACTTTGATCGACCGAAGTTCAACCCACAGTGGGATGCGAGTTGAGGATGGAGCTCATGAGCACAAGGGGGGCAATGGGAAATGACGGCTGTGCAAGGGTAGGGGAAGTGTTTCCTGCGCAGGAGCAGAAGCGCCATCAGAGACTTGCAATGCTCGAGTTGGTGCAGAAACGGGCAGAGGGGACTCTGAGTGGCTGCACACCCTTGAGGTGTCCCTGAGCAGATGTCCCTGGGTGTTCGGCTGACCATCATCCTCCCTGTGA
This sequence comes from Scyliorhinus torazame, assembly GCF_047496885.1. Lineage (NCBI taxonomy): Eukaryota > Metazoa > Chordata > Chondrichthyes > Carcharhiniformes > Scyliorhinidae > Scyliorhinus > Scyliorhinus torazame. The sequence continues at coordinate 254,055,987 of NC_092713.1, read as the reverse complement.
GTGCCAGAAGAACCCAGGATGAATCCCGGAGGAGATGGGGCACCTGGATGGGGGTCTGGACCCCTGTGGCCAACATCCTAATGGTGCCCACCAGAATGTGTGGCCGTGGAGTGCAGGGTCAAGCGCAAATCCAGCAGGACCTACTGGACCAACGTCTCCATGGTGGACGCCGACCTTCCCATGGAAGCCTTGAGGTGCTTGCATGTTGGAGCCACAACATCAGACAGAATGTGAACAGACTCCTCCACCGTTCATTCTAGCCTGCTGAGTGACTCTGGAACCTCCGCCTGATTTTTCACTGCCTGCCATTGCAGCTCCATTGCTGGCAGCTACTTCCAGAGGCTCATCATCCAACTGGGACTGAGCAGGTGGCTTGTCTCCAGTAGCCTCCTGAGTGCCAGAGACTTGAGGTGTCCCTGCCTCTGACTGCTACGGGACTTCTCCATAAGGTTTCCTCTTTAAAGTGATCCTGAGTCAAATCTAGAGCTACGCCTCACTGAGGTGTGTGGCTCTGCACCGGTGGAGGGTGTGTGAGCTCTGCGATGGCTCTCCCTGGGCCCCCTTGTCCTCAGACATGCTTTGCGGGCTTTTGCTACTGCTCAGTTGCCTGGCTGACTGTGATCTATTGGTGCTGACAAGAAAGAGAAGACAGTTTCAGTGGATGAGCTGAAGCTATTTCAGAGAATGTTTGACTCGCTGTATTATCAAGATTTGATTAAGTGATGGAGCTATGATTCTTACTAGGATATTGGGAGAGGGTGATCTCCGGTTTGCCACGGGAGCAATCGCTTCCTCCCCAGCGAGGTCGGCTGCAGTCTCTTCGAATTCTAGGAGGGCAATGATCTCTGCCGTCTCTCCCCAGGTCTGGGCTAGCTCTCGCTTGTTGTGTCCCAGGTTGCCTGTATTCAAACAAAAGAAAGGCATGTGATAAGTGGGGATGGAGCAGAGGTCGGGTGATGTTGGCATGCTTCCTGGAGCCGTCCCTTGTAGAGGACATAACTCTGTACCCAAACTCCTCAAATCAAGGCCTGGTGGCTGAGGCGGGGCGTTGGCTTCTCCTTGAGCGAAGTGACCTTTTGCTTGTGACTGGATGCCATGTTGCTGAGTCTCCTGGTGACAGGAAGGCTGGAGAGAGTGATACGCTGGACTGGCATTTAAATATGGCGCTGGGACTGTCTAACACGCTGGCTGATGGCGGGTGGATGAATTATCTCCCAACCCGCCAGGTGATTTGGAGAGATGCTCGTGCATACAACATAAATGAGGCTGCGAGGGTGGAATTGGAGATAGGTTTGCACTATTCTAACCAGCAGGAATAGCACAGCCAAAACTGCCCACTACCGCACTTAGACAAAAAGTGGAGAATTCCACCTTTAATGTATAAAACTCAGAACCTCTTTGTGAAACCTACAGAAAATACGAGATGCATCGTGGTGGCAGCTCTTGGAAAAATACAGAAGCTCAGAGAAGTTGGAACAGAAATGCAAAAGCTGCAAAATGAAAGGAGAGCATTCTGACCTGACTGAAGCCTGGGATGAAGACAGGTTGGGGAGCATCTGAAATAAACTCCATTGGCAACAGAAAGGGCACTCTGCAGCTGAGGACTCCACAAGATCTTGTGAAGGTCCATCGTGAATGCACAAACAGAGTGCAGAGTCGAAGGACCCAGAAGAGGTGAGCAAATGTTCAGTTCTATTCCCTTGCAAATCCCATTCAAAATGGCAGCCCGATAGCAAGGTCCAGTGGCTGAGTTCCCCCCTTCCTCCTGAAACGCAATTCTGCCATCCCCCCACCATGGGATTTGCTGGGTCACTCCCCCCATCCAAGGTATGAGGGTAACCCGCACCCCCCACGACCCTGCACCAATGACCCTCATTACAGATAGCCCCACCAGGGAACCTCCCATAAGAGAGACACCCATAGAAACACCCCATTGAAGAGACCCTAGGCAAGAAACCCTGCATTACAGAGACTCCCAGAAGAAACCCCCCACAAGTCAGAGACGCCCACCAATGACCCCGCAACTACAGAGACCCCCACAAGAGAGAGACCCCCTCCCCTCCCCCCACCCCCCACCCATTACAAAGTCCCTTGCCTCGAAGCTAGAGAGCAAACCAGACAGACAGTGAAAAAAAATCACTACTTCAAAACTCACATGTGCAATACATCTGTTGGCTCAAGCAGAGAAAGCGGCACCTGTAAATTGCTAGAAACCGAAAACCACATCAGCTGGATTTAACCCCCCCCCCCCCCCCCAGATCATTGATCTGCAAAGCTTTCAATCACATCAATGGGAATTGGTTTCACTCAGCTGTGATTGGCCGCTTGCACACAGCTAGCTGCCTAGATTGTTTAATTTCATTTCTCTTAATGCTTGAATGGATATCAAGTACCCAGTTGTGAAACTAACTGCAATGTTTATAAACACCTAGCTATGATTGACAGCTCTTGGACCATATCAAAGACAATTAAGTGCTCTCGCTTCTTCTTTTTCTCTGCAGAAAGAACTTAAATGCTTTGGGAGGGTTTCTAGTGGGGGTCTTTCTTAAGCGGTCTCTCCGGTGGGAGCCTCTGTAATGGGGGGTCTCTAGTGGGGCTCTAAATAATGGTGAGTTTCTGGTGGGGGTCTCTCTGATTATAATAATAATAATCTTTATTGTCACAAGTAGGCTTACATTAACACTGCAATGAAGTTACTGTGAAAAGTCCCTAGTCGCCACATTCCGGCACCTGTTCGGGTACACAGAGGGGGAATTCGGAATGTCCAAATTACCTAACTTGTGGGAGGAAACCGGAGCTCCTGGAGGAAACCTATGCAGACAAGGGGAGAACGTGCAGACTCCACACAGGCAGTGACCCAAGCCGGGAATAGAACATGGGACCCTGGAGCTGTGAAGCAACAGTGCTACCCACTGTGCTACTGTGCTGCCCATGTATGGGAATTCTGGTGGAGGTCTCTGCAATGGGTGTCTCTGGTGGGGGTCTCTCTTATTGGGGGAATCGCTGGTGGGTGTTTCTATAATGGGGGTTTCTTGTGGGGGTCTCTCATGGTTTTTTTTTGGTGGGGGTCTCTGGTGGGGGGGGTGTCTGGTGGGGGTGGGGCCAGCAGGATTTCCATTGTGGGGGGGTGCCTCTGATGGACTTTGGGGGAAACTCCCTGAAAGAGTTACCCCCTTGACCCACTGCGAAGTCCATTGCGCCAGGGTCACATTGGGATATGCCTGCAGCAATTCTCACCTATGTGAATCCCGGCTCAGCGGACCGGAGAATCAGGCAGGCTTGGAGAATCCGGTGCCTCACTCTCTAATAGGATGCAAATGGGTCAATTTGGCCTACTTGCATCCTCCTGCTGGTGCAGGGTGTGAACCTTGATATCACCGCCAGTGGGGCACCAGAGCATCAGTACCATTTTTTGGACAAGGCTGGATTCTCCACTGCATCAGGAACTCCGTTATCGGCTGCGGGCAGCGGAGAATCCAGCCCCAGAGCAAACACAAAATTGGGGACTTTTGTGGAAAAAATTCTGGAAATCCCTGGTAGCTTCTGGATTATATATAAAGACAAAGCTGAACAAATGAATACACTACAATATTCAATAGGTCCAAAAGCTGATAATACACCCCCCCCCACCCCCCGACTTCACCCTCCCAACTACAAACCCCCCCGTACTGCACATGCTCTGACTACAGCCCCACAACTGACCCTTCCCCATTGCCCACCCGACCCCTAACCCCCACCCCCCCGACTTCACCCTCCCAACTACAAACCCCCCCGTACTGCACATGCTCTGACTCCAGCCCCACAACTGACCCTTCCCCATTGACCACCCGACCCCTAACCGCCCCCCCCTCTCCCCCCACTAACCACCTGGCCACACCACTTCACTGAACATCTGACCCCTATCTCCCCGGGAGGTGACTGTAAATATGTATAAAGCTCTTGCATATGTTAACGAGGGACGTAAGCACAGTTATCAACCCCTTCAGGAAATGCAGCACAGAGTTGTACCAGTCTGTCTTGCTTAGGTTTCACAATCTTTGTTATGTCCCAAACAGCAGCTGCCAACTAGCTCAATGAATCATATGGTAAGTAAAACCCACAAACATATCACATTGCTAGGGTGAGTTCACCTCTGAGAGGTAGTGATTGTCATTATACCTCCCAAGTTGAAAATTGATAGTGCAAATGTAAACCATTTCTAGAAGAGATCGAGGGCTACAACAAATGTTCAATTCAGCTATACCCAACAGTTTACTGCGAACATTACAGTTCCCAGATGCACAGCATTGAAAGTGAAAGTCGCCCATAGTCGCAGAGGGCCACAGGCTGCTCTCCCTTTTTGAAAGGGAGCTGATTGGTGGTGATTTAACCTGAGGATCAGCACACCTCAGGCAAGGGGCAAAGTTGAGAAGGCACAGCCTTCTTGGCTAACCTCATCCGGGAATTGAACCTGTGCCGTTAATGCTACTCAGCATCACAAACCAGCTGTCCTGCCAACTGAGCTAATTGTATTAAACGAGATATCAAAGGAATGGGTAAGAACAGAAAATCAATTTCAAAGTTTCTGAACCTTTATATGATTAAATGTTGGAAGAATGTGTGATTGTGAAAGTCTACAAGATATCTGTCAGTTAATAATAAATGCAAAATAGCTGAATCAGCCTCAAAGCACTCTTCTTTTAATCATTTATTTTGAAATAATAGACTGACTAAACAGGCAGTCTGGCCACAATTCAATTAATGAAATGATGGTTTTATAAGGAGAGGAGAAAGATAATGAGGAAAAAGATGCTGCCTAATCATCATGCATATTAAACATGACTGCTTACATTTGGGTTATGATGATAGAAGAGTGAATGGTTATTATATTACTGAAGTAATGCTTCACAAAGGGCTCTAAAAATCAAGTCAATATTTTCAGTTCAGTGTATTAAACTGTTATAGAGTACTAGTGCTGCATGAGATTGGATGTTTACTCATTCTGAACAAATTTCCATGAATTAGAAAACTAAACAACAATTCACATTCTTAAAGGAAGAATAATTATCTTTAGCTGACTGAGAGAAAGGCCTCGAAGATTAAAAATTATTAGTTAGTAAGGCAAATGCTGCAGGACTGATTCTAAACCATTATGATCGAATGACAGAACTGCTGATTTAAATACATTTTAGCTCGTTATGGCTGGGCAAGCGTACACTGAAACGAGGTGTCAGTGGAAATATAAACAATTTCTATGTGCCTGGTGGCAGGTAGTGCCGTGATCAATGAGATTGAGCAGTGAGGAAAGGACATGCCTGTGAATGAGAACACAATTTATAATATCCTTGCTGGCACAACATGTTCAATGGCTCTTCAAAAATCAACCTACCGGAAAATAAAAGACCGCTTCATTTTCCGGAAAGATGGGTTGCAGAGAGAGTGATCAGCAAAGAAAAATTGGAAATAACGCAATTTGAATTATTATTGACCTTTTATAAAAGCATGTGATGAATGTGGTTTCAGAATGTTTTCGTTAAATTGTTAATTTTAACGGACAAATATTTATTAAGGATTTGCTCTATCTTTTCAATATTTTGGGCAGTTTGTTCACTTACATCGAGCTTTTCACAACCACCAGACGTCTGAAAGCACTTTACAGCCAATGAGGTACTTTTTGAAGTGACTGAAGTCACTATTAAAGAGGCGGTTGTGCTCCATCAACCGCAATGTGATAATGACCAGATAATCACCTTTTGATTGAAAGATAAATATCGTCCAGGGCACTGGGGATAACTCTTCGTCAAAAAGGTACCATCTGAGGTCTTTTACATCCACCCGAGCAGACAGATGAGACCATGCTTAAACATCTCATCTTAAAGATTGCACCTCTGACAGTGCAGTGACACTGGAATGTCAACCTTGATTTGTGTACTCAAGTCCTGGAGTGGGACTTGAACGCAAACCTTTTGACTCAGAGCCGAGAGAGCTATTGGCCGCAATTCTGCCCCAAAATATCTAAGTGTGGTCTCCGGCAGGAAATAAGGTGCGATTTCCCCCAGGTTTTTCGCTGCGACCCAGACTGCAATCCACCACACTTAGAAATCTTTTTTAGCCAGGGGTGATTCGTGCCAAAAATGTGATGTACGTGACCTGAAGACGTTGGCAAGGCTGGATTCAGAGATCGGGGCCATTTTTAAAGGGAGCTCCATTCTCCGAAGAACCCGACAGTTCCCCTCCTTCTCGCTGGCAAAGACCCCACTCCAATCGCTGTCATCAGGGCCCCCCCCGGAAGTGAGCAACACCCCGCTATGGGGTCGCCAAAGGCCTTCCTTTCAGGGCCCCCTCTTGAGGCATCCCCCACCCCCTCAGCACCGCCCCCCCCCCCCACTTAGGCCCTGCCCCTTGGCACACTGGCAGTGCCAATTGACAGTACTGGGTTGGCACTGCCAGGTTGGTACTCCCAGGGTGCCAGGGACAATGCCAGCGCACTATCCAGCCATGTCGGGAGGGGCTTTGAGGCTTATGTAGCCCCTCCGGCATGATTATAATGTCTATCCAAAGATATCAATAGCGACTGCGAGAAGGTCCTCATTGAGGAACCCTTGCACCTTAAAGTCTGAGTGGTACCAGCTGCTTCTATGGTAGAAAAGTACCTCCAGTGCAGGCATGCTGTTCAGGCAGCAGAGGTTGAAAAAGATCCAGCCTAAAAAAATTGCTGTAAGACAGAGAACCTACACTTTCTAGTAAGCAGTTCAGACTTTAAACAAACACACTATGAAAAGAAGCACTAAGACCGAGCACCCGGGCTGGATTCTCTGTTTGGGAGACCTGTTCCGCCGCCGGATCTGGACTGCACCAGTTTTATGATCCCCTTCTGGTCATAAAGCAGGATGTAATTCGGTGTTCCGCACCATGCAAATTTATCCATGGCGTGGAATACAAGGGATTCCCAGGGGATCCTGCTCTCAGGCCGCCAATAGCAAGGTCCCACGGCTGAACCCCCCCCCCATACAATAAATTGCCCCCCCCCTCCCCCAACACAGCAGCCTCTCAACCCCAGGACTGCCTGGGTGCTCCTCCCTTACTCCCAATAACAGGATGACCCGATCCACTACCCCCCCCCCCCCCCGGGACTCCTGTAACAGAGGGACCCCCCCACAGGAACTCCTGTAATAGAGGGACATAGAAACATAGAAAATTGGTGCGGGAACAGGCAATTCGAGCAGCCCCACCATTCAATATGATCATGGCTGATCATACAAATTCAATATCCCACTCCTGCTTTCTCTCCATACCTTCGATCCCTCTAATCCCAAGGGCCACAACCAGCTCCCTCTTGAATATATCCAATGAATTGGCCCCAACGGCATTCCTTTACACAGCCTCACATTTAGAAATTCAATTCCAGGAATCTCGAGAACACTATGAAACCCCCAGGGTTCCCGTAATAGGGGGACCCCCATGGACCCCTGGAATAGGGCCCCCCCAGGGCTGCCTGTAATAGGGGAACCCCCCCCCCCCCACAAGAACCTGCAATAAAGGGATCCCCGTAATATGGGGACCACAACCCAGGGACCCCAGTAATAGGGGAACGCCCCACAGGGACCGTTGTAATAAGGGGAACTCCACGGGGACCCCCCTTCCTAAAGGAACCCCCTCCACTGACCCCCCCCCCCCCGAATTGGGACCACTGGCTGGAAGCTGGACAGCAGTCCTTACAACGGCAGTGGGAAGCAATCTAGCTGTAATACTTACCTTGCAGCTCCACATGTCCAGTCCTCAAAGGATGCAACTGTGCCTTTGTCTGTTTCCCACAAATCCATTAGCTGCAAGCCATTCATAGCTTTCATGTAGTGGTCTGAGATTGACAGCTTGACAAATTCCACAAACCATCTGCTGCTTTGATCCATTTATATCCCTTCATGGTTCAGTGGCCTAAGTGGCAAAACCCCAATGTTTGTGAACATTGACCACATCAAAGAGAGGTAAGTGCAGTGAAATCACACCTTCTGGACTGGAATGCACTTAGTGCTTGGAATGCACTTCCATCTCTTTGCCCTATTGCATATAAGTGTAACACCTTGCTTCTGATTTATTATCTAAAGTGAATCTTCTGAATGTTACGCTAAAGTTGTGATATATAGAACAAGTGCTGTGGAGGCTTTAATGCTGATTTTTTTTTAAAAAAACAGCCTACAAGGGGCTTAAGATGGGATAAATATAATGGTGCAAGTAAGGGTGCAGTCCGTAAGGGTCCTTCCTGTTGATTCCCTTATTTCTTTATTTTTGCTGTTATCCTTTTCATTCGTGGATGCTTAATGGACATGTGCCTTTACGTCGAGCAGCTGAGAGAATGAGGAATTCAAAAAGTTGCAACATAGTCTATGGTGCTGGTTTATCGAACTGGAGAACTCAGACTTTTCGGCACCCGGGAGATGGGTTGGGACTTGGTTTGATTGGTTGGCTGGTGGCCATATTCTGCCCAGTAACAGGTGATTGGATCCTGCCTTAGTGGGGTGATTTCCAGGCACCCAAGGAAAGCAGAGTTGGAGACCTGGATGCTGAGAGGGAGGGACCTACTCTCTCTCTCTCTTTCTCTTGCTCCCTTATTTTTCTCCGAGGAGGTGCGGGGGGTGGCTTCAAATTCACTGGGTGTCTGGTCGTCTCACCCCCAACCTGTCTGCAAATTTATATGGGGTGGGTGAGGTCCAGGGTGGCCCACCTATCCTCATCCCAATCAATGCCTTTAAGCGACCGATTATTGGACACTTATGCACTATTTCCCACCTAGCCTCAATTTTGCAGCTAGGAGAAGTTCAGGGAAGCAGGGGAAGCCCAGCAGATCACCCTGTTCAAGCCTCAGGCAGAAAAGCGAAGGCTACGGGGATATCCATTGCTGGTACCCTTTCTGATCATGCACCCTCACCAATGTCTGCAAACCCCCGCTCCCCCCTCCCTTTTTTCCCCAAGTCCTCCCTCCCCCCCCCGGTCTTGTCATCAAAAGCCCTACTCACCATTCCCCTCACCCTCCATGTTTCCGCTCCCGTCCCTGCCATGAGACCCTGCCCACCCATACCTGTCCTATGGGCTACATTTTGGCTGGTGGGACCGCTTGTATTGTTAGTAGTGGCCACTGCTTCCAGTCGCACTGTTGAGACTACATATCTGACAGCATATCAGATGGCCAGCAGCTCTCTGAGCAGGGCTTCCTCATGAGTGAGGGGTAGAAGCTCGGTCTCTGACCAAATAATGCACCTTGGGGTGTTAAATGACTGCAGGTAAGCCAGCATCAGTAGGGGGCATTCTTCCCCTGCTTTTTGGGTGACGGGACAGAAAAAGCTGCCAATCAATAGCTTCTGCCCTTAGTATGCTTATCAACTGAGATTTCCTCTCTTCTGGCATCTGTTTGAACTTGGCACTGTCTTACTGGAAATCTTTGGCATGTGTAAGCAGGGCAAACAGCGGCAATGCTGTTCAAACACTCAGGCTGAAAAACTTTCACTGACAAGCAGCTTGCAAAATAGGAAATAAAAATGACAGAAATATAAGTTAAAATCATTGTACAAGAAGCAATTAAGATTGGGATATATACACATGGGATTAAGGGAAATACTTGGAAGACAAAAACAAGAAAACTTAAATAATTTTTTGAAACATCTGAAACATTAATTTTCTTCTGAGAGAATGAGACTCACACGTGTCAAATTAATTTTCACAGGGTCTGAAGTCCTTACAGATGGCAAATATTTAGAAACCATTGAACTGGCAAGGCTGACATGATAACATTGCTGTTGAAACACCCCTTAAAGGGTTTCATATCGTTAATTAAGCATGTCTGGATTCTTAATGGTGTACCAAGTCACAACCTCCAAAAGAACAACCAGCACAATTAAACTAGATAGCGAGCGTGTTTAGCTGCATGTTACCTGGCACTCAAACGCTGAAAAACACAACGCTATCGAACAGCACTCGGGTTAGATAGAGCACCTTAGCGGGGAGTGCGCGGCTGAGACCACACATAACCACGTTCTCTGCACCAAGGAGCTCCGTTCGCCGGAACTCCTCAGTGTAACGAGAGATTGGGTCGCCATTTTTAAATGGCACCCCCCACTGTCCGATCACCACCGCACAAAAAATGCTAGCTTGGCACATTGGCAGTGCCAACCGGGTACTCTGGCAGTGCCTCTGCCAATTAACAGTGTCACCTGGGCATCTTGGCAGAGCCAGGCTGGCATGCAGGTGGCATTACCAGCATGTCTGGGTGGCAGCAGCAGTGCCAGGGTACCACCCTGCCCGAAGGTCTGATTCCCTGTGAGACCCCCACGAGTACCGTTCCGATTGGTCCCCGAGATCTCCGAGGCGAAGAGGATAGATCCCAACACCTTGGGTGCCTCAGGAAACAAGGCGTTATAAGCTGGGAATATCCTGGGAGTGGGGTCTCCCAGCATCAATTGGCCATGTTGCGGCACCCAAGTGTGGCCGTTTTTTGATCGTGCCCAACCTAATTCTTATTTCACTGTAAAGTCTATATAATCTATAAAAGGTGAAGGATAATTGGTGCATTTTACTTCCTGGTTTGCTGTCAGTCTAGAATTCTTCAACATGCTTGGTTTCTTATCAAGCATGACACTGCTGTGGGATGTATGGAGACACCTTGACTTAGCACCAGATTCAAATTGGCACCTGGAAAGATGAAATCCATGGTACAGAGATAGCTAAATGCTTCTGAGCAGCTTACTTCAAGGTTTTTGACAATGATCACAATATTGGGCCATTGATTTCATGTGCAGATTCCATCAGTGTAAACTGTAACAATGTAACCTGTGGAGGAGCAAGGTATTACCAACAACAACATCCATACATTAACTGAGCACATGCAGAGACCAGAATTGCTGTCAGTTTTGCCACCGTATTGGAGCAAAACCTGGGCCATTGTTTTCCCCTTGTAACTGTCTCATCTCCAATGACAAAGAATAAAAGGGGTAAAAATAATGTTTTGATAATTGCACGTACAGCATGGATTAGGAGAGGTCAAAGGCAGCAGTGGCCAGTTGGTATTTTCTTACGCGAGTGGAGTTGGGGTACAGTTGTTTCTCCAATAGCCTTAAGGATAATTGACCAAGGGTTCTGTTTTGAAACAGGCTATTGAATTTGTCTAGATTTACATATAGATTCATAATTTTCTTTGCAAAACTAAACTAAAAAGGGTATAAACTGGGCAACATGAAACGTCAATATTGTACTGAGACAATCTGGAGGCGAAAAGGAGATCAAGGGCGCCTTTTTATTGGCCGCATTGCGTTTAAACGTTAAGTAGCAGGAGAGGAAAAAATGAGAACTGCGCCAGGCGCCGATCTGTTTGTGATCTAACCAGCCTGCCGCGGTTGGCAAAATCAGGATCCCGCCGTAGCGTGGCAAGAAAACAATAATCACCACTTAAGCCCAATCTCCATACAATTAACGGGGGCGACCCCTTATCTAACGGCCTGCCGTGATCTAATGACCTCCGCAGTAAGTGGTCACGCGGCTGCCGATTAGTACTCCTTTTTTAAAACGTGAATATGGCAGAGGAATGCTGCAGGGAGCTGAGGCTCACAGTCAAAGAGCCCAGGGGCACTGGGGTTGCTGCCCTGGTGCTTGGAGTGGGTGGGGGAGCAACCGGGGAGCCAGCCTCAGTCCGGGGGCGGGGGGGGGGGGCATAGGGGATGGGGGTTGCAGAGCGGGAGAGTGGTCACTGAGGTGTGGCTCTCTGCACTGGTGGAGAGTGGGATGACAGCTGTGCCATGTCTATGGTGGCATCCTTGGAGCTCTCCTCCGAGGTGGTCTCACGGGAGGCGGCGGGGGTGGATCCACCCCAGATGGGCAGGTGCTGTTGGCAGGAGGTCCTGTGGGAGAATGGACATGTGGTCAATGGGAGGGGTGGATCAATCTGTATGGCATTAACTCATGTTTGATAGTTCACCTGGGGCTCACCTCTGCGCCGTGCGCCACCTCCACATTGGTAACCTATCTGTTCTTGCCCTCCCACATCCTCCAGTGCCCGTTCCACATAGGGGGCGAGGACTCTGATGTCCGGCACCCCGTCGTCTATCTGGGCCCTCTCACGTCGGTTGTGGGCCAACTTCTCCTGCGGAGACACAACGGGGGCATTGTTAGCCGCAAGCTTTGTTACTAACGGGGGAGGGGCTTTGGGGTTGTGGGAGGATGGGGAGTATGGGTGAGGGAGGAGTATGAGGGGGGAGGGTATGGTGCAAACTCACCCGAGCAGCCCAGTGGAGGTCGTTGACCTTCCTATGGCACTAGGTGCCAGTCCTCCTGGTCACGCTCCCCGAGCTGACGGCCACTGCCATTTCCTCCCAGGCGGTGGTGGCTGCTCTGTGGCTGACCCTTCTGGACCTTCGGGATAACAGGGCGTCCCCTCTGGCCTCCATAGCATCCAACAATCATCCCAGGTTGGCATCACCAAATCGTAGAGCTGGTCTCCGTGAAGGCATGGCTGTGAATGGCGTGGGATTGGCTACACAGGAGTGGTTTACATGCTGCTGTCACTTGTTAGCAGGGTCCTGATGAGCACAGTACCGAGCACATCAGCCAGCAAACCATGATTTACAGAGTGAATCCTGTGGGGCCTTGTTAAGTGGACCAATTAAGGTTTTATAGCGGTGCCAGCCTTACCGGGCCAAGCATCGGGAAGCTCGCGGCATTTCCTGCTCGCCACCACACTTTGAAACCTTCCCATTAAATCGCACCCCAAGTATTAGTTAATTTAACCCGATTATCTACCATTTAGTTATACATTCCTTTGACAGCAATCTAAGAGAGGTCAGTGACAAAATTATGCATAAAATCTTTCAAAATGTAATAAACCCCACTTTTTGGTGTTCTGTCTTTAAAATAAATTGCAGTATTTCATCTTATTTGTAAAATGCACCTGAACTTTAGTTTTACAAGTTTTTTCGATTTAAGCATTTATTTGATCACATGCTTGTGATAGAGCAATTGATATTAACATGGCGAAATACCATTTCACATGAATCAAATGAAGAATAAATTACTTTACCCCCAGAATGTGAAAGCTATTTTGCGTTTCCGTCTAAACCCGCTGCAAATTTATGTTTCATTTCCCAGTGACTTTATCTATGGGCTGAATTTCCAACCCATAGACTGAATGATGGAAAATCCAGCCCAATGCTGTTTCCCAGTTATTCTTTGAGTCTTTCTGTGCACTGTTAATCTCAAGATTCTTACCCATTCTCGTCAATTGCACCATTGTTTTTCTCATCAGTCTGTAACTTGTCATTTAATGAATTCTTGTTGTTTTTCTGTGTAAAAACCACAATGCATTTTTAAAGGTATTGCTGTGATCGTAGCTTTTTACAAATTAGTAAAATGAGTATCTGGTTAGTATTCGCAATAATTATGTTTGATCAACATACACAAGGCCACAGGTAAAATGAATTTTTGTGCAACATCTAGCGATTATTTACTTTGTGGGTCAGTTGACCTTGCTTTGATATGAATAGCACTAAATCAAAGCTGGTGTAGAAACTCAGAATAAAAGAGTTTTTAAAAATCATTCTGATCAAATAACAACCATTATGAATGGTTAGAAGAATAATCTACTATTGCTGAATAGTTTTGGTTTGTTCGACTCAATTGATATTTGTTGGTACAATTATCTGTTTTTCCCATGATCAAACCATTCAACAAAAAGACTGGCACATTAGTTCCAAAAAATTAAACATTGTTCAATTAAATTGTCACATTATTCTAAATGCAGTAATGGTAAATAGCTACCATTACTGGTGCTTCTTTAGCCTCCTTTATTTGTTTTTTATTGTGCGTTAGAGAATGTTTTACAAACGTTTTTGTCCGCATACCAACCAGCCATCCTTCAGGGCCCACGCTGGCCGACCTGCGCGGCCCACGCCGGCTGACCTTCGTAGCCCATGCAATGTGGTCAACTGTGTTAGAGGACGATGTTACAGACTAATCTTTCTTCCCATTTTATTTTCTCGACCCTCTCACAACTCCTATAGCAAGACTTCAAGGTCAGGCAGTGCTAGGACTTGAACTCATGAGCCTCGCTTTCCAACAGTTCCTTTTTAATCTTCAAGCACAAGTCATTTTCAAATTCAGGGTCGCGACCAGCGGGTGGGTTGCAGGTGATGTCAGGTTGTGGGGCCATCGGTCACGGCGTTCCCACTCGCAGGAAGAAGTGCAGAGCGGTCGCGCCCGGCTTTTAAAAATGCCGGCAGTGACTTGCTTTCAGAATGCGGGCCCCCTCGGCTGCGCGCAGGCCCAGAGCAGACAGCCTCCTCCTGATGTCAGTGCGCTGACCCAGGAGCAGATTCTTTTTAAAGTCAATGGAGTCTTCTCTCAAGAAGCGGCGGCAGAGAGGTCACGCACCCAGTATACTGACGTCACGTGCTCTGGGCGCAAGAAGGATTGCTCCAATTTGTAGCTGCCAGCAGTGCTGGTGTGAACTCCAGGGCCTGTGGTTAACAACCCATGAAGAAGAAGCCGCAAACAGGAACAAAGCAGTATAAAGATGATTTCTTGAGGTCTGGGTTTATTAATTGTGCCAATGCAAATCAGGATGCAAAGCTCATGTGTGTTATATGAGGGAAGTACTGACAAATGAAAGATTAAAACCCTCAAAACTTCAAAGGCATTTGAAGACTAAGCATGGCGAGTTCAAGGACAAACCTCTTGATTTTTTTCAATGGATGCCGTGAGAAATTAAATCATCAACTGAGGACCTTACCCAAAATGTAACATTGAATAACAAAGCCAGTGAGATCGTGAGGACCAAGTAGGCTCACCTGTCACATTAAAGGTAATGGTGGGTCATGATGTTTGGACAGCGTGGGTCGCAAAGATATACCGACGTCGATCGCGAATGTCGGCCGGCGTGGATCGCCAAGGTCGGCCGGTATGGTGACGAAGGTCAGCTGGCATGGATCGCCAAGGTCAGCCGGTGTGGGTGACGAATGTCAGCCGGTGTGGGTCACGAAGGTCGGCCGGCGTGGGTAGCGAAGGATGGCAGGCGTGGTTGTGAAGGTTGGCTGATGTGGGTCCCGAAGGATGGCTGGTAATAATGGGACCCGGGAAAAACACTGTTCTAGCAGGTCTAGATTGACAAGACCAAAAATGTGTTTCTGGACATTTTGTGCCATGTCTTGCCTCCCTTCCTGTTACCAAAGTGGAGGTCCCGTGACATAAGGAGCTGGATTCTCCCAAAATGGGACTATGTCCCCACGCCGGGGTAAAAACGCTGGCGTTTCACTCCGGAGTTTCCTATAAAAAAGATCAGCCAATTCACTCACCTGCAGGGGGCTAGCAGGGACCCAGAGTGATTCACGCAGCTTTAGCTGCGGATATGGGCCCCCGCACTTCCCGTTTGGAGTCCGCGCGTGCGCACGGCGGCGGCCTTCAGCAGCCACGCCGAGCGCCATGGCGGATTCGGACCACGGAGGCAGCTGAACACACTGATTTTTGGGGCCCGAAGAATCACTGGACCGGCGCCGGGATCGATTTCGGCGTGACATTGGATTCTCCGCCCCCGCACCAAACACAACTTCGGCGCTGGGGCCTGCAGAGAATCCAGCCCAAGATATATGTGGGTGGCAAGTAAAATTATAATGAGGTAAATATGGCCTCTGCCATACTTTATGTAATTTCCCTCCTGTACCCTTAGCGAGAAAGCCTTAGAGTTTTAATTACAGAGGGGTCCATGCAGTCATTTAAAAAAAAAAGAAATTTAGTGTACCCAATTCATTTTTTCCAATTAAGGGGCAATTTAGGGTGGCCAATCCACCTACCCTGCACATCTTTGGGGTGTGGGGGCGAAACCCACGCAAGCACGGGGAGAATGTGCAAACTCCACACTGACAGTGACCCAGAGCTGGGATCGAAGCACTGTGAGGCAGCAATGCTAACCACTGCGCCACCATGCTGCCCTGGGTCCATGCAGTCACGCTCACGTGATGTGCATCGGTCCCAGAAGCAGCTGGAAATAATTTTTGTAAAGATTACACTTATTACTCCTTTTAGCAGATACATTTGGATGAAATTTTATAGTTCCCCAACAGCTGGTTTGAAGGTGAGGGACTTGTAAGATGCAATGTGTGGCCTGCATGCCACTCACCCACCTGCCTGGCCTCCCATTTTATGTAGCACAGTGGTGGCGTTCAGTGGCATGATCTCGCTTGGGCCTATTGAGAGACTTAAGTATCCATCCTGACCCTGACACAGTCTATTACCCAAAGCAAGGGAGGCCTATGCCAGGTGGGAGGTGGGTAGCTTGGCAACTTTTACTGTGCGATCTGGTGTTGGGAAGGGGTCCCCTGTACCCATTAAAGGCACCTCTCTACAAGGTCATACTCCCCTTTAACCTCTCAATCTGGCATGCCCACCCGCCTCATTGGAGCCTCACCGATACCCCAGACCTACCTGAGGTGTGGCATCCATAACCTTTTTTTGGGACTGCCTGTAGTCCCAGCAGTGGCTATCGCTGGTGCAGCTGGGATGACAAAGCTGTTGGCCAATCTGATTGGCAGTAGCTCTCTAAGGTAGGACTTCATCCCCGAGATGGGGGTGGAAGTCTTGACCTTAGGCAATGAATGTCTTATGGAGCATTAAATGGCTGCGGGGAAGGAGGGATTGATGGGAACGTGTTCCATATTGTTACGATCGGTTCCCAGGGAAGGTTCCCCAAATTTGTTAGCTCCCAGGTAAAAAAAAGGATTAAAAAATTATAAAACATTAAACATTTTCATTCATTCAGCTAGCATTGGTCAATGTCCAGATGACACTAAACTGTTTTTAGATTCTGGATAAACCACATGCATTTTTTTTCAAAGTGGTTGGTTACATTCATTTCCAGATCAGCTTTGTATCAAAGTCTCAGTTCTCTTTATATTATCATCATTTGACACGGGGGTTGGCTTTCCAGGAAGAAAAGGGGTGAGGGGGAATTCAGAGGGGCTTCCCCAAAGTTGGGCGGTAAGTGGGGGGGGGGGGGGTCAAAAACATGGTGGGGGGCCTGAAAAGGGGGCATATAGATCGGGGCAGCCTTCCAAATTAGCTCCCCAATTTGCGAGGAGCCTTTCCTGCTGGCGGGCTGCGGCCTTGGGGAGAAATGCCCCGACGCCCAAAAAAACCGGCAAAGTCCCATTGGATAGTGGGATGTTTCTTGCCACTGCAGATGCCGAGAAACCTTGCCAAATGCTCCGTTTAGCGGACTTTAACTGAGTCCGCTGAATTGCTCCCATAACCGTGGCCTTTTTAAATTCCAGAAGCTGTTTCTTAACTCCGCCCCTCACTCACTCTATTGCCTTCTCTGGGCCCTTGAACACTGTCCACTCTCTATCTTGCAGTAGACCTTGGCTGCGTGTTTCCTGCCTCTTTGACTGTAAGCCCTTGCCTAGCCACTACAATCCTTACTGGCTCTCCTACCTCCATTTAGACCTCTGAACCATTTTGGGTTGCATGTATTTCTACAGATCCCGGCTGGCTTCCTCCAGCCCTTTTAGCTTCTTTTGGTTTGAGCAATTTTTCCTGATTGCTCGCAAATATTATTCTATGGTATGCCTTGATTGCCTGTGTTCCTCTCCAGTTCACATATTCTTCTGCAGAAAGCTTCTTCACTTTCCTTTCTCACTCTTTCTTCTCTTCTCATAGAATCGTAGTATCATAGAATTTACAGTGCAGAAGGAGGCCATTCGGCCCATCGAGTCTGCACTGGCCCTTGGAAAGAGCACCCTACCGAAGCCCGCATCTCCACCCTAACCCCAGCTAACCTTTTTGGACACTAAGGGCAATTTAGCATGGCCAATCCACCTAACCTGCACATCTTTGGACTGTGGGAGGAAACCAGAGCACCCGGAGGAAACCCACGCAGACACGGGGAGAAAGTGCGAGCTCCACACAGACAGTGACCCAAGCTGGGAATTGAACTTGGGACCCTGGAGCTGTGAAGCAACAGTGCGAACCACTGTGCTACCGTGCCCCCCCATACTCTCATATTGGAACATTCTTGGAGTTCTAACATCAAAAGTAAATTTACTCCCTTAGAGTCAGAGACACGAGAAATGATCATGGGGAATGAGGTAATGGTAGAGATGTTGAACAAATATTTTAGGTCGGTCTTTATAGTAGAAGACCCAAATGACATACTAGAAATAAAGGTATCCAAGAGGCTAATATTAATAAAGAAACTTAAGTAATTAATACCAGCAGAGAATAAACATTGGAGGAACTCGAGGGAATTAAAGCTGACAAATCTCTTAAGACTTGATGGCCCATATCCTCCGGTTCTGAATGAGGTAGCTGCAGAGATAGTAGATGCACTGGTGAGGATTTTCCAAAATTCTGTGGATTCTAGAACGGATCCAGCAGATTAGAAGTTAGCAAATATAACACTGCTTTTCTAGCCAGTATGGGAAAAAAAACAGAACTACAGACACGTTAGCCAGTCATCAGGAAAATGCAGAATCCTATTAGTAAGGAAATGTTAACAATGCATTTACAAAATCTTAGTGTAATCAGAGTCAACATGATTTTTTGAAGACTTTAGAAACAAAAAGAAATTCAAGAGAACGATTTTTCAATTCAAACAATTGGAAACAAAGATATGTGCTCTAACATTATAGATCCCAAATTTTCTACCATATTTATATAGACACATAATTACAAAGCAAAATTTAGTTTTCCACTTTGCTATTATAGCATTGTGGTTAGCACTGTTGCTTCACAGCGCCAGGGTCCCAGGTTCGATTCCCGGCTTGGGTCACTGTTTGTGCAGAATCTGCACATTCTCCCCGTGTCTGCAGGGGTTTCCTCTGAGTGCTCCGGTTTCCTCCCACAGGTCCCAAAAGACGTGCTGTTAGATGAATTGGACATTCTGAATTCACCCTCAGTGTACCCAAACAGGCGGTGGAATGTGGCGACTAGGGGATTTTCACAGTAACGTCATTCCAGTGTTAATGTAAGCCTACTTGTGACAATAATAAAGATTATTATTAATACATTTAGCAATTTCTTGGGGGTGGCATTTCTTTTCGTAACACAGTCTGATAATTAGTGAATTATACCCATCATATCTTAGAAATCTCCCTTCTTTCTAATATTTATTTTATGCTAGCTAGCTCTAGTCTTAGCCTTTTCTCAGTGACACATTTTGTTGAATGGACATTGTCCCACAGGGATCGGTATTCAACATAACCCTATGGGCAGACTTTTCTCACCTTGTCCCTTGTATAATATTTCTGTCAGTATATCGGATGAGTAAATCCCCATATCTATGGCTTCAGCCAATGCCAGGGTTACTGCACCTAAGGTGCTTTTCACTACCTTTTTATTTTCTTGGCTTCCCAAGCCGAAGGGCAACATTTATCATTCCTTCCTACCAAAAATATGATGAACCCTGCAGTGCTTGAAAACGCTTCTGGAAGAATGGCATGTGAAGCATTATTAAATAAAGATGACCAATCTTATATGATCTGGTTCTCCGAGGACTGGGAAGTTGATTCTATATTTATCCAAGTTTAGTTTCTTCAATATTTTTAAATTTAAAAAAAATATGTTTATTAAGAATTTTTAACAGTAACAGAATTTTCAACCATATAAACAACCCCCCCTCCCCCCCCCCCCCCCCCCTAACAAAAAAGAAGAAAAAACTTGCATAGCGAGACATAAACATGGCAAATCAATATGATACAGAACTTTGTACATTGGATTCCTCCCGTACATATCAGTTTTCCGGATCATTTATGTTTTTCTGCACAGACCCCCTCAGGGCAAACTTTATCGTTTCCACCTGAGAAACCCTGCCATATCATTTATCCAGGCTTCCACACGGGGGGGCTTCGCATCTTTCCACACTAACAAGATCCTTCGCCGGGCTACCAGGGACGCAAAGGCCAGAATGCCGGCCTCTTTCGCCTCCTGCACTCCCGGCTCGTCCGCTACTCCAAATAGTGCTAGCCCCCAGCTTGGCTTGACCTGGACTTTCACCACCTTAGATACTGTTCCCGCAACTCCCCTCCAAAACACCTCCAGTGCCGGGCATGACCAAAACATATGGACATGGTTCGCCGGGCTTCCTGAGCACCTCCCACATCTGTCCTCCACCCCAAAGAAGCTACTCAGCCTCGCCCCCGTCATATGCGCTCTGTGAACAACCTTAAATTGTATCAGGCTAAGCCTGGCACACGAGGAAGAGGAATTAACCCTACTTAGGGCATCAGCCCATAGACCCTCCTCAATCTCCTCCCCCAGCTCCTCTTCCCATTTACCCTTCAGTTCCTCGACCAAAGCCTCCCCCTCTTCTTTCATCTCCTGGTATATCGCCGACACCTTGCCCTCTCCGACCCATACGCCCGAAATCACCCTGTCTTGAATCCCCTGTGCCGGGAGCAGCGGGAATTCCCTCACCTGCCGCCTCACAAACGCGCTCACTTGCATGTACCTGAAGGCATTTCCCTGGGGTAGTCCAAATTTCTCCTCCAGCGCCCCTAAGCTCGCAAACGTCCCATCGATGAACAGGTCCCCCATTCTTCTAATCCCTGCCCAATACCAGCTCTGAAACCCCCCGACCATCCTTCCTGGGACAAACCGATGGTTATCTCTGATCGGGGACCACACCGAGGCTCCCATCGCGCCCCTATGTCGTCTCCACTGCCCCCAGATCTTCAGCGTTGCCACCACCACCGGACTCGTGGTGTACCTTGTCGGCGAGAGTGCCAGCGATGCCGTCACCAGCGCCCCCTGGCTCGTTCCTTTGCAGGACGCCATCTCCAACCTCTTCCATGCCGCCCCCTCTCCCTCCATCACCCACTTACGGATCATCGCCACGTTGGCTGCCCAGTAGTAGCCACCCAGATTTGGCAACGACAACCCTCCTCTATCTCTACTACACTCCAGGAACCCCCTCCTTACCCTCGGGGTCTTGCTCGCCCACACAAATCCCATAATGCTCCTGCTTACCCTCTTAAAAAAGGCCTTGGTAATCACAATTGGGAGGCATTGGAATACAAAAAGAAACCTCGGGAGGACCACCATTTTAATCGACTGTACCCTGTCCGCTCGCGAGAGTGACAACATGTCCCACCTTTTAAAGTCCTCCTCCATCTGTTCCACCAGCCACGCCAAATTAAGTTTGTGCAGTGCCCCCCAGCTCCTAGCTACCTGGATCCCCAAGTATCGAAAGCTCCTTTCCGCCCTCCTCAACGGTAGGTCGTCTATCCCTCTTCCCTGATCCCCCGGATGCACCACAAAGAGCTCACTCTTTCCCACATTGAGCTTATAGCCCGAGAAGTCCCCAAACTCCCTTAGGATCTGCCTGACCTCAACCATCCCCTCCAGTGGATCCGCCACATACAGCAACAGGTCGTCTGTGTACAGCGACACTCGATGCTCCTCTGCCCCTCGGACCACCCCCCTCCATTTCCCCGACTCCCTTAACGCCATGGCCAAAGGTTCAATTGCTAATGCAAACAGCAGGGCGGACCGGGGGCACCCCTGCCTCGTCCCTCGGTACAGCCGGAAATACTCCGACCTCCGCCGGTTCGTGACCACACTCGCCACCGGGGCTCTATACAGGAGCTTAACCCAACTAATAAACCCTCCCCCGAACCCAAACTTCCTCAACACATCCCAGAGATACTCCCACTCTACTCGGTCAAAGGCCTTCTCCGCGTCCATAGCTGCCACTATCTCCGCCTCTCCCTCCACCGATGTCATCATAATCACATTCAGTAGCCTCCGCACATTGGTATTTAGCTGCCTGCCCTTTACAAATCCCGTCTGGTCCTCGTGAATCACCCCCGGGACACAGTCCTCAATCCTCGTAGCTAACACCTTTGCCAGCAACTTAGCATCTACGTTGAGCAGCGAGATCGGCCTATACGACCTGCATTGCAGTGGGTCCTTATCCCGCTTCAGGATCAAAGAGATCGTCGCCTCCGACATTGTCGGGGGCAGGGTCCCCTCCTCCCTTGCCTCATTGAAAGTCCTTACCAGCAACGGGACTAACAGGTCTACATACTTTCTATAGAACTCCACCGGGAACCCATCTGGTCCCGGGTCCTTCCCCGCCTGCATGCTCCCCAGTCCTTTCACCAGCTCCTCCACCCCAATTGGCGCCCCCAAACCATCCACCTCCTGCTCCTCCACCCTCGGGAACCTCAGTTGGTCCAAGAATCGTCGCATCCCCTCTTTTCCCCCTGGGGGCTGGGACCTATACAGCTCCTCGTAGGCCTTGAATGCCTCATTCACTTTCACCGCACTCCGCACCGTAGTTCCCCTTCCATCCTTGACTCCACCTATTTCCCTCTCTGCCATCCTCTTACGGAGCTGATGTGCCAGCACCCGGCTCGCCTTCTCCCCATATTCATACATCGCCCCCTGTGCCTTCCTCCACTGTGCCTCTGCCTTCCCTGTGGTCAACAGGTCGAACGCCGTCTGGAGACTTCGCCTCTCCCTGAGTAGTCCCTCATCAGGGGCCTCTGCATACCTCCTGTCCACTCTTAAAATCTCCCCCACTAACCTCTCCCTTTCCCTGCCCTCTCTTCTCCCTATGAGCCCTGATGGAGATTAACTCTCCCCTAACCACCGCCTTCAGCGCCTCCCATACTACTCCCACCTGCACCTCCCCGTTGTCGTTGGCCTCCAGATACCGTTCGATGCACCCCCGCACCCTCCCGCACACTTCCTCGTCTGCCAACAGTCCCACATCCAACCGCCACAGCGGGCGTTGGTCCCTCTCCTCCCCCAGCTCTAATTCTACCCAGTGCGGGGCGTGGTCTGAAATGGCTATGGCCGAATACTCCATCCCCTCCACTTTCGAGATCAATGCCCTGCCCAGAACAAAAAAATCTATCCGGGAGTAGGCCTTGTGTACATGGGAGAAAAAAGAGACTTCTCTGGCCAAAGGCCTGGCAAATCTCCACGGATCTACTCCCCCAATCTGGTCCATAAACCCCCTGAGCACCTTGGCCGCAGCCGGCCTCTTTCCGGTCCTGGATCTGGAGCGATCCAGCGCTGGGTCCAACACCGTGTTGAAGTCCCCACCCATTATCAAACTTCCTACCTCCAAGTCCGGAATACGCCCCAACATACGTTACATGAATCCAACGTCATCCCAATTCGGGGCGTATACATTTACCAATACCACCCCCATCCCCTGCAACCTACCACTCACCATCACGTATCGGCCTCCGTTGTCCACCACTATGTTCTTGGCCTCAAACGACACCCGCTTCCCCACCAGTATTGCCACCCCTCTATTCTTCGAATCCAGCCCAGAATGGAACACCTGTCCTACCCATCCCTTTCTTAACCTGACCTGATCTGCCACCTTCAGATGTGTCTCCTGAAGCATGACCACGTCTGCCTTCAGTCCCTTTAAGTGCACGAACACTCGGGCCCTCTTAACCGGCCCATTTAGGCCTCTCACATTCCACGTGATCAGCCGGATTGGGGGGCTACCCACCCCTGCCCCCGCCGACTAGCCATCTCCTATTTTAGGTCAGTCCCGTGCCCGCATCTCCCGCACCCTCCAGTCCCCCAGACGGAGAACCCCCGCCCCGACCACCTCTTCCATTTTCAGTTCCCCCTCGGCCATTGCAGCAGCAACCCTATTGTTCCCCCCTCCCCACCCCCCCTCCCCCGCTAGATCCAAATCTAGCTCTTTTGCTCCCCCCATAATACTTCCGTAAGTCAGCGGACTCCTGCTGACCCCGGCTTCCCCCGCCTTCCCGTTGACCCTCCCCCCGGTGTGGAAATCCCTCCTCCACCTTGCGCTCCTCCATCCCCCCCTCCCAAGCGTGGGAAAAAGCCCGTGCTTTCCTAAGCCAGCCCCGCCCCGTGGCGCAGCTCCTCTTGCGGCCTTATCCTAATTCCCCCATCCCCGTGTCTCACCTCCCTCCAGCACCAACGCCCACCTTCCTCACTGTCCCCCCTTCAAAAACTCTTCCCCCATCCCCATCCATCATCCCACCCGTAAAAGATTCTTTACCCATATTTACAACCCTGTATACAGTCAACATCTCCCCCACTACCACAGCCCCTCAGATCGAGTCCAATTTTTCCGTTTGGATAAAGGTCCAAGCCTCTTCTGGTGTTTCGAAATAGTGGTGTCGGTCCTGGTACGTCACCCACAGTCGCGCTGGCTGCAGCATTCCGAATCTCACCCTTTTTTCATGCAGCACCGCCTTGGCCCGATTGAAGCCAGCTCTCCTCTTTGCCACCTCCGCGCTCCATTCCTGGTAGACTCGGATCACCGCATTCTCCCATCTACTGCTCCGCTCCTTCTTGGCCCATCTCAGGACACTCTCTCTGTCCACGAAACGATGGAACCTCGCCACTATCGCCCTTGGCGGCTCACCAGCCTTGGGTCTCCTCGCCAGGACCCGGTGAGCCCCTTCTAGCTCCAGGGGGCTCGGAGAGGCCTCCGCACCCATCGGCGAATGGAGCATCGTGCTCACATACGCCCCAGCATCAGCCCCCTCCACTCCTTCGGGGAGACCCAGAATCCGGAGATTCTTCCTCCGCGACCTGTTCTCCAGGACTTCGAATCTCTCGGCCCACCGCTTGTGCAGCGCCTCGTGCGCCTCCATCTTCACCGCCAGGCCCAAGATCTCGTCCTCGTTCTCATTAGTTTTTTCCTTCATCTCTCGGAGCTCTATCGCCTGGGCCTTCTGGGTTGCCTTCAGCCCCTCGATCGGCAACAGCATTGGCGCCAGCACCTCCTTTTTAAGCTCCTCCACGCAGCGCCTGAGAAACTCCTGCTGGTCCGGCCCCCATGCTGCTCGATCTCCGCCATCTTGTTTTCTCCCCCTCGTTTCTGCCGCTGCTCCAAAGCCTCTTTTTTTTGTCCCTCCACTTCCAGTCCCCTCCATACACGACGGAAGGGGGACCTTACTTCACCTTCCCACACGGGATTAGATCAAAAAAGTTCCATTGGGGCTCCTCCGGAGAGCCCAAAAGTCCGTTTGTGCCGAAATGTGCGGCTTAGCTCCGCATCGCCGCAACCGGAAGTCCTCGTTTCTTCAATATTTTGTTTGCTCTTAGAACGTCCTCTACTTCATCATGGCACTCAGCTCCAACATGTCATAACTGGCACCAGGTCTAGTCGGAGTACATAACCAGCTCAATTGCCAATTAAACTTTTCAATTGCTCGGTTTCGTTCTTGGACACTTGCTCTTTTCATCAAAATCAAACCGGATTTACTGGGATGCAACTAACATTTTCTAGATAGGATTGTTCGTCCAAAGTCACTCCTGACTTGTTTTTCTTAATGTTTAAACTTAAGAATTTAAAAGCTCCTGAAGCTTGACTTCCAACCTTGAATTTGTTCTGGATTTTATCGATCACCCATTGTTTAAATTCCACCGAAGCTCCCCACAGAAAATCATCCACATGCTGAATAAATATTCCTGCTAAGTGGGCAAATACATAGCAGACGCAGTATAATATGGATGTCTGAAGTTCACTTTGGGAGGAAAAACAGAATGGCAGAATGCAATTTAAATGGTGATAGATCAGGAAGTGTTGATGTACAATGGAGTCTGGGTGTCCTTGTACACCAGCTATTCAAAGCAAGCATGCAGGTATAGCAAGAGGTTAGGAAGGCAAATTGCATTTTGGCTTTCATCATAGGAGGATCTGAGTACAGCAGTAAGGGTGCTTTACTGCAAATGTACAGGGCCAATTTGAAACCACATCTGGAGTATACAGTGGTCTCGACTGGGAGCTCTTCGCCGAGGCCAAGAAAAATGGCAAAGCGCCATTGAATAGCGGGGTCATTCTTGGCACTGCAGGTGCAGAGAAATACCCTGTTGAATGCCCCATTCAGCAGACTTTAACTGGAGTCCTCTGAATCTTGCCAGCAGGCACAGGCTGCATTAATAATCATTCATAACTTTTGGTGTGACATGTTTGATGAGCATTTATTGACCAAGCAATTTGATTTGACTGAAAGGTCCATGAGATTAGTGCAGCCCTAAGACAGTGGAAGGACAGGAACTGAAGTCGGAGGACACTGCTGGTGAGGAGGAACAGAAAGTAGTTAACTGGAGCACTTTTGATGAGCCAAGTCCAGAACTTGTAGCTAGTTGGATAGGATAGGTTTTGTTCTTTGTCTGGTGCCATGTTCTTCATTCTCCTTCTCCACATTGGGCTTGCTGCATTAGCCTCTCTGCATGCAGCAAACATTGGTACTCTGGGAGTTTCTCTGGAAACGGTATTGGACAACTCTCGCCTTTTCAGGCAACCAATGTTTTCAGGGCTTTGGCAGAGGCATGGTTTTGATATCTCATCTCTGCTCATTACTCCTGAAAGGAACCTAAGCAATGCCTGTTGCTTGCACGGCAAAACTCTATTCCCCCCCCCCCCCCCCCCCCCCAAGTCTCCAGCTTCTGGTCATCTGCTGAACGAAAGAGGATAAATCAAAAATTGGTTCATCATGAAGAGGCAGTCATCGGAATATTTGATATAGACATGTACGATGTGTTGCCTGTCCTCTCACACCAGTTTAGGTTCAATGAGTGGAAGCCATTCCTACTGTTGTACATAGCATCTGTAGTGGAGCAGTGGGGAGGCCTGCCATTCCGGCACAGCCTGCAAGCCTGCATCTTCCTGCTTTGGAGTTTCTTAAATGAGGATGAAGTTATTGGCTCTGGAAAAGAGTATATCACGCACCTGTTTGTCGCAGGCTTACACAGCTGATTGGCTAATGTCTGAAGTGACCTTAGGCATAAAATTTCAAAGCCATAGACAATGATTAATTGAGCTGGAGTTCATGCTGAAGCCCAACATATATCCGTGCCAGCTTTTAAAACACTGCTCCTCACTAAACTGCAGATATGAAGCTTTTGGTCTGTACATTCTGCTACAGCAAGATCTCCTGTCATTTTTGTTTTATCTCTCGGGTCTTCCTCCTCCTGTTCCAGTCACTATGGCACCAAACCCATCAAGCAAATACAGAACCCCAGTTCAAAATTCCACCGCAGACTCAGTCGGCTAACTGTTTGGAAAGTTGGCTATCAGCTCAAAGAATAATAGCAAAAGCAGGACACGAACAAATAAAATTAACAGCCCAGTGATCTACCGTAGAACAGCAGATCAACCCTTTAAGCAACACTGAAAATGAATGTGAGTCACAAAATTAGTATGCAGGTACAGCAAGTAATAAGGCTAATGGAATGCTATACTTTATTGTGAGAGAAATCGAATGTAAAAATAAGGATGTTGTGCTTCAGTTATACTGGGCATTGGTGAAACCACATCTCAAACACTTTGGGCAGTTTTGGTCTCCTTATTTAAGGAAAGATGTAAATGCATTGGAGGCAGTTCAGAGGTTTACTAGATCAATATCTGGAATGAGCAGGCTGTCTTGTGAGGAAAGGTTGGAGAAGCTGGGCTTGTTTGCATTGGAGCTTAGAAGAATGAGGGGTGACTTATTAAATTCTGAACTGTCTCTACAAAGTGCACGTGGAAAGGATGTTTTCTCTTGAGAGCAAGTCCAGAGCTAGGGGGCGCTACTTTAAAATTAGGGGTCACCCTTTTAGGACAGGGATGAGGAGAAACATTTCTTGAGTTGTGCAACATAGACATAGAAAATAGGAGGAACCCATTAAGCCCTTCAAGCTCCACCATTCATTATCATGGCTGACCATCCAACTCAATAGCCTGATCCCACCTTCCCCCTCATGGGCTTGTTTAGCACAGGGCTAAATCGCTGGCTTTGAAAGCAGACCAAGGCAGGCCAGCAGTACGGTTCAATTCCCGTACCAGCCTCCCCGAACAGGCGCCGGAATGTGGCGACTAGGGGCTTTTCACAGTAACTTCATTTGAAGCCTACTTGTGACAATAAGCGATTTTTATTTCATATTCATCTCCTTCACCCCGCCTTCCCCCATATCCTTTATCTCCTTTGCCCCACATTCCCCCCATAACCTTTATCTCCCTCACCCCACCTTCCCCCATATCCTTTATCTTCTTCACCCCACATCCTTTATCTTCTTCACCCCACCTCCTTTATCTCCTCAGCCTCGCCTTCCCTCCATATCCTTTATTTCCTTTGTGCGCCTTCCCCCCCCCCCCCCCCCACATATCATTCATCTCCTTTGCCCCACCTTCCCCCATAAGCTTTATCCCCTTCGCTCTAAGTGCCATGTCTGCTTCTTGAAAACACAATGTTTTGGCCCCAATTGCTGTGTGGTCGTAAATTCCACAGGCCGACCACTCTCTGGGTGAAGAAATTTCTCATCAGTCCTAAATGGTCCATCCAGTACCCTGACTGTGACCTCTGGTTCCGGACACCCCATTAATCGGGAACATCCTTCTCGCATCTAGTCTAGTGTTGGAGTTTTATAGATTTCTATGAGATTTCCCCCATAGTCTTTGGAACTCCAGCGAATACAATCCCAACCAACCTCTCTCCTCATACGTCAGTTCTGCCATCCCATGAATTAGTCTGGTAGACCTTTGTTGGACTACCTCTACAGCAAGAACATCCTTCCTCAGATAAGGAGACCAAAACTGCACACAATATTCCAAATGTGGCCTTACCAAGAACCTGTATAATTGCAACAAGACATCCTTGCCCCTGTACGCACATCCTCTCGCTATGAAGGCCAATATACCATTTGACTTCTTTATTGCCTGCTGCACCTGAACACTTACCTTCAGTGACTTGTGTAAGAGGACACGCAGTTTCATTACACATCCCCCTCTCCTAATTTATGGCCATTCAGATGATCAACTGCCTTCCTGTTTTTGCTACCAAAATGGATCTCACATCTACCTCAGAAGTTGGATGAGGGGGTTTTGAATTTTTAAGTTGGAGGTCATAGATTCCCAAAAATCTAAGGTTATCAAGAGTGGATGAGAATCTGGAACTCAGAACAAACAGATCAGTCAGGATCTTATTGAATGGCACAGTAGGCTGATTGGTCTACTTCTGTTCTTATTTCATGTTTGCATGATGCCCATTTGACTGTTCTTGCCCATTATCTGTCACCCTTTTGCAGAACTGAGGAATGGAATGTTCGAGCTTTGGAGGTACTGCAACAATGTAGAACTTTCATTTACATCCATTAAATTGGCATCCACCAATTTTACACAGGTATGTTAAAAGCAGACTCGATGGGCCGAATGGCCTCCTTCTGCACTGTTTGTTCTATGGGTAGGATTTTTCCCATTGGCACTTCCAAGACTCAAAGATTAGGGCCCGATGAGAGTCAGAAGCATGCACCGTGTGGCAAACAGTTACCTGCCTGATTTTCCCCAAATTGGTAATCAGTGGCCAGAAAGCAGGCCCTCAAGTTCAGTGAGTGGGCGCTGCCATTTCAAGGTACCCTCTTTCAAACATTTTAAAGTTTAAAATAAAACAGACTCAGCAGCTAGGCCAAGATTGCACAGAAGGAACCCTTCAAGGGCAGCCTGTGGCTGAAGCTAAACAGGTGGGAAACACTTCAAAGTCACCTGTTTGGAGCTTCAGCCCCTCCCTCAGCTCTGCCACAGGCCACCGCCTTGCAGCTGCATTGTTCATAGATCCCCCTGCGTATATGAAGGCCAACTGGAAAATTTCAGTCAGCCTCAGACAATAGGCCTCAACAGGCCTTTAAACAGACTTATTTGGACACAGTAGGCTGGCTGCAGACAGGTAGCCCTGCAGTGGCATAAGCACAAAATTGTGCAGGACAACCAGCACAAAATTCTATGCTGACCTGCTCTGTGCTAGACTCCAGAGTGTCAGATATTTAGGACAAAATTGAAAACGGCACAGGACATATAGATCTTAACCTTCTGGCTAAATCCAGTGGACACTTACACCTTGCAGGCACTCTCAAAAGTCATATTTGGAGATTTTCTAGTTTTTTAAAAAAACTTGAGTATTAAATAGATTTAATTTTATGAACAGTGCAATGAGCCAAATGGTTGTATAATGAAGTTTTTCTTTTGCCATTAAAAATGTTGTGGTTTAAAACAAATCTGAAATGACATCAAGATTTGAACAGGAGTGGTTTTATTTCATGATCTTAAAAGGGAAACTGAACATCCTGTTTAGTATCTGGAATGTGGATTGATATTTCACAGAAATGCCCAAGATATTTTCCATGTGAATATAATATGATGTAAATTTAAATTAATCATACTCGCCTTTAAAATCAGTCTATTTATTAGAAAACGTTTAATATTGAAGAAAACCAAAATTCAGAGACTTTTAGAAGTTTTTGAAGACCACAGCTTTATTTGCATTCACATATTTATCCTCTGTAATGAGGTTCTTAGATAAAATTGCATTTTGAAAACCTTCAGATTTATCTGAATCCATTCTATATCCTGGAGCAGTTGACGTTAGCTGATCAAAATAGTTCCCTTAAAAACAATGTAATCTATAAAAATCTGTTTAAAAAAAACAAAAAGCAGGACTGTTGTCAGTACAAAAAAGCACCATCTAATGTCAAATTGAGATCAAATAAAAATCCAGCATGATTGTGAATTGGCAACAATCTTTATATACAAGATCTCTTATTGCACAAACACCATGTAACAGGCAGATGATGGAACAATAGCTGGTTAGGTTGCAAGTACATTTTCAAGTAACTACTCTAAAAGGACTTGTAACATGAACAGCTTCAGGATACTGGTACTTTAACAGCAGCCCTTTCAGTCAACATTACGTTTACTCAATGGAAATGATTCAGAGCATTAACGGAAAAAGACTTCACAAATATCAGGTTTTGACACTACATTATTTGACAATTGTGACATGGAACAGAATAGCAGTACAATGGAATCCACAATACAATTTGGAACATGGAAATTATGTAACACTAGGTCTGAAAGTGACAAAACATTAATACAGATTTGAACTGGAAATTCTGCTCTAGCTTAGCGTAAAGTCCTGATGCACACAGTGACCAAACATATACATATACACCTAAAGTAGCTACAAACATTTAACAGCTTCACAATTCGTTCTTTTCACTCCTTTAAAACAATCATCCCAAACAATTGAGGGATTTTTTTTTAATAGAACAACTTCAGTGCAAACCACCTTAGTGTGCAGTTGGTGCAATCTCGGATAAGATTTAGGCACCAAATGATTATATCTTGAATATGACTGCCAGGGGCTTAAAGATGCAACCGTTTCCAATATATCACAGCAATGCCTCTGAGCCAGTCTGCTTTTCAAAGATCCAATTGAAGTGAATGTTGAAAAGTAGAAACTGGACTGTAAAGCTCTTTAATCTTTCCAGGTGAGCAGTGAGCTTTACTCAATTCCACAGATATTATACAAATGCAAAAATGGGACAAATGTGATAAAGGTTTTTTTTGGGGCGGGGGGGGGGAAATAAAACAAAATACTGCAAAAATCAGAAAATGCTGTAAACACTCAATATTTTCAGTCAATATTATGTTTGCTCAACAGAAATGATAGAGAGCATTAATGGATAGAAACTTCACAAAATGTCAGGTCTTGACGCTACTGTTATTTCACAACTGTGACCTGGAACAGTTGGCCCATACCACAGCACCCATAACACAATTCGGCACATGATATCATGTGGGGTTCGGTTTTTAGGGAGAGAAGTCGCAAGATAACACATCAGGCATAATCATGGAAGTCAAGCAATATCTATGATGCAAATGCTTCACATTAAATGTTAACTTGTTACTTCACTCCACAGATGCTGTGTAATTTTCAGCATTTCTGTTTCTGGTTGGAGGTTTATTTGGGACTGGATATTTGATACACAGACTAGGAAGCTAGCAGATGCAAAACACAAACTCCAGATATTTTAAAAATACTCCACCTAATTCCACCAGAATTTCAGCTGAAAGATCACTTATCACTACTGCGCTTTTATCTGTAGCCAACTGAGGGGAGCTACGAGTAATAGAAGTTACATGTAGCTCACTTAAAAATAGGTCATCATCTTTATTGGTCTACATAACTGTCACTACTCCAAAAGTAAAGAACTGAACCAATGTGAAATATTTTGATAACAAAAGGCATGCTGCAAAGAAGTGTTATTTCTATTTTAGTACAATATTACCAAAAATTTGTTCTCATTTTGCCACAGCGAGTTGGAGCAAGGCTAGAGCGGAGCACAAACATGGCAAGGTCTGGTTGGGAGGAATGGCCTGTTTGAGCTGTAAATTTTATTTAAATCTAGATTATAAAATATTACTCAGTGGGTGCAATTGCAAAATTATATTCTCTCCACAAAAAGGACAATTTACCACAGGAAGTGAAGGTAAAACATTTGCTTTATTGCCGAAATCCAAGTGAAATGTGTGTAATTTTATGCCAGCAAATTTGTAGAGATAGGCACAAACCAAATTATAGTAACTGAAGGAGTTGCTCTATATAATTATTTCTGGATAAAGTTTTGTTGTAAACAGTAATACAACTTTTTCCTTATCAAAGATAATACATAAATTAAATCAGGTTTGCAGAAACAATGTGAAACATATCAGTATTTTCAGGAATAGATTATAAATCGTTGTTCAAGTTAATTGTTTTTACAGCAAAGCCAGAACTTTGAAATACCAATTGTAACTTTATCAAATGTTGAAATTCATTTGCAAATTGATTTATGAAAAAGCTCGATAATGAAAGCTCCGTTAATATGGTTTGATATTTAGTGAATGAATCTACTGTTCGACCTTTAATTCAAACAAATTGAGGATTGTGCATTACACAAAGCTTAATTATAGTATCGCAGCTACGTGAGATCTTAAATTAATTACATCTGAAGAAAATCCGTTGTAATTATATATCACTCATAACTGAAAACCTTAGTACTTGGATTTTACAGCTATTTCAGTTTCTCCAACATTATCTTTAGAATATGCACTAATTTCAGTTCTATATTATATGTTTTCTGAACAAAGGATGAAAATACACAGTGTGGAAAATCTAAAAAACAGCAAACAATCTTTAAATGTTTTTTAGTTATGAATTCTATATTTTATAGGGATCCTGGGACTATATTCATTGGAGTTTAGGAGGTTGAGGGGAGATCTAATAGAAACTTACAAGATAATGAATGGCTTAGATAGGGTGGACGTAGGGAAGTTGTTTCCATCAGCAGGGGAGACTACGACCCAGGGGCACAGCCTTAGAATAAAAGGGAGTCACTTTAGAACAGAGATGAGGAGAAATTTCTTCAGCCAGAGAGTGGTGGGTCTGTGGAATTCATTGCCACAGAGGGCGATGGAGGCCGGGACGTTGAGTGTCTTTAAGACACAAGTTGTTAAATTCTTGATTTCTCGAGGAATTAAGGGCTATGGAGAGAGAGCGGGTAAATGGAGTTGAAATCAGCCATGATTGAATGGTGGAGTGGACTCGATGGGCCGAATGGCCTTACTTCCGCTCCTATGTCTTATGGTCTTATAGTTAGTGTAATGGTTGTTCATGGCAGAAAGGTCTAATGAAGCATGTAGCACGGGGTCAGTTTCGGGGTCTATGTTTTCATTTCAAAAGATTTTTAAGTACATGGGCCTGGCAAAATTTTGTCGCACAATGAACAGGGTATGGGAAGCCTGAATCTAGCAGGGTTAGAATATTTTGTGGAGTTGAATATTTTTGTATAAATTCAGAATTTCTCCAAGTAGGAGGGGAAGCTTGGATCTGGCACAGTTCAAACACTTTCTGGAGCAACTGGGAATTTCCCCACATTTTAGAGGGCAAACTCAATGCGCCTACCCATAACTGGGCAGGCATGACATATTCTTCCATATCGATAATCAAAAAATGTAATAATTTCTTAGTTAGGGCCTTAGCAGCATCACGTTTACCGACATGCCCTTGGCATCTAGCAATGCTAGTACTCAGGTGTGGGGGAGATATTTACATTCAAATCTAGGCTTGTTTGTGGACTGCATTTGATTCCAATGCCGAAAGTGTCTAAAGGCAAAACTGCAGAGATTTTTGAAATTTAAGATACTGACAATGCATCTTGAAATTCCTATCCCTTCAATTGAGCAGGTACTTGAAATGGCACAATCTCCAGTCCAAAGCACGTTAAATAGCCCAACCCCAGAAAATTTAACAGGGGCTGGTGCACCATTACAGGGCAGGAGGTTCCAATACAACCCAGATTCTCCACCAGCCCCTCCCCCACCCTCAAGTCTAATCATGAATTTCCGAATCATGAGTTTTGATTGCTTAAATAGTATATTGCATTACTCAAATACTATTCCTCAAAACAGTCATTCCTTTGATTATGATTAATTTCATTTCAAGTTTTTACAAACCTTGTGCAGACTTTGTCTACATTTGTGGGCGAGAGTTAAAATTTTATTTTCCAATTGGAAAAAGCAGTTTATAGCAAGAACTGTTGAAACCTTAAAACTGCCCTCACAACAAACAATACATTCTTCAGTAAAAAGCTATTAATCTCACCCTTCCATGCGCTGCAGTTATAGGCTGTAAAAGAATGAGGCTTTTATTGAAACAGGCTACAAAAAGTAGGCCTTTTCTTGGACCTATGTTTCTTGTACTCCATGCACTTGCTTTAAAAAAAGGTAAATATCTGTATTGCAACAAAACAATTAGGGAAGGAGTTCCTTTGTGCACAACATAAAGTAATATCACAGGCAAGTTTATCAAGCATGCACTTATCACTTTTCGGCAGCTAGCAAACAAATATCTTCCCCATCATATTATAACTATGATATTTTTGCTTCAACTTACAATCTGATTCGACTAGCATCGTGTAACTCCCAAGCGAGGTCTATTTTCCATTATCATACTGGTCTATCATTGCCACACAAGATTGAGACAATGGATTTAATTACATTTCATTCTGGATTAAACAGTTGTTGCTTTCTTCTAGTGGGTATGCAGTGAAGGCATTCTATACGTCACGTTCTGGGGGAAAACATTAGCTTACACTGCAAACATCCAAACCTTCACAAGGCACATTAAACAGCATCAAGATCGGTTTATTTATGAATCACAAAGTTATGCAAAATGTCAGAAAGCTGGCCCAGATAGCAGACTTTAAAACTTGGGCACAACAATTCCAAAATGACTATACCGTTGACCCTAGCATCCTGAAATCATTCTTCAAACTTAGTACAATCACCAAATCCAAACAACTTCAAAAAACTT
Source organism: Scyliorhinus torazame (assembly GCF_047496885.1). Taxonomy (NCBI): domain Eukaryota; kingdom Metazoa; phylum Chordata; class Chondrichthyes; order Carcharhiniformes; family Scyliorhinidae; genus Scyliorhinus; species Scyliorhinus torazame. The sequence continues at coordinate 254,020,867 of NC_092713.1, read as the reverse complement.
TTCCCCTTTGTTCTCTTTTCTATTAATTCTATTTATTGGTCAACTAAAGAAACAATGCCTTTCAAATGGCAAACTGTAGGTGAGAGGCGATCTTTTTGATGCATATAAGATTCTAAGGGAGTATGAAAGGATAGATGCTAAAAGGGTGTTGTCTCTCACAAGAGAATCTGGAACTAGTGGGCACTGTTCAAACATAAGGGGGCTGCAAATGAAGGAAGAATTTCTTCTCAGAGGATCACAAGTCTTTGGAATTTCTTCCCACAGGTGGCGGTGGAGGTTGAGTCATTGAATATATTATCGGCCAAGTTGGACAGATTTTTGATTGACAGGGGAGTCAAGGATTAGGAGGACAGGCAAGAAAAGAGTCATTAAGGCCACAATCAGATCAGCATTATCTTATTGAATGGCGGAGTACATTCGCTGGGATAAAAGACCTGCTGCTACTTTTATGATCGTAAAATCATTCTAGTGCTCATCCTTAATCAATCATCCTGAAAAACAGTAATTTACAAAGAAAACTCATCATGGACCATCCTGCTGCTAATCCAGATCTTTAAAAAGTTACTCAAAACCTCATACAAATAAAAACTTTTCCTACTTGCAACTATCAACTGTTATTTTAGAAGTTATTGGAGACCATAATAGTATATCGTAGAAGATAACAATGAATAATTAAATTCTCTATTTAAGATACAATTTGAAATCCACAATGCTGCAACCTACTTCACGGTAGTATGAACATGCCAAGAAATTACTTTTAGAAACTAAAAAGTGCTGTCAGTTGTTTCTCTCTTACAGATTTTTGGAATGTACTTCAGGAATCTTCAACAAAAACGAGAGAGACTACGAGGACAAGAAAACAAATCTGCAAAGCCTATCTTCATAATATATGCTGTTAATTTTGCTCACACATGATTTTTATATTTCCAAGTTGCACCCACCTGAATTTGGAGCTGGGAGCAGTATGCACAAATACACATTCCATTATAAATTCCCTTTTCAAATTTTCCTAGGCTGTCATTAGTAACATAAGCCAGGCAATCATAAACAACCGAGTAAAGGACAGGCATTGTGTTTGTAGTACATGCAATAGATATATCTTCTTTCTGTGGTTTCCTTAGTTTAAAAGCAACTCAGGTTGAAAATAGCAGCAGTAGCTACTTTCTGATAATGCTCATGTTTGGAGTCAGGAGGCTGATCACCTGCAACCATCAAGTGGTCCTGTTGAAGCATCCAGGCTGCTGTCAGTATCGGAGGCCAAGGTCTGCTCTGTTGACATGGATGAAATGTCATTGATGGAGGAAGACTGAGAGGGGCTGTTGTTGCTATTCACTGCTGCATCTGTTCTAAGTAAACAAAAATGGTGATACAATCTGAGAAAATGGCAGATGTTGACTGTAGAACATAGAACATACAGTGCAGGAGGCCATTCGGCCCATCGAGTCTGCACCAATCCACTGAAGCCCTCACTTCCACCCTATCCCCGTAACCCAATAACCCCTCCTAACCTTTTTCGACACTCAGGCTAATTTATCATGGCCAATCCACCTAACCTGCATGTCTTTGGACTGTGGGAGGAAACCGGAGCACCCGGAGGAAACCTACGTAGACACGGGGAGAACGTGCAGACTCCGCACAGACAATGACCCAGCGGGGAATTGAACCTGGGACCCTGGCGCTGTGAAGCCACAGTGCTATCCACTTGTGCTACCGTGCTGTACTCTCATACATTTCAAAAATCTATTTCCTGAAATAAATCCAACATAGTCTTGGTGTTTCCTATTACAATATGTTCCTTCATCCAATAGATACTATGTACTGTGATGCTAGGGAATGGGGCAAACACAGCAAAAGTGAAACGTTTCTTCACACCAGGCAAGAAATAAGAGGCTGATGGCACACAGGAAGAAGACATACAGAGGGTATGAGAGGGAGCAAGGGTAAAAGTATGATGGGAGTAGGCAGGGGCAAACAGAGGTTAATAGTTTGTAAAATGTACATATATTTAGTTGCAGGAATTTGTTTCTCCTCCCCCCCCCCCCCACTCAATCATCTGCTACAACAAAAATGTAAAGAAATAAAATCCAGAAAAAGATTACAAAGACTGATGATGAGCAAAATCATCGATAGGTCAAAAGAATGAGAAAGAAGGAATGAGGGAGATACAGATGAACTCCACAATGCTGCAACCTTACCTTCACGGTAATATGAACATGCCAAGAAATTACTTTTAGAAACTAAAAAGTGCTGTCAGTTGTTTCTCTCTTACAGATTTTTGGAATGTACTTCAGGAATCTTCAACAAAAACGAGAGAGACTACGAGAACAAGAAAACAAATCTGCAAAGCCTATCTTCATAATGTATGCTGTTAATTTTGCTCACACATGATTTTTATATTTCCAAGTTGCACCCACCTGAATTTGGAGCTGGGAGCAGTATGCACAAATACACATTCCATTATAACTTCCCTTTTCAAATTTCCCTAGGCTGTCATTAGTAACATAAGCCAGGCAATCATAAACAACCGAGTAAAGGACAGGCATTGTGTTTGTAGTACTTGCAATAGATATATCTTCTTTCTGTGGCTTCCTTAGTTTAAAAGCAACTCAGGTTGAAAATAGCAGCAGTAGCTACTTTCTGATAATGCTCACGTTTGGAGTCAGGAGGCTGATAAAATAAGTCATTAACGGTAAAACTAATCTGTGAAATATTATTTAAATGCATGGATTGCATTATGATTCTGTTATCTGAGACAGAAGAAATAAAAGTAGGCCATTCAGCCCAATGAGCCTGTTCCACCATTCAACTAGATATGTTTGATCAGCTACTCAGCGCCACCTTCCTGCACACTCTACATCAGTTAGTACATCAATATTAGTCTTAAATATACTCACCGATTGACCAGCCACAGCTCCAAAGGATGGAGAATTCCCAAGATTCACAACCCAATGTAAGAAATTTCTCCTCAACTAACGTCAAAATTGCTGACCCTTTATTCTGAGACTGTAACCTCTAGTTCTATATTCCCCAGTCATGGGAAACATCAACCCAGAATCAAGTCCCTTAACAATTTTGTATGTTTCAATGAGGTCACATTCTTTTACATTCTAAGGAATAAAGGCTTCATCTACACAAACTTTCTTCATTAGGATAAGCAGACATATGAACATACAAATTAGGGAGTCATTCATAGGCCATTCCACCCCTCGAGCCTATTCCACCATTTGATAAGATCATGGATGATCCGATTGTGGCCTCAACTCTATTTTTCAGTCTATCCCACGTAACCTCAAGAATTTATCCAACTCAGCTGCCATAGCTCCCTGGGGAATAGAATTTCAGATTTATAATCCGCAAGAAAAAAATAATCTAATTTCCGTTTTAAATGGTCCTTATTTTGAAACTGGTGTCCCCTAGTTTTAGTCTCTCCCATAAGGAGAAACATCCTCTCAGCATTCATCTTGTCAATCAGCATCCATCTTGTCAAGTCCTCTCAGGATCTTAAATGTTTCAATAAGATCACCTCTCATACTTCCAAATTCTAATGGTTGCAGGAATCAGTTGAATGAACCTTCTCTTAATTGCTTCTAATAACATCCTTTCTTTGTACAGAGTACTCCATATGTAGCTTCGCCAACATCCTGTATAACTGTAGCATAACTTCCATATTTTCTATTCTATTTTCCTTGCAATAAATAACATTCCATTTGCTTTCCTAATCACTTGCTTGTACCTGCATATTAACATTTTTAAATTCTTGTACCAGGACACCCAGATCCCTCTGCACCTCCCTCTGCACCTCAGGAGTTCTGCACCTCTCTATTTAAATAACTGTTTTTCTATTCTTTTTGCTAAAGTGGACCGGTTCATATTTTCCCACATTATACTCAGTCTGCCAAATTTTTGCCCACTCACTTAACCTATCTATATTCTTTTGCAGGTTCCATATGTCCTTTTCACAACTTAATCTCCTACCGGTCTTTGTCATCAGCAAATTTAGCAACCATACATTCATTGAAGGCATTGATATAGATTGGAATCAGTTAATCCCCGTGCCACCTCATTAGTTACAGCATGCCAACCCGGAATTGATCCTCTCAGCTTGGTTCGCGAACCAATCCTCTACTCATACCACACCACAAACACTTTTTTTAAACTCATTTTTACAGGAAGTGAGCGTCGCTGACTGGGCCAGCATTTATTGTTCATCCCTGACTGTCCTCCCATTTAGAGGGCATTTGCTGTGGATTTGGAGTCACATGTAGGCCAGACATCTAATAGATTCAACATCACAAAACCATGCTGACTCTGTCTGTTCATATTACGATTTTCTAAGTGCCCTACCATAATCTCCTTCATAATAAATTCTAGCATTTTCCCTATGACAGATGTTAGGCTAACTGGTCTGTGTTTTTTTGTTTTCTGTCTTCTTCCTTTCTTGAACAGTTACATTTCCTATTTTCCAATGTGATGGGACACTTATAGAATCCAGGAAATTTTGAAAAATTACAACCAATGCATCTACTATCTTGGATTTGGATTTTTTTTTATTGTCACGTGTACCGAGGTACAGTGAAAAGTACTTTTATGCGAGCAGCTCAACAGATCATTAAGTACATGCAAAGAAAAGAAAATACATAATAGGGCAACACAGGGTAAAAGATTAGAATGATTGTAAGATATGTGAAAAGAGAATCTGTTAGGGAGAGCTCGCAGAGAGTAGCCACGCTCCGGCGCCATCTTATCTGAGCAGCCAATTCCTTTAAGACATTAGGATGCAGGCCTTCAGGACCAGGGGATTGGTCAGCCTTTGATTCCAATAGTCTGCTGGCACCCTTGCTTTGATGATTGCAATTGTTTTAAGTTCTTCTCATTCCAGAAATCAGTCCAATGAATCTTTGCTTAAGGCAAGCATATCCCTCCTCAGGTAAAGAGACCAAAACTTCATACAGTTGCTTATGAAGTACCTTGGATCAGGGAAGACCTGATTGCACTCTGGTTTGATGAATTCTGAGATGGATGGTAAATGCAATGCACGATCTGCAAATTCTGTCACATGAAGGGCAAGTTGTGCTTGAAGAGTTATGTAGGGGGCAGCACGGTGGCACAGTAGTTAGCACTGCTGCCTCACGGGGCCAAGGTCCCAGGTTCGATCCCGGCCCTGGATCACTGTCCGTGTGGAGTTTGCACATTCTCCCCGGCCTGCGTGAGTTTCGCTCCAACAACCCAAAGGTGTGCAGGATTGGCCACGCTAAATTGCCCCTTAATTGGAAAAAAATGAATTGGGTACTCTAAATTTATAAAGTTGTTTGAAGATTTGTGCGCTCCTTCTTTTGCCTCTGCACGTTCTCAATGAAGCATCTTGGTGTGTTCAGGGTCTTCCTAGAAGAACCTTTCCTATTTTGATCATTCACAAGCCAGGGACTCCCTTGAGTGAATGGGGAGGTTTTATTTCTTCAGGGATGTTTTGAGGACATCCCTAAAGTGTTTCATTTTTCTGAGAGTTTCCTGCCATGACGGAGTTCGAAATAGAGCAATTACTACAGGGTCTCGCCATAGTCATAGAATGTTCAGGCACAGACAGGTCTTTTGGCCCATCGAGTCTGTGCTGGCCACAAAGCACCTATCCATTCTAATCCCATTTTCCAGCATTTGGTTAGTAGCCTTGTATGCTATGATGCTTGAAGTGAGCATCTAAATGCTTCTTAAATATTGTGAGGGTTCACGTCTCTACCACCCTTTCAGGCAATGAGTTCAAGATTCCCACCACCCTCTGTGGTGTTTCCTCAAATCCCCTACTTCGCACCTAATGGGCCCTTTTATAAAGTGAAAAGTTTCTTATCTACTCATTGTCTCTCAATTTTGTACGTCTCAATCAGGTTCCCCCTCAGCCTTCTCTGCTAAGGAAAACAAAGCCAGTCTAACCAGTCTCTCTCCATCACTGGTTTCAGGCATGTTCCACCCAGTAGAGCCAGTTCGGAGTGATTTGTGTCTTTATGCTGAGTAAGGTGGCTAGGGAGAGGATGCTGCTGTTGGACCACCTTTCTTCATAGAGGATCATAGAATCTACAGTGCAGAAGGAGGCCGTTTAGCCCATCGAGTCTACACAGGTCCTTGGAAAAAGCAACCTACTTAAGCCCATACCTCTACCCTATCCCTGTACCCCCACCTAACCTTTTTTGGACACCAAGGGCAATTTACCATGGCCAATCAACCTAACCTACACATCTTTGGACTGAGGGGGGAAACCGGAGCACCCGGAGGAAAGCTACGGGGAGAACGTGCAGACTCCGCAGACAGTGACCCATGCCGGGAATCGAACCTTGCCAACAGATTTGGAAGATCTTGCCAAGGTACAGCTGGTGGTACGTCTTCACTGCTTTGAGGCATATTCTGTAAGTTGTCCCAAGTCTCCAAAGCATATAGAATCACAGAGATCACTGCTGTCCAGTAAACCATGACCTCAATATCGGGATTGAGATCTTGGTCCGCAAATACATTTTTCCTTAGTCGAAGGCTGAGCTGGTACATTGGAGGCAATGATGAATTCTGTTGTCTTTGTTTGCCTTCGTCGAGAAGAGGATCCCAAGAGACTGAGATGGTCCATGTTTTCCAGGATCTCAGCACAGGGTGAGGTGTTGTGCCATGGGAGCTGGTTGGAGAAGGACCTTTGTTTTCTGAGTGTTCTCATTTGCTTTTGAAAAGGGGTCAACAATGACCTGGAGTTCAGTTTGAGCGCTGAAGGTCTATGACAGAGGCAGGGGTGGTTTTGGATTGAAGGCAGCGTAGGTTGAACGGTTTCCCCATCTGTTGTCTCAATTGTCTCTGTGCCTATGGGTAATTCACTGGAGATGAGGTGCACTATTGCAGTGAGGAAATGAATGGGGACAATGGCAGCCTCGTTTGTCCCCAGGTTTCATTGAGATAGGGTTCATGGTGGCTCCATGGTGAGGATCATGGCTTGTATGTCATTATGGAGTTGGTAGGGGTTTCTCAGCCACTGAAAAAAGGCAGTTGCGGAGGATCTTTGCAATGATTTTGCCTGTGTAAGACCGCATTAATCACCTCACATTCTTTACAGAGATTCTAGGGACTATAAACCAGATCTACACAATTGTTCTTCATAGGATAATCCTCTTGTTCCAGAGTGAAACTTTTCTGCATTCTTTCTAAGGCAAGTAAGTCCTCCCTTAGAAAAGGAGACTAAAACTGCAGACACTACTCCAGGTGTCGATTCACCACGACCCCATGGCCCCATGCGTTTTTTTACGCAGAGGGTAGTGGGTGCCTGGAACTCGCTACCGGAGGTGGTGGTGGAAGCAGGGACGATAGTGTCATTTAAGGGACATCTTGACAAATACATGAATAGGATGGGAATAGAAGGATACGGACCCAGCAAGTGTAGAAGATTGTAGTTTAGTCGGGCAGCATGGTCGGCACGGGCTTGGAGGGCCGAAGGGCCTGTTCCTGTGCTGTACATTTCTTTGTTCTTTGTTCTAACCATACGAGGGTGAGATGGCAGGCAGGGGCAGCTGTAATATTGGACACCACAGCAATGACACTGTGTCCGCCTCCTTCCCACGCTGCCATAATACAATTTTACTGGCTGTGGGGGAGGTAATGGCCAGCCTGCTTGCCTGTGGACGAACTGAGCCCCTATTGGCCTCTTCCCTCTGCTGCTGGAATTTGTACCACCAAGGCATGCAGGGGCCTTCTTGGCCCACGGTGCCCTTTGGAGTCACCCTCCCAGATAATTCTCCCTGCTGGGCTTTCCCTCCCTCCTCCACCCCATTGTCACAATCCCAGACATAACCACTCCCTCACTGGGGACCATGCCAGCCTGGCCCAGCACGACCCAGGTTTTAGAGTTCAGCTCCATTGCTACATGTCCCCTTCTTGGACGGCCTGCAGTTCCAGCAGCGGCTGCCGCTACCAGTGACACTGCAAGGACAAGAGAGTTGCCAGTCATTTGGTTGGCCTGCAAGTCTCAAGTGAAACCTTCTCCCTGATGGGAGTGGATGGGCCATTTCAAGTCAATTAATCGTCCAACAGCTGTTAAACAGCTTCAGGGTAAGCTGGTGAAGCAGAGTTGGACCATCAGCCTTACATAATTGGAGTGAGACTTTAACACTTCTATTCCAGTCTCTTTTGTAACAAAGGTCAATATTTGATTTGCCCTTCTAATTTGCTTGCTGTATCAGCTTAACTACAGGTCCCTTTGAATACGAACATTTTTCAGTCTCTCCTGTGACGAATGTGAGAAACGTTCATATTTGAAAATTTGTATTTAATACTTTTTTTTAAAAAGTATTTTTATTGGAATTTCTATTTTATAAACAGTTGTATATATACACATCACATTTTTCTCACCCGTGCTAATTTCCTTTATTATAGAGGTTTAGTTTGTCCTTCGTTTAACTGACCCTACGTGCCTTTCATTGCCCTCTGGATCGGTCTATGGTTCCTCTCCCGCCCGCCCCCCCCCCCCGCCCCGGCTTCGCTTTTCTTTTCTTTTCCGGACAGAGTGGAATCATCTCTCGTGGTTTCCCCACCTTGCGCCTCTCCCCCCCACCTTCCGCCTCTCTCTCTCTCTCCACCCACCCCCCCCCCCCCCACCTCTCTCTCTCTCTCTCTCCACCCCCCCCCCCCCCCCCCCCCCCCCGGGTGGTGCTTCCGATCACCAGTTGAGCAGGATTCTCCGGCGTGCGATTAGGGAAGCGAAAGCAAGGGTGTTGGCCCCCTTCCCCATGTGTAACTCTGGCTGCTCCGATACCCCGAAGCTTGCCACTATTGGGCATGGCTTCACCCTCACCCCCACAACCTTGGACATTGCCTCGGAGAAGGCTGTCCAGAACCCAGCAAGCTTAGGGCAAGCCCAAAACATGTGGGTGTGGTTGGCCGGACCCCTCTGGCACCGCTCACATTTGTCCTCCACCTCCGGGAAGAACCTGCTCATTCGGGTTCTGGTCAGGTGTGCTCTGTGCACCACTTTGAGCTACATTAGGCTTACCCTTGCGCAGGAGGAGGTGAAGTTCACCCTGCTCAGTGCTTTGCTCCATAATCCCCATCCTACCTCTGTCCCCAATTCGTCTTCCCATTTTTGTGATCTCGTCCAGTTGAGTCCGAGCTCTGTCCAGTAGCTGTCCGTATATTTTCCCACATAGCACCCCCCTTCTCGTTGCTTGTGCCTATCAGGTCCTCTAATAGTGTGGTTTCTGGGGCCCCAGGGTACCCCACTGTCTCTTTGTGGAGGAAGTGTTTTATTTGGAGGTGTCTCATTTCCTGTACTTTTGCTAGCCTCCACTTCCTCGTCAGTTCGAGTGTCGCCTGTCTGTGCCCTACGTAGAAGTCCCCGACCATCAATGTGCCCCCGTCCCGCCTCCATCTTTTGAAGGTGGTATCTAGCATGGTTGGGGGGAATCTGTGATTGCCGCATATGGGGGCCATGGAGGACATTTTAGTTATCCCAAATTGTTGTCTGAGCTGGGTCCATGTTCTCAGAGTGGCCGCTACCACTGGGCTTGTTGTGTATCTTGGTGAGGAGGATGGGAGTGCTGCTGTAGCCAGGGCCCGGAGGGTTGTTCCTTTACAGGATGCCTCCTCCATTTGTACCCAATCCGTGTCGGGTTCTTGTACCCATCCCCTCACTCTTTCTGCTGTTGCTGCCCAGTGGTAGTATTGTAGGTTTGGTAAGGCCAAGCCCCCTTTGATTTTCCTTCTTTGCAGTGTCTGTTTTGGGATTCTTGGGATTCCCCCCCCCCAAACACACACACAAATACCATGATTAGACGGTCTACGTTTTGGAAAAAGGCCTTCAGGATGAAGATCGGAATGGATCTAAACAGGAAGAGGAACCTTGGCACTACGTTCATCTTGATCGTCTGCACTCTTCCCGCCAGGGAGAATGGGAGTGAGCCCCACCAGTGAAGGTCTTTTCTTTCTTTCTCCACCAGGCTGGTCAGGTTCCACTTGTGGATCTGTGCCCAGTCTCTGGCTATCTGGATCCCCAGGTAGCAGAATCTGTTCTGGGCTGTTTTGAACAGGAGCCCCTCGAGCTCCCTCCCTCCCCCATTTGGATTCACTGGGAATGCCTCGCTTTTGCCCAGGTTAAGTTTGTAGCCCGAGAAGGTTCCAAACTCTTTCAGCATTTGCAGTATTGCCTTCAGTCCCTCCTGTGGCTTCGAGACATAGAGAAGCAGGTCATCTGCATAGAGTGAGACTATGTGCACTGTCTCCTCTCCGGATTCCCTTCCAGCTTTTCGTGGCCCGCAGGGCTATTGCCAGCGGTTCGATGGCTAGCGCGAACAAGAGTGGGGACAGGGGGCAGCCCTGACTTGTTCCTCTCTGCAGCTGGCAGTATTTAGAGCTGGTGGTGTTAGTTCGGACGCTCGTTTTGGGAGCGTTGTACAGGAGCCTCACCCAGGCGGTGAACCCCGCTCCTAGCCCAAACCGTTCCAGTACCTCGAGGAGGTATTTCCATTCGACTCTGTCGAAGGCCTTTTCTGCGTCCAGGCAGATGACCACCTCTGGTGTTCTCTCCCCAGTAACAATCCTGGTGGGGGGGTATTTGACCCACCGGTCCTGCGGGGTCACCCATATTTACCTGGTAGACGCGCCCCTGCCCTCCGGAGTTTCCCTTCGTTAGGGGGCCGTACAAAATGGCCGCGGTCGCCGCTCTCACCATGAGGTCGGGCCCCAGAGTTTCCTTTTGTCCAGGGGGCACCCACCATAGCCGGCAGCTGTGTGTACGCCACGTGGCTGTGCCCCTGCACTCCAGGGTCTCCCTTCGGCCTGAAGTTCTCCCGAGTGGCTGTTTGTGGCACCATCTTGGTTCCTCGCCCTGCTCCATGCCTGCCGAGGCCTGTGTTCGTGCTGCTTATCGACCGCACCTTTCCCTTTGCTTCTTTTGTTCTGCGCTCTCCCCCCCGACTCCTCTCCCCCCCCCCCCCCCTTAGTCCCTGTTCCTGTCCCCCCTCCTGTGTTCTTCCCCCCCTTCTGCCCTGCCCCCCCTTCTCTTTGTGCCAGGCGCTCCCTCTCCCCTGAGAAGCGCGCCGCGGTCCTCCTTTCTTCCTGCCCTCCCGTGTTAGCCCTCCTCACCAGCACGGTGGCCCCCCCCTCCCAGCACTTGCTCTGGTCCTGTTTTACCTTCCTTTTTCTAGCCCTTGTCTCGCCCTCCTGTCTGCCTTTTTCACCGTCATTCATCTTGCTTCGCTCCCCCCCATTGCATTGAGAGGTGGAACGAGCCCGGGAACGAGTCCTGCACAGTGCACCAAACACGTGTGTACAGTTCGTGATCCTATTGTCTCTGTTTGCGGTCTGCCCGCTGCTCTTTGTTCCGATTCTTCCTTTCTTTCCCATCCCCGTCGCTTTCATGATGGCCGTCGTGGCTGTCCCTCCCCCAGTTTGTTCGCTCTAGCGAACTCCGCTGCTGCTGGGGTGTTAAAAAACAGCTCCTTCCCCTCAAATGTTACCCAGAGTTTGACCGGGAATAGCATCCCAAATTTCACATTACTTTTGTAGAGTGTTGATTTGGCCCTGTTGAATTCAGCCCTTCTTTTGGCCAGGTCCGCCCCAATGTCCTGGTACACCCTTATGGTCTTCCCATCCCACGGGCTCGCTTTCGTCTGCCGGGCCCACTTTAGGATTTGTTCCGGCTTGGAACCTGTGCAGCTTCACGATAATCGCTCTGGGCTGCTCCCCGGCTTTGGGCCTGGGTCGGAGCGACCTGTCGATTTCTGGGGGGTTTGGAAACTTCACCCTTCCCAGTAGCTTGCCCAGCATTTGGGTGACGTAGCCTGTTGGTCTCTGCCCTCCATCCCCTCTGGCAGATCCATTATTTTAACATTCTGCCACCTAGACCTATTTTCCTGGTCCTCCACTTTCCCTTAGGCCCCCCTGGGTCATTACCAGCCTTTTCACCTCGGTTTCCTGAGTTACCATCCTGTCGCTCTGGTCCGAGGCGGCCCTCTCGACATCCTGAATAGTTTTCTCCTGCACCTCCACCTTCTTTTCCAGGCCGTTGATGGTTCGCTGCATTTTTTCTGTTGTCTCCGCCAGCATCTCCTTCATCATTGTGTGGAGTTCCGTCCTGAGTGCCTCCCTCATGGCGTTTACCTCCGTTTTTATCTCCTCCTTTATGGCGTTTATTTCCGTTTTCAGCACACTATTCCATTCCTTCCCCTGTGCCGGGGGGAGGGGAGGGGGCCTCGCCCCGTGGGGTCGTCTGCCTGCGTGGCCACAGCTCCTGCTTTTTTCCTTCACCTTCGCTGCTGTTCCTGCTTACATCTCGCCGTCCCAATTTATTATTTGCAGGCATATTTCTGTCTGTGCCTCTTTTTTGCCTGGGTTTTGGTGCGAAAAAGAAATTTTTTTTTTTTTTTGTTCCCCCTAAAGAAATAAAAAACCAAGGTTTTTTTTTTTCTCCTTTAAAAACGATTCTTTTTTTAATAAAAAGGTTTTTTTTTTCCCCCTTTAAAAAAGTTGTTCTTTTTTTAATTTGCAGGAGGAACAAGGAAGGTTGAATTTTAAAAATCTTGTTTGTTCTTGTGTTATCCTCTCCGTGCTCCGACTTTCAGGCCATTTCTGAGCGATCCCCACTCCTCCTCCACGTGCAGCTCACCAGGACCAGTCTCTTTTTTTTTTCTCTCCCTCTCCAGCTCCATGGAACAGAGCTTTGGCACCTGGGCAGGGCCGAATTTGCGGGGCCTAAATAATAATTTTTTTTAAAAAATTCCCCAGGAAAACCCCCCCCCAAAAAGCCGCGATTTTGTGGCTGTGCGGGAGCGTCTTTGCTACAGCCGCTCCATTTGCGATCGCCGTCGGAAGTCAAAATCGCATTTAATACTTTTGCTGTGATTACAAAGGGAGATAATTATTGATTTTTGCAGGGGCAATGTAACCTTTTGTAACAAGACACAAGAATGTGGTGGGCTTTTGGATGCAGGTGGTATAGTTAATGGGAGGGGCCAGGTATGTTAGTTGTCTCTGGAACATCAAGACAAGACAGGGGTCCGTTTGCTCTTAAAGGACTCTCTCTCTAAAAGGTTTTTCACCAATATAAGCAAGTGGAAACCCTTGTTGTTGACTTTATCCATGAGACATATTCAAGAGATGTCGGTTTGCTTAATTGGAAAATATATATCTATACAGAAGCAGGTTTAGAAAACAAGTAAAATGTTGTAACGGTTAAATGCAAGCTATTTTTATGCTGCTAGTGTGTTTAATTCAGTGTTTAAATTTAAGTTTATTTTACCATAAAAGCTGTCTGCTGGTCAGTGTCATCACTCCTGTAGTGCAGTAACATTTCCTCAGTTTTCCCAGAGTAAAAAGTTGGGTTCTTGTCTGGAATCCTATAACAAACTGGGGATCTGGTCCGGAGCCATAACACTCCATTCCAAAAATATTCTGCTTTTCTCTTGTTCCTACAAAAGTGGATAAACTCCACACTTCCCACATTATATTCCAACTGCCATGTCCTTGCCCACTCGCTTGCCTGTGTTCCTTTGCAGTCTCTTGCATCATGCTCACAGCTTACGTCCCCACCTTTGCCTGGTCAGCAAACATTAATTTATTACGCTCCAGCAGTCTCCTATTAATGGGGCAGAGGCCCAAGAACTGATCCTTGTGGTTCCCCAGTCATTACCACCTGCCAACTTGAAAATTACCTGTCAATTCCTACTGATTTCTGTCCATTAATAACTCCTCAATCTATGCTAATATATGACACCCCCAATTTCATGAGCCCTAATTTTGTGCAAAAACCCTTCTTTGGCACCTTATAAAATGCTTTTTGATAATCCAATTACACTACATCCAAAGGTTCCGGTTACAATGTCAAAATAATTCTTAACATGTGTCAAATAGGATTTCCCTTTCATAAATCTGTGTTGACTCTGCCCAATGAGAGAATTTTTCCAAGTGTCTCGTTATCACATCCTTATTAAGACTTTTGCATTTTGCCTACCACTGACGGCAGCCTTACTGGCCTATAGTTCTCCATTTTCTATCTCCCTCTTTTTTTGAATAGCTGAGTTATGTTTGCTACCTTTTAATCCATGAGGACAGTTCCAGGCTCTGGGGAATTCCAGAAGATCAGAACCAAGGCAATCATAATCTGTGTAGCTACCTTTAAAACCCAAGGGTATAGGCCGTCAGGTCCAGGAGTTTTGTTAACTTCAAGCCCCAATAATTTCTCCAGTATTATTTCTTTACCAATACTAATTTCATTCTCACTGGACTCTTAGACCCTGAATTGTGCGCGCTTTCTACTGTGAAGACAGAAACTAAGTATTTGTTTCATGTCTCGCCAATTCCCACATTCCCGGTTATAATTTCCTCTATACCTGCCTCTAATAAGTGCACATTTACTTTCACTCATCTCATTTTAAGTACCGTGGAAGTGTTTTATGTCTCTTGCTCATTTGCTCTCAATCTGTATTCTCCACCAATTTCTCGGTCATTCTTCGCTCAATTCCAAACTCCTCCTACCGCTCGGTTTTCCTGCTCTTTTTGGCAACATCGTTAGCCTTTTCCTTTAACCTAATATATCTTGTTAGCCACATTTGGGCCACTTTCTTTATTCCTTAAGTGAATGAGTTTTTGTTACAAATTATGAACTCATTCTTTAAATGATTGTCATTGTTTAGCTCCCATCATGTCTTTTAACCTCGTCTCCTAAAGTAAGTTAGGCAACTTACCACTCATGTTTACACAGTTTGCACAATTTAAAATGTGGACTCGTATTCCCTCAGGTTGGCAATTGTTTTGTGATTAAAATATTCAGACTGCAAATCATTTTTCCACATACTTCTCTTTTGCCTCCTTTTCCCTCTACCCAATCTTTAATTCCCTCTTAATTGTTCTTTGTGTAGCTGATTTGAAATGGAATTCGCCAAGTTTCCATCCATCTCTGACCTCTGTTTATTTCTCAAATATTTAAATGGCATTAGCAAAAGAAATACAGTGCCTCATTTTTCACCAAGGTCCTTGTTGCCCTCACTGGACTATATCAGCTCACACTTCTAACAACTCCATGGGCAAAACATTTTGAAACGTAAATAAGTATTTGTAGGTTTAACAGGGCATTTTGCAAGATCCCCCATTCAAGCAGAATCTGGCATTGTTAAATATGGAAAGGCTGCATTTTCAACAATTTTCCTCTGGAATAGGAGCAGCAAATTGTTACTTCTGCTCAATCATATGAAAATCGTCACCGCGGTTTTTAACAATGCAAGGAGCTATATTGAGCCCAAATAGTATGTTAAACATCACACAAAATTATCTAGAAATATGGAGGCTGACATTCAAATATTAGTCAGCTGTTCCTCATCCTTAAAACAGACTGCAGGTGGGGGATGTGGAGAAAAAGGAAGGCTCTCAGCTATTGCAGGCCTGTCTCATGCAATTTTCAAGTCTATTGTGGTAAACTCAGAACTCTGGCACAAGGTACTGACAGTTCGTATCTCCACGGCCTCCAGCACTCAGTGGCACGCTGATTCGTGCTCTACACAATTTGTTCAGAACTCGCTCTGACAGTCTTACTTTCTTGGCTCTGTTGCTAACTTTTGGTTGGTTCAATTTGCTCTGTTTTATCATTTTTGCTCTAGTCACCAGGTATCTTTATACCGCCACGAGGTTCAAGTTCAAGTACTGATCAATAACTCAACACACCAATTAGTAAGGTTCAAATCAAAACACATTTATTATACACAGTAAATCGCTTCACATGCATAAACTCTACTTTCTAGGTTATTTCTATCACTAACAGGCCTATACTTAGCTTCGGACTGGCCCACCAGGTCAGAGGAACAAATGGCCTTTCGTTCAGGTCCTGAGTCTGTAGGATTCAAAAGCTGGTATAGACTGGTAGCTAGGAGCGCCTATCTTGTAGCGAGCGTTGACTTGAGACTTACTTGCTTGGAGCGGCAGCTTGGGCAGTTCACTCTCAAGGGTTGATTCGCTGCTGAGTGACCCTGCCAAGAAGGACGATTTGAACTTGGGGGCTTTACTTTATAGTCCCCAGGGGCTTCCTGCCCTTCGGGGCAGACCTCGTACCTGGTTCCAAGTGATTGGACTACTTTCCGATCACTTGGATTGATTTCTCCAATGTTGGAGCGGTTCCCTGATCGCTAGGCGGTCCTAAGTGTCCGTCGGCCTTCCTTTGTCTTGGCTCCTGCTGGCGCCGAGGAGTCTGGCTTGGCTCTGTTTACCTTAACTGTTGCCATTGTGCCTGGGAATCGCACATTACTATGTAGATGGCTGCTATATTACTAAGCAGATGGCTGCTGGTTTCAGTGCTGTCTGGTTGTTTTGCCGGTTCCAATATATATGATTCCTGTATTTGCTAGTCTTTGCCCGTGTTGGCTGAATTTCACTTCAGCCTTTGCGGTTCTCCATTTTAAGTCGGGAAGTGGCCAACTCAGGTGGCTACATTCCCTCCTTGTGATCCTAATGCGAAGCGTGAAGGATCACATAACTGCGTTGTCTTCATTCCCTGACCTGGCGAGCACTCTTCTATGGCCTCTACCCTGACCAGAACTATGCAAGAAAAATTTTAACTAACATTCTAAGTGGCGCTATGTCAAAACAGGGACATGCATTAGAAATTTTTTTTAAAGGGTACCTCTAACTGTCCTCATTAAACTACACTCACTCAAACATTTCAATCATATTAACTTCTTAAACAATACACACAAAATCATGGCAGCATTATTCACATTTTTCCTGGCTTGGCAGTCAAGCTCAGGATTGTACAATCGCTCATTAAACATTCCTTTATTCACAAAAGGAACGCAAACGAATGTCCTTTATTATAGATCGCGGGGGTCGGGTGTCTGGTCAACACCGAAAATAGGGGATCTTATCCTATATACCGGGGTGCGAGCACGATAGGCTCTCCTTCGCCATTTCCTCAGGCGAATAGTCTGCACGGTGCTGCAGAGTATCGCCAATACTAGTAGGAATGCTATTAAGTAGGACAGGGAGTACCAAGTTATAAAACTGTTACACCAAGATGGTGTGGTGTCACTTGTGACTGGGTTCTGGGTGCTATGGGGAAGTGAATCATTAACGGCTGGGGGGGGGGGGGGTTGGGGTCAGGGGGTTCGCGTTCGCGCGCAACCAAATGTTCATTAGGGTGATGAGCAACACGGAGGATGTCCTCATGGTTCTTCTTCTTTCTCTTCCCTTCGCTGGAGCTTCTGGAGTTCTGTGGGATCAAGCATAGTGTCTGTTACCATCTCGGTTTAATATCTTGTCTGTTAGTATGTCTGTCCTTCAGTGCCAATTCTCCCGTTACAATTTGTCACCATGTGAGACTCCCTCATTTTTTTATTTTAAACCGAATATTCAGGACAAGACACACTTAAAAATACTGAAACAGTGCGAGCCGTCTCGCAGGCTGTGCGATTTACCATCCAAATGTTTGAGGATGTAAATAGCATAGGGTTGGCAACCTAAGGGTCGCCTGAAACAAAACAAAACTTTTTGAACCAAAAGTGCCGAAATGAGGTGAGTATGGGCCACGACGGGCAAGATTTGGATGGAATCCCCGGGTAGGACGGCGACCAATGCCGTGTGTGCTCTACCCGAGCGTAGCTGACCAGAGGGGGGTTCCCAGGCAGGGCGGAGACAAATGCCGTTTTTCCACTGCCTGAGCAACCGACAAGAACGGGCAAAAATGTAGTCATCGTGGGGGGTTGCCGTATTGGTTCTACCTTCGAACCAGAAGGGCAGTTATGAACGGGGGGTTTGGTTTGGCAAGCTCTCAGCGGTTTCGGCCAATGAGTGTGCTGGCAAGTTCTCAAAGGTTTCTGCAGACAAATAAGGCGTGGGGCCGTGGAAAAAAATTTCCGATCTCACAAACAACATTTAACAATACCACTACAAACAACATTAAACATGCTGCAGGTTCCATCAGAAAGGACACCGTTTTCTCCCAAGCGGTTCCTTTTTAAAACATCATCTGGACACCTCCGTTATCAGTTGCGAACAGGGTCGCAAAGGGGTTCTCGCTTGGGGAGTCAGACTCAAAGTCGTCATCTTCTCCCGGATGCCAAACTCTGGCATGTATCAGGGCTGATAGGGCTGCATGGTGCGATTTGGGGTCCACCTTGTTGTTCCGGATGAGCCTGAATGAGTTGTCGCGGTGTCAAAAGGTGGTGTCTAGTTCTGTGGGGAAGGAATTGGGGTCGTAATCGTGGGGCGGTGGTCTTTGGTGGGGTTTATTGAGGAACGTGATGAGGAAGGGATCACTCGAATTGTGGTCAGATTCGCTAGGTGTGGGTCCTGTTGCATGGGGATAGTAGGGAGGCATGCTGTGGCTGTTGTCTGAGTCACAGTCACTATCTCTGCTGCTGCTGTCTGTGGGTGTTCCGGAGCGGAGTCGAGAGTTCGGGGGTGGAGTCGAGGGCGAGTCCGTGGATGTGGTGAGCGTGTTGGGGGAGGGTAGGGATACGTTGGCTGTGGGCGGGGCGTGGTCTGCTGCGTCGAGCATGACGTGGTGTGCGTGGTTGGACTGTGGGCCATATGCCTTAAGTTGGTTAATATGGAACCACGCAGTCTTTCCGTTGGGGTACTTAATTTTGTAGAAGGAGGGGCTTACTTTGTCCGCAGTGGAGTACGGACCCGAATACTTCGGTGACAGGAATGTGCTGGGGTTATAGATGGAGAGCATGACTTGCTGTCCCACCTCAAACTCAGTCGCATGCAATGTTTTGTCGAAACAGTCCTTGCTCTGTTTCTTCCGTGTGCCTAATCTTACTGCGGCTGCTAGCTGAGCCGTTTTTACATTCTCAACTAGTTGTTTTACTGCGTTCTCGTGTGTGAGGGCCGTCACTTCGGGGCTGGTCAAGTCCAATCCTAAGAAAAATTCTGTGCCTTTCATGGGGCGTCCGGTCATGAGTGTGTGGGGTGTAACCTGTGGAAGTTGAGACAGTATTTCTTAAAAACATCAATGCAAAAGGGAGGACTGAATCCCAAGTGATGTTGTTCTGTTGGACCATTTTTATGAGGGTGGATTTTAGGGTCCGATTCATGCGCTCCACGATACCACTTGACTGGTGGTGGTATGCGATGTGGAATTTTTGGGTAATGCCAAATATCGGGAGGACGTTCTTCATGACACGTCCCGTAAAATGGGAACCTTGGTCGGATTCAATGCTGCGGGGGTGTCACCATCTCGTAAAGATGTGGTGGGTTAAGATCTTTGCGGTGGACTTTGCCGTGTTCGTTCTGGATGGGAATGCCTCCACCCATTTCGTAAAAGTGTCTATGACGACTAATACGTATTTGTAACCATTCCAGCAAGGGGGCAATGGTCCTATAAAATCCATCTGGAGGTTAGTCCAGGGGCCGTTAACGGGGCGGGTGTGACTAAGCTGAGCCTTCTTGGCGTATCTGTCCGGATTGTTCTGGGCACAGATAAGGCAATTCTCAACGTAGTGTGTTACGTCTTCTTTTAAACTTGGCCACCAACAGAGCTGCCTGAGGTGGGCTGTAGTGGGATCAATCCCTGATGTCCATGACTGTCATGGAACAAACAAATAAGTTGATTCCTGTCCTGTTCAGGAACCACATAAAGGGTGTCTTTTAACACCACACCATCATGTGTGGTCACTGCATTTTTAAACCTAATGTAAGGTGCTGGAAATTTTCCTTTCAAAATCTCCGAGATTGCTATCCTGCTTCTGGGCCTGCACTAAATCCTCGATATTAGTCTGCGAGACCTGAACTGCATTCACTGGTGCGCTTTCGGGGGGGGGGGGGGGGGGGGGGGGGGGGGTGTCCAAAAATATCCGTGCCTGGAACCTGCTTTGGCCAGTGTGTCGGCTTTTACATGTCCAGGGGCAAGGAACGGTGGTGACTTTGAACTTTAACGATTCCGAATTCCCGTTCTGTGCTTTTTCGAAAATGTGGCCGAAGGGAGGGGTTTTCAGTCTGTGGAAACAAATCCTCTTGCTTTCCACAGGGGCAGGAATTCTGTAAGGCTGTTACAGACATAGAGGCTGTCCGAGTATATGTCTGCTGGGCTGGGGAAGGAATCTAGGTGATCCACAATGTACGCAACGGCTGCTAGTTCTGCCACCGGCGCGCCTAAGTGTCCTGGAAGTTTTATTGTGATTTCTTCTAGGGTGCGTCCCTGCGAGTCCTCGACATAAATGCCGCATCCTGTTATGCGCTTCCCTTCTAATATTGTGGAAGATTCATCCACATATATTCTTATGGGTTCGCACGTGTCTGCGTGCTTGGGGCTCTGGGTTGGACTACCTATCTTTCTGGGGGGTGTTTTCGCAATAAAGGGGCCTGTGTTGTGGTGCGGTGAGATGATTTCACATTCGTGGGGAGTGCCTGGGTACTGTAGGTTATCTGCTAAGAAAGTGTGGGTCTTGTCCTTTTAACAGCGATGTCCTGTCCCTGCAAAAGAAGGGTCCAACTGGCTGCTCTTATTTGACTGACTGTACCGTCCTTAAGTCGTCCGTCCAGCAAATGTTGGGTGGGGGTGTGTTCCGTCAGGATTGTGATGGGGTTCAGTCCGGTTATGTATGAAAAATATTGTACTGCCCAAAAACCTGCGAGCAGGTGCCTTTCACAGGCTGAAAATCCCTGCTCCACAGCATCTAAGACTCTGGAGGCGTAAGCCACGGACCTCAACTGTTCGTGCCGTTCCTGGAGGAGCACGGCCGAAAGGGTGCGGTCTGTGCTTGCTACCTCTATCGCATAGGGGGAAAGCAGGTCTGGAACTTGTAGTGCGGGGGCTGCTATGAGTGCTCTTTTCAAAGAGTCCACAGCATCCGTATGCTGCGGAAGCCATTCCCAGGGGGCTCCTTTCTTTAGGAGTTCCGAGAGGGGTGCTGCCTTGCTGGCGAAACTGTCAATGTGGTTTCAGCAGTAGCCAACCAGTCCTAAAAACGACCGGAAGGCTGAAACGTTCTGGGGAAGGGGTAATTTGGCAATCGAGTCAATCCTTTTATGCTCGATCTCGTGTTTACCATGTGTGATAATTGTACCCAAATGTATCACCTTGTTTTCCAAAATCTGGGCCTTTTTGGGGTTTACTTTACAATCAATTTCTTGTAGGAGTTCCAGGAGTTCGGTCAGAAGCTCGATGTGTCTGCAGTAATAGGTCGTCCACATACTGGACCAGACATTCGGGGCGAGAAAACTTTGACAAACCATTTGCCAGCTGTCGGTGGAAAATGAGGGGGAGTGTGGAATCCTTGTGGAAGGCATGTCCACGTGTACTGCTGATTTGTACAATTGAAGGCAAATTTGTATTGGCACGCTTTTGCCAATGGAATGGACCAGAATCCATTACTGACGTCCAAAAACGTAAAGTACCGTGAGTTGAGTCCCTGTTTGAGCATGGTCTCAGGACTTGTGGCTACCATGGGGGCTGCTGCGGGGGTGACGTTGTTGAGTTCCAGGTAATCGATGGTCAGTCGCCATGATCCATCGGGCTTTCTCACTGGCCAAATCAGGGCATTATTAGTGGAGGCTACTGATCTGAGTACGCCCTGCTCTAATAAGCTGTCGATCACTTTTGCGATTTCTCTCTCTGCCTCTTGGGGAAATCCGTATTGCTTTTGGGGTCTAGGGTCAGGTCCTGTGATTTGAACAGAACCAGTCATCCGGCCACAGTCGTGTTTGTGGGTCGCGAATGCTGTCCTGTGCTTCTGCAGAACTGCCCTAACCTGCTTGTCTGTGCTAATCGTGGACGGGTCAAACCAAAATTTGCCGACTGCGCTAATCTTGTTGCCGTATTCACCTATTGAGCGTTTCGGGGGCTCTTGCGGATTTTGCCATTTTCCAGACACACTGGTTGACTGGATCAAAGGACAGGTTGTGGGAATTCATAAAATCGATGCCCAAAATATGTTCTGCTGTTGGGGCAGGTCGACTAAAACTATGGGGTGCTTTGTCGTTATATTGCCAATCTGAATGGGTACAGGAGCTGTGATGTGTCCCTGCTGTGAGTGGCCTGTAAAGCCGCTTCGGGTGATGGTGGCTGTAGTGGGCCACGTGTCTTTCTGGAATATGGTGGAGGAATTAATTGTGGTGTGGGACCCTCCTGTGTCTCAGAGAAATTCGATGGGCTGCCCCCGTATCTTTGCTGCAACTACAGGTCGGCCGGACCTATCCCAAAGGGTGTCGCAGGCCCAACTGGGGGAGCCCGAACACCGTCAGTACGTTCCGTTCAGGTCCGTCTGGTCTGAACGGGTGCCTACACTATGTATGGGCTCTGTCCTATTCTTATTCAGAGTGCCTGCCTGCTGAGCCCTCTGTGGCTTTCGTGGGGCATTGCATTCTCGTGCAAAGTGTCCTAACTGTCCACAGTTGTAACACTCCTGTGGCTTTTGTGGGGAGCTGTTCCTGCCTTCGTTCACCCATGCGGGGTTCTGGTGCGCCTTAGCTGTGTGTATGTCTGCTTCTGCCTGCTGTTCTTCGGGATTTTGGTTCATGGGTTTGTTTTGAACAGATTGCTCCCAGGCGCAGGACAATCTTTTTAAAACCCATTTCTCATTGTGGGCTTCCTCTGAGGGGTCATAATTCGTACAGGCTTTTTGTCCTGCCTCTGTTGCATGGGAGATAAGGGTGCGGGTCCATTTGACCATGTTGTCTGGGGAAAAATGGGCGTGGTCTAGGTCTCCAAAAACTGCTGCGAAATGGATCCACAAGCATCCAGCAAACGCTGTGGGGTGCTTGG
The DNA here is from genome assembly GCF_047496885.1 of Scyliorhinus torazame. Classification (NCBI taxonomy): domain Eukaryota; kingdom Metazoa; phylum Chordata; class Chondrichthyes; order Carcharhiniformes; family Scyliorhinidae; genus Scyliorhinus; species Scyliorhinus torazame. The sequence goes on along the minus strand of NC_092713.1, from coordinate 253,998,165 downwards.
TTTTCTTTTGCCTGCACTTAGAGGCCTTCTACGGGGTCACCCGTTATACCCAATCATGTCTAGGATCGCGGTATGTATTTCTGCAAGGGTGTCTCCTCCTACATTGTGGGTCGGGAAGGGCTGCTACGACCGAAGGGTCTAAACTCAAAACTGTGAGCTTTACTTGCTCTCGCTCATCCAGGCCGCACATAACCTGCTGTTTTACTCTGGCAAAGAAGTGGTGGGGATCTGAGGTGGGGAGGAACAGTGTGATTTTCTTGCACGCGTCCTGTAATTGGGTCACGGTTAAGGGGGTGGTGTACAGAAATTCCGTGTCGTCCGATGTGGCTGTGCGGTGGGTGGTGACTGGGTTCATTGGAGCCTGAACTATCTGCTCTGTGGGGGGTTGGGGCGCTTTTCTCTTCTGGGGCTTTCCCTGCGCACATGTTCCCTGAACATATCTCTGCGCTGTTTCATTCAATTCTTCCCAATCAGGGCCCTCTTCCTCATCTAACTGTGATCCAAAGGTTTCCTGGAATCCTTTTTGAACTGAAAGCAGAGATTGCAGTTCTGCTATCAGCTTCCGGCACTTTGTGTGGTCTAATGAGCTTTTTGTCTTTGCTCCGTGGTGGTAGTATGGAGTGCTCTTAACGCTGCCTTCAGGTCACTACACGGCCTCTGCAATGCCTCGACCTGCTTCTCGGTTTCCTCTCGTACCAGGACTGCACGTTGCATGTCCTGATAGGCCTTTTCGTACTGGGATTGGAAGCTGCTTAAGTGCGCCAGACAAGACTGGTGTGCCCTCTTGGCATCATCCAGCTCTCCGTCCTTTGCTGCTAACTTCCTTCTTAATTCTTGGTTCTCTTTCTCGCCCACATCGACCTTACTCATTCGATGCATCTCCTCTATCTCTCTGCGGAGCATCCGAACGACCTCCTCTGTGCCTCGCAATTGTGCCAAACAGGACACGATTGCCATCAGCTGGTGAGCTTTTCCCAAGCTCTTCTTATGAATTTCTGACAGGTTTTCCCACCAAGTATGTCCTATACTCCCGGGTCCTGTTTCCTCATTGTCACAGAATTCGCTCCAAAGGGGCCATCCTTTCCCTTTGAGGTACTTTCTGATTTCCTCTTCTCAAACGGGACACTGTCCTACTCTGCTGCTGGTCGTGCAACCACAAATTCTTCGGGGTTCATGAGGCGTTGCATTGCCTGCATTGCCATCTTTCCTCTCTGAATACCTCTCTTAAAATTTGGAACAAGGGGTATTAAGGCGGTGCTGTAATTACGGGTACGGCTTTCGCTATTTTCCGGAATACAAACTCCCGACAGTTTTGTCGCAACAAACATCTATCAGTTTACCTTATCGCTCTGTTAGTTACGCATGCATTAACACACTTCCGAATTATGCGGATTGATCAGAACTGCTTGAACACTTGTGGTTTTTCTGTTCCCAATTGGATTTCTAATTCAAATTTTGGGTTCTCCCGGAGTGGTCAAGCCACTTCTAGATCGGGTCCCGTCAGGATGTCGCCAGTAATATGTTGCTAACTTTTGGTTGGTTCAATTGGCTCTCTTTTATAACCTTTGCTCTAGAGTCGCCAGGTATCTTTATGATACCGCCACGAGGTTCAAGTTTAAGTACTGATCAATAACTCAACACACCAATTAGTAAGATTCAAATTAAAACACATTTATTATACGCAGTAAATTGCTACTCATGCATAAACTCTACTTTCTAGGCTATTTCTATCACTAACAGGCCTATACTTAGCTTCGGACTGGCCCACCAGGTCAGAGGAACAAATGGCCTTTCATTTAGGTCCTGAGTCTGTAAGATTCAAAAGCTGGTATGGACTAGTAGCTAGGAGCGCCTATCTCGTAGCGAGCGTTGACTTGAGACTTACTTGCTTGGAGCGGCAGCTTGGGCAGTTCACTCTCAAGGGTTGATTCGCTGCTGAGTGACCCTGCCAAGAAGGACAATTTGAACTTGGGGGCTTTACTTTATAGCCCCCAGGGGCTTCCCGCCCTTCGGGACGGACCCCGTACCTGGTTCCAAGTGATTGGACTACTTTCCGATCACTTGGATTGATTTCTCCAATGCTGGAGCGGTTCCCTGATCGCTAGGCGGTCCCAAGTGTCCGTTGGCCTTCCTTTGTCTTGGCTCCTGCTGGCGCCGAGGAGTCTGGCTTGGCTTGGTTTACCTTAACTGTTGCCATTGTGCCTGGGAATCGCACATTACTATGTAGATGGCTGCTACATTACTATGCAGATGGCTGCTGGTTTCGGTGCTATCTGGTTGTTTTGCAGGTTCCAATATACATGATTCCTGTATTTGCTAGTCTTTGCCTGTGTTGGCTGAATTTCCCTTCAGCCTTTGCGGTTCTCCATTTTAAGTCGGGAAGTGGCCAACTCAGGTGGCTACAGCTCTACAAGCCAACATTGTCAGCTTTGTTGATTGTTGCTCTGCATTATTTGAACATGTTGTTAGTCACCTGAAATACGACTCTTGGCTTTAGTTCAACTTCATCTTTAGCTCTGTCAATATCATTCACGCAGCAAGCATTTCAGCCATTTTTCCCTTCTCTGGGCAATATTTTCACTGGGCCATATTAAAATTCGTCTACCAGCACCCTGCCACAGTTATGTATTTTGTCCCGGTCATTCTACAATTTCTGAACTGCCTCTGCCCATTCCACTGCACATTTACAATAATCTGAAAGATTTATCGCTAGATTTCTGAATCCAAGTTAATAATGGAAGTTACAAAATGTGATCCCAAACACCGATTCCTGGACTCCCCATTCAATGTTTCTTGAATATACGCCCACGTTTGCACACTTCCAGGCTATTTCTTGCCTATATTCAAAGTGTAACTGTTCTAATGTTTACTAATAGTCTTTTATTTAGAACCTGATCCAACATCCCATTTTCAAACTGCCACTGACGAACAGAGGCTGTGCATCAGCGACAACAGGGTTTTTCCAGAAGTGCAGGTTGCGTCCTGTGGGTGGCTCGTGGGTGGATTGCGATGCAATTGGTCGTGCCATTACCGTTGTCACCTTGATCACAGCAGAAGTGTCCAACGGTTGCTATGGGCTTTTGCATCAAAAATGGTGGCCACTGCCACCTTTTAAATGAAAATAAATGAGGCTGTGTGGAGTCTTCCGGTTAGAAAAAGCAGCAGAGACCAGATCACACTCCCGGCACGCACATTTGACATCAAGCACCATCCAGGTATGTGCTTATGGTATCAAATGACAGAACAATGTTGCTTCCATTTTTCAGCTGCTGGCAAGCAAGGCAAGTGAACTGTGAAGACGAATGGTTTTCTTAAAAGCAAGAGACGGCCAGAGACTCAAATAGGCAGTTTACCTATTGCACAGGATCTCACAACAGAATCTGCTGGAGAGCTGCTAGGGAGAGATTTTGAAAGAGAAATGGTGGGTGAAAAATTCCTTTTGAGGTTAAGACCCTAGAGTCAGTTATTAACTGACAGCTAACTCCAAATGTAAAGACTTTGCTGCTGTAGCTGACCTGAATGCCACATTAAAAACACATCAAAAACCAATGAGCATGTCAGCATTCTGGTGTTGCATCTCCCAGTGTTGAGCAAACACTCATTTTGTTGCTATGGTCCTCAATACTACAGAGGTTGGATTTTCCCTTTTCATAAAGATGAAAACAGCACAAAGGAACTGGCTGAAGCCTGCACCTGATTTGCCCAATGCCCTCTCCTCCTTTGAACCAGATTCAAGTGAAATTGTGAGGACCAAGCAGTCTCCCCTTTCGCATTACAAGGTAAGCGAATGTGGAGTGGGTCGCAAAGCTTGGCCGGGTAGCAGAAGTGGGTCCTGGGAAAACAAATTTGAAAAATACGGATCTACAAGATGCATGCAGGAAATCACCAAGGCTCCTTAAACAGCACCACCCAAATCCACAATCAATACTATCTAGAAAGATAAGGGCACCCCTCACGGGATGCAGTAGTTCAAGATGAGAGCTCATCACCACCTTCTCAAGGGCAACAAATGATGGTCTCGCCTGTGATGAATGAATAAAAAAAGGTTTACACAGTCCACTTTTGATATTTCCTTGAAGTAGTCAAGGAGGTTGGTCAGACAATATCTTCCCCTTCTGATTACTACATTATTAGCGTAGAGAATCTTCAAGCATACATCTGATGTTTGATTCCACCTTATAAATGAAATAAGACCAAAGACTCCGTAGTTTCTTATGCCTCGTTTGCCAGCCTTTTGACTATAGTGCCACATTAGCCAGCTTCCACTCCACTGATTCTTCCCTTGTGTCCACAGACGCCATCACTATAGTCAATGGTTCACAAATCCATTTTTCTTTAGTACAAATAAATATGGCCTACTTATGAACATCATGTCAGCGAAAGCAACATGGCTTGCATTGATCTTTAATTATACCTATGTTAACTTTATTTAGGAAGAGTATTATAGTTCCTATCTTCCCACATGAATATCTTAAAGGAAGCAATTCTTCAGCATATTTATAATCTTGAACTCATCCCTAGTTTCAAGATAATTTGCACCTTCTAAACGTCACACCTGCTGGTAAGCTTTGCACCTGCAGTTGCACCGCTTTCTCAGTCTTTGCCCCTCTGAGCACTTCCTGAAAAATATCCAGGAATTTACCCACTCCACCAGAGAAGTACTACTAAATATATACTTATTTTTGAACCAGAGCACAACAGCAGACTGTCATCTGCTGCCCCCTGGTGGAAGCAACATATTTTAACAGAAACATTCCTGCATAAAACTAGCTTACCCATCATAAAATCCCTACTGTGCAGGAGGTCATTCGGCCCATCGAGTCTGCACTGACCCTCAAAGAGTCCTTCACCCAAGCTCACTCCCTGCCCTATCCCATTAACCCCTTAATCTAACCTACACAACGTTTTGAACACGAAGGGGCAATTTAGCATAACTAATTCACCTAACCTGCACATCTTTGGACTGCAGGAAGAAACCGGAACACTTGGAGGAAGCCCAAGCAGACAGTAACCCAAGGCTGGAATGGAACCCCGGTCCCTGGTGCTGTGAGACAGCAGTGCCAATTTGTTATTGACCCTCTAGCTCCAGATCATTCATCTTCACTAATCTCCCTGTCAAACGCTTTACTAACATTAATTAATGCCCTTTGAATTGTAACAGGGAAAAAACAAAATGTAACACCTTCTCAAGACAACTCAGAAGGCAATAAAGATGCTCTTGCTCATACCCAAGGGCCAAATAAAGCAAATGGAGAAATTACAAGAACTGCAAACCAAAAGTAACCACCAACCTGAAAGTAAAGGCTGTTCCTTAATAACACCATTCTTATTCCTCTCTTCCCAGTCCACAACTTCTTTATAGATCAGTTCTGAAACAATAAAGGTTATTAACAAAACTCTTAAATTGCAAATTTATCCTGACATTTTGCAAAAATCCTCATCATGCATTAATTATGCTAAATGGAATATCAACCAATCTAGTTGGAACACAAGTTAACTGAAAATAGCTTTGTCTAACTCAAAAATGTAGGTCTCATCTAGATGACAATTGTAGGGTTGTGGGGCCAAAACATGCTGAACTCAAAGTTAGAACTAGTTTGCAACATATACAGTTATTAGAAAGAATGTGGGAGTTCCTGGATGCCAGTGTGATCCAAGGCAAACACTTCTGTAGTGCAAGTAGCTCGAGGAGTTTTGACTCAGCTGCAGACAGTCCGAAGGGGGAAGTTACTCGAACACTTGGGGAGGCAGCCACGCCCCTTTCTCTCGGGTCTTTTAATTTAGTCAGTGGTCAGGGAAAGTAAGGTGTGACTGCAAGTGAGGCAGACAATCATGGGTGACTTTAATCCACAAGTAGATTAGATGAATCAGATTGGCTACAGTAGTCTGGAAAATGAGTTCACAAAGTGTATGCAGAACAATTTCTTACAGCAGTACGTTCTATAGGCAACACAGGAGCAGGCTATTCTAGACCTGGTTGTGAACCATGAGGCAGGGATTAATCAATAACCCCATGACAAAGGGACCTTTAGGTGACAGCAATCATTTTTTTTGAAGATATATTTTATTCAAGATTTTTTTGCCAAACATAACAGTACATAGTGTTTCCATTATACATCAATAAAACAATATAAATAACAATGGCCAGTTTTAAACAAATAAATAAATAATATTTGAACAAAATCAAAAACAAAACTAAATGGCAACTGCCTTGTCCACGATAAATACTCTCCAAAAATACAATCCAACAATCCAATATACAATTACATATACCAAATACCTATGCATATACAATAACATCCGAGTCCTTCTGATTCCTCCCCCCCCCACCCCCTGGGTTGCTGCTGCTGTCTTCTTCTTTTCCATTCCCTCTATCTTTCTGTGAGGTATTCGACGAACGGTTGCCACCGCCTGGTGAACCCTTGAGCCGACCCCCTTAGGACGAACTTAATCCGTTCCAACTTTATAAACCCTGCCATGTCATTTATCCAGGTCTCCACACCCGGGGGCTTGGCTTCCTTCCACATTAACAATATCCTGCGCCGGGCTACTAGGGACGCAAAGGCCAAAACATCAGCCTCTCTCGCCTCCTGCACTCCCGGCTCTTCTGCAACCCCAAATATAGCCAGCCCCCAGCTTGGTTCGACCTGGACTCCCACCACCTTCGAAAGCACCTTTGCCACCCCCACCCAAAACCCCTGTAGTGCCGGGCATGACCAGAACATGTGGGTGTGATTCGCTGGGCTTCTCGAGCATCTCGCACACCTATCCTCTACTCCAAAAAATTTACTGAGCTGTGCTCCAGTCATATGCGCCGTGTAACACCTTAAATTGTATCAGGCTTAGCCTGGCACACGAGGACGATGAGTTTACCCTACTTAGGGCATCAGCCCACAGCCCCTCCTCAATCTCCTCCCCCAGCTCTTCTTCCCATTTCCCTTTCAGCTCATCTACCATGATCTCCCCCTCGTCCCTCATTTCCCTACATATGTCTGACACCTTACCGTCCCCCACCCATGTCTCTGAGATCACTCTATCCTGCACCTCCTGCATCGGGAGCTGCGGGAATTTCCTCACCTGTTGCCTTGCAAAAGCCCTCAGTTGCATATACCGAAATGCATTCCCTTGGGGCAACCCATATTTTTCCGTCAGCGCTCCCAGACTCGCAAACGTCCCATCTACGAACAGATCTCTCAATTGTGTTACCCCTACTCTTTGCCATGCTCCAAATCCCCCATCTATTCTCCCCGGAACAAACCTATGGTTATTTCTTATCGGGGACCGCACCGAGGCTCCCGTCTTTCCCCTATGCGGTCTCCACTGCCCCCAAATTTTCAGTGTAGCCACCACCACTGGGCTTGTGGTGTATTTCTTCGGTAAGAACGGCAACGGCGCCGTCACCATAGCTTGTAGGCTAGTCCCCCTGCAGGACGCCCTCTCCAATCTCTTCCACGCCGCTCCCTCCTCTTCTCCCATCCACTTACACACCATTGAGATATTGGCGGCCCAGTAGTACTCACTTAGGCTCGGTAGTGCCAGCCCCCCCCTATCCCTACTACGCTGCAAAAATCCCCTCCTCACTCTCGGGGTCTTCCCGGCCCACACAAAACTCATAATACTCTTCTCAATTCTTTTAAAATAAGCCTTCGTGACCACCACTGGGAGGCACTGAAACACAAAAAGGAATCTCGGGAGGACCACCATTTTAACCGCCTGCACCCTCCCTGCCAGTGACAGGGACACCATGTCCCATCTCTTAAAGCCCTCCTCCATCTGCTCCACCAACCACGTTAAATATAGCCTATGCAATGTACCCCAATTCTTGGCTATCTGGATCCCCAAGAACCGAAAGTCCCTTGTTACCTTCCTCAATGCTAAGTCCTCTATTTCTCTGCTCTGCTCCCTTGGATGCACCACAAACAACTCACTTTTCCCCATGTTCAATTTATACCCTGAAAAAACTCCAAACTCCCCAAGTATCCGCATTATCTCTGGCATCCCCTCCGCCGGGTCCGCCACATATAACAACAAATCGTCCGCATACAGAGATACCCGGTGTTCTTCTCCTCCCCGGAGTACTCCCCTCCACTTCCTGGAACCCCTCAATGCTATTGCCAGGGGCTCAATCGCCAGTGCAAACAATAATGGGGAAAGAGGGCATCCCTGCCTCGTCCCTCTATGGAGCCGAAAATATTTAGACCCCCGTCCATTCGTGACTACGCTCGCCATCGGGGCCCTATACAGCAGCTGTACCCATCTAATATACCCATCTCCAAAGCCGAATCTCCTCAGCACCTCCCACAAATAATCCCACTCCACTCTATCAAATGCTTTCTCGGCATCCATCGCCACCACTATCTCCGCTTCCCGCTCTGGTGGGGGCATCATCATTACCCCTAGCAGCCTCCGTATATTCGTATTCAGCTGTCTCCCCTTCACAAACCCAGTTTGGTCCTCATGGACCACCCCCGGGACACAATCCTCTATCCTCATTGCCATTACTTTGGCCAGAATCTTGGCGTCCACGTTCAGGAGGGAAATAGGCCTATAGGACCCGCATTGCAGCGGGTCTTTTTCCTTCTTTAGGAGGAGCGATATCGTTGCCTCTGACATAGTCGGGGGCAGCTGCCCCCTTTCCCTCGCCTCATTAAAGGTTCTCATCAGTAGCGGGGCCAGCAAGTCCACATATTTCCTATAAAATTCAACTGGGAATCCGTCTGGTCCCGGGGCCTTCCCCGCCTGCATGCTCCTAATTCCTTTCACTACTTCCTCCGTTTCAATCTGTGCTCCCAGTCCCACCCTCTCCTGCTCCTCCACCTTAGGAAATTCCAGCTGGTCCAGAAAACACATCATTCTCTCCTTCCCATCCGGGGGCTGAGCTTCATATAATCTTTCATAGAATGCCTTGAACACTCCATTCACTCTCTCCGCTCCATCTCTCCCTCCACATCTCTCACTCCCCCTATCTCCCTCGCTGCTCCCCTTTTCCTCAGTTGGTGGGCCAGCAACCTGCTCGCCTTCTCCCCATATTCGTACTGTACACCCTGTGCCTTCCTCCACTGTGCCTCTGCATTGCCCGTAGTCAGCAAATCAAATTCTACATGTAGCCTTTGCCTTTCCCTGTATAGTCCCTCCTCCGGTGCCTCCGCATATTGCCTGTCCACCCTCAGAAGTTCTTTCAGCAACCGCTCCCTACCCTCCTGCTTTCCTTTATGTGCCCTGATTGATATCAGCTCCCCTCTAACCACTGCCTTCAGCGCCTCCCAGACCACTCCCATCTGGACCTCCCCATTATCATTGAGTTCCAAGTACCTTTCAATACACCCCCTCACCCTTAAGCACACCCCCTCGTCCGCCAATAGTCCCATGTCCATTCTCCAGGGTGGACGCGGTTCTTTTTCCTCCCCTATCTCCAAGTCCACCCAATGTGGAGCGTGATCCGAAATAGCTATAGCCGTATACTCCGTCCCCGTCACCTTCGGGATCAGCGCCCTTCCCAAAACAAAAAAAGTCTATCCGTGAATAAACTTTGTGGACATAGGAGAAAAACGAACACTCCTTACTCCTAGGTCTACTAAATCTCCAGGGGTCCACTCCTCCCATCTGCTCCATAAAGTCCTTAAGCACCCTAGCTGCTGTCGGCCTCCTTCTGGTCCTGGACCTAGATCTGTCCAGCCCTGGTTCCAGCACCGTGTTAAAATCTCCACCCATTACCAGCTTCCCCGCCTCTAGGTCCGGGATACGTCCTAGCATGCGCCTCAAAGTTGGCATCATCCCAGTTCAGGGCATATACGTTCACTAAGACCACCGCCTCCCCCTGTAATTTGCCACTCACCATCACGTATCTGCCCCCACTATGCGCCACTATGGTCTTTGCCTCAAACATTACCCGCTTCCCCACTAGTATAGCCACCCCCCTGTTTTTCGCATCTAGCCCCGAATGAAACACCTGCCCCACCCATCCTTTGCGTAGTCTGACCTGGTCTATCAGTTTCAAATGCGTCTCCTGTAGCATAACCACATCTGCCTTAAGTTTCTTTAGGTGTGCAAGTACCCGTGCCCTCTTTATCGGCCCGTTCAGCCCTCTCACATTCCACGTGATCAGCCGGGTTGGGGGGCTTTTTACCCCCCCCCCCCCCCCTGTCGACTAGCCATCCCTTTTTTTAAACCAGCTCCTCACCCAGTTCCCACGTAGCTGTGTCCCCCCCAGGTGGCGCCCCCCCCGCCCCGCCCACCCCACACCAGCTCCCCCTTCTCCCCAGCAGCAGCAACCCAGTTAACCACCCCCCCCCCCCGCTAGATCCCCCACTAGCGTAATTGCACCCCCCATGTTGCTCCCGGAAGTCAGCAAACTCTGGCCGACCTCGGCTTCCCCCGTGACCTCGGCTCGCACTGTGCGACGCCCCCTCCTTCCCTGTTCCCGCCATAATTATCATAGCGCGGGAACAAAGCCCGCGCTTCCCTTTTGGCCCCGCCCCCAATGGCTGACGCCCCCAGCTCCTCCACCTCCCTCCCCCACAACAAGGGGAAGAGAGAAAAGTTACCGGGTCGCAGGATTAACAACTTAAAAATCATCTCTCCTCTTCCCCCCTTTTTCCCCCCTCTTCGCCCCCCATATTCGCCCCACCACTTTGTCTCAAACGTTCTTTTTTTTATATAACCCACTTATTCCAATTTCTCTTCGACAATAAATGTCCATGCCTCATCCGCCGTTTCAAAGTAGTGGTGTTTCCCTTGATGTGTGACCCACAGTCTTGCCGGCTGCAGCATTCCAAATTTGACCTTCCTTTTATGAAGCACCGCCTTGGCCCGATTGAAGCTCGCCCTCCTTCTCGCCACCTCCGCACTCCAATCCTGATATACGCGGATCACCGCGTTCTCCCACCTACTGCTCCGAGTTTTCTTTGCCCATCTGAGGACCATCTCTCTGTCCTTATATCGGAGAAATCTCACCACTATGGCTCGGGGAATTTCTCCAGCCTTCGGTCTTCGCGCCATAACTCGATAGGCTCCCTCCACCTCCAACGGACCAGTCAGGGCCTCCGATCCCATTAACGAGTGCAGCATCGTGCTCACATATGCCCCGACGTCTGCCCCCTCTGGAAGACCAAGAATCCTTAAATTCTTCCTCCTCGCATTATTCTCCAGCACCTCCAGCCTTTCCACACACCTTTTATGGTGTGCCTCGTGCATCTCCGTCTTCACCACCAGGCCCTGTATATCGTCCTCGTTCTCGGCAGCCTTTGCCTTCACGACCCGAAGCTCCTGCTCCTGGGTCTTTTGCTCATCCTTTAGCCCTTCAATCGCTTGTAATATCGGGGCCAACAGCTCCTTCTTCATCTCCTTTTTGAGTTCTTCCACGCAGCGTTTCAAAAACCCGTGTTGTTGAGGGCCCCATATTAAACTGCCACCTTCCGATGCCATCTTGGTTTTTGCTTGCCTTCCTTGCCGCTGCTCTAAAGGATCCACCGCAATCCGGCCACTTTCCTCTCCTTTTTCCATCCGTGTCCAGGGGGGATTCCCTTCTGGTTTACCGCACAGTGCTTTTAGCCGTTAAAATTGCCGTTGGGGCTCTTATTCAGAGCCCAAAAGTCCGTTCCACCGGGAGCTGCCGAAACGTGCGACTTAGCTGGTCATCGCCGCACCCGGAAGTCCGGTGGCAGCAATCATAATGATATAATTCATGCCCAGTTTGGAAGCACTGAACTGTAGGCTTCAGACTAGTGTTTCAAACCTGAATATAGGAAATAAGGGTACGCAAGCAGAGCTCGCAAAGTGAACTGAGAAATTGGGTTAAAGGTGGGACAGTAGAGATGCAGTGGCAGATTTTTAAGGAGATATTTAATAGCTCTCAGCAAAGATTTATCCCAGTGAAATAGTTTTTAACTAATTTAGCAGATATTTTTTGAGGAAGTAACAAGCAACGTGGATAAAGGGAACCTGTATATGTGGTGTACGTGGGTTTCCAAAAGGCATTTGATAAGGTGCTACATCAAAGGTTACTTCACAAAATGTTGTGGGGTAACGTATTCGCATGGATAAAGAATTAGTTAGCAAAGAGGAAGCAGAAAGTAGAGATAAATGCTTCTTTTTTCAGTTGGCAAGTTGTAACCAGTGGAAAGCACAGTGGGTGTATCTACACCTCAAGGACTGCAGCGATTCAAGAAGGCAACTCACCACCACCTTTTGAAGGGCAACGAGGGATGTTTAGCTCAGTGGGCTAGACAGCTGGTTTGTGATGCAGAATAAGGCCAGCAGCACAGGTTCAATTCCCGTACCAGCTGAGAATTCTGAATTCTCCCTCCGTGTACCCGAACAGGCGCCGGAATGTGGCGACTAGGGGCTTTTCACAGTAACTTCAGTGCAGTGTTACTGTAAGCCTACTTGTGACAATAAAGATTATTTAATTTAGGGATGGGCAATAAATGCTGGCCTAACCAGCGACTACCACATCCCATAAACAAATAAAAAAGGTTCAGTTCTTGGACGTCAATTACTTACAATCTACATCAATGACTTGGATGAAGGGACTAAATGCATAGTCACTAAATTGGCTGATGACAGCATGATAGGTAGGAAAGTAAATTGTCAAAAGAAGGTAGAGTGTCTGCAAATAGATAAAGAGACAAGTGATATGAGTGAGCAGAAATTTGGCAGATGTTACATAATGTGAGAAAATATGAAGGGTAGAAAAGTAATATACTATTTAAATGGAGATTGCTGAACACGGTGGTAGAGAGGAATCCGGTTGTTCTGGTACAGAAATCACAAAACATTGGCACGCAGGTACAGCAAGAGATTAGGAAGGAAAATAGAATGTTGAAGCTTATTGCAAAGGAAATGGAATATAAAAGCAGGGAAGCTTTACTGAAGCTGTCAAGGGCATTGGTGAGAACACATCTCGAATACGGTGTGCAATTTTGGTCCTTATTTGAAAAAAAAAAAATGCAATTGAGATAGCAGTACAGACTTCATTCATCCCTGGGAATCCATCTTATCCCATGAAGAAAGATCGACAGGTTGGGTTATGCCCATTGGAATTTAAAAGAATAAGAGGTGATCTTATTGAAACATACAAGAATTTAAGGGGGCAGGATAGGGTGGATACCGAGGATGTTGACACTTGTGGGGAGACGATAACTAGGAGGCATATCTTAAAGACAAAGGGGTCCCTTTTAAGACAGAAGTTATTTCTCCTAGGGTCATTATATGAAATTCTCTTCCCCAGAGAGGTGGTGACTGAATATTTACTAGATAAGGGATTAAAGGGTTATGGTGGCTGATGGAAAACTGGTTGAGACCACAACCAGATCAACTATGATCTTATTGAATGGTGGAGCAGGCTCAAATAACGGAATGGACTACTCCATCATATGTTGCTACATTCCTAGTAAAATGAGTTTAAATACAGATTTAAATCGCCAAGGATGAGAAGTCACTACTATACAGAGGTAAAAGGTGGAAAGGAGGACATCTTGAGAAGGAACTCAGATGCAGCTTGGTGCTGTGGTAGAGAATGAAGACTGCAACGCAAGTCGATTGAAGCAGAGGTCCTGGAAAGAGAAGTTGTGCGATGAATAGGGCGAATGATCAAAGGATGTTTTGGTAATAAGTCCTACATTGCCAAAATGTTGTTTGTGCAAGGATACTTTGTGAAAAATATCACCAACTAGTAGCTTCAATGAGAGACAAGGTGCGAACCCTTTAGATGGGGCATGGGAACCTGGATTGTAGTTTTAGGGTACGAGAGATTGAGAGTATAGAGGTCAGGAGCACAGATTTGACTTCGCAGGAGGGGGCCAGTGTTCAGGTAGGTGGTTTGAAGTGTGTCTACTTCAATGCCAGGAGTATATGAAATAAGGTTGGGGAACTGGCAGCATGGGTTGGTACCTGGGACTTCGATGTTGTGGTCATTTCGGAGACATGGATAGAGCAGGGACAGGAATGGTTGTTGCAGGTTCCGGGGTTTAGGTGTTTTAGTAAGCGCAGAGAAGGAGGCAAAAGAGGGGGAGGTGTGGCGCTGCTAGTCAAAAACAGTATTACGGTGGCGGAGAGGATGTTAGATGGGGACTCTTCTTCCGAGGGAGTATGGGCTGAGGTTAGAAACAGGAAAGGAGAGGTCACCCTGTTGGGAGTTTTCTATAGGCCTCCAAATAGTTCTAGGGATGTAGAGGAAAGGATGGCGAAGATGATTCTGGATAAGAGCGAAAGTAACAGGGTAGTTATTATGGGAGACTTTAACTTTCCAAATATTGACTGGAAAAGATATAGTTCGAGTACATTAGATGGGTCGTTTTTTGTACAATGTGTGCAGGAGGGTTTCCTGACACAACATGTTGACAGGCCAACAAGAGGAGGCGCCACATTGGATTTGGTTTTGGGTAATGAACCAGGCCAGGTGTTAGGTTTGGAGGTAGGTGAGCACTTTGGGGACAGTAACCACAATTCGGTGACGTTTACGTTAGTGATGGAAAGGGACAAGTATACCCCGCAGGGCAAGAGTTATAGCTGGGGGAAGGGCAATTATGATGCCATTAGACATGTCTTGGGGGGAGAGGTTGGAGAAGAAGGCTGCAAGTGTTGGGCACACTGGATATGTGGAGCTTGTTTAAGGAACAGCTACTGCGTGTTCTTGATAAGTACGTACCGGTCAGGCAGGGAGGAAGGCGTCGAGCGAGGGAACCGTGGTTTACCAAAGAAGTGGAATCGCTTGTTAAGAGGAAGAAGGAGGCCTATGTGAAGATGAGGTGTGAAGTTTCAGTTGGGGCACTTGATAGTTACAAGGTAGCGAGGAAGGATCTAAAGAGAGAGCTAAGACGAGCAAGGAGGGGACATGAGAAGTATTTGGCAGGTAGGATCAAGGAAAACCCAAAAGCTTTCTATAGGTATGTCAGGAATAAAAGAACGACTAGGGTAAGAGTAGGGCCAGTCAAGGACAGGGATGGGAAGTTGTGTGTGGAGTCTGAAGAGATAGGCGAGATACTAAATGAATATTTTTCGTCAGTATTCACTCAGGAAAAAGAGAATGTTGTGGAGGAGAATGCTGAGACCCAGGCTATTAGAATAGATGGCATTGAGGTACGAAGGGAAGAGGTGTTGGCAATTCTGGACAGGCTGAAAATAGATAAGTCCCCGGGGCCTGATGGGATTTATCCTAGGATTCTCTGGGAAGCCGCGGAAGAGATTGCTGAGCCTTTGGCCTTGATTTTTGTGTCATCATTGGCTACAGGAATAGTGCCAGAGGACTGGAGGATAGCAAATGTGGTCCCTTTGTTCAAGAAGGAGAGTAGAGACAACCCCGGCAACTATAGACCGGTGAGCCTCACGTCTGTTGTGGATAAAGTCTTGGAGGGGATTATAAGAGACAAGATTTATAATCATCTAGATAGGAATAATATGATTAGGGATAGTCAGCATGGCTTTGTGAAGGGTAGGTCATGCCTCACAAACCTTATCGAGTTCTTTGAGAAGGCGACTGAACAGGTAGACGAGGGTAGAGCAGTTGATGTGGTGTATATGGATTTCAGTAAAGCGTTTGATAAGGTTCCCCACGGTAGGCTATTGCAGAAAATACGGAGGCTGGGGATTGAGGGTGATTTAGAGATGTGGATCAGAAATTGGCTAGCTGAAAGAAGACAGAGGGTGGTGGTTGATGGGAAATGTTCAGAATGGAGTTCAGTTACAAGTGGCGTACCACAAGGATCTGTTCTGGGGCCGTTGCGGTTTGTCATTTTTATAAATGACCTAGAGGAGGGCGCAGAAGGGTGGTTGAGTAAATTTGCAGACGACACTAAAGTCGGTGGTGTTGTCGACAGTGCGGAAGGATGTTGCAGGTTACAGAGGGACATAGATAAGCTGCAGAGCTGGTGATTCACTTTGGAAGGAATAACAGGAATGCGGAATATTTGGCTAATGGTAAAGTTCTTGGAAGTGTGGATGAGCAGAGGGATCTCGGTGTCCATGTACATAGATCCATGAAAGTTGCCACCCAGGTTGATAGGGTTGTGAAGAAGGCCTATGGAGTGTTGGCCTTTATTGGTAGAGGGATTGAGTTCCGGAGTCATCAGGTCATGTTGCAGCTGTACAAAGCTCTGGTACAGCCGCATTTGGAGTATTGCGTACAGTTCTGGTCACCTCATTATAGGAAGGACGTGGAAGCTTTGGAGCGGGTGCAGAGGAGATTTACCAGGATGTTGCCTGGTATGGAGGGAAAATCTTATGAGGAAAGGCTGATGGACTTGAGGTTGTTTTCGTTAGAGAGAAGGTTAAGAGGAGACTTAATAGAGGCATACAAAATGATCAGGGGGTTAGATAGGGTGGACAGTGAGAGCCTTCTCCCGCAGATGGAAATGGCTAGCACGAGGGGACATAGCCTTAAACTGAGGGGTAATAGATATAGGACAGAGGTCAGAGGTAGGTTCTTTACGCAAAGAGTGGTGAGGCCGTGGAATGCCCTACCTGCAACAGTAGTGAACTCGCCAACATTGAGGGCATTTAAAAGTTTATTGGATAAGCATATGGATGCTAATGGCATAGTGTAGGTTAGATGGCTTTTGTTTTTTGACTTTCCATGTCGGTGCAACATCGTGGGCCGAAGGGTCTGTACTGCGCTGCATCGTTCTATGTTCTATGGCACAAATCATCGTGAATGACTATGATTTAGTGGCCATTACTGAAACATGGTTAAAGGATGGTCACGACTGAGAGTTAAATATCCGAGGGTATCAAACTATTCGGAAGGACAGAGTGGATGGTAAGGGAGGTGGTGTAGCTCTGTTATTTAAGGATGACATTCGGGCAACAGTAAGGGATGACATCGGTGCTATGGAGGATAAGGTTGAATCCATTTGGGTGGAAATCAGGAATAGTAAGGCGAAAAAGTCACTGATAGGAGTAGTCTATAGGCCACCAAATAGTAACATTATGGTGGGGCAGGCAATAAACAAAGAAATAACTGATGCATGTAGAAATGGTACAGCAGTTATCATGGGGGATTTTAATCTACATGTCGATTGGTTTAACCAGGTCGGTCAAGGCAGCCTTGAGGAGGAGTTTATAGAATGTATCCGCGATAAGTTTCCTAGAACAGTATGTAATGGAACCTACGAGGGAACAAGCACTCCTAGATCTGGTCCTGTGTAATGAGACAGGATTGATTCAGGATCTCATAGTTAGGGATCCTCTCGGAAGGAGCAATCACAATATGGTGGAATTTAAAATACAGATGGAGGGTGAGAAGGTGAAATCAAGCACTAATGTTTTGTGATTAAACAAAGGAGATTACAATGGGATGAGAGAAGAACTAGCTAAGGTAGACTGGGAGCAAAGACTTTATGGTGAAACAGTTGAGGACCAATGGAGAACCTTCCAAGTGATTTTTCACAGTGCTCAGCAAAGGTTTATACCAACAAAAATGAAGGACGGTAAAAAGAGGGAAAATCGACCGTGGATAGCTAAGGAAATAAGGGAGAGTATCAAATTGAAGGAAAAAACATACAAAGTAGCAAAGATCAGTGGGAGACTAGAGGACTGGGAAATCTTTAGGGGGCAACAGAAAGCTACTAAAAAAAGCTATAAAGAAGAGTAAGATAGATTATGAGAGTAAACTTGCTCAGAATATAAAAACAGATAGTAAAAGTTTCTACAAATATATCAAACAAAAAAAGAGTGGCTAAGGTAAATATTGGTCCTTTAGAGGATGAGAAGGGAGATTTAATAATGGGAGATGAGGAAATGGCTGAGGAACTGAACAGGTTTTTTGGGTCGGTCTTCACAGTGGAAGACACAAACAGCATGCCAGTGACTGATGGAAATGAGGCTATGACCGGTGAGGACCTTGAGAGGATTGTTATCACCAAGGAGGTAGTGATGGGCAAGCTAATGGGGCTAAAGGTAGACAAGTCTCCTGGACCTGATGGAATGCATCCCAGAGTGCTAAAAGAGATGGCTAGGGAAATTGCAAATGCACTAGTGATAATTTACCAAAATTCAGTAGACACTGGGGTGGTCCCGGCGGATTTAAAATTAGCAAACGTGACACCACTGTTTCAAAAAGGAGGTAGGCAGAAAGCGGGTAATTATAGGCCAGTGAGCTTAACTTCGGTAGTAGGTAAGATGCTGGAATCTATCATCAAGGAAGAAATAGCGAGGCACCTGGATGGAAATTGTCCCAATTGGCAGATGCAGCATGGGTTCATAAAGGGCAGGTGGTGCCTAACTAATTTAATGGAATTACTTGAGGACATTAACAGTGCGGTAGATAACGGGGAGCCAATGGATGTGGTATATCTGGATTTCCAGAAAGCCTTTGACAAGGTGCCACACAAAAGGTTGCTGCATAAGATAAAGAGGCAAGGCATTAAGGGGAAAGTAGTAGCATGGATAGAGGATTGGTTAATTAATAGAAAGCAAAGAGTGGGGATTAACGGGTGTTTCTCTGGTTGGCAATCAGTAGCTAGTGGTGTCCCTCAGGGATCAGTGTTGGGCCCACAACTGTTCACAATTTACATAGATGATTTGGAGTTGGGGACCAAGGGCAATGTGTCCAAGTTTGCAGACGACACTAAGATAAGTGGTAAAGCAAAAAGTGCAGAGGATACTGGAAGTCTGCAGAGGGATTTGGATAGGCTAAGTGAATGGGCTAGGGTCTGGCAGATGGAATACAACGTTGACAAATGTGAGATTATCCATTTTTGGTAGGAATAACAGCAAAAGGGATTATTTAAATGATAAAATATTAAAACATGCTGCTGTGCAGAGAAACTGGGAGTGCTAGTGCATGTGTCACAAAAAGTTGGTTTACAGGTGCAACAGGTGATTTAGAAGGCAAATGGAATTTTGTCCTCCATTGCTAGAGGGATGGAGATTAAGATTAGGGAGCTTATGCTGCAATTGTATAAGGTGTTAGTGAGGCCACACCTGGAGTAGTGTTCAGTTTTGGTCTCCTTACTTGAGAAAGGACGTACTGGCACTGGAGGGTGTGCAGAGGAGATTCACTAGGTTAATCCCAGAGCTGAAGGGGTTGGATTACGAGGAGAGGTTGAGTGGACTGGGACTGTACTCGTTGGAATTTAGAAGGATGAGGGGGGATCTTATAGAAACATAAGATTTTGAAGGGAATAGATAGGATAGATGCGGGCAGGTTGTTTCCACTGGCGGGTGAAAGCAGAACTAGGGGGCATAGCCTCAAAATAAGGGGAAGTAGATTTAGGACTGAGTTTAGGAGGAACCTCTTCACCCAAAGGGTTGTGAATCTATGGAATTCCTTGCCCAGTGAAGCAGTTGAGGCTCCTTCATTAAATGTTTTTAAGATAAAGATAGATAGTTTTTTGAAGAATAAAGGGATTAAGGGTTATAGTGTTCGGGCCGGAAAGTGGAGTTGAGTCCACAAAAGATCAGCCATGATCTCATTGAATGGTGGAGCAGGCTCGAGGGGCCAGATGGCCTACTCCTGCTCCTAGTTCTTATGTTCTTAAATGCTCCATCAAAACAACGATGTCAAGGCAATTTTCCACAATAAAATCAGGCTTGGCAAAGGTATTGTATGCAAGTTAATAGACAGTCCAGAGAGAAATATAGACATGGGCGATGCTGGCAAATATTAAGAGGCACTGTTGAGCAAACCAGGATGAAGGTGGGTGAGTGAGACAGGAAAAAGGAAGAACGGATGTGGTGAGAAGCAGGGATAGAAACATAGAAAATAGGAGCAGGACGAGGCCATTTGGCTCTTCGAGCCTGCTCCGCCATTCTTTATGATCATGGCTGATCATCCAACTCATATCCTAATCCTGCTTTCCCCCCATAGCCTTTGATCCCCTTTACCCCAAGTGCTAAATCTAGCTGCTTCTTGAAAACATGCAATGTTTTGGCCTCAACTACTTCCTGTGGTAACGAATGGCACAGGCTGACCACTTTCTGGGTGAAGACATTCCTGCTCATCTCTATCCTAAATGGTCTACCCCATTTCCTCAGACTGTGACCCCTGGTATTGGACGTACCCACCATCGGGAACATCCTTCCTGCATCTACCCTATCTAGTCCTGTTAGAATTTTGTAGGTTATGAGATCCCATCCCTCATCTCCAGCTAATACATCCCAATCGATTCAATCTCGCCTCATAAGTCAGTCCTGCCATCCCATGAATCAGTCTGGTAAGCCTTCGCTGCACTCCCTCTGGAGCAAGAACATACTTTGTCAGATAAGGAGACTAAAACTGCACACAATATTCCAGGTGTGGCCTCACCAAGGCCCTGTATAATTGCAGCAAGACATCCCTGTGCCTATTCTCGAATCCTCTCGCAATGAAGGCCAGCATATCATTAGCCTTCTTTACCGCATGCTGTACCTGTATGCTTACCTTCAATGACTGGTGTACGAGGACACCAAGGTCTTGTTGCACATTCCCCTCTCCTAATTTATGGCCATTCAGATAATAGTCTGCCTTTTCGTTTTTGCTACCAAAGTGGATAACCTCACATTTTTCCAAATTATACTGCATCCACCATTCATTTGCCCTCACTCAACTTGTCCAAATCACACTGATGGATCTTTGCATCCTCCTCACAGCTCACCCTCCCACACAATTTGTTATCTGCAAATTTGGAGATATTACATTTAGTTCCCTCAACTAAATCATTAATATGTATTTTGAATAGCTCGGGACCTAGCACAGATCCCTGTGGTACTGGACTAGCCACTGCCTCCAATTTGAAAAAGACATGTTAATTTCTACTCTGATTCCTATCTGCCAACCAGTTTTCTATCCATCTCAATACACTACCCCTAATCCCATGCGCTTTAATTTTACACACTAATCTCTTACGCGGGACTTTGTGAAAAGCCGTCGGAAAGTCCAAATATACCACATTCATTGGCTCCTCCTCGTTAACTCGACTAGTTACATCATCCAAGAATTCCAGTAGGTTTGTCAAGCATGATTTCCCCTTCATAAATCCATGCTGACCTCTGTCAATATCCTGGCTGGGAGGTTCGCTAGGATGGTTCGGGTGGGTTTAAACTAATTTGGCAGGGGGGTGGGAATCAGGACAGTAAGCCAGCAAGTATAGAGACTGAGGATGAGCATGGTACCAGGGTCAGGCTGGCTAAGAGGAAGGGTAGGCTGGGGAAGGTCGAACTCAGTGGGCCTGGAAGTCTGGCGTGTATCTGCTTCAATGCATGGAGTATGATAGGCAAGAGAGATGAACTTAAAGCCTTGATTCACACACGGAACTTGGATGTGGTTGCTGTAACAGAGACTTGGTTAAAAAAGGGACAGGACTGGCAGCTAAATAGTCCAGGATATAGGTGTTTTAGGCAAGACAGGGAGGAAGGTAAAAGAGGTGGGAGAGTTGAAATACTGAACATGGAACATACAGTGCAGGAGGCCATTCGGCCCATCGAGTCTGCACTGATCCAATTAAGCCCTCAGTTCCACCCTATCCCCGTAACCCCTCCTAACCTTTTTGCACACTAAGGGCAATTTAGCATGGCCAGTCCACCTAACCTGTACGTCTTTGGACTGTGGGAGGAAACCAGAGCACCTGGAGGAAACCCACGCAGACACGGGGAGAACGTGCAGACTCCGCACAGAAAGTGACCCGGTGGGGAATCAAACCTAGGACCCTGACGCTGTGAAGCCACAATGCTAGCCATTTGTGCTACCGTGCTGCCCTGGTTAGAGAACATATTACAGCTGTACAGAGGGAGGACTACATGGAAGAATCAAGTAACGAGGCACTGTGGGTAGAGCTCAGAAAATGAAAGGGGGCAGTCACTTTGATGGGGGTGGACTATAGGCCTCCCAACAGCCCACGGGAACTTAAAGAACAGATTTGTAAGCAGATTCTGGATAGATGTAGAAATAAAAGGGTTGTTGCAGTGGGAGACTAGAATTTTCCTCATTGACTGGAAATCCCTTCGGGCTAGGGGTCTGGATGGTGAGGAATTTGTTAAGTGTGTCCAAGAAGGATTTGTGGAACAATATATGGGATAGTCCGACTAGAGAGGGGCTATATTGGACCTAGCACTAGAGAATGAGCCCGGCCAGGTCATCAAAGTTGCAGTGGGAGAACATGTGGCTAACAGTGACCACAATTCCGTAAGCTTTCGGATACAGGACCAGTGTTGTCCTAGGGTTAAGGTGCTAAATTGGGGGAAGGCTAACTACACTAGATTCGGCAGCATTTGGGAGCTGTTGTTTGGGAGAGGCTGTTGGAGGGTTAATCCACATTTGGCATGTGGGAGTCTTTTGAGGAGTTGTTGGGAGTGCAGGATAGGCATGTGCCAGTAAAAAGGACAAGAAAGGCAGGATCCGGGAACCATGGATGACCAGGGAAATTGAGAATCTTGTCAAAAAGAAAAAAGATGCATATGTGAGGCACAGGCAACTAAAAACAGATAAAGCACTGGCGGAATACAAGGAATGTAGAAAAGAGCTCAAGCAGGTAGTTAGCAGGGTAAAAAGGGGTCACGAAATGTCATTGGCAGACAGGGTGAAGGAGAATCCCAAGGCATTTTATACGTATATTAGGAACAAGAGGGTAAGCTAGAGGAAGAGTTGGCCCACTCGAGGACAAAGGAGGGAAATTATGTGTAGAACCAGAGAAAGTAAGTGAGGTCCTTAAAGAGTATTTTGCATCGGTATTCACAAAGGAGAGGGACACGTTGATTGGTGGTGTCTAAGAGGGATGTGTAAACACTTTAGAACAAGTCGGTATTAGGAGGGAGGAAGTGTTAGGTGTGTTAAAAAGCATCAAGGTAAATCCCCAGGGCCAGGTGGCATCTATCCCAGATTACTGAGAGAGACGAGATGAAATCGCTAGACCTCGGACAGAAAACTTTGTGTCCTCTCATTGGCCACAGGTGAGATTCCAGAGGATTGGAGGATAGCCAATGTTGTGCTGTTATTTAAGTAGGGTTGCAAGGATAATCCGGGTAATTATAGGCCAGTGAGTTTGATGTCAGTGATAGTGAAATTGTTGGAAAAGGTTCTCAGAGATAGGATCTATGCACATTTGGAAGTGAATGGTCTTATTAGCGACGGACAGCAGGTTTTGTACGAGGGAGATCATGTCTCACTAATTTGATTGAATTTTTGGAATTGACAAAAATGATTGACGAGGGAAGGGCTGTGGATGTTGTCTGCATGGACTTTAGTAAAGCATTTGATAAGGTCCCTCATGGCAGGCTGGTGCAAAAGATTAGATCACATGGGGTCAGGGGTGAACTAGCTGGATGGATCCAGAACTGGCTTGGCCATAGAAGAGAGGGTAGCAGTGGAAGGGTGTTTTTCCGAATGGAGGTCTGTAACTAGTGGTGGTCCATAGGGATCAGTACTGGGACCTCTGTTCTTTGTAATATATATAAATTACTTGAAAGAAAACACAGCAAATTTGCAGATGATACTAAAATTGTAGGAGTTGCGGATCGTGATGAAGATGGTCAGAGAATACATGATATAGATAGGCTGCAAAATTGGGCAGAGAAATGGCAGAAGGAAGGTGACGCATTTTGGTAGATCCAATTCAGGTGGGAGCTATAAAATAAATTGCAGAACCATCAGGAGCATAGAGACACAGAGATCTGGGCGTGCAGGTCCACAGATCCTTAAAAGTGGCAACACAGGTGGAAATGGTGGTAAAGAAAGCATATGGTATGCTTGCCTTCATAGGACGGGGTATGGAGTATAAAAGCTCGAAAATTATGTTACAATTAGATAGAATGTTGGTTAGGCCACATTGGAATCCTGTGTCCAATTCTGGTCACCTCACTACCAGAAGGATGTGGAGGCTTTGGAGAGAGTACAGAAAAGGTTTACCAGGATGTTGCCTGGTATGGAGGGTATTAGCTAGGAGGAAAGATTGAATGAACTGGGATTGTTCTCCCTTGAGAGATGGAGGCTGAGGGGTGACCTGATAGAAGTTTATAAAATTATTAGGGGTTTAGATAGGGTGAGGCTTTTTCCCAGGGCGGAAATGACAATTCAAGGGGGCACAAGTTCAAGGTGAGGGGGGGAAAGTTCAGTGGAGGTGTGCAGAAGTTTTTTTTGCAGAGGGTGGTGGTGGCCTGGAATGCACTGCCAAGTGAGGTGGTTGAGGCAGATACGTCAGCAACCTTTAAGACTTATCTGGATAGGCACATGAACAGACGGGGTAGAGAAGGATACAGGCGGTTGGTCTAGATAGGATACGTGATTAGCACAGGCTTGGAGGGCCGAAGGGCGTGTTCCTGTGCTGTATTGTTCTTTGTTAGCAGTGGAAATATCTAAATGCAATTCAAGCCTGGCATGGGCAGTCAGATGGGTGGCAATGCATTGGGGTAGGAGGGATCAAATTAAAGGAATGGAAGGGGAGGGAGAAAAGCTCGAGTTTGAAAATATTCAAGAGGAAAAAAGCAATAGCAAACTAGAAAAGACATTGTGATTATAAACAGAGGGAAGAAAGGAGACAATACGATAAATTAATATTCAAGTCTGAAGTCCAGTGGTAGGATGAATTTGACATATAAACAAGGTAAAGTTAGCTTTAAGAGCATTAATGGACCCAGTTATGGAGACATGTGAATTGTTCAGGATCAGGTTTTCAATTTGTGCCCAGTTGTTGCAGTTGTCCAAGGGAAATGTTGAGGAATGAAGAGTTAACCAAGAGCTAAATGAGTTTGGTCCAGTGGAGACTGAGGTGTTAGATTCAGTACACCAGCAGAGGTGTGGGAATCTAGAGAGCATGAAACATCAATTGACAGGATTTGGTGCATATGAGGAAGCTAACCTGAGGAGGCGAGAAGGACAGAAGATTAAAGTAACAGTAGGAACGTCAGAAACCATTTAACCCAATTATGAAAGACGATGGGCACCAGAGGATGAATGAAGCCAGTCACAGGAAGCAAGTGGAAAGCAGCCAAGTTCACTCGGCAGCAAGGGTACAGAATGCACAGCAGGATCAAAATTAGCAGGAATAGATCAAAGCTAATTAAGCATGGAATGTAAATTTCCCAGAATTCAATCTGAAAACTGAACTAATGGAACTAGGTGACATGCTGGAGTGGAGGTCATCAATAGAGAAATCAGGAACAATGGTAAGAGTCAACATTAAGATCTAGAACTCAGTGCAGAAGTGGACTTCAGCACAGGAAAAGGAGGATTTATGTTCAGAGTTCATTGTAGCATAAGGGGAAGTCAACAGCTGCAGTCCTAGAACCTCAGCTCAGCAGGCAACAGCGATTAGGCACTGTAGCACATAATACTTGAAGCAATTGAGCGACAGAGCAGAGAAATGGCATGTAGAGTAATCAAGCATAGCACAGACTTCATGTTAGAGGAGTCCAAACACCTGAGAAATAAAACAGG
Organism: Scyliorhinus torazame; assembly: GCF_047496885.1. NCBI lineage: Eukaryota > Metazoa > Chordata > Chondrichthyes > Carcharhiniformes > Scyliorhinidae > Scyliorhinus > Scyliorhinus torazame. Next base: position 253,972,823 of record NC_092713.1, on the reverse strand, counting down.
AGCAGAACTTCAAACATGAAGAACACAAAAAAAGCATTGATCAAACTTTGTCAATGGATGGGCAATATGTTCTGCATTAAAGGCATGAAGGACTTGTCATATGTGGAGCTGATGAGGACTCTGGGTCTGTACTCGATGGAGTTTAGAAGGATAAGGGGAAGGGTCGCATTGAAACTTACAGAATACAGAGGCCTAGATAGAGTGAACGTGGAGAGGATGTTTCCACTATTAGGAGAAACTAGGACCCAAGGGCACAGCCTCACACTTGGGACGATCCTTTAAAACAGAGATGAGGAGGAATTTCTTCAGCCAGGGGGTAGTGTCATGTGAAAGTACCTTTAAGACATGGATGTTTAAGCAATGTACCTTTAAGAAAACAGTGATGTCAGAGAGTGGGTGGAGCTGAGCAGTTCAGCCATTTTGAAGTTTCAGTTTGAAAAAGAGCTTGTGTGTGTCTGTGTGTTTCCAGAGAGCTGCAGTTTGGAGCAAAAGAGCTTGGGGCGTGTCTGTGTTTTGCAGTGAGCTGGATTTGCTGTGATCTCAGCCATGAAATACTATCTCTGGATCATTTGGGTGCTTTAAAATCATAATAGTAAAGCCTTTAACCTGATGTGATTCTGTTTAGTGTTAAGTCTCTTGGAAGTTTGAAGGAACATTCTAAGGGATTATTTACTGCTGTAATATTTTCGGAGTTATCTTTGAAGTAAGGGGTGTTAAGAGATCAATGTTTATTTAAGATGTTAAGTTGAGTTCATGCAATAAACATTGTTTTGTGTTTAAAAACCCACGTGTCCATAATTGTAATCTCACACCTAGGGAACAAGCCGTGTGCTCGGAAATGCAACAAATTCATTAAAGGGGGAGGTTGGTTGAACTCCATGATACACTTTGGGGTTCTGAAAACGCCTCGCCCATAACAATTGGGGGCTCGAGGGGGATAAAAGTCTATCTATCAGATTGGCTTTTGTGAACTTAAAGACAGTGAAGGATTGTTGTTTTTCCGGTGTGGTATTTTAGTTTAAGTGGGGAGTGTATTGTGGACAATGGCTCTTTCAGAGGCTCAGAAGTTTTTGGGGGTGGAGACTGTCACACGCAGTACTTTACGGACAGAAACAAAAAGCAGACTGTTGGGTCTGGCAAAAACATTGCAGTTAACATTACCTGATAAAATGTGAAAAGGTGAGGTATTTATGGCGGTGGTTAAGCATTTAAAGTTACCTGAGATAGAGTTTGACTCATGGGAAATGGCAAAAATTCAGTTGCAAATTAAACAAATGGAACATGAGAAAGAATTAAAGCGGCTTGAATACGAAAGAGAGAGCGGAAAAAGAAAAAGTGGAAAAAGAAAAGGAGAGAGAAGAAAGAAAGAAAGAGATAAAGAGGAAAGGGAAAAAGAGAGAGAGTTTGAACTTTGGAAAATGGCTCTGAAACATGAAAATCAGTTAAAATTGGCAGATGCAAAGGGACACATACATTCGGAGGAGATGGATGAGGATAATGAGACAGAGCGTCATAGTCGAAGACGTGGTGGGGATCTATTTAAATATGTCCAAGCATTGCCAAGGTTTGACGAGAAGGAGGTAGAAGCCTTTTTCATTTCATTTGAGAAGGTAGCTAAACAAATGCAATGGCCACAGGACATGTGGGTATTACTGATTCAAACAAAGCTGGTAGGTAGGGCTAGTGAAGTGTTTGCATCACTACCGGAGGAGATATCTGGAACGTATGAGGAGGTGACGAAATCCACCTTAAGTGCATATGAGCTAGTGCCTCAAGCTTACAGACAAAGGTTTAGAAATTTAAGGAAAGAATTTGGTCAAACATACATGGAGTTTGAAAGGCTCAAACAGAGTAATTTTGATAGGTGGAGGACGGCTTTGAAAATAGACCAAACGTATGAAGCTCTCAGAGAAATTATACTTTTGGAGGAGTTTAAAAATTCAATTCCTGATGCAGTGAGAACTCATATGGAAGAACAGAGGGTTAAAACTTCGAGATTAGCAGCGGAAATAGCGGATGATTATGAATTAGTTCATAAATCAAAGCTTGGTTTCCGACATCAGTTTCAGCCGGTGAGGGATAGAAACTGGGGACATGAGAAATACTCAAGTGGTAAAGGTAAAGGTGATCTGATGGGAGACAATAAAGAGAGTGTACCTCAAATTAAGAAAGAAATCCAGAAGGGTGAAAAAGAAATGAAAAGTTTCAGATGTTTTCACTGTAATAAACTACGCCATGTAAAGTCACAAAGTTGGTGGTTGAAGAAAAGCATTGGGAAAGCTGATGTGGTAAAACAGGATAAGACAGTGGGGTTTGTTAGAGTGGTAAAGGAAAGCCCAAGGGAAGCGAAGGAGGTGCTAACGATTGTACAGCCTGTTCAAGAAGTAATTGTTATGAAGGTGCCAGATGTCTTCAAAGAATTTACTTGTGTGGGTAAAGTTTACTCGTGTGTATCAGGAGGAGCAGGTAACGAAGTCACAATTTTAAGAGATACAGGAGCTAGTCAATCTTTAATGGTAAGAGATGAGGAATTATGTAGTTTGGGAAGAATGTTGCCAGAAAAGGTGGTGATATGTGGAATTCAGGGTGAGAGGAGTAGCATTCCATTATATAAGGCAAGATTGGAAAGTCCAGTGAAGAGTGGTGAAGTGGTAGTAGGAGTAATAGATAAACTATCTTGTCCAGGAATACAGTTTATCTTGGGTAATGATATAGCTGGATCGCAGGTGGGAGTGATGCCTACTGTGGTTGATAAGCCAGTGCAAAATCAGACAACTGAAGTATTGAAGAATAAATATCCTGGGATTTTTCCAGATTGTGCAGTAACAAGGTCGCAAGTCACAGGTTAAGATAAGAGGAGAAATCAAAGAGTGAAGATGAAGTGGAAGTGCAATTATCAGAAACAATTTTTGATCAGATGGGTTAAAACGAACAAGAACAGGTGGAGGATGAGGCGGATATTTTTAGTTCAGGAAAATTGGCGGAGTTACAACAGAAAGATGTCGAAATAAAATGGATATATCGGAAAGCATATACAGAAGAGGAACCCGAGAGTATACCAGTGTTATTACCGCAAAAGTGATGTCTTGATGAGAAAATGGAGACCTGTACATATGCAGGCGGATGAAAAGTGGGCAGAAGTTCATCAAGTAGTATTGCCTGTAGGGTATAGAAAGGAGGTGTTGCGAGTTGCACATGAGGTACCAGTGGGAGGTCATTTGGGAATAAGGAAAACTCAAGCTACAATCCAGAAACATCTTTATTGGCCTGGACTACATAAAGATGTAGTTAAATTTTGTCAATCATGTCACACGTGTCAAGTGATAGGGAAACCTCAAGCAGTGATAAAACCAGTGCCCTTAATACCCATTCCAGCATTTGAGGAACCCTTTATGAGGGTCATAATTGATTGTGTAGGACCGCTTCCAAAAACAAAAAGTAGGAATCAATATCTTTTGACTATAATGGATGTGTCTACTAGGTTTCCAGAGGCCATTCCAGTATGTAACATTACAGCTAAAAGGATTGTGGAGGAGTTACTTAAATTCTTTACTAGATATGGACTACCCACAGAAATTCAATCGGATCAAGGAACAAATTTTACCTCAAGGTTATTCAAAGAAGTTATGGACAGCTTAGGAATAAAACAATTTAAATCAACTGCGTACCATCCAGAATCGCAGGGAGCGTTAGAAAGGTGGCATCAGACATTAAAGACAATGTTGAGGGCGTATTGTCAAGATTATCCAGAGGATTGGGATAAAGGAATTCCATTCGTATTGTTTGCAATTAGGGATGCACCGAATGAGTCTACCAAATGTAGTCCTTTTGAACTAAATTTTGGTCATGAGGTAAGAGGACCACTGATTATGGAAAAATTGGTGGGTGAGAAATCGGAAATTACACTATTGGATTGCTGGTCAAATTTTAGGGAACGATTAAATAGAGCAGGTGAATTGGCTAGACAACATTTGAAAGTTGCACAAAATGTGATGAAACGGGTAGCGGACAAGAAATCCAAAGTTCGTAGTTTTGCCAATGGGGATAAAGTTTTAGTGTTGTTACCAGTGGTAGGTGAGCCTTTAAAAGCTAGGTTTTGTGGACCGTATCAGATTGAAAGGAAATTAAGGGAGGCGAATGATGTGGTAAAAACACCAGATAGCAGGAAGACTCACCGAGTGTGTCATGTGAATATGCTTAAAAGGTACTTTGAAAGGGAAGGAGAGAAAAAGGACGTTTTAATGATTCTAACTCAAAGTGACGAACCAAATCCAGATGACTGTGAATTTGACATACCTCAAATTAAATTGGAAAATGAGGATGTTCTTAAAAATTGGGATAAATTGTTGAGTTATCTTCCAGAGGAAAAGCAAACTGACCTGAAAGAGTTATTGATATCACATGGGCAAATTTGTAGCGATAAATTGGGAAGTACTAAAATGGCTATACATGATGTAGATGTGGGAAATGCTGTTCCTATCAAACAACATCCATATAGACTTAATCCTTTAAAATTGGCACAGGTTAACAGATTGAGAGTATGCTTACAAATGGCATAATTGAAGTGGGTTGCAGCCAATGGAGCTCACCCATAGTGATGGTACCTAAACCAGACGGTACCCAACGGTTGTGTGTGGACTATCGAAAGGTGAATGCAGTTACAAGAACGGACTCTTATCCTATCCCACGTTTGGAGGATTGCATTGGGAACGTGGGACAATCCGCTGTTATTTCCAAATTGAATTTACTGAAAGGTTACTGGCAAGTACATTTATCTGAAAGGGCGAAGGAGATTTCAGCTTTTGTGACTCCAGATGGTATATACCAGTTCAAAGTTATGCCATTTGGTATGAAAAACGCCCCAGCAACATTTCAACGGTTAAGCAATACAGTTGTTTCAGGATTACCCAATTGTGCGGTATACATTGACGATCTGGTAGTTTTCAGCCAGACATGGAAAGAACATTTAAAACATCTGAGGGAGTTATTCAATCGACTTCAGGAGGCGGGTTTGGTGATGAACCTAGCCAAAAGTGAATTTGGAAAAGCCCAAGTCACTTTCCTTGGCCATACAATCAGACAGGGTCGACTGGTCCCACGGGATGTGAAAACGAAAGTTATTTGGGAGTTTCCGATACCCTCGACACGACGGGAAATAATGCGATTTCTTGGTATGAGTGGATTTTACCGGAAATTTGTATCAAATTTTAGTAGTGTGGTCGCTCCACTGACGGACTTGCTAAAGAATTGTCAAAAAATTCAATGGACACGGACTTTCAACAGGCATTTGACTGCCTGAAAGCTGTGATCACCAATGTTCCTGTATTGGAGAATTGCAAGGGTCTCTGTGGTCAGATTGAACTAAAGTATCTGATTCTAAAGAAAATTGCCGAGGAGTAGAGGAATGGATGGATCGTGCAGAGATTTTGTTCAAAGAGACTGTCAATCGAGAAGGATTTTGGTTGGAGGAAGAACAACAAAGAAAAATGGACTACATTATTATACATGTTTGAGTGTGTTGTTTTCTTTAAATGAAAATGTATATTTACTGTGTACATTTCTTAGTGGATGGTGCAAAAGTGAAAAATGAAACCATCTTGAAGTTGATGGTTTATTTATTTTTCTTGGGGGGAGTTGTCATGGGAGAGCACCTTTAAGACACAGATGTTTAAGCAATGTACCTTTAAGAAAACAGTGATTCAGAGAGTAGGTGGAGCTGAGCAGTTCAGCCATTATTTAAGTTTCAGTTTGAAAAAGAGCTTGTGTGTGTCTGTGTGTTTCCAGAGAGCTGCAGTTTGGAGGAAAAGAACTTGGGGCGTGTCTGTTTTGCAGTGAGCTGGATTTGCTGTGATCTCTGCCATGAAAGACTATCTCTGGATCATTTGGGTGATTTAAAATCTTAATAGTAAAGCCTTTAACCTGATGTGATTCTGTTTAAAGGTGTTAAGTCTCTTGGAAGTTTGAAGGAACATTTTGAGGGATTATTTACTGCTGTAATATTTTCGGAGTTATCTTTGAAGTAAGGGGTGTTAAGAGATCCAATGTTTATTTAGATGTTAAGTTGAGTTCATGCAATAAACATTGTTTTGTGTTTAAAAACCCACGTGTCCATAATTGTAATCCTACACCTAGGGAACAAGCCATGTGCTCGGAAAAGCAACAAGTACGTTAAAGGGGGAGGTTGGTTGAACTCCATGATACATTTTGGGGTTCTGAAAATGCCTCGCCCATAACAGTAGTAATCTGTGGAGCTCATTGCTGCAGAAGGCTGTGGAGGCCAAGTCACTTAGTGTCTTTAAGACAGAAATAGATTCCTGATTAATAAGGGGATCAGGGGTTATGGGGAGTAGGCAGGAGAATGGGAATGAGAAGCATATCAGCCATGATTGAATGGCAGAGCAGACCTGAGGGCCGAATAGCCTGATGCTGCTCTCATGTCTTCTGGCATTAATGCTGTGGCTTACATATGTTGATTGGGACAAAAGGCACCCACTAAAGCACTAAAAGACTGTTGTTGGTGGAGGGAAATGAAGAGCCATCGATGAACATGATAGAATTATTTGAGAAGAGCTCTGTAAGGAACATCCAGGAGCAATTGTTGTTGAATTTAACAGCATTATGAAAAACATATTAAATATGAAATTTCAGTGGAATACATAGAGTCAATCTAAGTACCAGTTTATGAATATTCACCTTTCCATTCATCTATAGTGTGTTCTCTCTCCTCCAATTGCTTATCGTAGATCTGTGGAGGGGGCTATTGTACAAACAAAAACCTTATTAGAATAATTATGAAGCATTAATCAAAGAAATACACAACTCTTTATTTAGAACTGTGACTTTGTGTGCTCAGTGCAGAAGTGTTTGCTTGTAGCCATAATTCAAAGTTTTTCTGTTTCAACTCTGAAAGGCTACAAACTATTATATAAGCAATCCTGAAATGTAGGAGGGAGTGCTTAGATTACAAGAGATTATTGCTTGCAACTTTGAAAATGTGGTGAAAGATGTTAAGCATCAATAGGCTCATCTTTTATATTAACTATCTAATATGCCCAAGTTTGGCACAGAACACACTTTCTAGTCTCATATTTCCAGTAATAGTTTTTCAATCATATTTTTCTGATAATGTCCGTTGTTTAGAAACCAATGAATTCAGTACCATGGGCAATACCACAGGAGATCCATTAATACTACAGAAGGACACCGGTCCCAAAGAATCAGGATAAAGAAAATATATGAATCATTTTTAAGTGAATACTTTTCACTGTACTTCGGTACATGTGACAATAAATCAAATCAAATCAAATCCACAAAGGCATGGCAGGCTAACTGCATGTAACAAGGATAAACTTATTTTTGTTTGCCCTCTAACAAAGAGTGAGTAATTAACCCAAACTCTTTTCGGAGAAATGTTCCTCGATCAGGTTCCGCTCCAACGTGATATATGTGGGATATTAAGGCATTCCTAATATTGACCTTGGCTCAGTGGTCGCACTCTCACCTCTCAGGCAGTAGGTTGCAGGTTCACACCCAATATCAAAGACTTGGGCAGATAATCTAACACCTAATCAGTACAAGAGGAAGTGCTGCACCATTTTGTGGAATGTTAAACTGAGGTTCTACCCTAGACATAAAATATCACATGGCACTATTTTGAAGAACAGTAGGGGACTTCCCTTGAGCGTCCTGGTCAATATTCATCCCCCAACCAACATCACAAATTATCTGTCATTTCTTGATTATCGTTTGTCAGAATTTGCTGTGTGCTTCTCTACATTACAACAGCGCCTGCACTTAAATTGGGGGGAAAGCACTTTCAGATGTCGCAAAGTTGTGACACACCATGGTGGGATTGTCCAATCTCACTCGCAGCCGGGATTCTCTGGTCCCGCTGAAAGTGAATGGAGTTTTTGCTGGGACATCAAATTCCCCGTTCTCTCTTGCAGTGGGGCAGCAACGAATGAGATCGGAGAATCCCACCACATACAAAGGAAAGTTATTTTGGTCTTGATTCTGCTCCAGCTGTGTAAGTGAAAACCAGCCAATATTCTCCACAAAATTATCGACCACCTTAAAATTCTGGTTGATGACAAAACAGCATCCAAATAAATGAGTTGCGCCAATCTGAAATTACTGTTTTATTTCAGAGGTAAGGCACTTAATGTTTACACATTTTCATTGATTTATGGCACAGCAATGAATAAAGCTTTCTTTTGTTGAATGAGATTAATCAATTCAAAGAAGGGATAGAGGGAGTCGAGAAATAAAGGAAGGTTGGCTTCAATACTTAATCTGTAAAATGCAGTCCTCATCCCTTCCTTTCCAATTACTCAGTAATTAGTCATAAATTATCTTCTAAAACACAGATTTTATTAATCGATACTGTGGTCTCAGCTATTTTAAGAACCAGAATGTTCTTGGTCCACTTTCAGTTGCTTCTGCACAACTTTAACAAAGTCAGCTTCCTAATTTTCCGAATGTTTATAGTCATATAGTGCAACACCACAACTGTGTAAGCTTCGTTCAGGAGGAGCTTAAATCTCCAGATGATCTTTCTATTTTAAAACCTTTGCGTTAGAGCACTAGCCATCTTATTCTCGGAGCGCTGCTCCTTCCTCAGGTGAATGAAGAGGTCTGTTCCAGAAACACATATATAGACAAATTCAAAGATGCCAAACAATGCTTGGAATGCGAGCATTAGCAGGTGATTAAATCTTTACAGATCCAGAGATGGGGTAACCCCAGGTTAAAGAGGTGTGAATTGTACCAAGCCAGGACAGTTGGTAGGATTTTGCAGGCCAGATGGTGGGGGATGAATGTAATGCGACATGAATCCCAGGTCCCGGTTGAGGCCGCACTCATGTGTGCGGAACTTGGCTATAAGTTTCTGCTCGGCGATTCTGCGTTGTCGAGGGTCCTGAAGGCCGCCTTGGAGAACGCTTACCCGGAGATCAGAGGCTGAATGCCCTTGACTGCTGAAGTGTTCCCCGACTGGAAGGGAACATTCCTGCCTGGTGATTGTTGCGCGATGTCCGTTCATTCGTTGTCACAGCGTCTGCATGGTCTCGCCAATGTACCACGCTTCGGGACATCCTTTCCTGCAGCATATGAGGTAGACAACGTTGGCCGAGTCGCACGAGTATGTACCGCGTACCTGGTGAGTGGTGTTCTCACGTGTAATAGTGGTATCCATGTCGATGATCTGGCACGTCTTGCAGAGATTGCCATGACAGGGTTGTGTGGTGTCGTGGTCACTGTTCTGAAGACTGGGTAGTTTGCTGCAAACAATGGTTCGTTTGAGGTTGCGCGGTTGTTTGAAGGCAAGTAGTGGGGGTGTGGGGATGACCTTGGCAAGATGTTCATCGTCATCAATGACGTGTTGAAGGCTGTGAAGAAGATGACGTAGTTTCTCCGCTCCGGGGAAGTACTGGACGACGAAGGGTATTCTGTCGGTTGTGTCCCATGTTTGTCTTCTGAGGAGGTCGGTCCGGTTTTTCGCTGTGGCGCGTTGGAACTGTCGATCGATGAGTCGAGTGCCATATCCCGTTCGTACGAGGGCATCGTACTAACAGCCTTCAACACGTCATTGATGACGATGAACATCTTGCCAAGGTCATCCCCACACCCCCACTACTTGCCTTCAAACAACCGCGCAACCTCAAACGAACCATTGTTTGCAGCAAACTACCCAGTCTTCAGAACAGTGACCACGACACCACACAACCCTGTCATGGCAATCTCTGCAAGACGTGCCAGATCATCGACATGGATACCACTATTACACGTGAGAACACCACTCACCAGGTACGCGGTACATACTCGTGCGACTCAGCCAACGTTGTCTACCTCATACGCTGCAGGAAAGGATGTCCCGAAGCGTAGTACATTGGCGAGACCATGCAGACGCTGCAACAACGAATGAACGGACATCGCGCAACAATCAGCAGGCAGGAATGTTCCCTTCCAGTCGGGAAACACTTCAGCAGTCAAGGGCATTCAGCCTCTGATCTCTGGGTAAGCGTTCTCCAAGGCGGCCTTCAGGACCCGCGACAACGCAGAATCGCCGAGCAGAAACTTATAGCCAAGTTCCGCACACGAGTGCGGCCTCAACCGGGACCTGGGATTCATGTCGCATTACATTCATCCCCCACCATCTGGCCTGCAAAATCCTACCAACTGTCCTGGCTTGGTACAATTCACACCTCTTTAACCTGGGGTTACCCCATCTCTGGATCTGTAAAGATTTAATCACCTGCTAATGCTCGCATTCCAAGCATTGTTTGGCATCTTTGAATTTGTCTATATGTGTGTTTCTGGAACAGACCTCTTCATTCACCTGAGGAAGGAGCAGCGCTCCGAAAACTAGTGACATCGAAACAAACCTGTTGGACTTTAACCTGGTGTTGTAAGACTTCGTACTGTGCTCACCCCAGTCCAACGCCAGCATCTCCACATCATCTTATTCTCAGCAGGTATGACTGCTCAGAAGGATGTGCACTAATAGAAGTTGATTAATGGTCTCATCTGTCAGTCACCAGCTTGATACAACTGTGTGCAGCTGACTGGGAGACTCAGCAAAGATCACCCACTGAGCCCTGGAAAGATCTGGAAGCATAAATTTGACAGTGACCTTGAGAGCCACGGGCATTGGATATCCACCCACATAATTGAACGCTCTCTCCCTCCCAATTATCTGGCATTTGGCCTGCCCGGGCAGCACAAAACTCTGCCCTTAACCACAATCTAGGCTGACACTCCAGCATAGCAAGTACCACAGGGTCAGAGTTGCCATCTACTGGACATAAAATATCCCATTGCCTCCCCAGAGACCATATCAATATTCATTTCTTAGTCACCATCTAAGAGATATGCTGGTCATTTATTTTGTTTGTTGGTTTAATAAGAACTTGCTAAGTGCCAATCACAATAACTGCCCAGAAACTAGTCTTCAAAATTAACAGACCATAAGTCAATAAATTATTTTGGATTATTGTATAATTGGAAGATGAGCAAAACTCATCGATTCCACTTTGACTTCCTAATGTTCCTCTTTTTGTGGCGTGCTACACCATACTCTCCAATCTTTGCGTGTCAGAGCTTCTACAAGTACCTCTGTACTGCTGTCTGCGTTCTCTCAACAACAAACCTTCACATTGCATGTTTGATATATTTATTAGAGATTTGTGGATGTAACTAGTAGAGCAGATAAAGGGGAACCTGTAGATGTCGTATATATCGATTTCTGAAAGGCACTCAATAAGGTGTTGCACAAAAATGTTAATAGGCATGATAGGAGTTCCTGGAGTTGGGGCAATATATTAACATGGAAGAAAAGTGGAAGCATAACTAGAGCATTCTCAAGTTGGCAGTGTGACAAATGGAGCGCCACAAGGATCAGTGCTGGGGCCTCAGCTATTTGCAATCTACATAAATGACATCGACAAAGAGACAGTAAGTAGTCCAAGTTGCTGATGATACAAAGTTTGGTGGAAATAAGGTTGTGAGGAGAGCACAAAGGCTGCAAAGAGATATAGACAGGTTAAATGAGTGGTCAACAAGGTGGAAGATGTGGTATAATGTGGGGAATGGAGAGGATATCCACTTTGATCAGAAGAATAGAAGAGCAGATTATTTTTTTTAATGATGAGAAAATTGTAAATGTTGATGTTCAGATGGACTTGGGTGCATTGATACAAGAAACAAAGTTATTGTCAGCATTCTGCAGAGACCATTCCCTCTGGAATAATCTAGTTCACTCCTCCACCACACCCAACACCTCTCCCATCACCCATGGCACCTTCCTATGCAATCGCAGAAGGTGTAACACCTGTCCCTTAACATCCCAGGCCCAAAACACTCATTCCAGGTTAAGCAGTGTTTCACTTGCACCTCTTTCAATTTGGTCGATTGCATTCGCTGCTCCCAATGTGGTCTCCTTTATATCGGAGACATGAAACGCAGACTGAATGGATCACTATTCTGAGCACCTTCGGTCTGTGCACATTCAGGACCCTGAACTTCCCGTTGCTTGCCATTTCAACACAAGACCCTGCTCCCATGCCCACATGTCTGTCCTTGGCCTGCTGCAATGTTCCAGTGAAGCTCAACGCAAGCTGGAGGAACAGCATCTCATCATCCGGTTAGGCACCCTACAGGTTAGCGGTCTCAACATTGAATTCAACAACTTCAGATGATTAGCTCTACCCCACCTTGACCCCCTTTTTTTCATTCCATTGTAACTGTCTTTTACTTTTTATTTCTTTCTTGACTTTTTTTAAATATATATTCCCCCCCCCCCCATTCATTCCCCCTACCTTATCCCCTCTTTTCCTCATTTTACTTCTCTCCCACCCATGTCCCCCCTTCCCCCACATCTACATCTGTCACAGCTTGCCCTCTGATTTTAGTTTCTCTGGGTTTGGCCTTTCACATCTTTTATTCTCTCTGGGACTGCCATTAGCACATTTTGCCCATGGTTTCTGTGGCTATGACTCATCTTTCAATCCCTCACCCTACAGTATAAATATCTCCCACTTTCTATGCCTTTTAACTTTGACAAAGGGTCACCTGGACTCGAAACGTTAGCTCCTTTCTCTCCTTACAGATGCTGCCAGATCTGCTGAGATTTTTCAGCATTTTCTCTTTTGGTTTCAGATTCCAGCATCTGCAGTAATTTGTTTTGAAACAAAGTTAACATGCAGGTGTAGCAAGTAATAAGGAAGGCAAATATCCACTGACCTTACCTAGTCTGGACTGCAAAACCTCAGCAATGTGGTTAGTATTTTTAAATATCCACTGAAATGTCATAGCAAGCCATTCAGTTTTATAAAACTGCCACAATGCCTACAGAAAGGAATTAAACCAGGCAGATCACACACCATCAACCTAGGCACCAGAAATGACAACAGAAAACCCAAGTCACGTGAACCCTGCAAAGTCACCCTTACTAAAAATGGAGCTTGTGCCACTGCAGGAATAGTGCCCGAGGCCCAACCATCTTCAGCTGCTTCAATGATTTTCCCTCCATCATGAGCTCAGAAGCAGGGATGTTCTCTGATATTTCACAAATGTTCAGCAGCATTCCTGACTCCTCAAGATACTGAAGCAGTCGATGTCCAAACGCAGCAAGATCTGGACAATATCCAGGTTTGGGCTGACACGTGGCAAGTATCATTCACACCACACAAGTAATGACCATCTTGGGGACTACGGCACTGAGGACCTGGGTTTGAATCCAGACCCTGGGTCACTGTCCATGTGGAGTTTGCACATTGTTCCCGTGTCGGCATGGGTTTCACCCCTACAACCCAAAGATGTGCTGGTTAGGTGGATTGGCCACGCTAAATTGCCCCTTAATTGGAAAAAAAATAATTGGGTACTCTAAATTTATTTTAAAAAAGTAATGACCACCTCCAACAACAGAGAATCCAACCATCTCCCTTTGACATTCATTGACATTACCATTGCTGAACCCCCATTATTAACACCCTGGGGGTTACAACTGACCAGAAACTGAACCAGCCATATAAATACTGTGGCTACACAAGCAGGTCATAGTCTGGGTAGTCTACTAGGAATATGTCAGGTGGATGTACCTTTAAGAAATGGGTGTTTATCAAATAGCTGCAGTGATGTCAGAGTGTGGATGGAGCTGGGCTATGTCTGTCTGTCTTTCACTTTCGTTTTTGAGCTGGCAGCTGCAGTGTGTTTTTGGTTTCGTTTTCAGAGGTGAAGAGCTGCATTTACAGCAAGAAGATGTTATGATCTCTCTCTGCAATCTAAAGTTCACTTGATGATTTCAAAGTAATACCTGTTTCTGTATTAAGGGTTATCTATAGAGTACTGTATCTTTTGGGGGGTGATCAGGATTGATAGTTGATAAATTGTTTACGCTGTGTTTAGAAAATGTTAACTGGATTCATAGAATAAACATTATTTCCTTTTTAAACATACTTTAGCTCTTTGTTGCATCACACCTGTAAAGTGGGCCCTTGTGCTCCCCATAACCAAAATCTATTTAAAGTTATGGGTCAGGTGAACTCCATGATATACTTTGGTGTTCTCTAAACCCTGGCCCATAATAAATAAACTCAGCTCCCGACTCCCAAAGCCTGTCCACCATCGACAAGGCACAAATCAGGAGTGTGATGGCATACTCTCCACTTCTCTGGATGAGTACAGTTCCAACAACACTCAAGCAACTCAACATTCAGGATAAAGCAGCCCGATTGGCACCTCATCCACCACTTTTAACATTCACTCCCTCCACCACCGACGCACAATGATAGTAGCGAATACTATCTCAAGATGCACGACAGCAACTCATCAAGGCTCCTTCATTTGTACCTGCCAAACCAATGACCTCTACCACCTAGAAGGACAAGGGCAGCAGATGCATGGGAACACAATCACCTGCAAGTTCCCCTTTAAGTCGCACACCAAACTGACTTGGAACTTTATTGCTATTCCTTAATTGTTGCTGGGTCAAAATCCTGGAATTCCCACCCTAACAGCACTACACCATATGGACTGCAGCAGATCAAGATGACTCACCACCACTTTCTCAAGGGCAATTAAGGATGATCAATAAAAATGCTGGCCTAGCCAGTGACACCCTACTCCATTTTTAAAAAAAAATGGCATGTTAACCTTTATGGAAGGGAATTAAGAGTGTAGGAATAAAGAAGTCACAGTCAATTGCACAGAACTTTAGTGAGACCACACCTGGAGTGCTTTGTGCAGTATTGGTCTCCATATTTAAGAAAGGAGGCAAGTACAGTGAACGTTCACTATGTTGGTCCCTGGGATGAGAGGGTTGTCTTCTGATGAGAGGCTGAGTAAATTAAGCCTATATTTTCTGGAGTTAAAAGAATGAGGTGATCTCATGGGAATATACAAAATTCTGAAGGAGGTTGACAGGATAGGGCCAGGGTTTTTTCTGCTTGTTGGGGAATCTAGAGCACAACTATAGGATAAAATATCACTCATTTCTTCACTGAAAGGATTGTGAATCTTTGGTATTCTCAGCCCCCCAAGGGTTGTGGATACACCATCACAAACTATATTTAAGGCTGAGATCAAGGGATACAGTGAGCAGGTGGGAAAGTGGGCTTGAAGCCCAAGATTAGCAATGATTACATTGAATGGCAGACCTGGCTCGATAGACCATTTGATCTACCCCTGTTCCTATCAGTTGCGTTCTTGTGTTCAAGTTCAAATTCCAATGCAGAGCCTAATTTAAGACAGCAGTTTAAGCACAAGTGAAACATAAATCAAACACATGTATAAAATAGATAACAAAAATGTTAGATCAAAAGTAACTTGCTTACTGCTTCTACTTCAGAAGGATCGTACCAAACAGCAATATATGGATGCTGTAAGGCATCATCAACAGAAATTCGCTTGTCAGGATCGATTACCAGCATTTTTGATAGAAGATCTCTGGCCTGACTTACTGTAATTTAATATACAAAATAGTTTGGGTATATATAATCTATTCATTTTATAAACACTGCACACTTTAATTAAACACTATCGAGGATTTTGTTTGCACCAGCAATTGCAAATTAGTAAACATGGCCTTTAACAAACTTGTGATTTCACTGCACTGACCACAGGGGAAAGCTTCCCTCAAGAATTTGATTCATATACAACGTGCAAAACAAAATACTTGCTTGCTTTGAAAATGTTCAATCAAAATGGTCTTAACATTTAAAAGTCAGAAAATAACTTATTCTGAACTATCTTAATATTTTCAGAAATCCTATGCTATCACACGTACCATCAACATTTTACACATTTCAAGTTGCTCATAATCGCTGGTTTCTAGTATTTTCAGCAATTTTATTTTCAATGATTTCATTTTTGTTTTTCTAATGCTCTTGGTGAACAAAGTTTTAAAAGCATACACAATGCACTTGAACCGATCGAAAGTTTAAAAAAGCAAAACGCACCTTTTAACTTGTCACGTTCCGAATCTGCTGGAAAAACCCAATCTGGAAACAATGTTTCAAAGCCAAGCCCTGGATACTTTGGCCTATTTTCTACATAATTTCGTACAGTTGGTTGCAATTTCTTCATGAATTCTGCAGATGGTGTTCCTAGTTGTTCAATAACTTTATTCCACTGATCAATATCTGTGTCAACTCGTTCAGGAAAACTGGTTAATATTTCACATGTCAATTTTTGTTTTTTAAATTTACTTACTGCAGTGTAATTCTGTTTTATTAGTCCAATTTAAACTGACTTCATTACTGTCCCATTTTCTTGGGCCGTAAATCTTGAAACCCAATACCCATTTATGATGAACATCTTCAAATCAGCATTCTACAGTATTTAATGTAAATGTACTTTTCTGCTTCCTGCATATATTCACATTGTATTATTTACCAGAAGCAGCAAATCTAACGTCTATCCTATCAATTAGGTTACTTAATAAATTGGAAATATTGTACAGAAATACCACTTGCACTTCTAGCTCCTCTATTTTGCTCAAAGCCAGCACAAATGCACTGCAAACACTAACCATTAAAGTTCAATCAGGAAATAAGGATTAACGAAAGGTTAACCGTGCAAGTTTGCAAAATGGAGTGTTAAGTAGTTAGCAAATTTTAATTTTGAGGGAAGAAATATTCATAATGTTGAAGTATGTGCGATTAATCTGGACTTCAATGCAATGCAGATGCGGGGAAAAAGAAATGTATATTTGCAGTTCAAGACAAAAAGGTCAAAGGAGCACAGATCATGGCCACATTGATACATTCTCCTGATTTCCACATTTATTTTTAAGAAGAAGAATTTAAAACACCTTTAACAAAGATAACCATTCCAAGGTGCTTCACAGGAGCATAAGACAAAAATGAATGCTGAGCTAAAGGAGATATTAGGAGAGATGATGAAAAGCTCAATCAAAGGTGTTGGTTTTAAGGAAGGTCTTACAGAAGATGGAGAACGGAAATATCAAGGAGAGCATACCAGCAGGTAGGATCCAAGGTGGTTCAAGGCACTCACATCAAAAGACAATGATGGATGCACAAGAAGCTAGAGTTGGAAGGGTTTTGAGAGGCTAAGGCTGCAGGAGGTTAGTGAATCCATGCAGGTATTAAAATGAGATTAAGACGGTTATAAATAATATTATTCAAAATTGGAAACTTTGGGATTAGAATTTTGGGTGACCTAAATTTTATGGAGCATTGGAATAGCCAAGTATGAAAGTGATAAAGGATTTGATGCAGGTTCCAGCAGCATGGTAGCACAAGTGGCTAGCACTGTGGCTTCACAACGCCAGGGTCCCAGGTTCGATTCCCCGCTGGGTCACTGTCTGTGTGGAGTCTGCACGTTCTCCCCATGTCTCCGGGTGCTCCGGTTTCTTCCCACAGTCCAAAGACATGCAGATTAGGTGGATTGACCATGCTAAATTGCCCTTAGTTCCAAAAAAGGTTAGATGGGGTTATTTGGGTTATGGGGATAGGGTGGAAGTGAGGGCTTAAGTGGGTTGGTGCAGACTCGATGGGCCGAAAGGCCTCCTTCTGCACTGTATGTTCTCTGTTATATGTACATGTGACAAGGTAAGCGGCACTGTATGTTCTGTGTACATGTGGCAAGGTAAGTAGTGGAGTTGGGCAATGATAAAGAGCCTTGGTGATGGAAAGGAAATGGATGCTTAACTTGGGTCAGAGGGAGTGAAGAGTAATTTAAGACAGCAATTAGGAAGACAGAATTAGTAGCAAGGGTATGCAGCTTGCAACAGGGGCCAAAGGTAATAGTTTTGGTCTTCAAGGTTTAATTGGAGGAATTTGCAAGCCATTGAAGACAGAATGCTGGAAAAATTAATAGAACAGAAGCAATGGAGGGTTCAAAAGAGGTGAAGAGGTAGAGCTGTGAATGATGCTGCTTAAACACAGAAAATAGATAGGGAACGGAAACCATTCCTAGGAATGCCCAGGTATGATAAAAACAGAACTAACCAAGGACAATCCCAAGAAGCTGAGCACAAGAGGCACCAGTGCAGATTGGGTGTTTGACTGTGCCAAAAACTGTAGACAGGGAGATATTGCACTACAGTCAGAATGTAATTTGTAACTGATTAAGGAAATCTGTGTCAACAGCAACAGAAAACGGGTTGGAGAGATTCAAATGTTGAGTTACGGGAGTGATTAGCAAGGATTCCGGATGCAGCATACTCACACTTGAAAAGACGACTGATTTAGGATAGAGTAGTAGTTTGGAACAGCAAATGGGGAATGGGTTTTTGAAGAGAGAAAGGAAGGTAGGCAATGCCTGCAAAGGGAGAATAATTTACAATGTTAGCCAGCAGGAGACACGAAGGAAAGTTCGGTGATCGACAGGTTAGTGGGAACAAGCTCAACAAAGCAATATGTGGCTTTCTGAGGCAAAATGATCTGAGGAGGCATAACAAGAGATAGGAGAGAAGCTACAAAAAGATGGGGGTCTAGGACAGGAAGTGGAAAAAACAGAAAAGATGGTCTCAATCAGTGATAAAGAAATCCACAAGTTCCTTGCACTGTTATGGGAAAAAGTAGCCAGACAGAGTTTTTAGGTTTAAGATGAGGATTGGCAGTGGAAAAATAAGTTGCGTTGAGGTGGAGTAGTGGACGATTTTGTTAAGAGGACAATGAGCAGAAGACTGCCTGGTGGGGTCCAACCACATACAGCAATGGATGGATAATCCAATTTTGCACCAGATATGTTCAAGTCTGTTCTCCTGGATTTGAGGGAGCAGATTCAGGCCATACTAGAGGGAACAACTAGGATGGAAAACTGTACAAGTTTTATTTGAGAGAAGGGCTGCATAGGTTGACAATGAATTGTTGAGCAGATCAACAGCTGCAGAAATATTGTGGCATATGGAGACTAAAGACCTGCATAAATCGCTGATTAGGTGTTACCTGGAGTATTTCATCCAATTCTGGGCAACACACTTTAGGACATTATGAAGGCCTTAGAGCAGGTGCAGAGGAGATTTACCAGCACAGCGCCCAGGGATGAGGGTCTTCAGTTGTGCGGAGATATCAGAGAAACTGAGTAATCTTCCCTGCCCAAGGAGAGCATAGTTAATAAAGATGTTCACAATGTTGAGGGGGTTATGTTAAGGAGCACCTGTTACCACTGGTAGTTAGGTCAGTAACTAGAGGACATAGAATCAATATAATTGGCTAAAGAAACAGTGGAAGATGAGGAAAGCTTTTTTTTTTTTTTTAAATACAGCAAGTTATATTGATCTGGAATACACTACCTGAAGAGTGTGGTGTAAGCAGATTCAAAAGCTACTTTAAAAAGGGATTTGGATTTGAAAAGGAAAGATTTCTAAGGCAAAGAGTAGGGGACTACTTGGAAAGCTCTTTCAAAGAATCAGCAGGATTGCCAGAAGCATAATGGAACAAATAGCCTTCTGTGCTCTCTGCTTTAATGGGAAGTGTGGATTGGGCAGGAAAACTTGATTATGTAATGGTTTGAAAAATTAAATGCAATCAGCACAGTTCTGAGGAAGGGGCAATAAAAACCAACGTGAGCAAAATTTCATCTGTTCAGGGGGAAATAAAATACACTGGACAAACAGGATTGGGGACAGACAATGTACTCTGTATAGGCAGCTTTAAACCTGTAACTTGAACTTGCAGATTGAACCAAAATGCATCTGTTATTAGTGGCAGTGAAATTTAAAGAGTAAAGGAGACAGAGGGAGGTTGTGGTTGCAGACGTAAAGTAATCTTATGAAACATTTGTTGCATTGTTTCATAGATCAGACACATGAATCAGAATGTTCCTACTCTCAATTTGTTATAAAGAAATTATTCAACCATAATGATATAGTTAAGAACCACAGAGTTTTCAAAATCAGAATGTCCCTTTAAGATTTCTAACTGGAACCCTCTTGCCAAAAAGATCATGGGCTGGATTCTCCGCCTCACCGCATTTCTATTTCACTCCGCCAGCGGGATGCTACGTTACGCAGGTCTGTCAATGGGGTTTCCCATTGTGGGGCAGACTCACGCCGTCAGGAAACCCCCGGGCTGCCAGCAAAATGGAGCATCCCGCCGGTGGAGAATCCAGCCCAATATCTTCACTGACAATTTTTACCTGAAGAAGGCATCTAGGCAACAGGTGTACTGTCAATGTGACATGGGCATTTTCTTGTGCCGTATACACAAAAGCATTTCACCTGCTATAACAGAATACACAAAACAGACAGTGACAATATGTATATGATTCCTCTTGTAAAATCTGTTGTGCTAAAGCAATGAGAGATCAAAGAAAAGTGATTAATAAAACCAACTATGCCAACTTCATAAACTAAAAAAGGAAAATATAAAGCCTTATCTATATAATCTAGCTTTCCTGGTCTTCAAAGAAGCTGATTGTTAATTATATGTGGATTTTATGTTCAAAGAAAACTACACCAAAATATGTAGTATTTTTTCTATTTTATGATCTAGAACAGGCATAAATTTTCTTATTAAAATATCTTTGATGGTCTAGAATAATGATTTGGAGATGCCGGCGTTGCACTGGGGTGAGCACAGTAAGAAGTTTTACAACACCAGATTAAAGTCAAACAGGACTTTGTTGTGTCGCTGTTCTGAAGGCTGGGTAGTTTGCTGCAAACAATAGTTTGTTTGAGGTTGCGCGGTTGTTTGAAGGCAAGTAATGGGGGTGTGGGGATGACCTTGGCAAGATGTTCGTCTTCATCGGTGTCATGTTGGAAGGCTGCGAACGTGTCGTAGTTGCTCCGCTCCGGGGAAGTACTGGACGACGAAGGCTGCTCTTGTCGGTTGTGTCCCGTGTTTGTCTTCCGAGGAGGTCGGTGCGGTTTTTTGTTGTGGCGCGTTGGAACTGTCAATCAATGAGTTGAGCGCCATATCCTGTTCGTACGAGGGCATCTTTCAGCGTCTGTAGATGTCTGTTACGCTCCTCCTCGTCTGAGCAGATCCTGCGTATACGGAGGGCTTGTCCATATGGGACGGCTTCTTTAATGTGTTTAGGGTGGAAGCTGGAGAAGTGGCCCATAGTTAGCAGCAAACTACCCAGCCTTCAGAACAGCAACCACGATACCACACAACCCTGCCATGACAATCTCTGCAAGACGTACCACTACCATTACTCGTGAGAACACCACCCACCAGGTACATAGTACATACTCGTGTGACTCGGCCAACGTTGTCTTCCTCATACGCTGCAAGAAAGGATGTCCCGAAGCGAGACCATGCAGACGCTGCGACAACGGATGAACGGACATCGTGCGACAATCGACAGGCAGGAATATTCCCTTCAGGGGAACACTTCAGCACTCAAGGACATTCAGCCTCTGATCCCCGGGTAAGCGTTCTCCAAGACGGCCTTCAGGATGCGCAACAATGCAGAATCGCCGAGCAGAAATGTATAGCCAAGTTTGGCACACACGAGTACGGTCTCAACCGGGACCTTGGATTCATGTCACATTACATTCACCCCCCCCACCATCTGGCCTGGGCTTGCGAAATCCTACCAACTGTCGGGGCTTGAGACAATTCACACCTCTTTACCCTATGATTATCCCTCACTCCAGTTGCTCCGTCAAGACCTGCAGACTTAATTACCTGCAAAGACTTGCATTCAAAGTATTGTATCGCATCTTTGACTTTGTCGATGTGTGTGTTTCTGGAACCCACCTCTTCATTCGCCTGAGAAAGGAGCAGTGCTCCGAAAGATAGTGATTTGAAACAAACCTGTTGGACTTTAATCCGTTGTAAGACTTCTTACTGTGGTCTAGAATTAGTTACGGCCCTTCTGCTTTCCTCAACAGCAGTGATAAGTTTTCAGTATCTTATGATTCGCCATGAGGGAGGTTCGGAGCTACAGCATGACAATCATTTTGAAGTCCCCCCCGCCAAAAAAGTGTTATGTAACAACCAATTTATTGCATTTCATGCCACCAGAAATATCATAAATCCAGAAGGGAGGCAATCTTCCCTTAACTTGGTATTCTGAAGATCATCCTAAACAACTGAAGTCTTTGGCCCAATTGCTGGATCAAAGAACAAAGAA
This sequence comes from Scyliorhinus torazame, assembly GCF_047496885.1. Classification (NCBI taxonomy): domain Eukaryota; kingdom Metazoa; phylum Chordata; class Chondrichthyes; order Carcharhiniformes; family Scyliorhinidae; genus Scyliorhinus; species Scyliorhinus torazame. The sequence goes on along the minus strand of NC_092713.1, from coordinate 253,950,779 downwards.
AAAAATAACTAAACGGTGGCACCGAAAGATCAATGGTCTGATGGGTTTAAGGCAACAGACGTAATCTGATTTTTTGGTTTGCACTGCTTACATAATAACCATCACAAAACCACGAGACTTTTTGATTAGCATAAAATGGTTTGAATTAGTGGTGCACAATGTACTGCTGAATATTAACCAAAGTATCTAATGTAATTGTAAGTATACATTGCCTGCCAAAAATACAAATCTAAGAGTTTATTACTGCCACGATATAATGCCATTATCTAACCAGTTCTATTTTCATCTCAAAATTCCCAGAGATTTTAAATTTCATCTGACCAATCAGACTTCAAAAACTGGCCATGGCATTATATAATTACAACCACAGATACCAAACAATAATATGAAACATGATTTAAGATAAATTGAAGTAACAGAAATAATATGGAAGATTTGATATCGATGCATTAGACTATCAGTGGCTTGCATGCATGTCAGAGGGAGCGTTCAAAAGGACAAAAAATTCAAGCAAATTGGTGAGCATGATTGTAGAAAATTTGCTATGAAACACAAAATGTAGGTAAAGCTAAATGAAAAAAGTTTTCAAAAACAATCCTCTAACTTTTCAGATGAAACCTAAAAGTTTCGCCTTTGCACTTAACTTGCCATTTTGGAAGGGCAGCTGTGTAATCTTACTAAACTATAAACAGGAAATTTATAATTTGCACTTCACAAATCAGAAACTTAGCATGAAAGATCATGAGATAAAATAAATACTTAATGTTAATGTTTAAGCACTTCAAGTAGTAAGTTAACATTTTAATAAAACTTCTACAGCAGAGTGTAGCAAATTATACTTACAAAATACAATCCTTAGAAAATAATTTTATTTCTTCAGTGAAACAGGGTCAACCTGACATTTGGAAAACTCAAGTGCTCCTTTCAGTAGCCATCAATTAGCTTTAGAAGCTATTCCTTGCTCTCTTTTGTTGGACAAAGGTAGTTTTAAGAAAGAGGGGTAAAAAATGTGTTTTGCACAATGTGTAGAAGGAGGAAAATTTTAATGTACTTGGAAAGGGTATTAATGTAATGCAGTTAACAGATTTAATAACAAGTAAAAATCAAGACACATACAGAGAGTTTTACTAGAAGTTCAAGAGTGGCAAACTGGGAAAATAATGAAAAGTAATTAAAATAATGTACTTCATCTTAAAAACATCAAAATCAGGGAAAAATAATGATCTTTTTGCTCTTAACATATATGGCTTTAGATTCAAGCATGGCTGGGGAAGGATACGATCAGTGCCCTGGAATAGCACAGAACCTTTCAGCATTTCTCCCATGATGCACCCCACTGACCAGATATCAACTGAAAATAAAATGAAATGATGGATAATTACCATGCCTTTCAGAAAATGAGAACCACAACAAAATATGTATTGAAATTTACATAATGTGACAATGATAAAGAATATATTCCAGCAGTAACAAATTGTAGGGTCTGGAAATTGAATACCAGTCGACCCGTACACTTCCATTTTATGTATGTGTTATTTAAAAAGCACTGAATGTGGATGAGCAAACTTTTGTTTTTTTACGTGCAAGGATACAGTCCCTTCCAGGAAACAGGATTTTGTGGAGAACCATTTCTGCCATAATGCAACCAACAGACCATAAATCCACTATATGGTTTAGGTGGGTAAGATTAACAGAAAAAATGAAAAGAACATGCTATTTAGCACGTCGCTACATAACTGCACAAAATGCAACCAAAAGTGCTTCACGGTACTTAACATAACTGTCAGTCAGTCTTCTTAAGAACCAACTGCAAAAAGTTCATTTGTCAGAGGTTTTGTGACTTTATTTTCTTTGACAATTAAGCTGAATGCAACTGTTCTAGTATTTTCATAAAATAGAACAAGTTACACTAAACAGGATTACCAGATTATACTAAACAGGACTTTTCAAAAAGGCAATCATTGTATCATAAGAGTTGAAATTTATAGTAAATTACATCGGAATGCTTTTTCAATTTTATTTTAAGAAAAAGGAATATCAAAATTCTCTAAGTGAATCTGCCTACTTTTCACATGTGATGTGAATCAGATTCAAATTGATTTTTTTCCATGTCTGTTTAGTTTACAAGTACATTACTTTTTTCAAAAAAAATTAAATTGTGTACTTCAAATTCAACTGGAATCTTAAAAATAAATTCAGCTGTGAGACTACATGGCAGAACTGAATAAAAGTGTATTGAAAGAAACAAAAGTACGGCATCTTGTTAAATCACTTTTGTTTGAAAATTTTATAGTGGGCTCATCTCATTTTTAAAATTATAAATTAAAAATAAACTGGTCTTAAAACACTGGTAACTTTTTGAAGTTTACAATAGGATTGATTCCAATACTGAAACTGGTATTTCACATAATGAACATTAGAGTGTAGTATGAAGCCGCTTTAACTGGAGTGTTCTTTCCCCGCCTCCCCCATTTCCATCGTGAGATGACCTTTGGCTTCCTGAAGAAAGGATGTTACAACTTTAATGTTGCCTCTCTCAAGTTTCTTAAAGAGATGCAGCCTCATCTGCACACTACAATTCTTTAAATAAGTAGCTAGAGAATTACTGGGATAGATTTGTACCATTAGCAAGGCTTCTGGCAGAGCACATGGCCACTAACACACTATAATCCTAGTACTTTGAGAATTGGACTTCATTTCCATGCCACTGTCAAGCTATGGGCATCAAATGGGTGCCTTGTTGCAGCTCACCAGTTCCATACCTGGCCAAGGCCAGGCAGCTCAAAGGCTGATGAGGTGCAAGATAGACATGGAAGCGGGAGATCTGGGCAGCCAACATTGTTCTGTGGCCTCCTGGTTCACAAAAGGTTTTGAACGGAGTGGTTTTTTTTGGTCTCTTTCAGCTCCACACAATGTCTCCCAAAATGGTAATATGTCATGGGGTCTGATTTTCATATTAGCCTCCCACCTGAAACAGACAAATCCATCAGCTTCTGTCCAAATATCAATGATGGTTTGGCAGTGGGAACCTCACAATAACTGGAGCACTGTCATCCCATTTCTATCCAGAGTGAGTGCAAATCTCTCCCATTATTTCCACATATATTTTCCTCCTGATAAGTTGTTTTAAACATAACCTTAACAATGAGCATTAATGGTTAAACCTTAACAATGAGCATTAATGGTTAAACCTTAACAATGAGCATTAATGGCCCAACTGACTCTGGTGTGCTTGTTCACCCACAGTGTCGGAGCGCAAAATTATCAACAGTCCTTAAGTCATTAATATGCAGCATTTCAACAATGGGGCAATACTATGTATATGCTTTCCCGGTTTGGATGTTTCCAAGTTGGTATTTAGGTGTTTAAAATTTCAAATTTGCCCAGAAAAGCAGTGGAGAAAATTCAAGGGGGGAGAAAAATGTTGATAGAGCAAGTCTGAGACAATGGGATAGACGGGCAGCATAGTAGCACAGTGGGTAGCATTGTTGCTTCACAGCTCCATGGTCCCAGGTTCGATTCCTGGCTTGGGTCACTTGTCTGTGTGGAGGCTGCACGTTCTCCCCATGTCTGCGTGGGTTTCCGCCGGGTGCTCCGATTTCCTCCCACAAGTTCCAAAAAACATGCTGTTAGGTAATTTGGACATTCTGAATTCTCCATGTACCCGAACAGGCGCCCAAATGTGGCGACTAGGGGCCTTTCACAGGAACTTCATTGCAGTGTTAATGTAAGTCTACTTGTGACAATAAAGATTATTACTATTATTTTCAACTTGCTAGTTACAGATAGCCATCCATTCTGGAAAAGCCAGATTTTCATTTCCAACATGCTATTTTAATGTTTGCCCCATGTCTTTCTTCCCTTTAAGTTGAATCACAGTCCCAGTTATATAACATTTTTTTGTTTTCATAGAATTTTTTTTACAGGACTGAAGGAGGCCATTCGGCCCATCGTGTCTGCACCTGCCCTTGGAAAGAGCACCCTACCCAAGACCACAACTCCACCCTATCCCCATAATCCAGTAACCCCACTTAACCTTTTTGGACACTAAGGCCAATTTAGCACAGCCAATCCACCTAACCCGTACATCTTTGGACTGTGGGAAGAAACCGGAGAAAACCCACGCAAACACAGGGAGAACATGCAGACTCCGCACAGTCAGTGACCCAAGCCGGGAATCGAACCTGGGACCCTGGAGTTTTGAAGCAACTGTGCTAACCACTATGCGACTGTGCTGCCCTTGTTGCCATAACTTGGTTAACAATTGCAATTCAAAGCGCAGAGATCATACAATACAAAATTGCTAATCTGTGCTGAGTAGGCCAATATCAATAATGGGAAGAATTAGATGCTCCATGTGGCTTCAACCTCCCCAAGATAGGAGAGCAAAGATTTAAAATGTTGTTCCTAATAACTCCAGCTAAAAAAGATCAGGCTCAGCTACAATGACTGCCAACAAGAAATGGCTACCTGGGTGATATTCTACACCACTACAGGCACCAGTAAGAACCATAATCCAAAAAGAGAATTAACAGCTTCAGGACAGGAAAAAAGCTGGCAAAAAAGTGACTCAAGAATTCATACCAATTACATGTTTGTGTCTTCAAATATTTAGTCTGTTTTACAGATTAGCTTACCATTTTCCTTGTATCCCATTCCTAGGATAACTTCAGGTGCTCTATAATATCGTGTCACTACATATGGGGTCATCATAAAATTAGTACAGGCAGTTCTTGCCAGTCCAAAATCTAGGATTTTCAGAGTGCAGTCTGACTTTACTACTATGTTGCTAGGTTTCAAATCCTGTTGTAAACAAAAAAACATCCAAAACATTTTTTTTAAAAATAGGCACAAATTTGTCAGCTTAAAGTACTTAAATCAATTCTTAAGCAGCATATGACATCAAGATGGATTGGGAAAAACAAATTGGCAGAGGTAAATAATCTGAGTAAAAGTTCCCAGAGGAAACTTAGTCTGAGAATGAAAAACTTTGGTCAGAATGTGCTAAACTTAAATTAGGGTAACGACAAAGGAATGAGGGCATAGTTGGTTGGAATAAACCTGGAAAGGAGTTTACCAGAAAGATAGCTGATGTTTATGAAAATTGTTCATGGCTCACAACAAAGATATATCCCAGTGAGTTAGGAGGATTCTAGGAATGAGGATAAATCAACCATTGTTAGCCAAGGCAATGAAGGATAGTATTAAACCGAAAGAAAAACATACAATGTGGCAAAAATTAGTGGTGAGCCAGAGCATTGGGAAAGTTTTAAAAACCAACAAAAGATGATCAAAAAAATAAAGAGGGAGAAGGTAAACTAGCAAGTGATATAAAAATGGACAACAAGAGCTTTTTAAAAATATATTTTAAAAAAAGAGGGCAGTGAACATAAGCTCCGAAGAGAATAACACTGGGGAAGTAATAATGGGGAACCAGGAAATGGCAAAGAAGTTAAATAAATACTTAGTGTCAGTATTCATGGTAGAAGACACTAATATCATTCCAAAAACAATAAATAATCAAGGAGCAAAAAGAGAATAAACACAACAACCACCAGTAGAAAAAAAGTACCAGATAAACTAATGGGGCTGTCGGCCGATAAGTCACCTGGACCTGATGGGTTGAATCCTAGGATATTAAAGGAAGTAGCTACAGAGATAATGGATGCTCTGGCAATTATCCAAGAATGCTTAAATTCTTGAAAAGTCCGAAAAACTGCCAATGTAACACCCTTATACAAAAAAATCAGTAACTATAGGCCAGTTAGTTTAACATGTGTCATTGTGAAATGTTAGAGTCCATGTAAAAGATGTAATCGTAGAGCATTAGAAATAATATAATCAAGCAGAGTCTGCATGACTTCATGAAGGGGAAATCATGCCAGACAAATTTATTAGAATTATTTTAAGTGGTAATAAGCAGGAAAGATTAAGAGAAACCAGAAGATGTAGGGCTGGATTCTCTGCTTTGCGACGCTGAGAGAATTGCGATCGGTCAGAGAATCACGCAAAATCGATAACATCTGTTTTGTGCCCAGCACTGCTTCCATTGCCATAAGTCGGTCCCTCACTGGCAGTGATAGAGGCATATACCCTGCACCTCTGGATCCATGGAAAACCATCATTTGCTTGCATTTCAATATCATTAACCGCTTGGACACTTCATGCTCCACCCCTCTTAGGCTGAAGACTCGCGGGCGCAAATTAGTGCAAGTATTTACAAGTGAGACCTGGGTGCTATCACTGAGGAGGGGGAACAGGAGGCTAAAGAAACTCTGAAAAAGTCTCAAAAATTGTCAGGCTTGTTGTCGGGTGGCAGGTTGGGCTGAGGACAGTAGCAGGGGACATCCTGGTGGACTCGGTGTCTCCCTCAGGATTGGGATGGCCTGGCTCAGACTGCTATTGCTGCAGTGTGCGTGTTTTAAACACTCCCTTCTGGTGCTACTTAAGTCTCCTGGCTCCTCACATGGCTGAGTGCTCATGTGTCCTTTGAATGCTGAGCGCCTCTGGTCACCTGGGGACACACCCAGGCCACCCCTCTGGACACCCTCAAACCCCAGCTGTTTCATCAAGGGGGTAGGCATGCTCAATCAGTGGCCCACAGGTGCTGGCACTCCTCAGAAGTGCTGCCCCACAGCAGAAAAAGTAGGGGACCAGGAGAGCTTACCCCAACTAAGGGCATCTGCACCTTGGCCTTGGTAACCTCCCGTCCGCCCTGCCCCCCCCCCCCCCCCCCCCCCCCGAAGAGGATGTTCCTCCTCTCCTCACTGAAATAGAGCTGTGGGTCCACTTCGGATCCCGCACTCGGGGTAGCAGGTCTTCTACAAGTCATCTTCGTGGCTGCAGTGAGTGTGTGGTAAATGGAGTTTAAAAACAGCTCCAGCTGTCAGGCTCTTTGGTGCTAATTCTGTCCCCAGCAATCAATGGCTATGAGGGAACATTAGTGAGTGCTCCAGGTCCCATCATTTTACTGGAAGATTAGTCCACTTGCCAACCAATCAGTATGCATCACATATACTCAAAAACAGTTATTTTGTCAAGTATAACAACACGCTTTGCCATATACATTATGTGCTCCCAAAACTGAAATTAAAATCCCGAGTACCTACTCTGTGAATAATGCCAGCTGAATGAAGGTGCTTAATACCACATAACATCTGGTATAGGAGGTAGGACATTCTCTCATGGTCTAGCTCCATATGGATAACCTGGCACAAGTTGGCATCCATCAACTCCATAACCAAGTAACTGCAGAATACAGAATTAACATTACAATCTTTAGGTATTTTATGAGACACTAATTCTCCACAATGAAATATCAGAATCTATTACTTTTGTCACATTTTACTCAAATACTTACACATCTTGGAATTCTTCTAAAGACTTCTGTGGCGTAAATACATTTAACAAACTAATAATCTGCAAGAAGAAATGTAAATGATCAGTCTTATCTAGAATTGTTATCGCTGTACCAACTCCACAGTCCTCACTATATCGATGACTATGGATTAATGCATAGTTCGAAAGAATCATATTGGACTTGAAACGTTAACTCTGTTTCTCTCTCCACAGATGCTGCCAGATCTGCTGCATTGCGCATTTTCTGTTTTTATTTCAGATTTTCAGTATCCGCAGCATTTTGCTTTTATACTACTATACTTACCCTGCTCAATATGAGCATCACTCTCAAAATATAAAATTAATCCAGTTCACATTAGTGAAACAAGTTACATGCCCAAAGGAACGCTAAAATTGTGTGCGCACTGTAACGGAATAGACTGAGTATTGCCAGGTTTTAAACTTGGTAGTTGAAAGGCAGAGAAAATTTGGCACAAAATTTTTTTTTTTTTTAAAGTGTCATTTTTTTTCCATTTAATTCTACTTGAATTATAGGAGTAGCTAACTATCCAGTCCACTGCCATAATTAATTCAGTCCTTTTCTTTAAGCGGTGGGTATCTTCACTTGTTTATACTTAGGAATCTAAAGTGACTCAATGATCTTTGCATAATTGTATTTAGGAAATAAAATTAAAACAAATGGATTCTTGCAACTAGATTCAAGCATTATGAAGAAAACAAAGGGATTAGAGAACTACAGAAATCTAAACAAAGAACAAGAAAACGCATACATGCTTGAATTTTAACCTAAAATCGCAGTGCGCAAGTCATTCACAATAATGCTTTTCTGTCATTTTACAATTAAACATTTTCCCCACAAACAAGGAAAAGGCAAGCTGAAGGCTTCAAAGTTCCTAGCATTATTTTATTGTTAACTTTTCAAGCAAAGCTATTTATTTATTTGGTTTATCTTTCCATCACATTTGGAATAAACCACACATTTGAGCAATAATAATGCACTACTTCATTGTGCTAATTTTCAAACCTGTGGGTGCAAGACAAATGTTCTGTATTATTGTAAATTTTATTTTAACTGTTTACCATCTTTAATTTGCTCATGATGCCAGAATATTACAGAAATATTTCTTGACTCACATTTTTATGATTAACACACTTAAGAAGAACAAGCTCTCTGTATGCTCTCTTTGCATGAGTTTGGTTCTGGAAAGGTCTACTGAGTTTCTTAACAGCAACACTCCCATCAAGTACACTGTCATATGCAGCACTGTAATGCAAAAAAAGTAGTTAATTTCTCCAACGTATAAAAGCTGAGAAACAAAGTAATTTAAGATATATATCTTTCTTGTGAGTGGCTAAGCACAGCTGACTTAATGAGCAGGAAAAGAGTATTTAAATTACATTTCAGCATCATGTTCAGAAAAACTCATGGAGGATAGGTGAGATACCGATTCTTTACTTTGACTCCATGATTTTGGATGGACTGTTTAGGCGATATGTAGTTTTTCAGGTGAAGGAAACTCAAAGGCATGCAAACCCATGCAAACGGAGGTGAAAATTAACATATACGAATGATACGGAGAGAAGCCCAGAAATAGATAGTTGGCCCACACATTAGCACATCGACTATTACATGGTGCTACAAACAATAACCAGTGAAAAATGTAGACATTCAAAACTGAAGTGTAGAAAGTCTCAGCTCCAAATGGACAATTGCATTTTCATTTTAGTGGCAGTTTGTGGAGTGTGAACCAATTTCCAATTATCCATAAGGATACAAATAACTATGGCTGTGGATAAAACTTGAAACAAAAAGTAGTAGATGGGCAGTTGGAGGAAGTTTCAGGCAAGGGTAAATTGATAAGAGAAAGATCCAAGCCACAGAGCAATATCGCAACTTGGTTAAAGATAAATAGAGCATAATGGAAGGCGGCAGACATTTTTTAAAATGGTAATAGCAAATTAATGAATAAGGCCAAATCAAGGAAGATGGTAAGACGTGACTAAAGACTTTACCTAAATGCATGAAGCATTTGAAACAAGATAAATGAAAATAGCATAAATAGAGAAAGTGTTTGATCTACTCGCCATTATGGACACGTGATTCGATGGTGACGAAGGCTGCAAACTAAATATTCCAGTGTACCGATGCTTCAAAAAGACAGACAAAATGGAAAAGCAAGGGTGGGGTGGTGGCCATGATACTAAAGAATGACAAAGAGAGCAGTGAGAAAAACTCTTGGCTCAGACCAGTAGAATTGGTTGGGGTGGAGCTAAAAAATAATGAGGAAAATGATGATGACTATCATTTAGATGCTCCCAAATAGTAGTTTTACTACTGAACACAGTACTGATCGTAAGAGGAGTTTGCAACAAAGGTAATACAATAATCATGGGACCGTTAATCTTCATATAGATTGGACAAACCAAACTGGCAGTAGTTTGGAGGACTTTATAGAATGAATTTGAGACATTTTCCTACATTAAAACCTTGTGGAGCCAACCAGGGAACAGCCATTTTAGATTATAGATTTCATAGAATTTACAGTGCAGGAGGCCATTCGGCCCATTGAGTCTGCACCAGCCCTTGGAAAGAGCACCCTACTTAACACACCTCCACCCCATCACCGGAACCCAGTATCACCACTTAACCTTTTGGACACTAAGGGCAGTTTAGCATGGCCAATCCACCTAACCTCCACATCTTTGGGCTGTGGGAGGAACATGGAGCACCCGGAGGAAACGCACGCAGACACGGGGAGGAAGTGCAAACTCCACACAGTCACCCGAGGCTGGAATTGAATCCGGGACCCTGGAGCTGTGAGGCAGCAATGCTAACCACTGTGTCACCGTGCCTTGTATGAGGAGACAGGGTTAATTAGTAATTTCATATTTCAGAATCCTCTGGGAAAGATGAATAATATGGCAAATTTCATATCAAAACAGAGTGAGGTACTTGGTCCAAAATAAGACTGTATAACTTAAATAAAGTCAATTTCATAAGAGGTGAGCTGGCAAAGGTCTGTTAGACAATTCATTTAAAAAGTAGAACGGTAGATAAGCAATAATGAATATGTAAAGAAATGTTCATAATTTTTTTTTTTTTTTTTTAAACAATTTTATTGAGGTATTTTTGGCATTGTAAACAGTAACAATATACATTAGTGTGCAAATATCAATTACAAAAACATAGTGCAAATAACAGTTCCTCTCTCAAATAGACCCGCCTATTCTTCCCCCCACTCTACACTATTCTCTCTCCCCCCCCCCCACCCGCTGACGATTAGTTCCCCGCGAATAAGTCGATGAATGGTTGCCATCTCCGGGTGACCCCGATAGTGATCCTCGTAAGGCAAACTTGATTTTTGCAAGCCGAGAAAACTTGCCATGTCCGCCAGCCATACTTTGGTCTTTGGGGGGTTTGAGTCCCTCCAGGCCAACGGCAACAGTATTCGTCCCCGGGCTACCAGGGAAGCAAAGGCCACAACGTCGGCCTCTATCCCCTCCTGGACTTCAGGGTCCTCCGACACACCAAAAATCGCCACTTCTGGACTCATCGCCACCCTTGTTTTCAGTACCCGGGACATGACGTCCGCAAATCCCTGCCAGTACCCCGAGTTTTGGGCACGCCCAGAACATGTGGACATGATTCGCTGGTCCTCCCGCATATCTAGCACACTTGTCCTCCAGCCCAAAGAATTTACTCATCCGGGCCACCGTCATGTGGGCCCGGTGAACTACCTTGAACTGAATCAGGCCGAGCCTGGCACATGTTGCGGTTGCATTTTCCCTCCTCAAAGCGTCTGCCCATATGCCTCCCTCCAACTCCCCACCAAGCTCCTCCTCCCACTTGAGTTTCAGTTCCTCGGTCCCAGTGTCCTCCGCTCCCATAAGCTCCTTATAAATATCCGAGACTCTCCCCTCTCCTACCTCTCCCATGGAAACTACCCTGTCCTGGAACCCCCTTGGTGGAAGGCGTGGAAAGGACAGGACCTGTCTACGTACAAATCCCGCACCTGCAAGTACCGAAAGTCATTTCCCCTTGCCAGCCCAAATTTCTCCTCCAGCGCCCTCATGCTCGAGAAGCTCCTTTCTAGGAACAAGTCGCCCATTCTTCCCACACCAGCCCTCCGCCATGCTCGAAACCCGCCGCCCATCTTCCACAGGTCAAATCGGTGGTTGTCACATATTGGGGACCAGGCGGACGCTCCCACTTCCCCCGCATGCTTCCTCCATTAGCCCAAAATCCACAGAGCCGCCACCACTATAGGGCTGGTGGGGTACCTGGCCGGCGGGAGCGGCAGAGGAGCCATGACCAGGGCTGACAAGCTGGTGCCCCTGCACGAAGCAGCCTCCACCCGTTCCCAAACCGACCCCGTACCCACCATCCATTTCCTTATCATGACTATGTGAGCCGCGTAGTAGTTGCTGAGGTTACGCTAAGCCAGTCCCCCCCCTCGCTACGGTTCCGCTCCAGCATCCCCCTCTTTATCTGCGGGGACTTCCCCGCCCAAACAAATCCCAGGATAATTTTATTGATCCTTTTAAAGGACCGCGGAATGAAAATAGGGAGACACTGAAAAATAAACAGGAATCTCGGGAGGATCGTCATCTTCACCGTCTGTACTCTCTCCGCTAGTGACAGCGGGAGCGCATCCCATCTCCGAAACTCGCTCCTCATTTGCTCCACCAGCCTAGAGAAGTTCAACTTATGCATCCTGCCCAAGTCCCGCACCACTTGTATCCCTACATACCTAAAACTTTCCCCAACCAGCCTAAACGGTAACTCCCTCAGCCTATTCTCCTGACCCCTCGCCTGCACCACAAACATCTCGCTCTTTGCCATGTTCAACTTGTACCCTGAAAACCGGCCAAATTCCCCTCGGATTTCCATAATCCCGTCCATCCCTGCCACTGGATCCGACACGTACAAAAGCAGGTCATCCGCGTAGAGCGAGACCTTGTGTTCTGCCCCCCCCCTGACCATTCCCATCCATCCCCTTGCCGCTCTCAGAGCAATTGCCAGCGGTTCTATGGCCAATACAAACAGCAATGGAGAGAGGGGGCATCCCTGTCTTGTCCCACGGTATAGTCGAAAATACTCAGATGTCGTCCTGTTCGTCCTTACACTAGCCCCACTATCCCAGAGAACTTTTTGTAGAACTCCACTGGATACCCGTCCTGCCCCGGGGCTTTACCCGACTGCATGGCCTTCAGGCCTCCCATTACTTCTTCAGCCCTAATCGGGGCCCCCAGCCCCTCTACCATCCCGCTGTCCACCTTTGGGAAGGTCAGCCCATCTAAGAAGCGCCTCATCCCCTCCGGCCCCGTGGGGGGTTCCGAGGTATACAGCTTGCCATAAAAGTCCCTGAATACCCTGTTCAATCCTGTCGGGTCTCCAACCCGGTTCCCTGCCTTGTCCACTACCGTCCCTATTTCCCTGGCCGCCTCCCTCTTCCTAAGTTGCTGTGCAAGCATTCTGCTGGCTTTCTCCCCATACTCACACACCGTGCCCCTTGCCTTTGAGCTGCTCAACGGCCTCCCCAGTGGATAGCGCCCCCAGCTCCGCCTGCAGTCTCCGTCATTCCCCAAGTAACTCTGCCCTCGGGGACTCCGCATATTCCCTGTCCGTCCGTATCATCTCCTGAACCAGTCTGTCCATCTCCGCCCTGTCCGTTCTGTCCCTATGGGCTAGGATTGAGATCAGTTCCCCTCTCACCACCGCCTTCAGTGCCTCCCAGAGCACCACTGCTGAGACTTACCCTGTATCGTTGACCTGCAGGTAGTTCTGCATGCATTTCCCCACTCTCACACCACCCCTCATCTGCCAACAATCCCACCTCTAACCTCCATGGTGGGCACTGGTAACTTTCTTTGCAGACCTGCAGGTCGACCCAATGTGGAGCATGGTCTGAAATAGCAATTGCCGAGTATTCTGTATCCTTCACCCCCTCCAAAAAGTCCCTACTCATAATAAATAAGTCAATACGAGAATAAACCTTGTGAACATGTGAATAGAACGAGAACTCCTTCCCCGTTTCCGACTGATTCTCCAGGGGTCTACCCCCCCACTCCCCCCATTTGTTTCATGAACCCCCCCAGTTCCCTTGCCACTGCCGGGACACTGCCCGTTCTGGAGCACGACCGATCCAGGTCGGGATCAAGGACCGTATTGAAGTCCCCACCCATAATCAGCTTGTGCGAATCCAAGTTGGGGATTTTCCCCAGCAGCCTTTTGATGAAATCTATATCATCCCAGTTAGGAGCGTAAACATTCACTAGAACCGCCCTCACCCCCTCAAGCTTCCCCTGGACCATGAGAAATCTACCACCCCCATCCACAACTGTGCTGTCCGCCTCAAATTAAACCAATTTGTTAATCATGATCGTGACCCCTCTGGTCTTAGCGCCCAGCCCCGAATGGAAGACCTGGCTAACCCAGCCCTTCCGTAATCTAATCTGGTTTGCCACTCTCAAATGCGTCTCCTGCAGCAACATTACATCCGCCTTCAGAGCCCGTAAGTGCACGAACAATCGTGCCCTCTTGACCGGCCCGTTTAACCCTCGAACATTCCAGGTGATCACCCTGGTTGGAGGGAACCCTGCCCGCCCCCACCCCATGCCGATCAGCCATCCCCCCTCTTGGGCCCACCCCCTGCCCATGTGCCACGCCCCCCCCGGTCCGCCTCTTGGCAGCTCCCACCCCCGACCTCTTCCCTGCTACCCTGGTTCAGTTCCCTCCCTCGTCAGCAGATCATCTTCCCTGCCATATACTGGCTGTATATACACACACCCCACCTTGCTCCCGTTGACTAGCTCAAAGCAGCTACCCTGGTGACTCAACTCCAGCGCCACCATATCTCCCACCTATTGTCCCACTGCTCCCCCCCCCCCCCCCCCAACCCATCAACACCACTTCCCCAGAACAGCCCTGTTCGAGCAATCGCTCTGGGACCGAAACAGAGAAAACAAACAAAGCTCACGCCCACAATAGTGCAATTCAAACTGTGTAATGAGGTGGGCACTGCCACCCACCCCCTCCCAACATTACCAGAAAAATAGCAAAAAGAGCACGTACAGCCCCCCCAGCACCCAATAACTTAACCTTTAACTATGACTTTGGCTTTAACTTTAAAACTTGCAAACAGGCAAAAACAAACACAAGAACACCCCAAATTATAAGTAAAAGAACATGCCGAACGACATCGCTAACACTAGGGCAATCCACAAACAAATGCAAACATCCCTTGAAACACTCTAACTTGAGTCCATGGGTCCTCAGTTCGGTACCAGTCCATGCCCCTTAGCGAAGTCCATCGCTTCCTCCGGGTCGTCAAAATGATGCTGCTGTTCCCGGTATGTGACCCAAAGCCACGACGGAAAAAGTAGCCCAAACTTAACCTTTTTAAACAGGATCTCTTTAATTTGTCTATAGGCTGCCCTCCTTCTGGCCACCTCCTGGCTCAGATCCTGATAGATGCGCTGGACACTGTTGTTCCATAAGCAGCTCGGTGTGTTCTTGGCCCACTGTAGGACCCGCTCCTTGTCCACGAACCTGACCACCATTGCCTGGGGGCCCCCCCTTCGCGGCTGCCTCGCCTGCACTCTGTGTGCCCTGTCCAGCTCCACAGGACACGGGAAGAAATCATCCCCCACCAGCTTCTGCAGCATGTCTGCCACATATGCAGTGGCATCCACTCCCTCGGCCCCCTCTGGGAGTCCAATGATTCTCAGATTCTGCCGACAATACATATTTTCCAGGTCCTCCAGCCTGTCCATCAGCCTGGATTGTTGCTCCTTCAACTTTCTAATTTCCACGTCCGCTACCGTTTGGAAATCCGCCTGCTCCTCCACGGTCTTCTCCAATGCCTGGACCTTCTTATCCTGGGCGCCCAGCCTTTGGTCCAGTCGCTCCTCCGCTTTCTGAAGCGGTTCCAAATTATCCCGCTTCAGTGCTGCAAAGCTCTCCTTCATGACCTTCAGCATGTTGTCCAGTACTGTCTGGACCGTCCGTTCCATGGTCCGTTCGTCGGCCATCTTTCCTCCCATTTGAACTTCCACACCACCTTTGTTCAGCCCCTTCCTTGCCTGTTTTCGCTCCCTTCTACTCCTTAAGTCCATACAACTCTGTATGGATCCAGATCTACAGTGCTGTTGTTTTCCCCTCCAGCGCTCAAAAGTTCAAAAAAGTCAGGGGAAAAGGTCTAAAGGTCTGACCAGAGCAATAGCCACCAAATGCGCGACTTACTCCCTCATAGCCGCCACCGGAAGTCCCCTCATAGCCGCCACCCGAAGTCAAATGTTCAATAATTATTAACAAATACACATTCGAGAGAATGTCATGTGAGAGTACCTTTAAGAAATGGATGTTTAAGCAATGTGCCTTTAAGAAATGGAGTGATGTCAGAGTGTGGGTGGAGCTTGGTTTTAGATCAGCCATTTTGCAGTTTGTAGTTTCAGTTTTGAGGAAGAGAGTTTGGGTGTGTGTCTGTGTTTGTAGTGAGCTGGATCTGCTGTGATCTCTGCCATGAAAGACTAAACCTGGATCATTTAGGTGATTTAAACTTATAAAAGTAAAGCCTTTAACCTGATGTGTTTCTGTTTAAAGGTGTTAAGTCTCATGGATGTTGAAATGAATAACTGAAGGATTATTTAGTGTTGTAATATTTTCAGGGTTATCTTTGAAGTAAGGGGTGTTAAGAGATCCAATGTTTATTTAAGAGGTTAAGTTGAGTTCATGGAATAAACATTGTTTTGTGTTTAAAAACCCACGTGTCCATAATTGTAATCCCACTCCGAGGCATCAAGCCGTGTGCTCGGAAAAGCAACAATAGCATTAAAGGGGGAGGTTGGTTGAACTCCATGATACATTTTGGGGTTCTGAAAACGCCTCTTCCATAACAATTGGGGACTCAAGGGATGTGGTATTTTAGTTTAAGTGGGGAGAGTGTTGTGAACACTTTCAGAGGCTTGGATGTTTTTGGGGGTGGAGACTGTCACACGTAATACCTTACTTTCAGAGAGTAAAAACAGACTGTTGGGTCTGGCAAAAACAGTGCAGTTAACATTACCTGTCAAAATGTGAAAAGATGAGGTAATTATGGCGGTGGTTAAGCATTTAAAGTTGCCCGAGATAGAATTTGACTCATTGGAAATGGAAAAAATTCAGTTGCAAATTAAACAAATGAAACATGAGAAAGAATTAAAGCGGCTGGAATACGAGAGCGAGAAGAAAAAGAGAAAGAGAGAGAGAGGAAAAAGAAAAGGAGAGAGAAGAAAGGAGAAAAGAAAGAATAGCCCGAGCAGAACAAAAAGAAAAAGAAAGGGAGATACAGATCAGAGAAAAAGATAAAGAGAGGGAGTTTGAACTTCGGAAAATGGCCATGAAACAGGAAAGTCAGTTAAAATTGGCAGGCATAAAGGGAAACGTACAGTTGGAGGATAGTGATGAGGATAGTGAGAAAGAGGGTCTTAGTCGAAGACTTGGTGGGTATCTATTTAAATATGTCCACGCATTGCCAAGGTTTGACGAGAAGGAAGTGGAAGCCTTTTTCATTTCATTTGAGAAGATAGCTAAACAAATGAAATGGCCACAGGACATGTGGGTATTACTGATTCAAACAAAGTGGTAGGTAGAGCTAGTGAAGTGTTTGCATCACTACCGGAGGAGGTATCTGGAACGGGAGGTGAAGAAATCCATCTTAAGTGCATATGAGCTAGTGCCTGAAGCTTATAGACAAGGGTTTAGAAATTTAAGGAAAGAATTTGGTCAAACACACATGGAGTTTGAAAGGCTCAAACAGAGAAATTTTGATAGGTGGAGAAGGGCTTTGAAAATAGACCAAACATATGAAGCTGTCAGAGAAATTATACTTTGAGGAGTTTAAAAATTCAATTCCTGATGCAGTGAGAACTCATGTGGAAGAACAGAGTGTTAAAACTGCGAGATTAGCAGCGGAAATGGCAGATGATTATGGATTAGTTCATAAATCAAAGCTTGGTTTCCGACATCAGTTTCAGCCGGTGAGGGATAGAAACTGGGGACATGAGAAATACTCAAGTGGTAAAGGTAAAGGTGATCTGATGGGAGACAATAAAGAGAGTGTACCTCAGATTTAAAAATAAATCCAGGAGGGTGGAAAAGAAATGAAACGTTTCAAATGTTTTCACTGTAATAAACTAGGCCATGTAAAGTCACAGTGTTGGTGGTTGAAGAAAAGCACTGGGAAGGCTGATGTGGTAAAACAGGATAAGACAGTGGGATTTGTTAGAGTGGAAAAGGAAAGCCCAAGGGAAGCGAAGGAGGTGCAAACGATTGTACAGCCTGTTCAAGAAGTAATTGTTAGGAAGGTGCCAGATGTCTTTAAAGAATTTACTTGTGTGGGTAAAGTTTACTCGTGTGTATCAGGAGGAGCAGGTAAAGAAGTCACAATTTTAAGAGATACAGGGGCTAGTCAATCTTTAATGGTAAGAGATGAGGAATTATGTAGTTTGGGAAGAATGTTGCCAGAAAAGGTGGTGATATGTGGAATTCAGGGTGACAGGAGTAGCATTCCATTATATAAGGCAAGATTGGAAAGTCCAGTGAAGAGTGGTGAAGTGGTAGTAGGAGTAATAGATAAACTATCTTGTCCAGGAATACAGTTTATCTTGCGTAATGATATAGCTGGATCGGAGGTGGGAGTGATGCCTACTGTGGTTGATAAGCCAGTGCAAAATCAGAAGTATTGAAGGATAAATATCCTGGGATTTTTCCAGATTGTGCAGTAACAAGGTCGCAAGTCACAGGTTAAGACAAGAGGAGAAATCAAAGAGTGAAGATGAAGTGGAAGTGCAATTACCAGAAACGATTTTTGATCAGATGGTTGAAAACGAACAAGAACAGGTGGAGGATGAGGCGGATATTTTTAGTTCAGGAAAATTGGCGGAGTTACAACAGAAAGATGTAGAAATAAAACGGATATATCAAAAAGCATATACGGAAGAGGAATCCGAGAGTATGCCAGTGTTATTACCGCAAAAGTGATGTCTTGATGAGAAAATGGAGACCTGTACATATGCAGGCGGATGAAAAGTGGGCAGAAGTTCATCAAGTAGTATTGCCTGTAGGGTATAGAAAGGAGGTGTTGAGGTACCAGTGGGAGGTCATTTGGGAATAAGGAAAACTCAAGCTACAATCCAGAAACATTTTTATTGGCCTGGACTACATAAAGATGTAGTTAAATTTTGTCAATCATGTCACACGACAAGTGATAGGGAAACCTCAAGCAGTGATAAAACCAGCGCCCTTAATACCCATTCTAGCATTTGAGGAACCTCTTACGAGGGTCATAATTGATTGTGTAGGACCCCTTTCTAAAACAAAAAGTGGGAATCAATATCTTTTGACTATAATGGATGTGTCTATCAGGTTTCCAGAGACCATTCCAGTACGTAATGTTACAGCTAAAAAGATTGTGGAGGAGTTACTTAAATTCTTTACTAGATATGGACTACCCACAGAAATTCAATCGGATCAAGGATCAAATTTTACTTCAAAGTTATTCAAAGAAGTTATGGATAGCTTGGGAATAAAATAATTTAAATCAACTGCGTATCATCCAGAATCGCAGGGAGCGTTAGAAAGGTGGCATCAGACATTAAAGACGATGTTGAGGGCGTATTGTCAAGATTATTCAGAAGATTGGGATAAGGGAATTCCATTCGTATTGTTTGCAATTAGGGATGCACCGAATGAGTCTACCAAATTTAGTCCTTTTGAACTAAATTTTGGTCATGAGGTAAGAGGACCACTTAAATTGATTAAAGAAAAATTGATGGGTGAGAAATCGGAAATTACACTATTGGATTACGTGTCAAATTTTAGGGAACGATTAAATAGAGCAGGTGAATTGGCTAGGCAACATTTGAAAGTTGCACAAAATGTGATGAAACGGGTAGCGGACAAGAAATCCAAAGTTCGTAGTTTTGCCAGTGGGGATAAAGTTTTAGTGTTGTTACCAGTGGTAGGGGAGCCTTTAAAAGCTAGGTTTTGTGGACCGTATCAGATTGAAAGGAAATTAAGTGAGGTGAATTATATGGTAAAAACCCCAGATAGAAGGTTTACCAAGTGTGTGTCATGTGAATATGCTTAAAAGGTACTTTGAAAGGGAAGGAGAGAAAAAGGAAGTTTTAATGATTTTAACTCAAGGTGACAAACCAAATCCAGATGACTGTGAATTTGACATACCTCAAATTAAATTGGAAAATGAGGATGTTCTTAAAAATCGGGATGAATTGTTAAGTTACCTTCCAGAGGAAAAAAAAACTGACCTGAAAGAGTTATTGATATCACATGGGCAATTTGGAGAGATAAATTGGGAAGTACCAAAATGGCTATATCTGATGTACATGTGGGAAATGCTGTTCCTATTAAACAACATCCATATAGACTTAACCCTTTAAAATTGGCACAGGTTAACAGAGATTGAGAGTATGCTTACAAATGGCATAATTGAAGTGGGTTGCAGCCAATGGAGCTCACCCATAGTGATGGTACCTAAACCAGACGGTACCTAATGGTTGTGTGTGGACTATCGAAAGGTGAATGCAGTTACAAGAAAGGACTCTTATCCTATCCCACGTTTGAAGGATTGCATTGAGAAAGTGGGACAATCTGCTTTTATTTCCAACTTCCAGACATGGAAAGAACATTTAAAACATCTTATGGAGTTCTTCGATCGACTTCAGGCGGCGGGTTTGGTGATGAACCTAGCCGAAAGTGAATTTGGAGAAGCCCGAATCACTTTCCCTGCGGAGTTTCCGATACCCTCAAGACAAAGGCAGACAATGCGATCTCTTAACATGAATGAATTTAATCAAACCTTTGTGCAAAGGTTTTGTGGCGTGATTACTCCTGATGGACTTGCTAAAGGAACATTTAAAATTTCAATGGACAGCGGACTTTTGACAGGCGTTTGACTGCTTGAAAGCTGTGATCAATAATGTTCCTGTATTGGAGAATTGCAAGGGTCCCTGTGGTCAGATTGAACTAAAGTATCTGATTCTAAAGAGAATTGCCGAGGAGTAGAGGAATGGATGGATCGTGCAGAGACTTTCTTGTTCAAAGAGACTGTCAATCGAGAAGGATTTTGGTTGGAGGAAGAAGAAAAAGGGACTATATTGTTATATCTGTTTGAGTGTGTTGTTTTCTTTAAATGAAAATGTATATTTACTGTGTGCATTTCTTAGTGGATGGTACAAAAGTGAAAAATGAAACCATCTTGAAGTTGATGGTTTATTTTTTTTCGTGGGGAGTGGTGTCATGTGAGAGTACCTTTAAGAAATGGATGTTTAAGCAATGTACCATTAAGAAATGCAATGATGTCAGAGTGTGGGTGGAGCTTGATTTTAGATCAGCCATTTTGCAGTTTTTAGTTTCAGTTTTGAGGAAAAGAGCTTGGATGTGTGTCTGTGTTTGCAGCGAGCTGGATCTGCTGTGATCTCTGCCATGAAAGACTATCTCTAGATCATTTGGGTGATTTAAAATCATAAAAGTAAAGCCTTTAACCTGATGTGTTTCTGTTTAATGGTGTTAAGTCTCATGGATGTTGAAAGGAATAACTGAAGGATTATTTAGTGTTGTAATATTTTCAGGGTTATCTTTGAAGTAAGGGATGTTAAGAGATCTAATGTTTATTTAAGAGATTAAGTTGAGTTCATGGGATAAACATTTTTTTGTGTTCAAAAACCCACTTGTCCATAATTGTAATCCCACACCTAGGGAACAAGCAGTGTGCTCGGAAAAGCAACAATAGCATTAAAGGGGGAGGTTGGTTGAACTCAATGATACATTTTGGGGTTCTGAAAATGCCTTTCCCCATAACAAGAAATAAAATTCAAATGAAAAATTATCTATTCATGATGAAAAGATTTAAGGATAGTCGAAGATTGAATCTTAGAATACTGCCAAAAAGTGTAGCAAACCGGAGGATTGGGATATTTTAGAAAACAGCCAAGACCAGAAATTGATAAAGAGTACAAAAAAATGGAACTGAGTGTACAGGGTCAGAGGAGGGCAACTCCAATGGTCAGCAGGTTTGTTCCTCAATTCCATCCTGCCTCCCAGCCATTTTTGCGAAGGCAAGATTAGGAGGGAGAAGGGGGGGGGGGGGGGGGGGAAAGAGAGAAGGGGCAGTCAGCCTAGGAGTCCTCCCTGTTAGACGTTTTAGTTGCTGTGATATGAAGTCTAAAGTTCTGTTCCTTTTTCACAAACACATTTATTTCATTCCAGCAGCCTTTGCACAAAACCCTTAATTATACATCACCTGACAGAGGCCACCTGAAGCCCCTTTACATAGTGTCAATTAATGGATACTTAACATAATACTGCCACACACAGTACAGGGTGTGGGTGGGAGTGGGGAAGATCTCGGAACCTTACCAGATGATGCAGTAGGAGGAGGCGGCCTCGGTGGTGGAGTTGAAAGGTAAGTGTGAGGAGGAGTTGGGAGAGGAGATCGAAGAGGGGACGTGGGCAGATGCCCTAGGGAGGGTGAACTCTTCCTCTTCGTGCGCAAGGCTCAGCCTCATACAGTTTAAGGTGCTGCACAGGGCACACATGACCGGGACAAGGATGAGCCGGTTCTTTGGGGGCGAGGACAGGCGTGTTAGGTGCTCAGGGAGCCCAGCAAATCACACCGATATGTTCTGGGCATGCCCAGCGCTGGAGGAATTTTGGAAGGGCGTAGCGAGGACGGTGCCGAGGGTGGGAGGATTCAGGGTCAAAATGGGCTGGGGGCTCGCAATATTTGGGGTGGCAGAGGAGCCGAGAGTGCAGGAGGCGAAAGAGGCCGGAATTCTGGTCTTTGCATCCCTGGTAGCCCGGCGAAGGATTCTCCTTCAGTGGAAAGATGCGAAGCCCCCAAGCGTGGAATCCTGGATCAGCGATATGGCAGGGTTCATTAAATTAGAGAGGGTGAAATTTGCCTTGAGAGGGTCGGTACAAGGGTTCATTAGGCGGTGGCAACCGCTCTTAGACTTTCTGGCAGAATGGTAGACATTGGTCAATGGCAGCAGCAGCTCGGGGGGGGGGGAACTTTATTTTTGTTTATGTTATTTACACTGGAGGGTCTGTATACACCTGTTGTGTTAAGTCGGGGTGTTAATGTTAATTTAT
Organism: Scyliorhinus torazame; assembly: GCF_047496885.1. Classification (NCBI taxonomy): domain Eukaryota; kingdom Metazoa; phylum Chordata; class Chondrichthyes; order Carcharhiniformes; family Scyliorhinidae; genus Scyliorhinus; species Scyliorhinus torazame. The sequence continues at coordinate 253,928,266 of NC_092713.1, read as the reverse complement.
TATTTATGTACAGAGGAGGGGGGGCGGGGGAGGAGGGGTTTGGGGGGTTGCTTTTTTAGATTGTGTTTTGTACTTAACCCTGTTGGGTTCTTTTTTCTTTCTCATTTTGTTATTGATATTTTATGAAAACCTTTAATAAAAATTTTTTTTTTTTTTTTTTTTAAATGGATACTTAACATAAATGAGACAACTAATTGCATGTCTCTTAACCCATTACTTAACAGTCTCCCCTTCCTTGGAGAAAAAAAAAATAATTAGGTGAAAACAAAATTTCAAGAAACTCAAATACACACATGATTTCCCTCCCCCCCTTTTATTTGTTTGGAGAAAGAAGAAAAAAAGTCACAGAAACAAGCGCCCTTCATTAACACTATCCAAAAGTTTCTGTGAACTCGCCCCCCTTTTCGTAAAACAGTCTGACAGTTGATAGCTCCTGTCGACCCATTTAATTTTTGTTATTTCCCCTCTGTCCAACATCTGCTTCAAACTTGCAATGTCTATCCGTAACCTCTTTTCATTGACACTTTTTGTAGAGTGCACGTTTTCCCACAGGGATTTATTGTCAATGTGACAGTCAATAGGTATATTACCCAAATCCCCAATCCCAAAATTTCTGTCAATATCTGACTTATGTAAAAGGCCATATCCACTGCCTCTACAAGGCTTAACGTCTCATCTGCCCAAGTGCTTTTTACCACTCTCCTTATTTTCTGTTTCCCACACACACAGGCAACATTTACCATTGTTCCCCAAAAGGAAAATTATAAAACATCCTGCGCTTGAAACCCCATCACATAAATTTGCGTAGGACGCATCACTATAAACGATGAGTTTCAAGTGCCTACGGTCACCTAAAACCGGGAACTTCAAAACACACTCCTGCATTTTTAGTTTGGCCAATGCTTTATTTGCTCTTATTAGGTCTTCCACTTGGGGATCATTCATTTTTGTACTCGACTCCAAGATGCCAAAACTCAAGTCCGGTCTAGTCTGTCTACCTAACCAGTTCAGTTGCCCAATTAAACTTCGCAGTTGCTCTTTTTCTATCTTTGAAACCATTGCGTCTTTTTGTGAAACTCGGCCAAGACTAATTGCTATTGGGCTGATGCTTTCCAAATAAGGTTGCTGACGTAAAGTTGCCCCTAACTTAGTCTGTCCAATTTCCAGTCCAATATATTTAAATGCACCGGAAGCCTGACTTCCAACCCTGAATTCTTTCCTTAAACCAGAGATTACAATAGCTTCAAAATCACTAGTCCCACCCCACAAAAAAATCATCGACATGCATCATAAAAATGCCAGAAAGATTTCCTTTATAGAGCCAGTAAAACATTGCAGGATCTGCTTGCAACTGGCAACAGCCTAACTTTAACAAAACTGACCGTACCGAAAAATACCAGACTCTAGAAGCATCATTTAATCCATATACACATTCATTCAACTTCCAGAGTACCCCTTCTGTGTTAGCTGCTTCTTTAGGCGGACGGAGAAAAATGTCTCTCTGGAGCTGATACCCGTGCAAAAAGGCAGCTTTTATATCTATAGATTTGCATTCCCATGCCTTTGTGGCTAATAACCTTTCCTGCTGTAGGTGAATCTACCCTTAAATCCTGATCTTCTAAGTTTTCTTCAAATCCCCTTGCCACAAGCCTGGCCTTTGCCTTATAAGTTCCATCCGGAAGAACCTTTTCCGTGCAAATCCATCTGTGGAATAGAGCTCTTTGTCCCCTATCCGGTACTTCGTGTATACCCCAAATTCACTCCAACTATGCAATTCTTGCTGTTTAGCTTCTTTGATATCTTTTTCATCTAATTTATTTGAAGCCACCAAAACCTCACGTGCATGTGGACTTCTACTCCTATTAGTATTCATAGTCTTACTCATGTTCCGAGATCTTGATAAACTACGTCCCCTCTCCCGCCTGTTCTCGTTCTGTACTGCTACTGCATGATCTTTTCCTTCTGCTGTGGGATGTCCTTTCAATAGTTCTCGACCTTTTCCTGTGGACCTGTTCACTATCCAATGTACTATCTGAACTGGCACTGCGTTTCTGTACCCTCCATTTTTGAACTTCGTTTTCCCAATCCATTGTCTTGGCTCCTTCCCCTGAATGCTGTACATTCAACCAATGTTTATACTTTCCAGTGGCCTTCCCTGCTCTACGAATAACAGTTGTATCCTTCCATTGACTAGACCCTTCAGGCAAGTATGTCACTTTTGTACCAACATTTGGAAAAATGGCCTGTTCTAATTCATCAGAAGTGTTGTGTTCCTCCACAGAAAACCTGTCTATATCAGTTAATTGGTCCTCGTAGTTCTGTAACACATGCGTACCAGATGACTCTGGTTCCTCGTCATGTCTGTCTGCTCTGTCTAAATTTGAAATCTGTACCCATTATCCTTGAATAATGTACCCTAGCAGTTTGATTACCATGTTGCAAAATAATTGCTTTGCCATCTATGCCTATGATCTTCCCTGGGCCTTTCCATTCATTATTGTCTCTCTTGTAGTATACCATGCCCCCTTACTGAAAAACAGCATCTGATGGTCGTACATTATGTCTTAAAGCTCTGCGAATTCTTTCAGAGACTTCTGCTTCCAAAAAAGCTTTTCTACTGCTATGTAATGCATTTAAATGTTCAGCAGAACCAGAGCTAATTGTAGTCCCCTCCCAAGCTGGAGGCTGGTCATCCAAAATGGACGGAATTTTAGGATTTCTACCAAACACTAATTGATAAGGACTATAGCCGCCAACCATCTGCAATGAATTCTTTGCATGTACTGCCCATGCTAAAGCTGAATTTAGCTGCAATTTGGTCGATCTGCCAAAATTTTCCAAAGCACGTCATCGATGACAGCATGATTTCTTTCACAGACACCATTACTAAATGGGCTTTCTGCAGCCGTATTCATAACTGTGATATTCAAGTTTTCACACATATCCCTAAACTCATCATTAGCAAATTCTCCCCCATTGTCCGTAAGGAATTTTGCCGGTGGACCCATTCCTGTCCCTATCCATTTTTCCACGATTTGATCCAGAATTACTCTCTTTTCTTTACTTCGTACAATCGTTGATTGACTAAATCTGGTTGCTAAATCTACAAAATAAATATATTATTTGCTTTATCCCAGATCTTACGGTCCATGGCCACAATGTCGTTAAAATCCCTGGCCAAAGGTAGGGTTACTATCGGTCGTGCTGGTGTCCTTCCGTACTTCCTACAAACTTCACAGCGATCACTAACCTGTTCTATCAGTTTAGTATAGTCGTCATCCCTTACTCCTGCATCCTTTAATACATTTTTCAGCCTCCGAGGAGACGTATGTGCAAATTGCCTATGCAGTTTTAATACAAGCTTTTTATCAGCTAAAGTCCCATTTTCAATTGCCATTAACACATCCTTAACCACTCTACTTGAAATGTTATTTGTCAGTAATGGAATACAATAGTGTGTCGACTGTGTAAATTGTAAGTCCACCGTCTTTCCAAATACTGTTGCCTTATCCTGTTCCATATCCAGTTTCATGTGTGCTTTCTTCATCGACAGTCTGCTCAGAAGCAAAGGTATCTCACTTGATAGAACATCCGTGCTAGTGAAATGATTCACTCCGGCAATATTGCAAGGGATCACTCTTTTCAGCAACTTCAGAGTATTATCATCCCCAAACCTGAAACTTGTGGAACTTTCAAATTCCTTAACCTTGTTATGATTTTCAGCATTCAAAGGGTCCAGGTAACATTCTTTTTTATTTAAAAAAAATACATTTATTTAAGTTTTTTAACACAATTTTTCTCCCTTACAAACAATAACCCCCCCCCCCCGTAACCAAAAAAAAAGGGAAATCGCGCAGAGCAAGATATATACATGGCAAAATGATATATTTACACAGCTTTGTACACTGGCCCTCACCCGTACGTGCCAGTTTCCCTAACCCTTCATGTTATCTCTTGCTCATCCACCCTCCCAGGCAGTCCCCCCCCCCCCCAAGGTTGCTGCTGCTGCTGACCGACCTTCCTCTAACGCTCTGCGAGATAGTCTAGGAACGGTTGCCACCGCCTGCAGAACCCCTGCGCAGACCCTCTCAAGGCGAACTTAATCCTCTCCAACTTTATGAACCCAGCCATATCATTTATCCAGGCCTCCAGGCTGGGGGGCTTCGCCTCCTTCCACATTAGCAAGATCCTTCGCGGGCTACTAGGGACGCAAAGGCCAGAATGACGGCCTCTTTCGCCTCCTGCACTCCCGGGTCGTCCACTACTCCAAATATTGCTAGCCCCCAGCTTGGCTTGACCCGGACTTTCACCACCTGAGATATTTCTCCCGCCACTCCTCTCCAGAACCCCTCCAGTGCCGGGCATGACCAAAACACATGGACGTGGTTCGCTGGGCTCCGAGCACCTTCCACATCTGTCCTCCACCCCAAAGAACCTACTCAACCTCGCCCCCGTCAAGTGCGTTCTGTGGACCACCTTAAATTGTATCAGGCTGAGCCCGGCACACGAGGAGGAATTAACCCTAACTAGGGCATCAGCCCACAGACCTTCCTCGATCTCCTCCCCCAGCTCCTCCTCCCATTTACCATTCAACTCTTCTCCCAGCACTTCCCCCTCTTCTTTCAACACCTGGTGTATTTCCGACACCTTGCCCTCCCCGACCCATACACCCGAGATCACCCTATCTTGAACTTCTTGTGCCGGGAGCAACGGGAATTCCCTCACCTGTCGCCTCACCTGCATATATCTAAAGGCATTTCCCGGGGGTAACTCGAACTTCTCCTCCAGTGCCCCAAGGCTCGCAAACGTCCCGTCGATGAACAGGTCCCCCATTCTTCCAATCCCCACCCGATGCCATCTCTGGAACCCCCCCGTCCATCTTCCCCCAGGACAAACCGGTGGTTACCCCTGAACGGGGACCACACCGATGCTCCCATTGCACCCCGGTGCCGTCTCCACTGGCCCCAGATCCTTAGCTTTGCCGCCACCACCGGGCTCGTGGTATACTTTGTCGGCGAGAGCGGCAGCGGTGCCGTCACCAACGCCCCCAGGCTTGTTCCTTTACAGGACGCCATCTCCATCCTCTTCCATGCCGCCCCCTCTCCCTCCATAACCCACTTGCGGATCATCGCCACATTTGCTGCCCAGTAGTAGCTCCCCAGGTTTGGCAGCGCCAACCCTCCTCGGTCCCTACTGCGTTCCAGGAACCCTCTCCTTACTCTCGGGGTCTTATTCGCCCACACAAACCCCATAATACTCCTGCCTACTCTCTTAAAAAAGGCCTTAGTGATCACGATGGGAAGGCACTGAAACACAAACAGAAACCTCGGAAGGACCACCATTTTGACCGACTGCACTCTACCCGCCAGCGAGAGCGGTAACATGGCCCATCTTTTGAAATCCTCCTCCATTTGCTCCACCAACCTAGTCAGATTCAGTTTATGTAGGGTCCCCCAACTCCTGGCTATCTGGATCCCCAGATACCGAAAGCTCCCCTCCGCCCTCCTCAGCGGTAGGTCCCCTATCCCTCTTTCTTGGTCCCCCGCCTGTAATACAAAGAGCTCACTCTTCCCTACGTTGAGCTTATAGCCCGAAAACTCCCCAAACTCCCTTAGAGTCTGCATGACCTCCACCATCCCTTCCATTGGATCCGCCACGTACAGCAACAGGTCATCCGCATATAGCGACACCCGATGCTCTTCTCCCCCTCGGACCACCCCCCTCCATTTATTAGACTCGGACCACCCCCCTCCATTTATTAGACTCCCTCAATGACATGGCCAATGGTTCGATCGCCAATGCGAACAACAGGGGGGACAGGGGGCATCCCTGCCTCGTCCCTCGGTACAGTCGAAAGTATTCCGACCTCTGCCGGTTCGTCACTACACTCGCCATCGGGGCTCTGTAAAGGAGCTTAACCCAATTGAGAAACCCTACCCCGAACCCAAACCTACACAGCACCTCCCAGAGGTACTCCCACTCTACTCGGTCAAAGGCCTTCTCCGCGTCCATAGCTGCCACTATCTCCGCCTCTCCCTCCTCCGATGGCATCATTATCACGTTTAAGAGCCGCCGCACATTGGTGTTTAGCTGCCTACCCTTTACAAATCCCGTCTGGTCCTCGTGGATTACCCCCGGGACACAGTCCTCGATCCTCGTGGCGAGCACTTTTGCCAGCAACTTTGCATCCACATTGAGGAGCGAGATCGGCCTGTACGACCCACATTGCAGTGGGTCCTTGTCTCGCTTTAGGATCAAAGAAATTGTCGCTTCCGACATTGTCGGGGGCAGGGTCCCCTCCTCTCTTGCCTCATTAAAGGTCCTCACCAGTAGCAGGGCCAACAGGTCTGCGTACTTCCTGTAGAACTCCACCGGGAATCCGTCCGGTCCCGGGGCCTTCCCCGCCTGCATGCTCCCCAAACCCTTGCTCAGCTCCTCCAACCCAATTGAGCCCCCACACCAGCCACCTCTTGCTCATCCCCTCTTCCCGCACTGGGGGCTGGGATCTGTACAGCTCTTCATAAAAAGCCTTAAATACCTCGTTTATTTTCGTCGCACTCCGAACCGTGGCTCCCCTTCCATCTTTGACTCCCCCTATTTGCCTCACTGCCATCCTCTTACGGAGCCGGTGTGCCAGCATCAGACTAGCCTTTTCCCCATACTCGTAGGTCGCCCCCTGCGCTTTCCTCCATTGTACCTCCGCCTTCCCTGTGGTCAACAGATCAAACTCCGTCTGGAGCCGTCGTCTTTCCCCAAGTAATCTTTCCTCCGGGGCCTCTGCGTATCTCCTGTCCACTCTCAATCTCCCCCACTAACCGCTCCCTTTCCACACCCTCTGTCTTCTCCCTATGAGCCCTAATGGAGATTAGCTCTCCCCTGATCACCGCCTTCAACGCCTCCCATACCACCCCCACCTCCCCGTTGTCGTTGGCCTCCAAGTACCTTTCGATACACCCCCTCACCTTCCCACACACCACCTCGCCCGCCAGCAGTCCCACATCCAGCCGCCACAACGGGCGTTGGTCCCTCTCCTCTCCTAGCTCCAGTTCCACCCAGTGCGGGGCATGGTCCGAAACGGCTGTGGCCGAATACTCCGTCCCCTCCACCCTCCGGATGAGCGCCCTACCCAGAACAAAGAAATCTATCCGGGAGTAGACTTTGTGTACATGGGAGAAGAAAGAAAATTCCCTGGCCTGCGGCCTTGCAAACCACCATGGGTCCACTCCCCCCCTCCCCCGCCCATCTGATCCATAAACCCCCTAAGTACCTTGGCCGCCGCCGGCCTCTTTCCAGTCCTTGATTTGGAGTGGTCCAGTGCTGGATCCAACACTGTATTGAAGTCCCCTCCCATTATCAGGCCTCCTATCTCCAGGTCCGGAATGCGCCCCAACATGCGCTTCATGAATTCTGCATCATCCCAGTTTGGGACGTATACGTTTACCAACACCAACCACGGCCCTTGCAGCCTACCGCTCACCATTACATATCGCCCTCCATTGTCCGCTACCATAGTCTTGGCCTCAAATGATACCCGCTTTCCCACCAATATTGCCACCCCTCTATTCTTCGCGTCCAGTCCAGAGTGGAATACCTGTCCTACCCATCCCTTTCTTAGCCTGACCTGGTCTGCCACCTTCAGGTGTGTCTTTTGGAGCATGGCCACGTCCGCCTTCAGTCCCTTTAAGTGCGCGAACACTCGAGCCCTCTTCACCAGCCCATTCAGGCCCCTCACATTCCACGTTATCAGCCGGATTGGAGGGGCTCTCAAACCGCCCCCCCCCCGCCGACTAGCCATCTCCTTTTCTGGGCCAGTCCCGTTTCCACGCCTCCCTCACCCTCCAGTCCCCCAAAGGGGGGACCCCCGTCCCGACCACCTCTTCTGTGTCCCATTCCCTTTCGGCCAGTGCAGCAGCAACCCTCCCCACCCCCCCTTCCCCCGCTGGAACCCTGTCTAGCTTTTTTGCTCCCCCCATGTCACTCCCGTAAGTCAGCTGATGCCTGCTGACCCCGGCTTCCCCCGCCGTCCCATTGACCTCCCCGCGTGGGAGTCTCCCAATCCATATGCATTCCTTCGTTTCCCTTCCCGCCTTTCTTCCCACGCGCGGGAAAACACCCCGCGCTTTCCAAAGCCCTCTCCGCCCCCTCTGGCGCAGCTCCTGTCGCGGCCTTGTCTCTCTCCCCCAGCCCATGTAACATTTCCTGCGCGTGATTGACCCCCTATATACAACAACCACCACACATCAAACCCCAAAACACCCCCCCCACCCTCACCAACCCTCAGTTACGGTCCAACTTTTCGGCTTGTACAAAGTCCACGCCTCTTCAGGCGTTTCAAAGTAATAGTGTTGGCCCTTGTATGTGACCCACAGTCGCGCTGGCTGCAGCATTCTGAATTTCACTTCTTTCCGGTACAACGCCGCTTTGGCCCGGTTGAAACCCGCTCTCAGCTTTGCAACCTCCGTGCTCCAGTCCGGGTATATTCGGATCTCTGCTTTGTCCCACTTACTGCTCCGCTCCTTCTTGGCCCATCTCAGGACCCACTCTCTGTCCGTGAACCGGTGGAACCTCACCACCATCGCCCTTGGCGGCTCATTTGCCTGGGGCTTCTTGGCCAGCACCCGATGTGCCCCGTCCAACTCCAGCGGCCTCAAAGGGGCCTTCGTGCCCATCATCGCCTCAAACATCGTGCTCGCGTATGCCCCGGCATCAGCCCCTTCCACTCCCTCAGTGAGACCCAGGATTCGCAGATTCTTTCTCCTCGACCTGTTCTCCAGGTCTTCGAGTCTTCCCGCCCACCTCTTGTGTAGCGCCTCGTTCTGCTCCACTCTCACCGCCAGGCCCACGAGCTCGTCCTCGTTCTGACTGACTCTTTTCTGTACCTCCTGGATCTTAGCTTCGTGGGCCTTCTGGGTGATCCCGAGTCCTTGAATTGCCGAAAGCATCTCCTGGCCGCCGCCATTTTGTTTTCTTTCCCTCGCTTCTCCCGTTGCTCCAGTGCCGCTCCTTTGGCCGTTACACTTCTGGTCCGTTTCATAGAAGTTGGAGGGGGACCTCTCTCTTCCCTTCCCCACAGGTTGCATTAAAAAAAAAAGTTCCGTTGGGGCTCCTCGAACGAGCCCGAAAGTCCGTGGTAGCGGGAGCTGCCGAATCGTGCGGCTTAGCTCCACATAGCCGCAACCAGAAGTCGAGAGGGGATCCTTTTGGCAGTGTTCGCTTCACCAGTCTGCCCCAAAAAGTCTATAGAAACTCCTGAAAAAGGTCGGAGAGTCGGTTCCAGACGGGAGCTGCCGAATGCGCGACCTACTCCTCCATGGCCACCACCGGAAGCCTCGTCCCTGCTTCTTCAATGGCCTTGGTAGATCTTTTCACAGTTGTTCCCTCTGCTGCTAGAATTCACCTTTGATAGAGGCCCTCAAGTCAGATTGCAGCTTTAAGCTTGCCATTCCTCCGCCTGCATGCTGGAAGAGGCTTTTGTCTATTCCTGCAGCTCAAGCCAAATCTTTTACTGCTGGCTCTGGTAACCAAAAGATATAACATTCCTGGGGGATACTGTCAGGGGAATGCTGCAGTCTTCTTCCCACACCGGGAAATGTCAAACAAATGCCAGGGGGCCCTGTCAAAGAGCCCAAAAGTCCGTTCCAAGCGGGAGCTACCGAATATGCGACCGAGCTCTGCATAGCCACACCCGGTAGTCTCCCAGGTAACATTTTAACCAGTCAATTCTACACACAGTAGATGTGCAGCCACTGTCCAATACAGCACAGTTGAAGGATTTGGCAACCAACACCCTTATTACCGGTGTAAAACTGCTCGTCAATAGGACAATGCCTTCTTTCTGGTCACTATCCTTTTCCTCTTCTGACTCTTCCGTGTCATGTGTCGCTTCAAACATGATCATAACGAGTTGGACAGTTGAAAGCATAATGGTATTGAGTGTCACATCGAAAACATCGATTTATCATGCCCCGTGCATTTCTGGGGTGCATCTTCCTATCGTATCCTAACTGGGTTTCTGTCTTCATAATTTCCTTGTCTCGGTCTCCTTCTATAGTCTTGAGCCCTGTTCGTAGCCATACGATTTCACCATCCTGTTAGTAATGTATCTTCCATATTCTGCCCTATTGCAGGCTGACCTATTTGGGTCATCAGAGCCATCGGAATCGAATGTTTCCCCAGAAACTTTTGTAAAGCTTTTGTCATCTGTTCGAATAAGGTATCCTTATCAGTAAACTGAACTCCTGTCAAAACCAGGAGCCTATCCATGTTACTCACTCTAGCACTGTCAAGTAATTTAAAGGCCAACACATGTGGAAATTCCAGGTTGTGTTTCTGCCAAATTCCATTATATAGTCTTCCATGGTGATATCCTCCATTTTCCGGAACTTATCAAAATCCGGCCATGCTTCATACGCACTTAACAAGTCATCTTTCTTATGAATCTTATCCATATAATGTAATAAAGTCTCCAGAGTCTAACTCTTCCAATTCCAGCTCAGAAAGCACTTTGTTTCGGATTTTACTGCCATATGGTAGAGAAAGAGCGAATGCCATGCCTTGTTTTCTCTTTCCCAAAGCAGTTACCTTAGTCCACATAACTACTGCACTTCTCCATTGGTCGTACTATTCCCTTTCAGAAAATAAGGGAGGATAGTCATATCCAGCCATCTTTATCCTCGGTTCAGCCATATATCCCTTTTTTTCTTTCTTTTCTCACTCACTCCTTGGTTTGATCTGGAAAAGTTGTACCTTTCAACCCTTCACATTTACACAGCAACCATCCTCTGCTACCAATTGTTAGACGTTTTAGTTGCTGTGATATGAAGAGTCTAAAGTTCTGTTCCTTTTTCACAAACACACATTTATTTTATTCCAACAGCCTTTGCACAAAACTCTTCACTACACATCACCTGACAGAGGCCACCTGAAGCCCCTTTACATATGTGTCAATTAATGGATACTTAACATAAATGAGACAACTAATTGCATGTCTCTTAACCCATTACTTAACACTCCCTGCCGGAGTGCAGGAGTAGCTACAGGCAATCCTGTAGAGCGGTTTCAGTCCTACAGTGGTAGCCTGGCTTCTTCATCTATTTTTTTTCCAAGATTAAAAAAGTTGAGAGAATAAATGCCATCATGTTGAATCATCCTCTCAAATAGTGAGCTTGCTACTCCTCTCAAGCTGTAAGGCCATCATCAATCCTCCAGCTTAGAGAGCCCTACCTGTAATTCTTAATTAGATGCAGAACCTGTCTCCAAGACAAGAAACGATCCACAACCGCCACAAAAATCCCATGAGTAACTGTTTCCCCACCAGGGCTGTTTTGGGGCCCGGAAACAGTCCCAACTTCTGTTTCCCACCCCAGGAAGGAAAATCTACCTGTCTTTTCTGAAGTTATAAAAATATATAGTGGAAATAGTAGGGAACTGATGGCCTAATTAGAAATAATTGTTACAGCGTTGGTACTTTGAGCAATTAATGGGACCAAAAGCTGACAAATCCATTACCTGAATGGTCGCCATTCTAGAGTTCTAAGTCGTGACTGCAGATGGAGTGGGTGCATTTGGTTGTGATATTCCAAAATTGCCAAGATTGTGGGCCAGTCCAAATGGACTGAAGGTAACAAATATTCAAGAAATGCAGAAGAGAGAAAACAACTACTAAGGCACTTTGCCTGACATAAGTCATTGGGAAAATGCTGGACTCCATTCTATTAAGCAAGTAGCATATTTTGAGAATGTAACTAGCCAGGCAGATAAAGAGCCACTGGATGCAGTACATTTCAGTTTTCAACAGGAATGTGATAAGATGACGCAAGGAAGTTTGATATACAAGATAAGGGTTCATGGGGGTTAGGGTAATGTAGTAGGATTGATGGGGGATTAGTTGAAGATCAGAGAACAGAATCTGAATAAACAGGCAATTTTCAGGCTGGCAGACTAATGGTAGTTCATACGATACAAGAACTTAGGCCATTTGGCCCATCAAGTCTGCTGTACCATTCAATTATGGCTGATCTCATCCTGGCCTTAACTCCACGGTCCTCTCTGTACTCCATAACCTTTCAACCCATTACCAATTTTAAAACTGTCAAACTCCTCAAATTTACATACTGTCCCAGCATCCATTACACTCTGGGGTAGCAAATTTTACAGATTCACAACCCTTCAGAAGTCGCTTCTCCTCAACTCTGTTTTAAATTTGCTATTTCTTCTCCTCTTATCCGAAGACTATGAGCTGTTGTTCTAGAGCTCCCCACAGAAAGAAGCATCCGCTCCACGTTTACTTTATCCATACCTTTTGTCATCCTGTACACCTCAATTTGATCTCCCCTCATTCTTCTGAACTCTCTAGGCCTAAACTGTTCAATCTCTCTTTATTGGAGAAACCCCATATCTCTGGAATCAATCTAGTGAATCTCCTTTGAACTTCCTCCAATGCCACTATATCTTTGCTCAAATAAGGGGACCAAAATTGTGCACAATACTCCCGGTGTGGTCTCACCAATGCTTTGTATAGTCGCAACAACACTTGAAAATGAAAATCGCTTATTGTCACAAGTAGGCTTCAAATGAAGTTACTGTGAAAAGCCCCTAGTCGCCACATTCCGGCGCTTGTTCGGGGAGGCTGGTACGGGAATTGAACCGTGCTGCTGGCCTGCATTGGTCTGCTTTAAAAGCCAGCTATTTAGCCCTGTGTGCTAAACCAGCCCCTGGTTTCCACTTCCATACCTTTATACTCTATTCCTTTAGCTATAAATGCCAATAGTTCATTTGCATTCTTTATTATCTGCTGTACCTGTATGCTTCTTTTCTGTGACACATGAACGATCCCTCTGCTACAGAGCATCCCAAAGTATTAAAGATCACACATGCAAAAGGACAAGGGTCAAATAATGCATGCAAATAAGAGGGACAAGTGTGTGCAAACACAAATGGCAAGGGACACAGCAGCCCAGCTTCACTTTTTTCACAGCCAGACAAAAGCAAATCCAATTTATACATAACAAAGATTTCAGACTTTGAAAGAATTCAGTGTGCACTTACCAGACAATTCCTTGAGCCCCTGAACCTATGGGCTTCAATGACTGGTAACGCTTAAGAACCGTGAAGGTAGAATCACCAACTTGTACACTGTAGAATCCTGTGTCACTGTTAATTTCACTCATGTTGTAGTGTTTTCAGTAACGGAATCTAT